>NC_083825.1:6755431-9155431 GCF_015708825.2 Lethenteron reissneri | reverse complement strand
ATACAGTTATACATTCATATTAAGAGTGGTATCACTAAGTTACGAAGTGACAGCATAGTCCTCGTGATTGTCAAGTCAGGCATTCACACACTGCAGCTACAGCATGGCCATGTTGGGATAGTCAATGATGATAGGTGAATGGTGAGTATGTATTTATATTACTGTTTAAATAGATGCTGTTGGTAAGCATGAGTCTGGGAGGCTGGTAGACCATGAGGCTGTAAGAGTATACGCATGTATGCACACCGATGTCATGTACTATTGACATTAGAGTCATGGTGACAGAAGGTTCATGTATTGCTCGTCTTGTGTCCTGCATTTACAACCGAGCCATCGTAAAGTATGTGGCATCGTGACATAACAACCGTAAAGATGGCATGCTCATGTACACTGATGCAAGGACACATCCAGACAGGTACAGAATGAATATACACGGGTTCATTCATGCATGTCACTAAGTTAGTAGTGTATGCTGTGTGTTTTGTGACGCTGTCTGCCCACCTATCTAGACACGAATGCATATGTTACTCGCAGTGGCTTACGAAGTCATATTACATTGACAGTGTGTGCTCGTGGACATTGCTGCAAATGCACACAGGGACACGTACAGAGGACAAACAGAGAGGCACCATCGTCTTGCATTTCAATCAGGTATGACATGCAGTCAGTTGCAAATAACACAAAGTCGGTAGTCAGTATCTTTTGCAGTGTGTTTGTATGTATTGCAGTCAGTAAGTTAACTTATGCAGTGTGTATGCCATGCATGTAAGTTAGCGAATGCAGTGTGCGTATGACACACAACCAGGAAGTTCGTTTGTGCACTGTGTGTGGGGGTGTATGCCGTGCAGTGAGGTACACTAGCCGATGCAGTGTGTGAGTGTGCACGCGCTTTGCTCTGCTTGCATGCCCACCTCGCTGGTGCTAATGCTGCTGCTGCTGCCTGCTGCTGCTGCCTGCTGCTGCTGCTTGGCCCGCGTGCTGGGCTCGTGCGCGTCGCGTGAGTCGAGGGCGTCACGTGCGCGGCGCGTGCTCGGGATGAAGCCGGTGGCACGAGACTGGGAGTGCGATGGTCGCGCGCGTCGCCGGCTCTTCCGTCTCTCTTGGCGCAGTGGTGCACGCGACTGCCGCACGCCCCACGCTATATAAGCGCCTCCCCGGGCACACAATGGGCAACAAAGGCGGGAGGGTAGTGGGGGGGGAGAGCCCCTCGAGGAGGGTACATAATAAATAAATAACTAGCACCACGACCCCACCCCAACCCCCCCCCCCCCCCCCAAGCACGTTTAGAGAGGAGGAGGAGGGTGAATGGAGGAGGGAGCAGAATCGAAGAAGCAGAAAAAGAAGGGGGGGGGGGAAACTCTGTAAAGAATATCATCTATCCCTGCCCCACCACTAGTAGCACCCACCCACCCACCCCCTCCCATCTCCAACCATCTCGACCCTCACACACACGCGCGCACGCACGCGCACGCGCGCGCGCACACAAATCCCTGCACCCATGAGCCCGGCATCCACGCGCCCGCCATCCCTCCCGCCCTCGGCCGCTCTTGTCCGCCTCGTGTCCAGCCTTTAATCTGTGAATGCCCGGTGTTTTGGCACCAAAGTTGCACCACCACTGCCACCACCACCACCAACCACCACCACCCCCACCCCCGCCACCACACACACACCACCCACCCCTCCTTCCATCCACACTCACCGCCCCGCGGGCTGCCGATGAGTGCGCACGTGCGCAGACACGGTCTTAGGGCAGACGCGCGCGTGCACGCGACACACACGCACGCGCGCGCGCACACACACACGCGGGCATCTATACATTGCTGTATAGGCACACACAGTCTGTAAAGTATAATAGAAAGTATTGTTTTTATTTACTTTACCAGGTAAGACCCATTGAGCTATACGGCTCTTTTGTCAGAAGCGACCTGGCCACAACGGAGCGGCTTATCGTCACGTGGAAATGCAGAGCGGACAAATAATTCTAAACGCGTGGTGATGTTGATCCGAAATGTGGAGGGGAAACCCGGAGGACCCGGAGAAAAAATCCACGCGACCACGGGCAGAGAGAGCGAGAGAGACATTCAAACTCCATATATACAGCAGGCGTCAGGGTCGTGATCTAACCCACAGCCTCTTGCATACCAGGCGAGGTAGTTAACATTTCGCCACCGTGGCAGCAGTCGATCAACAGTTAGGTATTTGGGGTAAAGTATATGGGTACGGTCTAGATTTGAAGTTTTAGTGACTGCAAGGATCCATACTCTTTGGTTCTTTCGGTAAAGTAAAGTCACCTGATGATGATTGCTTGTGTTGCAATCGAAACATCGTGATTTATTTTTTTTATTTTTTTTCACCTACGTGACTTTACCGAAAGAACCAAAGAGTATATGGGCACGGCCACGGATTGTTGATCAGCGTGGAAAAGTCGGCCAGAAATGACCCTCCGTAGAGGAGCTTTACTTTGGCTGATGTCCTTCCGCCTGCAGTGACGTTCACAAGAAATTGCAGGGCTGCACCTGTGGCTTTCACAACTGCAGCGGACATCTGTTGTTTACTTTACGTCTTTGCCGGAATCAACTACGATCCATCCTATCCACGCGTCTCACGATCTTCGTCGATCTCGACTGCAGCTTATCGTTTGTGGGCAGGTTGCTTCTGAAAAACAGAAGCTAATAGCTCAGTGAGGTTTACCTGGCAAGATACAAAAACAAATATTGTAGTTTTTATATGAATCGTTTCGTTTAAAAGTGATTTGTCTACCTTTCATACACTCTGCACTCCGACCCTATTATAGCTACTCGGATTCCTCCAGTGTAAATAAATATTACGATGGACTTTGGTATGCGCCACGGTCGATAAGCGGTGGAATAAAGTTGTGGGGACATTCCCCCCTTCCGCCCCCCACACCTTTATCAAGTCGTCTGGTCGGAGTGGGAAAGACGCCTGGAGTCCCCTCCAGACGAGGAGACGCTCTTCCTCCAGTGCAGACTATTTCGCCGGCAGCGGCAATTGCATGCACCCTTAACTTTAAACCACTTAATTTATTCTTATATTCATAACCACACAAAACCTGACCCCAGAAGTAAGGTTAATAAAACCCTATATGTTGTCTTTGTCGCGTCGAAATAATACGTATGTGTCAAAATAATAATAAACTTGTATCCACTGAAGACTGATTGTCTATATTTCACCACTCTGGTCAATGAGGGTTGGTGGAGTGGGGTGGAGGAGAGAGGTTTTGAAGCTGTTCAGATAAAACGCGCCACTGATGTTGGCCGTGGCCTGGGATCGAACTCAGGTGGTCGAGTTCGTAGCGCATTCGCAAAGGTAACAGTAACATTTATCATCTTTTGTTCTTCCGGTAAAGTCACGTGGGTAGAAAAATAATAGATCACGACGTTTCGATCGCAACACAAGCAATCGTCATCAGGTGGGACATCCACAGCAACAAAAAACTACTGAAGTGGGCAAATCGAGATAGTACATTCATCATTTGTAACCGCAGCGCTGTTAGCGAGCGCCTATTAATATCGGAACGGCTACCAAACAGTGGTAGTGGCCACAAACACACCACGCCCGACCGCCTTTGTCTCCTGCATGGAACGAGACACAGCATTGATCATTCGATTTGTCACGATGCACAGAATAATCGATCAATATCGATTCAATAGCTCGTGATCCATTGATCGAATCGAGTTCTATTTAAGCGATGTTTTATTTTCAGTGTTGTATACGTCAAGTCCTACGGGTTTGTGTGATACCCAGAGCCACTCGTGGCCGCTACGTTGATCGTAATTGAAATTAAGCGCGACAAAAAATTAATCGAATCGCCAGGTTGGTCCAATTGAATCGTTGCAACTCTGTTGATGACGCAAATTTTAGGCTGAGTCGACAAAGGGGAGCGCCGGTTTGACACCGGTGTCGTCCAATCGTGGCCAGGAATTGAAGTCAGCTGGGGGCTACACGAGGTCGACTCAGCATAAAATCATCGCTTGGTGCTGTGTGTGACAAAGGCAAAGGATCCTCCCCTAGCACAGCCGTGAATCCACTCGGGACAAGTGCTGTTAGCGAGCTTCCGTCCCTGATGTAGCTTCCCCGCGCGTGGACTCGAAACGTCGGACATCGTGCCGAGCAACACGCGGTGCAGCCCTAAAACAACATCGACGGCTGTCCAGCACAACTACGATAACAAACACAAGTTTACTTTTGCCTATTCCATCAATAATTCCCTCCCAACTCTCTCGCTCCCTCTCGCTCCACATCCTCACTATTTAGATCGCTCTGGCTCCATCTCCCTCCCTGGTGGCTCCATCTCCATCTCCCTCCCTCCAATCTCCCCCTTCCCCCTCTCGCCCATCTCCATCCCTCGTGGCTCCATCTCCCTCCCATCCCTCCACCTCCCTCCATCTCTCCCTGCCACCCACGACCCCTCCCCTCGGGTCCCCCCACCCTTCCCCCCACCCCACACCACCCGGGTGTGCCCCACTCATCCCCCACCCACCCCCCCACCCCACCCACCCCCACCACTATTGTCGCGTGCGCACTGCGGGTGGCTTTCACGGGCGCGCGTGCGTCTAATTAATGGAGCGCGGCGCGGAGCCAATGGGAGCGCCGGAGCCAAAGCAACGGCGGCGCGCGCACGCTTCATTAGCGGCGTGGCGCGGGGCACGCCTGGGGGACCCTGTCCATTCAGCACACACACACACGTGCTACACACACACTACACACACTACACACACACACGTACTACACACACGTACACACACACTACACACGTACTACACACACACGTACACACACGTACTACACACACACGTACACACACACACGTGCTACATTGTACACACACACACGTACTACACACACACGTACTACACACACACTACACACACACGCACTACACACACACACACGTACACACACACCACACACACACACGTACTACACACACTCACGTACTACACACACCACACACACACACTACACACACCACACACACACGTACTACACACACACGTACTACACACACCACACACACTACACACACACTACACATACACGTACTACACACACACACTACACACACGTACTACACACACACACTACACATACACGTACTACACACGAACACTACACACACGTACTACACACACACACTACACACACACGTACTACACACACACTACACACACGCCCCACACACACATACACGTACTACACACGTACGGACAGACACACACACACGCACACACGTACTACACACACACACTACACACACGCACTACACACACACACTACACACGTACGGACAGACACACACATGTACTACACACATACAGACAGACAGACACACGCACACACATACACGTACACATACATACGGACAGACACACACGGGTACGCCTGCGTGACCCTGCCCATTCAACACACACACACACATACGACACACATACGGACAGACACACACACATACACACACACATACACACACACAGGGGGATGCCTGCGGTACCCTGCCCATTCAACACGCACACACACACGTACGGACACACACACGTGTAGACATACAGACAGATATACACACACACACACACGTCCAGACATACAGACAGACAGACATGCACACCCGGCACGCCTACGGGATCGTGCCAACACACTTTCGACACTTCGACCACCGATCGCATCCAAGTGGCGGTGGCGTCACCGCGGCGTTTGTGCCAGGCTGGGTGCACCTTGAGACCACGTGAAGTATCTAAGTCTCGTTGGCAGGATGTCACGGGAAACACCCAGGTGCCATGGGTTGGCTGAGATGACAGGCGGATTCATCTCGCCTGTGCTCCCCACGGGGCAAACTCGCTGCGGGTTTAACCGCCCCGGCCCTCCGCTCGTTGTTGTGAGGGCGACTGCCTCCTTCACGAGCCTCCTCCACAGAGGCCGATTTTGGCACCGCTGGCACCAGTCATCGGCTCTTGCATTCTTCTGTACCGAATCAGTCCATCTCTTCTCCATACTTAACACAGGCAAGCAGCCAGACCCTGGACCCAGACCATTCGATACATACACATACATGGACTCTATATGCCTATGTACGCACAAACACAGACATATGCGCACAGACAGCTGTAGATATTTTAAAACAAATTGTTTACTATTTTTTTAATTTTACCAGGTCAGGACCACTGAGCTATAACTTGTTTTCAGAAGAGACCTGGCCACAAATGATAGCGAAACTAAGTGGCTTATTGTGTTGAAATCAAATACGCTAAACGACATTTATTTATAAATGTGGAGATAAAACCCGGAGGACCCGGAGAAAACTCCACGGGGAGAGAGACACGCGAACTCCAAATATACAGCAGCAGGCGTCAGGGTCGGGATCGGGATCGAACCCACGACCTCCTGTATACCAGGCGAGGTAGTTAACATCTGGCATATGTGTACACACATCTAGATAGACAAAGGCAAAGACCCCCCGTGTAGCCTGAAGAGACTTTTCTTTGCAAGTGCAGTTAGCGAGCACCTTTGAAGGCCGGCACGGCACACGAGGGGGTGGGTGGCCAACACCACGCCCGGCCGCCTTTGTCTCCCCAGTGGCGATGTTTACACATCGCACCAGGACCGGTTCAGATAATCGCCACTCATGTTGGCCGTGAGCGGGAATCGAACCCGGGTCGCCAGGTTCATAGCGCAGCGCGCTAACCGCTACACTACCACCCCCCACAACACACATAGACACACACACATACAAACACACAGACACACACAGACAGACACACACACAAAGACACACACACAAAGACACACATAAACCACGCACAAGGGGCGGGAGAGGAGAAAAGAATGAAAGCCCCAAGAAAACCTGCCCGCAACCCACCCACCCTCCCATTGTGTCAGCCTTCCAGATCTCCAATGCAGATCCCCTGGACAGCACAGTGCTGTAACATCGCATCAATCATCATCGTCGTCGCCGGCCATACTCCATGCACTGCTGGACGTGTACACGTTGAACTTCTTTCGCACCGTACGTAGGCCAAGCGTGCTTATCGGAGGTGCGGCGAAGGAGAACAAACCAACACAAAAAGCAATTGTAAAGAAATTAGTTTTCCATCCAGGTGATTTAAAAGTGCGTAGCTCCAGTGGCTTCCTGATAACGCAAGGGAGAGCGTTCCAGACGGCCGCGGACGCGCATCTGAAACTGCGCGATGCGGTGACCGTCACCGTCTTTGTTCGATGGCTATAGCCAAAAAAAGGCCGCTTCAATCCACCCGCCCCTTCATACGACTCCGCGATGCAATAACGAGAAGAATAATTCTCCATCGAGCACCTGCACACGAGGCGATTTCGCCGCTCCGTCTCCTCTGTCCAGGACACGTTCCCTTCCTTGGCTGCCACTCCGTCGTTCGTCTCGACCATCGTCCGCTGTAGCCCCCGGCGTGTTCTGCCAATGACGACTTGTTTATATTTACAACGACAGCAAGAAATACCGCATGGATAATGATGTGCGTGCTATGAATAACGTAGCTTAGTCTGAAAAGGGTCCACTGCTCGAAACGTCGCCTATGATATACGTGTGTGTGTCTTTATTTGAAGGCCACGGTGTTATTGACGAATGCTTTGATATTGTTTCTTACAGTTGTACTTGCGAACAACTTGCAATGCAGCAGTAACACCAAATAATAGGGATTTTTTTAAAAATAAAAAATATAATTTGATATTTTTTAAATATTAACGGTTGCAACGATGACAATTCACCAGCAGCGTATACGTTCTCTATTGCCACGTGTCCCTCCCTCTCTCAAGGCGGGGTAATTCCCAAGCACGAATCTCCCTCGTTGCAACGTGTTGATGACACCGGCCACGTTTCCCGAGCCGCATCTCTCGCTCACCGCGGCGCGATCCTCGTCACACGCACCCCAGATGCGACGTGCGAGACGGCCACCGGCATGCGACGAGGTGGACGGAGTGGTTGGTGCCCGCGAGACTTATCTTATAGAGACTTACAAAGCAGCGCCTTCATTCGAGGCGCTTTACAACAATTATACAATTGTAAATAAGAGTGGGGGGTGTTATTATTTTAAAAAAGCGGTGGTGTAGTTTTGGTGACAGGAGGACAGGTGGGAGTGGTTAAGGCCGGGTGGGGGTAGGGGTAGTGACAGGGGTTGTACTTATGCTGAACTTCTTTCGCACCGTACGTGAACAACCGTGCTAATCGGAGACTAATCGTAGGGGTTGGGGAAGTGATAGGGGTTGTGGTGGTGATAGGGGTAGGGTTAGCGATAGGAATAGTGATAGGGGTAGGGTTAGCGATAGTGATAGGGGTAGTGTTAGGGGTAGAATTAGTGATAGGGGTAGTGGTAGGGGTAGTGGTAGGGACACGGGTTGGGATAGGCCTGGCCATAGGTGGGATGCACGGGGGGGGGGGGGGGAGGAAGTAGCAGTAGTAGGATGGGCTAGGGGAGAAGAGATGGGGATTATGTTAAAGGGATGAACGGAAGCTTGAGGTTGTTGTGATGGCGAAGATGGTTGCTCTGTGTGCTGCTGTGGGAATTGGTTCCAGCGAAGGAGAGCGAGAAGGGAGAAGGAGCGAGAGAGGCACAGAGAGGGCGGTGGAGAAGGCTGGGAGCGTAGAGGAGGGGATGGGACAGATTCGTCAGAGGTCAGAGAAGCAAAATTGGACAGGGAGTGGAAGTGTAGTTGGGTAGGGCACTGCGCTACGAACCCGGCGGCCCGAGTTCCATTCCACCGTTTACAACCAATGCACAGGTGCCGAACATCTGAATCGATCCTGAGCCTCCCCTAGGTCGACTCAGCCATAAACGAGTACATGTACACAACAGCAATGGGGAGACGACGACCTTTTTCAAAGGTGCTACTCGCCAACAGCACTTGGCTCAACTGTTTGTTGAGGCTACACGGGGGGCATCGTTGTCTTTGTATTAAGTAGTACAGGAAGTAGGTTTGGGGTTCTCAGAGTGAATCTGCGTAACGGAGTATTCCTGGGTATTGTTTAACCCAGATATTTCCGATTCCCTCCCGCAACGCAAAAAAAAACATATCCATAATACAGCTTTTTTTTGGGGTTAGATCGCATAAATATATAAATGCGTCGTTAAACCCGCCACCACCCGACACAGCCAACTAGTAAGGTTTGTCACGTTAACAGAACGTGCCAATTCGTTACTGGTACAGCAAACCAATGTGTTGAAGGGCTAAGCCACAACTACATAGAGTCAGCATGGCAATGCCCAAACTGTGTCTTGAGACTCAGTGCGCCAGACAGACGCAGTGCAGCATCACTGTTACGATGCCCTTCTGTTCATCCACTGCTGGATGAGGGCCTCCCCGCGTCGTTGCGGCTCGAGGGTGTCATTTGACCTCGCTTGACCTCACTGGTCCATGCGGGTTGAATGTATAGAAGAGCATGAAAGTGCAATACAACAATGGCGACGACTGCACTGCCCCTCCGCTGTCCAACCACGTGGCGCTGAAGCTGAGAGCAATGTGAGCGATGGCCAGGCTAGTCCCTGCTTAGCGTTCCGAGACCTCACGAGATCGCACGCACAACTTATCGGGTGATTTGAACTTTATGCAGGGTGGGCCCAGAAGTCAGGACGCGGGGGGTTATTTCATTTACTTTAACAATGGCATTACAACATTTTGATTGTTATTTTTTTGAGTTCAGTTTATTGTCTATTACTATTATTAATATCTATTTTTATTCTGCCTTATCTCAAATCTGTCGTTTACAAAACTGGAGCAAAAACCCCTAAATGAATTGACACGAAACATAATTGATCAATCTTCTTGGTTCTTTCGGTAAAGTCACGTAGAAGGGAAGTAATAAAATAATAAAAAATAATAAAAATAAAACATAATAAAATTATTCTCACTGGTGAGAATAATTTTATTATGTTTTATTTTTAATTATTCTCACTGGTGAGAATAATTTTATTATGTTTTATTTTATTATTTTATTATTTTATTACTTCCCTTCTACGTGACTTTACCGAAAGAACCAAGAAGATGAATCCCTGCAGTCACGAAAGCTTTAAATCATAATTGATCAATGTTCAAAGATCACACCTGTTAGCTTTTTGTTTTTAAAAGCCATCAAATAATTTCAAACGAGAATTCGTGCGTGCATTTATGTTGGTGGAAGTCAGTTTGAACGTTTGTTGAAATGAAATGAATAACCAGATGTGTCCTAACTTTTGGGCCACCCTGGATTTTAGGCCTATACATTTCCATGAATATCATCAACATCATCATCATCAATTTATCTAGGTAGGCCTCACTGAGTCTCAAGATTATTACCTTTCAAGAGGGTGCTGCCGTGGGATATACGACCCCATTATTAGTTTCAACATAACAACACGGAGGGAGAAATTGAAATAACAAATGTGTGTGATTAGTCAGCAACCAACTTACCATGCTGTAATCTACTAACCACGCTGGGTCTCAATTATAAACCATTTT
Source organism: Lethenteron reissneri (assembly GCF_015708825.2). Lineage (NCBI taxonomy): Eukaryota > Metazoa > Chordata > Hyperoartia > Petromyzontiformes > Petromyzontidae > Lethenteron > Lethenteron reissneri. Next base: position 9,144,955 of record NC_083825.1, on the reverse strand, counting down.
GTAGCCACAGATAGATGAAGTTTCACTCTTCTCTGTCTTCTTGACGGTTGTCAACCGGACAATGGCATTGCCTAGCGGTTGTGCATTTGCAGAGTGTTTTTTTGCTGGTCGAACCCAGCGGCAGCCCCGGTTAATCCTGCGGGTGTATCGATTGAAAATATGCGCCGCCCGCTTCACAGCGGACGTTCAAGATCCCATGATGTAATTCGGAAAAGAGCAGAGGCCATGCGTGCTGGGCTCGTGGTCCCAATTTGCCGAGTTAAAATAAATTTAATTTTACACTGAAAATTACTCGATTGGGAATGCTCGTAGCAACATAGTCAGGAGCCTCCTGAAAGAAAAGTCTTGAGACTCAGTGAGGCTTTCCCTGGTAAATACAACAATATATAATAACGATATTGTCAGAAGCTGTCAATCCATCATAATCTTAGTCTAAGTTAGTCTGTTCTCCCTGCCTGCCTGACTTGGCACACTTGTGTGTATGAGTACGTGTGTGTGCGTGTACCTGTGTGTATGCATGTACCTGTGTGTGTGTACTGTGTGTGTGAGTGTACCTGTGTGTTAGTGTGCGTATGAAGAGCGCTATCAACCCGGCGACCCGAGTTCGATTCCCGCTCACTGCCAACACCAGTGACGATTATCAGAACCGGTCCTGGGCCTCCCCTAGGTCGACTCAGCCTAAAATTAGTAGCTGGTGTGGTGTGTAAACATCACCACTGGGGAGACAAAGGCGGCCGGGCGTGGTGTTGGCCACCCGCCCCCTCGTGTGCCGTTCCGGCCTTTCATAGGTGCTCGCTAACAGCACTCAACGCCTTTTGGCGTCATCTGGTCCAACCCATGTGAGACTAGGCTCTAAGGAAAGCTGTCTCGGGTGTGGACCAATCAACTTCAAGGACAGTGCACATTATCAGCGTTATGTCTTTTGTTTGCATTATGACTGCAGGTATTGTGGTCTATGTAAACATGACTCCTTGTAAAAAAAGGTGTCAGTTTTGTTGCCAGATAGAAGGGTAAAAAACCAATTATCACTCAACAGTCTGTTAAGGCTATACGGGGGATCTTTGGTCTTTGTGTGTCCCGAAAATAAAATAAAAACCTGAGCACTGATTGCTGTTTGCCATCGGACTCATCCATTCTTCCTCCTTCTCGTGTGTGCCGGAGCATCTTCATCTTCTTCTGCTTCATTCACAGAGCGGCAAACGCCTCTCGTGTTTTTGTTCAGCTTTTTTGTGCCACACTTTCTTCGGCCGCGTTTCCGATGCACGGCTCGCGTTTGGCAGTGCGAAATCCGTTTGAATGCCGAGCCTTGAACAACAACAACACAAAAGGCACCTCCCGCTCCTCGTGACAAGAGTTCAATTTCTCGAAAGCGTTCCAGCCCCCCTGACCTGACCTGCTCTGCTCTTCCGTTCGATTAGCGTGGTCATGATCCATCTTGAACGGGCCACCTCCAATAATAAAAGGCATGCCGCCCCTATACCCCCCCCCACCCCTCATGGCAATACGGGAAGGGCTTTTGTGTTCGAATATGCCGCTGCAGAGTGGAGCCGGTGCAATTGTCACCCAACGCAGCGGTTATAATACCGAGTTGGACTCTCGGCCACGGACTTTATCAGAGGCGATTGATATCTGAACCGGTCCTGCCACATACCCACACCCACCCCCAGTACTCCCCCCCCCCCTGTCAGACACTTACAAACAACTGTCACGACCAAACCACAGCTTGGGGAGAGAGGGAGGCCTTCAGCCACTCTTTGGATTCACAGTGAGATGTATGCGATGGATGAATTCTAATGATTCAGGTAGAGACAACGCTGCTGTCATTTTATCGGGAACTGTCCGGGCCAGGATACGCTGCTGCTGGCCTGGGAACGCCTGGGAATCCCCTAGGAAGAGCTCGAGTCTGTGTATAGTGTAGTGTATAGTGTAGTGTATAGTGTAGTGTATAGTGTAGTAGTGTATAGTGTAGTGTATAGTGTAGTGTATAGTGTAGTGTATAGTAGTGTGTATAGTGTAGTGTATAGTGTAGTGTATAATGTAGTGTGTATAGTAGTGTATAGTGTAGTGTATAGTGTAGTGTATAGTGTAGTGTATAGTACTGTGTATAGTAGTGTATAGTGTAGTGTATAGTGTAGTGTATAGTGTAGTGTATAGTAGTGTGTATAGTAGTGTATAGCGTCGTGTATAGTGTAGTGTATAGTGTATAGTAGTGTATAGTGTAGTGTATAGTGTAGTGTATAGTAGTGTATAGTGTAGTGTATAGTGTAGTGTATAGTTTAGTGTATAGTGTAGTGTATAGCAGTGTATAGTGTAGTGTATAGTGTAGTGTATAGTGTAGTGTATAGTAGTGTGTATAGTAGTGTATAGCGTCGTGTATAGTGTAGTGTATAGTAGTGTATAGTGTAGTGTATAGTGTAGTGTATAGTTTAGTGTATAGTGTAGTGTAGTGTATAGTGTAGTGTATAGTGTAGTGTGTATAGTAGTGTATAATGTAGTGTGTATAGTAGTGTATAGTGTAGTGTGTATAGTGTAGTGTATAGTGTAGTGTATAGTAGTGTATAGTGTATTGTATAGCAGTGTATAGCGTCGTGTATAGTAGTGTATAGTGTAGTGTATAGCGTTGTGTATAGTGTAGTGTATAGTAGTGTATAGTGTAGTGTATAGTGTAGTGTATAGTTTAGTGTATAGTGTAGTGTATAGTGTAGTGTATAGTGTAGTGTATAGTGTAGTGTATAGTGTAGTGTGTATAGTAGTGTATAATGTAGTGTGTATAGTAGTGTATAGTGTAGTGTGTATAGTGTAGTGTATAGTAGTGTATAGTAGTGTATAGTGTATTGTATAGCAGTGTATAGCGTCGTGTATAGTAGTGTATAGTGTAGTGTATAGCGTCGTGTATAGTGTAGTGTATAGTGTAGTGTATAGTGTAGTGTATAGTGTAGTGTAGTGTATAGTGTAGTGTATAGTGTAGTGTATAGTGTAGTGTATAATGTAGTGTGTATAGTAGTGTATAGTGTAGTGTGTATAGTGTAGTGTATAGTGTAGTGTATAGTAGTGTATAGTGTATTGTATAGCAGTGTATAGCGTCGTGTATAGTAGTGTATAGTGTAGTGTATAGTGTAGTGTATAGTGTAGTGTATAGTAGTGTATAGTGTAGTGTATAGTGTAGTGTATAGTAGTGTATAGTGTATTGTATAGTAGTGTATAGTGTATTGTATAGCAGTGTATAGCGTCGTGTATAGTAGTGTGTATAGTAGTGTATAGTGTAGTGTATAGTGTAGTGTAAAGTAGTGTATAGTGTAGTGTATAGTAGTGTATAGTGTATTATATAGTAGTGTATAGTGTATTGTATAGCAGTGTATAGCGTCGTGTATAGTAGTGTGTATAGCAGTGTATAGTGTAGTGTAGTAGTGTATATTGTAGTGTATAGTAGTGTGTATAGTAGTGTATAGTGTAGTGTATAGTAGTGTATAATGTAGTGTATAGCAGTGTATAGCGTCGTGTATAGTAGTGTGTATAGTGTAGTGCATAGTGTAGTGTATAGTGTAGTGTATAGTAGTGTATAGTGTAGTGTATAGCAGTGTGTATAGTAGTGTATAGTGTAGTGTATAGTAGTGTATAGTGTAGTGTATAGTAGTGTATAGTAGTGTATAGTGTAGTGTATAGTGTAGTGTATAGTAGTGTATAGTGTAGTGTATAGTAGTGTATAGTGTAGTGTATAGTGTAGTGTATAGTGTAGTGTATAGCAGTGTATAGTGTAGTGTATAGTGTAGTGTATTGTAGTGTATAGCGTCGTGTATAGTAGTGTGTATAGTGTAGTGTATAGTAGTGTATAGTGTAGTGTATAGTAGTGTATAGTGTAGTGTATAGTAGTGTATAGTGTCATGTATAGTGTAGTGTATAGTGTAGTAGTGTATCGTGTAGTGTATAATGTAATGTATAGTAGTGTATAGTGTATTGTATAGTAATGTATAGTGTAGTGTATAGTGTCGTGTATAGTAGTGTAGTAGTGTATAGTGTAGTGTAATAGTGTATAGTGTAGTGTATAGTGTATTGTATAGTAGTGTATAGTGTAGTGTAGTAGTGTATAGTGTAGTGTATAGTGTAGTAGTGTATAGTGTATAGTAGTGTCATGTAATGTAGTGCTGGAGTCTGTCGCCAGGAAAAGGGAGGTTTGGACCGCCCTACTCAACATGGTGGACTCCAAGCGGATTTAGAAACAAACGAACAGAATGCGATTTTTGGGAGAACCACTTTGGCACGTGACCTCCATCTCGCCTCTCATTTCGCCAGTGCGACTAAATCAATGCTTGCAGCGACGGAGATGTGAACTACCTCGCCTGGTATGCAGGAGGCCATGCGTTCGATCCCAACCCTGACGCCTTTATATTTCGAGTTTGCGTGTCTCTCTCTCTCTCCCCATTGTCGCGTGGATTTTTCTCCGGGTCCTCCGGTTTTTCCTTCCACCTTTAGACACACTTGTTCAGAGTATTTGACTGCTATACATTTCGACATGTACACCCCCACTTCGTTGAGCTATCAACTGCTACTAAGTCGCTTCTGAAAAAGAGCTAATATAGCTAGCTCAGTGGGCCTTACACGGTGAAAACTAAATATATATTTTGTCGCTTTTAGACAACGCATGCGGGACGGGACATTTCTAAACGACCACGGACCGGGCCTGCAATGAAACGAAGTCACGGGCCGCCGTTCCATCCCGAGGGCCGGTACATCCCCTCCTCCCCTTCTCCCCACGTCCCACCCCACCCCATCGGCCCTGTAAGAGTTGAGCCGCAGCAAAGCAAATTGCATTGTGCGGGCGGCTGAACCCGGGTCCCGGGTTTTGACCCCTCCGTCCCACCATGCGCCTGAGCGCCGGCTCGACTTAGGAGAGGGCGGTGCTCGCATATCCGCCCTCTTGCGAGAGGTGCTCACAGACTCGGAGCGACGCTGACAAAGATTCGGGGGGGGGGGGGGGGTTCGGGTTGGGGGTCACGCTTCTACAGATGTCACTGGGACACAAGGGGGCCCCGCCCGCCGGTTAAACATATACTGAAACGGGGGGGGTGGGTGTGTGTGGGGGGGGGGGGGCAATGTGGACATTTCTGGCCATGGCAATTCATCCCGCGGAGCCATCGCCATCCATTCTCGAGCCGCGCTGCAGGTTGTGTGACCAATTCCATTTCTCCCGAACCCGTTTTGTTCGTCGGTGGAAAACAAAAACAAAAAACGGGGGCCCAACCGAGGTTAGAGGAGGCGGGTTCGGGTTCGGGTAGGGGAAGAAAGTGAAAACAATTTTGCTTTGTGTCAACCCTTGATCCCTCCCTCCCCCGCCCACCCCACTCCCCCCCCTGCCTGTCTCTAAAACCATATGCTGCTAGGATTTAATTAATGCACCGCACCATCATCATCAGCCGTTGGTCTATCTACTGCTGGATGATAGATTATAAATGCTGTAGCGTCCACTCACTGTCCTTACATGGCCGCAAGGCACCCGGCTCCTATCCACAGTGGCGAGATGTTAACTACCTCGCCTGGTATACAGGAGGATGTGGTTTCGATACCGACCTTGACGATGCCTGCTGTATATTTGGAGTTTTCTCCAGGTCCTCCGGGTTTTTTCCCCCCTCCACATTTCGAATCGACACGCGTTTAGATTAATTTGGCTGCGATGAATTTCCACGCGATAAGCCACTTCGTTGAGCTATCAAAATTTCCATCCACCAGGCTTTCATTAAAAGCATGCGAACACATCGTGGGAGGTCAGCAGTCGACGGATATTGGACGGACTGACCCCGCCATGGGAACGTGGAATACGCAGCAGTGGATCGTGAGTGTTTACGTTTGATCAATGCGTGTGTGTTGGTGCGTATGCATGTGTGTGTATGTGTGGCGAGCGGTGGTGCAATGGTTAGCGCATCACGTTCTGAACCCCGCGAGCGATCCGACTTTTATTCCCGACCACGGCTAGCAACGGCAAGCCTCCTCTAGATTTACTCAGCCTTAACAATCACGATCCAGTACGGCGTTGTAAAGCATCAGCAGTGGGGGAAACAAAGGCGGTCGGGTGTGTTACGATCCACACCAGTTGCTTGCTTACAGCATTTACCCCAACGGCGGTCTGTGCGGGTATACGGGGGATCTTTGTCTTTGTGTATGTGTACAATCACACGCAGAGTATAGGGGGGAGGGGGGTATACCGTGTCCAATTTAAAGTATGCGCAACACAAGCCAATCTACATCAGGCGGAAGAAATACACAAGTCCCACTAAAGATCGTGGGATTCCAAAGCCAAGCGCGTATTCTGGGTGGACACACTCATTATGTTAAACGTCACTCAGCGCATAAGGGCCCGTTTGAACCCGCGACCTGGCATTAGGGGGAGAAATCCTATAGAATATCTTATAGGACATCCACCGAGGTGATGGAGCGAGAACAATCCTGTGTAATATCTTCTGAAAAGGACATCCTTAAAAAATGTGGTACCACCCAGATTCATCATGATTCGCCCAGGAAAGCCCCCTTTATTTTTCAAGAGGGTCCTGCCTTGGGATGTTTGGCCAATGCCAATTTGTTTCGAGGCTAGGCTTTGTGGATAGTACAGACGTTCGCGAAACTCGCTTCCCGTGGGCGTCGAGGAGGCGTCGTTCCGTCGCTTTAGGGAAAGCGGTACAGAAAAGTGTTGACCATCATCTGGTGTGGGATAGAGTGTTGCACCCTCACAAGCGTGAGTTTTATCCGGGTGCTGGGGCTTACCCGAACACGCATGCACATCCATGAATTGGCTGAAAACATATTTCTATCGTAGAACCGTGACCGCACCTCGGATTAGCACGGTTTGCTACGTACGGTGCGAAAGAAATTCAACATACATTACTATGCAGAGGACTGCAGATCTTGGGCAATTGTTGGTAGTGCCGTCTCGCCGCCTGGCTGCTGCTTTCCAGCTTGGTCTGTGGTTCCTGCGCGATTGTGAGTTGCAGCTTGCACGAACGATCCTCAACATAAAACCAAACGTTCATATTACGAATGGCTGGCTTCGTGTGGGAGGGAATTGGAGCACACGGAGAAAACCGCACGGATATGCACACGAGTCGGTAAACCGCTTGAAAGCTCCGCACAAACTGACTTAAGGATTCGTCTTTGAACTGTTATCTCCTGGTCACATCGCAGCCCAAGCCTATATCGAGATCGTTTGTTAACCCCCCCCCTCCACCTTCGCATTACTGACCAGGCTTCAAACTGTGTGGCTTCCGAGAGCCATCGGAAGCCACGACCTCCTGTGTACGAGGCGAGGTAGTTAACATCTCCCAGCCACCGCGGCGCCCGCACTCAGCAGCCTCGCTGCGAGCATGTTGGGCGCTGTCGGTCGACTTCCACACCACACGAAGGAATAGCAACGAGAAGAATAAGAATAAGTGGAAGGTGTCAAGTGAGATGATCGATCCATTGACAGGATTCGCACTGGCGAGCGGGGGGTAGGGTGAGAGGATGGGGGGCGAAGGGATTGAAATACGACGTTAAGAGGTTGGTGGCGCACTTAGGCTAAATCGAAGATGAGCTCAGGATAGAACAAAGGGGGGTGGGAGGGGAGGAGGTCCTAGCCATCTTCCCAAGAGAGAGAGAGGAGAGATCCCTTTCTCCGCTTCCCCCACTCCACCCCACCACCTCCTCCTCCTCCCCGCGTCCCGCGTGTGTGCTCTGGGGTTTCACTGTAAACAGAAGTCGCTATTTAGTGCCGACACGTTCCCTGGGGCAGCCCACAATGCGTGCCCGCGGCGTGCGAGTGCCCTGTAAACAAGTTCGCGGCACCGGCGCACAAAGCGACGGCCCCCAGGCCCCGAGCGTGGGATGTGAGGATGCGGTTGGGTGGTGAGTGGTGGTGGTGGTGAGTGGTGGTGGTGAGTGGTGGTGAGTGGTGGTGGTGGCGGTGGCAGTGGTAGTGGTGAGTGGTGGTGGTGAGTGGTGGCGGTGGTGAGTGGTGGTGAGTGGTGGTGGCGGTGGTGAGTGGAGAGTGGTGGTGGTGAGTGGTGGCGGTGAGTGGTGGTGGCGGTGGTGGTGGTGAGTGGTGGTGGTGAGTGGAGAGTGGTGGTGGTGGTGGTGGCGGTGGTGGTGAGTGGTGGTGGCGGTGGTGAGTGGTGGTGGCAGTGGTAGTGGTGAGTGGTGGTGAGTGGTGGTGGTGAGTGGTGGTGAGTGGTGGTGGTGAGTGGTTGTGGTGAGTGATGGTGGTGGTGAGTGGTGGTGAGTGGTGGTGGTGGTTAGTGAGTGGTGGTGGTGAGTGGTGGTGGTGAGTGGTGGTGGTGGTGATCCTACTGCTGCCGGTGATGACAATGATGATTGTGATATTGTTAATATGAGATCAATGCAATAATAACGCTTGTGGCCTTATAAGGAATAAATGTCATCGGTGACGTTTCGGGTAAAGGCCCTTCTCCATTTGCACGAAGTGTCGCCCATGATTTATGTTGCTGCTTATCAGGTCGCAGTGTGATGATTGACAGGCGTGTCGAGTGTTCTTATTTGTGTTTGCGCACCACTGCCAACGCAGCAGCAGCAGCAGTATCACCAGATAATTTAATTTGTTTAAATGATTACTCTTTGGTTCTTTCGGTGAAGTCACGTAGCTAGAAAAAGAAAATAAAGCAAGAAAGAATATCTCACGAAGTTTCGATCGCAACACAAGCGGTCGTCCTTAAGCGGAAAAAATAACCGGCATGATATTGTTAGATCGCTGGTCCAGCCGTTCCACTGCTGGATTATTTTTTCCGCCTGAGGACGAGTGCTTGGGTTGCGATCGAAACGTCGTGATATATTTTTTTTATTTTTTTATTTTTTTTCTACCTACGTGACTTTACCGGAAGAACCAAAGAGTATGGATTCCTGCATTCACGAAAGCTTCAAAGCAAAGTTTAAATGATTGTTTACGTGATTATGGTGATCATCTTAGATGACATCACGAGGGCGCTCGGTAGGACCCCGTGGGTTCGATCCGGGACCCTGACGATGCCTGTTGTACATTTTGTACATTTGTAGTCCGCGTGTTTTTCTCTCTGTCCGTGGTGGTCGCGTGGATTCTTCTCCGGGTCCTCCGGGTTTGCCTCTCCGCATTTAGAATCGACATCACGTCGAGATTTTGATATATCACATCATGTGTGGCCAGCGGGCATGGTATTGTTAGATCGTGACGATGGCAAGAATGTGTCATATAATTATGATATTGATGGTAATATTAGATGCTCATAATGGTATTGATTATGATGATGGACCAGTATATCTGGCGATGATGACAACGATAATGCCTATCAGATCGTTCATGATGATGGTATGTATTGATGACAACTAATGATGACAAAATTGTGGATGATATTGATAATAAGAGTGGATGCTGATGACCAATGACTGTATGGAATGATTGTGAGATGTAGATAATCGATGCTTGTGTTAGTAGATGAAGATACATGGGTTGTGTGTATTCCGTGTGTTGTGTGCCTTGTGTGTGTGTGTGGGGTGTGTGCGGTGTGTGTGTGTCGCGTGTGTGTATGTGGTATGTATGTGGTGTGTGTTGTGTGTGTGCGTGGGGGTGTGCGGTGTGTGTGGTGTGTGTTGTGTGTGGGTGCGTGTGTGTGGTGTGTGGTGTGTGTTGTGTATGCGGTGTTGTGTGTGGGGTGTTTGCAGTGTGTGTGTGGGGTGTATGCGGTGTTGTGTGTGGTGTGTGTTGTGTGTGGTGTGTGTTGTGTGTGTGTGGTGTGTGTTGTGTGTGTTGTGTGTGGTGTGTGTGGTGTGTGGTGTGTGTGTGTATGGTGTGTGTGGTGTGTGGGGTGTGTGGGGTGTGTGGTGTGTTGTGTGTGGAGTGTGTGTGGTGTGTGTGTGTGGTGTGTGTGTGTGGTGTGTGTGTGTGGGGTGTATGCGGTGTCTGTGTGGGGTGTGCACATGCAGAGAGGCTTTGAGCATGAGGCACAGAGGGTTAGTGGTCAGATCTTAGAAGTTGAACATCTCCAAGGCAACGACACAGCTTACTGCCTCTAAATCCAAACCCCCTCAGGGCATATGTGTGTCTCTCAGTATGTGTGTCCGTGTGTGTGTCCCCCTATATCTGATGGAGAGCTCGTATAGTGATTAGAACATTGCGCCACGTACCCAGCCGTCCGAGTTCGATTACCGGCCACGGCTAACATCAGTGGTGATTATCTAAACCATTATCTCGGACTCCTCTAGGTCGACTCAGCCTTATATAACGTACCTGGTTCGGTACGTAAACATCGCTATAAGGGAGACAAAGGCGACCGGGTGTGGTGCTGGCCACCCACCACCCACCACCCCTCGTGTGTCGTTCCGACCTTTCATAAGTGCTCGCTAACGGCACTTTGCCCCAATAGTCTGTCCAGGCTATACGGGTGATCTTTGTCTTGTGTGTGTGGTGGGTGGGGTGGGGTGGGGGGTGTCCCGGGGGGGCGAGGGGAGGGGGTGGACCTACACAGAGGTCGTAGGTCCACGAGGGTGAGTGAGGGTGCTGCTCCTGTTGTGTGTGGAGTGCCGCGTGTGGGTTGGTGGGGAGGAGGAGGGGGGGGGAGAGTCACAGGGAGAGAGAGGGGGGGGTTAGTGGGGAGGGGGGGGGGTCACGGTGAGAGGGGGGGGGGTTGGTGGGGAGGAGGGGGGGGAGAGTCACGGGGGGAGAGAGGGGGGGGGTGGTGGGGAGGAGTGGGGGGGGGGAGAGTCACAGGGAGAGAGAGGGGGGGGGTTGGTGGGGAGGAGGGGGGGGGGGAGTCACAGGGAGAGAGAGGGGGGGGTTGGTGGGGAGGAGTGGGGGGGAAGAGTCACGGGGAGAGAGGGGGGGGTTGGTGGGGAGGAGGGGGGGGGGGAGTCACAGGGAGAGAGAGGGGGGGGGTTGGTGGGGAGGAGGGGGAGAGTCACAGGGGGAGAGAGGGGGGGGGGTTGGTGGGGAGGAGGGGGGGGGGGAGAGTCACGGGGAGAGAGAGGGGGGGTTGGTGGGGAGGAGGGGGAGAGTCACAGGGAGAGAGGGGGGGGGGGTCACAGGGAGGGAGGCAAGCGCATCAAATAGATTGGGCATCAGGGGCTTGTGCACGCATTTACATGGCAGGTGCAGCTCGGCATTGTGAGTGCCGCGGTCTGCTGTCGCCCTTGCACACTCCTAAAGAATATCTAATACGATATAAATTCGACAGAGGTTGAGCTGAGAAACGGGTATTAGTGGGTGAAAAAAAAACAAAACCCTGACTTTATAAGTTCCAAGGGGGCTTGAACAAATGCAGGAGGAGAAAACGGCGAGGGCTATGGCTGGCGTTTTTTTTTTTATTCCACATCACGGATCAAACTATATGTTTGTGTATTTTGAAATCAAATTTATTTGGGAGGCGGAAGAGGGAAACTTTAATAACGTGACATCTACAGCGTCTATATCTTAATATATATATGTTTTTATATAATCTGGTAAGTTTGTTACGAGTAACAATAGTCCTTTGTAGAAGAAATGCTCGATGAATTTTGGAGATTTTTAAAACAAAATGTTATCCGATACTCATTAAATTATAAGACGCTCCAGAAAGTAAGACGCGCGATAAACTCGTGCGCGGTGTTAATTCGAGTCATTCAAAGACAAACATCCCCGTGTGGCCATAACAGACTTTTGGTGGGGCAAGTGCTGTTAGCGAGCACCTATGAAGGCCGGCACGGCACACGAGGGGGTGGGTGGCCAGCAACCACGCCCGACCGCCTTCGTCTCCCCAGTGGCGATGTTAACACATCGCACCAGGTGCTCATTTGAGGCTGAGTCGACCTAGGGGAGGCCCGGGACCGATTCAAATAATCGTCACCGGTGTTGTTCGTGAGCGGCGAATCGAACCCGGGGCGCTAACCACTGCGCCACCGCTCCCACGAACGGGATTATAGGACGCACCACCCACAAAGTTCCACTTTTAAAATCCCGTCTTATGATCCCGAGTTTTATCTTCTGTTTAAACCCGATATGACCTCGTCCGTCCTTTAAAAAAATTAATATACGGAGTCAAAATATTTAGACGCAAAAAAAAGTTTCGGAAATTGTTGTAATAAAAATGGCTCGCGTGTGACACATGAACATTGTCGAGAAATGTCAATGGTCTGGTCAGTTTGTGTCAAACGTTTGCATTAAAGTGTGCGTGTATTTTAATTATGAATGTTTGTAATTGTACAAGAATGCTTGATTTTGTCTTCGTACAAAACAAATAACTCAGTAATTGAATTCAATTAACGATACTCAATTAAAAAAACCCAACAACAACTTAACTTCCAGTAGAATACACCTGCAGTGCTGTTTGAGAGCACCTATTAAGGTCGTCACGGCACAATGAGGAGAGAGGGAGTCAGAACGCCTCATACCAGGACACATTTGCCTCCCCGATGCCGATTATGTTGATCCGAATTCACCATATGCAGTAAGCTTTCAGGCTGAGTCGACCTACGGGAGGCTTTGTTCAGTGCCCAGCGGGACCTTGATTTAAAGAAAATCTCGGGGACTCAAAAGGACATTATTACTACGACACGTTTGTGGGGGTTACACAGTGGCCAGCATTTCACAGTGCAGGAAGATTAATTGTTGTACTATACTCCTATGTTCCCACGTAGCATTTACCAACCCCGCACTGGCCATCGTTGCAAAGTCTGCGATTGGCACAGTGGAATGCCATGTCATGACCACGGGATCGAACTCAGATTTTTCTGGCATCGCGCGGTTTCAAAGATTGCCACATTAACTCCACAAGAGAGACAAATTCCCCCGTGTAGCAGCCTCGCAGACTGTCAGAGCAAGTTAAAGCTTAGTGCCCACTATGGTTATTGTGGCCAGAACCAGGCCCGGCTGCATTTGTGTCCCCAGTAGTATCCACACCAGGAAAAGATCTAGTCATTTAAAACTAAAATACAACTAAACTACGTTTTTTTTTATTTTACCAGGTAAGGCCCAATTGGCTATATACAGCTCTTTTTCAGAGGCGACCTGGCCACAATTGATAGCTTAACAGAGACGAAGTATCATCACGTGGGAATGTACAGCAGTCAATTAACTCTGAACTCTTGTTTCTAAATGTGGAGGGGGAAAACCGGATGGCCTGGATTAAAATCCATGCGACCATGGGCAGAGAGACAAATATACAACAGGCGTCAGGGTCGGGATCGAATCCACGACCTTTTGTATACCAGGCGAGGTCGTTAACATCTTGCTACCGTGGTCCCTATTTGCTTCCCCAGTGCTGAAGTATCCACACCAGGTAAGTCCTACTCATTTAGGGCTGAGTCTACCTAACCACTACAGTATTCATTTTCTTGGTTCTTTCGGTAAAGTCACGTAGAAGGGAAATAATAAAATAATGAAAATAAAACATAATAAAATAATTCTCACGACGTTTCGGAGGCAACACAAGCTTCCATCTTCAGGTGGAACCGTCACAGCACGATAGCTATATCCCTTCTACGTGACTTTACCGAAAGAACCAAGAAGATGAATCCCTGCAGTCACGAAAGCTTTAAATCGAAATTTACACTCCAGTATTATACACCACTATGCCCATTACCCGCCACACATACAAGGCTCAATGGGCCTTGCCCAGATGCACACAGCAGGTTCAAACACCACTTGCTCGCTGATGTTATCCGTAGTGTAAAACCCGATACATGCCAATAACATTGTGAACTTAAAAGTAAAACAAATATAGAACCGGCGACGTTTTGGTCAATTGCCCTAATTCATAGGACTTCCGTAGCATGGTCGCTAGGTTGGTAGTGCCGTGCGTTGACCACTGCACCACCGCTCCTCACATTGCCCCACTAAAGACAAAGATCTCCCTTATAGTGTTAACAGATTGTTGGGGCAAGTGCAGTTCGCGAGCACCTATGAAGGCCGGCGCGGCACACGAGGGGGTGGGTGGCCAGCACCACGCCCGGCCGCCTTTGTCTCCCGCTACTACACTACCGCTCCCCACACACACACACACGTGCACACACACATATACAGTATAGATGCAAAGCGGCTTGTGCTGCTTGCGTTATAATAATAATAGCGGGGCCGGGGTGCGCACGCACTGCGGTCGCGAGGAGCGAGGGGGGGGCGCTTAAGCCTCTGCCCGAATAATCCGAACCCCCGTGCGGACTGATCCCCTCTCCTGGGGCTCCTGCACGGGACCTCAGCCTCTATTAAGACGTCGTCACGCGAGCAGTGGGACCCTGACCCACACCCCCCTATTCCTCTTTCCTCTATCCAGGCAAACCCCCCACAGCCCCCTTCTTATCCCCCTCCCTTCTCCTCCCCTATGTCTGTGCAATGTGCCCAGCACCCCCCCCCCCCACCCCCCTTTAACACGCACGCGCACGCTCCCCGCACACGACCACTGCCTTAACTGCGCTTTCATGAGCTTTGCATTCAGCCCGGCTTGGTAGGCACCTTCTGTCTCCTCTGTCTCCTTTTAGCCTTTTATATTTTCGTGCGCGCGCGCGCGTGGGTCCCCCACCTCCATCCACCAGCCACTAGCAGCAGCAGCAGCAACCCTCCCAGGCATTTACAAGGCACACGCAAGCAGCAGTGGTTGGTATCCCACAGCGTGCATTTGAAGAACGCTTCTGTAAATTGGAAGGTCTTGGGTGTAGCCCGTCAAACGCATCAGAACATTCGAGGGACACCGGCGGGCACATCTAGTTTAAAAAAAAATATTATTATGAATGGAAAATGAAAAGGCGACGTCCCACGTGTGCGATTGTGTGCCATGAGACTTAAACTGTGGACCAAATCGTGAACTCGCAGAGATACATGGGAACTCACGCAGACTCACGGAGAACCAATCGAGACGATGATGGAGATTGGTCCGCAGTTTGCTGGACCGCATTCTCCTGGCGAGCCAGTTACGGCACCTCCATGTTTAGCAAATAACTTCTGTGATCCACAAACCCCTGTTTGGCCCGTGAGGTGGCGAAGAGTTGGCAGTTCGATCATAGATTGTTAAATGCATCTGTGCAGAGCTTGGAGTGTCGTATGCCTGGGTTTCTCCGGGGGCTTTTCAAATTTAATTTTATTTAAATCTGTGAAAAAGAGCTTCATAGCTCATCGGTTTCCACCAGGACAAATACATAATCTGATTCTGGTATGAGCTGAAATAACGTTTCACTGTCGGCATTTAACAGATATAACAACCTCAGCCTTCAGCACGAAAATAAACAATATGCTGAGTGATGCCTTGTGCCATTCTCTGTTTGGAGAATGCAGCTTTGCTCACAAAGTTAGCTTCTTAAATGTATCGTAATATGAATTTCTGTGCAGTTTTGTATTATTATTCAGGTTTGTTCTGTTTGTTTTAACTCTACTTAATTGTACCCTACTGCCAAAACATAATCTCTATGTGCGTATAGCTGTGTTTGTCTTTGTGTTGTCTACAAGGGGTGTACAATCATCCGTTACGTGCGTGTGTGTCTCTGTGTGTCTCTGTGTGTGTCTCTGTGTGTGTGTGGCATGTGGGGAGCGGTAGTGTAGCGGTTAGTGCACTGCGCTATGAACCCGGCGACCCGGGTTCGATTGCTGCTACACTGGTGACGAATATTTGAACCGGTCCTGGGCCTCCCCTAGGTCGACTCAGCCTCAAATGACTACCTGTGTCAAAACATCGCCGCTGGGAAGACAAAGGCGGTGGTGCTGGCCACCCACCCCTCGTGTGCCGTTTCGGCCTTCATCGGTGCTCGCTAACAGCACTTGCCCCAACAGTCTGTTCAGGCTATATGGGGGATCTTTGTCTTTGTGTGTCACACAGTCGGTGTGTTTGTGCGTGCGTGTGTGTGTTTGTGAATGTGTGTGTGTGTCACACAGTCGGTGTGTGTGTGTTTGTGAATGTGTGTGTGTTGTCACACAGTCGGTGTGTGTGTTTGTGAATGTGTGTGTGTGAATGTGTGTGTGTTGTCACACAGTCGGTGTGTGTGTGTGTTTGTGAATGTGTGTGTGTCACACAGTCGGTGCGTGTGACTATGTGTGTGTGTGTGGCTCTGAATGTGCGCGCGTGTGTGTGACTATGCGTGTCGCTGTGGCACTTCACGTCTGTGAAAGGCACTTAAGAACCTGCAGAGAGGAATGGGGACCTTTCACTCAGTCCGTCGCGAGAGGGGTTGTCAAAGGGGGCCCTTTCAAAGCTAAAACAATCAAAGGGGTTTCTATAAAAACCCGACCACTCTACCCTCTTGCCTCGCGCAGTGAACAAATTAAAACGTGCTCTTCACAAGAGACATCAAACATTAATAGGTTTATTGCCGAACCACAAACAAGCCAATTCGCGTTTGTTTTCTCTTTGTCCGCGACAATGATCTAATGGTTGTCGGTTCAAATGGTCTGCTCAGCCCATCATTCCATCCGGGTCGGTAAAATAAAGTACCAGGTTTATTGCCGAATGACGACCACCCATTTGTGTGTGTGTTCATCCATGACTTAAACCGATGGTTGCCGGTTCAAATGGTCTACTCAGCCCATCATTCCTCCGGGTCGGTAAAATAAAGTACCAGGTTTATTGCCGAATGACGACCACCCATTTGTGTGTGTGTTCATCCATGACTTAAACCGATGGTTGCCGGTTCAAATGGTCTGCTCAGCCCATCATTCCTCGGGGTCGGTAAAATAAAGTACCAGGTTTAATGCCGAACGACGACCACCCATTGGTGTGTGTTTGTCCATGACAATATCAGAATCAGAATATCTACTGGAGGAATTCGATGAGCTATAAAGCTCTTTTTCACAGACGTTCAGTAGACCGCGACTAGACCTATCATTTCCTCCGGGTCTGTAAAGTGAGTACCACACTTGCGCTTTCCTTACACATGCTACGGCCATCATTCTGCATCTTTATATACAATTAATGTATACACATTGCTGCATATTCATATTTCACAGATATGTCAGACTTATGTCAACCACACAATTTTTTTTACATACAAACTTGTAAACTTCTTCAATAAACTGGGGCTCCTAAGCGGTCAGTTTTGTTGAAGCAATATTTTTCACTCATTGCTGGGATTTTCCCAACATGCAAATTTATGTCCTCCTGTAGGAGAGTCTTGGGGATCGAGTGAACGTTTCATGGGTGAATAATTGCATCGTTATCATCAGCCGAAGACACACCAGCAAACTTCCATACTCACATGGAGTAGTGCTCATTTCAATTGGTGGCCTAGGTCACTGGTGGACATTCCACATTCCTATGGTTGGGGTATGTTTATCCGTAGAGTAATGACCACACTGTTGCCTTTTCACAAAGCGAAACTATTTTTATCGACCCCGAGAGAGGATGATAGGCCGAGTTAACCTAAGATATTTTCACTGACAAGTTGGTGAATTTGAGTTGAGCAGCATAGCCAAATGGAATGTATTCCGAATGCAATATGCATTAAATTATAAGTGACTTTTACGGTAACCATGCCATTTTTAAGAATGACAATTGCTTTCAAAAGTTAGCTCGTACGCACATCTGAATTATACAATTGCTCATAATTTAGTATAAGTAATTACGACCATGTCTGAGGCTGGTTATAAAATATGCAATTTTAATGTTAGTTTAATGGCCAATACTATGGTGTAAATAACATTCAGCCGATGGTTATGCTACTGCCCAGCCAACATTTCATTACAAGTTGCATTGAGTTGAGATGCAATTTTTTTTCGAGTCAGCGGGCGTAGCTACGAAGTGTGCAGGCGCTGCAACTGCACCGTGACACACGGGGCCGGAGACCCTAACGGGCCCCACGGTGGCGAGATGTTAACTAGCTCGCCTGGTATACAGGAGGTCGTAGTTTCGATCCCGATCCCGATCCTGATCCCGACCCTGTCGCATGTATGCCTGGAATTTGCATGTTCTTCCTGTGGTTGCATGGATTTTTCTCCGGGTCCTCCGGTTTTTCCCTCCACATTAAGAGGCGTGCGTTTAGACTATTTATCTGCTGTACATTTCCACGTGATAAGCCACTTCGTTGAGCTATCGTCTGTGGCCAGGTCGCTTGTGAATAAGAGCTACACATAGCCCAGTGGGCCTTACCTGGTCAAATGAAAAATAGTTTAATCTGCACGCTCCTGTCATTTAAATTATTCCATTCGGTTGCCGTTCAAAAAATATATATGTTTCAAGTACTTTGATCTAAAGGTGCTCTATAAATAGAAGATGATAAGATTCCTTGCACCAGGGCCCATACCAACCACCTACTCAAACGAGTACGTACGGTGCGAATTTTTTTAAACTACTTACACACGGTACCATACAAGTTCGGGGGCCCTGAGACAGTGGTGGAAATTCCACATTACCATGACGAGAGAAACCTATCTCTACACGCCTCACTGTCACGGAAAGTCTCTCGCGCTCATGAATTCGAATTCTCTTGAAGTGCAATGCTGTTTTACGCAATAGTGCACGACGTTTCGGTGCACCGCCAATGCCAGACGTTGTTTTTTTTGGGGTGGGTGTGTGGGTGGGGCACTGGTCGGGCCTGCTTTTGGAGGCCACCCCAGCTGAGACGTGGTCGTTCCGCCACCTGGCGTTAGGGCAACGAAGGTTTGCGACTGTGCCAATTATTCTGCTCGCTCACCCAACAACCCCTTTCCTCCCCTCGACTCTTTTTGCCAATCGCCAACTCGCGAGCGGCTGCGTTAGCTTGCTCGTCTTCGCACGGCTCGTGTTGATGTTAAGACGCAGCGTCCTTCACGAATCTACAGAATAGTGGGGGGGGAACTTTCGCCGCTAAGACATCGTCAGTGTGCGCGGGGCCGCCACACATTTTCAACCATTTGGGGGATTTGTGACAGCGTCACGACATTGATGATGATTGGGGGGGGGGGGTGTTTTCACATTTGTATTGTCGTGGGCCACAAACCTTGGAAATGAAGAGCACCGATGTGGACCAACAACTGTCACTTAACATCGAGGTGGTTGAAGCCAGAAGTGGCGGAGTCTATCGCTACGATGATGCCTCCTTCCCATTGATCTCCGAGTGTTTGGGACTTACATTTTATAGACGTACGGCTCACGTGACTGCAGACCAACAACTGACATTTTACACTGTGGTAGCGGTGGCAGGTAAATGCGTCAGGAGCAGCTGAGTGGCGAATCGCTGCCGTCTTTGCATTTGAAATCGGATATCACGTACGTTGAACTTCTTTCGCACCGTACGTAGCCAACCGTGCTACACCCCACGGCTCCGTTCTGGGTGCCCAGTCACTTGCGCAACTGCCCGGAGAGTTTTCCCATTTCCGTTTGGGCATCACCAAGTATCTCTGCATCTGCACGCGGTTTGTGCGGACGAGGTTTCAAACGATAAAGGCGACTGCTGTACGTACACATTCAGTACAGACAAGGGGACGTCCACCGAGGAGACGGAGCTATGAAAGCACTTTGTGCAGGTGCTGCTGGATGGACCATCGCGCCGCAGGATTGAGACGCGGTGGCTGTTGGGAGTCCTTCATCCAGCAGTGGATTGTCCATAACTGCTGCTGCTGATGACGACACAAAGGAACTGGCCCACGAACTCAAGCAGGACACCCTCTTTAAAATCAACCTCGAGACTCAGTGAGACATACACAAGATCACAATAATAATAAAGTCAAACCAAAATGTTTCAAAACCTTTATTGCAGTGGACACATGCTTGCATAAATCCCGAAATGAAATGAGATTCGTGTTGTTCTTATTGTCAACAAATCGGGGTACACGTTCATACGACAGTATGATGTACACCGGAATGCATACAAACTGCGTGCACAACCATAACATGAATCCAAGTTAAATTACACCACCATAGCCGTGACACATTCAGATGTCTTACCAGTTTATTTTTTATTTGCTAAACTGTTCAATCTTTTGGCAGACGAGACACTGACGATGATGGGTCGTCTGCACCGCAGGAAAGATATCTCAAGGCTGCTGTGGTCTTAATTTACCAGCAGAGGGCAGTGCACCAATATCAATCGTTGTACAATGTACAGGTACGAGGCATCAACTATGCACCCCGACTCACAACAACCGACACTGACCGGCGTGAAGTATGGTGAAATAGCTCACGTGCATTTAACCGTGGTGGGCAGGGGGGGAGCTCTCATCCAGCAGTGGATTGATTAAAGGGCTGTGTGCACACACCCGTCATCGGGACTCATCAGTGAGCCTTGCTTGGCTACAAGACTGCGTGGAAGGCATGAGCCTGGATATTCTCATCATCATCATCATGCGGTCCGTACCCAAGGACGAGGATCTCTCTTGCGTCGGGAGTCGGTCATCCTTCGTCACCTTACGTGGTTGTTGTGCTTGATTCATGCGCGTTCGCTTGTGGCCAGCAAGACCTGCGTATGAACGCGTAGATCACACGCACAGTGGGCCGAGGGTAACACCTGAGATTCAAATGCACTGGGGTCGGCACTAACACCACTTCGAAGCCGCAGTCTGCCGGCGTGTTGCGACTCCGTGTTCTCAAGAGCGCCGTCTCTCTCAAGCAACTGGGCAGCTTCAGCCAAGGCTGTGCGCCGTTGCCGTCTGTTTTTGGCGAGATTTCCCCATGAATCTGCATGGAATTCCACGTCTTCTCAAATGTGAGTGAAGTACACATCCTGAATGTATTGTCACATATGCACCGCAACTTCGACGCTTCCCATAGAGACAGGCAGCATCGACAAGAGGATATTTTGAGACAATTGGGTCACGTTGAGGAGCATTTTGACAGAATTAAATACTGGGTTCACGGGGTGAGATTCAACGATGTTGTTATGTTGCCCTGCGGAATTCTGATGGCTCCGGCTCCGATTGCCAACGAAAAATCCATTTGGATGGATTTTAAAATGTACGCTGAGCATTTTATCTTCGTCTCTCTAGCTTTGACCACGCCACTGCAGCTGAGGGCATCTTCATGTTGAGCCACTTTTGTTGACCAATCATTTGTGGCCAAGTCGCTTCTGAAAAAGAGCTATATAGCTCAGTGGGCCTTACCTGGTAAAATACAAAAAAACATACTTTAGTAGTTTAGTTTAGACGAAGTGTCTACTCTGGTTGCTGTTACGTCACCACCAGTCTCCAACGAGCCATCATGATCATCATGATCATCAATATCATCAATATCATCATCTCCGAGAAAGACGTTCTACCCTAGCACATTCACTTTCCTTGATAATGAATTTGGATATCTCTGGTTCGAGTTGAATCCTCCGATCTGCATGCGTTCCCGAATCGCTCAGTGGGCTTTACCTCGTAAGACAATATTTTGTTTAATTTTATTTGTTTTTATTTTTAAGCGATTTGTTTACCTTTACAACACTTTTCACTCCTATCGTGCTTTGTTTGTATTGTTTGTTGTCAGGAACGCTCAGACCCACCCCGAATGGACATCTGTGAAAACGCGCTTTACAGCTCAACGGATTCCTCCAGTGTAAATAAACATTCCGATCCATTCAGTAGTTCGTGGCGAAATCTTGGGAACAAGAAATGCTCAAGCCGCGGCCAAAACCCGGGAAACCGCATTCGCGTGGACGTTCCAAAGCCCATTCAGATCAGCCGCCAAAGCTCGCCGACGTTGACACCCGTTCGCTGTTGACACGAGGCCCGAAGCGATGACCCAGAGGTCGCAACCAGGTACCCGATACCCATACCCTACCCGATAACCGGCTACCCGTACCCGGCCGGGTACGGGTACCCGTTTGCGACCCTGGTGCGGCCCGGTACGGGTAGACCGTGAGTCACTGATGAGTCACCGTTTGTCACTCATTTCCCAACGTCTTGTCTCTTCTCACAATTCAAGCTCCTAAAATCAACCCACCCGGGCCTGCAACGTGGCTTCATCCCAGAGGTCGCAATCAGGTACCCGATACCCGGCTGGGTACGGGTAGGGTACGGGTAGGGTACGGCCGGGTACGGGTACCGTTTGCGACCCTGGTCAGCGGCCGGGTACGGGTAAGGCATCAAAACCCGTTTGCGACCTCTGCAGTGCCCCGCACGGGCTGATGGACCAGCGACCCCTGGCGGTGGAGAGCGGTGGTGCAACGGTTAGCGCGCTGCCCTACGGACCAGGCGCCCCGAGTTCAATTCACGCTCACCGGACACCAGCGGTGACGATTGTCTGAAACGGTCCCGGGCCTTCCCTAGGTCGACTCGGCTTCAAATGAGTATCTGGTGATGTGTGTAAACATCGGTACTGGGAAGACAAAGGCGGCCTGGCGAGGTGTTGGCCACCGACCCCCGTCTTGTGCTGTGCCGGCCTTCATTAAGTGCTACTCGCTCACAGCACTTGCCCTACAACGGTATGTTCAGGCTATAGGGGGGGGGGACCTTTGTCTTTGCTGGTGGGGAAGAATGTTCTGGCCACAATCTGCTACAAGGCTACGGCCAACATCCATCATCACACCTACTGTGATGGACATGGCTTCCTTTGTACCCATTCTAGATTTGAAGCTTTCGTGACTGCAAGGATTCATACTTAGGTTTTTTCGGTAAAGTCACGTAGGTAAAAAGAAAAAATTAAATAATAGAAATAATAATATAAATAAAATAATAAATCACGACGTTTCGGAGGCAACACAAGTCTCCGTCATCAGGTGGGACCGTCACAGCTAGATTTACTGTATCAAGTGAGGCAGAATTCCAAGAGACAAGCCCTTAAATACAAGTTAAGGGGGGAGGAGGGGGTTATCTGAATGTGGCAGCCAATGATTTTATTTAAGGGCTTGTCTCTTGGAATTCTGCCTCACTTGATACAGTAAATCTAGCTATGACGGTCCCACCTGATGACGGAGACTTGTGTTGCCTCCGAAACGTCGTGATTTATAATTTTATTTCTATTTTATTTTTATTATTTATTTTTACCTACATGACTTTACCGAAAAAACCCAAGAGTATGATTCCTTTGTACCGGTCACACGACTTTGAAAGAGGTGCGCGGTGAGGTCTCTCCCATGTTACACCCCACCCACTCCTTGCTTGCTGTGTGTGCGTGCAGTCAGACACTCAGATGAGGCCACCGTGGATGACGAACCATAGCCCTAGGTTTGAATCAGCTTTGGGATTCCAGAGTAGCTGTACCCCCCCCTCCTCCCGTGGCTATTTTTTTTACTTTACAACGGGAATTGTGCTCTCGGCTCGTGCTGTCGGAAGGTCACAAGAGTTCAAATCCCCCGGTTGCGGTGGGGATGACCTGACCCACAAGCCTCTCCACCTCTACGGTCGTCTGATGAATAAACTGACCCCTGTCATGGGAATGTGGAATTTCCTTCACTGGTGCCAGGCGGCTTTGCTGCTCAAAACAGAAAGAAAACTTGAAGCGACTTTTTATCGTTAACAAGTTCAAGGTGTAAAATTGCACGTAGATACATCGGTCACGGATGGAAGACATCAACATTCACGAACATGGCACGTGGTCTTGCGGTCCAGATGCATCAAACGCAACATTAACTTCGCCGATTGGCAGCTGTATGGCAGGTTTTTTTTTCTTCCTGAATGTCACAGGCAATGTCTGCTGTTGTAAAGCCATTGCTTTAAAAAAAAAAGTTACGTTATGTACGGCGGTTGCGTGTGGGAAATTCATCGCACAACTCAACAGCTGTGATTTAATTAAGGCAAATCAATGAACTTTGTTGACCCAAGGGGAAATTTAGGATACGTCGATTTTAGTTTTTTTGCTGAGACCAACGAGCTTCATTGCAACGTTTAACAGCTTGACTATAACAGACACGAAGTGGCACGAAATCGTGACAAATTATTCTAAAACAAACACCTACCTCGAAGTAAACATTCATCACACCGAACTGCCACCCGCAACCAGGTTTCATAAAACAAATGGACATATTTATTCATAACGTAGGGGGCGAGCGGGGGGGGGGGGGGCGTGTGGTCAGAATGAACCAACTTAATTAAGCCTAAATCAGGTTGGACCCTTTAAACGGTAAAATAACTCACTCGGTTCGAAATCGATGACGGCAACTCCCACAGCGCGCCAATTCGCAATGTGTCCAACAACTGAGCATGCCCGGTCAAGCCCCCTCCCCGTCCTCCTGCGCGGATATTCACGAAATAAAACCCGATGCACTCGCATCGGCTGCGCATTGACCAAGCGGAGCGTTTTTTCAAGATTCGTCAACACGGCAGGATAACCATGTTACGTTACGATTGCCACTTACGCCGGTTATATCCCATGATGCACAACGCCATCGGCCATTTGCATCTGAATCTGGGCCACTGTTATGTCAACTTGGCATAACACGAGCACCTGGGGACTGTGTGCTCAACACGAGCAAAGGGGAATGATGAGTGTGTTTGACCGTGCTGGGTTTTAACCGCAGCAGTGGCTCGCATGCTTTGTGGGCCTTAACGGGTGCTCGCTAACAGCAATACAAACAAATCTACATCGGTGACCTTAGTGTGTGTGTATGGAGCGGGGGTGTAGCGGTTAGCGTGCTGCCCTAAGAACCCGGCGACCCGAGTTCGATTCCCGCTCAAGGCCAACACCAGTGACGATTATCTGAACCGGTGCTGGGCCTCCCCTAGGTTGACTCAGCCTCAAATGAGTACCTGGTGTGGTGCGTCAACATCGCCACTGGGGAGAGAAAGGAGGCCGGGCGTGGTGCTGGCCACCCACCCCCTTCATAGGTTATCACTAACAGCACTTGCCCCAAAAACTATGTAGAGGCTACACAGGAGATCTTTGTCTGTGTGTGTGTGAAACCGTTAAGCGCGTTGATAACGGGGTAGAAAGAGTCACTAAAACAGATGCCCACGTAAAGGAAAAGTTCTTCACAAATCAAGACACCACGGTTTTGTAAATGTGCTGTGTTTCTTCAGACAATTGCAGAAATGCTGCACGTGTTCTTGAACATCCGATGAGGAATGCAGAAAAGTATTTTACACACACGCAAAATGCTTCAGGATCACATCTGTGCATTACAAACAGACTTGGGCTTCCGTTCCGATAACACTTCGAGGCAGATTAATACAAACATTGCGGAAATACAGTAGCTTCAATAAAACATCTCTCCCCAGTGTGTTGAGCATCTAAAGCCAGTGCATTATACATGAGAAAACACTCCCCCCCCCCCGCCCCTTCCTCCTTGTGTTAGGCCACACCACATACAAATGGTCTAAATATAAACCACACGAAAAAAAAATCTATTTTTATAAGCTCATCATTGCATAAACCTGCAAAACAGAGAAAATGTAAAACCTGTTCAGCAACAAAATTTTCATTGAAAGCAACAATTTCCCTGCTTTGATTTCCCCCGTTATGTTTTTTTCTTGGTCCAATGGACAAAATAATATTTTGGCTCTAGAGAGACCGATGGTGATGCACAGAGCGTCACTCCTCCTTTCCGCAGCCCTTAACCAGCACCATCATTCAACTAATTTGTCGGATGTCATGACTTGATTCTTTAACGATAATGCTCTACCCAGCAAATCCTGGGTAAGTAAAGTCTTGAGACTCATTGGCGAGATGTTAAGCCAATTTCGAAGAAGCAGAAGAAACATCTGCTTTGCGACAAATTAATATATCTTGTGACTTAGGCCACCGTGTGCCAAGGGACCGTGTATCAAATTCACGTGGAATTCAATTGTGAACACCGTACCCACCCCTCCTCGAAGCCTTAGCCGTGACAGCTGCCACTTCGCCAATATAAACGTTAGAGGAGATGGAGGGGACGGAGGAGGACGGAATGTGTCTGGGCCAAACCGGCTGCAAGGCAACACATACGATGTGCGGCGGTGGCAATGACATTTACAAACCGCCGCCGCCGTTGCGTGCGTTGCGAAACGGCGGCTACCTATCGGCCGCGTGCCTGTCGTCCCCCGACGTGGATCCGTCCGTCGAGCCCGCGGCAGCCGGCACGCTGCTGCCTCCGTCGTCGTTGCCGTTATCGTCCACCTGGGCGCCCACAAAGTCGTTCTCCCACTCGAGCCCCGGGGATGACTCGGTGGTGGAGGTGGCGGCCGGGGTGGAGCCGTTGCCGCCGCTGTCGCCCTGCTGCTGCTGCTGCTGCTGCTGCTGTCGCTGCCGTTGCTGCTGCTGCTGCTGCTCTTGCTGCTGTTGCTCGCGGTCGCTCCTCGCCCTCCCCGGCGGGCGGGGAGACTCGGGTTGCATCATGGACGCTTGGAGAAGGTCCTCCTCCGTGCGCGAGCGCTCATGAGCCTCCAGCATGCGGTTTATGCCTGCGGGCGAGCAGGCGGGCGAGAGCCACAGGGTGAGAAACGGAGCGTCAAACAAGCGAGTCGATTGTAAATGTCAGTGGATTCATCAAGCTTATTGGCTCATCTTCCGAACTCTCTTCCGATTCTTGACCACCACCGGTTAAGAGTCGAGGCTCAGTTCAGAGGCAACCGCGTCGCCGCCAACACTCACCCTCCTCGTCCTCCCACTCCAGGTCGAGCGAGGCGCTGTCGTCGGCGGACGACCGCGTGCGGCTGCTCTCCGTGTTGGGGGTGATCGCCGCATCCGCAACGATCCCTGCGCGCATTCAGGCGCATTCGCACGCAGGTTCATTAAAAGATTGACGCACGCGTGATTTCACACGCACGCGTACTCGCACGTGCACGCATTCACGCACATGACACACAGATGGCGCGTAATTATGGATAAGATTCATGGGTGCTCGCACGGTTTGTCAGACCTTACCAATTCACGCTCTGCATCATAAGCATCGGGATGTGCATTTACAGGCCACTCGCGATTAACCCTTTCCCATTCTGATGACGTTCGTGTACATAATTAAAAGGAAACCGGAAGAAAAAACTAAAATAAAATAACTTTATCGGTACCGAGGGTCCCACAAGGGCCATGCGGGGGGGGTGTGTGTGCACAGTTTGGCGCCAGCTATCGAAGAGTGCGGTCGTGTCGCTACGGTTCTCCGCGGTGAGTACAACGTCTTTAAAAACAGCGTTGCTATGCCCTCTCCAAATCAAATTTACGAGGAACCGCTCGCGCGTTCCGAGGTTCGGCGGTGAGCGTGACCCCACCCTGCAACTTGCAGACGTCTCGGAATGGGAAAAGGTCGAATGTCTGAGCGCAACTCGGAGCGCCTTGCATCACATGCTATCTCTAGATTTGAAGCTTTCGTGACTGCAAGGATTCATACTCTGGATGTTGGTGGATTGCCACCAACACTGGGTAAAGCAACATGTGCATTGTCGTTCCCTTCTAGCATGTGCACCTTTAGCATGTGACTTGTTGTTCTCTTTTAGCCCCGCCCACCCTCCCCCCAATACGTTCCATTCATTGGCTACCACACTCAGATAAGCTCCTCCCCCCCCTTGAATTTTTTTGCCTCACTTGATAGAGTAAATCTAGCTGTGACGGTCTCACCTGATGATGGAGACTTGTGCTGCCTCCGAAACGTCGTGATTTATTATTTTATTTCTATTATTACTTTTATTAATTTTAATTATATTTTTTACCTATGTGACTTTACCGAAAAAACCTAAGAGTATTACATGCTATCTCAGACATTCCAATGCCTTGCCGTGCTCTAGCCAAAGGGACCCTCCGGTGGCAGCTGCAAAATGGGCATTAGTCTATCAGCAGGGGACGATGGTTCATGGTCTATAATCAGAATATCGATTTGTACTGGAGGAAACTTATGAGCTATACATCTCTTTTTCACAGATGTCTCGTAAGGACGGCTCAGAATGTTTCAACAACAATACAAAACACAATCGGAGTACAAAGTATAGGCACTGGCGGAGCCAGTGGGGAGGTGGCGTGGCACGTGCCCCACCAATGATCCGATCAAAATCCCTAATTTCGATCGAATCATTGGGGTTTATTAGTAATAAATCGGCATTTTGCGACCCCCACTGCCACTGTGTAGCATGTTACTATGTTCCAGGGACTCTATGAGATGATAGGACAATAGTCTGAGTCCACAATTGGCAATAAGTAACGGCAAAGCAGTTATAAGTGACTCACAGAATTGTGCGCAGTTGCGTATACAGTACACGACTTCCCTGAAGGCGTTCACCTTCAGCGAGCGCGATGCCGATCACACAACGCGGTTCGAATTCGACCCTCGGTCGATGGCTGCGCCATTGCCACACACGCACCAAATAAGAAGCAAGGGACAAGTCCTTACTTACTAACAACTCATCACTTTCATTGCTGGAGGGGTTGCCCCCCCACCTACCTGAAAATCCTGGCTCGGAATAGGAAAGGTAAACAAATCACTTAGAAAAATATACAAATAAAACGAATCTATTTTTTATCTTACCAGGTCAGGTAAGATAAAAAAAAATTGCCTGTGCATGTGGCAGTGCAGCACGTAGGTTGCCGGCAGACCATCTGCGTCTCTCACTCGTACGCACGTCATTTGATTGCCACTTTGGCTTTCCTCTCTTTATTTGAAAATGAACTGGCCACGCAAGTCGGATTGATCGCGGGCGATGGCTGAAACCCAGATTCAAAGCCAGCAGCATCTCTCAGCGGCGCAGGCCGTAACACTGAGGCCATTGTGATCCTGGGCAGACGGCCGTACGGGTCAAAACCAGCGCAGGGTGAAATCCCCGCACCTGTGGGCATACGGAGAGATCGGCACGGCTGGAAAACACTGGGCGAGCTGAATGAGCGGGGAGCTATAATCTGTAGCAGAGGTACTCACGGTATTTGTTCCTAAAAGCATCCGATCTTGCCTTGACCCCCTGCAGATAATTATCAAAGTCCTCTTCCTCATCGGCCCTGCGGACACCAGGAAGAGACGGACGCTTGTTTTAGGAGGAGCCTGACCCTGGGGTTTGATTGTGGAGGGGGAAACAACGCATCCCGGGGGTGACGCCCATCGTGGAGATGGAGCGATGAAATCGGCTACCGCGCAGGAGCTCGATGGATCGTTGCGTCGCCTGACCGTGTGAGATGGAGGCCAGCTTGGGGGAGGTCTTAATCTAACAGTGATTTGATCATCATGGATGGTGGTGGTGACGACGACGACGATGATGATGATGATGTAGCATTTCCACATTCTGTGATCCGATGCATACAAGGGGATAGAGGGTGGTGTTAATTTTTCTCGGAGGCAACCTAGGAGGAGCATTTAACGAGTACGATCCTCCTTACATACGCAATCCCAGAAAATCTCTGAGATATTTTCAGCAGGTGGCTATGAGACTGAATCAGCCAAGGAGAGGTCCCTTAATTAGTTCTCATTTCAGACACAGCTAACCTGGAGGAGGCCCTATTTTGATGTTAGGGAGCACAGAATGGTCGGGACATTATGTTATTGAGCCCATTCATTCACACACTGTCAGTGGATTCGCATTGTGAATGGCACGCCACACCACACCACATCAGCGCACCAAGGATAAATAAACAAAAGGACACAAATAAAATCATTTCTGATGAAACTTCACTCACGCCATGGTGTGCATTTGGAATCAACCACTTCCTATTCATATATGCTTACACAGGGGTGGCAGAGCATGGTTAGCGTACTGCGTTATTAACCCGGTGACCCGAGTTAAATTCCCAGCCAAGGTTAACATCAGTGGCGAGTGATATTCAAAGCGGTTCTGGTCGCCGCAATTAAAAGCGCGTTGAAGTATGGTCGAACACCGCCCCCGCCTCCCTGAGACCAACACGGTTTGTGGTGGGTGCCTTCATCCATCCAGCAGAGAATTAACAAAGGGCTGCAAAGTCATAATTACATATAATATGGTAAAACCATTCTAATAGGTTCGTACGACTGCATTTTATACATGTATCAGAGGGGCGATATCCTTAATATCCTGAGAATCCTGAATAACAATAATGACAATAATAAAAAAAACAATGTGAATTTTATCATGACTCCGAAAATGGGAAATGGATTGCATCGTGGACAGTGTAAACTGCTTGATTATTCATACTCCGCCTACTCACCGACCTGTGTGCAGAGGGGGGAATGCAAATAAACGGCATCGCACCACTTACACTTGCCACTCGTCAGCACTGTCTCCCACCCACGACTTATCCAGCTCAGAGCTCCTCTCCTGCAAGGCGTCCAGAGACACGACATTGAAAGACAAAGACACGGCAAGAGATTTTTATTTGTTTAAATCAGCGATTTCTTGCTCAAGCGAGCATTTAGGTGCTCATCTCCCGTTCACAGCGCCGAGACTGTGGTGGAATTTCCACATTACTATGGCAGGCAAGTCTCAATACAGCACAGCCACTGTTGCTGCTTTGGCGAGGGCATCGGCTCACCATAGAATAATAACTAAACTAAACAAAGTTTGATTTTACCAGGTAAGACCCATTGAGCTATTAGCTCTTTTTCAGAAGCGACCTGACCACAAATGATAGCTCAACGAAGTTGTTTACCACGTGGAAATCTATCGCAGCCAATGACTCTAAACGCACGTTTCTAAATGGGGAGGGAAAAACCAGAGGACCCGGAGAAAAATCCACACGAAATTAGCGACAGGCCACCACTGCTCAAATTCGTTTGCAAAAACTTAAAAATGCACATTTGGGTAGTGCCATCACACTCCCCCGGTTCCTTGGGAGGGGGGTGCTGGGGGCATCCGCCTCGCCCACCCCCCACCCACCACCCACCCCACCACCCACCACCCACCCACCCCAGCCGCCCCATTCGCCTGTGCTGTGACACTGCAGGAAGTATGATGGAGCAGGTGATGTACCTGGCGCGCATGCTTTTGCTTGGCATGTAGGGCAGCCAGCCTCTGTGCCCTGTGTAAAGCCTCCTCCTCCTTTTTCAACCTCTCCTCCTGCTCCCGTAACTGTGTCCAATGGAGCGCAGCAAGATACACGGGCGCAAGGACGCGCAGACCGAACACAACACACACACGAAAATATATTCAACAAAACGAAACAAAATCCCCCCAAAATTAAGTTGCGTAAAAAAAATAAGCCAGGCGAAATTAAATGAAGGAAAAAAAGTATTGCGAATGAAATGGAATGTATTTGATTCAAAGTGTTGAAGCGAATGTTATTATTGTGATAATAGGTAAAAAATATATATATAAAAAGGTGCAGCCCTGCAATTACATGCTACCACCACTGTTGGCAGATGACCCTCCACTCGAGAAGAAACACAACAGTGCCCCTTGAGAGGGTACAGTATTTGGTCTACTCTTCCACGCGGGCCAGACGTCTTGGAAGAGGTGGGGGCGCCCACACTTTACCCCACCACACACCACCTCTGCTGTAACCCATTCATCCGGTTGGGGCGAACATAGGCAGGGGGGGGGGGAGTGACTGAATAAACTTGCGCCACCGTTTTAAATTCCACGCCGGGAGATGGAATCTAACGAATCGATCGTCTACATTAGCTTCGGAATCGGAACCGGGATTTTCATCGAGATGTCAAACAATAAGAATGATGAATCCCACAAACTTCGCCCACTTGTCACAAGAACACTGAAAACCAATAACACACACAAATACGCACGCACGTAAAAAATTAAGAAACCACCCCAAACTTGTCCCCGGTGTTAATAAAGCTATACAAATGTTCTACACACAAGCACTCAATGGATTATACGATTATAAGATGCCCCCACCCCACCCAAACTATTGGAAAAAATGTATCTAAAAATGTCTACCTTAGATATAACTGCTATGAATGCTTTGCCATTTGCATCTTCGCCTTTTGGCATTTCCTTTGGTCCCTACAGCAGTGGTGAGACAAACCACAGCTGTAGGCCCATCGGTTTCAAGGACAATGCATACACTACCAAAGCACGTTTGTTCGCATGTTTTACCACAGGCATGTGTGGATTAATGCAGACTTGATGCCCTGTAATGGGTGTCTATTTTAAAATTTTAAAATCTTAACACATCCTGCATTATATGCCAGAAAGGGTAAAAAGCCCGAGTAAATAAGCAATATTTAAAAATACTTTTTAAAAAAACACGCTTTAATGAAATGTACCCTACTCGTAATGGCAGAACTCCACGACTCCAGGAAGTGGTCGCAAAGCTTGCCAAAGCGTGAGGGACCATGGTGATTTAGAGCCAACGTTAGTTGAGCGTGGACAATTAGACCCAAGCCGAAACATAATATGTAAAAATGAATGTTTAAATATACTTTTTTCTTTTTTTAATAGAATATAGTGGTGTCATCAGTATGACATAAGTATACCAAGTTTGCAGTCGATATCACATTGGGAAGTGGGTTAAAATTGAGTTACAAGATTTGAGGATACGACAACAACGACACCAACACAGAGTGAGTTAAAGAAAAATGTGTAAAAAGAAAGAACTTAATCAAAACTCTCGATTCCCTCCGGCTACAGAGGGAAAAGGGAGGAGAAACGCAGACGGCGGGAACGAAACAGGAAAGACGCGAGATCACGTAGCTGAACCAGAATATTTATTGTTACTAGAAGAATCCGATGAGCTGCAAAGCTCTTTTCACAGATGTCCAGTAGGAGCACAGGGTAAGAACGTTACAACAAAACAGTACAAAAACACGATACGAGTGCAAAGTACAAGAAAGGTAAACAAATCAGCCAAACACATAGAAATAAAACTAAACCATCCCCATCCTCACCATTGGAACCTCATTTGCCAGAAGAAAAAATATGATAATTATTTTTTTACCCTTTTATCTGGCAACAAAACTGACACCTTTTTATTTTTTGTGTAAATGCTTACCCCGAGCGCTCATACTTGATGGTGCGCCTTTTGGCGTCATCTGGTCCAACACCATGTGAGACTAGGCTCTAAGGAAAGCTGTCTTGGGTGTGGACCAATCAACTTCAAGGATAGTGCATACATTATCAGAGTTATGTTTTTTATTTGCATTATGACTGCAGGTATTGTGGTCTATGCAAACATGACTCCTTGTAAAAAAAAAAGCTGTCAGTTTTGTTACCAGATAAAAGGGTAAAAAAAACAATTATCACATCCCCATCCGACCAGGAAAAGCCCAGAGATTTTAACTTATTTTTCACGAGCATTATTGGAGGGGGGGGGGGAGGGGGTAAGAACCGAGTTGTGGTGAGCTATTCCAAGAGCAGTCCTAGCGCCGCATCTCGGCGGGTCGTGGAAACGCGGCGCAAAACATTTCAGGAAATAAAAAGTGTACGAGGAAGCCGAGTTAGCGGGCCGTGTGACGGGCCACCCGGCCCGAGGTCAGACCTGCTGCGCCAATCTCTGGTCGAGGTTCCTCTGGTCCTCAACCAGGTGCTCGTATTTCCCTTCCCGCAGGGTCCTCACCTCCTCCTCGGTGAGCATCCTGGAAGGCAAGAGCCGCACGCTCACCGTCACAACTCCAAACGTGACGCGGCCCCCGTTGCTCAACAACCGGGACCTCCTAAATCACTCACCAGCGTGACCCCTCGCTCGCCAGCGTGACCCCTCGCTCGCCAGCGTGACCCCTCGCTCGCCAGCGTGACCCCTCGCTCGCCAGCGTGACCCCTCGCTCGCCAGCGTGACCCCTCGCTCGCCAGCGTGACCCCTCGCTCGCCAGCGTGACCCCTCGCTCGCCAGCGTGACCCCTCGCTCGCCAGCGTGACCCCTCGCTCGCCAGCGTGACCCCTCGCTCGCCAGCGTGACCCCTCGCTCGCCACCGTGACCCCTCGCTCGCCACCGTGACCTCTCCCTCGCCACCGTGACCCCTCCCTCGCCACCGTGACCCCACCCTCACCACCGTGACCCCTCCCTCGCCAGCGTGACGCCTCCCTCACCACCGTGACCCCTCGCTCACCAACGTGACCCCTCGTTCACCAGCGTGACCCCTCGCTCACCAGCGTGACCCCTCGCTCACCAGCGTGACGCCTCGCTCACCAGCGTGACCCCTCGCTCACCAGCGTGACCCCTCGCTCACCAACCGTGACCCCTCGCTCACCAACCGTGACCCTCCCTCACCAACGTGACCCCTTGCTCACCAACCGTGACCCTCCCTCACCAGCGTGACCCCTCGCTCACCACCGTGACCCCTCGCTCGCCACCGTGACCCCTCGCTCGCCAACGTGACCCCTCGCTCGCCAACGTGACCCCTCGCTCGCCACCGTGACCCCTCGCTCACCACCGTGACCCCTCGCTCACCACCGTGACCCCTCGCTCACCACCGTGACCCCTCCCTCACCAACGTGACCCCTCGCTCACCACCGTGACCCCTCGCTCACCACCGTGACCCCCTCGCTCACCACCGTGACCCCTCGCTCAACAGTGTCACCCCTCGCTCAACAGTGT
This sequence comes from Lethenteron reissneri, assembly GCF_015708825.2. Classification (NCBI taxonomy): domain Eukaryota; kingdom Metazoa; phylum Chordata; class Hyperoartia; order Petromyzontiformes; family Petromyzontidae; genus Lethenteron; species Lethenteron reissneri. The sequence goes on along the minus strand of NC_083825.1, from coordinate 9,110,816 downwards.
CACCCCTCGCTCACCAACGTGACCCCTCGCTCACCAAGCGTGACCCCTCGCTCACCAGCGTGACCCCTCGCTCACCAGCGTGACCCCTCGCTCACCAGCGTGACCCCTCGCTCACCAACCGGGACCCCTCGCTCACCAACCGTGACCCCTCGCTCACCAACCGTGACCCCTCGCTCACCAGCGTGACCCCTCGCTCACCAACCGTGACCCCTCGCTCACCACCGTGACCCCTCCCTCACCAACGTGACCCCTCGCTCACCACCGTGACCCCTCGCTCACCACCGTGACCCCTCGCTCACCACCGTGACCCCTCGCTCACCAACGTGACCCCTCGCTCACCAACGTGACCCCTCGCTCACCAACGTGACCCCTCGCTCACCAGCGTGACCCCTCGCTCACCAGCGTGACCCCTCGCTCACCAGCGTGACCCCTCGCTCACCAGCGTGACCCCTCGCTCACCAACGGGACCCCTCGCTCACCAACCGTGACCCCTCGCTCACCAACCGTGACCCCTCGCTCACCAGCGTGACCCCTCGCTCACCAACCGTGACCCCTCGCTCACCACCGTGACCCCTCGTTCACCACCGTGACCCCTCGCTCACCACCGTGACCCCTCGCTCACCAGCCGTGACCCCTCGCTCACCAGCGTGACCCCTCGCTCACCACCGTGACCCCTCGCTCACCACCGTGACCCCTCGCTCACCAACGTGACCCATCGCTCACCAGCGTGACCCCTCGCTCACCACCGTGACCCCTCGCTCACCAACCGTGACCCCTCCCTCACCAGCGTGACCCCTCGCTCACCAACCGTGACGCCTCGCTCACCAACGTGACCCCTCGCTCACCAGCGTGACCCCTCGCTCACCAACGTGACCCCTCGCTCACCAGCGTGACCCCTCCCTCACCAGCGTGACCCCTCGCTCACCAACCGTGACGCCTCGCTCACCACCGTGACCCCTCGCTCACTCACTCAGAAGGACCTCCCCCAGCTCAAGACGAGCGTGGGGCGGCACTCATCACCGCTGTGGCCAGTGGTGAACATTCCACGTTTCTATGAACAGGGCCCAGCGGCACCGTGGGAGCAGCGCACGCGTGACAACGCGCAAAGCGGGCACTCAATTTATCGATCACAGAGGGATGACGGGCCGCGTTCACACCAGACTGGGAATTGAAATCGTGATCGGCTGATTGGTAGTTGAATTGCGGTTGTGTTACCCTTGCAACCGCCTGTAATGAATGTTTACAACTTAATCACAGGTTTTTGCTTGGCTTCTATCTGATAATCTCGGAGGTGCTGACTCAGTGTTCCAGCACCGCAATTATGAGCCCCCTTGGGTTACAAAACGATACATGCTAATGATATTCTAATTGTAATTTTATTGCAAATTCCAACGTTGAAGATGCAGTTTGGTTGTGCGAGATTATTTGACTGCATTATTGGTAATGCTGCACTCGTATTTACATGTTGTTTGAGTGGTCCCTGTTGAATAACATTCGCGTAATGAAATAGAAAAGAAAACATTGTGGCTTTCTTAAGAATTTTGAATGGCATCATACCTTGGGTTGGAGTTGACACTGCTGTAAACCTGCACAAATGACAAATTTGAAACACTCCTTCAATTATTTAAAACACATCCGTTGCAAAATGCACAACAACAGTTTCAAGACGTTTAATAAAAAACAAAAACATTGAATCAAACACGACAACGCATCCTGACAAACAGCACGGAAAGAAAAGTTAAAACAATTTAAAGAACTTAATTGCAACGTCAAGAGGGAATCGGAGACGCATTAGAGAATGACTCTTCTATATTTTTTATTTGTATATTGTATTATTATTATTGATGCTTTTTCACCCAGGAAAGTCGAGCAGATTTCTCATGACTTTTTTCCCTGCCACGTTTTTTTTGCAGTTGGGGGAAACGATTGCTCTTTATAATTTTCCAACAGAGTAAAACTTTCGCGTAATTAGTTTTTTTATTGCGACCGTGACGCCGACACATAATGACCTAACTCTTGAAAACGACGTCACAGGCTTTTTAACGTCAGCAGGAATCAAGCTCGAGTCGCAGTGTTCGTAGCGCAGCGCGCTAACCGCGACAATTACCGCCCCCCATGAAGTTCAACATACAACGTAGCGGGATCGGAAATCAAACCCTACCTCATCTTCTTCCACCAAGTTTTCAAACTGCAAGAGAGGAGAATAACGAAGAATAACAATTTGTACGTAGAGTGGCACTTGCTTACCTGCTTAGGGCGACTCAAAGCGCGACTACACCACACCTCATCTCAACGATTCAAATGTCCTGCTGCCGTCTAGCCGAGGGGACCCCACAGAGGCCAGCTGTCCCGGCGCCGCACATGGTGGGAGGGGTGCAAGTCGGCGATTCACAACATTTGGTGATCCATTTGACCGCCTCTTACTTTTCAACACTTGTGTAATGTAGCTCTCAGAGAGACACCGTCTCGTCTTTCCGTATATTTATTGTGAATAAAGTCCACCGGCAACTCGACGAGTAACCACGAGTGACTACGTACACTTGGTTAGTTAGACGACTCTATTCTGGGACATCACAGCTTCTGGTCTCAAGACATCTCGAAGACGATGGAGACGACCCGTTCCAAGGCAACGACGATTCCCCACACCAACAGCCACCAGCTCGTGCTGGCTCTGAAGCAGAGGTCGCAACCGGGTACCCGATACCGATACCCTACCCGATACCCGGCTACCCGTACCCGGCCGGGTACGGGTACGGGTAGCCGTTTGCGACCCTGGTGCGGCCGGGTACGGGTACGGGTAGGCCGTGAGTCACTGGTGAGTAACTGTTTGTCACTCATTTCGGGTAGGGTACGGGTAGGAAACGGGTACCCGTACCCAGCCGGGTACGGGTACCCATTTGCGACCCTGGTGCGGCCGGGTACGGGTAAGGAATCAAAACCCGTTTGCGACCTCTGCTCTGAAGCCTCGCCTGGTCCTGGCCACGCCCCTTATGCCTCGCCCAGGTGCCGGCCACGCCCACATTCTCGAATTCTCCTCGCCACACCTGGCTCTGTCAATCACCGGCCTAGGGGCCCGTCCATGAATGACGTCACGCGATTTTGGACGATTTTTGACCCCCCCACCACATCGTCACACGGCATCACAAAAAGTCAGACCCCCCCCTCAAATATGACTGTCAGAAAGCTCTGCCCCTCCCCCCCCCCCCAAAAAATAAAACATGCTTCAAATCGCTTTAAACTATTGTCATTGTAGTGCGTATTTAATGTGGCGCTGTACTCTGATGTTGTAGGAGAAAACATTTATTAAAAAGTCTATTTAATTAAGTAGAACGTGTTGTCTATATTTATTTAAAATTGCCCATTTTGATGTGACTGTCACATTTCTCAACCCCCCCCCCCTTCGTCACACATCGTCACAAATGTCTGACCCCCTCCCCCCAGGTGCGTGACGTCATTTATGGACGGCCCCCTAATTACACTTCCCCCACCATTGGATCCCGTGCTCCCCCTCACGTGACCCTGTCAACGTTTGTCTCATCAAACATCATTAGCACGTCCATTGTAACCATGGTTCCCGGGGAACCACACTGTCCCACTATCGCTCCGTACTGTCTTTACACTTGGATTCATACTGGTAGGAACCTCCTGGTTACACCAGGCCACAGGGGATTATTGTGTCCGTCCGTCCGTCGTGCATCCAAAAATGGGAGGGGTGGGGCTGGGTGGGGAGGGGCTGGGTGGGGAGGGGCTGGGTGGGGAGGGTGGGGCTGGGTGGGGAGGGTGGGGAGGGGCTGCGTGGGGAGGGTGGGGAGGGGCTGGGTGGGGCTGGGTGGGTGGTGGGAGGGGTGGGGCTGGGTGGGGAGGGGCTGGTCACCCCGTGGTGCCCTTATAAAACTCAACGTTTAACCTACTCACGCCGGCTTGTGCCCGCCCTCACAGTCGGCCATATTTGCGGAATACACCACGCTGCTGTTGACCCTGGCCATTGACCGAGCAACCCAACGTTCCTACCAGCTCCCTCCGCAGGAATGTGTATATTGTGAAAATGATGGCTCCGTATCTTACAGAGGAAGCAGGGTGCCAACAGATGTAACGAGTTGTACTGAGATTGGCGGGAGACGGGTCGAGACTCTGAGATAGGATGCAGTCTTCTCACATTAATAATTTTTCCCACGTGACTTTGGCGGGGTATCTATAAATAGATCGCGCTGTGTACGCATTGCCGATTTTTTGAATGCCCAATTTCTATAGTTAGTAGCCACGATTCAACGTATCAGCAAACATGTGCCAGTGGTGTGAACTCCACATTCCCATGAAAGAGGCCAGTACTGCCAAACCATGAAGCACTATTGACTTCTTAGAAAGTGATACTCCTTTAACAAACCCCCACAGGATGATGAGAAAAGTTGACCTCAAATTCGGGAATAAAAAAAAATGTTATGGTTGGGATTTTCGGCAAGTTAGTTTGTGTAGAAGAAACACTCCCAATTGTGAAGTTACGAGTTCAAATCTCGGCTTATTTTAATGTGATGATTATCATCATCCGTGTCATCATCCTTACGCCAATGAGTGATACAAATGAGAGCAGATCATACCTCGATGGTTGTATGCTCTGCGGCGTAGCCAGACTTAAAATATTTAGACCTGCAAAACAAAACATCGAAAACATCAACTTATTAAACACTCAAAACAGACACATGAAGTATCTCAACGCGTGGGCCACGTGACTCTGTAATGTGTGTACATCAATAACACCACAAGGGAATACAAATAACGTTATGGTCTAGTCTTAAAGGCCTTGATGTGTGTGCGTGTTGTGGGGAACGATGGTGTAGCGGTTAGCGCGACGCTGCGCTACAAACCCGGCGACCCGAGTTCGATTCCCGCTCACGGCCAACACCAGTGACAAATATCTGAACCAGGTCCTGGGCCTCCCCTAGGTCGACTCAGCCTCAAATGAGTACCTGGTGCGGTGTGTAAACATTGCCACTGGGGAGATAAAGGCCGCTGGGCGTGGTGCTGACCACCCACCTCATCCTGTGCCGTGCCGGCCTTCATAGGTGCTCGCCAACATCACTTTGGCCCAACAGTCTGTTTCAGGCTACACGGGGTGATCTTTGTTTATTTTTGTGTGAGAGGAAGCTCAGATAATGCACAGAAAAGCCACTCCTAAAGCGGATATACCACTCGAACTCCGCTGCACAGAATGTAGGTTTCAAAAGCTGAGAAACACTAGCGTTAACAAAAATACCGTGAAAAGTGACTATATTGTGAGTAGATCGTGTAAGTAGTATAATGAGTGCGTATTGTATTTGGATACTTTTATTTTTATTAGTTTGTTCTTTTAAGTCTGGCCAGACGGTGTTGTTAGAGGTGCTCTCGACCGATAATCAGAAGTTAATATCCCAGTCGGGGGTTAAATGAACCCCTCTTCACTACCTCATCGATAAAAAATAAGGATCTGTTCTTTTGTAAAAACATGTTTCTCTGCGTCCATGCTGCCATCCACCGGTGACTTAGTTCGTTTTAAGAATTAGCAATTCCCGTTGGGAGCGTGGAAAGTGATGCAGAGAGGATTTTGGGGGTGGGCATTATGTACCCACTACCCATGAGCCTCACTGTTTCTTCCTCATCTCTGAGCGAGCTGAAGACAGGGGTTGTTGCTCATTGTTAATACGTAACCAGTGGACAGTGACATTGACACGCAGAAATGACTATTGCAGTGTTGTTTTTTCTCAGTTGCGCTTGAATAGCTCGCCGATGTGTTTTCGCGGTTATGCCGCACGTTATTCCCAAGGGGCGTTCGACCCGTGCGTGTCACGAACACGCGGTGTGACCGTGGCAATACATCGAAGAGATAAAACTGACGAATCGCTTCGTGGGACATCAAGACTGGCAGTCGCATGAAGAGGTTGGACCACACTTTCAGAATCTGAAATTCCACCTTTGTCTTGACGATTACCATCGAACACACGTGCCCGTCCTAGCCCGTTAAAGGCGACTTCCGTGATTAATTTGACAAATTAACCACGCTGCTCTTAGCTGTCTCGCACATTAATAATGGTCCAATTACGACGCAGTGCCATGCAAATTCCCGCACCTCCGATTAGCACAGTTGGCTACTTACGGCACGAAAGTTGTTCAACATGCATACATGCGATGAAATAAAATCATAAATTTATTTTGGGATAGATCGTGGAGATATAATGCCAATTTTCAGCCACCCCATAAAGGCAATAAAATGAAGTTGTCACGCGGACAAATTATGCTAATTTAATAGTTTTTTTTTGCAAACTGGGATGTTAAAAAGCAAAGCAAAATTGTTGACGACTTTGTACGACGTTTCGCTGAAGATCACATCCGCCATCATCAGGCGTTAACAGCGGCTCAGCTCTAGCGGCAAACACGATCGCTGATCGATTTGGGCCACTAAATCATTGTTGGGATTCAATTATCGATCTTGGTTTCACGGAAAATAATAATGGACTGCGGTTCAATTTTAGTAACGATCAAACCGATTTAGCACGTGCAGACATTCAAACTACACGTCGCAATGTTTCGATGTTCCAAAGGGGACCAGTGGCAGAACTCATCAGCGACAAACAAATACAAAGATCCCCCATATAGTCTCAACACTGTTGAGGCAAGTGCCGTTAGCAAGCACTTTTGAAAGCCGATGTTTACACATCGAACCAGGTGCTCATTTGAGGCTGAGTCGACCTCGGGGAGGCCCAGGACCGGTTCAGATAATCGTCACTGGTGTTGGCCATGAGTGGCAATCGAACTCAGGTCACCAGGTTACACAGCGCAGCGCGCTAACCGCTACACTACCGCTCCCCACGCACACACACGACTCAAGTTAATGAATGATTTCGCTATGATTCGCGATCCAAAACGCGCAATAAATTCCGTGGCATGCGTCCAATTGACGACCGGATGGTCAGCGGCAATTTGCGTGGACCACGCGTGACTGTGCATTCTGCCACCCAAACTGCCCCGGCTCCACGTTCAACTTGAATCCATGTCAAGGCAATTGGCATTTGGCCAAGTGGATCCGGTGGCAGAGCGAGGGGGCTTGCAATCGAAATGGACGCGAGTTCAAATCCCGGTTGCGGGTTGACTCGCCCTTCATCTCACTCCGGAGTCGATAAAACATTCGTACAACATCGTGGGGAAGTCAAAAGTGCTTATCCTATGGATAAACTCGCCCTCTGCCAGAGGATTGTAGATTTTCCACTGCTGGCTCAGGGCTTTAAAGAGGAGATCAGAATCAGAATATTGATTTATTCTGGAGGAATCCGATGAGCTATTAAGCTCTTTTTCACAGATGCCCAGTAGGGGTGGGTCAAAAAGTTACAGCAACAAAAAACACGATAGGATTGCAAAGTATAGGAAAGACGAGCACCGACCGCCTCACGGTTTCATGTACATTCAAACCAACTCCTGCAGTCACAGAAGTTTTAAGTCAAAATCCAACTCAACGTCTAAAGGTTAATTATAATGAACCACCTGCAGACGTGGAAGAAAGTTCACTATCAGGGTGTTCACCGGGACAGGTTTAATGTCAATTTGTAAAGTACTGTTAATAATGAGCGACGATTGTATGTTTGACAGCGCCTACGATCGTTACAGACGGGATACACCTTGCGTAACGCGGCCGCTGTAGCAGCCGCGACCCCACACAAGTGAATGCATCCCTGCGGCACGCTCATTATGAACGGCGGATCGTTAGAGTTCAGCACGGTCCATCATATAACGAGATAATACGATGTGACACTGCATATCTCGTCACGGTGAAGTGATGCTCCACATTTGGTGTAAAACCGAAGCAGGCTTTCGGCTGTCACTTCCAGTTTCACACGAAGCGTGCACCCTCCTTTGGGCTAGCAACTCGGCTGACTCGACATCAGCACGGATACACGCACACACACACACGCACACACGCACACGCACACACGCGCTCCCTCACAGACAACCCCGATGACGTCGCACTTTTGCGTGGGCAGTCTTTGTGCAGTGTGAAAAGAAACCTGAATCTCCCCGTCCAATTCCCCAAGTGAAATCGACGGGGCGTCTCTAAGTGGGGAAAGTGAAGCAATTTGCACGGATTGCTGGCGCCCTCCAATCAGTCGGGCAACGCCAGGTAAGATTTTCTTCAGGAGGAATGCTTGCACCTCAACAACAACACTAAGAACAGCAGCAGCAGCAACAACACCACCAACAAAAACTCCTGAACATAATGTAACGAGAATTCCAGAGTAATACGAGCCACCCGTTTCAGATCAACGATGCATCTCTGTGTGCCACGGCCTTACTGTTTGTAAGAGATGTGCCGAATCATCTGCCGGGTGGGTGGGTGAATCGGTCACAGCAAAAAAAATCAGGCATCAATAATGCCGGGACCAAATCAGCCCCAAATGCGCCCGACCTCGTCAGATTTCTGAAGCTCTGCCGGTTTGAGCCTGGAGCGAACTCGTTCGGGCCGAGCGCCATGAAAAAACAGGTTGCCGTAGTCCCCGCTGCGAAGGCACGTGGAGGGCATTGCGGCGAGTTCCACTGACGCACGGCGCTTCGACAGTCGACGCTCTCCCGCCTTCGCTGAACCCACGCGAAACCAGCCAGGTCAAGTATGGTCAAGCAACTCCCCCCTCAGCTTGCGAGGCGTAGGGAGGCCCTCCATCCTGCAGTGTGTATCGACAAGAGGGCTGTTACGCAAGTACACGTCCGAGGCAAAAATCGTTTTAATTAAACCGGTGTGTCTTGCGCGGCCTAGAAGATACGAACATCCCGTGGAAAATAAAAATCAATAGCAACTGCAGTGATGGCGCTCACTTAATTGTGGGCTGATGAACGCCGAGCCATTTGAGGAATGCGCCGCTTTCACCTGGCTAATAGAATCAACGTTTTTACTGGGAGGGAAGATGGGTCCGCATTTATTGGGTGAATGCCAGCCCCCAGATAAACAATGTACGTTCATTCAGGCTGAACTGAGCCGCATTAGGTCCAATTCCACTGATGGCATCGGCCTCTCGCCATTGCCGCCTTCCATCTTCTGCTCAATGCCCCAGTTGTTGCACAGGTGTCGGGCGACCGCCAATCTCTGCTGCGGCTGCAGTCTTGCACCGCCTGGCGTCAGGTCTTCCCGTTGTCACAGTCTCCCAATATACGGCTTTCAGTCTCACCAACACCAACCTGTCCGGCTTCTGGTCTTACCCTCGTCACAACACTCCAAACATCCTCTTTGGTTCTTTCGGTAAAGTCACGTAGATAGAAAATAAAATAAAAATACTAGATCACGACGTTTCGATCGCAACAACAAGCGATGATCGTCTTCAGGTGAAAGAAACAGACTGCTGTGGACGAGGCACCTGAAGATGATCGCTTGTTGTTGTGATCGAAACATCGTGATCTATTATTTTAATTTTATTTTCTATCTACGTGACTTTACCGAAAGAACCAAAGAGTATGAATTCCTGCAGTTACGGAAAGCCTCAAATCAAGAAAGTCCAAGCATCTCAACATCTTTCAAGGTCCAAAATGGGACTATTTTTTGTCCTTATCAAAGCATGAAAAAATAAGAGGAGGTTTTACCCTTTCTGGCAATATAAGAGGTGTTAAGATGTTCAAACACCAAATAGAAACCGTTTGCAAGGAATCAAATCTGCATTAACCACGCGTACTTGTGGTGAACATGCAAAATAAACGTGTTCTGATAATATATATGGCATTGTCTTTGAAACTAATTGACCTACACCAGAGACGGCCTTCTTTAGGGCCCAGTCTCACCAGTGTCAGACCAGGGAACGCCGGCTTCACCATTGCCATCATCTCTGGCTTCGAGTCTTTTCCCCATCCCATTGGTCGCTAATCCCTGGGCACCACAACGACGACTCTAACCCACCCTTCCACTGCCCTGTACACCCATCGCAACGTACTCTTCCTGATTGTATTTACAACACTTTCTCGCCTCCCCCCCTCTCTCTAATCACGAGTTTTAAGTTGTTTGCACAATCGTTAAAAGGGAAATTTCCAGCACCTCGTTAAACAAAATGTCAGTTGAGTATATATCTTCTTAAGTCTGTTGATTCTATTTAGCTCTACTACTCTCTTGGCATTTCATTAACCTTATTCTTACAAGGCGCCTTTAGACATTAGTGGAAGGCGCCGTACAAATAAATGTAAATGATCAATTATCATTAAACAAACGTCAGTTGAAAACGGGGTCGTTGTTGTTGTTATTGTTGCACGAGACCAAACGGCAATCTCTGCCCACGCTACGTTAAACCTCCGCCAATAAACTAGAAAGATATTAAATGTCGTGCTTAAGAGTGTTAAACACGATTTAAAAATCAATGTGCGTGGTTTCATGCATGAACTATATCCGTTACAACACAAATCTCCTACACATTGTCCAAACACGTGACGTGCGCCATTTTCCTCCGAAGCATCCTCCGAAGCATCATCAATTAACAAAAATGAGTCACCATTTAACTGACAATTTATGGCGGGTATGAGCACGTGCATACGTTTCTCAACTTCAGGCTTTACATTGCTATTAAAATGTAAGAAACCACGTGTCACCAGCTATAACCGTAACGCTGATAGTGGTTTACAATGAGACTACCACCAACAAGACGGTGGGTAGCTATGCATCTGCGATCTGGTGCTTTGGAAGCAACGGTTGCCAAACTACCAGGGGCGGTTTCTTCATTAGGGCGATTGGGCGACGCACCACCAATGTCATTCAACCACAGAGTCACGCTAGCCGTCACTGTCAGCCTCTGGATATAGTCCAATCAGCGTCATGTCACGTTCTGTGGAGTACCGCCTCTTTTGGGGCGATTTCACTCCGGCTGAGAATCGCCCCGAGTGGCCCCATAGACTTACATTCAAAGATGTTTTTTTTCGAACGGGGGCGCTGCAATGCATTCTCTATGGCTTCCGGGAGGGCAAGCCCTAACGTGCTTACGTCATCATACGTGCTTACGTCATCATACGTAAGCACGTTTCATCCAACAATATAATTTATCGCTACCTAGTGGAATCTTTAATAAAATAAACTTGAGTGGTTTGTTTTAATAGCGAGTATATAAACAAACAAGATGTATTGTAAGAGTCACTTTATTTTTCATTAATATTAAAGAAGTGAAGTTGCCTTTGCATGCTTAAGCTGTTAATTTATTCATTGCATGGGTGGACCTTATCCTTATCAATCATCCAGACATTTGCCCCCCCTGAGAGATTTTGCAGGAGCCGCCACTGCAAACTACCAGACCATCTGGGCTGTGATGTGGCCCGGAGATGGCAGTACAGAAAATTGGGGTACTGACCCCTCTCCCTGTGGACGTTAAGAACTACATTTTAAAAATATTTTTTCTAATTTTACCAGTTAAGGCCCACTTAACTTTCCAGCTCTTTTTTTCAGAAGCAACTTGGCCACAAATGATAGCTCAACGAAGTGACTTAACATCGTCGTGTGGAAATTCATAGCGGCCAAATACTCCAAACGAATGTTGATTATAAATGTGGATAGAAAAACTAGAGGACCTGGAGAAAAATCCACACGGCCACGGGGAGAACATACAAATTCTAAATACACGGGCATCAGGGTCGGGATGGAACCCATGACCTCCTTCATACCAGGCGAGGTAATTAACATCTTGCGCCACCTTGAGGAGTAGCCAGGTGGATTGGTGGCCATTTCAGGACAGTGAGGAGTGGTACATAATTAAAAATATGTCATCCATAAATAGATAGACCAACGGCTGATGATGATACATGAATGCAATCCTAGCAGCATTTGGTTTTAAGTGATAGACCGGGGGGGGGGGGGAGAGGAGGGGGATCAAAAATCTACGCGGCCATGGGGAGAACATACAAAATTCCATATATGCAGGCGTCAGGGTCCGGATTGACCCCACGACCTCCTGCATACCAGGCGAGGGAGTTACCATCTCGCCACCACGACGCCCCTTAAGAGCGGTATCTCCTTGTATGCGCCGATGAGGTTTGGCTCGGCGCTGTGCTCCGTGTTTTCCCCCCAGTGACTGATGACTGCGTCTGCCCAACCGCGCACGACGCGCAGCGCACGCCGCAATTGCTCACTTAAACGGACCACGTGGGGCTTTGTGGTCTGTGAAGCAATATTGCCGTTGCTTTCTCTCCCTTTGGCGTGTCATCTAATTGGACCGATAACTCGATGTTGGGAAGCAATACTCCCATTCAGCAGCCACGAGAAATGGCTGCGAGAGTCATGTACAGTTGAACATAATTACAGCTCTCTCGCCGAGTGTTAAGCACGGTTACCGCCTGTTAGAGGTGCCACGGTGGTGGGATGTTAACTACTTTGCCTGGTACACAGGAGGTCGTGGGCTCCATCCTGACCCCGAGGCCTGTAAATTTTGAGTTTGCATGTTCTCCTCGTAGTGGCGTGGATTTTTCTCTGGGTCCTCCGGGTTTTCCCTCCACATTTAGAAACATCTGTTGAGAATATTTGGCTGCAAAAAATGCCCACACGCCAAGCCATTTCGTTGAGCTATCATTTGTGGTCATGTCCGAAAAAAAAGAGCGAATAATCTCAGTGGGCCTTACGTTGTGAAATTAAAATAGTTTAGTTTCTTGCTTGGGGAGGCCTTCATCCAGCAGTGGGATCGATCATGGCTGATGATTATATTTTTCTTGAAACATTTATCTTTATTATTAAGGCTGCTGCAGATAAAACATCACTCGTGTTCCCGAGCGTAAAAGACAATGTAAGAACATGATCGATTCTTCAAGTTGTGTGACCCTGAGCTGCAATAATTACTTTAATTACCTTGGTGGGGAAATAGGTACCCCCATAGGTTACAGTCTTGGATTTGTATTGATGCAAGTCGGACGCATATCGCAGGCTTCTACCGTGGCCATTTATTCATTCTGGAATAATGATAACAGCAATATTGATAATATTGCCATGTTTTAACCATAATTTGCAGCGCTATTATGAATCTACCACGTATGAAAGCCTCGGCACGCCGTGTCGGTCACAAGGGTTGCTCGACCATACTTCACCACGCTGGCTAATGTGAGTTGGCGAAGGGGGAGGGCGATTATCGGTTCAGACCTCAATCGCCGATGTTGTTAGCTACGACCTGGCAGTAGCCAGGTTCATAGTGCTGTGCTAACTAAACACACACTCTGCAACTACGCCAGCCCATTTGTTGCTGCATGTTGGCAATGTCGATTCAATTAATTCGCATATTTGCATGGCGACATTCGTGCAAACTGCATCTTCACAACTCTGCAACGTTGAATAATCAAAAGGAGAGGGAGCATTTTCCAAAACAGAAATTCTGCCCCAAGGAAATGAGTGATGTACGAGTTGAACTTGTGAACAACACACCGTGACCAACACACTCTCTCACCATCCCACCACACTCCTTAACCCCCTGCCCCCTTCACCAAACTCCTCGCAATTCAAAAAAGACAAAGTTAACGTTTAATGAGGAATCAGCCGCCATTAGTTGCAGCCCTGCTATTTCTTGCTCGCATCACTGCCGGCGGAAGGGCTTCCACTAGAAGGGAGCCCTTGAAAGCTCGACCTCGAAAACGGTACTTGGTTTACTTTTCCGCACTGGCCATATGTCGCCGAAGAGGTACCCACACTTTAGCCACTGCGGTGCGACCCATTTTTTTAAATTGCTGGGTGGACAGAGACGGTGAACATATAAAAGGAACTCGCTCCGTCGTTTTTGTCAACTGTCACGCAGCCCGGGACATTGAATCCAATCGACGCTGTACTATGATCATATCGGACACCCGACAAAAATCAGATCAGACACCTGCCCATATAAGGAATAAAGTAGGCGTGGTGTTGCACGAAGGGGCGTTTCTTTGCCCATATATGGTCGAGTGGATCGTGAATTTTAGGTCAAGCGTATCGATTCTGCTCGGTCGATCGGGCAAAACCAGCTCAAAAGTCGGACATAATTTGCGGGTTAATCGCCGCGTCGATTCATTGCCAATCGATAGATGGATTGAGTAATACCAAATGGTTGGCAAAGCGTCATGTGACATGCCCCCTTTGTTTTTGATTGGCTAATATCTGCATGATCGGTGATTCCGTCGCAGTCCGTTTTCATTGTATGATGGCGTGCCCTCTAGATCGCAATCCCAGCACGCTAACCGTTACATCAGGGCAGAGTCCCCAGAGTCCATACTCTTTGGTTCTCCAGTCCAGTTGCGTTAATAAATAAAAATTAAACCCCAACCGACTTATAAAGGCAAAATGGGGAGCACTTCTTCTTTCGTGTGGCGTTTGAAAAAAACAACCCCAACAGGCTACAATTGTTCTTTACATTTTGTAAGCCATTTCACGGGTATCTTAGGATGTAGCCGAGCGCTGAAGGAAGGAAATATGGGGGCGTTCCACCATAGAAGCACGTGCTTACGCTTCACTTTATATTCTTTGCTGATGTGTGCGTTTCAAACATTTAACTGTGACTCAGTTGCACGACTTAAGAAAAAACCCACTAGGCACTCAAAAGCCCGGTGCCCTTTCCAGAGGCAATCAATAAGAGGGCCAGGTTTAGGAAGCCACCCGTAACTAATGGCTCCTCTTCATCCCCTTTGTAAACCCAATGCAGCAATGTCGATGATAAAAAAAAACCCGAATTTGGCTTTATTAATCGTCCCAGTACACTCAAGTATCGATCAGGTCTGTGGTAGTGGCACAAACGACTGTAATTCATGTCATCTGGGCTGGTTGGGTGGCAAAAAGATTTAGCATTAATTGGTGCTTATTTACACCCACCCACAGGGCGAGGAGAGGTCTCCCAGAGGCAGTAGTGCGAGCAGCTTCACGAATAGCACGGGACAATACATCTGTTCATCGATTAAAATCGATTTTTTGCGATTATGACAATTGTGACACGTGTATCATTATTGTCCAAGGGAGGAATATATATGACGAATCGTACAGATAGTCCTCTACTTACGATGGAGATGCGTTACGACGACCCCATGGAAAGTCAAAAATATCGTAAGTCGAAGATGGCCTAGCCTACCCAGGAGTCTTAAAGAATGGTGATAATTTAGCAAAACAGAGCAATTTACAGTACCGTACTGTATAAACTATATACTGTATGTATTTATTAATTACAATACTGTATTGCACAGCAAAATGTAAAGTAAAAAACAAGGTCAATTCTTAGCCTACCTATATGAATTGCAATTTAATAGAACGTTTTTTCAGGAAAAAATCCCGGAAACGTCTCAACGTACGGTATCGTACCTCGTACGCTGCTGCGTTTGCCTGCCGCGCGAAATTTAAAATATTTGACAATTTTGTCGTATCGCTATCGCCATCGTAAGATCGAAATATCGTAAGTCGGGGACTATCTGTCTGTACATACATTACACTCATCAGTGTGGCGAGGTATGATCCCAAAAGAAAAACCCCGTGATCAATACGGCAACGGAGGGGCATTCATCCAGCTGTGGATTGAAAAAAGGTTGTGAATGATTACTATTACCATTTTTATTTTCTACGTTTGTATTTGTCCTGGGCATGAGGTTGGTGTGAAGAATTGTGATTAAGTGGTTAGCACGCCGCGCTATGAACCTGTTGTGCCGCGTACCAAGTCTGTATGGCAGAGGTCGCAAACAGGTTTTGATTCCTTACCCGTACCCGGCCGCACCAGCGTCGCAAACGGGTACCCGTACCCGTACCCGGCTGTACCCGTACCCTACCCAGCCGGGTACGGGTATCGGGTACCCGATTGCGACCTCTGGGATGAAGCCATGTTGCAGGCGCGGGTGGGTTGATTCTAGGAACTTGAATTGTGAGAAGAGACAAGACGTTAGGAAATGAGTGACAAACGGTTACTCACCAGTGACTCATGGCCTACCGTACCCGTACCCGGCCGCACCAGGGTCGCAAACGGGTACCCTTACCCGGCCGGGTATGGGTAGCCGGGTATCGGGTAGGGTACGGGTATCAGGTACCCGATTGCGACCTCTGCTGTTTGGCCACCGCTGACATCAGTGGCGAGTGATACCTGAACTGGTCTAGGGAACCGCGGCTTCACCAACGCGCACTGAGCTACCATGGCCAAGTACGGTCAACCAACCCCCCCATTAGCAACTTGAGGCCTTCATTCGGCAAGGGATTGATGAAGGGCTGTAAATTATTATTATTTGTACGATGTTAAACTGCATCCAGTGATGCGTCATCTAAAAACCGTGTCTCTGAGAAAGGTTAAGAGGAGGCCACCTAAACCCATCCTTCCCCTCGACCAGGAGTCGGCATGTGGCTCTTCATGGACCGCTTGGTGACTTTATTTATTAAGGACCACCACCGTATTGTATTCACCACCACGTACGATGGCGGCTCTTGAAATATTGAGGTTTTATTTTTTTCACCGAATTCGAAAAAAATATCTCTCCTTATTTTTGTCGCCAACCCATGCCCTAGGCCAGGGGTCGGCAACCTACGGCTCCGGAGCCGCATGCGGCTCTTTACCGGCTGCTTCTTGACGATGAGTACGTATGTACTCAGATGCATTGCGGCTCTTGAAATACTGAATTTTGTACCGAATTGGAAAGAAATGGCTCTTCTTGTTATTTTGGTTGCCGACCCCTGCCCTAGGCCGTCCTGAAAATAAGGCTTTCTTGGCTCAACAAGAATAATATTAATGTAATATTAGAACGGAGTCTGTTGTTTGCAATTTAAAGGGTGTGGGGCTGCAATGTGCTCAGAACAAAACAATGGATCCTTTGTTGTAGTGTCCCACGTCGACGCTCCCCTCTTTCGCCAAACCCACGAGCAGCAGACACAGCATACGTGCAAGTAACAATGCGTACCACTGTTGTTGCTGAATTGGTAATCATTGAACGGGGCGCGCGTGCGGACTTCAGTCAAGAACACGGTAACACACGATACCGACCAGGGCTGAACAGCCACCACAGGGAACAAGATTCGCCAACGCGGCTCAAAACATTACGCACACATCACAAACACATTCTGGATCATAATTCAGATGTACGCGGACAAAGGGGTAGCCAGCCGTGATGGTCAGCCATGGTGGTTCAGAAACATGGACAGCTGCTTTTGTCGGTCCTCTGCTGGATGAACGCCTCTGCAAGCATACTCTTTGGTTTTTTCGGTAAAGTCACGTAGGTAAAACAACAAAATAAATTAAATCACAACGTTTCGGAAGCAACACAAGCCTCCGTCATTAAGTGTAACCGCCCCAGTAAAATTGCAGTAACCCATACGCTACAGCAATTTTACTGGAGCGGTTACACCTGATGACGGAGGCTTGTGTTGCTTCCAAAACGTCGTGATTTAATTAATTAAAAAATTTTACCTACGTGACTTTACCGAAAAAACCAAAGAGTATGAATCCTTGCAGTCACGAAAACTTCAAATCTAGAACCTCTGCAGGCAATTTTAGTCGTGGGATTTTGTTTCACCAAACTTCACCCTGCTGGTCAGTGCAGGTTTGGAGATGGTTGGAGAGAGGGCTCAAGGATGCTGCTGATATCACTCGCCACTGATGTCAGCCGTGGTGGGAATTGAACTCGGCTCGCCGGTTTCGCAGCGCAGTGCGGTAACCACTGCGCACAACTATTCAATACACGCGCACGCTGAAACTGTACAAAAAAAGCACAATTCGGTATATATAAACGCATTTGTCAACAGCACTGCCCCTGAAAGAACATTACGCACTCCAAGAAGGCCGTGCGGCTGATGGGCTGTGTAATAAATGTTTTATTTAATGTTTTTACGTGGAGATGGATATGTGAAGACATTGTCCGCGTATTTATTTTTCCCCTAAAAGGAAACAAATATAAGGCAACATCACCTATTTTATTTTAGGGGAGTGTTTTTGACCAACGTTATTCGTTTTTTTCCGGAAAATGTACCACAATGAACAGGAAAATGCCTATACAGTACGTAAATGTATACACCGGTTCACAACACTATTTTATGAATTTAGTGAAGTCCAATCTCTTTTGCGGGAGTGGAAACACTCAAGAGATGTTTATAACAACAACTAAAAATACCGATTATTTTAGTTTATATTCGATCAAATTAATCTGCCCTAAATTGCCTTCGGCGCTGTACCGTCGTATAATAAATGTGCTTCGCATTCCGCTGGTGAACCGGCTTAGCGCGCTTGATGCACAACCATCCTTGACAGAGCCCACTTGTCTAATTCAACCAGAAATTAGTCTTGGGGTTTTTTTTAGTTTCACAGACGGAAAGATGGGAGCTTTGCGAGCCCAAATCGCTTTGGGATTTGCGCAGCTCTGCCGAAACAGGACGCAGTGTGTGTGTGTGTTTCAGGCAGACGTGTTGCACGCACTTTCATTTCATCACCACAGCGGTACGATTGTGGTCACGTAACCCAAACTACGGGCCATAGAGTAAAACCACTGTAGTCTGTACTCCTTGAATGGAGGAGGAATATAAAACCAACAAAAAATACCTCTTCCGAAGCCCTCTCGTGGAAATTATACGTACGTATGTTGAACTTCTTTTGCACCGTATGTAGCCAACCGTGCTAACCAGAGGTGCGGGGCGAGCAAACCTCGGTAGTGGCAGCTAGCTCCTGACCGTCTGAACATATTGCCACGCGCAAGAATATAATTGCGGTCAGATGCTCTCCACGTAGAAGGATCAGCACAAGCTGGACTCCCGAGGTCACCGTTTGGATTTGTTCTCTCCGCGCGGCAGTCCCGACAACCGTGCACATTTCTTAAATCCCCCCCCCAGCCCACCGTCTCCGTTCACCCAGCAGCATAAACGGGTTTCGCCACGGTTAATTGATCGACGGGGCACGCGTGTGGTGGGGTAAAGTGTGGGTACTCCCACCTCTACCAAGATGTCTTGGCAGCATGGAAGAGTAGGCCAAAAATATCCTCTGGAGGGGTTCCCTAGGGCACCCTCGAGTGGAGGACCATCCATCAGCAGTGGTGCGAGTGAGAAAGACATTTCAGGGCTGTGTTTTATTTTCATGACATGCCTGAGCCAGATGCATGTCATGATGAATTAAAGTTGATTCTTAAGCTCACAAATCGAATGTCAGACGTGTGAGACTCAATGACTTGATGCAAGTGACATGCGAACCACATGTGTTAAATTTAGGTAAATGTAGCAAACAAAACTGGTGAAATGAGACCGTAAAAATGAGACGAAGAATCACCAGCCAGGAGCAATCCACTGCTGGATGACGGCCTTCCCAAATCCAGCAACAACCCATCTATATAGCACCTGCACACAGGCCGATGTCATCGCTCCAACTCTCTCCTTATTTGAGGTGGGTGATGGTAAAGAATAACGATGGAGCGACAGCCAAGGAAACGAACGCGTCCGAGAGGACTTCCACCGCGGAGATGGAGCGATGATTTCCACTCGCGTGCAAGTGCTAAGCGGTTTATTACATCGTAGAGATCATGATAAATAGTGACGGCTTGGGGAGGCGCTGCGGTGGAGGAGATGTTAACGACTTCGCGTGGTATGCAGGAGGTCGTGGTTTCGATCCCGACTGATGATGCCTGCTGTCAGAGGTGGGACAAAGTCATTGTTATGCAAGTCCAAGTCGAGTCTGAAGTCATCAAATTCATGACTCGAGTCTGACTCGAGTTCAAGTCACATGACTCGAGTCCACACCTCAGAGGTGGGACAAAGTCATTGTTATGCAAGTCCAAGTCGAGTCTGAAGTCATCAAATTCATGACTCGAGTCTGACTCGAGTCCAAGTCACATGACTCGAGTCCACACCTCAGAGGTGGGACAAAGTCATTGTTATGCAAGTCCAAGTCGAGTCTGAAGTCATCAAATTCATGACTCGAGTCTGACTCGAGTCCAAGTCACATGACTCGAGTCCACACCTCTGCCTGCTGTGTATTTGGAGTTTGCGTGTCTCTCTCCTCGTGGTTGCGTGGATTTTTCTCCGGGTCCTCCGGGCTTTCCCTCCACATTTATAAACACGCGGCATCAAAATCTGTGATTGTTTTGAAACGAAATCTTAAAAAAAAAACTTTTTAGATTGTTTTTTCATAACTAATATGCTTTTATTATGTGTTTATGATGCATTCTATCATACTTTTATTTCATTATAATGTAATGTAATTTTTTATGTATCATTCTTACTGTTGTTTATATTGCATCAGTCTCTTCATTTAGTCCTGTAAAGCACTTTGTATTGCATTCGTTGCACTAATTGTGCTATATAAGTAAAGCTTGATTTCATTTGATTTAGAGTATTTGGCTGCTGCTCTAAATTTCCACGTGATAAGCCACTTTGCTGAGCTATCATTTGTGACCAGGCTGCGTCTGAAAAAGACCTATTAGCTCAGTGGGCCTTACTTGGTAAAATAAATATAATTCATCTTCTTGGTTCTTTCGGTAAAGTCTCCACCTGAAGACGGCTGCTTGCGATGTGGCCGAAACGTCGTGAGAATTATTTAATTGTTTTATTTTTATTAATTTATTATTTTCCTTCTACGTGACTTTACCGAAAGAACCAAGAAGATGAATCCCTGCAGTCACGAAAGCTTTAAATCGAAAAATATAATTCAGTTTAGTTTGGGGAGGGCCTTCATCCAACAGTGGGATCGATCCTGGCTGTTGATCATATTTTGCTGGAAGCTTTTATCTTTATTACGGCTGCTGCTGATGAAAGGTCACTTGTAACTCCCGAGCGCAAAATGCTTTTGGAAGAGCGAGGCTTCTCAAGCGAGCATTTGCTAACGATCCTCTCCGACGTCACCAAAATTAAATTTACCGCATCCACGGAGTGTCCCACGGAGCGGCCGGGGCATTCGATGCGCCGAAAGGTGCGAGACAAATGATGCAATCTTCGAGATATCGATATCTGGCAGCCCCCAGCACGGAGAGAGCAATTTACGACGTTTCCGGCTCGCATATCACTGGGCTCGGATTTATTTGTGTCATATGCGGACGACGTGAGTGGCATCGTTTTGCAGCAATGTCCCAGACAAAAACGTATGCTCTCCAATCCCACATTCTTCTTTATGTCTTTAAATGCAAGATCAATGGTGCAGCCCTGCAATTACTTGTTGACGCCGCTGTTGGTGGCATAGTCTCCACTACTATTTTGTCTGGTCTCCCACGCTGGCCAAATGTCTTGGAAGAAGTCCGAGTACCCACACTTTACCCCACCACACACAACCTGCTCATCGGCTAATTGCGGCGTACCCATTTATGCTACTGCTTCCAATGTAATTCCACCCGAATAAAGAACTCTCATTGATAAAATTAAACAAGACCACCAGCGACACGTGGCATGAGTGGCCCATAGCAGACCGCACGGCCACTTAAATAAACAAACACGGCAGGAAGCATTATATTACGCAGGAAGCTCATTGCTCAAACCCACTGAATGGACGACGGTCGTCTTTTCACAAACGCACGATCGAAGTACACCCAACAACCGCGAGCAGCCAAAAATAACAAAAAAAATTATAATATTGCGTTTCAAACCCCTGTTTCTCAACGACGAAACACCTTTCAGTAAAGCAGCGGTGAGTATCGGGGAAACGTGCTTCCAGACGCAAATGATTCCTAATGGTCTCGAGGACATTAGCCATTATTAGCGGACAGGGGACGTGAAATCGATAGCCGTTTCGGATTTCCAATGACGACATAATGGGTGCGCGCTACGCGAATGGCATAAGAGCGTCTGTGGAGCGAAGGGAGACAGAGGTGGCAAGGCCATGTCATTAAAGCGGAATGCATCTCGGCAGTGGGAATTAGGGACGAGAGTTAGGCCTTGATAAATGGGCTTGGAGAGCAGGAAGAAAGATGCCAATGCAGGGTAATGTGATTATGTCTGAAAAAATTACGAGAAAAAATCCACTGCTAGATGAAGGCCACCCCCCCCCACCTCCTCACGCCACGAGATGTAATTTTAAAGGTGATATGTCGTTAAGGTGAACGATGTCGGAATTCTCTTGTTTAAATTATAATGCAATACTGTCGTTATTATTTTATTAAAAGCAAAGGTGCAGCCTGAAATTACTTTGTTCACAGCACCACAAATGAAAGGGCCTTTACGAGAGAGAGAGCCCTCCCCTAAACTATAACCACATGCACGCACTGCTTTATGGATAGGGGCGGTGGGGTGGGATGTCAGAAACTAGCCCTCTGTTTCAACTGCCTTACTGAAAAATGGGAATTTAACCGGCGACCTCTGGTTTGCAAGTCCTGTATATGCTAGCCATGACACCAAAGCAGCACCCCTATTGTTTTAGCGTGCAATCAAACTGATCAAACAAATTGTATTACATTGCCACGGAGTGAATATAGTCACTCAAAGTAAATTTATTTAATCTCAGTGGGATTACTACTAATGTTTAACAGCTCTTTCACACTACAAACAGAATTGTACACTCAGTACATGCCAAAAGTAAAAAAAAATTCTGTAAAACGAATTCCCCCCCCCCCCTCATACCATCCCGCTTCATATCATGAGACCAAGTATAATTTCAGATTTCTCTCAGAGCAGTGTACCCCTTCCTGTTAGAGAACGATCAATGGCAACAGCTACTACAGAGCTCCCTCAGATCCCTTCTTCAAGGGATACTCTGGTCCGCACAGAATCGAGGCCAGCAATTCCCACCTGCTCTGTCGCATT
The DNA here is from genome assembly GCF_015708825.2 of Lethenteron reissneri. Classification (NCBI taxonomy): domain Eukaryota; kingdom Metazoa; phylum Chordata; class Hyperoartia; order Petromyzontiformes; family Petromyzontidae; genus Lethenteron; species Lethenteron reissneri. Next base: position 9,088,171 of record NC_083825.1, on the reverse strand, counting down.
ATAGTTCAATGAACAGATGCTGGAATTTGGCAAAATTTATTGTAGAACCCAATATCCCGTGAGTTTTTTTTCTTAAATACAGATCTTGGTGACTGGACTGAGACCATCAACTCACTACCACACTTAAGGACCTCGTTTAAACACAGGTAGGTGCCTTGATTCGAACCCAAGATCTTAGCGGTGCGAGCTCACCGCGCTCTGACAGCTGAGCCACACACACGGGGGCACCTCAAATATCCACAAAGATGAAAATCGCCAAAGACAATCGCGACCGACCGTTGCACAAATACTCCTCGGCTCAGTAGGTTTGGCTCTGACAGCCCATATCACGGAGCAGCAAAACCGACACGCATGGCTCAAGAGGGGGAAAGGCATCGATCATTCAATTACCGCGCAGAGCACGCGACTAACATGAGAAACGTAATAGTGCCGACCGAGCGCCGTGCACCTTGGTTGTATCCAGCACCGTGCGGTCGCTGCCTGTCAGTCGCCTGCCAGCCCAGATAGGGAACAAGTGTATTTTATATCTTCTCATCTGTTGTGTCATCGTGGACATCTTGCGAATAAAAATAAAGAGAACTGGGGGACATGCCATGGTTGTGTGTAAGCGAGCTCCCCAAGCCAAGGTAAAAAAATATATATTATTTGCGATGTGGAAAAGTGGCAAGGGCACTTATCAATGATTTTCCCAGAAATACTAATCATCTAACTTATATGGACTGCATATCAATTTCATTGCTTTAATGTACATAGCATTTAAATAACATTTTAAATAATGTGAACTCCTTTTGTCAACCGACTGCTGGAGGAAGACCCCCCCCCCCCCATGTTGTGTTGGTCATGGGACTTGTTTGACTTTACTTCACCACACTGGGTCAAGTAAGGGCCAGGGTGAAAAAGGGGCGCCCACCGAGTGGTTCACAAAATTGCCACGGTGGCAAGGTGTTAACAACTATCTCGCCCGGTGTACAGGAGGTCGTGGGTTCGATTGCGACCCTGACGCCTGCTGTATATTTGCAGTTTGTATGTTCTCCCCGTGGTTTTTCCCCTGGGGTACTCCAGTTTTTCATTCCAAAATTTAGAATCAACGTGCGTTTGAAGTCTCAGGATGCTATAAATGTCTACATGATAATCCATTTCTTTGAGCTAACATTTTTGGCCAGGTGGTTTCTGATAAAGAGTGATATAGCTCAGTGGTGCACTATCTGGTAAAATAATAGTTTATAGTTTTTATCGCTTTAATCACGCGCAACTGATACGTGTACGAATGCCACAAAACCACTGAACTGACCACATAATGATGCAGCAGATGTTTACTTACTTATTCATGCGATCTCAAAAGCTCTTTCAGGAAAGCCTTGATTGGCATTTTCGACCAATTCCTCGTGAATTATTCCCGCGTGTTGAGGCGGTACGCAGAGTTTCCTGGATAAAACCCATTCGTGATAGGGGATAGCGTTCAAATTCTGCAGAACTCCATCGGTATCCTACAGGCAGACCACACTGGCTCCTCAGCCACCATCTCATTGCCCTACAGGTGGACGTTTTGCACGCGTATTCTCTGCTAGTTCTACCGACCCCACCACAAAGTCTCCGGATTAGGTGTGCACCAATGCAACCGGTTTAACCTTCGTCGCCAGGAACATTTGACTTCCTGTTTAACACGGCGTGAAGACAGGCTGTCAACATCGCGTAAAGGAAAACTTTGAGGGGAAAAAAAAAAACCTCGCAATTCAAAGAGCACTGGTCATGTCTTGAAACCGGTATTATTTGCACAAGGACCACAGCTTATCGCATGCCGCGACACATTTCGCCTGCACGCCTACAATGTCACACCGTCCACGTGGCCATTTGTAAATCAACTGCTGGATGAAGGCCTCTTCATGCCGTGTCCGTCATGTGGGTAAAAAAATACCTATTTTTGTATTTAACCAGGAAAGGCCCACCGAGCTATATAGCTGTTATTCAGAGCGACCTGGCAACAAATGACAGCTTATCATGTGGAAATTCACATCAGCCATATACTCTAAAACGTATCTCTCTAAATTTGGAGAGAAAAACCGGAGAATCCGGAAGAAAAATCCACGTGACCATGGGAACAACATGCAAACTCCAAATATACAGGCGTCAGGGTTGGGATGGAACCCACCTCGATGGTCAGTGTGGATTGGGGAAGCGAGGGCCACAGGATAGATTCAAATTTCACTCGCCGCTGATGTCGTCAGCTGTGCGGCCAGGAATCGAACTCAGGTTACCCGGTTCATAGGTCGATGTGCTAACCCCGGCACCACTGCTCCACCCTACCACAACACATATCTCAATCATGAAATACTGAAACATCACGCAAAATGTAGATATGTGCTGGAAATTCTAAAGAAAAGATTCCCTCATTCAGCCTTCAAGGCTTTAGTGGGGCAAGTACCTTTAAGTAGCAATGACCAAATCTCATACAAAACACAAACGGACGGTGTGGCCAGAAGAATAGAGGCCACAACCACCATTATCTCCTCATGCTAATATCAACAGTCCCACTCCAGGTATTCATTTTAGGCTGAGAGGCAAAGCTACATTCAGATACCGATTGACACTTGTGCTGTGTGTAGACGGGAATCGAATCTCAGGATCAGAATCTTTATTTATCCTGGAGAAATCCGATCAGCTATGAAGCTCTTTTTCACAAATGTCCAGCATCTGTGTATTTCAGTTTAAATTTAAATTTAATGAGGTATAACCCTGTGAGCCATGCGGCCCTTGACTCGGGTGCAACCGCAACAAACAAAAGCATGAACAAGAAACATCTTAAAGTGACTACACACAACAGAAAAATCAAAGAAAAAACAGCAAAGTCTTACAAACAATAACAACCATACGACAATTTAGATTAAAGTTATCAGGCTAACTCTGGACTACAACAAACAAACATGGCTAAACCAAAAACTTTTCAAAATCACCAAAATAAAACAATGTAACAGTGATCATAGTAATTGTGATTCAAATTTAACAATAAACGATATACATAAAATGTACGACCAAACTTTGCAGCCATAGCTGGCTGCATGAGTCACTCCATAACAGCAGGAGTATCAGTATCAAAAGCTTGCCAGGTCTGTATCAACGCACAAAGAACCACTAAGCAACTACCCCTTTCGTACTTTGTGTGCACAAATATCCGCATTATTAGATCTATGAATTTAATGCAAGGTGAAGGAGTGCGTGTTTGTACTGCTTCTTTGGCCATGATTCCACTTACAGCTGAAGACCTGAGAGGAAAACAAGGATGAGCAATGCACCAAAGATTTGTACGTAAATATTTTCTCGACAAATCAAAGTCTGCTTTTTTTGTGAGTGCGTTACCTGACCTGAGGAGTGGGCAAACATTTTTTAAAAAATAACTAACAGATTGGTGGCCACTGCCTCACTGCCATTTGCGAGTCACAATCCAATAGATTCCAGAAAGGGCTTAACAGCGCGAGTTTGGACAAGGTGAAGAGAGAGTGGAGATTTCACACCATTCATCCTCCATTCGTTGGGGCGAACGGCCGGCAAGTTACAGTGGGCACCGTAGCAAGACGGTGACGCCCGAAGCCAAGATAGCAACACAATTACAGAGATAAAAAAAACGCAAAACACGAATAAATAAACGTAGGTACAGTATTGAACGTACAAAAGGACACGTAGCAGAATGTTCCGCGCAATGGCTGGTGTACCAATGATGAATTGGCGAAGGCAATCGCGGTCATGTCCACGACAATCGATGACACGGCGGCTGTTATGATAATGCTAGCGCTGATGGCGATTGCGACGCGAATGCAACCGCCACTCCAACAAAAACACAAACACAACAATGAGCGCGAATAACTAAGAGGCAGGCATGGAGGCTAATATTGATTTGGCAATCCAATAGGACACTGAGTATGAACGATGCTAAATAAACAGTACTGCAATAATTCACTGTTGTTTTTTTCTCGGTGAGGATCGCGTAAGGACAGAGCCAAAAGGTGATGATCATACAGCCTCCTTCACCTGCCACAGCCAAACAAATCAAGTTGTCACAAGAATAAAACATGCCAACTGATATTGTCTTCAGCCAACCCATCTGTTGATATATGACCCACGCAAAATTGGACAATTTATATACACGACATTTCGCTGGAAATTACAACAACCAGCATCATCAAGCGACGGTGACCCAATAGAGTCTACTCAGCAAGTGATGGCATCCCCTGACCCGGAGAAATCAAATTGTGATATGGTCATCCGCCAAGCCAGGAGTGTATATGACACCATCTGGGCTTTATACTTGCGTGCCCTAGCCCGAGAAAGAACCATGAAACGCAACATTGGCGGCGAAATATGCGTGTTAATGTACTGCCATAAGCAGTTGTAACATCATTGCGGAGGACAAACACTGACGCCGGCTATTGCTGTCGACTACTGAACCCGAGCTTAGAATTCAGGTCTTTCTAAAAAGCACAGAACAGAGCCTTGGTCACACAGCATGATTAGGGTAAATAATTGATGTCACTGCCAATTGCTCATGCATATGGGCTGCGTGGTACTGTGCATAATTATGCATAGAAAATATAAATAAAGTTAGACCGAGGAGTTTCCTAAACTCCTGTCAAGTGACATTGCTGGGTACCATTTCCCATGTTCGCTAATCGGTTCCATTCAAAATACTCGCCGCACACGCCTGATACTTGCTAAACAAGTTCAATTTTCAATGTAGAGAGCGCCGATTACAATGAAGACAGATATCTTGTGTGTGTCTGTGTGTGTAAATATGCGGCCTCCATAATGTAGGGAGCATTCTTAAATTGAATCATCCCTCCCTATGTCACGAGTGAAATGTTAATTACTCATGAGGTTTTGTCGGCATGTAACCACATACGTGGTACACTCTATTTGAATACAGTGATCCCTCGTTGATCGCGGTTAATGGGGACCGGAACCCCTCGCGATAGGTGAAAATCCGCGAAGTAGGATTGGCCCCCTAGGAATTTCCGTATACGTGTGTGTGGGTACCAGAATGTTTAAAATATGCATATTTATACTTTATATATATATTTTACTTAAATCTATTTAATTATAAAACCTTAATATTATACATTCACTCTCTCTCTCTCTCATACAATACGTATTATGGTGTTCTACACTCACCAATGACAGTAGTATCTTGAGACTTGACTCCAGTAATGACGACGACGATGACAATGACGATGACAATGACGACGATGACAGACCTGTGCAGTTCGATGAATGTGATGATGAATGATGATGGTGTTACTGCACAGGTATAATGAGGCCTTTAAATCAGCTCGAAAAATCCGCGATGCACTGAGGCCGCGAAACTTGAACCGCAAAGTGGCGAGGGATTACTGTATACCAAATTGGTAAACATGAGGAGGCAGACAAAGCATGCCAAGTTCGGCGGCCACGTGAATTGACATCACCAAGCGTAAGCCACCATCAAAACGATCCTTCCTTAAATCTGTTCCGAAATTCTGCACCATGTGACCATTTAATAATATGTTTTTTTTTTAATCTCTTCATAATCACTGAAATATGTCACTTCAAATCAATAAACAATGACACGGCATACAATGCTACTTTTTAAAATTGTTGGATCAACACATCACACACGCGACTGCGTAGATTTTCACGATAGTCCCGTGTAGCTTTCACGTTTCGCTCCACGTGCTCGGAGCTTCTTCAAGAACGGAATTGTTATTCAGTTCCTGAAGTTTGGATTTAGTTCCTGAATTTTGATTCAGTTCCCCAAGAATCTCCCAGCACGTGGTGTGGCGCATCAGCCAAAGTGCCGGGCAACACGAGGTACAACCTGAAAAGGCACCAGAGAGCCGTACAGAACAACGACAACAACCTACACAGTCGTCCTATTAAGTAAGCTGTTTTTGAGAGAATGCAAACTCTGTTCTGACATTGATCTGAATATTTTCTACTTGAGTATTTTTTCGTCTGCGCTCCATTATTCAGTACTAGCTTTACTACCCGGCTTTGCCCGGGACTGGGATTCACCACGCCCGGCAGCCTTTGTCCCCCCAGTAGCGATGTTCACACAGCAGACCAGTTACTCGTTTGAGGCTGAGTCGACCTAGGGGAGGCCCAGGACCGGTTCAAATAATCGTCACCGGTGGTGGCCGTGAGCTGGAATCGAACTCGGGTCGCCAGGTTCAGAGCGCGGCATAGCGCTAACCACTACACTACAATGCGTTACGCTTCCACATGCGCGGGTCACGTGACAGATTTGACGTCACAGGTCACTTGCCGTGCAAAAAATATATGCATTATTGAGCTCTCACCCCACAAAAAAAATTAAGTGTATCTTAATAATTTTTGCATGGTGTACAGTCTGGAAAGTACCCACATGGCAAATTTCAAGTTTGTTGCATGTCGGGAAGTACGCTAAACATGTTGAACAGACACACATAATCACAACTTTGCTTTTTATATATATTCAGTATAATGGGAGCTTGGGCTGTGCCTACCAGCTGGGTTTTAATGGAATTCAATATTTGTTGGTAATGAGACTGGCTCTTCCTCACTTGTACAGTGCTACGCTTACAGACGTGCTCTGCCACTACTGTGGGGCATCAATGATTTATGAGTAGGTATGAGCCCGTAGAGAGACCAGAGCGCCTTTGTCGTGCAGTCTATCTGCCCTGCTCACAGGGGATATTAAAAGAGAGCTGACTGCATGAATGAAGCCCGCTGTTAACCTGTACAAACAACACTGGCCAATGTTACTACAGGATTCATATCCGCGACATCACAAAGCCCATGCCAACGATACCTCATTCATTCACCGACTTGCAAATGCTATTTTCCCACTGCTGAATGAGGGCCGTGAGGGGTAGTTGAGTGAGGGAGTCATTTGACCCATACTTCACGTATAGATGTGAGGAAATGAGTACAGTACAACATCGTGTTTTGTTGCACTGCCCATCTGATGACCACCACGTAGCCTCACAGGCACCGATACCAACCTGCAGGATGGTCGACCATGCAAGAACTATTTAGGCTCAAGCCTGCATAGATCCCAAGGTCTGGTCAGATGCTATACATTGGAGGTGTTTGGTTTGAAGCATAAGCTCATTCAGAATGAGCGAAATCGAACTAATCATGCCCTCTTCTTGCTCATGATGATGGCTTCACTGAGTTTCAAGATCTTTTAAGAATTCCTGTTACACTGGAATGTTTGGACAATTCCCATAATGAGGGTTTGGCATGTGGGAGGAAATCGGAGTAACTGGGGAAAACCTCACGCATACGAGGGGGGTAACTATCAAAGCTCTGCAGATGGATTCAATAATTGTTCTACTGCCATGTGCTGGCCACCTCACAGCCAACATCAACAGGCAGTCTGCAATCGAAGTGTAATGAGAGCCTATGTCCGGCTCACGTGGTGATCGGCTCTGCCGGTCCTGCTCTACAGCCAATGGGGGGAGAGCCTGGGAGCATGGCCCTGGTGTGATCGAGGGATGTCAGCTAGGATGATTGGTTCTGCTGGTCTTGGCCTCAGCCAATGGGAAGACAAGTCAGGGGCGTGGTCCCGGGAGTTGATGGGGAATCTGGAACATTCAGCGCAGGCTATTAAGGATTGGCTGGAGCGTACCACGTGACCCAGGCATTAAATAAGGGAATAGCCGAGGGACACGGGGGTCAGACGAGGAAGAAAGAGTGGGGCCGCGCGCGAGTGGGGCTCTGAGTGCCACGTGGCGGTGCGTCTCTTGCGATCTGTCTGCCCACTTCCCGTTTCCTGCCAGCAACGGGGAGTACTTGTGAACTGAAATAAGTAAATAAAAGGACCGATTCCACAAGCCGTCTCCAAGAGTACTATTACAGAAGTACTAACCCGGCTCAACCCTTCTTAGCCGTGGTCTAACGTAATGAAAATAAGTAATATTTTAAAAAACTTTTTTTAAAACAAGCTTTAATTAAATGTACCGTTCTAGTAATGGAAGAACTCCAGGAAGTGGCCCCGAACCTTGCCATAACGTAAGGGACCGTGGTGATTTACAGCCAACGTTAGTTGAGCGTGGACAATTAGACCCAAACCGAAACATGATATATAAAAAATAATGTTTAAAAATATATATATTATTTTTAATGATATAATATAGTATTGTCATCAGTATGACATAAGTATACCAAGTTTGCAGTCGATACCACGTTGGGAAGTGGGTTAAAATTGAGTTACAAGATTTGAGGATACAACAACAGAGTGAGTTAATATAAAGCGTGTAAAATAATATTTAGAAACACGTTTGTAAATGTTGAGGGAAAAAACCGGAGAACCTGGAGCAAAATCCACGCTACCATGGGGAGAGCACACAAACTCCAAATATATAGGCATCGTTAGGGTCGGGATCGAACCCACGACCTCCTGTATATCAGGCGAGGTAGTTAACATCTTGCCACCATGGCGCCCATATATTAAAGTCAATTAATTAATTTTGTTTACTCATTTACATGAGGACATCTGACCATGATATTCACGTCACCGTACAGGTTTCATTAATTACTTTAAGAATTCCTTCATTTATCCATCCACATGCTAATGTGCAATGAGTGGTTTCCATTGACCAACCAACGTTGAACAAACGCTGAAATGTGTGAATGCTTGAAATTACAATGAAATACGGTAAGAGGGATTCGAGATCAAGTAAGAGACATGACATGGACTGCTAAGAAAGTGGGAATAGTGGCAAGGTTTTTTCTCAAATGGGATGATGGCTGATGGTTCGGACTAACACCCGAGTGATGCCACCCAGAGGACGTCAACTGAGGAGATGGAATTATGAAATCAGCTCGCGTGACCGTGAGAAGTGGTAACCACTTGGGGAAGCCAGCAGTTGATAGATCAGAGCTGATGATGATGATGATACCACTCACGTACCTTGCTACATCATACACAGACGCAAAATATTGTACTGCACCTAAAATACACAGAGATGAGGACTAATATGTACAATACATATTGGACAGATTGTACACATTGCTGAGACAATGTATGACAAGAGACGGTTAATATTTGATGCTAATACAGTAGGCAAACACAATAGGCATCCTATGCATACACACCTGCATGCTGTACAGCTCGTCAGATCTCGAAAGCCAAGCATGTGTGAGCCTGGATAGCCCAGTAAACATGGAACGCTGGGTCAATATTGGCCCCAACCACATTCCAACACTGCCCCGACATGGCATGTTTTGCTGGGTACCACCATGCATAACAGGTCATATAGCAGAGGTGGGACAAAGTCATTGTTATGCAAGTCCAAGTCGAGTCTGAAGTCATCAAATTCATGACTCGAGTCTGACTCGAGTCCAAGTCACATGACTCGAGTCCACACCTCTGTCATATAGGCTTCGGGAATAACGTGGAGAGAAGAGCACATGATGCATAATCCCTGATATCACGAAGCACGTCTCAATGAATCACGATGTGGATACATCATTCATTCACTGGCTTGTAAATGCACGATTTTACCGACTTGCAAATGCAGCGGTAAAGTATGGTCAAATAATCTCCCATGGCTCGTACCACGTGGTGGAGGCAGATGTCCTGCAATGGATGTATACTTGTAAGGAATACGATAAAAAAATAAAACAATTATCATAAATTCACGAGTAGTCATGAATGGCTGAATTAAATCTTAATTTTGCTGATTTAAAAACAACTGCCTCGAACGCTCCATTCCGTAACACTCGGAACTCAGACCCGGCTTTCCGGTCTCACCAAACAGATTTCACAATAGGCTGTTACTATAATATTACATAACTACTATTCTAAACACAATTATCCACAGCGCTAATTAAACATTGTATTAGTTATACAAATGCACACTGGCCGAAACAATTGCATAAAACAAACACAACCCTTGATTGTTGTTACGATACAGGACTGAATAACCGGCTGTAATACAGCGGGGCGGTTCGCAAAACACGGACGGGACCACCCCACACAGCACCAATCAACGCACGGAATGGAGCCTCGGTTCACGTGTCAATTATAACAATTAAACTCTCACCAACTTACAATGTGCCAAACGCGGCCACGTCAACAACGTCAACCAACCGCGACGAACGACTCGGTCGGAGCGACAGTCCGTTTGGAAGGAGAATGAATCATGAATGAATGAGGAAATACGGAAGAGAAAGCCAACATCAATCGGCGGGCATATGGAGACAGAACCCAGTGAGGGCACGTACCCTCCTCCTCCTGCCCGAGAGAGCCTGGGTCTCCCTGCCGCACCGCCCGGCCTCAGCGCGGCCACACACCATGACCAGCACGCGCCCATCGCTGTGCCGTGGCCATAGGGGAAGGACCCGAGGCGTGGCGGAGGACACGAGAGGCCGAGATGAGCGAGAGTCCGGGTGGCGGAGCCCCACCGCTCTTCCTCCTCCCACTGAGAAGCGACACGGGGGGAGGAGCGTGGCTATGAGTAAGCCCCGCCTACTTTTGTGTAAGCTCCGCCCACTGTGACAAAGGCTCCGCCCACTGTGACAGAGGCTCCGCCCACTGTGACAGAGGCTCCGCCCACTGCGGCAGAAGCCCCTCCCACTGCAACAGAGGCCCCTCCCACTGTAGCAGAGGCCCCTCCCACTGTAACAGAGGCCCCTCCCACTGTAACAGAGGCCCCTCCCACTGTGGCAGAGGCCCCTCCCACTGTGGCAGAGGCCCCTCCCACTGTGGCAGAGGCCCCTCCCACTGTGGCAGAGGCCCCTCCCACTGTGGCAGAAGCCCCTCCCACTGTGGCAGAGGCCCCTCCCACTGTGGCAGAGGCCCCTCCCACTGTGGCAGAGGCCCCTCCCACTGTGGCAGAGGCCCCTCCCACTGTAGCAGAGGCCCCTCCCACTGTGGCAGAGGCCCCTCCCACTGTGGCAGAGGCCCCTCCCACTGTGGCAGAGGCCCCTCCCGCTGTGGCAGAAGCCCCTCCCACTGTGGCAGAGGCCCCTCCCACTGTGGCAGAGGCCCCTCCCACTGTGGCAGAGGCCCCTCCCACTGTGGCAGAGGCCCCTCCCACTGTGGCAGAAGCCCCTCCCACTGTGGCAGAGGCCCCTCCCACTGTGGCAGAGGCCCCTCCCACTGTGGCAGAGGCCCCTCCCACTGTGGCAGAGGCCCCTCCCACTGTAGCAGAGGCCCCTCCCACTGTGGCAGAGGCCCCTCCCACTGTGGCAGAGGCCCCTCCCACTGTGGCAGAAGCCCCTCCCACTGTAGCAGAGGCCCCTCCCACTGTGGCAGAGGCCCCTCTCACTGTGGCAGAGGCCCCTCCCACTGTAACAGAGGCCCCTCCCACTGTAACAGAGCCTCTTCATAAGTGGTCCGCGTGGCAAGAGGCGGAAGTAGAGGCGGGGTCCGACGTTTCGGGCGATGGCTCTCCATAATGGCAACTAATTATTATCTTGCGATTCCGCGCATGAAAGTGGTGCACAAGAACTAACAACAACAAAAACTCGACACATTCGTCTCAATCGTATGTTTTCCGTCTGAAGCACGTATTTCTAGCGTGTGCTCTGAAGAAGGGACATTTCCCGAAACGTCGCCTATCACACACGTTCCCTTTAAAGGCAATGCTAATTGCAGAATGTGTTGATTTTTTTGGTACATATTCTTAGGTTTTTTCGGTAAAGTCACGTAGGTAAAAAAATGAAAATGAATAAAAGTAAAATAAAATAAAAATCACGACGTTTCGGAGGCAACACAAGCTTCCGTCTTCAGGTGGAACCGTCACAGCACGATAGCTGATAGGTGCCCAGCTTGGTGAAGTATGGTCACCGAACAATCCCCGTGACCCGCGTGGAGACCCTCATCCAACAGTGGTTTCACGTATACGATGGGAGTATACTTTAGAAACCAGTCCCTCCAGAAAAACGCGATTATGCGATCGCAAGATTCCACGCAAAATCAGCCAAAGTCCGCATATTTATGCGGGGGGCGCGTTTTTTCAAATACGCCGCACTTTCGCCGCATAAATTGCAGATTTCCGCGCGCAAAATATGCGGGCCTGCATGATTTCATAATCCCCGCATTTTCGTTGCAAAAAGTCACATTTATCTTAGCAGAAAGTTGAAAAATGTTGCGTTTACTTCACACAAGCGCAGCCATTTCCCCTGTTGCCATGGGAACGTTATGAAGTGTTAGAGGCTACGTAGTTAGTTTTATTCAGGAGTTTATGAAACTTTACAGTTGTAAGATTGCACTTTTTTGTTAGTAGTATGTAAATTTACATTACTGTAAGACTGTACTGTTACTGTATTGCTTACGTTACTGTGCACTGAAAACACTTATTTTAACAGGAGATGTCTGTTTTGTATAGCTACCTCTGTAAAACAGGAAGCACACATTTTATTTTTTTATATTTTATTTATTCATTTTTACAGAAGTTGTAGCATATTCATTTTGTAAAGCTACAGAACTTGTTCGACTCAATGTTTTGTAAGTTTGAGCCATCTGTTTGTTAAGGTCTGAAATAAAACAAGATGAGAACTTAAATATTCCCAGCACTTTCTGTGATGTAGTATGCTTGCTTATCATAGGAAGTAATAAGAAATGACTCTTTACATTAAAGTAGTAGCCGAGTGAATAGGGTGTTGGGGGAATCACTTTTTTTCTCTTTTTCATCAAACCGCAGTTTTTGCAAGTTCCCGCAATTTTTGCAAGTTTCCGCAATTTAATCGCATAAAATTGCATAAATATCCCGCATATTCCATCGCATTTTTTAGGAAAACGTGCCGCAACATCAACGATTTTTGCCCGCAACAATCACCAAAAAACTCCGCGTTTTTCTGGAGGGACTGAGAAACATCATTCGCGGGCCATACAAAATTATCAAACTTGCCTGTTATATTTGGTCAAACATTTAATTAACTCACCCCTTAAATTTCGATTTAAAGCTTTCGTGACTGCAGGGATTCATCTTCTTGGTTCTTTCGGTAAAGTCACGTAGAAGGGAAGTAATAAAATAATAAAAATAAAACATAATAAAACAATTCTCACGACGTTTCGGCCACAACGCAAGCAGCCGTCCTCAGGTGAAGAATGAGACAATGCCAAGCTAGGAGCTTATATATAAGCTGCGTTGGAGGTGGAAGAGAGAGCGCCTTAACAAAAGAATGTGCATATGAAGAGGAATTTAGCATATTCATGGGAAATGCGTAGGAGGTGGGCGGGGGGGTTTCAAAGTCATATTATGCCCATGCATTATGCAGGATCAACAGCACCAAGGTGGGGTGCAGGGATTAGCAGTAACAGAGGAAAGGAATGTTAATGATATGTAGCTGCAGTTACTCAACAACCACGTAGAAAACTAAAGTATAAACTACATAAAAAACTAAAGTATAAATTGCATAGCACCATCAGTATACTTACTATACTCTACACTAAGCTGAGTTACTAACAGCAAGTATTAAATTATATACTGTATTGCTGTAAACCAACCTATACCTTATACATTTAATATAACACTATGTATTATTCTACCCACCCTAATGTGTGTCGAAATGGTTTATTACGTCCTTCCAATGATTGCTAAGCCAGGATCCATCTTCTCGGTTAAAATTGTCTCTGTGTTTGTATATGTGGATCGCCTCATGAACGAATCTCTCATGATAGCCAGATGGCTTGCAGAGAACCTCTGTCTTGGAGAAGTCAATATCATGTGAGCCCACTGAGTTGTAACAGTGATCTGCCACGGCTGAGGTGTTTGTCCTACCGTGTTTCAGGTCAGCTTTATGTTCACGGATGCGGTCTGAGACATGTCGCTTGGTTTCCCCAATGTAACTGCTACCACAGAGGCAACTTAGTTTGTAGACGCCAGGGTACTGTATGTCTGGAACCACATCTTTTACAGACGGTACCAGATCACGGATTTTATGTACTGTGTTGAATCGGACCTGGATCTTGTGTTTAATCAGGATTTTGGAGATCTTTTTTGTGACCCCAACAATGTAGGGTAAGGTGATGGTCTTGAAAGGTTCCTCAACAGGATCCTTCTTGATGGTTGGAGTGATGGCTTTGCGGATTGTGTAGTCGGAGTAACCATTAGCCTTAAGAGCTTGGCGTACGTGTTTGAGTTCACTGGCAATGTGTTCCTGGTCGGAGATGCATTGGGCTCTATGATATAGAGTCTTGATGAGGGAATTCTTCTGGGATGGATGGTGGTGGGAATCCGGTTTTAGATAAGCATCCGTGTGGGTGGCTTTCCTGTAGACAGAGTGGCTCATTGAACCATCAGGTCTCCTTTTGATTAGGACATCCAAAAAGGGTAGCTTGCCATCATTTTCGACTTCCATGGTGAATCTGATGGCTGGGTGTATGGAATTGATGTGGTCGAGAAATTGGTCTAGAGCAGGCCGGCCATGTGGCCAGATGACAAAAGTGTCGTCTACGTACCTCTTCCATAAGGTCGGGCGTAGAGTGGCAGTCTGGATGGCGTCCGTCTCAAATTTCTCCATGAAGATGTTGGCTACAACCGGAGATAGGGGGGAGCCCATTGGGGTGCCCTCAATTTGCTTGTAGAAGGTTCCATTCCAGGTGAAGTATGTATTGGTTAAGCAGTGTCTCACCAGGGGGGGTACCCCAGCATTCAGTCCTTGATGAACCAAGTCTTCAATGATTGCGATGGCTGGAACTGCTTCTCTTTGGCGAGGCGTGTGATGTTAACTGGTATTGATGATGTTGCTGCTACTCGCAACTGCTTTTCCAGGTTTGCTCCTAGATTTATTGAATTTCGAGTCCCGCCTGCGGTTGCCTTGGCAGGGCCACACCAAATGATTTCGTGGGCCTCATACGGCCCGCGGGCCGGACGTCCCCACCCCTGTTCTAGATGCATCTAGGGTTGCTGCAGTGGATGTTAATGGTGAGCAAACTAGACGACTTGCAAGCCAGACTCTCTCCGGCGTGGTAGTTAAAACAATGTACAGGTTTGTTGGTCAAATCCTCGCCACCTGTCCACCCATCAGTTTAAACAGGCGCAACACGTTCAATGGGCAAGTCGCGTTTGGTGGGGTAAAGGGGCCGTCCATAAATGACGTCACGCACCTAGGGTGGGGGGGAGGTCAGACATTTGTGACGATGTGTGACGAGGGGGGGGGGTTAGAGAAATGTGACGTCACATCAAAATGCGCAACTTTAAATAAATATAGACAACACGTTCTACTTAATTAAATATACTTTTTAATAAATGTTTTCTCTTAAAACAGTGCAGCGCCACATTAAATACGCACTACAATGACAATAGTTTAAAGCGATTTGAAGCATGTTTTTTTTTTGGGGGGGGGGGGGCAGAGCATTGTAACGTCATATTTGAGGGGGGAGGGGTTGATTTTTTGTGACGCCGTGTGATCACGAGGAAGGGGGTCAAAATCGTCCAAAATCGCGTGACGTCATTTATGGACGGCCCCAAAGTGCGGAGTCCTCCAACACCTTCCGTCCAAATACGTCTGACCAGCATGGAAGAGTAGGCCAAAGAACCCTCTATAGGGGCGCTCTCTCGAGCTCTCGAGTGGAGGCCCTTCTGCCAACAGTCTCGTGCGCAAGAAATTGCAAGGCTGCATTTTTACCTGTACATTTATCTTAACAGGAATTTAGCTATGTAATACTTTTACCCGTGGTAACACCACGAGGAGGGGAGAATAGGCAATGATATTATTCATGGAAAGAAAAAAATTAAACGGGTAATAAGCGACGATGTTTTTTTTACCCGTGGTACACCACGGGGAGGGGAGTAGAGTCAATGACATTATTTATGGGGAGATAAAAAAAGAGAAGGGAAATGAAATGGATGGCGGGATGGAACGTCTCAAAGACGGACAGAGAGGAGGGCACGGCTCAAGATGAGCAGCAAGAAGGAAAGAGGAGGAATGAGCCGAGACGATGTGAGCTGCACGGAGCGGCGTCTGTTTTCACAGGGGGCGGGGGGTGGTGGGGGACGAGGAGAGGATTCAGAGTGGGGGTGGCCACACGTTGTCACGTGATTTGCGGAAGACTTTAGTTAATTTAGATGTCTGTTTCAGAGATTTACAAAAATGCCATTAACACAATCACATTTTTATTGCTATTTAATTGGAAAATCAATTGCTCCATATGGGGCCGTGACATCACCATGGGATTTTTCGATTTAAAGCTTTCGTGACTGCAGGGATTCATCTTCTTGGTTCTTTCGGTAAAGTCACGTAGAAGGGAAGTAATAAAATAATAAAAATAAAACATAATAAAACAATTCTCACGACGTTTCGGCCACAACGCAAGCAGCCGTCCTCAGGTGAAAACCAGGTCCGTCGAGGCGACAGAGTCTGAATGAAACAGCACACGAGCTTGGAGCATATATATAAGCTGGGCGCATTGACAAAGGAATTTGCATATCAAATATGCTAAATTCCTTTTGATATGCAAATTCCTTTGTCAATGCGCCCAGCTTATATATATGCTCCAAGCTCGTGTGCTGTTTCATTCAGACTCTGTCGCCTCGACGGACCTGTTTTTCACCTGAGGACGGCTGCTTGCGTTGTGGCCGAAACGTCGTGAGAATTGTTTTATTATGTTTTATTTTTATTATTTTATTACTTCCCTTCTACGTGACTTTACCGAAAGAACCAAGAAGATCACCATGGGAATTATGGGATGGGCCACCACAGCGAATATGAAGCAAACACATATCAATGCACGTGGCTTTCCATAGGACGCTCATTGTACAAGGTGGCTTAGAACCGCTCATATCAAGCACCGTATTGAGAATGGCTGAATATTAAAAAAGTTTTTACTGCGAGATTTGGCCTGGAGTCGTGGCGCAGTGGTTCTGCGCTGCACTTTAGAGCCAACGAGCTGAGTTTTATTCCAGGCCACGGCTGGTATCAGTGGCGAGTGATATTTCGCCACTGGTCCTAGCCATAGACAACCCCCACTCCTCCACTAACCCATACAGAGCAGCGTGGTGAAGTATGGTCTAACAACACCCACGGCCAACACAGAGTGGGCGGGCCTTCATCCAGCAGTGGATTGACAAAGGGATGTCAATCGCTCTGAGAAATAAACAGATAATGCAATACTCATTTTGTGCCGCGCTGTGGCAGTGTGACACCAAATGACTTGACATTGAATTTAAATCGCAGAAGAACATGGTTTTTAGGTGAAGGAAAGTTTCATAATAACTCATATACCCAGGAAACCATACTGAGTCCAATGACTCTTTTTCAGATGAGTCCTGCATTGCGTGTTTTTATATTAAGCCCTTTTCAAACAATGAGTATCATATACATGTGGGAGGAAATTGGAGCGCCCGGAGAAAACTCACGCATGTGAGGGAGCATCTATGCAACTGGGACAGATGGAGATTCGTCTACACTTGCTCTATCGAATGCTCCTGCTAAGCCACGGTGTGGTACCTCCCCGCACACGGAAAGGGAATTCCCAAGATGTGTGTGATCTACCAATGCTTGCCTCCAGTGTGCGCCACCACCATGGGATGATGGACGGCCTGCCCCCTGGCATAGCAATGTGGAATTGACTCAGGGTCTCCAACGAAGATCGTGTTTAAGCATAGGGACTTAAAAGCTTTGAATCGTTTTTTTTAATTGGTGGCGGTTTTGGGGAATCCTTCATCCAGCAATGGATGGACCATGGCTGATGATTATTAATAATGATCCCTTATTTAATACAATCTGTATTCAGGATGGTTATATTCGGATGTTTGGCCAATTTCATATTCATTATTTTGCATTTGGCTTTGATCCAATGACTTGATTGAAGTACAGTAGATTATTTAATACCACTCGTATAATTACTGCTGAGGTTTTCGCGGTTGTGTTGTGTCGCGTCCCGACGTGATTTGTTTGGCACGCTGTCTGACGTTTCTCTCCATGTGCTGGGACCTTCCTCAGTTACTAAATTCCTGAAGAAGCAATCCAGCGCGTGTAGAAAAACGTCGGACATTATGCCAGACCACACACGATTCAACTCAAAAGTAAACAGGACAGAGTAATACAAAAATAATAATTCCCAATTCTATAGTGTGTCGTAACATGGCAAGCAAGCCATTACAAACCAATATATCAACACGACACATTTTTAAATATAACCGTAGTAAATAGAATAAATATAACCTAACCTGTATTTCAATTCTCAACACTTCCCTTAAAGCGATATGGCTGGCTGTGCCAATTATCTGTCAGATGAAACGACATTGACATTTATTGTGCAATGACTGTGCGTGATTGTGCGTGGGTACGTGTACGACCTGTACGAGCCATGGGTGCCGGTGTGTGTCAACGTGTAGTAGTGTCGACAAAGTCCACCTTGAACGGTCCAGCCATTCGCTGCGGACGTTGTGGCACTTTGTTATTTAAAGGAGGCAATTGGAAAAGCCCCTTTGCCAGCCTTACAGCCCCTTTATCTGTGTGTGTGTGTGTACTGGCTCAGCGTTGTGTGGGTGTGTTCCCGTGGCTATCAAATGAATTCCAGTCTCGCTGGTTGGGTGAGCATGTGTGGGGGAGGGACGGGAGAGCGAGAGAGAGAGGAGAGAGCCAAAGTTTTCTCATTTAAATTCTCTGGGTTTTTTTCTTGACTCTCTTGCACGGCGTGTCCGTTTTCAACACTGCCAAGCGGAGGCAGACGGCTTAACACAAAAAAGACTCGGCTCCCTCGCGGAAACTCGTTTTGTTTAGCAAACTAAATATAAAACAAACCCCTAAAGCAACTGAAGAAGCCATCTGCGGTTTATTCCTACCAAGCAGCTTCCTGTTAGTAAGGGTGTTTGCTTCCTGACCCATACGTGATTATACGTGCATCCTCCTAACTATTCTGCTGTTGTGTTTATAGCTTTGTACAGGTTGATACATTTATTTTATTTTCTTGCTATTTTCATGAACATATTCGTGCGTAGCCTATACACACTCAGTGCGTGTAACTAAATGAATTAGGATTGATTCGTTAAACAGAAGACTAGATGCAGTACTTTGCTATGTTCAAGAGGTGCCAAGAAAGAAGACAACTTTTCAACTGGACTACACTTTGCTTCAACTTGTAGGGAGAGTCGCCGAACGAACACCGCCAGGATTAATCAGCAAGCTGCGTGTCCCGGTCATTCTTAAACGAGGCTCCGAAAGCTCTCTTTTCTGATTGGCTGCTGCTGGAATAAAAAAAATGAATGTGAGCCACGGGAAACGAGTCAGAGATTGAGAGAGAGTTAGGGGGTGGTGGTGGTGGGGGGGGATAAAGACTCCCGACTTCAAGATTTAAAAACTCGAGGACGTTAAAGAGGAATTCTCACATTTGTTTCCAAGCAAAGTGGGAGAATGGCGCACCGTGCCGACGTGGGATTGCTGAGTGCACTCGTCAAGCCCGTCCCATGCAGGACACCCCAGGTGAGAAATTTGCTCAGCTAAAGTATTCCCTTGTGCTCGCTCGCCAACTGCTGTGTGACTACTCGTCGTGTTCTAACGGGGTTGAGAGCATCTTCTTGGTTCTTTCGGTAAAGTCACGTAGAAGGGAAGTAATAAAATAATAAAAATAAAACATAATAAAATTATTCTCAAGACGTTTCGGCCACAACGCAAGCAGCCATCCTCAGGTGAAGAACAGGTCTGTCAGAAAGAACTAAGAAGATGAATCCCTGCAGTCACGAAAGCTTTAAATCGGGTTGAGAGCAGTTGAAGGGATGGTGGGTGTATCAAACGTGCGTTTTGCTGAGGTCTAAGTATATGTCATTGCCGTGTTTGCCTTGTCTACGACGGATGGCAACGCGTTTCAGGAGCCTGAATGCCCGTGTCGAGATCCGCTAGCCGCGTGATGGGTTTCTTCAAGAGGGAGATATCTTTGTGTAGTTTTACCAATGATTCGGTGAAAGGGCCACGCTGGTTCATTGTTGTGGTACGGAGCTTGATGTTGCATGACCGCAGGCGCACTCCCCCGTGGGCTTGTCCTCAAATGTTCCATTCGTGAAGGAGATGTGTGTGCTGTTGATGGTTATTTCCACCAGTGTCATAGAGGAATGTCGGAGCCAGTATAATACCGTGTCAATCCATACGGGTTACCCGTATTGTTGTACAGGGAAATTGAGTTTGCAGGTTCATAGACTCCGTACAGCCGTTTCAATACGGGCAAAAAAAGTGTCTTTGTTTGTGTTTCTGTCTTGTGACGGGACTTTGTAGGATGAACGTTGGGATGTATCAGGGCACGGGGTGACCAATAAGGTCTGAATTGGTCTGTGATAATGTAGGCACTGCAAAGGGGTTGACATGTATGCAGCATGTATGTTATGTATGTTGAACTGATTTCGCACCATACATAGCCAACCGTGAGGTGCGACCTTTGGTGCCTCGAATGAGGAGTTTATCGTCATCGTGGTAATCGTTTATCATTCATCATCAACCAACAGCGGTGAACAATCGTCAAAACAGAAAAGGTAAAGGTGCAGCCCCGCAATTACTTGTTCACGCCACTGCTATAGGATGGGCCTCCACTACAGGGCCTGTAAGCAGATATTTAAAGTGTCAATTTATTTCTTTATTATGGATGTATTTTGTTGTGGTAACAAAAATAACTAACAGTCAAGAAGTTGCGAGTTCAAATCCTGGTGAGGGGTTGTCAACTTAGCCAATTGGTAAGTGGCACTTTAAGTCATCAGTGGTCATTTTATGGACACACTGTGCCCCCAACATGGAAATGTGGAATTTCCACCATGGCTCAGGGCTGCCCGTGCCAGAAGAGCACTGCCCCATCACTCTTGTGAATATAGACTCTGAATTTGACGTTATCTCCATTGTATGAATTGTTTATTTTTTTGTTCGCCTTAAAGCTATTGGTGCAAAAGCCTCATGTTAATTCTTACATGCTTTATTTCAGGTTATTAATTGATTGACATTGGACTCCTATTGAACTTTGACCTTAGATACCACCCGCTTTTATGGGGCTATGAGTTAAGTATTGTCACCTTTGTCCCAACGGAGCACTGTTAAAAGTTAAAGTGATTGGTGGTAAAGCTTTATTTTTTTAGTGGTCATAACTTGGTAACACTGCAGCAGTGTTTAACCAAATTAAAAGTGGAAGTTACAGAGCGAGAAAGAAAGAGGAACACATATTAGGGGACACAAAGATATAGTTATAACGTATTAAAATAAGTGCGCTCTGGAAGGACGCATTATATGACAAGGGATGATGGTCAGGAATAATGATGGAGTGGGAATGGGTTTGAGAGAATGCCCACCTGGGAGATGGAGCAATGAATTATGACATCGTAGGAATTAGGGAGATGGTGGTGGTATGGAGAGGCCTTCATCCACCGGTGGATTGACCATGATAGTGTTCTCATGTCATGATGTTCACAACACACAGTATTGGTCACAGTTACGGGCCATTATTAACGAGCAGAAGGAGATATTTGTGTGCGAGTTTAACAGTCTAAAGTGTCCCCATGCTTGAATGAGATTGGGGTAAGACTGCTAAATGCACTGAGCTCGTGGTGGAAATTGCACGTTGCTATCAGAGGCCAGTGTCACCAGATGGTAACTACTGTTAATGTCCCACAATTTGGAACTATTAGGATTTTGTTGACCCCAGAGAGACGGTGAACTTAATTGCCCTCCTGACCAGGATTTAACATTTTAAGCTTCCAATCTTGAGTCCAGCACTCTTAAGCAGTGCCACCTGGCCGTATTGTGGCATTGCCACAATGTATGACTGTTTTGTGCTTTCTGTCGCTGTATTGATTTTGTATCCACAATGAGGTCTTGATAAATAGACGTATACCTTGTACGTATGCGAAGGCATATGTATACATTTTCACATCGGTTTGGAATGTGATTTCAAAGTTCAAAGCAGCTGCAGTACAGTACTTGATTTCCCAAGGACAGTTATTATAAACAAGGGCCGGTCAAGGGGCACATTTAAAGTCAAGGGTGCTTCAAGAAACCTAAACAAACAAACTTTCATTATTTATTGATTATTTTTCTTGGTTCATTTTCTTTTTTTTTCGAATGAATAAAATCACTCTGATTTTATCCGATCCGGTCAGATTTCCCAATACAGTGGTTTGAGTCTTGTTAGGACCGTATGTGAATGGACGACTGCCTATGAATACGGGGAACGGTAGTGTAGTGGTTAGCGCGCTGCGCTACAAACCCAGCGACTCGCGTTCGATTCCCGCTCACGACAAACACCGGTGACGATTATTATTTGAACCGGTTATGGGGACCCCCCTCCTAGGTCGACTCAGCCTAAAATGAGTACCTGGTGCGATGTGTAAATATCGCCACTAGCAAGACAAAGGTGGGTGTGGTTCTGGCCACCCACCGCCTCGTGTGTTGTTCCGGCCTGCAGAGGTGCTCGCGAAAACAGCACTTTCCCAACAGTCTGCTAAGGCTTTATGGGGGGGGGGGGGGGGTCTTTGTTTTTTGCCTATGAATACCAGGTCTTGGAGGCTTGTGCTGCTTTTACACCTGGCCAGGAAGATGCTATTCATGCGATGTATGCTTGATTCCGTCTGTCTTTTGCCTCTACGTGTGGATGTTCTACGGGTACTTCAGTTTCCTCCCACATGCTAAACACTGAATAATGCAATTGGCCAGCCATTACAATGGAGCCCTCCTCCTGAAAACAAGAATTGAGACTCGGTGAGAATTTCCTGGCTAAGTAAAGGACGTACTTTAAAACAAAAATATACTATCGTAAAGTGTCTCTGCTAGAATTAAACATCTGGTAGCACCTATCTCTGGCAGTCCTGAGCTTGATAGTGGAAATTCCACATTTCTATGGTGGGCAGCAGTCTCGCTATTAATACCACCAATTCCCACTTCCCATAAAGTGGGTGTCCATTCTAGAGACCCTTATTGGGGTGTACATACCACAGTTAGGTTGCAATATTATACAGCTGGACACAAGAATGGGAGTCACTGGACCTGGCAAATGATTACTCATTATCACCCCAACACAACAGCAGCCCCCCTGGTTTCAACCTCCCCAGGACGGAGTGGGTCCACCCTCAACAGGTTCAGGACCAGTCATGGCCCAGGTCTCGCCAACCTCCACTGCTTTGGGCATAAGAGCTTCAAGTCCTGCTATGTGCCTGCGGGGTGGAGTGAACCATGCACCACATCCTCGAAGTCTGCCCAATCCACAAACTTAGTGGAGGCATGCTCGCCCTCAACACAGCAGGACCGGAAGCAACCGCTTGGCTTAGGGACTTTGGATTCGCTAAATAAATAAAATTGTATAGCCCTTGATTTGCGATTTGTGAGATTAAAGTACCGTACAGTTTTGCCAAAGGCTGATACGGTACATAAGTGCGGTTAATTGGCAATGATATCTGCCGTATCTCGATAAAGTATTTTTCCACTTTATCATCAGCCACTGTCTACCCACTGCTGGATTAAGGCCTCCACACACTCTCACGAGCCCTCACGGTCGTACGGCACCACAGTCCGTCCCACTCCTGCACGTGAACTGATCGAGTTTCTCCGTCTTCACGGAGGTGGTCATCTCGGGCGCACTCCTCTCCTTTGGCTGTCATTCTGTCACTCGCCTCGTCCATTGCTTGCCACGAATGAACCATAACGCCTCGCTGATCTCGTCAAGAGGCATAAACCACCACGCCAACTCCGGTCATCCTTGCAGCAGCGGCTTTTGGCTATTGCCATCAACAAAGACGGTCACCGCATCGCGCTCTTCCTTCCGATATTAGGAAGCCACTGGAGCTATGCACGTTTAAATCATCATCTCGATTGAAAAAAAAATTCAGAATTTATTTTTGTGTTTGGTTTGTCCTTATCCCACACCTACGATTATCACGGTTGGCTACGTACGGTGCGAAAGAAGTTTAACATATATACATCATGCTTTCTAGCGATATGTCCGTCCCACGCCCACGTAACAGTCGCTAATATGTGAGAATTTGCTGGCTACTGGTTCTGTGCTCCGTGCGTTATTATCTTTGGCCATGAATGCGATTCCAACCGTGCATCGCTTCGTGTCTCTCTGCACACTTGATTATTTTCTGTCACAACGCACTGTGTTTATTGTGGGCACATGCGCACGTGTATAGCTCCACTACTGGATGAGGACCTCTCCACAACGTGAGGGGGCCGTGGACTCTATTTGACCCCAGTACCTCACATCGCTGCTCAGTGCGGGTTGGTGAAGGTGTAAATGTAGATGTGGGAGCGGAGTACAGTCGGTGCCGGATGAAGCTAATGCGGGGCCTGTAGCATATGTTATAAAATGCCCTAAATAAATAAAAACTTAACTATTAAAACACATACATTTTAACTTGCATAATAAATTAATTGTATGTTTTCATTAGCTATACAGCCAGACAATATGACAAATCGCTCACCTTAAACACCCAGTCGTTCATACAATTTGAAGGCAGTATAGTACTATAGTAATAGAGCAAGTGCAGAATCACTGAACCGGAATTGACAGCTTGAAATAATTTAGCGCGGGGCCCTTGAAAGTGCGGTGCCCGTAGCATTTGTAGCTACTTTTGCTACTAGAATAATCCGGCACCGAGTACAGTACAACGATGTATTATGCTTGCCAGTATGGCAAGAAAGGGGTCGCATGTTGTAGCTGCTCACCCCGAGCCATCAATGCTCTGATAGTGGCATTGTGCTTGTGCTGTTCGCCTTTGGGCGTTCTCTGGTCTGACACTGGTGAGACCGGGCCCTAACGAAAGCTGTCTCTGGTGTAGACCAATCCGTTTTTTTGCCTGTTCACCACAAACACGTGTGGATAATGCGAACTTGATTCCTTGCAAAAGGTTTCTATTTGGTGTTTGAACATCTTAACACAATTTTTTTGCAAGAAAGGGTAAAACCTATTCTTTTTTTTATACTTTGATATTGGCAAAAAAGGTCCCATGCTGAACTACATCTCGTTTGCGCAGTGTTATCATCTTGCAGAATAACAACGTTACTCTATTTAGATTCTGATAGTTGCACACAGATTCGACTATTTGTGCCATATTTCGGCTATGAGAAACCCCTTTCGGAGCAATGATTAGAGTGTACAACAGTCCCTTTAATCAGCCAGTCCGTGCGAAATTGAAACTACGACGAAACATTTGTTATATATGTGTTGAAATGCATGGCGTTCTGTGTATTTGCGTGGTTGCTTATGTAAGCGTGTTCGTGTTTGTTTGCGTGTCTATACGAGTGCTTGCAAAATTTGATGTCGGAGTGTACGAATGTGCAGTTTCTCATGCTCATGTGCACAAACACAAGAGTCGCACCACAAAGGCGAAATCTTGCAATTGGTAGTCTCGCATTGTGTGCAGAAGCCCCCTCTATGCGCGCGGAAGCATTGTTCGTTCTGCAATCGTGAGTGCCGTTTGCACAAAACCAAAACAAAAATCCCGAACGAATCGTCACCGATGCACTGGCGCTAACCACAGTTCAGTGCTGAAACTGAAGTGTGAAATTATGTACCAAACGTAGAATTTGACATCGGGGAAATAATGAAATGGAATAGAATGTCAAGGGTAATAAGGGCTAACGACAACAATGCTTGAATTGTCTTGTCAAAGTGCCGCATTGCTCCGGTGAGTATTGGGTGGTGTATATTTATTTATTGGTGACCCAGATACAGTGGTGGAAATTCTACTTCAATGTGGCAAGAACCGAACGCATTGCCAGCCCAGGTTTTAATAACATCGTTGGTAGCGGCGGCTAGGGTTAAATTCTTAGGGCGATTGCTGCCAATGGGCATTAAAGGTTCCGTGAAATTTTTTTCCGCTGTCAATAAACTGTACATAGTGCCATTGTATTCATAATAATAATGATAATGCAAAGGTAAAGATGAAGGTCCGCAATTGTTTACTCAAGTCCCTCCTGGTAGAAGGGTCTCTAATCGAGGGAATTTTAGAGAGCCTCTCTCGATAGGTGTTTTGGCCTACTCTTCCATACTGGGTCAGGCTCTACATGGGACCTTCTGATCGACCAACTGTGGTGTGAACCCATCTGAACGTCGTGCCGTTGTAATAATAATGAACTCGAAGAGAGCTTAATGATCCTCTCCCATTAAATTAAAACTATCTACTACTGATGATATTGCCAAGTTATTTTGTGTACATATTACATGTATATGTACGCGTGAATGTGTGAGGAGCGGTGGTGCAGAGCTCCGCACACTGTACTACGAACCTGAGCGGTCCAAGTTCGATTCCCACTCGTGACCAATAACAGTGGCGCGTATTTGAACCGATCCTCGGGCCTCCCCTAGGTTTCCTCAGCCTTCAAGAAGTACCTGGTGCGGTGTGTAAACAAAAGCATTGGAGGCTGAGTCGACCGGTGTTGTCCACCCACCCCCTTGTGTGTCGTGCTGCCTTCATAGGTGCTCGCTAACAGCACTTGACCCTGATTAAGTCTACAGGGGAGATTTTTGTTGTTTTATGTGTGCGTGTGTTCGGAACACCCATGTGTTTCATGTGTCCGTACGTATGGGCTTGCGCGTGTGTTATGTGTGTGTATGTTGGCTGTTCAGCTTTTTCAAGGGCCCTATTGATCCCGAAAAACTTCAGCGTGGGACAAACTAAGCGCTTTTGTCTGCAACACGGATGTCGTGTCTTATGAGGGGTCTGGGAGGTGGGGGCCCCCCAATGGCATTGTGAGGCCATTCATTAAGGCCGTGCATGAGGATTTGAGGCTGCTTTTGGCAGGGCCCCGTGTGTTGCGGTGGAAACGTCGTTGCCCGTCGTCGCCTGCGTTCGGATGTAAACGACTTTGCCCGGTGTCCTGAAGAGAAAGTGGCGCGGAAGAGACGGGGTCGGCGATTTTGTTACGGAAATACGTCCGCAGGGTCGATGGGAATGCAATTGCGTTTGTAAGAGGAAAACTTATTTTCACGACGGCACAGATGGTGGTCGTGAGTTGTTAATGCCGCACGTATATATTGCGGTAACTGATATTCTCATACGTGCATTGTTAAAAATGTGATTGTGCTTATCGCTATTGGCAACCTTTAGTTGGCGGTGGAAATTCCACATTCCTATGGTAGGATCTGCAAGACCACTGGGAAACACAACTGTCATGTAACCATCGGCCCCAGAGGGATGGTGAGCTGCGCTAAGCCCAACTAGGAGTTGAACTCACAATCTTTAGACTGTGTGCTCTAATCACGGTGCCACCTGGCCAACAGCAATGCTAATGAATTAACTAACTAAAATCTCAACTTTTTATTGCACCAGGTAAAGTGCACTGAGCTATTTCGCTCTTTTTCATAAGTGACCTGGCCAAAAAATGTTATCTCAAAAAAGTGGATTGTCGTGTACATATTTATAGCATCCAAATACTTCAAACGCATGCATGTTGATTCTAAATTTTGGAAGGAAAAACTGGAGGACCCGGAGAAAAATCCACGCAACCACAGGGAGAACATACAAACTCCAAATATACAGGCGTCAGGGTCGGATTAAAGCCCACGACATCCTGTATACGAGGCGAGGTAGTTAATAATAATTTAGATTTAGATTTGTAAGTTGCATTTTATCCAAGGATCCCAATGCACCGTCTATTGGAAAGCAGGGGAGTAAGACAGAGTCAGTGATAAACGACCAAAACGATGGGGAAAAGGCCATTTTTAAAGAGGTGATTTTTCAGGGTAGATTTAAAAAGCTCTTAAGATTTTGATTGTCTTATTATCATAGTCTTGGAGTCCCATAGTCTTGGAGCTGCACTGGCAAAAGCCCGATCACCCCCAGGAACGGAGCCTTGACCTCGGAAGACTAAGAAGAAGGATGTCATTGGAGGTGTATAGAAGTGGATCAGTTCCTGTAAGTAATGTGAGGGCTAACCCATTGACAGCCTTGTAGGTCAATAGCAGGAACCTTATAATCGACTCGGTATTTGGTCGCAGTCTCCCTCCATCACCAAACCATGCTGACTACTATGTTTGAGTATAGTCACAAAGACAACAATTCCCCGTATAACCTTCATAGATTGTTGGGGCAAGTGCTGTTAAGAGGCCGTCACTGCACACGAGGGCTGAGAGGCCAGCACCACGCCTGGCCGCCTTTGTCTCCCCAGTGGAGATGTTTACACACTGCATCGTGCATCTGATACTCATTTGAGGCTGAGTCGACCCAGGGGAGGCCCTGGACCGGTTCAGATAATCGTCACCGGTATTGGCCATGAGCGGGAATCGAACCTGTCGTCGTTACGTCCGTAACGCAGCGCGCTAACCGCTATGCCACCGCTCCCCACAAGTATAGTCACATGACCCCCATCTCTGACACATCCAGCAGTGGATTGTACCTTTTTTCAAATTCTATTATGTATAAGTCTTCGCATATGATGCTTGTAATAGTAATTGTGCATCCAATCAACTGGATGGAGTTTGTATGACACGTTTAGGAGTTGCAAATTCACATTGCAGGTGTTGTGCTTTTTTCGGAGTGTAATATTGTCCTATTAAGTATATTTCATTTAATCTGTTGAATATTTTTTAATACAGACCGCTTACTCAGGCTTATGCTGTTTTTTTGGTTGTCTCAAATTCCCTCGCTGAAACCACTTTCATTATCTTGTGTTTTCACAAGAATCCGGTCCAATGTTGAGAGCAAGCTTCGGAATGCAAGCCTGGTGCGTTATCTCAGTAAAAAAATATTTAAATACACGGCTGAATTGCTTTCCTTAAGCCCCAAATTACACTTTTATTAATGGGGAAACAGTGTTGCAGTCATCTTCTTGGTTCTTTCGGTAAAGTCACGTAGAATGGAAATAATAAAAAAATAAAACATAATAAAATAATTATCACGACGTTTCGGCCACAACGCAAGCAGCCGTCCCCATTCTACGTGACTTTACCGAAAGAACCAATAAGATGAATCCCTGCAGTCACGAAAGCTTTAAATCGAAAAGTGTTGCAGTCCTCCGCTATGACTTTGTCATGATGTGTATAATGGTGATATAATGGTGCATGAACACGAACTGCTTGCTATGTCCCCTTGCTTCAGCGAGCGTTGGACTGTCCTCATCTCCATTGGCGGTCCTCCGCCACTGGTGGAAATTCCACATCGCTGCGTGGGCGTTTGCGGTGGTGCTGTGTCTCCCCTCCGTTGTGTGTTCGAGCTGCACCGAATGTTGTTGATGTCCACGTGCTGGGAGCTGAATTCTCCCGGCTCGCTCCCAACACAGTGGAGTGAAACGTCAAACAATGTTCAGAGCAACACGCAGTACAACCCGAAAAAGTAAACGCACGTATGTGTGTGTATGTTGAACTTCTTTTTGGGTCGTATGTAGCCAAACGTGCTAACTGGAGGTGCGGTGTTAGGTCTCGTTTAATGTTGTTCTTTTATCATGTGAACTTGAAATTCTAGAAACGCGATTTTGAAAAAGTATTATTTTACTTTGCAGAGGTCTTGCTTGCAAAAAGGGTAATATATCTCAGTGGTCTCACTAATTGCTAATTAATGCATGAAAACATGACATAATCTTACGTATTTTGTCACAAGGCTACGCTTGCAAAAAAAGTATCTGTAAGAAAAAAAAGAACATTCATATCAGAATAAATAGTTGTGATAATTCTATAAATAAACATGAACGCATTCGTTAATAACGACATCAATAATTGACGAATGTTTTAAGATTTGTTTGTTGTATAATTGCGTTCGTGCACTGCTGCCAACGTAGCAGCAGCAGCATGATAACCACACTATTTGTTTAGTATCTGTTGTGGGGCTAGAACGGCGGGTACAGTGGTTAACATGTTGTGGTATGAATTGGGCGATCTGAGTTCGATTCCACGGTTAACATCAGCGGCAAGAGTGATATCAGAACCAGCCCTGGGCCCACCCCACACCACCCCACACCACACCACACCACCCACCCAAGGCACCGCGCTCTTCACCAACACCTAACCCAGTGTGCTGGAGCCTGGAAAATAAACCCACACGAGAAACCCATAACTGACCTCCATTGGTGGATTCAATCAATTTTCCTCAATAAAGTGGGCATCGGCGCACGTGACAGCAGAACGGGAAGGGTTACCGGGGGTGCACGGAGCAAAAGGATTGAAAAAAGAAAGCCCCTTGCGACCTCGGCGGCTAACACCGACGGGGCAAAGTAAATTTCAATCACGCGCGGAAATAAAGTGCAGCCGCACGCATAGATTAGCTCGACAGCGTGAAGTAGTAAATATAAATGAATGAAATGAGCGAAAATTGAAGAGGCGCTTTTTATTTTTACATTTCGGATGTTTACGGGGAAGGCAAGTGCTGAGTAGGTGTGTCTTGCACACACCACGGACTGAGAATGAACTTGTCTATGAATGGCTTACAATATTTCAGTTCGTAGTAAGCGTCCTGTTTAAACTGAATACACGGATTTATTTTTCAAGTATGGGAAAGTGACCGATAAATGTTAGTACTGGAAATTCCTATGCGGTGGGGCATACTGGTAAATAAAAAAAACGATGTTCATGATTTTAGAGGCAGAACATTATTCGAATTTAAGAATCCTAACTCTATTTTAAAAAGCAATAAACAGCCAAGCCATATTTTTGCTTCTTAAAATTGTATGTTGCGTAAAACTATCTTGTATTTGTTTCTCTAAGACAGCATTTCTCACACGCCATTCCTTGGACTCCACGCCAACAGTCCAGGTTCTACTTTTTACCGGTCATCAGTTGCTTGCAGTCTATGATTGTAGCTGACCGCTCGTAAATTTTTAAATCACCTCTGACTGCACAGGATCTCATCAGATCTCGAAAGCTAAGCCGTTATGAGCCTGGACATGCTTGGATTGGTAACGTCCACGCACCTCAGGCGTTATAGGCTACGGAGCGATGTGTGGTGGGTTGCAAAGAGGGGTGCAACAGAAAACCCAATCTTAAGTCGGCATCTCTAACCGCAACACCATCCAACCAAATTAGGCTAAATATTCGGTCATATATTTTGACAATGTGTTGTTTGATATGGTCTAATTTAAAAGTTACTTTCACTGTACTCTCTGATCAGCACTCCCAGGCCAAGGTTGTGCTCTTTTGGTGATCGGAATTTTGTTAGCGTGGTACTCAAACTATGGAACGCCTTGCCACTTTAAATCAGGCGATCAGAGTCGGTAGATATATTTAACACGTAGGCTTTCGCAACCAATATCATCCATAATATATAAATGTGTCGTTAAACCCGTCACAGCCAACTAGTAAGTGTGCTGTACTAGTGACGAATTGGCACGTTCTGTTTACGTGATAACCCTTACTAGTTGGCTGTCGGGTGGTGGCGGGTTTAACAACACATTTATATATTTACGTGATCTAACCCAAAAAACCTCTTATGGAGATGTATTGTCTCAATCTTGATTTGGAACTTTCGTGACTGCAGAAATCCATACTCTTTGGTTCTTTCAGTAAAGTCACATAGGTATAAAATAAAATAAATCACGTTTCGGGCGCAACACAACCGTCCATCATCAGGTGGGAAAGCATGGTCTGCTGCTGATGCAGACTGTTTTAAAAGGTTTTTTTTTTTAAAGGTTTGGTTTTTAAAACAGTCTGCATCAGCAGCAGACCATGCTTTCCCACCTGATGATGGACGCTTGTGTTGCGCCCGAAACGTCGTGATTTATTTTATTTTATACCTACGTGACTTTACCGAAAGAACCAAAGGAATATGTATTAAGTCTGCTTTGAAAACCCATCTCTTTAAACTGACCTTTCCTCTTCAGTTTGGTCGGTTGCCCTGATTCTGTTTTTGTTTCCTGCATGTCATGCATTGCGCATTTGGATCCTAGGATGGAATGTGCATTATACATTTCAATTATTATTATTAGTTGTGCTCTTGTAAAGCTTCCTCGAGTGAAGGCCCTTCCACCAGCAGCATTCTGAGCAAGCAATTACAGGACTGTACCCTTACCTCTTCATACACAAGAATAAACGTCTCCCCCTTTCACGTCGTTTCGCAAATACGTCGTCCGCTTTATTGTCAACGCCGCCACCCGATTTGCGTTGCCTCAACCCCCGCACGCTTACTGACAGCATCGTCCGCCCTTTCTCGTATCCGTCTCCTCCTCGGCCTTCGCCCTCCACCCCCCTACCCTGCAAAGCACTTCGATTGCCGTCGTTTCGATTATTCGTCATCGCACCTTTCCAGGAACGCCTCCCCCGCCGTAAACCGGGGTGAGACTGTACTTAAAAAAACACCGATTGTGTCTCGAAAATGTGCCACTGGAATCGTGCCACGAGGCAATGAAAACATCCTTCTAGAAGTCTCATTCCCGGATGGGAGATGACCACCCCACCCCCCGCCTCCCACACGCTTTACTTCCAAAGCCACTCCAATAGTTTCCGCGGTACGCTACGCGAGGTGGCACCTCGTCTCGCGTGTCAACTCTCCACACTTTGGAGGCCAGGTTTTACCACGCGTGGCTGCGCCAGGATTCTAGCCCGGCAATCTCAGCGGTGGCCGGCTCAGTAATTTGGCACAGCCATTATAAGTCCCACCCCCTCCTTCCCCGAACCACAAGGCCGCCACAAGTTGTTTATTTACTGAGCCTCGTGACGCACGCACAAGCCAACTAGGCAGGGCTTGCAGTGTATATTTTTTAGTGCCGTTCGTCCTATTAGCACGCACACACACATTTAGTGTTAGCGTCCAAGGCTGCTATCTACAACTGAAGCCGGATTCGTCGTTACCTGCAGGATTTGTTTGGGTCGATTATGCAGTTATTTTGACTTTTTTCTACAATGCAACAACCGTGTTTGCTGCGGACGAGGATGTTTCAAAAACGTTGCATTAATTTCACGCTCAAATAGGCATTGGAGGTGGTGCCCATCCCCTAGTTAGAGCCATGAGCCAGTGATGGAACTTCCACGTTCCTACGGCGGGGGGCTATCAGACCACAGGACGACCGTCGTTCACTTCCTCCACAAAGTAGTACCAATTATTTAGTTTTTACACCAAAGGGATGATGGAGCTCAGCCATCCCACCGACCGGGATTTGAACTCGCAACCTTCTGATTGCGAGCCACTCGCTCTGCCGCTGAGGCGCCCGACCAGTTGATGATGTACTTCACAGTGCAGCCGTGGAATTGAACTCGCAACCTTCTGATTGCGAGCCACTCGCTCTGCCGCTGAGGCGCCCGACCAGTTGATGATGTACTTCACAGTGCAGCCGTGGAATTGAACTCGGGGTAATAAGTTAGCACTTGAGAGATATTTGCCTCTAAAATGCATGATTGAGGAAACTCCGAAGGGCCCAAAGGATCCATGAGCGCGACACCAAACAGCAACCCGTGAACTCGGAGACAGAGTCCAGTCACAGATTAGATTTTCTCAAGATGTACTCTCAACCTCACCTGCAGGATTGGCCGCGGTCCAAGCGTTAAGATAAACCCACGGTGCAAGTTTATACAAGCAAATTCTCAGTTGCTTTGGTTCTACGAGCCGTATGCCAGGGAAAAGGGTCGAGGCACAGAGAACACAAGTAAGTTGGGGTTTGCAAAGAACAACACAAGTGGAGCATGCAAGGATTTCCAGAGATTACAGGGCAGTGAGACAACACAAGTCGAATAAACGAGATCGGCGATAACGGCAGTAAAGAAGAAAGATAATTCGGTCCGGTGATAACAAGATCAACAGAGTCCTAAAGGCTAGTCGTGGAAGGACCAGTCCGCAGAGAACTCCGTCACAGAAGCAGGTGTGTGAGCCTAAGTTCACAGGTCAACGGACACGGGTTTGAGCGGGGCTGGACACCGTGTTCGGTGGAGACATGGTTATTTAAACCGACTTCAGTCTCTGTCTGTGTGGGACCACGCATTAGTTTGGCTCTTTCAGGCTCAGGAATTTTCACTGAATCACAAAAAATAATGAAAGTCGTAAGAATGGGCCTGTGTGCGCTTTTGTCCCAGCTTCACGCTCAATTAACCACCTACTGCGTTTAACGCTGCCCCACATAAGCGAGCGAAGCCTAGGAAACTCGACCAAATTGCATTAGGCTTTTACGAATATGGCCTTGGGCTCTAGACGGCTCACGTTGTCCAGGTCTACCAAACGATTAGAGATGAATGATTTACGCAGCATGTTTAAGCCACGGCTTCTTAAACTGCCAGACCTCTGATCTGGCTGTGATGGTCAGCACGCTGGACTTACGATCCAGAGGTTGCTGGTCTCCTGCCGTGGAAGTTGAAGCAATAGCGCAGGTTTCCTAACTCCCCTACCCTCCCTCGCCTGTATCCACCCAACAGTATAAATGGGTGTCGCAAAGTCGTTCGGTGGCTTATCATGTGGAAATTTATAACAGCAAACTACTCTAAGCGCACGTTTCTAAATGTAGAGGTGAAAAACCAGAGGAACTGAATAAAAATCCACGTGACCATGGGGAGAACACGCAAACTCCAAATATACAGCAGGCATCAGAGTCGGGATCGAACCCATGACCTCCTGTATACCAGGCGAGGTAGTTAACATCTCGCCGCCGTAGTACTGTAGTAGTGTGGACAGAATAGAAAAGCTATGATGGATGATCCGTGCGATACTTTTGGACAGGTGTTATGTCTTCTCATGAATGCTTATCAGCTTCACGGTGGTGCATAGCTTCGGGCAAAGACACTAAAATTAAACGTCTTCATGACATGATTCTAGTCACACTCGTAAGGTCAGTTCAGGGCAAACTTTGCCAAGCCAGTAATTTGTCAAACATTTTTTTGAAAGTTCAAAGTTTCCCCCGAAGGTAATGGCTGAACCAAGATCCCTCCAAGCAATAATGAAAAAACTGACACTGCACAATGCAATAGAATGTGTGCCGGTTGCTGGGTGGATTGTCGTGAAACAGGATCATGAGAGGTGGCATTCATCCAGCAGTGGATTAACCATGGATGATGATGATTATGACGATACCACGATTTGCACGGTTGGCTGCGAGCGGTGCGAAAGAAGTATGTAGATAGGCACATTCGCAGATAAGCAGAGTTTATTTCACAACTGCGATATCATTGCATTTGTGGCCGTGTGAAAGTTCTGTTTAGGGCTCCCTGTGGCCTGGAATCCCCAGTGGTTTTCACCACCCCTGGTGTGGTCGCTGGTGTGGTGATGAGATTGGTAGCAGTGCAGTCATGCGGAGCCGTTTTAAAACCGGCAGTCTGCCATCAATCCTCGCCCTACTCCCCCCCAAGAGAGCTGGTGGCTGACCACCTCCAGTTAAAAACAGAGCTCTCAAAGCTCGGATTCCACGAAAGATTAATGAACTTAATGCAGTTAGATTTGAACACTCACTTTTCTCTAACTGCTTTTTGTGTTTAGTTTGTTGTGCTTTCCCCGCACCTCCGATTAGCACGGTTGGCTTCGTGCGGCGTGAAAGAAGTTCAACATAGATTCACATACACATTGACAATCGGCTTCAATGAAAGCAATTTTAAGGTACAACATTCACAATTAGCGCCGCAGCAGCAATGTCATTCGCGTAGGTGCACAGCCATTCTTTTCAATCCACTGCTGGATGAAGCCCCTCCCCCTGTCCCCCATGCTGTGTAGATCACGGGGGGGGGGGGGTTATATGACCATACCTCACCATTCTGGTCAGTGCGAGCGGTTGGTGAAAGCGGGGAGCTTTAGGCATGGGAGCGCAAGTCGAGTCCAACAATGGATTTTTCTGCACCGCCGTCTGCTGCCAGCAACGTCGCCCCCCCCCCCCCCCCACAGAGTCCTGAACGCAGGTTTTTTAAGCACCCTGATTGCCGATCAAAGCACTGTCCAGGCTCGGCACTACTTTAGCTGCCCGTGCCATCTGGGTATCGTTAATTTAACTCGGTGCAACTTTTCACTCGCTGGACTTTGGAAATACGGCAGATTCCAAGGGGGGTCTTTGAGTGCATTGCTTGCTGGAGTTTGTGACCCTGGCTTATCACGATGGTTGGGGTTTGGTCTCATATCAGTAACTGCTGAGCGTAGGCCTGTGGCTCATGTCTAGACTGCGTTTCCTCCTCTCCGCAGCATTTGTTTGTGAATTCAATCGTTGTTTTGTGTACCATGCTTTCAATCTGAGCAAAAATTTGCTTTCGTTTGCTTTAAAAAAATGTGTTTTGATTTATGTTCATATATAGATATGCGTATTCCTGTTTGTATATTGCCATTCTGCTTTGTCATAAAGCATCAAGGTGGGCTGTTCGTAAATATGTCAACCACTGGTTCTTTCGGTAAAGTCACGTAGATATAAAAAATAATAACAATAAAATAATGATAATAAAAAAGTGAATACAAAATAATACAATTATTTTTTATTCACTTTATGCTCTCAAACCCGTTGTCTGGTTGTACCGTGCGCCGTTCGGCACGCTGTCCGACGTCACACTCAATGTGGTGGCGGGACCTCCTTCAGTAACTGAACACCCGAATTCCTGTAGAAGGCCCCATCGTGGAGGGAGAAAACGTTGGGACATTACACCGAGCAGAGCGCAGTATGACTCGGAGCGGGGAGGGGGGGGGACATCGCAGAGCTACGATCTTCAAATCTGTAGAGCGTTTGTATTCTCATTACTTAACGATTTCTTTTTTACCATCTTGTTCCCGCAATAAATAATAGCAAACACAATATTGCACTGGAATTTTGTTTATTAATACTTGAGTGTTTGTAATTCCCACGTTAAAATGTGATTTTAGCACGGGCGTTCTAAACTAATAACGTTGACATTATGCGCTGTCTGAACGGCCGTGTTCTCATTTCGAGGAGGTGCTGCTGCTGTGGTGGTGGATTTCCCTTTCCAACTCGCCGTTTCAATTTTGGTTTTCAATGCGCCGTGATTTCCGATAGCGTTGCATTTTGAAATCCTTTATATTAAGTTTGCTTGCGTGCTTGCGTGCTTGCTTGCTTGCTTACGACCGTGCAAATATTTCTGTCGTTTTTTAACCCACTTCCCGTGATCCAATCGAGCTGACATTTTGCACACAGACTCGTTGTGTGAGACAATTAATGTTCGTGAAATTTTTTTTCCAAAATTTTACACTGTTTAGGGAAAACAAATTAAATATTTAATTACCAATTGCTTAATACTGGCAGACAATCATCTGACCCATAGGTGGCAGCCATCTCAAGCCAGAGGACGAGAGGACTCTAGCCGCCACGCATATAAAGGATTTATAGTGAAAAACTTTGTTTTTACGAGTTATACTTATTCTGAATCCTCCTGATGGTTTCTAGTTCCCTACCCTGGGTGGACAAACTGAATAAAGTGAACCAACTTCTTGGTTCTTTCGGTAAAGTCACGTAGAAGGGAAGTAATAAAATAATAAAAATAAAACATAATAAAATAATTATCACGACGTTTCGGCCACAACGCAAGCAGCCGTCCTCAGGTGAGCAGCTTGCGTTGTGGCCGAAACGTCGTGAGAATTATTTTATTATGTTTTATTTTTATCATTTTATTACTTCTACGTGACTTTACCGAAAGAACCAAGAAGATGAATCCCTGCAGTCACGAAAGCTTTAAATCGAAAAGTGAACCAACTAAACCTGGAAACACGGACACTGACCAAAAAATGTATCTAGTTGAAAGTAGTGCATGATAAAACACGTCCGATTACCGCGGTTTGGCTACGTTTGGTGCGAAAGAAGTTCTGCATACGTAGAGACGAGTGCAAATTAAAGATATCAATTTGACTTGTGAAAACGAAGTGGGCTTTGAACGGACACGTGGCGTGAAAGGTTTGGGTCGAGGCTGTTGACAGAATGACAGAGGTGTTGGCAATTGTGCAGCTGGCGACAGGCATGGATCGTTCGTATTTGTCAAGTTTGAAACATTTCTCCGAATCTGCCTAGTTGGAAAACACACATAAATCGTGGCCCAACCTCGATTGCGAAAAAACTCGGCAGCAACCTACCGAGGATAGAATTCGTCTTGAGACTCTGAGACTTGCCCGGGTAAACGAGCATGTGGCATAGCAGTGTGCAGCATGCACATTCAACTGCTTCTCGCGTAAAGCACTTTAAAGTAAAATTAGAGATTGTTCTTCTTGGTTCTTTCGGTAAAGTCACGTAGAAGGGAAATAATAAAGTAAACATAAAAAAATTATAAAAATAAAACATAATAAAATATTATTTTATTTTATTATGTTTTATTTTTATTATTTTGTATTTAATAAAAATAAAACACTATAAAATATAATTGTATTTTATTATGTTTTATTTTTTTTATTTTATTATTTCCCTTCTACGTGACTTTACCGAAAGAACCAAGAAGATGAATCCCTGCAGTCATGAAAGCTTTAAATCGAAATTTAGAGATTGTTCTTTGGTCGGCAGCCGTCGGTTATTTTGTCTACGGATGCAGCACTTCCCCGTTTCAACACGGCTTCCAAGTCTTTTTGGCACCGGCTTCAAAAATCAAAAACAATTACCCTGCCTGCCGGTGCTGGCTGACCCGTGACGCAGAACTCTCGTAATTGTATCTGTCTTACAATGCCGTTACCGGAGCAGCAGGTGTTCTGTCACTCCGTTGCGTAACAAGTATTGAAAATAAGGAAACCGTTGGCATGGTTTTTTTCGTGAACGTTCCCTGCTCAAGGATGAACACAGGAAGTGGGTTTGCAGTGGTCATGCAGTTTCCTCATTTCATCATTTTAGAGCGTTTAAGCCATGCAATGTTTTTGGGAAATAAATGTCATATGTATTGACACCTTTTATTGATGCAAGTCTACCAGCGGTTGTTGGCATCCCCTCAATCCTTATTCGCATTGATCCTTCTACACAGTCGATTACCCGACGCTCTGATGATGCCGGTTGTAATTGCTGGTGAAGCGTCACGGTAATCGAATTGTAAATCTTGTGGGTTTACTCTCCAACACACCAGTGTGCTGTACTAGTAACCCAGTGACACGTTTCGTTTACGTGACAAACCTAATTGGCTGTGTCAGCTTTAACGACACATTTATATTTGCGCGATTTAACCCAAAAATCCATTATGGATAATATCGGTCGCGAAAGCCTACCACGTGTTAAACTCGCCCTACGCTCCAGTGTCGGTATCTTCAGCGCGCACCCCTCTCCCGGCTACAGTCTTATCTCTCTTCATGCACTTCCTCTCTTATTTTCAACCCACCCCCGCTCCGACGTCACTGGTGGTGTCCAACACAAGGGCCGTCTGTCCTTAGAGCCCTTGCTGTTCTACCTCTGTTTCTCACCGCTGGAAGCTGCCATTCGATTTTCTGTTTGCACATAGTCACTTTAAGATGTTTTCTTGTTCATGTTTTTGTTTTTTGTTTGTTGCAGTTGCACCCGATTCAAGAGCCGAATGGCTCACAGGGCTATACCTAATAAATGAACTTTGAACTTTGATTTCTTCATTTAACTTTCCCCATCACTTCTTCGCCGACAACGCCCACATTATATTTTCCTTTCCCTCCCTATGCTCCCTGCATTTCAGACTGCTTAACCGCTGTCCAAAACCTAAATCCCTCTCCTTTCCTTCTCTGCTCCCCTCCACCCTGCCCTACCATCTTATTCCCTCTCTCCTCCCTCTCTCCTCCTGCATCCTCTGCTCGCAACCTCGGTTCCATCTTCTACTCCCTCCCTCTCCAACCCACACCTTCGCCGCAACTCGCCGTCGTCACCAATTCGATATTTGTAAAAATCCATCGCCCTCGTCTCACTCTCTGGCGCTAAACTCCCGGTTCGCACCCCTCGCTTGCCTCCTGCACCT
Organism: Lethenteron reissneri; assembly: GCF_015708825.2. NCBI lineage: Eukaryota > Metazoa > Chordata > Hyperoartia > Petromyzontiformes > Petromyzontidae > Lethenteron > Lethenteron reissneri. Next base: position 9,048,531 of record NC_083825.1, on the reverse strand, counting down.
CTCTGCTTCTCGGCCTTCCTCCCAACGACACAAAACAGCCTCGGCCCCAATCATTTTTAACCACCTGCAGTCATTCCAATCTGTGTCTCTGCATATGAATACAAATATTTTATTCATTTGTTAGTCCATCGGCCTATATTGGCTGTCCGTGGCCAAGATTATCAAGAAGTATTTGGTGAAAAACAACAACTCGGAACCCGTTTGCAACCTCCTGGGTCTCATCAGCAGTCAGGGTTTGTAAAAGCATGCTGCTGCGATTCCCAGACGATATTGTCAAGAGCACTCCATAAAAATTATGGAACCCTCCCCACCCCCAGCTCCATTGCTGCTATTAACAGCCTCAACAACCTGGCTACCCACAGCCCGGGCCAGATGAACATATGTAATGACGACTTGCACACTTCTCTTGAGATGGCACTTTATTGAAGACGCGTTCACTTGACATCAGGCGGAGACCCCCGCTGCAACAGCCCCGAGTCTCCCGCGCATCTCCCTTTTATATACCGACCGAGGCCACGCCGACCTTCCCGAACCTTCTCGCTGACTCTGGACGCTTGCTCCACCGGCAGACTCCACCGTCCTCTTCCGTCACCTGACCATGCTCGCTTCTCGATCATTCTCGGAGCCACCAGTCCCTTCGCACTCACAACCGATATTCCTGTCATTACCTCCCGTGGCCACTAGTCCATTCGCACTGCAGGCTGACTCCCCTGGCATTACCTCCCGTGGCCACTAGTCCATTCGCACTGCAGGCTGACTCCCCTGGCATTACCTCCCGTGACCACTAATCCACTCACACCGCATGCAGGCTCTCTTGTCATTACACATATACTGATTGCCATAACTACTTATGTGCACGTCCAGGAGCCAAACTCTGGTTAGCCGATCTTTACATCACCGCTATTCCTGTACCATGCTGTAAGCGCGCATTGTTCCCCCACTGGCTTATGTGGTATGCATTTTCATACCACACTTTGTCTGCAACACAACGCAATGGGATTTTACCCCAGTGCACAAAAATCAAAGATGCCAACCCACACACGTGCTCGTCAGGTGGGAATGTAAACAAACCGCAAAACCGTGCAGCCCACCACCACCGCCGCTGACAAAACACGCAGCTAATAGCAGCATGCCACCGGAGTCTAACACAAAACACTCCACTTGAGAAGCAGACGGCTTCTGTGTTGTACAGGATGTGTGCCGTCACCTAGGGGCGCTAGGTGACGAGGTGAGTTTCCTTGGGGTTTTGGTTGCTGAGTTGTGAGGAGAGGGCCCGGAGCCTGCTGGAAGGGATCGTACCAGAGACTGGATTGGGAGTTGCAGTGTTGTGATTGTTTGATTGATTGCAAAAATAGGGCAAATGTTAGCAACTTTTTCTTTCTTTTTTACCCATGCCACACCACGGAAAGGGGAATGGAGCCAAGGATATCATGTTTGGGGGTGGGGAAGGAATGGGGAAAGAGAGAGGAGAGAGAGAGAGAGAAGAGAGAGAGACTGGGAAAATGAGTAAAAGGATGGATCAGGAAAGATGAGGATAGGGAGGAGGAGGCTACTTTAAAGGCCTTGGTGCTGCACGCAGCAACGTTTGTTTTCACAGTGGGCGGGGCGAGAGGAGGGGTTCAGAGTGGCGGTGGCCAGTAAGAAATGAAGGGATTTATTTATGGGAGGCTTTAGTTGATTTAGATGTGAACGTATTGGCAGTATACCAGTGCAACGGTATAAAAAAAAAAACAATTCCCCAATATTTCTATGTTTTTTCCCAAGATTCGCAACCCCTGCTCATAAAATCTTGCGGGGCGGTGCGTCAAAATCAGTTGTCGTGATGTCGAAGCAGTCGGAAGACGAATGTTACGAGCAGCTGTACACGAAAGCTTCACAGTCTGTTGCCGTATAGCACCCAGCCTGATGAAGATTGGCTGCTTCGTGTTCTGACTTGTGGCCTAGACTTGGCCGGACGGGGTTAGCGTGAGAGAAATACGAGCACTGACCTTTCACGAACTATTTTCCCTATATTGCGGGAAAATAAGAAAACCTTGTCCTTAAATAGCATTTAGTCGTTCATGAGAGATTCATATTTGTACCTCATCTATTGTTGTCATTTCAATAATCCTAACCCTGATGATCCCAACGCCTCACTGGCCGCACTCTCCATCGGTAGCAAGTGGATCATCGCATGATCGCAAAAGATGGGAAGACCTTCATCCAGCAGCGGCATTGACCGTGGCTGATGGCGGTTTGTTTTGCCGATTTCCGCACGTCGAGATGACCACTTAACTGAGGCACGAAGCTCAGCTGTTGCTCGACTGTCTCGCGTGAAATGTCTATCCTGTCATAAAATAGGGTGGTTTTATTTGTACACTCGCTTCTCCAACAGCTCGGCCGAGATGATTATTTACTCACGGCGAGAATATGCCACGTCGGTGTCGTCAAACATGTGTCCCCCCCGCCGCGACCTAGAATGGGTCTTCCCCTAGGTGTGCTCAGCCTAAAATGAGCAACGGTAGCGGTTGTCGGCCACAGTTGTTGGATTTTAGTCGAGCGTGCCGTGCTACGATTCCGGCTGACTCGGGTTCATGTCCTGGCCGTGGGCGATGCAGCGATAATGATAATGCCCTTGTATTTACGCAGGGAAGCCTCGTCGAAGTTTTGAATACTTTTACTTCATATTCTTGGTTCTTTCGGTAAAGCCACGTAGAAGGGAAATAATAAAATAATACAAATATTAAACAATAAAAATTCTCACGACGTTTCGACTGCAACACAAGCAATCATCATCAGGTGTGAAATCCACAGCAATACATTTTTTATTGTTTTATATGTTTATTATTTTATTATTTCCCTTCTACGTGACTTTACCGAAAGAACCAAGAATATGAATCCCTGCAGTCACGAAAGCTTTAAATCAAAATTTACTTTTACTTAGTTATTTTAAGGAGTCTCGTGGTACGTTGCGGATGTTTGGCCAACCCTATTAATAACCGTTTGGCTTTGTGCGGGAGGATGCCGGAGAACCCAGAGGAAACCCACTCGCACGAAGGAGTGACACTTCAAGCTCAGTACAGATGGATTTAAGGATCCATAACTATACTGCCATCGTCTGGCCACCTCAAGCCAAGCAGCATCTGTTGCACAAGCGGGTATATGAAGCAGGACTCGTCCTCCTCTAGGTTAACTCAGCCCTTGATGATGCAGTTCGAACTTATGTGATGTATTTATTTATCCCCAGTGGTGAGATGTTAACTACCTCGCCTGGTATGTAGGAGGTCGGGGGTTCGATCCCGACCCTGATGCCTGCTGTCTATTTGGAGTCTGCTTGTTCTCCCCGTGGTCGCGTGGATTTTTTTTCTCCGGGTCCTCCGGTTTTTCCCTCCAAATTTAGAAACACGCGTTCAGACTTATTTAGATCATTTTACTGCTGTTAATGGACAAATGATGAGCCACTTTGTTGAGCTATCATTTGTGGCCAGGTCGCTTTTGAAAAACAAGTTAATTCCTGCCGTGGGCTTTGCCTGGTAGGATGGGGATGGTTTAGAGTTGTTGTATTTGTTTGTGTTTGTGTGATTTGTTTACCTTTCTTGTACTTTGCACTCCGATCATGTTTGTGTATTGTCGTAGTAACGTTCTTACCCCCTGCCCCGACTGGACATCTGTGCAACAGAGCTTTAGAGCTCTTCAGATTCCTCCAGTGTGAATACATATTCTGAGTCTGATTAACAGAACACTTCCATGCAGTGTTTTTTTAAAAATCCTTTATATTAAGTTCGCTTGCTTGCGTGCTTGCGTGCTTGCTTGCTTGCTTACGACCGTGCAAATCTTTCTGTCGTTTTTTAACCCACTTCCCATGATCCAATCGAGCTGACATTTTCCACACAGATTCGTTGTGCGTGACAATTAATTTTCGTGATTTTTTTTCTCCAAAATTTTACACGGTTTAGGGAAATTTTTTTAAATATTTAATTACCAATTGCTTAATGCTGGCAGACAATCATCTGACCCATAGGTGGCAGCCATCTCAAGCCAGAGGACGAGAGGACTCTAGCCGCCACGCATATAAAGGATTTAGAGTGAAAAACTTTTTTTTACGGGTTAATTTTTTTAACACTGTGTGAGAAACAGGTGGACTGCGTATGGTGTTGATCATACCTGCCTGTTTTACGTCACATACCATTCTTAATAGGTGCACGCGAACAGGAATTTTCCTCTAGCTCTCAAAAAGCTATAAATAAGGTTGGGGGTGGAGGGGTATTTTTTTGTCACTTGAAAAACTATGCATACATTGAGGTGTTAAGTCCATTGTCGTTATTCCTAAGGTAGTTATGTGGTTATGTATTTCCTCCTTGTGCTTTTGTGTAAATACTTCCGATGTTTTTTGTTATTGAGCTGACTGCTTTTCGGGCCACGTAAAAATACGTGAATACATCTAATCAAATATTATTCAAATAATGGATGCTTGATTTATTTGTTTTTTACAACAACAAATGCCGCTTTCGATGTACAAGTGTGAGGATACTGCCACAAGCAGTACTGGGTATAAGCTGTAACAAAAACCGTGGACATCTTCTTCATAGTTTCCAAACCAAGGGACCGTATAAGTAGTGCACGTGATTGCAAATGATGAGATTTTAAGTTCAAATGTTTATTTTTATCGCATACATGTTGTGTTCGTCTCTAAACTGTGATTCTTGAATGTGTTCCCGTTAGTTTTGACGTTGGGTTCGAGACACTGACGTCCGTGCTTCTCTCCAAGTTGCCTAGCTCACAAAAGTGGGCCACGTTTGCGCCCAAACGTGACCCGGCTTGGCTCGACACAACTCAATGAACTGACTGACTTAGCTCAGGGGGGGCTCGGCTGCAAGCAAAAATTTGACAAGAAGAGCCTCAGTTTTCTCGAATACGAGACGCTTGGTCCTTTTAATAAACGACGCCACGAAGCGAGGAGGCCTTTTTGTTTTTTTAAAACCACACGCGACCCCTGGACTGGCCGGCCGGTCGCCGCTAAACTCGGCCCATCGTCTCGCCGCGAGCGGTCGGAAAAGTTTCGCGCAGTTTCGTGGATTGTCACCGGGAGCGATTGTCCCGTGGACAAAAAACTGGCGTTTCCATAGGAACGTGGAATTCTCACAAGGTTCGCCCAACACCGACGAGCCACCACCGTGGTCGTGTGAGAAAGGGGCCGACGCTTTTAACTTGAATCGAGGCACTGGCCGCCTGGGATTTGGGAAAGCGTGCAGCTTGACGATGCAGTATCGCACCCTGATGCCGGATCGCACTCTGATGCCGGAGGCAACTCACTTGCGCTACGAATTGCTCAATTAAAATCGTATCCTACGCTTGCGATACGTGCGTAGAATTGTGCGCGCTGCAGAATCGGTCGTTTACTGTTTAATAATAATAATGCAATTTGTAACACGTGCAAATTTGCGGACGGAACGGCTGCAACTCAGCGGCATTTTATACAAATTGCACGATAATATGTAATGCTGTAACTGTTGTTACACCGAGGCTCATGGAGGGAAGAAAGATTTTGCATGTCTAATAGAGTATCAATTAGCGAAGGACAATTCCGCTAACCCGTTCTTGAAACGATTACCAAATGTGCGAAACGTATCAAATGGATAAGAGCTGAGCAGCGCTGTCGAAGAAGCATTTGGAGCAGAGCGCGAAGAGCTGAACCCTGCTGTCTGTGTTCAGCGCCACTGGCTTGTGAATATTTAAGGCAGCGGTGGACACATTGCCAGAGAATCTCTTCTGTCTGCGGGGCATGAATGGAGGTGGTGAGGGTTGTGGGGTTAGTGGCGAGGGGGGCGGTGAGATGGCAGCTGGCCACGTGTGTGCTCTCGTCTGGTTTCACGTTCTCACTGTGCCGTTGCCGCACAGCGCTTGGCAGTGTTGACACTCGTGGCTGTGTGCATGGCTCTGTCTCTATGCACGCGTGTTCACGCGTGTTCACGTGCGGAGTGGTAGCGGAGTGGTTAGCCCGTTGCGCTACGAGGCCGGCGACCCGAGTTTGATTCCCACTCACGGCAACCAACAGCAGTGACAAACATCTCAACTGGTCTTAGGCCAGTTTAACACGTAGGCTTTCGCGACCAATATTATTCATAATCAACGTTTTTGGGTTTAGATCGCGTTACTTATAAATGTGTCGTAACCCTCCACCACCCGAGACGGCCAATCAGTAAAAAAGTGTCACGTTGACAAAAGACAAATAGTTCACTGCTTTAGCCCACCGGTGTGTTGAAGCGTGAAACCACAACATTTACAATTTTTGAGTACGACGTTTCGCTGGTAATTGCATCCAGCATCATCGGGCAATTCGCCAGAAAAAAAACTGAAAATGTTGTGGTTTCACGCTTCAACACACCGGTGGGCTAAAGCAGTGAACTATTTGTCTTTTGTCAACGTGACACTTTTTTACTGATTGGCCGTGTCGGGTGGTGGAGGGTTACGACACATTTATAAATAACGCGATCTAAACCCAAAAACGTTGATTATGAATGGTCTTAGGCCCTCCCCTACGTCGACTCAGCCTCAAATGAGTACCTGCTGTGGTGTGTAGTAATCATCGCCACTAGGGAGACAAAGGCGGCCAGGAGTGGTGTTGGTCACCGACCCCCTCGTGTGCCATGTCGGCCTTCATAGGTGCTCAATAACCGCACTTGCCCCAACAGTTTGTAAAGGATATATGGGTATATTTGTCTGTGTGCATGTGTGTATGTATTCACATGGAGATTGGTAACATTGCGGTTAACGCGCTGCGCTACATACCCAGCGACCCGAGTTCGATTCCCACTCACAGTCAACACCTAGCGACGCATATCTGAACCGGTCTTAGAGCCTCCTCTAGGTCGACTCGGCCTCTAATGAGTACCTGATGCGATGTGGTGCTGGCCATCCCACCCCTTCGTGTACCTTGCTGGCCTTCGTAGTTGCTCACGAACAGCACTTTCCCCAAAAATCTGCGAGGCTATATGGGGATCTTTTTTCTTTGTTTTGTCTGTGCTTCTAATGCACATGGTGACATGTCGGTCAATGGGTCTACTCCATAGCATGCTCGCTGCCATAAAGAATGGCTATTGGCCTACATGTCAAATAGAATGTTTCCTCTTTCGGGCAGGATGGTTTATTTATTTATTACGTGTGTTAGTGCACAACTGCCAATTCAGTATCACGAACATTCCTTTGGCTTAATGCACGTGATGCACCAGTCTATCTGGTTGTGTGCTTCTATGTGTGTCTCTTCGACAACATATGCCAACGCATGTCATGGCGTGTGCGCGCGTGTGCTATATTTGGGGAGCGACGGTGTATAGCGATAAGGGTGTTGCGCTGCAAACCCAGAAAGTTGAGTAAAATTTCCCCAGCCACGGATGTAGAAAAAGACAATGAGTTATGTATATCTGTTGAACTTTTTTCGCACCGTATGTACCGTGCTAATCGAAGGTGCGGAGAGGGACTACACATAAACCCCAAAAAGCAGTTCTAAAGAAATGAGTTTTCAATCCAAATGATGATTTAAAAGTGCATCGCTCCAGTGGCTTCCTGACATCGAAAGGAAGAGCGTTCCAGACGGCCGCAGAAGCGCATTTGAAAGCACGCGATGCGGTGATCGCCTTTGTTCGATGGTTATAGTTTGCGCGATGGGGGTTTATGCTTCTTGACTAGATCAGAGAGGTATTGTGGTTTGTTTGAGGCAAGCACTTTGTGTGTGTAATGAGTGCGACCTTACGATGTGTTCGTTCGGCAACCAGAAGCCAATGCCTCTGGGCGGGCGTGGTGCTCGCCACACCACCCACGACTACCCTCGTGATCCATGCCAGCCACGGATTGCTTGCTGACAAGCATTTGCCCCAACAGAATCTGTGGCAACACAGGGAACGATGGGTCGGGGGGCGGTCTTTGTACCCACAGAGTGTTCTTGTCATTGTGTTTGTGCGCCGTGTGTGTGTGCGTGTCAACGTTTGCATGGTTGACTGAATGTGTCCGTGCTCCTCTTGTGTAATTTGAATGTAGGGAAGTGGTCACGTCGTGGTTGCGCCGATGACAAAATGAAGTGCATTGCGCCAGGTATCGAAAGCTAAGCAGCGTCGGGCCTGGATAGTCCTTGCATGGGCGACCGCCACATATAGGACGGGCGTTATACGATTCATAATTGGTTTTATTTGGGTTAGATCGTGCAAATAGGAATATCAATTTTTAACTAAAAGCCTCCACCACCCGACAGAGCCAATCAAATCAAGTTGTCACGCTGGGAAACAGAGGTGGGACAAAGTCATTGTTATGCAAGTCCAAGTCGAGTCTGAAGTCATCAAATTCATGACTCGAGTCTGACTCGAGTCCAAGTCACATGACTCGAGTCCACACCTCAGAGGTGGGACAAAGTCATTGTTATGCAAGTCCAAGTCGAGTCTGAAGTCATCAAATTCATGACTCGAGTCTGACTCGAGTCCAAGTCACATGACTAGAGTCCACACCTCAGAGGTGGGACAAAGTCATTGTTATGCAAGTCCAAGTCGAGTCTGAAGTCATCAAATTCATGACTCGAGTCTGACTCGAGTCCAAGTCACATGACTCGAGTCCACACCTCTGCTGGGAAATGTGCAAATTGACTTTGATTTTTCGGCAACCCATCATGTTTAATACAACGTTTTGCTGGAGATTACATCCAGCATCATCACATGTTAACAGCATCATAACATGTTATCAGCATCATCACATGTTAACATCATCATCACATGTTAACAGCATCATCACATGTCAACAGCATCATCACATGTCAACAACAGCATCACATGTTAACAGCATCATCACATGTCAACAGCATCATCACATGTCAACAGCATCATCACATGTTAACAGCATCATCACATGTCAACAGCATCATCACATGTTAACAGCATCATAACATGTTAACAGCATCATCACATGTTAACAGCATCATCACATGCCAACAGCATCACATGTCAACAGCATCATCACATGTTAACAGCATCATCAGGTTGCCACGGTGGCTAGATGTTAACTACCTCGCCTGGTGTACAGGAGGTCGTTTGATCTCAACCCTGACGCCTGCTGCTGTATATTTGGAGTTTGCGTGTCTCTCTCCCCGTGGTCACGGTGGATTTTCCTCCGGTTTTTCCCTGCACATTTAGAAACGTGTGCTGAAAGAAATCTCCACGTGATAAGCAATTTCGTTGCGATGTCATTTGTGGCCAGGGCGCGTTCTGAAAAAAAGCGATGTAGTTCTGCCTGGTATTTTTGTTATATATATTTAGTCTTTTTTTGCACGTGTTAACAGCATCATGAGATGCTGCAGGGCTACGTTTGCGAGTAGCGGAATCGCAGTGAGACGATATCCATTGCCCGTAGTGGTCCGAGCTCCGTATTGTGAACCCGTCTCGGCCTTCAATGAGTACCCGGTGCGGTGTGCAACCAGCAGCGCTGTGGTGGGAGACAAATACGTAATATTTTAAAAAACTGAAAAAAACACTCTTTCATGAAATGTATTAGTAATGGCAGAACTCCACGACTCCAGGAAGTGGCCCCGAAGCTTGCCACAACGTAAGGGACCTGTGGTCAGTTACAGCCAACGTCAGTTTACCGTGGACAATTAGACCCAAGCCGAAACGTAACATATAAAAAGTAACGTTTAAAAAAAAAATATATATTTTTTTTATGATAGAATGTAGTATTGTCATCAGTATGACGTAAGTATACCAAGTTTGCAGTCGATACCACATTGGGAAGTGGGTTAAAATTGAGTTACAAGATTTGAGGATACGACAACAACAACAACAATAGACAGAGCGAGTTAACAAAAAAGCGTGCTAAAGGGTGGTCCTGTGCGTGGTGCTCGCCACATCCACGCACAGGGTGCCGTGCCCACACGATGTGGCACCTCCGATTTTAGCACGGTTGGCTACGTACGGCGCGAAAGAAGTTCAACAGTCATACATACAGCCTGAATGGGTACTCACTAACGACACTTGCCCCAACGGTCTGTTAAAGGCAATACGGGGGATCTTTGTCTTTGTGTTTGTCCCACGTGTCTGTGTGTTCTTTTGACTGTCCGTGGTCCTCTTTGTTTTGCTGTGCATTCATTTATTTGCTTGCTCAATCACCCGTTCATTAATGTGTTTACTTATTGACGTTTGGCTCTTCCAGGCATGGGTATTTGTTGGCACAGATTAAAGCGGTTCTGCCGTAAAAAAAAAAAATGCCATGACTAGCGCAGAGAACTTGGATTTAAGCGAGGGTGATTTGCGCAGCGTCAACCTCGCTCTCTCGACCAGCCGCATCTACCCAGTGGCGAGACGTAGTCAAGACGACTGGAGATGGTCCTGGTTGCAGTGGAAGGTCCAAAGACCCGTTTTGGTTGAATTTCCTCCACCAAGGGTTCCACACGCCCAGGCTCAGACTAGCCGAGTTTGCCGGGTTAGTTAACCGTCGCCCGGGGTTCGGTGTTGGCAGCTGCTGACTGTACCGACTCACCAGGGATGTTGAGCCTGGTGTGCGCCTACGGTAGCAGCTAGAGGGCCGGGCCAGATGGAACAAGCCTGAGGCACAACTAGCTGGTCAGACACACCGTACAGTGATGCTGTAGTGGGAATGAGACTTAACGAATACGTCACGTTGTCATAACATCTTTTGAACCGCGTAAAATTTGTTTCGTGATGATGTGGTGCATAGTTTTTCAATACCGAAAATGGAAATGCAATAAAATATTACGTGGAACTGAAATTAACTGGCATTTGAAAGAAATCGCATATTGTAAGTGCTCCAATGGCTATTTTTAAACAAAGCTTTGTATTGTACCGTATTTTATTTAATCATATACAATGTATACATCTAAACTTATTTTAAAACGTCTTGCGTTGGTATTGCACCCATATCCTAATTAAATATGTCTGGGGAATAGTTTCCGTTTTATCCTCGGGATACCATCTCATAGCAGCCTGTCACTATTAACTATATCACGTAATACAAATTAAATGTCAGGAATTGTGTTTGCAGTGGCGTCAGCAGCATCGGCTGAAAACTCCACTCCCGTTGTCATGAACACCTTTTAATTTATCACTGAAATACTTTTCCCGGTCCCAGATGAACCAGAGTAGGTTATTTAAATAGCAGCTACAGTCAAAGCGAGATAGATTTACTGAATGTGGTGTGCCAGGTGCATACATTATTTCTGGGTCACCCAACTCGGACAGACTGGTTCTGGACATCTCATAGGTCGACACAGCCTTAAATGAGCAACTGGTGCAATGTGTTTAAATGTATGTTAAACTTCTTTTGCACCATACTTACTCAAACAGTGCTAATCGGAGGTGCAGGAGGAGAACAAAGTAGATCCAAAAAGCGGTTCTAAATAATTGAGTTTTCAATAAAAGTAAAAAAAAATTCATAGCTCCAGTGGCTTCCTAATATCGGACAGAAGAGCGTTCCAGACGGCCGCAGAAGCGCATCTGAAAGCGCCGCGCGATGCTGGTGACTGTATTTGTTCGATGGCCAGCCAAAAGCCGCTGCGAGGATGACCGGAGTTCGTGTGATGGTTTTTATGCTCCTTGACGAGATCAACAGGCGCGATGGCTGCTGGTATTTGTCGAGAGGAGGATGGATGAGTGCTTGATATGTTGGCTTGTCTTGGACAAAGTCCATCATGGAACAGGCTGTTCTAAACGTCAACTTGAAGCCTCGCTATGCTTCGGCCCTCCACTACCCGGTCACTTTGACCTCTTCAAGTTTATTTCGAAACGTGCATTTAGAGTGTTTGCCTGATATAAAGTTCCACATGACGATACGCCACTTTGTTGAGCTGTCATTTGTGGCCGGGTCGCTTCGGAAAAACAGCTCTATAAGCTCGGTGGACCTTACCTGATCAAATAAAACATTGTTTAGTTTATAATTTGAGTTTTACCCCAAATGAATTAATCAAAGCTACGGTGCACATGAATAAAATAAGTCTATATAAGTATTTGTCCACCACAAATCCACTGGTCACTACTCCCCCCCTCCCCCCCCCCAGTAGTGGTGGTATAACAGTATTAACTATTTCTGGTCAGGCCACGCAACCTTCATTGTAAGTACCCTACATAGATTTCGATTTAAAGCTTTCGTGACTGCAGGGATTCATCTTCTTGGTTCTTTCGGTAAAGTCACGTAGAAGGGAAGTAATAAAATAATAAAAATAAAACATAATAAAATAATTCTCACGACGTTTCGGCCACAACGCAAGCAGCCGTCCTCAGGTGAAGACCAGGACATTCAGACGCTGTCTCCCCGACAGACCTGGTCTTCACCTGAGGACGGCTGCTTGCGTTGTGGCTGAAACGTCGTGAGATTTATTTTATTATGTTTTATTTTTATTATTTTATTACTTCCCTTCTACGTGACTTTACCGAAAGAACCAAGAAGAAGGTACCCTACATAGGATCCTGCCTTTTTCCCAACAGAATTGAGCCCTCGCTTGGCTCTCGCCAAAATTACTGAAGGGCCATGACTGACAGAGAAAGTCTGTTGTCTCTATAGAGGATCACCAATATGCAGCTTTGTGTAGTTTAAGGGTTAGCAAAGTTTCAGCCAGGGCTCTAGAACCCATACTCTTCCACCCTGGACAGATTGTCTTGGTGTCGGTGGGATTACTCGCACTGTATTCCACCACAGGCGATCTGCAAATTGACTAACTGTGGTGTTCATAATCAACGTTTTTGGGTTTAGATCGCGTTTATTTATAAATGTGTCGTAACCCTCCACCACCCGACACGGCCAATCAGTAAAAATGTGTCACGTTGACAAAGACAAATAGTTCACTGCTTTAGCCCACCGGTGTGTTGAAGCCACAACATTTACAATTTGAGTACGACGTTTCGCTGGTAATTGCAACCAGCATCATCGGGCAATTCGCCAGAATGGTGAGGCTCTGCTGTGTCTCCCGTTTTGATATAGAGCAGCAGCAGCAGCAGGGTGACGTCATCATTAACTGTGGTGTGCCAATGCCTACTGCAGCTTGTGCATATACATGTTTGGATGCCTATGTGGATGGAATGGTAACAAGTCTTGTGTCTTCTACAGGATTTGGAGCTGGTTTATTATTTTCTACACGGCTTGGAGTCCCTGTCCCACCTCCGTGAGCATCAACTTCGGTGAGTGTGCATCATCATTGTTATCATGAAAATCATCATCATGACCATCATCATCTTGAACATCAACATCATCATTATTATGATCATTAAAATCATAAACATGACCATCATCTAGATTTGAAGCTTTCGTGACTGCAAGGATTTATACTCTTAGTTCTTTCGGTAAAGTCACGTAGGTAAAAAATGAAATTAAATCACTTGATGCAGCAGATCCGGCTGTGACGGTCCCACCTGATGACGGAGACTTGTGTTGCCTCCGAAACGTCGTGATTTTTATTATTTTATTTTTATTAATTTTAATTTCATTTTTTATCTACATGACTTTACCGAAAAAACTAAGAGTATGACCATCATCATCTTGAACATCACCATCATCATCATTATGATCATGAAAATCATAACCATGACCAACATCATCTTGAACATCACCATCATCATCATTATTATCGTGTGAAAATCATCACCATGACCAACATCATCTTGAACATCACCATCATCACCATCATCATCATTATTATCATGTGAAAATCATCACCATGACCAACATCATCTTGAACATCACCATAATCACCATCATCATTATTATCATGAAAAGCATAAGCATGACCATAATCATCTTGAACATCATCATCATTATGATCATGAAAATCATCACCATGACCAACATCATCTTGAACATCACCATCATCATTATAATCATGAAAATCATCACCATGACCAACATCATCTTGAACATCTACATCATTATTATTACACATGTAATGATGTATGTTTTACGTATATATACCGTATACAAAGAAGAATAAAAAAGCATTTGTCAAAAACACTGAGATGTTAACAGTAAAAAATAGATAATTGTCGATGTGTCAAGCAATGGCACTTCTTCATTGCACACTAAGATGCCGGAGAGACGGATTCATAATTTAATATGGGATTCTTACGTTCTTGATTCGAATCACGTGGATGAGAACCAATGGTTCACATTATTAAGGAAATTATCTGATAGAAATGTTACACGTATGCTAATGGACAACAGTGTAACCAAGGTCGAAGAAACGAGAATACACCTTGATGGTAATAATGAGGCAAATAACAACAACAACGATGATGACCATCAACACATTTCCCATGCGACAATGTATGAGGGTTGATGCTCATCTCTTGATAGGGTTACTCTTAGCCATTATTTTAAAATTCTTCATTGCTGTTGCGGGAGAGATTCTCTCCATCAGAAGACCACTGTGGGTTCCTCACAAAGCAGTACTAATTTTACTCACCTGAAGGAGATGATGGGCCGAATCCATCTCTGATAGGGATTTGAACTGTCACAATGTAATTCTACTGTGCAGCAATAGCAGAATAGATACAGTAAGTTAGCAGGAATGCCGTGTTAATGTAATAATATAGCGTGTAAATATGAATAGTTTACACAATGTTGGTCATAAAACACCACTACAATGCAATTATTTTGCACTTCGTTGAATCAGAAAGTCGGATTATCTGTATCTAACACGTTCCTGCGGAGGGAGCTGGTAGGAACGTTGAGTTGCTCGGTCAATGGCCAGGGTCAACGGCGGCGTGGTGTATTCCGCAAATATGCCCGACTGTGAGGGCGGGCACAAGCCGGCGTGAGTAGGTTAAACGTTGAGTTTTATAAGGGCACCACGGGGTGACCAGCCCCTCCCCACCCAGCCCCACCCCTCCCACCCCCCACCCAGCCCCACCCTCCCCACCCAGCCCCTCACCACCCTCCCCACCCAGCCCCTCACCACCCTCCCCACCCAGCCCCTCTACACCCTCCCCTCCCCACCCAGCCTCTCCCTCCCCACCCAGCTCCTCCCTGCACGACGGACGGACGGACACAATAATCCCCTGTGGGCTGGTGTAACCAGGAGGTTCCTACCAGTAAAAAGCTTTGCAGTAACGCAAAGCATTGTTGTTACATGCTGCCCTCTTCTGGACAAAGTATATTTGTGTCGTTAAAACTGTCTAGAAGCTTTGCAAACTATTTGGTGACGCTGCTGCTGCTGCGCAGGCAGTGCTGCACAAATACAGGTGACCAACAATAACAACGTAGGTAAAACAATTGAAATAAAATATAAATAAAAGTAAATTAAATCACGACGTTTCGATTGCAACACAAGCAATCATTATCAGGTGTGAAAATCACAGCTAGAATGTATTATTTTATTTTTTACCTACGTGACTTTACCGAAAGAACCAAAGACTATGGATCATTGCAGTCACGAAAACTTCAAATCTAGAATCAACAATCACAACTCATCACTTGCGCCAAGAACACTTGAAAGGAAAAACATATTTACGTATACAATCGCCGACGTTGGCTGGAAGCCTGCACGCTGAAGTGCTGCTGGGGTTTATTGGTGTTTCTGTATGCCAGAAGGCGGCTGTTGGCGTGTTCATGCATTCGTCCATTCGTTATCATGCATTCTTAGCCCAAACGATGCACAGATTTGCGTGCGTAAGAATCAGCGGATTTTTTTTTCATATGCGTTGACCACTCCAGCCACGAGAGGCCGCTTACATTCGGCAACGAGTCATTGAATTCACCTCTTGAATCGCGCAGTGAAATCTCGACACTACACCACCCCCCCCCCCCCCCTTTGCGAATTGCAGCAGCGCAGAGAGAATTCGCAACGGCTCTGCCAAGCGCTGATTCGGCGTCACCGATGTTTGATATTTTTTAGTCCAGACCCACGGTGTCATCCCGCGCACGATTAAACCCGAGTCTGATCGGGTTCTCTGTGGTTGTTGGGGGCCGTCCATAAATGACGTCACGCACCTAGGGGGGGGGGGGGCGTTGAGAAATGTGACGTCACATCAAAATGCGCAACTTTAAATACATATAGACAACACGTTCTACTTAATCAAATAGACTTTTAAATAAATGTTTTCTTCCTACAACATCAGAGTGCAGCGCCACATTAAATACGCACTACAATGACAATAGTTTAAAGCGATTTGAAGCATGTTTTATTTGGGGGGGGGGGGCAGAGCTTTGTGACGTCACATTTGAGGGGGGTCTGATTTTTTATGACGCCGCGTGACAAAGGGGGGGGGGGGGGGGTCAAAAATCGTCCAAAATCGCGCGACGTCATTTATGGACGGCCCCTGGGTCTCGGCCCAATCACCAACGACTGCGTTGAAATGACCGTCGTCTCGAGCGTGGCTTTTCGTCGAGTTCAGGGTAGGGCTGAACGATTTGGGGAAAATATCTAATTGCGATTTTTCTGACAGATATTGCGGTTGCGATTTGATTTGTGATTACATTTTTTAAAAGTCAAGCTTCAGTTCAATATTCACTGTGTAATAGATTAAACACATGTGGTGGAGCATTACCACATGCTACCATCAAAATATGAACAGCTCTATGTATTCTAATGCAAGGACGAGAACGTAAAATCTATGAATTGCTTCCAACATGTATTTAGTAAAAAAAATTAATAGAACAATCAAACACAGAACAATTGTTAAGTTAAAGAACGTTATAATAATCAAAAATAAAATCATTCCAATAATAAATACGACTTTTCAAATTGCCAAAGATCGCAGCCACTGCGATTTTCTAATCGCATTGTTTCAAATTGCGATTTCGATTTGAAATCGATTCATCGTTCAGCCCGAGTTAAGGGCTGCCTCGGAGCAAACGAGGAGCGGAATGAATTTTTTTTTAAAGGACGCCACCACCAGAGGGCGCCGTTTATTGATAAATCTCGAGGCTCGCAGACGTTTCTCCCAAGGGTACCGTAGTTAGTTCCGCGGTGTCATCTTCAGCGGGCACCATACACCAGTGACGTCAGCAGGTGAAACAAAAAATGTCATTCACAGAAAGCTCACTGTCCACGGTGGGTGATGTATTGTCTCGCTACATGCCACCGATAGTAACATTTTAGTGTATTTGTGAGCACTTGTTTTGTTGTTGTTGCTTTTGAAATATGATGTCCGGCCTCACGAGGCCACTGCCCAGTAAGCATACCAATGTTGGGTTGACGTTGGGTCGACGTTGGCATGTGGCTGGTTGGCTCGACGCTCCATGCTTACTGGGTTCACGTGTTCTCACAAAAGCTACAAAACTTCAACCTCAATCGCGATGAAACTCACCACAGAGCTTACCGACGCCGCTGTCCAGATGTTTATGGATTTTGGGCAAGATTGGCAATGAAATACTTAAAAAACAAACATGTTTCTTCAGCAAGCATACGTTTTCGGGCCTTGTGACGTGATGAGTTGTCATGATTATCGGTGAGGGTATGGCATTTATTGGGCTGCAGGCTTTACATGAACAAACTGACATATGTAGGAATCAAAACACAGTTACTCGTATTTGAAACAAAGCCAAACTATTTATAATTTCACCAGTTAAGGCCCACTGAGCTATGTAGCTCTTTTTCAGAAGTGACCTGGCCACAAATGATAGCTCAACGAAGTGGCTTATCACGTGGAAATTCATAGCAGCCAAATACTCTAAGCGCAGATTTCCTAAATGTGGAGGGGAAAACCAGAGGACCCGGAGCAAAATCCACGCTACAATGGGGAGAACATACAAACTACAATATTCAGGCGTCAGGGTTGGGATCGAACCCACGACCTCTTGCATACCAGGCGAGGGAGTTAACATCTCGCCACCGCGGCGCCATATTTATATGTATTGTGAGAATGATAATCATTCAACATTAATTAGATTAATGTAGGGAAGAGCTCCTGCGGCCTGGTACATGGAGCGAAACGTCAGGCGTTACAAACCGAAAACATCAGAAAAACTGTAATTTGTGTTAAAAAGAAAGTGCAATTCTGCCCAATACCTGCATAATGCAGGAAATAAGGTTTGAGAAATAAATTAATATATATTATAAAAAGCATTGAACATTGTGGAGCATGAGGGCTTTAATGATTCAAATTAAATGAAAAGCACTTGCATTATCAGCTTCTGCAACGTCCACAGTTCACAATGACCAAATGAATGATTAAAATCTGTGAAATTAAATTTTCGAGCTAAATTGGGAATCAAAGCTAACAAAGCAATTTCCTGCATAACACGATTGCGCAAAATAGGAAGGTTCATTGTGGCTTTTTCTCTCTCTCGTAAATTCATCGTGACATTTGGTTGACTGCCCAAGGGTATTCCAAGCTGTGTTGCTACGTTGTTATATCCTGCATACGAAGGCAATCGGCGGCCTCTAGGCATGATAATGCCGATCCGAAGACAAAGGGCCTTTTGTGGCATCTCGCTCTACAATACCGCAACATGTTGGCTTGGCCCTTGAGCAACGCAACTTAACACATTGCCCTCCGCTGTCCTCGGTGCATCAATTCAGAGCCCTTTGTCAATCCACTGCCGTGTCGGTTCCCTGGGGTTGGTGGACCATACTTCGCCACGCTGGTCAATGCGGCCTTGGTGAGCGTGGGGACAGAACTGGTTCGGATATCACTCGACGCTCACGCTGGCCGTGATGGAGAATCGAACGCCGGTGACGGGTGCAGTGAGCTGACCACCGTGCCACAGCTTCAACCCAAGATGTTTGGATGCTTGGAAGGTTTTGTGTCTGGTTAGACTCGATACCATGGGTGTTGTAAGCTTGGCCTGCAGATTGGTCATGGGGTGGCAGCAAAGCAATGCATCCTCGAAGGTCTGTGGTGTTTATCCCCTTGTGTTTGTGAATTTTCTCCAGGTACTCTGGGTTTTCCTTCCAGAATTGACTAAACGTCCCAATGCAGGAACCCTCCTGAAAAAGAGGCTTAAGACTCAATGAGGCTTCCCTGGGTAATTGGGGAGGGCGTTACTGTAAAGTGTTTCAATGCTCAATGTAACATTTGGCAGTACTCGACTTTATTGGTGGAGAGTCCGCGTCTTATTGTGGGGACCAGTCTCACTGTTTAATACCACCAATTCTGCCTTCCCACAAGATGGTATAAATTGTATCGACCCTCAATAGATGATTGGTGGAGTTGACCCCCAACCGGAATTTTAACTTGGGCCCTTCCAATTCTAAGTAGATTGCGCAAACATCAGTACCACCTGGCCAGACTCATAACTTTGGGAGTAGATATTTGTCACGATTTATGGTTATAATTCCAACGCTTATGAAAGTATGAACTCCCCCGTAAAGCCTGACACAATGTTTGGAATGTTTTATTCGTGAACCCCTCCGAGTTACAAAACAAGTGTGTTCTTTTAACAAGCCTGAACTAATGAATAATAACGCAATGTGCTATGTATACCCAGGTTAAAGACATGGTACACACTGTAAAAAATAAGAGGGTTTTGACAGGACATGCCACGAGATGTGATCATGGATGATGGTCAAGAATAATGACAAAATAGTAGCCAAGGAATGGAACTCTTCGTGCAGAGTGTGGTTTAGAGGTGAGGAGTATGGAGTGGGAATGTAAGCGGTAGAGAGGGAGTTTGCTCTTGGGCAGTAAATGTATGAGAGAGTATTGTTCTCAAGATTCAAGATCACGAGATCAAATATCAATCCAAGTCAACTTATCCAATAATCATCATCACTCTTGCAGGGTCAGTAAAACGGAACTCTGCTGAGGGTGTGCACTACTTATGAGACAATCGGTGGAAGAGAGATTTCTAGCCCTTTATCCCACCGGGGTCGATAAAATGAGTACCACTTTGGAGAAAGTCAACAGTGGTTGATCTGTGGACAGACTGACCCACGCCATAGGAATGTGGAATTTACCACCAATGGCCCCTGCCGTTGAACAGGATATGAGCAAAAAAATCACTTCCACTTTGTACGTGACAACTTTGGAAGTCCGGTTTAAAAAACATGCGTTTAAGATGTTTGCGTATAAAATAAGTAATATTTAAAATACTTTTTTTAAAACACGCTTTAATGAAATATACCGTACGAGTAATGGCAGAACTCCAGGAAGTGGCCCCGAGGCTTGCCATTACGGAAGGGACCGTGGTGATTTACAGCCAACGTGAGTTGAGCATGGACCATTAGACCCAAGCCGAAACATAAGATATAAAAAAGATTGCTTAAATTTGTTTTTATGATAGAATATAGTATTGCCATCAGTATGACATACGTATACCAAGTTTGCAGTCGATATGACATTCGGAAGTGGGTTAAAATTGAGTTACAAGATTTGAGGATACGACAACAGACAGAGTTGAGGATACAAGAGACAAAGTGAGTTAAATAAAAGCGGGTAAAAAAGTAATATTAAAATATAGGGGCCCCTTCAATAAAATTCCATAAATGCTTTTGTTCCACATTCATATCGTTAGAAGTTGCCCTTTATCAATGACTGTCACGTGAAGGCCATTCATCCATGTCTACCACATTTCTTGATACCATGGAGCTTCTTCTTGGTTCTTTCGGTAAAGTCACGTAGAAGAGAAATAATAAAATAATAAAAATAAAACATTAAATAAAATTCTCATGATGTTTCGGCCACAACGCAAGCAGCCGTCCTCAGGTGAAGAACAGGGCTGTCGGAAAGACAGTGTCCGAATGCTGTCTTTCCGACAGCCCTGTCACGAAATATTAAAATCGAAATTTAACCATGGAGCTTGTCGCATACAGAAAGCTCAAAACATTTGTCATTAACGCTCCAGCTTTAGAGGAAATATATATAATAGACAACGTTCCGGGGAATGGCCATTCTTCATCGCACATTTTACATACGTGACTTTTTTGGGGATTTACAATGCTTTTAAACACCATTTGCATCTCCAGACACTGGGTTATAGCGGTGGAATAACGATGCACTGATTCTCCGATTGAGACCAATTCTTCTGCCTAACAGTACATGCATCGTTTAGTGTACACATGCGTCAGTGTTTCTTGTGTCATTTGCAGTCAAATACCTGGCAAAACCATATCTCACACACATAAATATAATGTGTAGGGCTAAGGATAGACAGTCAAAATGTTCACTTATAAGACATACAAAGATCCCCCATACAGTCTTACCAGATAGTTGGGGCAAGTGCTGTTTGCGAGCACCTATAACGGCCGGCACAGCACACGCACGCAAGGCCGCCCAAGGGGAGATGTCAACGCATCACGCCAGATACTAATTTGAGACTGAGTCGCCCTAGGGGAGGCCCAGGACCGGTTTGAATATTTGCCACTGTTATTGGTCATGAGCGGGAATCGAACTCGGGTCGTTGGCTTCGTAGCGCAGTGCGCTAACCGCTACAACTACCGCTCCCCACTGATATAAGACTACCCTGGTTCACAGTCACACACTTGTGTACACACGGCTAATAAAAACAATCACATTATTTTAAATCTGCCATGATGTTAGGTGGGGTTGACTCTAACGTTAATTAGCATAAATTACTTGTGTAAATTTGCCCTTGTGTGTTGCTACGATGCATTTGAGTTGCTTTGGCAAAAGGCAGTCGTACAGTAACTGTATTGAATTCGGCACGGTTTCATATTTGCAAGCGATTTCAGTTGAAATGCATTTAAAACAAAATGTTTTTATAGGCTAATTTAACAATAATAGTACAGATGAATCCTGGAAATTGCAATCTTTGGGCTTTGATAATTCAGTGGTGTTTTTTTTTGGAGGAAGTGACAGCACAATGATGCAGCCTTGTTAATAATAGTTAGTGTTCATTTGTTCATTATTCGTTTAAAATAATGTTGGCGCAGCATTTCACATCCCTTCCTTGCTCCAGTTTCACAGAGTTAATTACATTAAATATGGCCCCAACATCGAATTGCTGAGTTGCTTACTGAACTCGTATATGCTATTTATTTCCGGAATATAGGAAGGATTCCATGGACATTGTGGCCGTTATGAACTCCAATGGCCACCCAGTGAGAGCATTGTACGACACAAAGCTAAAGCAGAAGTATCCACTCTCGCTCATAATGCGTTGTTGTGGAGCTTACGGGTAAAAGCATCGCAGAAGCAGATTGTTTGGTGTTGTGTTGGCAGTGGTGTGCAAGCACAAACAACTGAACACATTAATCTACAATAATGCGGCCTTTCAAGTAACACAAATATATAATCGTCCCAATGGCACTTATTCATGGTCCTTCTTCATGGCGCATAACATAATTTGATATTTATATAATAGTGTTATTGTATATGCTACGAAGAAGGGCTATAGCCTAAAATGTCACTGTAATTTCGACTTAAAGCTTTCGTGACTGCAGGGATTCATCTTCTTGGTTCTTTCGGTAAAGTCACGTAGAAGGGAAATAATAAAATAATACAAATAAAACATAATTTAAATTATTCTCACGACGTTTCCGCCACAACGCAAGCAGCCGTCCTCAGGTGAAGAACAGGTCTGTCGGAAATACAGCGTCTGAATGTACATTTATCCCCATTCAGACGCTGTCTTCCCGACAGACCTGTTCTTCACCTGAGGACGGCTGCTTGCGTTGTGGCCGAAACGTCGTGAGAATTATTTTATTTTGTTTTATTTTTATTATTTTATTATTTCCATTCTACGTGACTTTACCGAAAGAACCAAGAAGATGTCACCGTAATATATAATTTTCCTTTTAAGGCCACCATGCTCTTGATGCATATGCATAAACATAACTATTCTGTCTTCAACTAGAAATAAAAACGTGTCTTAGGCCATCAGCCCATTGACTTTCCAGACCAATGTTATCAAGCCGGTAAATGTTTACAAAAGGGAACGCTGGACTGGTTTGGACATTCTTGGTCTCATCAGCAGAGTCGGGCCTTAAACAGAAATGAATGGTGGGTTGCCTAAAGTGTCAAAGTTGCTGTTGGTTTCATGTTTGCATTTGTCTCGTTGCAGATTATTGAGCCGAACTGCACACTACCAGAAGGTGGATGTCGGTTGCCTTGTGTTCTCGTAAGTATCTTTATCGCACGCTAAATACAGGGTGTTTTAAAAAGATGGACCCGATTTCAAAGCAGTACACAAGACATTGATAATTCTACAATGTCCAAGATTTTATTCATAGCAAATACACATTTATATGTACACACTCTGCTACACATCATCATCATCAGCCACAGTCTATCCTCTGCTGGATGAAGACCTCCCCATATCGTCACATCGCCTCTCATGAACTTGCGATGCTAGAATGCATCTCACTCCTGCACGTGAGCTCCAGTAATATAATCCCAGGGCACAAGGGCCTCTTTATCCATACTGCAGTCACAGCCTTCATAATAATATGAACTTCAACTTGTAGCATGCTGCACAGTATCCTCTCACTCTCGAAGAGACAGAAATAATTCGGGGGCACGATGGAACCACAGACAACGCGGGAAGGCAGCCACGCAGTAAGCCGGCGCCAACAATTGCCCAAGTTCTGCGCTCCCCTCTATATGAAGGTGTTGGCGGCCAGTTAATGAGTGTTTACATGTGGGAGGAAACCGGCGCACCCGGAGGAAACCTATACGTGCAAGGGGGAAACACTCGATCCCCATACAGACTGCACAAGTGGAGTCCACATGTTTGCTGTACCGCCATCTCCAGGTGAGCCAGGCAGGGTATGGCAGCTCGACAGACACGGTTCTTTCGGTAAAGTGACGTAGGTACAGTGAGGGAAAAAAGTCTTTGATCCCCCGCTGATTTTGTACGTTTGTTCACTGACAAAGAAATGATCAGTCTATAATTGTAATGGTAGGTTTATTTGAACAGTGAGAGACAGAATAACAACAACAACAAAATCCAGAAAAACGCATGTCAAAAATGTTATAAATTTATTTGCATTTTAATGAGGGAAATAAGTATTTTACCCCCTCTCAATCAGAAAGATTTCTGGCTCCCAGGTGTCTTTTATACAGGTAACGAGCTGAGATTAGGAGCACATTCTTAAAGGGAGTGCTCCTAATTTCAGTTTGTTACCTGTATAAAAGACACCTGTTCACAGAAGCAATCAATCAATCAGATTCCAAACTCTCCACCATGGCCAAGGCCAAAGAGCTCTCCAAGGATGTCAGGGACAAGATTGTAGACCTACACAAGGCTGGAATGGGCTACAAGACCATCGCCAAGCAGCTTGGTGAGAAGGTGACAACAGTTGGTGCGATTATTCGCAAATGGAAGAAACACAAAATAATTGTCAATCTCCATCGACCTGGGGTTCCATGCAAGATCTCACCTCGTGGAGTTGCAATAATCATGAGAACGTTGAGGAATCAACCCTGAACTAGACGGGAGGGTCTTGCCAATGATCTCAAGGCAGTTGGGACCATAGTCACCAAGAAAACAGTTGGTAACACACTACGCCGTGAAGGACTGAAATCCTGCAGCGCCCGCAAGGTCCCCCTGCTCAAGAAAGCACATATACATGCCCGTCTAAAGTTTGCCAATGAACATCTGAATGATTCAAAGGACAACTGGGTGAAAGTGTTGTGGTCAGATGAGACCAAATTGGAGCTCTTTGGCATCAACTCAACTCGCCGTGTTTGGAGGAGGAGGAATGCTGCCTATGACCCCAAGAACACCATCCCCACCGTCAAACATGGAGGTGGAAACATTATGCTTTGGGGATGTTTTTCTGCTAAGGGGACGGGACAACTTCACCGCATCAAAGTGACGATGTACGGGGCCATGTACCGTCAAATCTTGGGTGAGAACCTCCTTCCCTTAGCCAGGGCATTGAAAATGGGTCGTGGATGGGTATTCCAGCATGACAATGACCTAAAACACACGGCCAAGGCAACAAAGGAGTGGCTCAAGAAGAAGCACATTAAGGTCTTGGAGTGGCCTAGCCAGTCTCCAGACCTTAATCACATAGAAAATCTGTGGAGGGAGCTGAAGGTTCGAGTTGCCAAACGTCAGCCTCGAAACCTTAATGACTTGGAGAAGATCTGCAAAGAGGAGTGGGACAAAATCCTTCCTGAGATGTGTGCAAACCTGGTGGCCAACTACAAGAAACGTCTGACCTCTGTGATTGCCAACAAGGGTTTTGCCACCAAGTACTAAGTCATGTTTTGCAGAGGGGTCAAATACGTATTTCCCTCATTAAAATGCAAATCAATTTATAACATTTTTGACATGCGTTTTTCTGGATTTTGTTGTTGTTATTCTGTCTCTCACTGTTCAAATAAACCTACCATTAAAATTATAGACTGATCATTTCTTTGTCAGTGGGATCAAAGACTTTTTTCCCTCACTGTAGAAATAAAATATATATCACGACGCCTCGCTGGTTCAGCAGTTCCACTGCTCGATTATTTTTTCCACCTCAGGACGGCTGCTTGTGTTGTGATCGAAACGTCCGTGATATATTATTTTTTATTTTATTTTATTTTTATACCTACGTGACTTTACCGAAAGAACCAAAGAGTATTTAAATATATATGATCTCATTGAGGTCAGTAGACAATCATCATTGTCACTTTCGTTCGTTATAGTTTTCGTTATCATAGTTATAAAGAAAACTGCATTTTGCCAATGCAGCATACGTTAGAAGCAGGCAGACAAACGTACAAACAGCTGTACAGACGGCTGGATGCAGACATACATTGTAAATGTGATTATATGCATCCGTTTAAGGTAACGAGTTTTCTTCATTACAATGCCGTGCAACATATAAGTTAACAGCTCACATACGCGCACCAACTTCTGCAGTGTAATTGGCGTGCGAACAGTGTTCCTGTCAGAGTTTCTGTTGTTATAATTTACATTTTCATACTGCTCTGTTTCTTTGTTTCGGGAAACCTTCTGGTAGAGTCCACATTCTTGCTTACCCGAAGTCCGGGCTTCAAGAGGTTGTTTTTTGCTGTCTCTCTGCT
This sequence comes from Lethenteron reissneri, assembly GCF_015708825.2. Classification (NCBI taxonomy): domain Eukaryota; kingdom Metazoa; phylum Chordata; class Hyperoartia; order Petromyzontiformes; family Petromyzontidae; genus Lethenteron; species Lethenteron reissneri. Next base: position 9,022,654 of record NC_083825.1, on the reverse strand, counting down.
CAACGTGAATGATGGCTTGGCAGGCCGGCCGGCCGTCCCGGGTAGGAATGAATAAGAAAACACACATACTCTCCATGATGACCGGCAACATTGATTGGTGAGCCATTTGTGTACGCAAACCCCATTGCCAAGTTGCTGGATTTTGGCCAGGTGTGCCATGACTCACAGCCCAAATACATTCCTGCCTTGTGCCTGGGCCATAATTCCTGGGAGGTGTTTGTGAGGCAATCGCCCGCTGACATTTCACCTCTCTGTTTAGACTGAGCTTGTGCGCGCCGCGTAGCCGAGTGGCCTCTTGCCCAGCTATGCGCTGGCCTTAATAGGTGCTCTGTATCAGTGAGCACCTATTTAAGGGCCAGTCGGTGAGGCGCACACGAGGGGAGCCATTTGGCCTGCGTCACAAATGCCCGCCCCGTGTGACTTTGTCTCCACGGCGATGATGCCGATGATCTTTGCACTGAGCTCCCACATTAGGCTGAGTTGACCTAAGGTGGGTTTGGATGCCAAAAATCCTGCTGGGTGCTGTGCGTAGATGGGAATTTGAATCCGGGCTGGGAGGGTTGATAGCATAGTGTGATGACCATTGCATAGACAAAGGTCCCCCGTATAGCCTTAACAGACTGTTGGGGTAAGTGCTGTTAGCGAGCAGCACCTATGAAGGTCGGCACGGCAATAGATCACGCACTCATAGAGGCACACACCTGCACCCTGCAAAAACAGGCAACAGTTGCAACCAACCAACACCACGTGGTGGTGACGACACCAGAGCGCTTGTGCCAGGCTAGGTGCCCTTTAATACGTGCACACAAAGACACATGCGGCCTATGTAGACTGTTAGTGCAAGGGCTGTTAGTGACGACCTATTAAGGGTGCAATGGCACATAAGGGGTCGGTGTGGCGATCACCCATGCTCGGCCACCTTTGTTTCCCCAGTGCTGATATGTACACACGGCACTAAGCACCCATTTGAGACTGGGTCGACAAAGGGGAGGCCCAGGAGTGGCTCAGATAATCGTCACTGGGCTCAAAGCGCAAATGTGCCTAACACTCGGCTGCTGATCCACACATAAACATTGACACGGCCACACACGAGATAAAGATCCCCCGTGTAGCCTTAGCAGACTGCTGGGGCAAGTGCTGTCAGCGAACGCCTCTGAAAACTGGCACGGCACACGAGGGGGTTGGTGGCCATCACCACGCCCGACCGCCTTTGTCTACCAAGTGGTGATGTTTACACATCGCACCAAGTTCTCATTTGAGATTGAGTCTACTTAGGGAAGGCCCGGGACCGGTTCAGAAAATCGTCATCGGTGTTGGCCGTGAGCGGGAATCGAACTCGGGTCGCGAGGTTCGTAGCGCGCTAACCGCTACGCTACCCGCTCCCCATACTGTGCCAGACACACACACCACACACAGTCAGTGGCATTGGGCCCACATTCCATACATTCATCGAATTCTTTTGAGATTCCTGAATTGTTCCTTACACCTTCCCTGCAAGGCAGCGGAACTGTGCCATAAAGTTAGGCGAAAGGATTCTCTTAGCTGCATGTGCACGGCTTGCCAAATCCGGTGTAATGTGCGTAAACAGAGACCTCCACATGGCAAGTCACACAAATGTGTCTCGCACTTGCCACGATGGCCCGATTCAGGCTTTTCTCGTTTATAATTATTATTCACATCTCACGGGCTGGTGGTCTCTTTACTCCGAAATGGTTTTGGGTGGGCCCCTTGCGTTCCCCCCCCTCCACTTCTGCATGATTACTTTATTATAATAGACTAGATAAAGTATCAATTAAAATTTAGTTTAGCACAGACTGTGCTGTTCCCTCCTCCGCTCTGTGTCTTAGGGTGCCCCCCCCCCCGTTTAAACACGGTGATGCTACAGGATTGAGTTAAGCTATAAATGATGCGATCTTGAAGTTGCTCACTTGGGTGTAATCTGAACGTAATTTAAGTGTAAAACGTCAACATTGTCATTATTTTTAAGTCTCATCATCACCCATTAATCCTCTTCCCCCGTCAATAATCTCAGCCAGTGCTTTTATGTAATCGGTCTTTTAGGGGCCTCCACTTTGCAACTGGGATGTGAAAATAAATCGTTGGTTGTTATTCATCATCGTCACACTGGAGAGAAAAGACTCTCTTTTCTCCCACACTTAGCCCCATGGCCGTCACACTTTTCCCAACGAAGTGTACAAAACATTCCAAAAGTGAGTTTCAGCAGCAATAATAGCGGCCTAAAAATAACTCCCAAATTTTATTTTCTTTGCCCGATAACTTTCTGAGTCGGACGCGCGAGCCAATTTTCGAAATTCTATCGCTTTAAAGCGCAGCGGTCGTAACAAAAAAAATTGCCAAAGAAACGTTTCCTGGGGCCACCAAAAAGACTGATCTCACGCAGAATTACGGCACGTCAGCATCGCATAATGCCACCCTTTGAACATTTTTAAAAATAACATTTTGCTGTGGCCTTCACATTTTCTTTTCCAGGGCATACGACGTCAGCACAAGTTGGTACGTGCTGGTGGTCGGCTCAGTCTTCATTCACGGGGCCATGTTTTTCCCGAGAAGCAGGTGAGGGCACACATTCACACACACAGAGAGAGAGCGCGAGAGTGTGTGGCCCACGTGTGTCTGGGCAATGGCGATTGGCTGGGTGTGTGATTTGCCACGTGCGCATGAGCGCTTGCATTTTTTTTACTTTACACTTTCCAAATAATGTTGAAAGCGTTTATGGATCAATTTTGTCTTGTCTGTCCGTTTGTAATTGGGGGGGGGGGGGGGGGTCTGAAAGCCATCGTAAAAATGAGCTAATATGAGCACAATTTTAGTGTAACGTTTAAGTTGCGATGATGAACTCGCCTATATGAATATGACCGAATATATTAAATAGTTAGCACAACTTGGAAATACGCAAAGCAGTACTAAAATAAACCTTGCCCCTGCTGTGAAACTACTGCAGGCTACGTCTGTGAAACATAACACCTCCGTGATGATAGCCTTGTGCTCTATGAATGGCGCGAACACCAAATGTTCATGGGAGTATTTTTTATGATTTGATAACATACACATGCGAATGGGGATCGTTGTTTTCTGTGTGTTGTGTGTGTGTGTGCGTGGCGGAGTGGTGGTGTGTAGCAGTTAGCGCACTGCACTACAAACCCACATGCCCGAGTTATATTCCCGCTCACGGCCACCAACACCAGTGACGATTATCTGAACCACTCCTGGGCCTCCCCTAGGTCGACTCAGCATCAAATGAGTATCTAGTGCGGTGTGTAAACATTGCCACTGGGGAGACAAAAGCGGTCGGGCGTGGTGCTGGCCACCCACCCCCTTGTGTACCGTGCCGGCCTTCATAGGTGCTCGCTAACAGCACTTGCCCGAGCAGTCTATTGAAAGTATACGGGGGTTCTTTGACTTTGCCTTGCGTGTGTACGTGCAAGCCTACTGCAATATTCTGTCGAGTGCTAAGCATCTGGGAGGGTGTGGTGGCGGCTGCGGGTGGTGGTGGTGATGGTGGCTGCCACCATGGGACTGGTTTTCATTCCCTGGAGGCAAATTGTAGCCGTAGCCATGGGAGAGGAATGCCCGGCTTCCTAAGGCAAGTGGCATGACCTCATTAGATTCCTGTGATCAGCAGCAGCCGTGAGTGTAATGGGAGGGAATGGTATTGGATGGAGGCGGGTGTGGGGGCAATGGGAGGCTTCATTGCAGAGATCCCCTGGCGTGGGGTGGGGGGTCGTGGTGACTGCGGCAGCAGTGCCTGAAGAAATGCGTGGGAGGATGAAAGAAACCCGTGATGGCTTGAAAGCGATGGCGAGCCTAATTCCTCGCAGCATTGAAATTGATGGGGAATTGTATTGATGATGGGATAATACGTACAGACGGATGTATTCCTTCCCGTACATTGGCCGTTTACAAATGCGGTCGCAGCAGCGGTTACGTGACTGCTGAATAAAGACCTCTCCCACACGATGTTGCTTGGTGAGGGTTGTCTGACCATACTTCACCCACCAGGCTGGCCCAGTGCAGGTTGGAGCACAGGACCGGTCGAGGTATTTCTCGCCGTTCATGTGAACTGGTGCCACCAGGAGTTAAACTCGGGTGGGTCGGGGGTTCATCGCGCCGCGCGCGATCGAGCACATCACCACCACCGCTCTGCCCCTTTGAACGCGGTGCCACATTGTTGCGTTTAAAACGGTCCGGTCGTACCTCTCGGAAGATTGAAAGGCTTAGGACCAATAGTTTTTAAGAATTGATCGTTGAACAATTCTGCTAATAAAGCCCTTTATATACATATACACGTATATTCTTTGGGTCTTTCGGTAAAGCCACGTAGATAGAAAAATAATAAAAATATCACGACGTTTCGATCACAACACAATCAATCGTCATTAGGTGAAAAAAGATATCGTCATCAGGTGAAACATTTTTTTTTCCACCTGATGACGATTGCTTGTTGCGATCGAAACGTCGTGATATTTGTATTATTTTTCTATCTACGTGGCTTTACCAAAAGACCCAAAAAATATGAATTCCTGCAGTAACGAAAGCTTTAAGTCAAGATATACACGTATGTTAAAAAATAAAACGGATTAGAAAGGTGGTGGTCAAGAACACTCAAATTAGCATGGGGCACTCAGTGTTAAATTCCCACAAAGGTAGTACTCATTTTATCTATCCTGCACGAATGGTGAACTGAGTTGACCCTCCGATTGGATTTTAGGCTTGCATGCTTTCCATCGCGGGGTCCACGCACAGCAGCAGCTCACTTCACCGTGCAAATTAAAGCCTCTTTAATACATCGCGTTCTTTAATAGCTGGTTCAGTACACTGACATGGGCATAGGCTCCCAAAGCCGCGTGTGCCTAATGTCCTGTGAGAAACACAGTAGAGCTAGGCCTGTGAGCAATTGTGCAGAAAATCACTCGGTACGTTACAGTGGCAAGAGTCGGATGGCCGAACTCCGGTCATCCTCGCAGCGCCGGCTCGTGGCTAACGCCGTCGAACAAAGGCGGTTGCTGCATCGCGCGCTTTCAGATGCGCTTCTACGGCCGTCTGGAACGCTCTTCCTTCTAATATTAGGAAGCCACTGGAGCTATGCACTTTTATATCTAAATTGAAAACTAACTTCTCTAGAACTGATTTTTGTCATTAGTTTGTTATGCGTCCCCCCGCACCTCCGATTATTACCGTGGTTGGCTACGTAGGGTGCGAAAGAAGTTCAACATGCACACATACGATGGCTTCGATACAAGTGTTGTGGTTGCTTGCCTCTCGTTTATCGGTATTTTACTTTTCCACGCGTGGGGAAGATAGGAGGCCTTCATCCAGCAGTGGATTGACCCTGGGTGGCTGACGACGACGATTTATTTAATTGGAAGCAAAGCAACGACTCCATCTCACATCGGTCGTTAACTTTTCATATCACTGTGAGCGTGTTTCGGGCGTTCCGTTTGTCACCGCCGGCAGGTTCATATATAGCACACACACACACACATATAATTTTTAATGTGCGGAGACCTTTCGTGGAGTCGTGTCGCATGCGTCACGGTTCCTCGCGTTTGATCTTTGACGACGGGGAGACAAAGCTGTGAAGATTTTTTTTTTTGAAGTTTTCGGCTGAAAATACTTCACAAACCTCCTTGCCCTTTAGCGGGTCGTTACATGTGGAACGTTGGGCCAACGTTGGGCCAACGTTGGGCCCACCACATGCAAACGTCGCGTGTTTACTGGGCGATGCTGCCTAATAAATGAGACTTGTGCGTTGGCTTACTCCTACTGGTCGTAGCATAACCTTTAATTTGCACATTAGAGCCTCACCGAGTCCCGTGACTCTCTTTCAGGAGGGGTGCCGCCAGTTTTCGGGAACAATGACCGGTGTGTAGATTCCACTTGCGTACCAGTGCCTTTGGGAGCTGCCTTGGTATAATGGTTAGCATACTGGGCCTGCAATCCAGAGGTCTACTATTCGATTCCATCTTCCGGCGCAGTGGTTGAAACAAAGGTGCAAGTTTCTCAAATCCCCCCACCTCCCGCCCGCCTGTGTCCACCCCGCAGTATAAATGAGTTCACCACAGTCATTCGATATGGCAGGTTGAGTGCGGTAGGGTGCGGGTTACGCCCACCTCTTACAGCTGGTCTGGTCAATGTCAAAGAGTAGACCACAAATACCCTCCAGCGTTCACTCCGGCGGAGGGCCTCCCGCCAGCAGTGGCATGAGCAGGCAATTGTAGGGCCTGCGCCTTTGCTTTATCTTCGACTTATTCCACGGCAATTTACACCAGTTGGCTACCGATTCCTCACTGCTCCTGGCATCGACTGTGATCTATCCATGCCTGCAATCTTCATCAATCTCCACTACGGTCTGAGGTTAAGAGAGTCTATACACCGTTACTGGTTTGCAATAGAAGCTCTGGGGGTGTGTTGTGTAGAGCGATATGAATGGGTTTGATGTTACTCATACGGAAGCAATGCTCACAGCCTTGGTATCTGTCAACCCCTCATGTTAAGTGGCATTGAGGCTGGTGAGCTTTTGAATGTGGGTGCAGTATATGATCAACAAGATAATATCAGTTTGCCGTAAATGTGATTTTTATTATTTTAACATCTGACTGCATGGCACTGGGTGGCAGGAAACTTGGCTCACGAAAGAATATTTGCCAATTAAAATCCATGGTTAGGGGGTCAAGTTAGCATCTCATCCCTTCTGGGTAGATAAAATAGGTACTACATTTGTAGGAGGTCACCAATTGTTAATGTATGGATAGATTGGTCACTGTCATATGAATGTGGAATTTCTACTACCAGTTTATGGCCACCATTCGATCAGGAAACACATTTTACTTTGAATTTTAGAATGATTTTTTTAAACATTACTATTTATGTTGGAAATAATCTGGGGCACTCTTTTAACAAATCCTTAGTTGGGAATGCTTGAACATTTATTTAGTTTTTTGGTTTGTGAAAGGAAAGGATTTTTTGGCAAAATAAAAAAAAATCTGAGATTCTCGTCTGCATCAATTGATTGGATTGGCTTTGTCGGCAATAACATAGCTCCTTGCTGTTAGTCATTTAACAAAAATATAATATTTCGTTGTTCAAATCAATCCCAGTCACCTTGCTTATATTTTTTTCAACAATTATTTGAAAGACACCGGTTTTGATTTTTTATTCGGAGGGAAGCACATTTCTGTTTGGGCCCGGCACGGTAAAAAAAAAAATCAGAAAAACGCATTAGCATTTTTTTTGTAATAACAGCGTTAACGTCGTGCTTGTACAGAGTGTGAGAGACAGAGAGAAAGAAAAAAAACACGTGTCTGATTTAATGTGCCTGTTCACTGCCTTGCCCAGGGGCTGAGAGAGGGGCACATGACCTCACGCACTGTACTCTGAGCGAGCGTTTCTTATTGCCGCGAGGAGGGAGAGGGGGGGGTCTGCATGAAAATGCGACGCAGATGTTCGGAAGGGGGGGGGCCCTCAGCGTGATGCTGCCGCTCGCGAGAAGGGCCTTGCCCGTGTCCCACCAAGAAAAAAACGCGGAAAAAAGCTCGCGTAAAATAAAAAATCGAGCGTTAAGAGGCGCGTGGGCAACTTTTCATCCTTTTCCCGCGGGAGAGATTTCACTTTGAGCCGCGTACACGGCACGATGCACGTGTCCTGTAGCGTGTAATCATTTGGTGGTTGTGCATCAACAAACTAAGACGCCAGTGACCTGGGTTCAACTTGTGGCCTAGCCTCAAACACGTGGGCAAATCGGTGTGTGTTCTCTTTGACCCAGGGAAAGCCAAGTTGGGTTCATAGCACCGAGCTAACCACTGACCCCCCCCCCCCCCCGAGTTTTTGTTTTTATTATATTCTATTTACATCCCAGTCGTGTTAATGGAGTCGGTTAATGAGGCAAGTTAACATCCTTGTGCAATTCTTTCAGTCAGCAGAGAATCTCATCGTGGTCGGGGCAATAATGGCAAGAACTACTCGGCCAATAAAGTTTGATTCGTCTTTTCCCCCAAATGTATTCCATTTTGATTTAAAGCTTTCGTGACTGCAGGGATTCATATTCTTGGTTCTTTCGGTAAAGTCACGTAGAAGGGAATTAATAAAATAATATAAAACAATAAAAATTCTCACGACGTTTCGACTGCAACACAAGCAATCATCATCAGGTGTGAAATCCACAGCAATAATTTTTTTAAAATTTTCTTGCTGTGGATTTCACACCTAATGATGATTGCTTGTGTTGCAGTCGAAATGTCGTGAGAATTTTTTATTGTTTTATATAAATATTATTTTATTATTGTATTATTTCCCTTCTATGTGACTTTACCGAAAGAACCATAAATATGTATTCCAAGTGTGCAATTGGCGCCATGTCACGAGACAGAATCTTCATTCAGAACACCACGCGTTCGATAGCAAGTCCTAAGAAGGAGGTAACGCTGAGCTACTTCTGATATCCAAAGTTTTCTCTTATTCGCGGATAATAGGATGGATGTAGTGCTTCCGAATGACCACTTCTGGGTAATAATATGAATAATTGGCCATCCGACTGCAGGGAACTTAGAGGGTCACTTGAAGGGATCTCAGGGGTGGCTCTGTGATCTCCACTTCTGTGGTCCATTCTAACACAAAGGTGCGCACTGCTCTGTGTGAGCTCATTCGGCCACGGGACGCGACACCGATCGCACAGTTTGGGAAAAAATTTGGGGAAAAGACTAAAAATATTCTTGCAATAATATCGATAATAATGAAGGAATAATCACTCTATGGATAACAGGAGCTTGCGTGTATCAATGTCGAGGCGCACGGATCATATGTTCATCACGTAACAGGTGAATAGTGCGACGTTATTTGTTATGGTGCAGCGGATGCAGCATAAATCTAATAACTAAATCGAGCCACGGTCGTGGGATGTTGGAGAAGGTGGCCGCAGTGTCACGGAGGGCTTTGGTGTGCGGCATTATCCAAACCTCCGTTATTTGTAATTTATTATCATCCTGCCGGTCATCGTTTGGTCAGAGTTGAAACAGCTCAACCTGTTGAGACGGATTGGGATGTGGTTTGGGCGAGAGAGCATGATTGTGATAGCTTGTCAGCATTTTGTGAACATGTGTTTCAAGTGTGTGTGTGTGCACGTTCAAGTGTATGCTTGCTGTGCGTGTGCGGAGCAGGAGCCTAGTGGGTCGTGCGCTGCGCTACGAACCTGGCGGCCGCGCCTCTGTGGCGAGATGTTATCTCCCTCCCCTGGTACACAGGAGGTCATGGGTTCGATCCCGACCCTAATGATGCTTGTATATTTGGAGTTTGTGTGTTCTGACCATGGTAGCGTGGATTTTGCTCCAGGATCTCCGGTTTTTCCCTCAACATTTACAAACATTTCGATTTAAAGCTTTCGTGACTGCAGGGATTCATCTTCTTGGTTCTTTCGGTAAAGTCACGTAGAAGGGAAATAATAAAATAATAAAAATAAAACATAATTAAATTATTTTATTATGTTTAATTTTTTACCGAAAGAACCAAGAAGATTTACAAACATGTGTTTCCGAGTATTTGGTTCCTGTAAATGCCCACATAATCAGCTACTTCGTTGAGCTATCATTTGTGGCCAGGTCACTTTTGAAACAGAGCTGCATAGCTCAGTGTGCCTTACCTGGGTAAATAAAACAGTTTAGTTTTACATCAGTGGTGATTATCTGAAATGGTTGTCAGCCTCCCAGAGGCTGACTTGGTCTTGGTAATGAGTACCTGGGGCAATCAGCACTGGGGAGACAAAGCTGGCTAGGCGTGGTGCTAACCACATCACCACCTCGTGCGGTGTTTTCATAGGCGCTCCCAGCAGCCTCCGTAGGCTACACGGGGATCTTTGTCTGTGCACGAGAGAGAGCAGCGTTCAACATCGGCCCACGCACCGGGCCAAGTACATGAGCGGCATTGATATGGGCCCATTAGGTCAACTCGGCCTTCAGTGAGCAACTGGTACGGTGCATAAACCACACCATGGCATCGTGCTTCATTGCTGCCTTGGTAGGAGGCCGCTGAGGCAGATATGGCTCGATGAAGGATCGTCGTGTGAATGTGTCCTTAAGACTCAATCACCGCATTGTGTACTAATCTGCCTTGGTCATTATCTATGCCTGACAGCGCAGAAAAAAAAAGTTAATTAACCGGGATTGCCATAAGCTCGTACAATACTGACTTTGTCATCCGTAATAAGAGGGTGATGCAACAATAGCTGATTGAACGCTCGCATCGCATCGTGTCGCGCGTAGACGCACGCGACAGAGATGGAGACAAAGCCTTGCGGGCTGTCTGGGTCTCGTGCTGTTTGCAGGCACTTGTTATTAAACCAGCGCGGCTCGCAAGGGCGTGTTGAACCCAGAACCATGCATGGATGGCCACCTTTATCTTCCAAGTGCTGATGTTCAAAAGACAAATATCACCCGTGTAGCCTGTAACAGACTGTAGGGGCAAGTGCTGTTAGCGAGCACCTATGAATGCCGGAATGGCACACGAGGGGGTGGGTGGCCAACACCGCGCCCGGCCGCCTTTGTCTCCCCAGTGGCGATATTTACACACCGCACCAGGTTACTCATCTGAGGCTGAGTCGACCGAGGGGGAGGCCCAGGACCGGTTCAGATAATCGTCACCGGTGTTGGCCGTGAGCTGGGGAATCGAACTCGGGTCGCCAGGTTCACATACACTGCATTATTCTTACAATGTCTTTGCCCCAGGTATTCCTTGCAGAAAAAGAAACAAGACCTACCATCTTAATGTTGAAATGAAGGCTTATGGCGTTCGATTAAGATTACTGCCTTCAAATTTGCGGGATTTGCTCAAGGGTCGTGCTGCGGACTTGTGCTGGGTCTGTGCAGAAGCCCGCGTCCTCATTGCGTGTCGTTACCATATCCACCAGCAGGACAGAGGGGGGGGGTCCCTTTTGCTTGCACCAACCTGCCAAAATAAAATCCTAGACGTTGTTGCTGTCAGATGTCTGCCGGTGGTGCCAGCGCTTAAACGACGTTCAGGAGGAGTGTGGTGGGGTTAACAATTCCCCACTTCCACCCCCCGTCAACCATGTGGCTCAGTAGGTGGTAGAGGTCTTTCATTAGCAGAGACACATCTGGTAGTGTGTTCAGTGGCTCCAAAAGTATATTCTCCTCGCCCACTCTCACTCTCTTCCGTCTCCCCACCCACCCCCACCACTCCCTTCATCCTAAAACTCATCGTCACAGCCACCTCTCTGGACCCTTCCCCCATCTTAGCCCCGAAGGCATTCTCTGATCCCACACCGATCCACCCCCCCCCCACCACCGCTGCCTTCCATCTCAACGCCACCCTAACAACATCCCACCTTTGTAAACCCCCACAACCACCTTAGCCAACACTCTCTGGCCACCGAGGAAGTACCCACTGCCGGCTAGAGAGAGTTTCAGTTTCAGTTATTTGGTATAGCCATGTGAGCCATTCGGCTCTTGAATCGGGTGCAACCGCAACAAACAAAAACATGAACAAGAAAACATCTTAAAGTGACTATGCGCAAACAGAAAATCTAGGAAAAAACTGCAAAGTCTTCCAGAAAAAAATCACCATACACCAACGCTGTGCAAAAATCCCAGTGGGAGAGAGTTAATGTCCCGCATGGGACATCAGAAATGAAAATTGCAGTTCCTCTCGTTGATTTGTTTTTATGGGCCCACTATTATCCCATGTTGTGCTTTCAATCCGTTGTAATGACGCTAATAAAAGAGTGGCTCTCCCATCATACCCTCAGGGTCGTCGGTATGCTCGCCACTCGCTGTGCGACTTTCGTATGCGGCGAGCGCTGATGCAACTTGAGTAATTCTTTCTCACGTGGAGGATTTCCAAAATTCACCATCTGCTGCTGCCGCTGCAAACGTTCATAGGCCGCGTCCAAAAATACCACAGTGTTTTATTTTCTTCAAATAGCGGCGTTAGTCCCACTCGAAAATCTACGTTGACTTGTACGTGGGGTGCCCTCGAGTCGACACGTTCTTCCTAATTAACTGCACGCCAATACTCGGTAAAGTCACGTAGGTAAAAAAGAAAATACATTTAATCACGACGTTTCGGAGGTATCACTTGATACAGTAATTTTGCTGTGACGGTGCCACCTGAAGACGGAAGCTTGTGTTGCCTCCGAAACGTCGTGATTTAATAATATTTTAATAATTTTTTTTACCTACGTGACTTTCCCGGAAAAAACCAAAGAGTATGGACCCTTGCAGTCACGAAAACTTCAAATCTAGAATTAACGGCACGCCGTTTAATAGCAGTACTCTGATCACGTTTCGGAGCAAAGGACCTTGTGCTTTTTATTATTTTTTTGAACAGCAAAAGAGACGGAAGCTAAAAGAATGTGAAATACACTGCGGTTGCAGAGAACTAAAATTTTTTAAAAAGAAAGGTCAAAGAATGCGATATTTTTTTGGCAACAATATAAATTACGTAACACATTTTTCAAGCATACGGTATTTTATATATTTTGTGACTGTAATGAGAAAAATGCCTTAGGTCGCATTGGGTTATCCGTGTAGCCTTCAAACTAGCCGACTGTACGTTTCTGTTTATTGCTGTAATTTCCTTCTAATTATCACACGCAAGCGTTTGAACATGCAACAACTAATATCGTTCGTCCTTCCGGGGTCAATAAAACGAGCACTTGGGTTGTGCAAAAGCTGAGTAGCTTACCAATTGAATGACTGACCACCTCCATAAGAAATGTGGAATTTCTACCCCGTGTATAGCCTTAACAGGCTGTTGGGACAAGCGCTTTGAACGAGCACCTATGAAGACCGGCACAGCACACGAGAGGGTGGGGTGGCCAGCACCACGCCCGGCCGCCTTTGTCTCCCGAGTGCCGATGTGTAATACATCACACACAGACCTCATTTGAACCCGAATCGATCACTTGCTCGCCCGACCCACCCACTCGCGTACATTTAGCGCAACAACAAAAAAACACCGAACACAAACGCGTCCAATTAAATCCGCAGTTTGGGGAAGGCATGAACACAAATTTAATTTGGGTGGATTCGTTTGTTTGAGAAAGCACTGCCCCATCACACGAGCGCGCACACGTGTTGCCAATGCACGCAACTGCCCATGTGTGAGTGCGCGTACTCAGAGGTGTGCGCGCAGCGAATGCCGCCCAGCTTCTGTGTGAAAACGCCACCCACTACCCCCCTAGCGGAGTGCCATGTGCCCTGCGAGAGAGAGAGAGGGGGCCCATTGTAAGGCCACGCGAGCCAATTGGGCTCGGCATGCTAATGCGCGCTATTCCACTACCATCACCACCACCCCTCCCCACGGCCAATCGGAGAGAGTGGTGGGGGACTTCCTCGCATTGGAATGTGTGCGCCCCCCCCACTCTCTCTCGCCTGCCCGCCCCCCCAGCCGCTCCAGATGCACGCGAAGCCACGGGCCACACCACTCGGTAGGGTGCTCGCTCACACTCTCGGTGGCGTTTGAATTCGGAGGCGGCACGTTGCTTTGCTTGCGCTCCTCGGGCACGGCAAACGCACGGGGGAATCGCAGATTAGCCGGCCGGGACATTCAGCCGGTTCAGCCCGCCAAGGAAAGCCATTCAACCTTAGAAGACAATTGTATTTATTTTAATAGGCTGGTTTTTTTTTATTTTTTTTAATGTGTGTAAATTAAATCACGGTGGATAACGAGAGCCCCGCGTGCCTGCCGCGTGTGCTGCGTCTTCCTCCCGGGTGAGCCGAGCGAGTGAGCGCGCTGCAGCATTCCGACGGTGGACGTCCGCGTGAGTTTTGGAGCGGCGCGCACGCACAAAGACAAATGTGCCCCGGATAGCCTCGGACGGAATTTTGGGGCAAGTGCTGTTTAAGCGAGTAGCACCTAATGAAGGTCGGCATCGCATGCAAGGAGTTGTGGGTGGAGGGCGGTGTGGACAGCACCACGCCCGGCAGCCTTTGTCTCCCCAGTGACAGGCACGCACGTGTCCACTTTGAGTTTCTTGCACGTGCCCCGACCTGAAGAAGATAGGATGGATGGAAGCTTGATCGTCTTGAGAGAGAGGGCAGCCACGGTGGTGAGATGTTAACTACCTCGCTCGCAAGACAGGAGGTCGTGGGTTCGATCCTGTCTGCCAGTATTTGGAGTTTGAATGTCTCTCTCTGTCTCTCTCCCCGTGGTCGCGTGGAATTCGCTCCGGGTCCTCCGGATTTCGCCTCCACATTTCGAGTTATTTGGCTGCTCTAAATGTCCACGTGATGAGCCAATTTCGTCGTTGAGCTGTCATTTGGTGGCCAAGTCGCTTCTGAAAAAGAGAGCTACATAGCTTAGTGGGCCTTAGCTGGTAAAATAAAATCGGTTTAAATAGTTTAAATAAGTTGCTGCCAAGATTGTGTTTGCGTGTTGTCGGAGGTAGTGTGCTACGAATCCGGCCCACCAGAGTTCGATTCGCGCTCACGGCCAACACCAGTGACGATTATCTGAACCGGTTCTGGGCCTCCCCTAGGTCGACTCAGCCTCGAATTAGTACCCGGTGCGGTGTGTAAACATCGTCCACCGGGGGAGACAAAGGCGGCGTGGTGCTGGCCACCCACCCTCTCGTGTGCCGTGCCGGTCTTCATAGGTGCTCACTGACAGCACTTGCCCCTACAGTGTGTCACAGGCTACATGGGGGTGGTGGGAGGGTATCTTTGTTCTGATGGTGGGCGCACTGTGGATGCATCTTTCGATTCGAGCACAGCTGTTCCTGTTTAAACTGACTTGTGGCTGTACGGCGGAGACATTCGGGGCCAGCGTGTGAATGAATGAATGAATGCCTGTCCGTGCGAAGTAATTGGACCGGTTGAAGATCGCTGTTCGGAAAATAAAAGTCAATCTGTAAAATTCATGATAACAAGTCCCCGGGATTGGAAAGTGCAGTAAGCGTTTTTAATTTACTTGCGGCTTTTACATCCGGCACTTTTGAAATATTGAATGTCATAACTTGTGGATTTGTTGTTGTTGTTAAACCGAGCACTTAGGTCATGTTGGTTATTATCATGATTTAGAATCCTCTCGTTACTCACACGTCGTTGCGATTGTATTCGAAGAGCTATACAGTGTTTCGTGTTTATAAATATGAGATTCTTGTTCAGATAATCGTCAGTGGCGTTGGCCATGAGCAGGAATTGAACTCGGGTGACCAGGTTTGTAGCACAGCGTGCTCGCTGCTACACTACTGCTCCCCGCAAGTATCGGTAGTGTACGCGCGTACATAATAACAATGCTTTAAATCGAAATCGAAACAATGTTACATTTCGATTTAAAGCTTTCGTGACTGCAGGGATTCATCTTCTTGGTTCTTTCGGTAAAGTCACGTAGAATGGAAATAATAAAATAATAAAAAAAACATTTAAAATAAAACATAATAAAATTATTATGTTTTATTTTTATTACTTTATTATTTCCATTCTATGTGCCTTTACCGAAAGAACCAAGAAAATGTTACATTTGTTCACAGTTCTGAATTTAGGGGGAAAAAATCTAACAAATATCTTTTCATGGAATTTACATGATTATGAAGATAAAAAATGCGCGATTGAATTTTACAAACTCAGTTTTTATGTCAATATAGTAAAATAATGTTGCAAACCATTGTCAATTCACTGCTGGATCAAGGTCTCACCATGAGTTTATCAATCATGGGGGTCGTTTGACCATACTTTACCTGGCTGTTTAGTGCAGATTGCTGAATGATGGAGTTACATGACTGGTTAAGATATTGTGTGCTTGTGTGTTGGACTTCTTTTGCATCATACTGGTTTTTTTCCGGTAAAGTCACGTAGGTAAAAAAATGAAATAAATTAAATTAAATCACAACGTTTCGCCTCGGTAATTTTGCTGGAGCAGTCAACACCTGTGTTGCTTCCGAAACGTCGTGATTTAATTTAATTTCTTAAATTTTTTTACCTACGTGACTCTACCGAAAAAAACAAACAGTATGAATCCTTGCAGTCACGAAAACTTCAAATCTAGAATTATCTTGCACCGTACATAGCCAACCGTGCGAATCGGAGGTCCGGGGTAAGGACAGCAAACTAAAGACACCCTTGCTCACCCTAGACTTTAGCCATTGCCAGGAATTTAACTCGGGTTTCCAGGTTCATAACCTAGTGCTCTAACACACTGTACCATCACTTCTCCATCTATTTTTAGAAAACTAAACGTGGTTTGTTTTGGCAGGAACGTCAGAACACGCATAAGTGTCTATATTCATGGCGTTCGGTCGTGTCAATTAAAATCTTAGACGACCAAATTAGGAACAGTTTTGATGAAGGAATATCTGACACGGGCACAGCATCGGATGTGACCACGTACTCAAATTTCGTTTGAACGTGGGAACGGAAACTGTTTTAACGCCGCTTACAGACATCTGACGATAGCAAGTCGAATGCCAGCGAGGCGTCGAAAGTAGAATTTGTTCATCTCCGGGAGTGATGGCCTCGCGTTCATTCAACGTAAGCGTATTGTTGTACTTGGCAAAGGATGCTGGTTTCTCTAAACAAGGTGGCACGGTTTTTTGTTTGTTTGGCTGTTAAATTTGGAATATTATTCAGTAGGCAAAGGCAGTCTTGTGTAGTTCCATTGTAATGCAATGCAGTCGCTTAAACGCTAGCAGCTGGATTTTAGTGCCGTAGAAATCTGCAGCCGTAGATTTCGCGTGCTTTCACTTAGTTTTTCTCTTTATTATTTGTGCAATGAAGCACAGGCATTAAGCAAAGTAGGCTCTTGTTGTGGGCAGCTGAATTTCAAACGAGTCGCGTAATTTTTATTTTATTTTAGCAAAGGTAACAAAAACACAATGTGGCGTTAATGTCATTAGCAGTCTTTATTGCTTCGGGGAAAACTTTAAGTGGGGAGGTGAGGGTTTGCTAAAGGAGTGCAGCATGTTCAAGTGGCCACACCTGCAGTGCTTGCTTTGTGGTAAGAGAGAGAGAGCACGTTTTACCAATTTAAAATTACTGCCATGGTGCGATGGTTATAGACAACTAAGACTCTGTTTATTTTACCAGGTGAAGCCCCACCGAGCTATGCAGCTCTTTTTCAGAAGTGACCTGGCCAAAAATGATAGCTCAACGAAGTGGCTCATCGTGTGGAAATGTATAGCGGCTGACTACTCTTAAACGCATGACATTGATTCTAAATGTGGAGGGAAAAACCGGAGGACCACGGTGAAAAATCCACGCGACCACAGCGGGAGAGAGAGACGCGCAAACTCCAAATATACAGCAGCAGGCGTCAGGGTCGGGATCGAAGCCACGACCTCCTGCAGACCAGGCGAGGTAGTTGACATCTCGCCATATACAGACAGACGTCCCCTCCCACGGCGCCCCCACGCTTGGCGAGCACAATCCAGAGGCTGCCGTTTCGATCTCCCGGTGCGGCTGAACCGGCGTTTTTTTAAAAGTCGTCTTCACTGCCTTCGTCCACCCAGGAGTATAAACGGCTTCACAAGCAGTCCATCGGCAGATCACATGTATGGTGGGATAAAGCGTGGGTATGCCCTCCTCGTCATCTGGCGATTGTAGAAGGGTAGGCCATTATACCCTCTGGAGTTCCACTCTATAGTAGTTGTAAGTGCTTCCGGCCAGCAGTCGTGTGAGCAAGAACATTGCGGGGCTGCACCTATACCATTTGACCCCGTGCACTCCTGCCGCAGAGGGGGCGAAGGGGAGGGAGGGGGACACGCCCCACGCCCCACACCCTTCTTACAGTCAAGTCTGTCGAAATGTAAATGTGACTTGGAAAATTCGACAGCTGCAATTACGGAAGTGACACAGAATTGACACGGCCTGCTCTCCGTCAGAACATAATGCTATTATCAAGTATTGCAATGCACAAGTGCCTTTGTGTGATCAGTGAAAGGATTTAATTTAAGTTTTTTTTTAAGGGGGGGGGGGGAGGAGGTTGAATGTATAATTTGTGGCTTTTAATATGATATTGAGGGTGTAGCGGGTGCTGCCTTTCACGTCGCCAGACCGGCGTAGCAGACCAAGACGGAGCTACGTAAAGAAAAATAACAAAACACCTCTGGAGCTGCCACCGCATTCGCTTGCAATGGCTGCGTGGCAAGGATTGCCACTCAAGAATTGGCCTTCTAAGTCGTCCTGGGCACTGCAGACCGCACAGCTGACGTCGTAAGGCGCGAAAGAATTGTCTCCCGAGACACACGGGCCTCTAGCGGGAGCTGCAGTGGTTGTTTTGCGTGCTATAAACCGGACAACCTGAGTTAGATTCTCGGTTTATTTAGTTGTTGAACTTCTTTCACGCCATACATAGCCAGCTGTGCTAATCGGAGGTGAGCGTGGGAAGGACAACAAACTAAAAACAAAAATCAGTTGTTAGTTTTAATCGAGATTTAAAAGTTCACAGCTCAAGTGGTTTCCTAATATCGGTATGAAGAGCGGCCCAGACGGCCGCCGAAGCGCATCTGAAAGCGCACGATGCGGTGATCGTCTTTGTTCGATGGCTTGCGTCATATCTGAACTGGTCTTGTGCCCGCGCTTCACCAGCCCACGCTGACTGATGTAGTGAAGTATGGTCAAATAAACCCACACCATCAAAATGGCACGGGGTGGCCTTCATTCAGCTGTGGATGTACAAAGGGCTGAAAGTTATTTATTTATAGAATGCTCACAATTTGAGCCGTGATAATACAATTATCCCATACTATTATTTTTCTTCTGACCACATTAAATTACAACACAACATGAATAATTTTGTTGGATTTTTCCATCATCATCGTCATCATCATCATCCGCCATGCTGGATGAAGCCCTCTTCCAAGCCATTTGCCCGTTTTATTTTCTAACCTGGCTCTCATTTTGGTCAGCATTCTTTTGACTCTTGCCACACAAAACAAATTCCTCAAGATGTTCTATTTTAAAGGGGTCCTGCTGGCTTTTAAAATAGATTCAATCAATTCCTGAAGGATGTCCCAGGAGGTCCTTTGGGATCTTTTAGGAGTTTTAAAATTCCTTTACCGTCCCACAGGGCTAACATAAAATGTCTCTGCATGAGAGAGATTTAGAAATTTCATGTTTTTTAACAAAAGCTTTCTTGTACTTTCTTCCAAGATGTGACTTTTAAACGTGAATCTATACCCACGATGCGTGGCGACAGTGGCATAGAAATTGAGTGTGCCGATGGTCGACGGAGATGGAGTGATGAAATCAGCTGATGTGCAGGCGTTAGGATTGTTGAATTTGCACGACCACGGAAATCGATGGTGTGTGGAGGCCTACGTCCAGCAGTTGATAGATCATGGCTAATGGTTAAGATGAAGCAGAGGTGTAATGATTACATTGTTTTGGCGATTTGATGAATTGGCACGATTTTTGGTCAAAGAATAATTTGTATTCTTGGTTCTTTCGGTAAAGTCACGTAAATAGAAAATAAATATTTAATAAAAATTGTTGCGATCGTAACGTCGTGGGTTTTTTGCTTTTATTTAAATTTTATTAAAAAATTTTATCTACGTGACTTTACCGAAAGAACCAAGAATATGAATTCCTGCAGTCACAAAAGTTTTAAGTCAAAAATAATAATTTGATTATGGTATTGTGGTAAAGGTAGCGGCCACTAATGGCTGCAGGGCTGATGTGAAAGAACCCATTACGCACAGCATTCGCGATTTGAAAAGAAAAAACATTTCTTACATGCGCAACTCGGCGCATTTACTGTGACCGTTCAGAACTGCTCTACATTGATTCATCGATGTACGGCATCCCGCCATATAGCGGTGTTCCCCAGTACGTATTGAATCGGCGCTTCTTGTAACAATCCAAGAGATTTACAGGCAGACGATTGAATAAGAAATCTAAAATCTAAACTAATTCAAACGAGACAGCTCTGCTTGCTTTTAAATCATGGGCTTTCGTCAGCGATTTGGTCCTAGGCCGGCTGCAGCGTTGGCGCGTTCATTTATCGAGTGACAGGTGCGGAGAAAGAAATAATGAAATCCCATTTCCTCGCACACTTGCTCACACCAATCAAAGACGCGGCTCGGTAATACAAGACGATGCAATTGGACTTGCAGAGCGTTTGAACGCGGCTTGCTTTGGACGCTGTAAAAATGGGGAAGAACGGGCGGATTGAGATAATTTGAAGGGAAATTACGATTATGATGTTGTGTATTTTGGAATGGACTCAACCGTAGAAGGTGACCGGGTAAGGAAGAGCACATGATGCTCCTGCACGTTCTTTTAAGTGGTGATATTCAGCGTGTCAGTCATTCCATATATTAATGAACTTTAACTTAACTTAAAAAAAAACCAAAATTTTTATGCAACTGGGCTGACTCCATTAAACTGCTACACCTGGGAACCTGGTCTAATCGCAAATTAATGCCAAGATTATAACCTGAGGATCGTGGTCATGCTGACTCTGTGCGAAGGTAATTATGAGCGCACTGATCCACACAGAAATGTGTTTCTTGCAGAATTCTCCTCGAATTACTGTTGATCGTGCAATAAATATGTCGAAAAAAATTAATTAGCACAGTCTTAAACTGACGGGTCTCAGACTTTTTCCTGCCTCGGTGTGTGTTTGAGCAGAAACAATTAAGGTCCTTTTTCCAAATTTGACATTTGTATTCTAAGAGATTAATTTGGCCACTTAAACCAAGCCACGTCAGGGCTTAAACTGTCCGCTCAAATAAGGGCTTGTTATAAGAATAAAACGAGGGGTGAAATGAGATCGGCTGATGTAACGAGTTTGTAGAGGAATGTTCGAGCCGTTGTCGTCTTCATCGTGATCATCACCATCGTAACAACCACCATCCCCACCATTATTATTAGAGCAGTGGTTCTTAACCTGGGTTCGATCGAACCCCAGGGGTTCGGTGAGTCAGTCTCAGGGGTTCGGCGGAGGTTAAGGGTTTGGTGAATGCGCATATGAAACTGGTGGGGTTCCGTACCTCCAAAAAGGTTAAGAACCACTGTATTAGAGCCACCAACAGTCAGATGCTCCGTTGGCACACATACACCTAAACAAGCCTCCCCTCCAAGTGTTAAGCTGTAGAGAACACAAACCCACTTTTTTTCACGATCACTGGCTTGGAACTCCATTCCAGGAAAAGATGGGGTTTCGGGTCGCTTTTGTCTCGTCATTTTTTAGGGGTGGTGGATGGGGGGGCGGAGGGGAGGGAGTGAGTGGAGATGTTCCCAACACAACGTTGTAGAAACTCATCGCAGATTCATTCTCTCTTTCCAGAGAAACAAATGCCGTTTGTCGGAAGCATGTTCCGGGGCAACGCCAGCCTCGCCGGGCCTTAATAAATATATCGAATTGGCTTCGGCTGACATTTGGACAGAGATCCTGATCAAATCAACCAGCTGAATGAGTTGCTCGACCTTGACTATACAGGGCTCTCCTTGTCAGCGAGCTGCACGGAGGAGCCCAACACACGGTGCCACTGTTTTGTGAAGCAGTTTCCAAATGTGTTTGCAAAATAATGAAATCGGTGTCTACGTAATTGAGCGTGTCGGCGCATCTCGAATTATGGTTGGGTGGCACTGATCTCCATCGACGGTCTTGAGCCAGTGGTGGAGAAAAAAATTCCACATTCCTGTGATGGGGGGATAGTTCTCTGCATAAGGTGGCCCCTTGCTTCATATGGTGGTTTGGTGACCAGCGGCGTTTCTAGGTTCAAGTCGAGGTATTTAATTGAGTCAGTGGATGGCTTCGGTAGTCGGTAGCCGGGTGAATGTTTGAAACACTGCTGTCCCATGATCAAAGTAATTTTGAAATTGGTGACTGTAGTTGCACTGTTGGATATTGTTAGCAAAAAAACAACTGTTCACAATGTAGTATATCAACCCGGGAGAGATGATGGGCCGAGCTGACACTTGATCAGCATTTGAATGCAAACGCAAGTGTTCATTTGAACTTATGACCTTTCCGTTGTGTGCCGGCGTACATTGCGCAATATCACATTTGCTGTGTAATATTTGCAATCGAGCAAATGGCTTACAGTGCAGTATGTCATCAGCATCAGCTATCGCATACTCGCTCCTGAGTGGCGGCTTCCCCACGTCACCACCCTCCATCGTGGTCTTGTGGCTGCAACGATCCATCGTGCTCACTCTTGTAGGTGCGCTGATCTCCATTGCTCCATCTCCATGGGGGTCGGCCTCCAGGAAGTGTCACTGTGTGTTTTATTATTATTATTATTATTTTAAAACCAGGTAAGGCCCACTGGGCAATTATTTGTGACCTGGCCGCAAATGATAGCCCAACAAAGTGGCTTATCGCGTGGGCATTTGTAGCAGCCAAATATTCTTAAACTCATGATTATTCTAAATGTGGAAGGGATAAACTGGAGGACCCGATGAAAAATACACGCAGCAACGTAGAAGAACATGCAAACCCCAAAGATACGGGATTCGGGGTCGGGGTCGAACCTATGACCTCCTATATACCAGGTGAGGCAGTGAACATCTCGCCACCACAGCGCCCCTGTAATGCGTGGGTCACCCATCTGCAGCGGCACCTTGAGGTCCGTGGAGCCCCTCACTGTGGTGAGACCATCCGAGTGTGGCGATCAATCCCAGGCTGCCTGTAAAGGGGTTCTAATTTTATTCACCCCCCCGTGCGACGATGGGTGGAGTGGACCCCCACAGAACAGCGCCGCTCCGCTGAGTGATAAGATTCTGAAGAAATAATGAAGCTAAACTTAAACGAATAGATGAGTTTTGAAATTGGCTTTCTTACATTTTTTTTACTGCATGCGAGTGATTGCTTAAACCCATGGGTTGCTTTATCTTTATAAAATAATTTAAGGTTTGATTATTTTTATATTTTTCACTGATGCTGTCCATTTACAGAATTGATGTCAAAACAATGGATTCAAAACAAATGCATGCGCTCTAGGCTTATGGCTGTCATCAATGTCATTAATGGGAGACATATCATGTAATTAACAACAACCAGTGAAAAGATTCATTGTCATTCGAATCAGGCGCGCATAATATTTAATTATTTTCATTGTGTATTTTGTCTGTAATGGTTTCACGGTCACCCCTGCAGCTACTAGAGGCGCTACCATTCGCCTTCATGTGAGAAGATTTAAAATATCAGCTATTGGCGTCCTCTGGTCTAACACCGTTTGAGACTAGGCTCGAAAGAAAGCTGTCTCTGGTGTGGACCAATCAGTTTCAAAGACAATGCATATATTATCAGAGTGTATTTTTCGTTTGCATTCTGACCACAAGTATTGTGGTTAATGCAGACATGATTCCTTGTAAAATGTTTCAGTTTGGTGTTTTAACATCTTAACACAACTGTTTTGTTGCCAGAAGAAAAGGGGAAAACCTATTCTCACATCAGTTATTGACCTGAATTGCCATCCTGGATCACGACGGTTCATTGCATTGGCGCGTGGGTGTGGGGGATTGAATTGTGTCAGCCATGTCAATTAAGATCCCTCCTTTAACACGTGCTTAAATAAAATCCGGTTGGGATGTCAACGAAATTCCAATGAATTCCATGTGAATCCTTAAGGAATGCTGTAACAGTGCCCCATGTGTAATGTAAGACCCCTTGAAGACGAGGGAAATCCTTTCGCCTGTCTTTATTAGCAGAACACTTGGGACAGGTGCTTGTGAAGTCTCCGTGGCCCAAACATCATTTAGCTTGCCTTGAAACGAGCGTTTAATCTTTATTGGTATAATTTTGTAATAATATTAATGTCCAATTGCCTTTCGCCAGAAAAGCCTCAGTCAGTCATTTTTAGAAAAGTCCTGCTACAATTGGATGTTTTGGGGAGGAAACCAGAGGACTCAAACAGAACCCGCACATGAGGAGACAGCACCCAGACACCATGCAGGCAGGACAACGGCCTACTTGCTGTACCGATACCTGCAGTCGGAATATACCCTCATGCTTACGATGGCTCCACCTCTGCATGATCTGCCAACTCCACTTCCACGGATGTGGACAGTCTGCCTCAGAGATCAGAGCGCTGGACTGGCACCGCTCGGGATCCACTTTTCAGCCGCCTGTGATTAAACCGGTGTGGTGAGTTTGGTGGTCTCAGCTTGGCCACCAGTGACTGGGCAATAACCAAAATGTAGCTGAATTCCAGCACCGTTAATTAAAAAATCTTCAGTGACACTGCCGTGCACAGGAACGTTACTGTCCGTGGCGGGGCAAGTGTGGGATCTCAGCGGTAGTTCTGTGATATCCTCTTCCGCGGGCCGTTCTCTGACATGTCTAATTGTGCCACTGTGCGAGAGATCCGAGTGCATACGTCGTCTTGATGACAAACATCGGGGGGGAAGACGTAATAAAGAAATTGCATGCTCACCTTGACACCACACTGAGCAACTTTTATAAAAACGTGTATATATATTTTCACGGGCATCTCATTTCCTGTTGGCTATACTATTCCCCATCCCACCAGAGTGCACGGTAATTTGCGGGGATGAGTATTGTGGGTTTCGCCTTGAGGTGGCAATCCCGGTACAGACGTAGGGGAGCGTTCTCTGAAGTGGAACACGGGACATTAACGGCATTGGACGAGAATAGAAAATAAACCCAAAAATATAAACCCACCGGAGCGTGAAGAGTTCAAGAGGATTGCATTTATGATATGTACATCTTAAAAAAAAAAAACCTCATTATGGACTTCCTTTGAATCGAAGCACCCCCTACAGACACATCACACCGCCTGCTCCGGCATGTCCCGGAGACAAATGATCAGCCGGCGGCGCTCTGCGTTTTGGGATGCGGAAACGCACTTTAGCGGATGACGCGAATTGCCGTTGACAGTTTTGTTGATGGGCTCTGGCAGAGAGCCGCCCTGTCGCTAGCGACTGTTCGGCCCGCGCGGTCGGAGTAGCTCCAGGAGAATGCTTGGAGTTTCCGAATCGAAATATTGTATTTATTTTTTATACTTCTCGGGACCGCTTTGGCCAATGTGGTGGTGGAAATTGCATATTCTTACGACAGGGACAACTGTCTTCATATGGCAGCCATTGTCAGCTCACCTACAAAATAGTATTTTTTGTCTTCTTGGTTATTTCGGTAAAGTCACGTAGAAGGGAAATAATAAAATAATAAAAAATAAAACATTCGGACGCTGTCTTTCTGACAGCCCTGTTCTTCACCTGAGGACGGCTGCTTGCGTTGTGGCTGAAACGTCGCGAGAAGATGAATCCCTGCAGTCACGAAAGCTTTAAATCTAAATTTAGTATTTTTTGTGTTTTATCAACTGTGGGGGTTGATTGGCTGAGTTAACACGGGACTGGGATTTGAACTCGCGCCCCTTTCTGATTGTGTTTCGGCATCCGCATGTGGCCATATAAATTTTGCATTTTTATCATAGCCAGTGTAGGAGAAGATGAATCCCTGCAGTCACGAAAGCTTTAAATCGAAATATATCTGATATAGTTTAAGGATTGCTGTGCAATATATGTGTAAATATATATGCATATATATAATTTGTGGGGGGAAGTGCCTTAGTGGTTAGTACACTGCGCTACGAATCCGGCGAACAGAGTTGGATTCCCGCTCATGGCCACCAACACCAGTGATGATTTTGTGAACTGGTTTTGGGCCTCCCCTACGTCGATTCAGCGTTAAAAGAGTAGGTGTTGAAGCATCAGCTCTGGGGGGTACAAAAGTGACAGGTGGCGCGGTACTCACCACACCGCCTCGTTCATGTGCCGCGTCGGCCTTAATAGGTGCTCGCTAACTGTGCTCGCTCCAACGGCCTGTTAAATGCTATATGGGGGTAAGGGGACATTTGTCCATATATGGCGAGATGTTAACTACCTCGCCTGGTATACAGGAAGTCGTGGCTTCACTCCCGACCCTGACGCCTGCTGTATATTTGGAGTTTTCCTGTTCCCTCTCCCCATGGTCACGTGGATTTTTCTCCGGGTCCTTTCAGTTTTCCCCTCCATGTTTAGAATCAAACAGCACGCATTTAGAGTATTTTGCTGTAAATTTCCACACGATAGGCCATCTTGTTGAGCGATCATTTGTGGCCAGGTCGCTTCTGGAAAAAGAATGACAGTATATAGCTCAGTGCGCCTCACCTGGTCAAATACAAAACAGCTGAATATTCTAGATTTGAAGCTTTCGTGACTGCAAGGATTCATATTCTTAGGTTTTTTCGGTAAAGTCACGTAGGTAAAATAAATAAATAAAGTAAAATAAAAATAAAATAAAAATCACGACGTTTCGGAGGCAACACAAGCTTCCGTCTTCCACCTGTGAAGACGGAAGCTTGTGTTGCCTACGTGACTTAACCGAAAAAACCCAAGAATATGAACAGTTGAATAGTTTGTGCGGGCCACTGCTCTGGGCTTTAACCTTCGGGGGTCTGCGAGTCCCCTCGCTGTGCAACCATCTGACCGTGGAACGTGGAGGGTCCTCGTCGCGCACCCCCCCCCCCCCTCTCATTCGCGGGCGTCGCTCCACTGCCCTCGTTAAACCCGGCGCCCTCTTCCCAGGGCAGCGCCTGTGACGCTCTCGCAGCCTTAGCAGCGGGGACGCTCTCTCTCGCCGCTGTTTAACCGCTCTATCTTTTTCAGCTTATCGAGGCACATTTCTTTCCCGTTGCCTCAGAACAGAACAATAAAAATAGACGTATATTCATAGGAGGGTTGTTGCCCAAAACGTTGGCCAACATTTGGTAGTTTCCTTTTGTCAAGCAGCGCAGTAGCACGGTGATTAGAGCGCCCTGCCAATGCACCCAGCGACCCAAGTTTGAATTCTCACCTCAGCTAGCATCAGCGGCGGTCGATATCAAAGCGGGCCTCACTATCCGCAAACCTTCGCCAACCAGAACTGACCAACGTGGTGAAGTATGGTCAAACACCCCCTATAACGGACATGGCATGGGGAGTGGATTCACATTGAGCTGTCAACAGAATTGTTTGCATTACATTTATTTCACACACACACATACATGCACACGATTTGACCCATGTGGTTCGTGAGGGCAATCATTTATTTGCGACAAACGCATCGTTGAACGCACATTCCTGCATTGTTACTTCTGAATCCTTGAGTGCGGCTGCCGTTCAAGTGTCACCCTTCCGAGGCCTGTACATGCGACCGCGCACCCTCCACACAGCCCGTCGGCAGCTCCCGTACTCCTGCTCAAGGCAGGTGCAGTCCCAGAGATTTCGAGCAGCCGTTGAGGAATGTTAACCCCCCCCCCCCATCCCCTAGCCTGCCGCTCCCGTGGGAGACACTGCCGAGGTTAACCTTTGACCTCACCTGTTCCGTCCCCCCACCGTCCTCTGGACATCGATTACCCGGCAGTCACGTGATCTTTCATCGCGTCTCTCTTGCCGTGCTATATCCCACTTTATTCCTTGGTGCAAAAAACAAAGCTGCCAAAATTGGGACAAAATTTAGTTTATTGAATGCGGTTGATTGTCCTCCAGAACGTTTCGTTCCATTCACAGGATAGAGATGCCTTTAAGAATTATTTTTATAAAAAAAAAGCAATGCAGAGTAGCAGCACACACAAAGGTATGATGATTATCATATCTGATTACAATTTGGATTCGTATAATGTCTAAATGTTGAGTGCATCTCGGGATCCTGTAACGGAAACGGTAAAAATAACACTTTTTAGTTTTTCACTTTGAGCACCGATGTGATCGCGGCCGCAAAAAACCCACCGACGTTTAAATTATTTACGCGGGCGGCAACGTTGAACTTGTATCGTTCCACGGGACGCGGCTGCTCTGGAACGAGTCTCTCCACAATGATGGCCTCTCTCCTTGTTCGCTCCCTCAACGGAGCTCATTAGCGAGGCCTCTCAACGGGAACTCGAACGCCGTGCGTCTCCCGCCACAGGGACCTGCGCTGGCCTTTCCACCGCGGGTCTCTCCGTAGCAGAGGTCGCAAACGGGTTTTGATTCCTTACCCATACCCGGGCGCACCAGGGTCGCAAATTGGTACCCGTACCCTACCTGATACCCGGCTACCCGTACCCGGCCGGGTTATCTGGTAGGGTACGGGTATCGGGTACCCGATTGCGACCTCTGGAATGAAGCCATGTTGCAGGCGCGGGTGGGCTGATTCTAGGAACTTGAATTGTGAGAAGAGACAAGACGTTGGGAAATGAGTGACAAACGGTTACTCACCAGTGACTCACGGCCTACCCGTACCCGGCCGCACCAGGGTCGCAAACGGGTACCCGTTCCCGTACCCGGCTGGGTACGGGTAGCCGGGTATCGGGTAGGGTACGGGTATCGGGTACCCGCAGTGCGATTCTCCAGTGAGTCTTCTCAATATTCCCTCGATGCGATTTTTTGTTGTACAAGTGCCCTGTGTAGGTCCTGTCTTGTATTCTGCACTACTGTCGTGTTTTTTTGTACTGTTTTGTTGTTGTAACGTTCTTACCCGCCCCCTACTAGACATCTTGAAAAGAGCTTTATAGCTCATCGGATTCCTCCAGTGTCCATTTTTTTCCAGGTAAGGCCCACTAAGCTCTGGTAGCTCTTTTTCAGTAGCCACGAATGATAGCTCAACGAAGTGGCTTATCGTGTGGAAATTTATAGCAGCCAAATACTCTGAATGCATATTTCTAAATGTAGAGGGAAAAACCGGAATAAATATTCTGATTCTGCATAGGTTTTCTCTGCAAGTATTATTTTTTTCAAGATGTTCTCAGTGAGTCTCCTGAATAGATCTTCTCTATCAAGGCACCGAACTCCTCAGAGCCCGTTGCTTTATTTCGAGACGCATGCCCAAACTCCTGGAGTCATCTCCAATTGGATCGTCTCCGCCAGTGTCTCCCATTGTCTCGGTCGTTCTTCTTATCGCTTCGTTTCTCATTCTCTCTCTGCGGTCTTGACACCCTCGTTATTTTGTCCCAGCCAGCTAATTTTTATGCGGTCACGATTTATCCGTTCTGTCGGATTTCCACATCGATGTTGGACGTGGCAAAGTTGAACAAAACACACGGAAGGTTTTTCCATTGTCAAAAAAAATGTTTTTGCTGCCCGCGAAATCCATTACCCAGATGTTTAAGACAGCTTATCTGTCAGGCGGAAATTCAAAAAAAATACCTCGTGTGTTTGTGTGTGTTATTTCTCTTTTACATAAAACACATGTTTTATTCACACTTCAGCATATACTGTGCACACACAACCATAAAAGCAAATAAAAAAACATTGCCATGGAATTCGATGTACATTTTACATGCCCTTGCACAGATACTTTTGTTGGTGGTGCCACTGCACGTAGCTATTTTAGGACAATGTAATTATTAAATGCTATTGCGAAAATCCGGCCAGATGGTGCTGCAATTGGAGTGCTGGACAATCGGAAGGTCGCGAGTTCAACTCCCGGGTGGGCTTTCGTCTGAACCCAGCACCAACCCTGCGGTCAATAAAAATGAGTATCACTTTGCGGTGATGCTTGTGCCTGCCATGGTAATGCAGAATTGCCACCGCTGGCTCAAGGGCGTACCAACGGGGTTGAGCGGCACAGCTGCGTGCTTGTCTGCACCCAGAGACACTCGGACTTTGCGTTGCAATAACAAGTAATGCGTTACAGCCGTTTTTCCGATCAAACAAAGATGAGAGGGGAGCAGTCTGACAACGCGATCTCAATGAGCGGCCGTGTGATCGCTCGTAGTAATCGCGACCGGCACTAAAAAGCGCCAGCCCCTCGCCAAGATGTGAATCAATGTTTGCATTTGCAGCCGTAGTTCACGGCATGACTGCTGGGTAGGCGCTTTCTCCGCTTCTGTTGTATGCCGATCAATAATGCGTTAGTTGCCGTCCGCGCTGGGGTGGGTCGTGTGGCATATCCAGGGGCGTCATACCCAACCCCGGGGACAGAGAGACGGAGAGAGGGGGAGAGCGGGGGAAGCAGCCCTCCTAACGAGAGCGAGGCGGCGTGCCGTCGACAGGCGTTGCTGTTCCGAGTGTCGTCCCCCAATGCTTTTGTACCTTGCTGGGCCAGACGGGCTTGTGTGCGGCAATCGCCATTACTGAATCGGGGGATTCAGTCATACCAGACGAGTGCTCGGCAAGAGACGAAACAAAACGTGTTGGCTTCATGAACTCGCACCGACCGGCGTGGTGAAGTATGGTCAAACCCCCCCTTTCCCACCACCTCTCCTCAGATGAGCAATGGAATTAAACCTTGACCCCCCAATCCCCAACAGTTCTGTATCCAGTGCTTGTGGTGCTGGTTGGGCTGGTGGAAGGAGCAGAGCAGTGGTTCTCAATTATTTTATGGGTACTCTACCCCTTCTTAAATTTTGTTGTCAATCGAGTTTCAGTTTCATTTATTTCGTATAGCCCTGTGAGCCATTCGGCTCTTGAATCGGGTGCAACTGCAACAAACAAAAACATGAACAAGAAAACATCTTAAAGTGACTATGCGCAAACAGAAAAATCCAGGAAAAAACTGCAAAGTCTTCCAGAAAAAAAGCTAACGCTGTGCAAAAATCCCAGTGGGATGCAAGTCAAACAACAACAACAACAACCACAAGACAACTTAGATTAAAGCCATCATTATAACTCCGTACTACAACAAACAAACATGGCCAAACCAACAAACTTTTCAAAATCACCAAAATAAAGCCATAAGCAATGTAACAGTGATCATAGGTGACCGAAATTTCACAATAAACGACATAAACAACATTCCTGGCCCAACATGGTTCTGATAAAAGAAATGTATGAATAATGAACAATCAATATTTTAACCAATTGTCCATTTGGTGAGGTACCCTAACGAGCTGAGTAACTGCAAGCGGATAAATAAACAACATTCAACGGACGCTCTGCTTGCGTGTGATGTAAATTGTTTTCGCTCGCTGGTTACTCTTGGAAACCGCATTGTTTACAATCACCGAGTTTAGAAAAGGCCTTTTGTATCATTCTAGGTTCACAACATGCATTTTCATATTTTATCGCAGTTATTTTAAATTGGCAGATTCATACAACATTCTTCGTTACCAATGACTCTCACGTATGATATAATTTCACACGTTGAAAAATCGCCTCACATACTCCCTGGGACATTGCCGCGTAGCCCCATGGGGGTCCGCGCGTCTCCTCGGTTGAGAACCACTGCAGCAGAGGGAGCTCAAAATTCCTGGCTGAGCGCTGTTATCAGTTGGTGTCCAGGCAGTTGTTGCGTGGATCGATGAATTTTCACACTGCAGGATTGTAACAGGTAGCGGTGGCTTTAGGGAGACTTTAATCCAACAGTAGATTGGACATGGCCGACGATGACGATGAATTTGTAGTGTCGTATTCCTCTTAAATGTACAGAAGGAGTTGGTACATTCGAGAGGAATGTTTCAGACGAATGTGTTGAATTGTTGTTAATTGTGCTTGTGCACCGCTACCAACACAGCAGCGGCATCACCACAAAATAATTGGTGTTCCTTAGAGTTGCCACCTCGGAGGTGCAAAAAAAAAACCCTGGGATATGCTCCGTAATGGAAAGTAGAATGTCTCACATTACCGGGAGAGGTGACAACTGCGTGTAAACACATCATCTTGAGTGGTAAATTGTTATTATTACTATGCAACTGACAAAAAAACAGGGCTTTAATGTCCTGGGAAGATCCAGGACAACCACTTCAAACAAGAGGACACATCCTGGGGAAATCCAGGACAGGTGGCAACCGCAGTTCTCCTCCGCCCTGCATACACGTCCCAATACCAACACCCAGCGCCATTCGCCGCTAAGTGATGGCGACGTCACCACGGCGCCTGTGCCAGGCCAGGTGCCAGGCCAGGTACACTTTGAGGCCACGTGAAGTGTCGAAGGCTCGCCGACGGGAGGTCTCGGGACAGACCCAGGTGCCGTGCCATGGGTTGGCCGACTCGGATGACCGGTAAATGCACTACTGTGCCAACTTGCTGCATTTTAGCCGCTCGGCGCTTCGCTCATTGTTGTGAGCACCACGGTGGAAACGCCAAAATAAGCCTGTGCTGATGCACGCCCCAAAAAACAAAGACATAGATCCCCCGTATAGCCTCAACAGACTATTTGGGAAAGTGATGTTAGCGAGCACCTATGAAGGCCGGTACGGCACATGAGGGGGTGGGTGGCCAGCACCACGCCCGGCCGCCTTTGTCAGCCCGGTGGCGATGTTTACGCACCGCACCAGGTACTCATTTGAGGCTGAGTTGACCTAGGGGGAGGCCCATGACCGGTTCAGAAAATCGTCACTGGTGTTGGCTGTGAGTGGGAATCAAACTCGAGCCGCCGGGTTCGTAGCGCAGCACGCTAACTGCTACACTACCGCATGCTCCACCACCACCGCTTGCAACCCCCAAATTACATTGACAGTGCTTTATTCCCACTAGTTTATTCGGAAACATCCACTCTGTCCCCGCCACAACATTCCCTGTATCGTCTGTGTGCCCCCCCCCCCACCCTAAATACATATTCAAAGAGGATAAGTTTATTTTTCCAGTTGCTTTATTTAAACCTGGCTTACCTGACCCCATAGACGCCATGAGGCATTCTTGACAATTTTCCTACCCCTTTGTAGTTTCACCATTTGCTTCTCTGCCCACACACACAACCAACTTTGTTGTCTCGGTATAGTTTGTCTCATTCATGCGCCTGGGTTCGGCCCTACGAGCCGTAGTAGGCATTTGCGTCTCTTCATCCCGGTGAATGCCACGGAGGTTCTCGCAGCTCTTTGTGTGTCTCTCTCCGCACCGTGCCGCTCGGTTTGCCGAACGGCTGAGCTCGGGTGAGTGAGACTGCCAAACAAACACTTAGCACCGCTGCTCGTTTGCACGTGTACAAGACAAAGATCCCTCTTGGGGCGAGTGCTGTAAGCGTGCACTTATGAAGGTGCACGAAGAGGTGGGTGGCCAGCAACACGCCCGACACCTTTATCTCCCTCGTGGCAACATCAACACAATGCACCGGGTACTCATTTGAGGCCGAGTCGACCTAGGGGAGGCCCCGTGACCGGTTCATGTGATCGTCGCTGGTGTTGGTCGCCGCGAGAGGGAATCGAACTCGGGTCGCTGGGTTCTTAGTGCAGCGCGCCAACGGCTGTACTGCCGCTCCCCATACCGCGCACGTGCGAGTGCGTGCGTGTACTCGCACGTGCGTGCGTGCGTTTTGGATGAACGCGACCCGTTGATGCTTTGACGGGAAGCGCGATGTAGTCTTCCCACGAGCTTTCCGAGGTTATTTGCGGGTTGCACCGCCGCGTGTTGTTCGGCGCGGTGGTCCGACGTTTCGCACCACGTGCTGGAAGCTTCTTCGGGGAGCTGAGTTATGGAAAGGAGCTCCCAGCACGTGGAGCGGAACGTCGGACATGGTGCCGAATATCGCGCGGCAGCGACCCGATAACGCGTCGGAGAGATTTACACGGCACTCGCAAACGAAAAATCTACGCAGTAGAAGTCTTTTCCTTTCTTGCTGTGATTTATTACCATGATTTATTACCACGATTTATTACATGTTTTGCGCATTTAGTTCTCGGATTTATATTTTCCTTGTTTTCGTGTGTCCCGGAGAGACGATCTTTTGTTTAGCATCTTTGTCTATTTTCACTTCTTCGTCATCATCATCATCATCATCAGGTAGTTTGTGTTTTCTGATAAACTTGTTTTTTGTTGGCTTCTTAACCTTGCCTCCAATTTTCAGTGCCCTGTCTGTTATTACAGTGGAAGTTATTTCCTTGATTTAGAGTGTTGTGACATCCATTTTAATAACTTTGCTTCTCTAACTCTGAGCAATAGATTCAGATTCGTAATCTAATTTCTTCTGCTGCTTGACCTAGATGTTTTGACGGTGAGTCTCGCTTTTGCCCTTAATTGGCTTTGCTTTCCGTTGGTCTACATAAAAGTGAATATAACTTGCATCACACTGGATCTGTGATCACTTTGTTGATCTTGCTGAGGACATTTGGTCGCAGCCACTCTGGAATTTGTCCATGAGAAATAAGCCAATGTCAAGGAAAGCCTCGCCGAACATTGAGTCTCTTTTTCAGGTGACTCCTGCATTCCGATATTTTGCCAAATCCCATATTAATGAGTGTTTGGCAATACGTACAAGGTCACATGACGAGAAAAGCTTCGCACAGATAGTGCCAAGGATTAATTCACGTAAATCCATCTCCTTGACTTGGCAGCCCAATCCCCCGCCATCTGATGCTGCCAGGTTGACTCCCATCCACCTTCCCAACAGGTCTCGACTTTGCATAACGTCCGAGGTCGGATGCGAACAGGCGCGTTCAGATCTCGGGGTTATTTTGGTCGCGTGTGTCTACCTGGCAGACGTTTGCAGGACAGCATTCGGACGCTCGCGGGAGCAATCCTGCAGGACATTTGGTGTGTTTTTGATGATCGCAGACGCTGCTTGGTTCACATCGTGTCGGTCGAAAATGCCCGCCGCATTGTTGTTAAAAAGGAGCGGCATCGGGCTTGGCCACAGTGTAGCCGTGTCGGTCCACGTGCCAAGGCTCCTTCCGAAACCACGTGAAGGGGTCACCCTCCCTGGGGCATAACAGTGGTGGCATTGTCACGACGTCCGTATGACTGGGACCGCTCTCCCCCGGGGACAGCCACTGTCGACTTCCAGCAAAGAGGTCCTCGTTTTTAGCCGAGTCCACGCCGAACCAGAATTTCAACTCCTGACCGTACAATTGCGATATTTACAAATATATACGTGTTTTCGTACAGCCCTTCGTCACCGCACTGGCTTGTGGAGGTTTCCCCATGCCGTGTAGGTCGTGGTGGTTGTTTGGCCAAACGTCGCCACCCTGTTCAGTGTGGGTTGGTGAAGTGGGGAGGCAGGGCACGACCGTTTCAGATATCGCTCACCAACTGATGTTAGTCGCGGCACTGAATCGAACTGAGGTAGCCTGGTTTATAGTGCATGACGCGAACCACTGCACTCCTGCGGTGTCAAAATGTCATTAAAACTTAATCTTACCAGAAATGTTCTGTGGCACGAGGTGACGCACTGTTCACTGTGAGAGTTCCAAATGGGGTGGGAAAAGTTAGTAAAGGTAACGCTGTGGGATTTGCTAACGGGAGGAGATAGGCAGAGACTGTATTGAGATAATGTAGGATCATTAGTCCCAGACCATGGAACGTATCGCATCAACCTGTCCACAATGATCTATTGCGTGAGGAGCTTTGTTTCCCCATTCAGCATCTCAGGAAGCCACAGAATGGATCTACCATCTTAGTGCTGCGTGGAAACGAATCATCAAATAATACATTATTTAAATGCATGCCTACAAAGGGCAGCGTACTTCAATAGGGATTACGCTTGGTGGGGCTATTTTTATTAACACAATAGACAGGAAGGACAAGTTCAAAGGGCTCCTATAATGTACGTTGCCTCAGTAATCCCCCCCACACATTTTGCAAGAGCGCAGAAGGTTGGTCAACACATCTACGTCTCAATATAAGGAACGAAACAGGAAGACTTCTCCACAAATCTGGTTGTCGCCTGATGTAATTACTGGCTAAACGTCGTACTCAGATTGTAAATGTTGTGGCTTGGCTCTCCAACACACCAGTAGTGCTGTACTAGTGATGAATTGGCACGTTCTGTTTACGTGACAACCCTTACTAGTTGGCCCTGTCGGGTGGTGGTGGGTTTTAACAACACATTTATATATTTACGCGATCTAACCCGAAAAACCTCTTATGGACAGAGTGGATCACCAAACTAGACGTGCCATTACAAGCTTCTCTCCCGTCGTACGAGAGAGAAGCTTTCCCGCACCTCCGATTAGCACGGCTGGCTACGTACGGTGCGACAGAAGTTCTACATGCGTTCGATAAAAGGTTACGTCACCATCAGCCATGGTCAATCAACTGCTGAATGAAGGCCTCCATAAGCTGCTGCCACCTCTCATTTTCTTTGAATGCAAAAGCCACCTGGACCCTGCGCACAAACTCATTTCGTCACTCCACCTCCTCGGTGGATTTCATCCCGGACGCGTTCCATTCCTTGGTCGTCACTCCCGTTACGTTGCGATGCGAAGGGAAAGTCCAGAGGCTGGCCAGATACATAAGCTAACCGCGTGAATGTGACAGGAAGGAGGTGGGGTGGGGAGGGAGCGGTGCCAATGAGAGGTAGTGATGCGTCCATTGGGGTGGATCGGCAGGGTTCAAACCCTCGGTAATTTGTCTCACCCCCTTCGCTAAAAACACATATGTACGTTTTAATAATGCCAGCGGGCAGCCGGCGAGGAACAGAACGGGTCGTCACCGCTAAGCCCCCCGAAGCGCCACGCGGGCCCAGCACATACCGGAAAATCACGGTGCGTACTTCCAAAAGTAAAGCGTTCGTAATAATAATAATAATAACAAACGACAATGACCGCGACGACAAACAACAAGAATTTCAATTTAAAGCTTTCGTGACTGCAGGGATTCATCTTCTTGGTTCTTTTGGTAAAGTCACGTAGAATGGAAATAATAAAATAATAAAAATAAAACATAATTCTCACGACGTTTCGGCCACAACGCAAGCAGCCGTCCTCAGGTGGAGAAGCCTGGGGTGTGTCATTCAGACTCTGTCTTCTCGACAGACCTGTTCTCCACCTGAGGACGGCTGCTTGCGTTGTGGCCGAAACGTCGTGAGAATAATGTTGTATTTTTATTATTTTATTATTTCCATTCTACGTGACTTTACCGAAAGAACCAAGAACAAACAACAAGAACGCGCACACCCACGCATGCAGCAGCGGTGGGCGATATGAATGTCCGACGCGTGGAATTTACATTCGCGCGCTGAAGTCATTTACAAACCCCAAAAATAATAATAATGCAACGTTACCGTGGCCGGGCACATTAATCATTCGGCGAAAAAAGAAAAGCAGCCCCCGCCGAGCTTTGCGTTTTTTTTTCGTTGTTCCGCGCTTCTGCGAATGCGCATAGCCAAGCCGGTGCGTAACGCGCGTGGAATTTAGACTCGCTCGTTTGTCAGGGGGCCAAACCTGCGCTTGCTAGTTGCTCGGTGGTGGTGGTGGTGGGGTGGGCGGGCGGGCAGGGGGGGGTCAGAGACGTCGTAGCCCGTTCTCTGCCCTTCTATGATTCTGTGACACAGGCTGGAAAGTATGCTTCAGCTGGGAGCCCCCACTCCACCCACACCCGCCCGCCCCCCCCCAGCCCCCCAGCATTGGCGTTAGAAGGCTCCGGAGTGCTTTCACAACAGAGGACAAAAAAAGGCAGGATGCAGAGACTTGACGGAAGCGTGGCGCTCGCGAGGACAGTCACATTCGCTCTGCGTGTGACGGAGCGTGTGATTCCGTTGCTAACCCGGCGATCCGAGTTCCATTCACGCTCACAGCCAAAAAACACCAGTGACGATTATCTGAACCGATCGACTCAGCCTCAAATGAGTACTTGGTGCGGTATGTAAACATCGCCACTGGGGAGACAAAGGTGGCCGGGCGTGGTGCTGGCCACCCAAACAGTCATGTGCCTTCCTGGCCGTAACCATATTTAAATTTATTTTAAATGCGTAACTTTCTGAAAACCAACAGATCCGTTGACGTATTGCTCGAGCTGATACTGCTTTACTTAAATACCGTCAGTTAATTAACTTTCACTTAACGAGTTTAAAACTGCTGTGACAAAAACACACTGCGGCTGTTTTTTTTTTATACAAACGAATGACCTTCACTTCAAACGATGTGCATTCATTCCCAAACGGACGTTTGTTCCTTTTAGAGTATTTTGGCAGGATTTCTTGCAAGGGCATGTAGGAGTTTGTTGCTGTTAAAATATCTCTTTTTATATCGTAGTTTTGTTTAATGTACAAAACTGATTACAGTTGAGAGAAACTACCACAAATATTCAAGGTTACTGCTGCTTTGTAACAGAGAAAAAGTTACAAGCTGACGCTTTGGGCAATGACCCTGTTCTAAAAGAATGGCTGGAATAAAAGGCCATTCGCCTGAAGGGCCATGAAGGGTAACGATGGCATGGAGAGACCTTTAACAAGCATTGACTAGACCAGGGGTCGGCAACCTACGGCTCCGGAGCCGCATGCGGCTCTTTACGGGCTGCTTCTTGACGATATGTACGTATGTACAGTATGTACTCAGATGCATTGCGGCTCTTGAAATACTGAATTTTGTACCGAATTGGAAAGAAATGGCTCTTCTTGTTATTTTGGTTGCCGACCCCTGGACTAGACAGTGGTTGGAAATCCGCGTTCGACCACGATTCCCGCTCATTACCAAGAACAGAGGCCCAGGACCTGGTTGAGGCACCACGGTGGTGAGATGTTAACTACCTCACCTGGTATACAGGAGGTCGTGGGTTCGATCCCGACCCTGATGACTGTAGATTTGGAATTTGCACATTCTCCCCGTGGTCACGTGGATTTTTTCCCAGGTCCTCCGTTTTTTTTCCTCCACATTTAGAAACGTGTGTTTAGAATATTTGGCTGCTATTCATTTCCACATGATAAGCCACTTCGTTGAGCTATCATTTGTGGCCAGATTGCTTCTGAAAAAGAGCTGTATAGCTCAGTGGGCCTTACCTGAAAAAATAAAAAAAATAGTTTATAGTTTAGTTGCAGTGCGTATACATCACCACCACTGGGCAGACAAAGTTGGCCGGGAGTGGTGTGGGCCATGCCCATCCCCTCGTGTGCCTTGTCAGGCTTCATAGGTGCTCACTCGCAGCACTTGCCCCAACAGTCTGTTAAAGGCTACACGTGGGATATTTGTCTTGTTGTGGCTGATTATTTATGATTATTAGTGAAGTGGTGATGTAGTGGTCAGTTGCAGAGCGCAGAAATCCTGGCTACCTGGGTTTAATTCCCGGCCGTGCATTAAATTCGGTAGAAAACCTTGAAACATTCCTAGACATGCCCCTAGGTTGACTTAGCCTAGAAAGTCGACTTAGTGCCTTGTGATAGGGCATGGTCCTTGCCACACCACTGTCCTGTGCGCCACGCTGGCCTGAATCAATCACTGGTTATTTGTTGCACGGAAAGTCTTGAGTAGCCAGTTACCCAGCTAGTTTGCAAGGGAGTTTCATGGTGCAGTCGGCACAGAACGAGCACAACAGCGTCAGAGCGATCCGTATGGAGGAACGGGCTACATCGGAAGGTACCATTAAAAATAATGCTCAAATAGCCAAAATTCACAACATTGACAAAATAAACCAGCATGCTTCTAGGCGCCCACTGACAGGGCTTATCCTGGCCATGTACAGGGCCCAGCAGCAGAATCGTTTTTAGTTTCGCTCACGATGCGCAGAAACGTTATTTGCAAGTTTGTATTTATTTTCATTCAAAGACACAAAGCTATCGTGCGGCGTGCCAATTATGTTAAACACTGTGTTCCGCTCGCTTGAAAGTCCCTTACTGACATTTACTTCACGGAGAAGAATTCCAGCAGGGAAATCAAAGACACGTACGCACACACCCACACTGGGCAGCGTGCATAGGCGATGATGCAACATATCAGCGTTTGTCTGTGGTTCAGCGGATCGGTGCTTAACATCAGCCGGAACGGTCCAGAATGCTGCGTTAGAAATTATCTCTGCATGTCACATCCGTCTCGCCTCATTTTGTCCTCACACATTCGTCATAGGATTATTGGAATGTAGGTTGTAGTGCCTTACGCCCATAATCCCTACTCTAAGAGAGCCCTGCAGGAGTTTTTTGGGAAATATCGAGCGAGAAATTAAGCCCTGTGTGGGATTAATCGGTTTCGGGAATGTCGCGGTGGTCAAACGGTCAGCGCGTTGCACTCGCCGCGGCCCTCAAGTCGCCGGTTCGACTCCCTCTCCCGGCGCGGCAGCTGGAACAACGGGCACGTTACACCATTGGAACCTCATTTGCCAGTAAAGAATATGATAATTGGTTTTTTACCCTTCTATCTGGCAACAAAACTGACACCTTTTTTACAAGGAGTCATGTTTGCATAGACCACAATACCTGCAGTCATAATGCAAACCAAAAACATAACTCTGATCAGAGTTATGTTTTTTGTTTGCACCTTCTTGTTGTTTCATTTTCCCGGCATCTGTCCGTCTGGCGGCGTAAATGGGTGCCCCGCAGTCAGTCGGTCTCTTCCAGCCACCGTGGAGGAGCAGGACCAAGTACCCTGTAGCGCGGCTCTCTCTCTGTGGTGGAGGGCCCTTCTGCCCGCCGTGGCTCGAGCCAAGCAATTGCAGGGCTGCACCTTTGTAAGTACGTATGTTGAACATCTTTCGGACTGTACGTACGCCAACCGCGCTCATTGGAGGTGCGCAGGGAAGGACAACAAACTTAACACAAAAAGCAGTTTTCAATAAATTAGTTTTAAATTTCGGTGATTTACAAGTGCGTGGCTTCCTAATGTCGGAAGAACGAGCGTCCCAGACGGCCGCAGAAGCACCTTTATCTTGTCCTTACCCTCTCGAGCGTAATCGCCTCTCTGCGTTCAGGCTGTACACCTGTGTAGCACGTGGGTGCAGGTGTAATACTTGCAGTCTGTTTGTACGGTTCACCAACGCAATCAGTCACCGAGTCGCGCGTCGACAGCGGTTAATAATAGAATCGGGGCGGGTGTAAACTGACGCAGATTCGTGTGAAATGGCATACTTTTTCTATTGCTGTTGTGGCAAGCACGATTAAAATCCACAGCTCTGATCATCCGCCAACGGATAACGAAGGGGGATCAATGCAACAGACAACCATTGTTAACATCCCACAAAATCCAGACTCATTTGATTAACCCCAGAGGGGGGGCGCGATGGGCTGGGTTGACCCCCCCACCCTGACCTCCTACCCCCCAGACCTCCACCCCGACCCTCCGGAGCCCCCCCCCCCCACCACCCCCCCAGGATACGCGGGTGGCGTGAAGAGCCGGCGCAAATTAATGACGGTGCACGGCTTTAAGAATCCCAAAATAGAAGTAGCGGCAGCTTGTGTGCTCCAGCGTAACGTTTCATGAACGCCCGGAATGAAAGGCTTTTTTTGGGTTGGATAGAGTAAGTATAAATGTGTCGTTAAATCCTCCACCACCCGACGCAGCCGATTTGTAAGGTTTGCCACGTAAACAAAACGTGCCAGTTAGTTACTATTCATATTCTATGGGTCTTTCGGTAAAGCCACGTAGATAGAAAAATAATACAAATATCACGACGTTTCGAGCGCACCACAAGCAATCGTCTTAAGTCAAGAGTTAGTTACTACTCCAGCACACCGATGTGTTGGAGAGTAAAGCCACAACATTTGTAACAGTGAGACCAAACCGTTTCGCCGGTGATTACAACCAGCTTCATCAGGTGATTGGCCAGAATTGTGAAGAAGACTTCCTGTTTCGGTCTTAAATAGAGTAATGGTGATGTCATCACCGTGAAGCCTATCAGGTGCAAAGACAGCGTGGGGGGTAATGGAGTCATATAATTTACAATGCATTATATTATTTGAGAATATGCGGTACCTATTATTGGATGGGTTAAGTGACAGTTAATCCGCATACAGCGGAGTGCTTTTTTTGTTGAGTTGTCCTACCCTGCACCACATGCCAATTCGTTACTAGTACAGCACTAATACAGCACACCGGTGCGTTGGAGAGCCCTCCAAAACACCGGTGTGCTGGAATAGTAACGAATTGGCATGTTCTATTTACGTGATAAACGTTACTAGTTGGCTGTGTCGGGTGGTGGTGGGTTTAACGACACATTTATATATTTACACGATCTACCCCCAAAAAAAACCTGTATTATGAGTAATAAGACATCCTCGCCCGAGCTTTGATTTAGAGGAATTTCATGGAAGAGATGCAATGCGGGCAACACGATCTTGGCTCGCACAACACCTTTTCCCCCGAAAGATGGGGCTTTTTTTTGCCGTGAGCTGGCAGTGCGAAATTTGGAACGGCCAAATGATGCCCGTTGCTAGAGACACTCACGTGGGTCCTGGTGCCGCGTGCGCGTTAGTGTCAGCAGCTGACGGAGGGGCGCGGCTGTCATAATGCCTCGACTTCAAAAGCCCTTCTTTGTAATGTGGCGAGGAAATCTGGATTTCGGGCTTGCCCGAGGTTTTCTCCTTTTCATGTCGGAATTTCATGTCGGAGGGGGGGCGGGGGGTCGGGGGGAGGGGTCCATTTGAAATTGTCAGAATTAGGCGTCAAAGTTTCCCCCGTACCCAGACGAGTGCGGGGAGTTGTCACATCGTCCATCGGCAGCCTTGAGCTACTAGCAGAAATTCCACATTCCTATGACGGGGTGGGGGGGGGGCGGCTTCTTGTTTTTTCGGACAATTACTCTCGACCAGAGATGGGATATCTGATTATTTAAGTAGTTAACTACTCTTCAGATTATTTGTTCGATCACTTGACTATAGCACAAAGTTAGTTGGGGGGGGGGGCAGGGGAAATGTCACGCTCTCTGTTTCCACTTCTGCAGCTTGACGGGAGGTGATGGGCTGAACTTGGTGATGTTATCGGCATTATCATCATCAGCGGTAGCAGTCGTGTAATGCTGGCATGGCTTGTGGGGGATTTCCAGCCTTCAGGAGGCAGGATGCGGGGCCGGGCCATCGTTTATAAAGGCGCTCATGTGATCAACCCAGAAGAAGATCGTCGACTTGCAATTTTTTGCCGATTAATTGACTTCACCCGAATAATCGTACCACCTGGACTCCTGCAAAGCAGTACCCATTTTAGTGACTGGAGGGATGATGGACTGAGCTGAACTTCGATTGGGATTTGAACTCGCTACCTCATGCCAATCGTGAGTGCCCACGCTGCCTGTAGCAGTCGAGGGTGAATTAACGCTGCACCACGCCGGTTCGGGAACGGGGTGGGGGGGGGGGGGTACCTAGGACCGGTTCAGACATCACTGGCCGCTGACGTTAGCCGCCGCCGAAAATCAAACTCAGGTCGCGCTCACCACAGTGGCACATCTAACCCCCCCCCTCCCGCACTTTAAGTAATAATACATAAAAAAAATTATTTAACTTTCTATTTAAAGCTTTCGTGACTGCAGGGATTCAGTCGTCCTCAGGTGAAGAACAGGTCTGTCGAGAAGACTGTCTTCTCGACAGACCTTGCGTTGGTTGTGGCCGAAACGTCGTGAGAATTATTTTATTATGTTTTATTTTTATAATTTTATCATTTCCATTCTACGTGACTTTACCGAAAGAACCAAGAAGATGAATTATTTAACTGTTAAGATGTAGAATTTTACCAACTTGTACTTTGGCAGCAAGTTTTGCTGTAAAGCCATGCTTGTGTTCGCGAATTAACCGCGTTGTAGTTTACAAGTTCAGCGATATTTACCGTAGGATAAATAGTTGAATGTTAATTACCACTTATGTTGACGTATTGTTCTGGAAGCGTTTTACACATCTGTACAGTATCATTTCAAAAATATATTAACGTGACCATCTCAAAATATCTATTTTATTGGTCTCCCTCAGACGCAGTAAAATGTGTCCGTATATTCATCCAGCAGTGGATAAAGAATGCTAGTTCATGACCTGCCATTATAAATCAGAATTAAAGTGGTGACTTTTTGAGGAAGCTTTTAATAAGTCCTCAAGAGTCTATGATGCAACTCCTCGAACTGAATATATTGACGGGAAAAAAATACTCACGCCACAATTTGGCTTTTTGTTTTCAGAAATGCGTGATGTAACGTTGCCTGCCCATGTTCCGCCTGTGGGTCTTTAGGAAATGAGTTAATTACTCTGCGCTTTTCAATAGCCTATTTGTTGCCAATGCAGCCTCTGAGAGGTCAAAGGGCACGCATGTTAATTGGGTCATATTTTCACAATTCGTTACAGGGAGCTGTATTTGTTAACTGGCTTTCTGTTTCGTGATGTGTGAAACGTTCTCGGTTAAAAAAAATGTGCACGATATGCTTTCATTTCCGAAAGGAAAAATTCTTCTTCCTCCTCCTTTTGTTACACTTGGGAATTGTTCAAAATATTCATGGGAATGTCTTGAAACCCTCCACATCACAAACATGGGACTGTGATGTAGGATCTCAACGATTCTGGCTCAGAAATACGACCTGCAACGTCAGTTCCTCTTAGACACTGTTTCTCCTGCGTTCTGTGCCTGCTACAGTTGTAATCTTCTGAAACAAAATGGACTTCTTGTTATTGACGTTAATTCTACGTCTCTCCTTCGCGTAGAATCACTGTCCATAATCATGTCTTCCCATCCACCATGGCTTTGTGGCTGGCAAGCCAACTTGCGCCATAGTTCCGTGGGATATTGGCAGCATTACGTGCAGCTGTGTCACATAAAATATCCACACTTCGAGTGATTGTACTGGTGCTTAAAGCCAAGGGCTTTTCGGAAAATATCAGCAGAATTTGCTTGGCAATACTTGCAAGCTGTGTCTTGTTAGTTCTTATATGCAGACAGCAGTTGTCTGGCCATGGGTGCTCCTGATTAAATCAGACTTGGCGATAATGCTGAGCAGAAGAGGGCCCCTTCACTGTTTTGGATCGAGAGATCAGGTGCCATCACCTGTGCATACCTCACTTGATTTTGTCGTCGCTGCTTTCGTTGTGAAGGATGTTGGGGGGAAAAATTGGCAGGGTTTGAGTAAGCGACATAGACGCAGTGGCGAGATGTTAACTACCTCTCCTGGTATACCGGAGGTTGTGAGTTCGTTCCCGACCCTAATGCCTGCTGTATATTTGGAGTTTGCATGTTCTCGCCTTGATCGTGTGGATTTTTCACGGGGTCCTCTGGTTTTTCCCTCCA
Source organism: Lethenteron reissneri (assembly GCF_015708825.2). Taxonomy (NCBI): domain Eukaryota; kingdom Metazoa; phylum Chordata; class Hyperoartia; order Petromyzontiformes; family Petromyzontidae; genus Lethenteron; species Lethenteron reissneri. Next base: position 8,977,956 of record NC_083825.1, on the reverse strand, counting down.
CATTTGGAAACATGCGTTTTAGAGTATTTGGCTGCTATACATTTGCCACGTGATAAGCCACTTCCTTGAGCTTTCATTTTTGGCCAGGTCACTTCTGAAAAAGAGCTGCAAAGCTCAGTGGGCCTTACCTGGTAAAGTAAAAAATAGTTTAGTTCAGTGTAACTATAGAAGGTCGGAATAAATGAGTACAAGTGTGTAAAGCTTCGTAGACATTACAACTTTTTAAGAGCCAACGTTCATACCAGTTAATACTGCGGGCGTGTCAATCATAAGTTCGTGCCATAAGCTTCACGGTTGCTGTTCAAGGTTCCGTAATTTTATTTTAAAAAGAGTGGGCCACGTGTGCCGATGTCACCATAACACATTGCCGAATATGTAAGGATATGTCCCGATTACTTAAATTCGGTTGAACCACATTACAAACTTCGGCCTCTACTGGCAGACAATACCCGTCTGTGAAACACAGCGCCTTTCAAGATAGCACAAATACCAAATGTACTGAATTATTACCATTATAATTATTAACAGGAGGCTGTGATGTATGGAACACGTGTGCGGATGGAGGAAGGGAAGGTTTACCGAGACAGACATTGGAGGGGGCACCCAGAGGTCCGTGAATGGGGAAAGATGTAAAGACCGATGATGGAATACTGCTTGAGGAGTGTGCCTTGGGCTTTTAAATCTCACACGTGGGAGGAAACCTGAGTGCCCGGAGAGGCCCTCTGCATATGAGGGGATAACACTCAAACTCCATGTAAGTTGTATTGTATGTAGCTGGTTCATAACATAGACAAAGATCCCTCGTATAGCCTTAACAGACTCTTGGGGCAAGTGCTGTTAGCGGCCACCTATGAAGGCCGGCACGGCACACGAGGGGGTGGGTGGCCAGACCCACGCACGGTTGCGTTTGTTTCCCGAAGTGGTGATGTTTACACACCGCACCAGGCACTCGTTTTAGGCTGAGTCGACCTATGGGAGGCCCAGGACTGGTTCAGATAATTGTCACTGTTGTTGGTGGCCGTGTGCAGGAACCGAACTCAAGTCGCCGGGTTTTGTAGCGCAGCATGCTCACCGCTGCACTAACGCTCCCCAAAGCATTTGACAACATGCATTCAAAAAAAACGAAGCAATATTTTGCACATCTCAGACGTGTCATCCCTTTAGTCTGGGGAGATGCGATTTTTCACTGTAAATCAACACTTGCCAAGGGTTTGAATGCACCTTTCTTGGAGCCAACTGTTTGGAATTTTTCACGCCGTGCACCAAATAGCGCCCTGCGCAGAATCTCAATGACGCACTCCCATGTGCAGTCCGCTCGGCATACACACGGATCTCACGTGGGACATGGTGCCGTGCAAGAGAATTATAAGGACTGCCCTACGGCGGAGCCAAAAATGCCGCGAGCAAAGTGAGAAGCGGCTACTTTATGAAGTTAAGCCATCCGCTCTCCCAAACCCTCCCAATGTTTTTTTTTTGAATTCTTAAAAAAAAAGTAAAAAAGAAAATTGTCGAATAAAATGTTGGGCTATGGGTTCCGTCTTTCGAGCAGAGCAAGCACAAGTCGGCATGTTACGTGGCCGAGCAACGGCCACGTGGAACGGCGCTTGTGCTGTAAGGATGAACTTCACTCGCATTTGAGAAGATCATGGGCAAAGGCTCGCGAGAAACGGAGAAGCAGCGGGGCGCGCAGGTTTGGCTCAAGCTCCTCCGTTGCCTGAGAGACAGCGAGAAACAACAACAAGCCAGGAGACGCGGCCCAGAAGTGGCGCTTGCAGTGGCGACCGGTGAAGCTGTTTCTCAGTGGTTACCCTCGGCCCACTGCGTGTGATGTGAGGTCTGCCGTGGAAGGTGCGTGCGTCGTTCAAATGATGGTCTTGCTAAGTCGCAAGCGAACTCGCAGGAACCAAAACGCAACGACCAAATAAGAAGGATGGATTACCGACTCAGGTGCAAGAGAGGTCATGGTCCTTGAGGAAGGACTGCGTGATGATGGACGTTGAGGTGGCTAGGAGATGTTAACTATCTCGCCTGGTATACAGGAGGTTGTGAGTTCTATCCCAACCCTGACGCCTGCTGGATGTTCTCCCTGTGGTCGCGTGGATTTTTCTCCGGGTCCTCTGGTTTTTACCTCCACGTTTAAAATCAACATGTGTTTAGAGTATTTGGCAGCTATACATTTCCACGCGATAATCCTGGTAACATCTCGCCATCCAGAAGTCGCCCGTTCGATTTCAATCTCCTGGCGCGGGAGTTGAAATAAGGGGCAAGGTTTTTAAATCCCCCCTGCCCCCCACCCCCTTCCCCACCCCCTCCCTCCGCCCCCACCCTCCTCCCCCTCGTGCCTGTCCACCCAGCAGTGTAAACAGGTACGCCACAAATGTTTACTTAAAGCTTTCGTGACTGCAGGAATTCATATTCTTTGGTTCTTTCGGTGAAGTCACGTAGAAAGAAAAAAGTGAATAAAAAAAATAAAAATAAACCCAATACACGTAGATAGAAAAAAAAGTGAATAAAAAAATGTGAAAATTTAAATAAACCCACTAATGTAGACTGTAGCCTGGCTCTTAATCGGAGTGAGTGTACTGCCGATCTATAATGTAAACTGTAGCCTGGTTATTAAGTTTAGTGTGTGTACTGGCAGTCTATAATGTAGACTGTAGCCTGGTTCTTAACCTCGGTGAGCGTACAGGCAGTCTAAAATGTAGACTGTAGCCTGGTTTTTACGCTGGTGAGCGTATTGGTAGTCTGTAATGTAGACTGTAGCAATGGTTATTAGACGCCGGGATATTGCATGTGTAGTGAGTCCAACTGAGTCACAGACATTCTTCAGAGGCAACACATTTGTTCGCAACACGTATATACTAAAGGGGTAACTGCCCCTTTACCAGATACAGCCTAGGGTGGTGACCACCCAGCTAACTACTCTATACAGAGGAGCTACGGCTACGATGGGTCGGACCCTCACTCGGGTCCCCAGCCACGTGTTGATGCCTCTTCAGATGTAGGACGTGGAGCTTCCAGCTTGTAGACGTGGAGCTTCCAGCTTGTAGGACGAAGCGACCTCAGTCCCTCTCAGGGACCCACCTTTTATCCTCCCGGGTCGGGGCTGGCCTCGCCCACAGCCCCGCCCACCTTCTCGAGCGTTCCAGCTCCCTCTCGATCCCTCCCGAGAGCTCTCCCCGGACACGTGATCACCCCCTAGCCCCTCCCCACCTGGAGCCCTCTCTGTGGACACTCCGGATCACGTGTCCTAGGGGTCAACCAGAGTGCCATGGCCCGGGGCAACCCTGCCCCTGGGCTGACACTCTCCCGCTCCCCATTGTGGGAGCCCGCACTATCCCAGCGCTCACCAAGCCCCGCTAGGACTGGTACTACACCCGCCTACGGGGTGTACGCGATGATGGTGCATCGTATGCCGCGCTGTGCTAGAGCCGGCCTCACTCAGCAACCCACGCGGTGCTGTCCGCGACGGAGGGACATCGCACTCCACGGCTCTCCCAGGCCGGCACCACACAGTGACATCTCTGATGTTACTGCTCATGTCAGGAATCTTGTCCTTTGCTACAGTCTACATTACAGACTGCCAATCCACTCACCAGCTTAAAAACCAGGCTACAGTCTACATTAGCGTTTTTTTTATTATTATATTTTACTCGCTTTATTTTTTATTATAAATTTTCTATCTACGTGACTTTACCGAAAGAACCAAAGAATATGTACGCCACAGTTAGTCGATGGGCTGGTCGCATGGAAGAGTAGGCCAAATACCCTCTGGAGGGGCTCCCGAGAGCTCCCTGTATCGGAGAGGCCCCCTTCCACCTTCACCGTTTTTACATTTGAAAAGGTTTAACCGAGTGCAGTTTTGCTGCGTCCCGTACCACGGGGAAGTACAATGGAAGTGTGACCCCCCCCCCCAAGGAAGTGGCTCCAGATTAGATTGGCCATGAGCTCCGTGTCAGGTTTCCCAGCTGACCAAATCCATGCCGCCTCCTCCAGGGAGAACAAGCCCTGGCAATGCCTCAGCAGCCACCCACTGATGCATTCAGCATCGCCTCCTGTAATTCATTAATCACCCGTTTCACGTCGCCTTGCGATGACAAAAACCCGGGGTGGTGCTTCGTGCCTACCTGAACCCGGAGCCACTGCATGTTGAAGTTGATCCTCCCTGTAGCCCGTAGGTGAATGGGGTTGATATTTATGTGTGTATGTTGAGCTTCGTTCGCACCGTACGTAGCCAACCGTGCTACTCAGAGGGCTGGTAGGTACTGCCTGGGTTGGTATAAGCTAGTAGTGTCCTTTCCATGGACAGTATCCATCATGGGTAGTGTCATCGTGTATGTATATATGTTGAACTTCTTTCGCACCATATGTCGCCAACCGTGCTAATCGTGAGCGGTGTCCACCGTAGGTAATATCTACCATGGGCAGAAAGCTTTGCACATATATTGTTAGTTTATATATAGTCTTCCTATTTATTTTCACATTTCATGGATATGTCAACCCACGTGAGTTTTGGTTTCCTAAATGATAATTGTTTTAGATCATCATATTCCAATTCCATCCTCTCACAATATTTCGTCATAAAAAGCTACAACGTCGACCTTGCTATCATGCGTATTTGTGATCTAGAGAAAAGTGTGGTTCAAGAAATGCATTAATAGCATTTGCCACCCTCGCTGATATCCATCAACCACTTTCAGGCTAATGGCTGTAGGACCAATACTTCTACTGGAATCCTAGCTTTGATGGGTATTCCTGCACTGGGTAATTCAAACGTGTAGCTGCTTTGGAAACAATATTTGTTTAATGCAACCTGTTGCTCTGCAATTTAATAAGAAAAACTATTTTAATCAGTAAACGAATACCGATTTCGCAATGAGGATGAGTGGATGTGTTGGCTGTGTTTCTGTTCGCATTTGGCTGGGTATGAGTGCTGTCATCCTGAGAGGCCCTGACACAATCACGGAAGGTCAAAAGTGCAAATGCTGCCCAACGATCAATCCAGCTCATTGGCTCATCATCGGGGTCAATTAAAACAGCACTCACCACTTTGTGGGTAATCGGCAGCTGTTTCTCTTAAGCTCACGGTGATACTTTCCCCCAGATTTGAAGCTTTCGTGACTGCAAGGATTCATACTCTTAGTTCTTTCGGTAAAGTCACGTAGGTAAAAAATGAAATTAAAATTAATAAAATAAAATAAAAATAAAAATCACGACGTTTCGGAGGCAACACAAGTCTCCGTCATCAGGTGGGACCGTCACAGCCAGATTGGCTGCTTACCTACGTGACTTTACCGAAAGAACTAAGAGTATACACTTTCCCCCGCCATGGGAATGTAGAATTTCCACGAATGCCCGTTTGAGCACGAGACACTTTGACCCGTGTCTATGCATTCGCCGTCTTGTTACGCATGCAGCGTATTACTTTAGTTCCGCAATTGCCGAAAGGGGCTGAATGGAGCCGAGAGCATCAATTGCGTGCACCCCCTTTTAGCTTGAGTGGTAACTGGGGGATTGAACTGAGGATCTCTGATGGCAGCGGCTCATCGCTCTGACGTGAGTATTACCCCCCCCACCGCACCACTCGCTTCCCTCTAGGGTCACCCAGCCACCCATTAAATGAGATACTATTGACATGGCAATAAAACACAAACTGACTCTTTACCATCAGCACAGCCGATGGGGCTTCCTTTGGAATGCGCACGACATGTGAGTTATTGTGAGGCTGCTGTGCCATCTATGCTTATTGGTAGGCGAGCTGAAACATCTTTCTATCATTACATGCAATTATTTTTTGAGATTGGGCGTCGGGGGGGGTGGCTCATTACCGTTGGTAAATATTTTTTCTGAAATGTGTAGGCCATCATTACGAGATGATTGTCTTAACACTCGACACCCTGTCGGTCCATATCATTGGCTGTCGGACATATGGATGCGCATACCGATATTAGCAGGAGTTTGTCGACCGGCACCTACACTGCTATACACATTGGGCTCTATGGAGGACCGTCGTTAAGTGATCAGTCGTTCACAGGGGTGGTCGTCAAGAGGAGTTCTACTCTACTCTACTATACATTACACTACTCTGCACTCCACTACTATACACTACATTATAAACTACACTACTATACACTACACTATACACTGGGCTCTATGGAGGCCTTGTCGTTAAGTGATTAGTCGTTAACAGGGGTGCTCGTTAAAGGGGTTCTATTCTACATACAAACTCACATCTTGTGGTACAGCCAAAGAGGGATAGAGTGTTTCACCCTCGCACTAGTTGGCTTTCTTTGGTTAATAACACATTCATATATATAGGACCGCAAAGCTTGGACAATTATTGGACTTGGCCTACCACGTGGCTGCCTTTCTGCTTGTTTGTGGTTTCTCTCTTCGAGTGTGAGCGAATACAAATGTAAATGAATTTTCCTTCATTATAATGTATTGATAGTTAGGTGAGATTGGAAAACTGAATATTTCACGTTTTGAGTGTAACAGTGGTGTGGTAGTTAGCACGCTGCGCTATACACTTGGGTTACCTGGGTTCAATTCCTGGCCATGGCTACCATCAATGGCACGTGATATTTGAACCTGTACTGGGCCCTCCTCCCTTCACCAGTCCACACTGACCAGTCTGGTACAGAATGGTAAAAAAACAACAATAATAGACATGGCATGCCAAGGTTTTCATTCAGCAGTGGATTCGCAAAGGCCCGTGAAGGAATTTGACATAACTGTTCACCTTAGCTCCTCCAACCTCAATGTATTCTGGGTCTCTATAATTCCACAGTGATTGTTGGGAATTTGAAACTGGTGTTGAGCACGATCTCCTTGCTGTAGAGGAAACTTCTCATCTGTTAAATCAAACTCGGTTGCACCCAATTCATCGTCGTGATCATCACGGCTGGCTACGAACGGTGCCAAAGGAGTTCAAAATACATACGTACATACGTGAGTGATTACATCCTGGATATAATCATACTCGGTCAGGGTAAAGGTGAAGCCCTGCGATTGCTTGATCATGCCAATTCCGGCAGAAGGGTGTCTACTTGAGGGAGCTCGACAGATCTCGAGCAGATCCCCTCTAGACGTTGTCTTAGGCCTACTCCCCCACGCCGGCCGAACATTTTGGAAGCGGTAAGGGTACCCACGCTTTTTTCCGCCACTGCGTTCCCATTTATACTGCCAGATCGACCGATGCGGTAGGGGGCGAGGGGGGGCGCAGTTTAAGAAACCTGCGCCGTCGCTTCATCTGCCGCGCTGGAGGCGATCGGATCGAGCTCGGTTCCGGCGCGGCCCGCCCGTCACGCCAGGGCGGCGTGATCCCCTCGGGCACTCGCACCGTACCGCCGTGTGCACGGTCGGCGAGCGAGCGGCGCGCCGTGTCACCGCTGGCGCTCCGTCGCGTTACGCTAACGCGGTGCAATTGGCCGCGCTCGTGCGAGAGAGGCAGTGGCCGGTACGATTTGCTCGGCAAGTGACAACGTGCGATGGTGTGGCGGGTCGCCACGGAGCGCACCCCCCCCCACCCCACCACCCCGTTACAACCCCGGCCACTTCCGCGTGTATGTATGTTAAAACTTCCTCCGCACCGTACGTAGCCAACCGTGATAATCGGAGGTGCGGGGGAAGGATGACAAACTCAACACAAAAAGCAGTTCTAAAGAAATGAGTTTTCAATCTGGATGATTTTTAAGTGTCGGAAGGAAGAGCGTTCCAGACGGCCGCAGAAGCGCATTTGAAAGGGTTACGATGCGGTGACCGTCTTTGGTCGATAGCCAACAGCCGCTTCTGCGAGGATGACCAGAGTTCACGTGATGGTTTATGCTCTTGGACGAGATCAGCAAGGTACTGTGGTTCATTTATAGCAAGCACTTTGTGTCTAATGAGCACGACCTTATAATGTATTCGTTCACTAACCCATGCTGCCACCAAACCCCCCCCCGCCCCGCGGCGCGCATCACGCGACGCATTTGCCTCTCGCGTTTCCGCCGCCGATTGCGAAACAACAAAGATCATTTGACAGTCGAGTGCGCTCTGGGAAGCGAGCTTCCCCAGGCTAGCGTCAGTGTCGTCCATAACCAGCAGAGGCAGCCGGGATAGGCAGGGCGGCCGTGTGATTTGATTTGTTAAGGAGGCTGGTGGGATATAATTGTGTCGTTAAACCCGCCACCACCCGACACAGCCAATTAGTAAGGTTGGTCACGTGAACAGAACGTGCCAATTCGTTACTAAGTTCAACATACGTACGGAACATATCTGGCCTGGTGGAGGTTTTTTTGTTCGGTGGAGAGAGACTGTCCAAATGCCACCGTCCCCTCCATGGGAATGTGGAATTGCCACCACTGGCTCAGGGCTGCTGGCATAGTGGAGCTCCACCACATACTCATTTGCAGCCAGAGAGGCTTTTATTACCCAACAGAGTAAAGAAAATAATAATGAAACTATTTTTAAAATGTCCTACATTTGTAAAACAAACACTAAAAAAGTGCCCAGAAGCGGAATGAAAAATAAGGACGAGAAAAAACGCATGGGATTATCTGATATTGTGATGTTGCGAGTCATTCTGTTCCTTCCCACAATTGCCAGGCCCCGTTCCCACGTGAAAATCAGCGTTCCGGTTGTTTTGTTAGCGCACATTGATTAAAGCACGTGTCGTCACTCCACGAAGGCTTGGCCTTTAGTGATGCACAAGACAAAGATCCCCCAGTTATAGCCTTAACAGACTTTTGGGGCGAGTACTGTTCGTGAGCACGTATAAAGGCCGGCACGGCACACGAGGGGGTGGGTGGTCAACACCACGCCCGGCCGCCTTTGTCTCCCGAGTGGCAATGTTTACACATCGACCAGGTACTCATTTGAGGCTGAGTCGATCTAGGGGAGCACCAGGACCGGTTCTGATAATCGTCACTGCTGTTTTCCGTAAGCTGGAATCGAACTCGGGTCACCGGGTTCGTAGTTCAGCGTGCTAACTGCTACACTACTGCTTCATACTGCACAGGCACGCACGCACACACGGACGCACGCACACACGGACGCACGCGCAGTGGTCATGCGATGCACGTGGATGTCCCGCGTGAGCGTGCGTTGAATTTGCTTGGTGCCTTTGTCGCGAATCTGTTTATAAATAACTCCTACTGGAAGGCAGACATCGTTTATCTCTCGCGTGCCTCTGCTAAAAATAAGTGCGCGCTCCTGATAAATGCGCGCACTAGCTTGCTTATTGTGGTTTTTTTTTAAAGTCCTCAAATAAAACTACGTCCCGTGGGCAAAAAAAAAATGGGGAATGGGGGACAGGGAAGAGAGAGAAGAGAAAGAATGGGAAACGAGAGTAAAAGTAGGTGAAAGCAAATGGAACAGACGAGCGAGCAGAAGCGAGTTCCATGGGGGGAGAGGGAGCTTCTAAAACCACAGGGGGGGTAGGTAGGGAGAGGGTCGCGATTCACAGTGGGATTGGTTGGCAACGCATAAGTCAGGTGACTCACGGGATGCTTCAGCTGATTTTAGATCGAGAGATGCGATGTAAATTCTGACTCGATGAACTCTCACAGGCCAGGCAACCCAGAGTTATTCATCGTCCCTGCAGTCCCTTGGCCCTGTCGGAGGCGGGGGGGGGGCCGTTTCGGGCACGACCTTTTCCTGCGCCGGCATCTGTCCCCCGCAGTGTCTCCCCGTTTCTCCTCGCTCTGCTCATCGATTGAGACGGGCTTCCATCCCGCCCAGCGTTTGATGTCCGACGTCCAGGCACATCCCGGGTGTTACCTCTCCCCTCCGTCGCCATGCTTTGCAGCCGGTCACCATTCACCCCCCCCTCCCCCCCCCCCCGGGGTCACCACATTGCAGTTTTTCCTGTGCCTGACCTCGTTTTGTCGCCTGAATTCTTTGTAACACGTTTCTCCTCTCTCCAGGACTTGCCATGTTTTCTTCGTGCTCTTTATAAGACATTTTCTGGAAGGCTTTCATTTTGAGGGCAGCAGAGACCTGGGTTTGATGCGCAGTTAAAACGGGTTGAAACCTTGTTAAAATAATAATAAAAAATGTAACGGTGATTATCACGATGTAATGATATTTTGCAAAACGGACGGTGTGATTATCGTGGACCTTGAGTCGTACGATATGTCATCGTATCGCCGTGCGGCTCTCTTGAACGCGCATGTCGGCTTGCTGTTCGGCGCGACGTCCGACGTTTTACTCCCCGTGCCGGGGACCTCCTTTTATTTTTTTCTCCATTCAACTCACCCAGCACACGGAGCAAAACGTCGAACCTCGTGCCCCAACCGCGCACGGCACGCAACCCGAACGCAACGTCGGAGAACTAACCCGGCCGCTATCGCGCCGTGCAGGATGTTGGCGCGGTGTATATATGTGCGTGTCTGTGTGTGTGTGTCTGTCTGTGTGTGTGTGTGTCTGTGTGGGGAGCGGTAGTGTAGCGGTTAGCGCGCTGCGCTATGAACCTGGCGACCCGGGTTCGATTCCCGCTCACGGCTAACACCAGTGACGATTATCTGAACCGGTCCTGGGCCTCCCCTAGGTCGACTCAGCCTTAAATGAGTACCTGGTGCGGTGTGTAAACATCGCCACTAGGGAGACAAAGGCGGTCGGGCGTGGTGCTGGCCACCCACCCCCTCGTGTACCGTTCCGGCCTTCATAGGTGCTCGCTAACAGCACTTGCCCCTACAGTCTGTTCAGGCTATACGGGGGATCTTTATCTTTGTGTCTGTGTGTGTGGGGAGCGGTAGTGTAGCGGTTAGCGCGCTGCGCTATGAACCTGGCGACCAGGGTTCGATTCCCGCTCACGGCTAACACCAGTGACGATTATCTGAACCGGTCCTGGGCCTCCCCTAGGTCGACTCAGCCTTAAATGAGTACCTGGTGCGGTGTGTAAACATCGCCACTGGGGAGACAAAGGCGGTCGGGCGTGGTGCTGGCCACCCACCCCCTTGTGTGCCGTTCTGGCCTTCATAGGTGCTTGCTAACAGCACTTGCCCCTACAGTCTGTTAAGGCTATACGGGGGATCTTTATCTTTGTGTGTGTGTGTGTCTGTGTGCTCCGTGCCCCCAGTTTTGGACGACAGAGGCCGGGCAGTCAGAGGGGCCATGATTGCATCGTTCTGGAGCCATCAGAGCTAATTGTGGTGAGTGCACATTAAACACTGTCATTCGGTTGCCCTTGCAGTCCCCCGCGGGGGTCCCATCATTTACATTCTGAACGCCGGTGATTTAATCTGTCAGGGTTTTGCCTTCATTTTATTTCTGCTTCCCCCCTTTCCTGTCGCTGCTGTTCATGATTTATTTCAACTACATAGCAAAAAGCCCGCGCGTGCGCACGGCACGGCGAGTGTGCTTCAGTAGGTTAATAATGTGCGCATTATGAGTTGATGTGCGCGTGTGCACGCGTGTCGGTTGGTACGGTCGCATGATGCGTGTGCGTAATGGGCGCGTGTTTCAATGCGCCGTGACCAAACCCGCACAGAATCCGTCGTATACATCGCTAGCTAAGCAGGAGTTGACCCTGGTTAGCGCTTCGAAGGGTGACCGCCACCGTGCATGCCAGGTTGTGACAGGCAGGCGAGGGCCTTTGCCGTGCGGTGGTCAGCAGAGGACAGTAGAGCATAATTCCATTGTTGTACTGCCATCCTGGGCTTCTTAATTTTATAAATAAACGCAAGTGTTTTATTTCCTCAACAAGGCCAGGCGTCTGAAATGCAGATAATTTGTATCCTCTTGGAGACGTGACGATGTTTTTTAATACGTATTTATCAACCTCTAAATAATGTGCTTACAGACATATAAGTCAGGGTGCAGCCCTGCAATTGCTTGCTTGTGTCACTAGCTGGCGGACGGGGCTCCACTCGAGAGAGAGCCCTGCAAGTAGAGGGTGTTTGGCCTACTCTTCCACGCTGGCCACCCACCCCCCCCCTTGTGTGCCGCTCGCACAACAGCACACGCCCCAAAAATCTATCGAGACTACACGGGGGTGTGGGATCTTTGTCTTTGTGGCGCAGCTGGATTTCATGGATGAGCATGAGGAGTTTCAGCGCCAGGCCTCCTTCCGGCAGTCTCGCCGGCGCTTCAAGAGGATCACGCACGACGGCGCCAGGCAGACGGTGACGGACTGCCCCGGCGAGCCGCCCGAGGCCAAGCCACCGGTGCCCCTGCCGAGCGTCCACTACGTCCCGCACGCCCCCGCACAGAGGCTGTACTCCACGGTGAGTGCGGGCGGACGCGCTCGCTTGCTACCGCGTCGTGTGCGCGTGTTCTCGCATGTGGACGTGTTCTCGCGAACGCTGAACGTGCCTGCGCGCGTGCAGGAGTGTAACGCGTAAGAACTCGCAAAACCCGCGCACAGGTGCGCGCACGTCCACGGGCGAGCGCACACGTGCGAGTGTGTGAACATTGCGCGATCCCTGGTTTGTCGCACGTGCGCACCCATGTGGAACACAGCAACACCGATGTGGCTGGCGATGTCACGCGTGTGATTGTCCCAGGTTTTGTGTCCGCCGAGGCCACGCGATGTGTCGTAGGCTTGCCAGCCGGGCAGTCGTGGAACAGACCCATGTGTCACGGGATATTTGAACGCGATGACTGGCCAAAAGCACCGCCTATGCTGCCCACCTAAGCGGCCTCAGCGCGCCGCTCGTTTTCGCGAATGTCACTCCTCTGCCTACCACCTCACTCGCCCTCCCATCTTTCCACACAAATATAATAGACAAAGGCAAAGATTCCCCACGTAGCCTCTCAGAGACGAATGGGGAAGTGCTGTTAGCGCGCACATATTAAAGTTGCATCAGGGGGTGCCGTCTTTGTCTCCCCAGTGCTGATGCTTAGAGACCTCGCCAGGAAACTAATTTAAGGCTGAGTCGACCTAAGGGGTTCAACGCGCCGGGCGCTAACCACTAGACTGCCGCCACCCTAGTACATAAACACAACCGTGCACGTGCGAATGTGGTCTGGTACAGACAGATATGCCTGACTCATGTCGGCATGTCCTCGGCAAAGTGTGCAAAAGACAAGACAAAGGTGCCCCTTATAGCCTTAACAGACTGTTTGTGGCAAGTGCGGTTCGTGAGCGCCTATGAAGACCGGCACGCGCCGACCGCCTTTGTCTCCCCACTGGCGGTGTTTGGGAGAGAACGCACACAGACACACACACACGCTCGTGCAGGCAGATGTTTGAGACAATTTAATTCATCGGCTGGCGAGAGCTCACCCCTCCTACTGCTTTGAAGTCGGAATGAATGAATTCACAAAGTGGGGACCCGTTTCCGAAACGAACACTTGAATGGATGAAATAATGGGAAAACAAAGCTATTAAATGAACGAATGAATGAGGACGCTTAGAGCCCTGCACGGCACAAGCACTTGATTGAACGAAATGGGCACGCGGTTCATTTAATACTCCTGGCCTGCATTGCAATTCACGTGAAGTCATCGGCAACAGAACGCACTTTGCTGCAGTAGCACAGCCTGTGCACGATGTGGCAGTGTTAATCGGCGAATGATGGATTTTCGTACGCGCCAATGAAGTGGCGGCAAGCTGTTAGATGATCATCGAACGGAATCTCTCATGCAGTTAGTCGCTCATGGGAAAATTACTGCGCGATGCAGCAGACAGCCGGGTACGTATTTGGACGCGCAATGGAAATTACAAGAATTTAGAATCCACACCTCTGATTAGCGTGGTTGGCTACGCAAGGTGCAAAAGAAGTTCAGCATACATATGCACATGAAGCAATGCACATTAGTCCAAGTTTGTTTGTCCTATTTGTCCTGTTGTTTAAGTCGGCGATTATTCTACCATTTGCCTGCGCAATTGCGCGACTAACGAGGCATAAACTAAAATATTTGGAAGCACTTTAAACCCACCTCCGTTCCCAAGAGTGCCGCTGGACGGGAGGTAAGGGTGACGTCATCGGCATCGTCAGCCACCTCACGCTTGGCGTGGCTTCTAAGGGGGTTTCCTGCCTTCAGCAGGCGGGATGTGCGGGGGCGCCCGCTACGTTTTAAAGGGGCAAAAATAATAAAAAATGTCTGATTAATCGACTCTCCATTGTAGATGAATGTGACTCAAATTTGCAATCGACTAAAAATAAGTTGCAATGAGGTCTCGTGTGATCAGAGCCATTATTTTGCCGCTATAAATGTCCACGTGGTAAGCCACTTCGTTGAGCTATCATTTGTGGCCCAGGTCGCTTCTGAAAATGAAGCTTTTAGCTCGATGACCTTTACCGAGTAACAATGAAAAATTGTTCAGTTTTAATTTGTATTTTTTCAGTGATATCCTTACCTTTCCTATACTTAGCACTCCTATCGTGTTTTTGTATTTGTTTGTTGTAACATTATAACCTGCCCCTACTGCACATCTGTGAAGAAGAGCTTCATAGCTCGTCAGATTCCTCCAGTTTAAATATGCTTTTGCGCAATGGATGGATTCATCTTTATTTTTCTGCCGTCAATGGGATTCGGTAGTGGTCTCACAATACTGTTTCATCGATTAACATTGATTTCTTCAGCCCAGGATACATGCATGGAGTCTTGCGTGTAAGAATCAATGTGTGTTTGATTCGTATGCAGCACAGCATTCGGCGCGTGAATGCCGTGCCCTAGGTATCGAGGCCAAGTTCCCAGGGCAGTTGTTTGGGGGGTGGATCGAAATTAAGAGGCGTGGTCATACGAGAATGGCACGGCTTGGGAGACCCTCATCCAGCAGTGGATAGTTCATGGCTAGCGATGATGGTCTGGGTACATGATGCGTTAACATTGACATCCCCCCCCCCCCCCACAGCCACTAGAGGCAATGGCGGAGCCAGGATTGTCAGGTAGGGGGGGCAACCCCTCCAGCAATGAGACATGATAGAGGAGTTGTTCGTGAGTAAGGACTTGTCCCTTGCTTTTTATTCGACGCGTGTGCGGCGATGGCGCAGCCATCGATCGAGGGTCGCATTCGAACCGCGTTGTGTGATCGGCATCGCTGCTCGCTGAAGGTGAATGTCTTCAGGGAAGTCGTGTACTGTATACGCAACTGCGCACAATTCTGTGAGTCACTTATAACTGCTTTGCCTTCATTTATTGCCAATTATGGACTATTGTTCTATCATCTCATGGAGTCCCTGGTACATAATAATATGCTACACAGTGGCAGTGGGGGTCGCAAAATGCCGATTTATTACTAATAAACCCTAATGATCCGATCGAGATTAGGGATTTCGATCGGATCATTGGGGGGGCGTGTGCCCCCCCCCCCACTGGCTCTGCCAGTAACTAGAGGCCGCTGTTTTCACCGCAACGTGAAAGAAAGGAATGCATGCTTGAATTGGATGCCGATACATTTTAAAATTACAATTTTTTAGCGACTTAACGGTGGGGTTGTGTGGATCGTGCAGACATGGAGCCAGTAAGGTAGTTCCTGTAGGAGGCCGTATAGCAAGTGGGCTCGTGCTTGACTATCAATCGCCTTCTACGTGAGGGTTTAGTTGACTCGCTCTCAGTTTTGCCACATTCTGTCCGTGCGCATGGCGATGTGTCCAGGAGCTCGATGTCAGGGTGGTCCGTTGCTGGCCGCGAGGAGGGCTCTCCGGCGGAGATTTCGCGTGGTGGTTTTTGTCGCGCGAAAATGTTGGCACTTGACAAAAGGGGGCATTGTCCAATGTCACGGAGATGGAACAGTCTCGAATTAGTCTTCAGCCCTCAGTGGGGCTCTCCTGCCTAAATAAAGATATAAAAACAAATCTAATGAAGACAATTCAACAAAGGATCACTGCTGAGTCTGCGATGAGATTTCTTTCGGCGTACTGTAATGAAATATCCCGCGAACGGTTATTATTAATCTTTTGTCCAGTGTCTAAATAGGCCTTACGATTCTAATGAGTTTTGTCATATCGTTATTAATTTTATTGCGTTTCGTTAACGTTTTTGAAAGGGCTGGGGGTGTTTCTAAAGGCACATGCGTTTGCATTAGAGCGGACATTGAGATATAAATGTTTTTCAATTAGATGGCTTCAATTGGTCTTCACCCCCACACTCTCACCTCAGTTTTCCAGCGCTATGTTTTACAGACGACTATCGTCCGCAGTATCTTCATAGTAGCGGCGCGATGTTGCTACGTGGCCTTAACCGGTTCCATGATTTGCGAGTACCTTTTCATAATTCGGGACCATGGTCTCCTTATTTTTTTAATCAGTTGACGAGATCTTTAATATCCAACTGTGAAGCAGGCGGCACGTATTTATTGTTCATGCCCGCACCTCCGATTAGCACGGTTGGCTACGTACAGCGCGAAAGAAGTTCATCATACATACAATACAGAATGCAGTATTAACCAGGGCGGCCACCTGGTTCGAACCCAGAACCTCTGTAACTAGCAACAAACGTGCGCGCCCACTCGCGTGATGAAATGGCTTCAGTCATTTCAAAGCTGCGCACCGATTCTACTCCTGTGTATGATGGCAGCAATATTTTTAGGAGATTTCATGCCAACGTTTGGAGTCAGGTGCTCGCCACGAGAGAAAGAATTCGTGTCGTTTTGCTGTGCCTCCTCTGTCAGCACGGACCACGGTGGGTTTACCGCGTGGTCCGTAGTTTGGGTTGCATGGCCCCTCCTATTACATTCCAGCGAGCTTTCTAGGCAGGTAAGGCAGATCAAGCATTGTCCTCTAAAGCTGAGCCCAACTCATTTTAGAAACAAATCGATAGTGGGGCGGACGTTAATTATTTACAGAGATATATTTATAACTGGCATGGGACTTTTGTGGCTGGGAAACTGCACATTAAGGTACAGCCAGTTTTGGGCCGCTCGGTATATTAACGATAATCGCCTGCCGAATTAGGTGGGGTTGCAGCTGGCCTGATAGACCAGCTGGGAGATGACAAGTGCAGATCCGAACTAGGGGTCAGTTTCATTCGATCATCAGCAACATCATTATCAGCGTCCAACATCAGTTTCATCATCACCATGATCCCTATCATCATCAGCATTGGCAGCATCGGCATCATCAGCTCTAGGTAGGAAAATTGCATCACCTGGGTAGACTGTACATTTGGTATGAAATGAACAATGATAATTCAATGGAGATGCTTGTGCTTATAATAAAAATGTGGATTTTCTTACACTCGGGTTGTAATCACCAACATAGTTGAACACTGCTCGATGAAAGTTTGAGTAGACTGAAAATATACAACATCATCATCATTACCATCAACATTTGCCATGGTCTATACACTGCCGGACGGAGACCTCCTCACACCGTAGACATCATTCACGATCCCGCGAAGCCACAATCCATATCGCTCTTGCAGGTGAACTGGCCTCATCCCTCCATCTCCGCAGTAGTCATCCTCTCCAGGGCATGTTTTTTACCTTTGGCTGCCACTCTGTTATACATTTCGCCATCGACCAAAGACGATCACCACATCGCACACTTTCAGATTCGCTTCTGCGAGCCGACTGGAAACACCCTTCCTTCCGATCTTTGGAATCTACCTGGAGCTATGCACGTTTAAATGTAGATTGAAAACGTATTTGTTGTTTAGAACTGCTGTTTGTGTTTAGCTTGTTGTCCTTCCCCCTACGTATGGTGCGAAAGAAGCTCAATACACTAGTTTGTTCTCCTTTAACGCGGTAGTTCTGTTGCTCAAGAACACCGCGTTATGGAAAAATCGCGTTATAATCAATAATATAGGGTAAGGCACAGCGTACAATGAGTGAGGAGTGGGAGTCGCATCTAGAAGCATCCAGCCACATCCCCGCCTTGTGTGATGTAACGCTGAGGCAGCCGCACGACTGCTTATTGCTGCTCACGCGACGTAGTTCTCAATCGCGTTTTATCCAATTCACTTTGTGAAAACTACGTGTTATAGGAGAACAAGACTCTACATCCGTGCATCCATCCGTCGGCCAATGTCTCTCTTCCACCGACGCGTCCGGCCCAAGCCCGCTTCAGCCGATGCGATGTCTCTCCTTGATGTTTGTCGCTTGATCCACGTGCTCCTCTTTCCGCCCCTCCGTGTAAATTGCAAGCAAAGCATCTCTCCGTATTTCTTCGCCACGCTTTTTTTTTCATCCTTTGATCCATTTCCTTCGTCGGCGTCGTTGAATACATGAACATAGGCCCAACGTAAACCTCTCTATGCGTCTCACAATTCACGTTTTATTATGAACCAATTACCACTTGCGGGAATATAGAAATTAACGTGCACGGTAAATTCTGCCCCCCTTTTGTACCATCGTGTAATGTTCCGTGATCGCGAAAAGAGGCCGCGTGCGTGTACTCGGCCTTGCAAGCTTAAGTGACATGCAGCAGCAGTGATGTAACCTGCTGAATTGCATTCGTGATCGCGATTAAAGCCATTAACCGCCCGGGTTAATGGCTGTAATCATGACCTTGCAGAGGAGGCACACAAAAAAATAACAAAACAGCAAAACAATCCCCCATTTCTCCTGCAAGGCGACGCTAGCCGCGCGCCCTGTAATGTTCGGCGCGCTGGACTTGCGATCCCGAGGTCGCTGATTCAATCTCCATCTTCCGGTGGCGCGTCGGTTAAAAACGATGACGCTAGTGTCTTAAATCCACCCCCCCTCCTCGTCCACCACCACCACGCTTCTGTTCACCCAGCGGTATGAATGGGCACGGCACAGTTTAGTCGATGGGCAAAGTCGCGTGTTTGTGGTAGGTGTAAAGTGTGGGCACTCCCACCTCTGCGAAGATGCCTGGTCAGGGTGAAAGGGTAGGCCCTTCCGCCAGCAGTAGTCTAACCGAGACATTGCAGGGCTGCACCTTTACATCGTGCTATGGACCACGAAGGAAATTGTTGGCGGCGAGCACCTATTAAGGCCAGCGTGATAAGTAATGTCGTAGTTTGACTAGCACCATGCCTACCCGCCTTTGCTCCACCAGTACTGGTCTTTTACACATCTCCAAAGCTACAAATTTGAGGCTGAATCAACCTAAGGGAGTTCCCAAGATAGGTTCAAATACTGCACGTCCGGTAGTAGAACCTCTATGGCCAGGGTTAACTGGACGAATGCATCAGTGCTTCTCACACACGTTAACAAAAACACGCGCAATTTGTATTCTCGCACAGGCTGCATTTTGCAGAAAAATGTGACATTTACACAATATCCTGCGCAATGCCCGCACGTTTATCAAATGAACAGATGATGCACGGCTATTCTGGGCTCGCACTTTATTTAATTATGATCTCAATTATTCTCAATTACTGACGTTGCTTCCATGTGAAAATTTACAATGTGCAATGCGCGTCATACTTCCTGTGCGTGTGTTGGCACGCGCCTGTAAAGCCGGCACTCTGGAAGCCACGCTGATGTGATCACATTTTTGGGAGACACTCGGATATGGGGTCGGAGGGGTGGGGCGGTGACGCAAGGAAGACGGTAGTACAGCAAGTAGGTTGCTGATTATACATGTGTGTGCTCTCCTCTCATGCGTGTGGGTTTTCTATCGGTACTCCCGGTAACCTCCAAAGTTGTGAAGCCGTGAGGCGAGCGGCCGTGGCAACACTGCTGCACTGTGGCCGCCTGTAATCCGGCGCTGTGGAGGCAACAGGGAGGGTTGGTGAATCGCCGCACAGATGCTGATGAAACTCCCTTCCCGCGGGTGTCAAGGAGACGCCGTAGTATCGACAAGGCTCAATTATTGTAGCTCGCCGCTCTACGGGACGTCTGGCAAAAAAAATAACCAAGCTGCAGCCGTGTAGGACTTTCTTTGGCACGTGTCGTGACGGGTACTCGCAAGATCCGACCGTGTCCGACTGAATTGGCTTCCAGTTGCCGGACGAATACGTTATGAGGTCGCATTCATTACAGACAAAGTGCTTGCCACATCTCATCTGCCGTACAGCATTCTGGGAGAGTGCATAATTTCAGCATTATTGGTGCAACACGAAAAAAACTCTGTACCGCTTTTTGGTATTCCCCGTCTCATGAGTAGAGTCTGGCCAGGCTTGAATCAATGCTGGCGTTCTACCAGATGTTTATAGGAGCGGAACCCTCTCTGTTCTACATATATTATCACCACATATGTCTTTATAGCCTAAAATATAAGTTTCGTGTTATTATCTGTGTATTTTATCCGGGCCACTCTTGCCCACTGGATAACTGAAAGTTGACTAAGTAGTGGTGAATTGGTCCAAACAGGACCCTTCTAAAAAATGGTTCTTTTAGACTTGGTGAAGGATTTTCAAGCACATAAATGGCAATTCGTTGTAATAACGTTCAAGTTGTAGACATTAACGCGCTATTAATGTATGCCATGAGCAAGATAAGTTTATCCTTGAGCTACAGATTAGAATCTGTGTCACTTTTCCACCAGACGTGGGTTGTGAAACAATAACTGTATTTATGGCATTAAACAATCAGTCTCCTAGCGGTGACTGGGTTGGCTCAAAGGTCAGAGGGTCAGAGTGCTGAGCCGAAACCACTGAGACCCTGCATTTGAATTCATATTTCAGCCGCCTGTGATGAAACTGGGTTCTCCAGTTGTACCGAGTTGATGGTCTCAGCCCCGGTCGCAGAATAACCACGCAATTGACGTTCCAACACTCTCTCAGAGCGAGTTCTGGATGAAATTCGTCATCTCCTAACGCGATGTCGAGAGCACAAATTGGAATACGATTGCGGAGGGCAATAAAAAACCGCAAAAATAACTCTTTCCTGCCAGAGATTGATTTGTGCGAGGGTGCCTTCAGTTACGAGGTCGTACTCGTTGGACGGTAATTGCTTGCCTCAAATGAACCACAATACCTTGCCGGTCTCGTCAAGGAGTATAAACCATAACATGAACCATAACGCGAACTCCGGTCATCCTCGCAGAAGCGGCTTTTGGCTAATCATCAAACAAAGTCGGTCACCGCATCGCGCACTTTCAGATGCGCTTCTGCGGCCGGATGGAATGCTCTTCTCTTCCTTCCACTATTAGGAAGCCACTGGAGCTATGCACTTTTGTATATAGTTTGAAAACCCATTTATTTAGGACTGCTTTTTGTGTTTAGTTTGTTGTCCTTCCACAGCACCTCCGATCAGCATGGTTGGCTGCGTACATTGTGAAAGCAGTTCAACATCCATACATGTTTACAATTTCGATTTAAAGCTTTCGTGACTGCAGGGATTCATCTTCTTGGTTCTTTCGGTAAAGTCACGTAGAAGGGAAGTAATAAAATAATAAAAATAAAACATAATAAAATAATTCTCACGACGTTTCGGCTACAATGCAAGCAGCCGTCTTCAGGTGAAGACGGCTGCTTGCGTATTTTATTATGTTTTATTTTTATTATTTTATTACTTCCCTTCTACGTGACTTTACCGAAAGAACCAAGAAGATGTTTACAATTCTGACGGCATCACAACACCAATGAGCCTCCACCTCCTCTCGAGAGTTGGTGACTAAATTTGCAGCCTGCAGCTGTATGTGGCCATGTGTCTTCTCAAGCCTTGAGCACTGGCCTAGGCACGTGAGCAGCCATTAATTCTGTGACAATGTTATTTGTGCAGTCAGTTGAGACCGGGTGCAGCTATCCAATTCCCTTACTAATGAGAGGCTCCTTAAAGCACAAGGGGGAGGCACATTTTTTATTTATTTTATAAGTTTAAGCTCTAGAGCTTGAAACTGGGACGCATGGTGCTAAATGAACGAACGTTCACTTTGGCTCTGAGTGAATTGTGGAAATTCCACATTCCTATGGCAATGACCAGTTTTTCCATAAAACAACCTTTGTTCATTTCGCACAATGTGCTACTTAATTTATTGACCCTGGAGTGGATGACGGCCTGAGCCAACCCCTTAAAGGGATTTAAACAGATTTTTCATTTGTGGATTTGGCACTCTACCACAGAGCAACTGGGCTGTTCAAATAACATTTAACATAATTCCAATGCATTTATATATTTGAGTCCTCTCTGCATATGGATATGTGATGTAACGATCCTAATAATGTTGTTTTAACCAACTTATACTTATTGATCACCTAAGCCAATTGTGTGCAAGCCAATATAAATATTATTAAAAACAATTCCCAACCCATGTTAATTATTCCTAAAAATGTCTGGACGTATGCTTTCACGTGGGTTGTTGGGATTGCATTTCTCCACGTTCGTGTATGTCCAATGCGTTAGTGAGCTTGCATTTAAGTCCGATTTATCCCTGCCTTCGAAATAGCAAATGCAATAACTTTGGCGCAGAAGCCCGCCAATGTCCTCTTGTAAGTGCGGCAGGGGGCTGTGTTTTTCCGGAAGTGTTTGCTCAGCCAGAGCACGCTAATGGATTGCGCAGATTGATTGATCGTGGTTCTTCCTGTGTTATGGCTTTTTTTCTTGTATTTGTTTTCATCCTCTCTTTCCCCCCTCCACCGTCCTCCGCTCCCGGGCAAAAGCAGTCAACACGGCTGCTTGACTTTTTGAGAATGGGCATGGCTATGAAATATAAATGACAGTGCTCAACCTGAATTCACTGATAGCAAATCGATGTCAAAGGATTAGGTGGCTGAAATTGTAATTGAGGCCCCTGTGATGTAGTGGTTAGACTGCCCGACTCGCAGTCAGAAGGGTTGCGATTTCAAATCCCAGCTACGGGTGGACTCAGTCCCATTATCTCACCAAGGGTAGATAAAAAAAACAAGTACCACTTTATGGAAATCCAACAATGGCCATTCTTCAGAGAGAGCCTGCTGGCTTCTTCCGTAGACATGCTGAATTCCCTTCACCGGCTAAAGCCCCCCCACCCCCCCAATTGAGATGCGAACCGCTCGCTTGAGCTGAGAAGCTTTGCGGTTGACTGCTCGACGTGCCAGCAGTGTGATTTGTTGGCTGCATCTCTCCAGCGAAGCCCGGTGAAGTCCACGATATAGTCGGGGAATTGAAGAGCAAATCGTTGCCGGCAATTGTTACCGGCAATGCATGTTACTCACGAGCAGCAATGGCTAAAGAGTGAATGGGTTCCGTTTTGCTAATGAATACTGTGTTGGTTGAAAACTGCGGTGGATGACAAATGATCGTTCTACAGCGCACAACAACCTCGGGTCGTCACGTGACCTCGGCCTGCTGCGATCTGATTCGACTTCGCTATCTCAGTTGCCCACGGAGAGGAACGGTGATGAGAGTTAGCCAAATTTCAGTGACTATTATTGTTGTTGTTTACAATAGAGAATGGTACGGCACATACTACTGGGGAAGATGACTGAAAGCCCTTACTCTGCTTTGACGTGGTGCATCATGGTCTGTGGGTCTGGTTGGCAATTGGAAGGGTGACCACCATAGCAACATCGGTTCTCTCTGGGCAGTTGTCATTTGACGATCAGTTGGGGACAATCTCTATCCCGATCTGTAATTCAAGTGATGTGTATCATTGTGCAGCATTATCGGGTTCTGTATTTTATAGACAAATGTATACTTCAGGTGAAATACATTCAATGAAGATCCTGCCTCCAATGAGAAATCACATGGCAGTCTTTGATAGGAAGGGTAGGTTTTGGATTTAGTGTCCTGCCTGAAAAGTCTACTTCTTCCGACATTATTGAAGAGCACATGGTTGTGTGATCAGAATAGTAGAAGTTTAATGCAGTGTAACAGAAAAAATAACTAATTTTGTTTTTTGGTATATAATTATATTTAGCTGCCAATGAGCGAGCGAGCGAGCAAGTGAGTGGCTGATGAACATTCTAATGATGTTCTATAGAAATATTAAAAGGCTGAAATTTGGCGTATAGTTGAGTCGATGCTTTTAACAAGAAAAACACATGACCAAAATTGTAATGTTTTGGGTCCTCCAGAGGTTGGAGGCCAAAATAGTTTAATGTTATTGAAACTATACCAAGGTATGTTTATATCTGGGGTGACAAGCAAAAAAAAATGTTTAAGTTTTTTACTCTGGGCACGAACTTGTAAGTTGTAAATTCAAGGGTGATGCATTCTAATGACGTTATATTTTCAATGACAAAATTTTTTAAGGTGCTAATTATTCGACAGCACCTCTCTAATGTTGGTAACACCCTGTAATTCCGGCGCCGTGGATTCGAACCACATCTCTCAAAGTAAACACATGGCGTGGGCAAGATGAGTGGTAGGCAGGTGCCTATTCTTCCACGGCGATGAGGTTGCTACCTTAACCCTCGTGACCCCTCTTGAGGGCCGAGCGCGTGGCGTGTGCGGTGCGCGGTGATCGCCATACGGCTTTTGGCTATAGCCATCGAACAAAGGCGGTCGCCGCATCGCGCGGCGCTTTCGGATGCGCTTCTGCGGCCGTCTGGAACGCTCTCACCTTCCGTTATTAGGAAGCCACCGGAGCTATGCACTTTTACATCTCGGTTGAAAACCCATTTCTTCAGATTTGCTTTTTGTGTTTAGCTTGTTTCTCTTATCCCCCCGCACCTCCGATTAGCACGGTTTGCCGCGTACGATGCGAGAAAAGTTCAACATACGAACACACATACGTGTGAAAACGGCCGGAAGCAAACGGTGGCCCGTTACCCCCCGCGCAGCCCGCCCACGCTCGCACCTTCGGTCCGGCGTGCAGAGAATTTCAGAAGACGAACGAAATCGCGGCACGTGTTTATTTTGTTTCCCCCGCGCGCCACCCTCTCCCCCGTCTCTTGACTGCTTCACAGCCACGCGCGCTATCTTAATGCGATCGCAGTCACCGTGTGTTGCGTTGGGAGATAGAGTGGTGGCCTTTCGTAATGTGGCTGCGTATCGAATGGATGGCTTCGTAATAAGGAGGCATTATATCGTGCATGAATCTGCCACCGTTCTTGCGTGTACATTTTTAGCAGGGAGCACAATGGCAGTGTGCATATATTTTCGTCTGTTTGCAAAAAAAAATCAATTGGCGCTCGTAATAAAATGCGACGAATATCATTTTGTTCTAGTTTTATATGTCACAAATCTAAGTACGTTTGCGCTGGCATGTTAACATGACACCTATTTCCAAAATAAATGGTTTGTATTACAATACGTGTGCTGTACACCTATAATGCTGTACAATATGATTTTAGAACAAGTGTATGCAGTCTGCTCACCAACAGGGGTGGCACTTATGTCCGCACACGCGATTCGTTCTGGACCTTTCTCCACGCACAATACCATATTTAGTATTTACGGTGTTGCACACAACACGGCACAGTGTGCAGAGTAAATCTTTGGGGGCTGACGTAACACGAAGATGTGTTGAAACGAAAACACTTGAAACCAAACACAGCAATGGGATGTCCTAAGAGCAGCAGCTGAGGATCTGTCACTTCTTATCCAATTATGTGACTTAGTGGCGAGTGGTCCTTTTTAATGGATTTCCAATGTTGACATCTGACACCGCGACATACGCAACTTTTTCTCAGGTTAAATGCGCCGGCGGGCATGTACGCGTGGAAAATCGTTTTCCTCCGTCGGCCAAGGAATGGAATGGGTCTGAGAAGAGCGAGTTCGTCCGTCGAGGATATGGAGCGATGGAAGTTGGTCCACGTGCAGCAGCAGGCGCGCTTAGGTGCATTATTACATCGCCGAATCGTGACAAGTGGCAGCGGCTTTTTGGGGGGGGCAGGCCTTCATCCAGCAGTGGATTGATCGTGGCTGATGATGGATGAACGTGCCCTTTGTTTGTTTATTAAGTGTTGAGCCAGCTGGCCAGGAATGAGCAGTGACGTTGCCCACTCTTCACCCAGGCAACCAGAGACCACAGGCTTAGGTGTTTTTAAAATACTTTTTACGAAAACAACGGACAATTAAATATATATCTAAGAATGCACAAGTATAAAAAATAACAAATATATTATTCAGAAGAAAATGTACAATATTTTTTAAAATTCAAATCTTGTCTTTCTCTGCATTTTCTTTGTCATCATATGTGCCACCACTTAATTATTGGTATTAAAATTCTGCATTCGCACACATTGTATACAATATATTTTGCGTACAGGTGCAATTAAATTGCATATCCTTTTGTGTACATTGAAGTAAAACATTTCAGTTTGATAATATCTTACTGAGAGATTGTTGTTTTTAATTCGGGCATTAACATAATTCACTTCGGTTCATTTTCGTCGTCTTCCACAACCGCACACTTTCGTGAATTTTGGGCAAATTTCGTCTCTTCGATGATGCCAAAAATCTACACGGATCGAATCTCATCTTAAAATCCTTAATATTTCAGATCATCACCTTCTTCCGGTAGTGGCTTGACAACAGGTTGCAAATGATTGTTTGGGTTACAGTAGAGTATCATTCGGTGCTGTCTTGCTAACAATGCATGTGGAGTGTTGTAAACGTGCGTGACTTTCCTCGAGAATAGAGAAATAATATCGAACATTTCCATACAGTACCATTGTCTACCTTGCCCTTACGGCATCCAGGTATTTTTTTTTCTTCCCGTTTACCGTTGTCATGCTTTATTCCCTTGCGTAAAATAATCCGCTCACTCCACGTGCAACGCTCAAATATGTGCAATCGCATCCCGGGTGCCCGTTTGCTCGTTCATTCTTCTGCGTTCAACCCGCCGTGTACATTGCATGAAAACTGCCGCACCGCAGTTTTGACATTTGCAAGAGAAAGCGCGGGGATTAAACGATTACGCAGCTCTGCAGGCTTTTAGGCATGTTACGCCTGCCGGACAGTCCATTATTAAGGGTGACGTCATGTTTTATTTTAATCACTCGAGCCTCTGATTTTTTTCTCTCTCCTCCTTTTCCCCACCCCTCTCTTCACGGTCGATGTTTTGCCGTTGCCAACAGCCAATCCGCTTAAGCCGGGATCTTGAGGGACGTGGCGGTGGGAGGGGAGGCATGCAGGCAAGGGAGGGAGAGGAGTAGGGAGAATACAGAGAGAGCGTTGCTACGACGCAGAGCGATGGGTACGGAGAGCAGAGCCCGGTGACGGTCCAACGCTCGCGATGCTGAGCACAAGAGGACTCTGAGCGCGGGGGTCGGTGGGTGGCGGCCGGCGAGCGGCCACGGCAGCAATTTTCCTGCCGACGTCGTCCGGAGTTGCGGTGCATTCGCGCTCCCGTGCGGAATTCTGCGTCCGGAGGAGCGCAACCAAAGCAACGGCCGACCCTGCGTTGGCGACGGACAATGCGCGTTAAAGCCAGCGTCCAGCACGGCTGCCTGCACCTGCCCTCGTGCCGCTTCAGCAAGGGAGAGGGGAGGCTTTTAAATTGAAAAGGGATAAAAGAGAGAGTGGGGTGGGGGGGTGGTAGCGAAGGAAAAAAAATCCCGTCAACGTCAGAATAGTTTTTCTTCGCTGTTTTTTTCATCAGCCCTGCTGTCCGTGTGGAAATGGCTTTTCTCATGCGTTGCTATGCCAACTGTCTGCGACCGTGGTCGTCAAAAGTAAGCTTTATCATTTTTCCACGCACATATCGTCCGTTTTCGCCGCGTGAATTTCGGTAACGAGAGCGGGAATGGCACCGGGGCACGATTTGTGCGTGTGTCGCTGTCGTCCTGGTCTCTCCGCTGCCTGCGGCCCGTGTTCGTGTTCGTGGGGGTGCCTGCAAACGGCTCTCCCGGTGTGTTTTCGCGTCCTTGCCGCGCGTTGTTTGGCACGGTGCTTGTCGTTTCGCACCACGTACCACGTGGGCTCAAGAATTCGAGGTCTCGGCACGCGGGGCGAAACGTTGGACATCATTGCGAAACAGCGCGCGGTGCAACCTGAAATCACATCGGAGAGATTTTTTGACTTGGCAGCCACCTCGTAGTTTAATAAGCTGGATTTGAGCTTCTAGTCGTTGCTATTTAAACAGCCCCAAGCAAGAAGAATATTTCGATTTAAAGCTTTCGTGACTGCAGGGATTCATTTTATTCTGTTTAAATTTTATTATTTTATTATTTCCCTTCTACGTGACTTTACCGAAAGATCCAAGAATAAGAAGAATATTGACTTTGTGAGGCGTCTGTGAATAATGATTATAGACAATAATGCCGTTATAATTTTACTGCCCGAAATGAATTTCTAACTTGAAGGGTTTGTTATAATTGTGAGCACAGTGTCATATTTCTTGAGTTTGTTTCTTGGTAATAATAACATTGCAGTTGTCCATTATACAGAAAAGCTTCATCTGAGACTTGGGAGTTTTTATTTTGTTTGGGTGGGTTCTCTCTGGCAGGTGTGGCCAGACATTTGCAGTGTGTGTTGATTGTGGGGAGGAAATTGGAGTCCTGTACCTGTACGAACTCTGTGCACGTGAGTAGATAATTCCGACAAAATCTGTAGCGGACAGGCCAGAAACCCATCGTCGGTCACGTAAATTCTACCGGTCGTAATTTAAGCCCTGCGGGTTTGAGAGTTCCTTAGCACATGCTAATCTCTGTGTGATCCAACAAACCCAGCCATATCCAAGGCGTTGAATCACACCCATGGACCACCACACCCAGCTTTGCATTGTTGACGTTTCGTGCTTTTTTTTCCCCAAACCAATTGCTGGCTGATAGATACAGAACAAAGTAATGCATTCTTATCATTTACTTACACCGTGTCATTATGCGTGTTATGATTGTATCTTCCTCCTCCTTGTCTTCGATTCGCCAGCAGCGGCGGGAGCAAGCAATTTCAGGGCTGCACCTTTACCGCCTTCACCCTCGGTGACGCGATTAATCGCCACGAGCCTGGGTCACCACCGTGTGTTCAAGAATCGAGCCCTTTAACTCTGTTTGATGTTGTTTCTGAATGTAGCGCCCCTAGTGGCTAAGGAGGTCACGTGAGCCGGTGACCTTACAGCACTGTACCATATAGCACGGAATACGAATCGAAAATAATGTATTCTTGCAGGCATGATTCCCGATGCATGTAGCCAAGTTGTATGAATGTAGTTCAGTGCATCCATCCATCGTTGAATGCCAACAGCGCAGTATTATTTATATTTCATTTTTCTCCGTCACGGTTGCTGAGCACAGGGCCCCAAATGGCCAAGACATCAAGTGGCCAGTAACAAACAGCCCCGTGGAAGGTTTTTAATAGAATGGCTTTTGTAGAAGTGGATGGCAGGATGACCAGGTAGCCGGATGTATCGGTGGCTTGAGCCTCTAATCCTTGTGTTCTTCGTGCAGCGTTAGGCGCCTTGAGGAGGCGGTAACAGCAACTCGGCTCCCGAAATGTTTGTGGGCGTTTGAAAAAGGCACACTTTTTTTGACATACTGGTCTCATTCTCCATGCCAAACATCCCAAGGGGGGGGGAAATAAAAACATGTAATGATTCAGCTAGGGTTTAATGTGTTTTAATTACAATATTTATTATTTACAGTACAGTATATGGTTTTTGGGGGGCTGGGTAGCAGCATGTATTGATGGGTCAGGGGTGGCCAGATCAATGGGTTGCTGGGTGACTGGGATACTGCCTGGCTGGATTGCTAGATGGCTCGGTTTCTGGGTGAATGGGTAGCTGGATAGTTGGCTGACTGGGTGGTTGGAGGGTGAGATTGCTGAATTGCTGGTTTGGCTTGGTGGCTAGATGGATGGGTTGCTGGATGCCTGGGTGGCTGGATTTCTGGGTGGCGAAGGGTGTTTGGGTTGATGGCGGAATATATGGGTGGGTGGGTCGTTGTCTGAAATTCTGGATAGCTGAATAGCTGGGTGGGCCGTGTGACCGTGTAGGTGGGTGTCTGTGTGTCTGGGTCTCTAGGTGGGTGAGTGCCCGTGTGGCCATGTGTATGGGTGGTTCCTTAGGGCTAGAGACCGTGCCTACCCCCCCCTTTCCCTGCCCCCCACCCGGTTGTATTTTCCCCTGTGAACTGACCGTGCTTCAGGATGCCCATGCGATTGGCCTCACAAAGAGACAATGGGGGGACAGCATTTGTTAGGGAAATGGATGTGGCTGAGATGGGGAGGAGGTTAGAAAGGGGGGGGGGGGGGTGGTCGTGGCCGCTTCAGTAGCTGTGTGTGCGGCGGTGGTGGTGGTGGGGGGTTGGCAGGCCAGGGCGGGAAAAGGTTTAGAATTACAGCCATTTATTTAACGGGGCCCTTTTGCTGCCATCGGGAAGCTAGAGCGCTCCGTGACAGCTGCAAGAGTGGAAATCGCCCCCTTCAGCAGCCATTTTTTCCCGTGAATCCTCTCGCAACCGCGGCTTGCCCTGGAACCTGCCTCGGCTGCGCGCCCTGAAGTAACGGCGCCCGCACGCACCATCGACCGCCGCGGTGCTTCTTCTTTTTTTCTTCTTCGTTTGTTTGTTCGTTTTATTTTGAGCGCTTGTCGCGAAGACACGGGTGGCTAGCGTGTGCGCGGCCGACATGGGTTTGAGCCTTTGACAGCGGCCATCAGTCAAGCCGGCGGGTGTCGGGGGTGGGGAGGTGGGAGATGAACCATGAAGGGCCTGGAGCTCGTAACGATGTGCGTTAGTCAGGAGGTGAGTTTCTCGTTTGTGGCCGCGACGGAATTGCAAGATCACACGGGCGGCCGTCCGCGGCGGGGGCTTGTGTGTGGGAATAGAATGATGCAGGCCGTATCCCATGACCGCCCGACTCCGTTTGTAAGGCGCCTGACGCGCAGTGTGTGCTTGATCAATTGTTTGTTAATCGCAAGAGGCTGATTTGGCCGTGGCATCGATCGCGAAATGCCGCGTACTTGTGGGAACCTCTTTAAAGGGGGTGGTGGGTTGAACGCGTCTCTCTCACCGTCCCCCGTGACTAAAGGAGCCAAAAGTGTTTTATTCAGCGGATGACAACTGCCACTTTACTCTTGAATAGGCGTTGGAGTGACGCTCGTTTAATTTGGAGGAAATTTCACATTCCCACGACGAGGGCCGTTGTCCGCAGAAAATTGCTGCTTTTGACTTGCCACAAAAGTTTTGAATGTCCCGCGAGGAAATGGAGCAATAAAATCAGGTTCTGTGCAGGTGCTTTGTGGATTATTAAATTTTAATATCGTGAGAGATGGTTATGTCTTCAGAAGGCCTTCATCCAGCAGTGGATTGAGCATGGCTGATGATGATTACATTAAAGCTTGACTTTAATTGTTTGAATAGGATTGAACATTATGCGTGTGAGTCAAGCAATCTAACCTCGCGGCTTGATTCTACTTCCACAGGAGATTCGTATGCACATAGATTTATGAAATGGATGCAAAGACATAAAAACTAATATCCGCAAAAAGAATTACCGAAGATCTTTCTGTCATGTGGCCCCAAAAACCAGCGGCGGGTTTCGAACCCATGTACAGTGAACTCTTGGACAGTTGCTTTGGTTTCCCGCTTGGCAGTAACAGATCGATCCTCTTGCTCCCATCATTTGAAGACCTTCTTGAGTGGCCTGCTGAAAGAGCATTCCTAACTGACAGCATTGATCCGCTGGCAAATGCATGCCATATTTACGTCCTGTATTAACGATTTGGCAATTTCCTGAAATTTATTCCCACGATTTTTCATTGGTAGAATCAAATTGGGCGAGCACTCGTGTTGTGTTTTTTTTCCAGGTTCCATTTTGGCTGTTCTGTAATTGTTTGTAAAATTGCTCATGCCGGCGCCCGTAGCTTGGCAGCCCCTGGAGTAATCCATCATCGTTTTAAGTCTGTGCAGCAACTGACGAATGTGTACACAAACATATTGACTGGGGGGGGGGGGGGGGGGGGCGGCCAAACTACTGTGAACGCCAAAGGGTGCCATGGTGGTGAGATGTAACTACCTCGCCTGGTATATAAGAGGTCGTAGGTTCGATCCCGACCCCTGACGCCTGTATATTGGGAGTTTGCATGTTCTCCCCGTGGTCACGTGGATTTTTATCTGGGTCCTCTGGTTTTTTTCCTCCACATTTAGAAACATGCATTTAGAGTATTTGGCGGCTATATATTTCCACACGATGAGCCACTTCGTAAAGCTATCATTTGTAGGCAAGTCGCTTCTGAAAAAGAGCTATATGGCTCAGTGGGCCTTTCCTGGGAAAAATAAAATAGATATGTACACGGAGCTCAAAGAACAAGTTTACCTTATTCTAATTATATTTTGACTGATACAGATCACAACTTTGTTATGGTGACAATCTATTGTTATGTTGATTATTACGCTCACATTAATTTATTCAAGGGCGGCTTGATTGCCTCATAGAGACGGTTCTATTCCCATCACAGCTGCTCAGTAATTTCTACAGGGAATTAGCAAAGCGTGCTTGCTGCTGCCTGAAAAGTAGATGTTAAAGACCATACGAAGTGTACGTGTCATCGCCAGTGTCATCGGCCAAAATTGTCTAAATGAATTGTAAACTAGTACCAGTCTCTATGCGAAGAAAAAAAAATATCAAAGCTTCAACCGCAAATGTCATGTTGAATCCCTTGACTTAAAATAAAAAAAAGATTTAGCGCGGCCACAATCTGTTTCCACATATAAATGAAAATATATGTTTTTGTCCATTAGCCTATTTACTTTCCAGACCAAATATTACCAAGCAGAATTTGTTCAAGTGCGACAATATTCTCGGCCAGTTCCAACCTCCTAACAAATTCCGCAGCAACACATAATTAATTTGTGCAGTGAATTGTAGTTTTAAGTAAATCTTTTCGACTCATGATGAAATGGTGATACAGATTCTTTTTTCACGTTTTTTTATACAGGACCCTGATAACATGAAGAGCAGTTTAATATCCTGCACTGCTCTGTCCATCGTTTTTCATTCTCGAACCAGCCAGTGCGGCAAAATCAAATGTATTTCACAGTTTTTCACGAGTTTGCTCTATGCTCACACTTTGAATGTATTCAAACAGTGTGAATTGTTCGCCTCATTGACATACACGACAACGTGATGCTTGTAAAGTGATATTTCTACTGACATTCAAGATGTGAGCTGGGCTTGCATGATATTGTTTTGTTTCACATGTTCTATTTGCTATATTTTATGCTTACATTTCTGGTATTTGAATACCAGTGCGTATGGAAGACGCTGTACATGTCATGGAAGGATAGGATAAACGATGTTTGCGTTTTGTAATGGGACGTGGCAAGTGTTCTACCAAGCAGGAGGAGGTAGCGATGGGTGGGAGGACATGTGCAGGGCGGTAGAGGACAAGTCGCAGCGATGTTCAGGGACCAACGACCAAGTAGAAGACAGAAAATTAGATAGGAGAATAACACCGTCAGAGTGTATGTATGTTGAACTTCTTTCACACCGTACATAGCCAACCGTGCTTATCGGAATGGGGGGGGGGGGATGGCGGGTGAGGGGGGATCAATATTATGACGACTCTGGGATCTATCAGAAGGAAGCGATGGGGGGGGGGGGGTTGTAAGGGGCTCCATTAACCTTGGCCATGCTGACCTCCTGACCTTGATTTGTTTTTTCTATACTGTGCTTTATAACCAGGGGAGAGCCGACTGAGTTAAACATTGGTGAGCCGCTGACTTGGTGAAGTTCTATGGGAGGGTGGGGTGCCCATAACTCACCTCCACCATGGCCGGTATCTCAACACAATGCAGCTCACGGGGGAACCGGCGTGCGCCACCGCTCCCGCAGACAAAACTAGATTTCAACAAATTATGCTACCACGCGAGGCGGTTGCGTGGGTATTGTTCAAAAGTACTCGCGTTCATTCGTGTATTCGGCCCAAATTATGCAGCACAGAAGCTTCGGCGCGCGGGGGGCTTTTGCGGCAAACGGACCCGACAGCTGCCAGTGAACTCTGTCGCGAGCGGTGTTGACCGCCACTCCACTTGAGGTGCTGTGCAACCAACGTGACCGCCGCGATCGGGGAGGGCGTCGGGTCCAATCCAGCTTGAACCGCAGTATCTGTGTTTTTCCAGCAGGGAGGGCACAGAGCCTCCTGTCACTTGAGAAGTTTGCGACCACACTCCAGCGGTGTAATAAACTGCGCGCGACCGGAGAATAACCGAGCTCGCACAATGGGAGCCTTTGTCGCGTTCGCTTTGCCGATCTCGTATCCAGGATTAGCATTTGTTAAGAGATTGGCCGGGGAGTGCTGATCCGAGGGGCGGTATCCTTTTGAAGGGGGCCTCCGATCGTGCAGCCAACGCTGCAACAGTGCAGCGCTGTGCTCTGCCTATTGGAAGCTCCTACAAACGGCTTCCTTGCGACGAAACAGCCCTGGAATGACAGAGTTGCAGGTCCCTCTCCCAGTGACTCATGGAGTTGATCTTTCTCATCTTCCCCATGTAAAGTGGTCCATATCGTTATATGGTCAAGTGTGCATGTGGTCACTGCGTCTCTTGATACTAACACCAGCGTGATGAATTCGGTTGCAAGTACCAGTTCGTGGCAATGGAAAGCGACATAACCGACGTGGGTTAAGAAAACGTGCTGTCAATGAGTGCGCATCGCACCCCGTGACGTTGATCAATGAACGTGGACACCGACAAAGGCAGCGGAACAAAGGCTGAAAAGAGGCGTCGAGAGGGGGGTGCATGCCCGGACATACGCCGAGAGACGGATAGAGGGGCACAGGCGAATCGGATGGAACGCAAATCGGAGGCGTAATATGGTTTAAAAACCGCAAGTGGGCTTGGGCACGACGCACGGAGCGACAGGGTATGATGGCCGGTGGCCAAAGAACAGCAGCCCAAAGGAGGGAATGCCTCCAAGAGGGAAAACCACTTCGGAGATGGAGCGATGAGATCTGTCAATTGTGCAAGAGTGAAAAAGGTCGTGGCATGGCAGGACTACGATGGCTGGCAATGGTGTAGGGAAGAGGAAGAGGCTTTACCCTTCCTGGCAGCAATAGAGGAGGTGTTAAGATGTTCAAACACTGAATAGACAACGATTACAAGGCATCACGCCAGTATTAACCACACATACTTGGCGCGTCAGTGAAAACATGCAAACAAATATGCTTTGACAATGTACGCATTGCCCTTGAAACGGATTTGGGCTGCATCAGAGACAGTGTAAGGAAGCCTTCATCCAGCAGCGGATAGACAATGGCTGCTGCTGATGATGTTGTTGACCAGTTTATAATAATTTTGCTTGAATTTGGCCACCAAACTTGGGCTTGAACCCAGAAGTTATGAACTTCGATTTCATTTCGAGAATTGGGCACGGTGCCTTCAAGACACCCAGTCATCCTATTTTTGTCATCACATTCAGAGAGATTTCCGTGACTATTCTAACAGCTCTTCCCTGCTGACTTTTCAAAGTGCGCTGTGCCTCGGGGGAAGAAATAGGCTTAAGACCGTAGATGATAGAGCCGTGGAAATAATTGTGATAGTTTATGACCATTTACAAGAAATGAATGTTTTCATTTTGGCTAATACGAAGTGTGTGATGATTCAGTCAATCCATTCATTAATATTTAATCTGAAGAGTGGAAATATATGATAAAACTCAAATCTTTTTAGACTCTTTTTACTATAAATTGTGAATAATTCTCGAGAGAGGAAAAAAAACATAATACTTTTCATCATCAGTATTTCAATTTGTAGCTGTTTAAAACAATAAAAAAATAACAAGGGTATAACTTGCAGTTTTATATTCTGTTCAAACTGGCACTGGAAGTTCCACACCTATTGTGTAGCATCCATCTTTCATTTGAGGTCACTTTTTTTAGTTTATTAACTTGTCGTGGAGAAGTGCTTTGTGTTCTTTCCTAAAGGACTTATTTTAATCCAGAAGAAAGTATTGGGAAAAAGAGTGAAATAAATTCAATTAAGCCATACAAAATCTATATATATCTTAAAAGTTGTTTAAAAACAATAAAAACACAAGGATGTAACTTACAGTTCCATATTTTGTTCAAACCAATACTGGAAGTTCCACACCATTCAGTAGAATCCATCTTTCATTTTAGATCACTTTTGTAGAGTTATTAACTTGTTTTGGAGAAGTGAATTGTGTTTCCTCTTTCCTAAAATACCTATTTTGATCTAGAAGAAAGTTCAGATAGGTAGGAAAAAGAGTAAAATAAATGAAATTAGGCCATGCATAAAATAGTTTTCTTAAACAAATGACAATTTACAAAGTCAACATTTTCAAAATGGCGGATATGGCAGGTCCATCTTTTTTAGAAATCTGCTTTTTACTGTAATCTTACCCCAGGGTAGATCTTCCCTCAGGGTAGATTATACTGTAATCTTTTTACCTTATCATCTGAGATAATTTTCTCTGCTGCAGTCTCTCGTACTCCCCATGAAACCAGTAAGCAACGAC
The DNA here is from genome assembly GCF_015708825.2 of Lethenteron reissneri. Classification (NCBI taxonomy): domain Eukaryota; kingdom Metazoa; phylum Chordata; class Hyperoartia; order Petromyzontiformes; family Petromyzontidae; genus Lethenteron; species Lethenteron reissneri. The sequence continues at coordinate 8,941,892 of NC_083825.1, read as the reverse complement.
ATTATGGCAGCAGGGTTGATCACAGTGGTACCACAACATGCAGTTCGTTTTTTTGCGTGAGAATTGTATCAGCCAGCGGTTATATAGTGATTAGCGATTCTGCTACCGTAGCCATGTTACAAAGATGCGAAGCAGCATTCTTCTGGATGAGCCTCAGCCGGCGGAGCGTTATATCACATCTTGACTGGGAATGGCCCCCCGCTATAGGCTAGATTTGGGGCTTGATATTTATTGCCGAATGTTTTTCTGGGGGCGTTCGTACACCAATAGGTGGGCACGTGTGACCAGCAACCACGGCCATAGCGAAGAGGTCTACCGGATGCGGTGTGCCAGGTGTGGAAATATTTTCCGAAGCTCAGTTCCGGAAAGTTCCGGCTGCAGTAAAGCCTCGAGCAGTCGTCAATAAAAACAACAACATCTGGAATCACTTATGCAGCCTTCTCCTTGTCAACACTAGCCAGTACTCCGTGTTTTATAAAGTGTGGTCCACCCCATACCAAGCGCCTGTATCATGCAAAATGGTTCTGGGTTCGAAAACCCTCGGAGCTAGTTTGAGGAAACCATCCCACTACTGGAGGACTGGCGTTAGTCCCTGATGCTTGAGAATGTAATTCAGACATGCAGTGGTAGCAGCGGTGTAAGCGGTCGGGTGTGCAGAGGGCCCCAGGTCCTGGGCTATGCAGCGGTGGTGGGGAAATGCGACTGGAGGGGAGTCTAATGTCGTTATTGCTTGCTCCAGGGCTCATGCCAAGCACGCTCCGCCGCTGGATGTTGCGCTTGTATAGGAAAGCAAGGTCGCGGATGTGCCGCCTCAATGCAATGACACTGCCGCGATGAAGTCCCTTCAACTGCATGTGCAGCCCCACTGATCCATTGCTGGGTGTTGTGGAGGAATGAGGTGAACAGTGTCAATATATATTCGTGGTTATCAAATGCATTCATCATCATTCTGTAGTACGTAGCGGCAATGTCCTTGGGTGTTAAAATGTATGTCATTTTTCAACAATTAATTTATGCCATAAATCGATCGGGCGTGTGATGGAGTATAATTATGCAGCATTGATTAATAATTGCATCATTAGTTTGTCATTAAGAATGGAAAATCATTTTATTCTGCGGATCATGTCGTTTATCAGGGCAATGACTTTGCAGGCGCTCATAACAGCAGTCACATTAATAATATATATTTTTTAAATCATTATGAACACAATTAATATCTGTGTATTAGCACGGTGGGCTACGTGCGGTACGAAAGAAGTTCAGCAAACACATGTCGTCCTCTCAACTGAGGGCTTGGCGCAGCTGATCAGCCTCCTACTTGCCCTCATCCATTCTATTTCTCCCACCCCTTGCAGAATCGTCTTTGTAATTGCAGCAGCCGAGCCTCTTGCGTTACACCCAGCAGCTGATCCTTGTGGCGGTACCCTGGGGTACCAAATAATACAAAATGGCCGAGCAATTAAATATTTTGTTTCTGGGACACTATTTTTCCCAGGGGTGTACTTAACTCTGCGACTGGGGTACCAATCAATCCGCAATCAGTGCCACTCCGCGATGTCGAAACGCAGCGAGGACGACTGTGCCGAAACCCTAAACGCTCGTACGCACCGTAGTGGTGTATCGTGTACAGCTCGTCGAGATGAGTCGATTGCCGCATCGCCGACCATCAACAGACTAAAAATGACTGCATCACGGACAGTGTGCGAGAGCCGTGGTACTATGTTACCCGGGGTACCGCCATAAGGTTCATACACCACATTCCTTCTCACCAGGATTATGACCAATTGCTGCTTGCATCTGCTCTCTCGTCTTCCCATCGCTCCAGCTCGCTCGCTCGCCCACTCTTTCCTGTAATGCCGCATCTCAGAATCAGAATATTTATTTATACTGGCGGAATCCGATGAGCTATAAAGCTCTTTTTCACAGATATCCAGATCTCTTTCCACGCCGCTTGTTTGTAACGCGCCCCTTGCTTCACTCGGGTATATGCCACTGCTTTGAGTAACTCGCTTCCTCATTCTCATGTTCAGTGCTCAGTTATTACTCCGCTTGTGCTTTTCATAAGGCCATCTCAGTCATTCTGATTGCTAGCAAACAGAAATGGCGGTGAAGACGTGTCAGTGTTTCCATGCTCATATGAGTGTTCCGCTTTGTTTGTGGGGATAGGTTCCCTCCATCGTACAACAACTGGTGACTTCCCAGCGAAGGCTGCTCATTTTCAGGACCCTTGGGGGATGATGACGACAAACTTAATGGCAGCGATGATGATAACAATGATGATTATGATGAGAGTGAGACGACAATGACGATGATGGCTTGATAATGATGATGGTGATAATGGCAGTGACGACAGTGACGTTGATTATAACGACAGTGATGATGATGATGATGATATCAGAGCCATCTCTTTGTGGCATTTGAGTTTGTGATTTCACTACTGGGGGCTCCGGTGCTCTGGAAATCAAGCTGCCGTGTGCATGTGTCTCAAAGTCACGTCTTGAGAAAGCATCTGTATTGCAATGGAGACGTATGAATGTGTGTATATTTGTTGAACTTCTTTCGCAGCGTACGTAGGCATCCGTGCTAATCGGAGGTGCAGGACTTGTGCTGGTGGGCCAGTAGCTTGTGACAACAAATGCATTTGAATGCAGACTTTATTTCTTACAATAAAGCCACGGGTGATGATTTCACACCGACGGGAGTGCATAGGGGTTCATTTTTATGTTGTTTTGTTAAAGGCTAAGGGCCACGAGAATTGACTCATCGGCTGATATAATGTAGCTGGACAGTGTGAATAATGCACCCTCTGGAAACCAAATCCGGGGTAAGCAGCGGCTAGAAAAATGTAATCACGTTTGTTTTTATAAATGTATTATTTTAGCCCATTCATCCATCATCTGCCTGCCAATTAGTGCCTTGTGGCAGTTTTGCCAAAGGGGGACATCTTCGCCGAGTCCAAGAGGTCGTTTTCCAGAGTAAATGAGGACACAATGAGGAGGCTGTAATTATTGAAATGATGCGCCAGATTATTGTGTACGGTTCAAACGTGTTGAGAAGCATCCCGAATCCGTTCTGTCGTCACAGGAGAGCTGTAAATCTGTAACGTCAATTAAAAGACTGAGGGTCCTTCACTGTGCCTACAAAAACAAGAAAACAATGTTGGTCTATCAAACACATGGACTTTGCAGACCACTGCTTAAATAAAAGCGGGTGTAGTGAGATATGCCATGACACTTACAATTCGATTTGATGTAACTTTCATTCATTTAGACTTTGGGCTTTGATGCGATCACACAGTGGTTCACTCCTGACAAGATCTTTAACATTCAACCTCGGGTAGTTTCGTGAAGAAATGACTAAATGGCTGCAGTGGGCATCAAACTGTCGACCCCGTACAATGTGGCTGGGTGGTGAGCCCTGTGCCAAGCGCTGACCATCGTTATGATTAATGTGATTATTCACTGCTGACTGCTAATGCAAAAAGTCAAAATGCAATTGGATGTTTGTCTGTACCGTGAAAAATACCCCTATCTAAGTAAAACATTCAGCCGTAATCTGAAATTGCCATACCTCATTTAAGGTTTGGGGGAAGCTGGATAACTTGATGGCTCGTGCGCTTGCAGCTGAGATGAAAGATTGCAAAGTTTTAGTGGCTCGGAACCTACCCACGCACATTAATTCTCCAAGACATTATCAACAGACGCAGTCTGCTCTTTGGTTTACGTCAAAGGTCCTGTGCTATAATTATGAAGAGTGTGTCATTGTGTGAAATCGTCACGGACCGTTCCCCCCCCAAAGATTATTTACCATAAAAGACAACATTTTGATTAAGTTTCACTTCATGAGCACCGGAAGTTGTCATGCTTTAAAAGTCAAAGTGATTTACTGTTCAAGTAGGCATCTCTTGTTTACAGGCCAGAGCCAGTGATGGGAAGTTCCACATTTTGATGGTGGGGCTGAGTCTGTCTGCAGGACAACCACTTTTGACTTCCTCACAAAGTAGTACTCTGTGACCCCTGGGGGATAATGGGCTGGGTCAACCCCCCCAAACTTGGATTTGAACTTGCATCCTTCCGATTGCGTGCAGCTCGCTTTACCGCTGAGCAGCCCGCGTGAATTCTAAACGCTGTATGCGTACATCTCGTTTGTGTTTGTCATGTATCAATCTGATTCAGAGCATGGAGATGATTTTGCTGCGAGTAATTTCCACGTGATAAGCCGCTTCGTTGAGCTATCGTTTATGGCCTGGTCGCTTCTGCAAAAGAAGCTAATAGGCCAGTGGGCTTTATCTGATAAAATAATAATATATTAGTTTCATTTGTATTTTTTGTGATTTGCTTACCTTTCCTATCATGTTTTTTATTGTTTGTGTAACGTTCTGACCCGCCCCGACTGGACATCTGTGAAAAAGAGCTTTTTTAGTTAATCGGATTCCTCCAGTATATAAATATATATTCTGATTATGATTCGGAAATATAAATATAACCGATACTCACGCTTCGTGGCATTTAATGATGCAAATCTCTGGATTGACAAGCTCGGAAATGGTACCTTAATTTTTGTTTCTCATTTTTCAGGAGATTACATGCACGATGGCAATTTTCATTTCCGGGAATGCCAGATCCCTCTTTGAAATCAATTCAATTCCCACGGCTTTCTGAGAGGGGGGGGTGGGTTGGGTGGGTCTGTCTGCCTGTGGCAAGTCGCAGCTGATGAGTGATGCTTAGCATTTGCGTCAAAACACAAAAGCCACAGCAATTTTTTTTTCCATTTGCTCATTTCGATGAAACAGAAAACCATCTGCTCACTGTACACAACCGCACAACTCCGGTACAGGCGCCAAGACGCGTGGCATTTGGGTCATGTTGCTGATAGGGCTTGTGGGCTCCGCTAAGGCAACGGGACGCATGGATATTAATATCGCGTAATTACTAATGTCGATGGGTTTGAAATACTGCCAGAGGTACCCACAAGATTACTCCAGTGCCTTTGGTTAATGGCTCATGGTGTCGAGAAAAATGGGTGTGAATCCAGCAAATCGCTGTACGTGGGTGTGAATTCATTTGTGTGTGTAAAGTACTGCCGTTCAAAGATTGTGTAGGTGGTTTTTTTTAAACGTTATATTGCTACATTTACAAATTGCGTTTAGGTCTGATAATAAAAATTAACACTCGCCGCCCCACGCCGATTGGAGCAGCGCGATATGCGTTGTGTTTTTCTGTGTCATGCAAATAATATCATACACATGCAGCTCAAATTGCTTTTTTAAAAACCATCAGAATGGTTTGTTTTACTTGACATACCCTGTCAGGGGCGTCAGTGGCTTTTGGCGATGACGATATCTTGATCTTGAATTCAACCGATAAAAATATGTCTTGAAGAAATGATCGATGGGCATGCAACATTCATTATTTACAGAGCTTGGGCGAGTGCCATCTGGCGTTGGGTATGCGAGGCCTGTTGAAGTACATTCCGAGGTAGTTCTTTGGTGTCATCTTCTGGGCCGTTCTGCTGACAACGGCGATGGTCTTGGTCTGCTGTCCGTAATAATTGCAGAAAGAGGTCGACAACATTGCTCTGAGAGGCATATCTGGAAATAAAATTGGTGGTAAAAATCATAAATTATATAATAAAATACCAAAATATTGCCATATAAGGAAGAATCCCTTTCACTGGTTTTATTTATCGATTGCGTAATTTCCGCAATGTTTTTATTTTATTTCACATTTGGTACAGGATGCAGATAGCGGATTTATTTATTTTAATATTACCACTTCCTGCATATGTGCTGCAGATCTAGGGTCCTCGGATAACTGCAGTTTTTTTTTGTTTCAGGTCACTCTCCTCTTTACGAGGGTTGCTGTAACGGTTATCGCACCGAACTTGCCTTGCTGACGTCAGCAGTTCGATCTCCCTGGCGCGGACAGTCGAAACAATGGGGCATGATTGTTAAATATCCCCCCATCTCTGTCCACCCAATTAAATGAAATTGGTATATCTCAGTTGCTCGATTGGCCGGGTTGCGTGTGTAAAGCTTGGGTGCTCCCACCTCTTCCAAGACGTCGGGCCAGAATGGAAGAGTAGGCCAAAACACCCTCCATAGAAGGGGCTCGCTCTCCGGCAGTGGCATGAGCAAGAAGCTGCAGGGCTGTACCTTTACATTTTCCTCCCTTCCCTTTGCATCGCACCTCCAATTCCTAGCACCTCCGATTAGAACGGCTGGCTTACGTACGGTGCAAAAGAGGTTCAGTGTACACGCGTACATACATCGGCATGGCGTCACGCATTTAATTCAGGGGTCATGGCATGGTGACGGGCGAAACTCGAGAACACATTCACCTGGGGACGTGCTTGGACAATGACAGGTCGTGAGCTCACGGTGATGCGAGCCCGCGGGAGGCTTTCGTTAGATTAAACGGAACGCAATCTTGTAAATTAAATTCCTGCCAGTGATGGGGATCAAAATTCTCCAGACTTATCAATAAAAGTGCCGGTACTCCGCCCATAAGATTCTCATCTAATTATGTTTTGCAATATAACAATCATCATCACCTGCTGCTGCTGCCGCAGCTATTATCAATCCGCTGCTGTATGTATCGGGGCCTAAATTAATCATTTGAAATTGCATCCTTGCTATAGTTTGCTATTCCTACAGTGGTCACCGACACGCTCTGAACTAAGTGCTCGAAGCAGCAGTCAATGCCGCATGGCTAGATGTAAAAAAAACCTCAAAAAAAGAATTACAATTCATCGAGATTTGCTCATATTCTCTCCTACTTACTATGAACCATACATTGTGACTAAAAGTCACCCTATGTTTGTATTGCTTTTAATTCACCACGTCTATAGCGCTTAATATTGGACATTTTGGACTCAACCGTGGCTTGCTGATGAGTACTAACACAAACGAAACCTGATCTATTTCTTTGATGTTGGATCATTGCCAGTGGAAAATATTAGTCTCGTCAGATGAGCACGGTTAATTTTTAAGCAAGCAGATGTTCGATTTAAAGTTTAACTTGTTTCTTTACGTGCAAATAGCATCACAATTATATTATAGTGCAAATGAAATGGCTCATATAATTTAACAAATGTCCAATATTATCCTTTGGCTTAATGGGTTAAGTGCTGTTAGTGAGCACTTATGAAGGCTGGCACAGCACAGGAAGGGGTGGGTGGCCAGCACCACACCCGGCCACCTTTGTCTCCCCAGTGGCGATGTTTACACACTTAGGGAAAGCCCAGGACCTGTTCAGATAATCGGCACTGGTGTTGGTCGCATGTATCGCTGTATGTTGAACTTCTTTCGCACCGTACGTAGCCAACCGTGCTAATGGGAGGTTGTGACCGGGAGTCAAACTCAGGTCGTAGGGTTCTTGGCGTAATGCACTAACCACTCCACCTCCGCACCCCAAAGACAAAGATCCCCCGTATAGCCTGAACAGACTGTTGGGGCAAGTGCTGTTAGCGAACACCAATGAAGGCTGGCATGGCGCACGAGGGGGTGGTTGGCCAGTGCCACGCCCGGCCGCCTTTGTCTCCCGAGCGGTGACGCTTACACACCGCACCAGGTACTCATTTGAGGCCGAGTCGACCTAGGCGAGGCTCAGGATCGGCTCAGATAATGGTCACCGTTGTTGGTGGCCGTGTGAGTGGGAATCGTACTCTGTTCAACCGGGTTCGTAGTGCAGTCGGCTAACCGCTACACGCCCACCACTCCCCAACACACACAACAGAGAATGCAGTCGATGCTAAGCAATGCATAAGAGCAGTGCTGTGGTCAGTGATGATGGTCATAATGAGCTGGAGGTGGCTGTCGTCTCGCGATCGTGATGGTATTGTTTCTTCTTTTACTTTCACGCGGCCAATTAATCCGTGGTTGAGCCGGCGGCGTTGTGACGTCACATGCCCACGGCATCGAGGCAGAAGCAGCCTGCAGCCACGATATCCATGTGTTCCATTTTTAAACAAGATACTTTGTTTTTTTATTTCTCCCTCGCCGCCAGGGATTAAAGTTTGACTACTTTTAATTTGGGGTTAAGAAATACTCACTTGGGGCGGGGGGGGGGTTTGCACATTAAAAAAAAAACCTTTAGGGTGGGAAAATATCCAAGGAGTGAAGTCTCTGTGCATGAACATGTCTTTTTAATGAGCAATTGGCATCATTTTCAATCTGTTAGTAATTTTCTGGAGAAATTTACAGCCCAGTGTGTGGGTGTAAATGAAAAAGAAAGTAGTTTTATTTCATGGCGTTGGACTGCTGAACACATGTAGATATTTACCGAGTCGATTTTGTAAAGGCCAATTTAATAACAAATAATGTTTTCATGTTCTCTGAAATAAATAAACAGATCGCTTTGGGATGGCTTAATGTTTTGGACAGTTAAGACTTGTGTCAGGTTTAATATGATTTGTAATAACATGCTATAAACATTTAAACTATCAAACTTAAATACGGTGAGGGTAATTTACAAATAGAAGCTGCGAGCATTTCCATTATAGTTTATCATCATCAGCCATGGTCTATCAACTGCTGTTGGAAGGTCTCCACCCGGCGTCACTCTCCTGCATTGCCACCATCCGTCTCTCTCCTGCATCGGGGCTGATCACATTTCTCTGTCTCCACAGGGATTTACACAGACAGGTACCGTAGTTGAATAGACAAAGCTGGCATTGCACAATATTTATGTACTTGCGTTCGGCCACGTGGTAGTTTTATTCCAAATCCTTGTCATCGTTAATCCTCCACCGCGTGACAAGATTGTCACCATTTACAAAATATGTATATATAGTGTTAATGACAAGAATATTGGCACAAAACTTGCCACATTACTGACCTAAAAAACCAAGTATGGATCGTTGTACTGGCTCTGGAGAGCCTTCTCTTTGAAATCGCTCGCATTGTGAGAAAGCGTCATGCGGCACACCGCTGTGGAGCCTCCTCCACATGGGGACTCCGAAAGGGGTGAAAAACAGATGATGATATTTAAAAATCGAGCTGGATTATGGTCAGCTCTCGGTATAGCTAAAACGCGCCGCATTACTCAACGCTGTAAGACGTGGCCCATTGCACAAGCGGCTCACGGGATATCGGTCAGAACCCTGCCGCTGGCTAGCGGTGGCACCTCTGGTTCATACAAGGAAGGCCTCTGGTTAATACAAGGAAGGCCTCTGGTTTATACAAGAAAGGCACTGTCTGAGAATGCGACCGACTGGTATTCGGTGCTGTTCGCTCAGCCTTATTTGTAATGCAACACAAGTGTGACGCTGCATTGGCAGTGGCGCACAAGCACAGGCAATGGGCCATTTTCCGTAGCTGCGCGACACTTTGACGCATTTGGCCCTTTTCTTTATAGCGGAATTGTTAGTCCATGGGCCAAAGCAGAAATTGGTAGCACTTTAGCTTCGCAAAAAAACCGCTGTCTTTCCGACAGACCTGTTCTTCACCTGAGGACGGCTGCTTGCGTTGTAGCCGAAACGTCATGAGAATTATTTTATTATGTTTTGTTATTTATTATTGTATTATTTCCATTCTACGTGAAGACTTTGTGCTATCGATGTATTTATATAGCTAACGAGAGTGAATTATCTGAGGGCCCCCACTCATTTCAAATGGGTCATCACATAATTCACCGTTATTGGCCACATCCAAAAATTGTAACCGCTGAAGTGATGCCACGTCAGGTGGCACCGTCAGGTGAAATATATCCTGTCTGGGCTCCTGGTGCTGTGCGAAGAAGCAAGAGTGCTGCTCATTTGAGCAGCCAGATGTGTTCACGGAATTGGCTCGTGCCTGGAATGGTTATATTATTATTATTTGAAGGAGGCAACCGAAGTTGGTGGCTCTTCCCTTGCCGTTTCATTGTCAGCCGCAGCAGCAATGCTTACGTCAGGTACGTATCTCGCGTACAGCATGAGCTATCGAGATTATGACGCTTAGCGGACACATTACACGTACACACAACAGCGATTTATGTTTGCAATCCCTCCCCCCATTTTTTGTTACGATTGGCACAACCCGACACCTTAATTTGTTTAAACACGCACCTCCACCACCCCTCGCGTCAGGTCGAAGTGGATTCTCCGATATTTAATGTATTCATATGCATGTTCATTTTCTGCATGATAACGCTTTATGTTTCACCGACTGATTAATGTTGTCAGACTTCCACCCTGTGTTGTAATCATAACGATGTAATGATCTAATACATCCTGCGATTGCCATTTTTCTCCCCCCACCCTTCTCAACACATCAGCCGGGTATGCACGGTGTGTGTGATTTGTTTAGGAGACCATATCGAAAAGAAAATTATGGATGTTGTGTTCCGTATGCGTACGGTTCACACAGACACGCAGGTTCATTTCCTTGTTTCCGATTAGGTTATCGCCGGCCCGCACCATTGGCAATCGCTCGTCCAGAGAACTATGGAAATGGAATTACAGCTTACCACGTAAATAACAAGATAATCACGCAGTTTAACATAAGCATCGTTTGGGATTTATTGAATATGAAGCATAAATGTGGCTCATATGCCCAAATCATTCTCTTATTTCTGTTACCATACAATTGCCCATTTATATGGCAGCTATGCATGTATATATACACACACACAAAGCAGCGCTTATACTGTTTACTGATTGTATGCATACGTATAGAAATGTTTTGCCGATGCTGCTGCTGCGTTGGCAGGAATGCACAGGCATAATTGACAAATAAAATAAAAAAATCCGTCACATTCGTCAAGAACACTGTGGCCTTCAAAGAAATCAAATCTCTAACAGGTGACGTTGCGGGCAGTGGCCCTCCTTCATAGCACACAACGAATGCGTACGCATTTAGTATCTTGTGTTGTGCACGCCCCGACTGGTTTATGTGTTACGTGGGTTTTCAGCAGAATGGCCTCGGGTTCAGGTGCTTTGGCGACAGAGCCCAGTTTACATGGAAGTCTATTTAGATAATTTTTCCGCTATAAATGTCCAATTGCTAAGCCACTTTGTTGTTCAGCTATCATCTGTGGCCAGGTCGCTTTTGAACAATAAGTGAATACCTCAGTGGGCTTTGCCTGGTAGGATGGGGATGGTTTAGTGTTCTATTTGTACGTGTGTGGGTGATTTGTTTACATTTATTGTGCTTTGCACTCCGATTAAGTTTTGTGTACTGTTTGTTGTTGTCACGTTCTTACTTGCCCCGATTGGACGTCTGTGAAATAGAGCTTTATAGCTCATCGGATTCCTCCAGTGTAAATACATATTCTGATTCTGAAGTCACAGATTTCCACGACAGCTGCTCACGATTAACTTAAGAATTAACCACAGTGCATTGTCTCCCATAAAGTGGATATTAAATACCCAACCGTATCATTTGTTAGAATAATTCATCATGTGTGGCCGTCATATCCCGAACCCCAAAATATAACAATTGTCCACACATACATATAGTATTCCGAATTAAAATAGAGCTCCCCAGGTTTTCAGTGCATTAAAGATAATATCAGTGTCCTTTAGCCCATTTAAACAAAGCACATGGATCAATATGTCACGCACCAATTTACATCTACAAATACACATACGTATTCCGGAACGTAATGGCACACACACACACGCACACAGTCCAACGTCATGTATCCGGCTGACTGGGTGACTGAGGTACAGGCGGATACGTGAAAAGGTTGGATTTGTGAACATCTCTCGAAAATTATGGCTACGTCACCGTGTACATATATTGCACTGGATGTGTGCGGTTAAATGGTCAGGGCAGATATCCGACGGTCGGACATGCGACATCGTCGTACAAGTGATGAATGAGGAGTGAGCAGACATGCGCGGCTACTGCAGCCAGATAGACGAAGGAGATAAGGGCACAGGCAATGTACCGTATTCCTATAATACACTGTATGCACTAGGATCGGTCCAAATAATGTGTGGCTGTGTGCCCCATATCTCCGGGGATTATGGCCTGTACACTATTGGACAAGAATTGTGCCTGAGCCACACGGGTATATCCAGTGTCCGTAGAAATCTGCGGAAGCTCTCATGGAGTCGCACGGGCAGGCCCTCCCCGCCTTAACCTCCGCGTGGTTTAGTTTCTAAACAAATTGGTCCCACCGGCTGAGCGGTCACATAAAAAAATTGCACAAACCCATTTTGCCCTGTGCCTGATATTGGAAAAGTAAATGCGGTCAGTGAAAATCCGAGCGGTGCGTCCGTCCGCGCGCTATGCCTCATTATCGCAAGCAGTATAGTTTACTTTGTTTGAATTTGCCGGTCTATGATATGTCTGGTTTAACGGAAATTGGTTTCATCTCTGAACCACAGGCCATCCGCCCACGTACAAGGGTGGGGTGGCAAAGGAAGCCACGGGACGGTGTGTGGTGCCATCATCGGAATTAGCCGTGATGACCCCTTTGACCTTGACGTTGATGGCGTAGAATAGACGCTCTCGCGCTATGGATTATGTCATTGAAAATGTAAAGCAAAGGGAACGATGATCTGTTGGGAGCATTTAATATCTGGCTTTTTCAGAGTGTTTCTAATGGATTTAAACAGGCATAAAGGATTGCCACAATTTCATAAATAAGTAGATGGGGCTTGTAAATATTTAGTGATTAAATTTATTACGTCAAGTTAAAATATAATGTCCTTTAATATAATAATTGCGTTACAGTGTTGCAGTGTATGATTTTGATTATTTTACAATTTTAGGTAAAATTTCCCTTTCTTGGTGTTATCAATGGCTAAGTAAGATTAAATAACAACCTTCTCATCAATCCACTGCTAGATTCAGGCCTCCGTGTTAGCCGAAAATATTGTCTGACCATACTTCACCATGCTGGTCCATATGGGATTATTAAACGGGGGCTTAGGACCAGTTCAGAGATCATTCGCCGTTCATGTTAGCCATGACGGAGAATTGAGCACTCATAACCGGGTTTCATAGTGCAGTATGCTCTGTTGATTTCATGGCTTTAAATCGTTCACGACAAACTTTGAATATGTTTTCTTTCGATTTGGAAAACATTTATAATATAAAACACATCGAATTATACAACAATTACCATCATTTATAAGAATAATCAAGTCAACACCGCATGTGATTACAATGAGAAGCGGAGGGTGAGCGTTTGTGATTTTTAATGACTCTGAACCAACCAGCCACCGCTCATCTGTGATTTTTCCACATCAATGCCTCCATCCACGGGTGAGTGCTTTTTTTTGTTTTTAAACCCATTTAGCATAAATCCCACGGAACTTGCGCAGAGAGAGAGCGAGGGAGAGGGGAAGGCTTTCGTCCGTGATTTTCCACCAAAACTCGGCACAACACCGCAACGTCGCCTCGGCGATGAAGACCTCTACCCACGGGCCGCGTAAGAGGACGAGGCACGAGAGAGACGCAGCTGTCGGTGGCGGGGGGGGGCTGGTGCTGATCGCGGTGCCCTGGCGTGTGACTGGCGTGTCTGACATGCAGCAGCTGTTTTGGGGCATCCTGGAGATTAAAAACCTAATCTCTGCGTAAATAAATAAATAATCTGGCAAACTGCCTCTCCTCCTCCGCCCTAACCCAGATTTAGTGGAGCACAAATGGAGACGCTTGGTAAATTGCCCGTTAGGTTTGGCTTGGCTTAATGCTTTGAAAAGCGGGGTTCATCATCATCATCGTCATCATCATCATGATGATTGTCATCGGCCATGATCAATCCACTGCTGGATGAAGGCCTCCCCAAGCCGTCGCCGTCTCTCTCGCGATCCTGCGTTGCAATAATACGCCCGAAGCGCCCGAGTGCGATTTCATCGCTCCGTCTCCTTGGGTGCCGCTCCAACGTTATTCGTGACCATTGGCCATCATCCCTTCTAGCTGTGATGCGTCCCGCCCGTGCCCACTAAATTTGCTTAACGGTTTGAATCGTCTCTGTAAAGCTGCATATGTCCTCCAATACGCGCGCTCCTCTTTCTGTCCGTCAACGTAATTCCAAGCGTGCGTGTGTCCATGCTTCTTTGCACGCATTTCTGTTTTTCATAAGCCGGTTACAGTGTTCAGATGTCAAAGGAAATCGGAAGGATCTCGCATCGTCTTGGTGACATGGCGGTGGATTCACGGTCATTTTAAATCCGCGCACGATCCGCCGTACAGCCAGAGCGCACGTGGGAGTGAGTGTGATGCACTGGGGTTGCCAAAGAATCGGATGCGACAATTGAGGACGAGGGAAACTTTCAACATGCGAAGGGACACAGACTAACTGATTGTCACGCTGCTGCTGCTACTGCTGCTTCTGCTACTGACATGCTGACTATGACTAATACTGACGGTATAACGCTTCTGTCTGTGACCGTTTATTCTTGTATCAGCGTATTGAATGATGATTTTCAGTCTCATGTGCCCACGCTAATAATTACACATTTGCCCTGCAAAGACGACAGTACCTTAAATATAGGGACCAGTTCAGGTGTAACTGAGCATTGATGTTAGCCGCGGCCATGAATGTTTGCCGCTTTCAAATTTACAAAGTCTTCGTTCATTACTATAAATGAAAGTATGACATTTTTGTTGGAAACGATTGGAGAAAGTAATGTGGCTGTAGTGTACACAGTCTCACACACACACACAATGCAGTGCTGTCTGCACGTTATCAATAACTGGCTTCCGTCTGTTGTTAACGCAATCGCTTATCAGTGTTATTGAGTGTGATAACTTCACTGTAATGTGCCCGAGGTCACGGGAAGTTAAAGTGCGGCGTTTTTCTTCGGTGGGGGAAAAAAAATCCATCACTGAAAGCGCTCAAATTCCTCCAATCAAAATATTTTTGCTCATTGTAATTTGGCAAATGGAACCGTGGCTTCCCCCCCCCCCCCCATCTTACGTCTCTGCACTTGAAGCTTCGAGTTGTATGAAGAAAATGTTAAGCGATGAAAATGCAGTAAAAAAGAAGTCGATGCTTTGCTCCCCCTCCCCTCCGCGCGCATCAGCGCCGGTTATGGCCACCACTCTTTCGTCTCGCTGTGTGCGATGCCACAAGGGAGGCGAGATTGATGTAGGAGACAGGGACTAAGGTCAAGGAATCATTGCTTCTGGGGTCTCGGGAGTTTCGTCTGGGTATTTACGTTTGGGAAACAGCGAAAGTGGGATTATTCTTCTTTTTTGCTGGTACGAATAAATGCGAGTGACACCCTCCCACCCGCCCTACAGAGAGTCAGCGAGATGCGTGCGGCGACGAAGGTTAACTTGCCAGCACGAGGCAGATTTTAATTTAAATAGATATATTTCACGACGAGGCTGTCGAAGTGAAGACTGAAGGTTGCACGTAGAAGAAGGAACTGGTGATGCGGGCGGCGCTGAGAAGGAAACTGGCACGATATGGACACGTGTGTCGGATGGAGAACTGCAGGAACATGTAAAAGTTCGGGGACGGGAAATGGGAAGGAAACGGAAAGAAAGGAAGACCAAACAGAGAATTGGCTTGACGACGATATTCGAGATTGGTGCCGGAAAGATGTGGGCACGACATGAGAATATTAGCACAAGACAGAGGAAAGTGAAAACAAATGACGACATGTGCAGTGGACACCAACGGGGGCTATCTGCCCATGGATCGTGATGATGAATGAAACTACCCGATCGCACATCTTGCATTGATATTATTAGTGCCGTTTCATTATAACTTTTGTATTTCGTCGAAAAGTCTATCTCGTTTTCTGCGCACGTACCGTAGTTGAGTGCTGTTCACCGTTAAGGTGTCCGTTGACGTATGCTGCTTCCGTGGTGTAGAGGTCAGCACAATGGGCCTGCTGTCCAGAGGTCACCGGTTTCAATTCCATCTCCCGGTCCCGCAATTGAAACAATGGTACAAGTTTCTTGAATCCCCACCCCCACCTCCTCTGTCCAGGCAGCAGCGTAAATGGGGTTCATCACAGTCAGTTGATCGGCAGGAAATGTGTGGTGGGGTAAAGTGTGGGTGCTTCCTTCCAAGATATATCCTGGCCAGCGTGAAAGAGTAGGCCAAATATTCTCTGGAGTTGGAGAATGCTATGTAATAAATGACAAAGAGTTTGTTTGTGCAGTCATTGGTGTCAAGGCTGAGACTATGAACTCCCCTACACGTGAAAGCCAGATCTCTAGAACTCCTTCTCGTGGAGGCCCTTCCACCCAGCAAATTCTGCGCCCCCGAATGGCTCAACGACTCAACAGCATGTGCGAAGTGCTCGCAAACAATAGCGAAATTAATCAAACAAACAAACAACCGCAGAGCAAACAATAAATAATGAAAATAAATACAAGGCACCTGGGGGTGGGGGGGGGGGTTACTTGAGGTTATGAACGCTCAAGTTTATTTGCACTCAACGTTGCCTTGAGAAGTCCCCCCCCCCCGTTGTGGTGACGGCTCCGGCTGAACGGATTGAAGCCAGGGCGCTCCAGCTGGCTATGCGGAAAGTTCTCTCTGTGGTTGGCGGGGGGGTGGGTGGGTGACCTTGGAACTCGGCCAAGCACACGTGGACAGATGCGATAGGGGGGGGGGGTGGCCGACCGTGTGGAAATGCCCATAGCAACAGAATACCTGGAAGCGGTGCCCCCCCCCCCCCCCGAATGCGTGAAACAAAAGTGTCGGGTGGGTAGGTTGCGCCATAGCCGTGTGGCGCAGTGGAAACAACTCAAGAGAACCACCTGGGTTCAATCGCAGACTCGGGCACCTTTCTGTTAGGGCCATGAGGCCAGACCAGATGTTTCGCTTGCTGGTGCCACCCTAGTTGGCATACGTTTAGTGGTTTTAGTTTTTTTTGTATATGATTAGTAACAGTGATTTATGTGATAAGCATTTGAAAAGAGTGGGTTATCAAGTAATTGGCACAAAACTAAATTTTGTTTTTATTTTACCAGGTCAGGCCCACTGAGCTATGTAGCTCTTATTCAGAAGCTACCTGGCCACGAACGATAGGTCAACCAAGTGGCTTACCGTTTCGAAATTTATAGCACACTAAATGCATGTTTCTAAATGTGGAGGGAAAAACTTAAGGACCCGGAGGCAAAATCCAAGCGACCACGGGGAGAGCATTCAAACTCCAAATATACAGCAGGCGTCAGGGTCGGGATGGAACCCACAACCTCCTGCATACCAGGCGAGAGAAATAACATCTCGCCGCCACCACGACGAGATTGACCATGAGAATAAATCGGTACTATTAAAGTTATGCTGCTTTAGATGCTACCAATTTCCACACAGGGTTCTCTCGTTTCCTTTCATAGCTAAACACATCCAATGTTCATTGGTATTGGTCTAACATCCCAATGTAGGACTCTCTTGCAAAAGAGTGTTTGGTCTTGATGTAACCTTCCTGAATATTATTGTTGTCATTACGTAACATGGTCGGGCAAGTTCTTTAGCGTCAATATGCTAAATTCCTCTGTTGATATGTAAACTCGGCTTATTGGAGAGTATATTGAGTATATTGATTATATTGATGTAGTTTCCATTTTAGTTTTTTATCAGTTCACTATATGGTAGTCATTATATAGTGTAGTGTATACCCAGTTACTTAATGTTAATAGCTCA
The DNA here is from genome assembly GCF_015708825.2 of Lethenteron reissneri. Lineage (NCBI taxonomy): Eukaryota > Metazoa > Chordata > Hyperoartia > Petromyzontiformes > Petromyzontidae > Lethenteron > Lethenteron reissneri. The sequence goes on along the minus strand of NC_083825.1, from coordinate 8,924,352 downwards.
GCATATTGGAGAGTATGTTTAGTACATTTATTATATTGATGTAGTTTATACCTAGTTTTTTTACATCGGTTTATTGTATGGTAGTAGGGTAGAAGCAGTTCTTTAGCGTCAATATGCTAAATTCCGCTGTTGATATGTAAACTCCTTTGTCCAAGGCGCTCTGCTCCTCCCACTCAGCTTAAAATACGCTGCCAAGCTTTGCGGTGTTCATTAGGACGCTGTCTTTCCAACAGACCTGTTCTTCACCTGAGGATGCTTGCTTGTGTTGTGGCCGAAACGTCGTGAGAATTTTATTATGTTTTATTTTTATAATTTTATTATTTCCCTTCTACGTGACTTTACCGAAAGATCCAAGAATATGAATCCCTGCAGTCACGAAAGCTTTAAATCGAAAAATGGTCGCGCAACTTGAATATTAAGCAAAAGCAGCGAGGTGGCTGAGAAATCTCCTGGTTGTGTGTGTATTGGATTTCATTACAGTGTATCTTGGTTATGCTCCTGGAGTTCTGCCAAGTGGCAAAGACATGCTCCTTCTGAAACTGCTTCTGTCAGCAGAGCATGGCGTCTTGTCAAGAGATCGGCCTCACAAGTTGACACCACAGAAACTATTTCTGCAATAGCGTCATGAAGACATGTGGTCATTACTATGCCACATGCTAGGCTTCCAATGCAGCCGTTTATTAAGCAGACAATCTATGTATGCCGATTTCATCACGTGAACTCCGATCACCCCCTCAGCAGCGGCTTTTGGGGCCGTCTGGAATGCTCTTCCCTCTGATATTAGGAAGCCACTGGAGCTATACAATTTTAAATAATCTAGATTAAAAACTCATTTCTTTATAAGTGCTTTTTGTGTTGAGTTTATTGTCCTTCCCCGACACCTCCGATTAGCACGGTTGGCTACGCACGGTGCGAAAGAAGTTCAACATGCATATATACGGATACTTATACTGTATCGTTGTCCAGAGAACATCTCCTTTACCACTTCACCAATTTAAATTAATGATGTGTCAAATGAAAGCTTGTGATTTATGGAATCCACAAACAGCGCTAAATGTGTTTTAAATAACCTTTGACCTGATATGTTAGCTTATTGGCCTTGGTGCTGCTTCATCCGCTTGACCATTTACAGAAGTGAAGCCCATTTGAAAATCATACACCAGATGGGTATACATTTTTAAACCAATTTATTTTATTTTGACAAATATTGTGTTGTGTGTTAAGAAATTAAATCCATCCTATCACTGTGGCGTGAATACACTCCCTCAGAGTAATGTATTACCGTTGAATCTGGACTGGCTACCCACTAGTTTAATTATTTATATGGACTAATATTAATAATTTTCAAAGTGGGGTTCAGCCAAAAACGCTAAAGGAATGAATGATAAATGATGGGTTTTTTTGTGTGCAGTCATTGGTGACAAGGCTGACTGGAGACCATGAACTTCCTGCAGTTATGAGCCAGGCTTGAACATGGGTGGCCACCTCGGGTTGGACAGCCAACCATCTATATATATAAAATCGTTCATGTCTGTGTGTCTGTGTGTGTGTGTGTGGACTGCACTTTCATTGGACGGCGGTTGCCCCTGGCAACGGCTAGCCACGCCTTCGCAGCTTTCATTGGACCTGGCAACGGCTAGCCACGCCTTCGCCAAGGGCTGCAGTTTCATTGGACGGCGGTTGCCCCTGCCAACGGCTAGCCACGCCTTCGCCACTTTCATAAGCTCCGTATTTAATTAAATAATAGCCATTACACAGTATTGTTGGAGCGCTAGGGGGGGGGGGGGAAGGAACGCCACCCGTACCCTGCCTCTTCCAAGCCCACAATTTTAGGCGAGGCCGCAGGCTTTGCACGCTACTAGGCCTCGACACCCACCACGCCACTCTGAGGTAAATTCATCAAAGTTTTTCCTACTCTTCACTACACCCCCACCACAATGTGTGTCTATGTATGTGTGTGTCTATGTATGTGTGTGTATGTGTGTGTATGTATGTGTGTTATGTGTCTGTCTGTGTCTGCATGTATGTGTGTGTGTATTGTGTATGTGTTTGTGTGCATGCATGTGTGTGTTTGTGTGTATGTGTATGTCTGTGTGTATGTGTTTGTGTGTATGTGTGTGTATGTATGTGTGTGTATGTGTTTGTGTGTATGTCTGTGTGTGTATGTATGTCGGTTTTGCCGCCGTGGTGGATCCAAGTCCCGGGCGAAGCCGGGTCATGTGTATGTGTGTATGTGTTTATGTGTATGTCTGTGTGTCTGTATTTACGTGTGTATGTATGTTTTTGTGTGTGTGTATGCATGTGGGTTTTTTTCTATGTCTTTATGTGTATGTCTGCGTGTCTGTATGTATGTGTGTATGTATGTGTGTGCATGTGCTTGGGTGTATGTATGTGTGTGTCTATGTATGTGTGTGTATGTGTTTCTGTGTATGGATGTGTGTGTATGTATGTGTGTTATGTGTCTGTCTGTGTGTCTGCATGTATGTGTGTGTGTATATTGTGTATGTGTTTGTATGAGTTTGTGTCTTTACGCTCGCATTACACAAATGTTTTGCAGGTCTAAGGCGTCCCTTGCGCAGCATTGCCGCTTTATTATTTCAGTCGTTTACTGCCGTACGCACCATGAAAGTAGTGTGTGTCTGCAGCAAGCGCGTGTATGTGTACCTATGGACGCGCGCGTGTTGTGTAGGGGGAACGGTAGTGTAGTGCTTAGCGTGCTGCCTGTGTCTGTGTGTGTGTGTCTGTGTGTGTGTGTCTGTGTGTGTGTGTCTGTGTGTGTGTCTGTGTGTGTGTCTGTGTGTGTGCGTGTGTGGTGTGTGGGGAGCGGTAGTGTAGTGGTTAGCGTGCTGTCTGTGTGTGTGTGTCTCTGTCTGTGTGTGTCTGCGTGTGTCTGTGTGTGTGTCTGTGTGTGTGTCTGTGCGTGTGTGGTGTGTGAGGAGCGGTGGGTGTAGTGCTTAACGCTACGCTGCGCTACCAACCCGGCGAACCCAGTTCCATTCCCGCACACGGCCACCACCGGTGACGATTATTTGAACCTCCCCTAGGTCGACTCTGCCTCAAACGAGTAACTGCTGTAGCGTATTAGCGTATTAACATCGCCACTGGGGAGACAAAGGCGGCCGGCCGTGGTGGATACAAGTCCCGGGCGAAGCCGGGTAGTACAGCTAGTCACTCTTACAAATTATGTTGTCACAGTGGGGGGCTTTAATATCCGCCTCACATTAGACAAAGCACATTGGTAATTCATCAAATAAATTACTAGGTGCACGTGGCAATTTAACCATCAACGCCTTCAACAAAAAAATCTTTGGGGTGAACATGGCCACCACAAGACCACACAGCCACTGCCCTAAGTGAATCTTTAAGACTTACTTAAATATGCCTATGATGGTCCCATCATCACACTTCCAGCGCCATGCATTCGACCATTTGTTTGCTGCGTATGGTAGGTCCTCCACCAATGGCTATCATGCTCAACAACGGAGAGCAAACTGCTGAAACGTAAATGGCTTTAAAAAAATATCTGATTTCGGAGATCGATTAGCATTTATCCACTCGCAGGAGCAGAATTAAACTGCGGCACTGCCACCGGATGAATGCTGTTTTGTTAACGGTATTAAAAAAAATGCTCAAGTTTCGTCTTTTGCTAAACCGCCTCCTATGACTGAGACCGAACCCAGCGGGTGATGTGGCCAGAGTCATTGTTGTAAGGGAAGGCTGTTGCAGTGGAAGGTTCCTTTCCTGTAGAACAAAAACGTACTTTTTTTTGCCCCCTCTACCTGTTTCATTGTCCCATTTCCTCCGCAGCTACTGTGGTGCTCGGTTGGCGCAGTGTGCACGGGACAATTTAAGGAACTTCGTTAATGGTCTCTTTGGGGGTTGCAATTAGGCTTGGAATAGCAGAGGAGGTGAGGTCTGCAGCTGGCATCTAAGGAGCTGGGGGGTGAGGTGGTGAGTGGGTGGAGAGGGGGGGGCATTAGGGAAGGTGGCAGTCGTGCAAAGGAAATTGGTTCCAAATTCACTTCCGCCTAGATGTAGGATATACTGTACGTGTTTAGCTCAAATAATTTGTGTTGCGTCGATGTAAAGGGAGTGGTGGCATAGTAGCTTTCATCAATGCACTGCGATGCCAGCCACCTGTGTTTTGGAGTCTTGGTCATGGACAACGACTGCGGTGCTAATTTGCACCCAAACTTTGCTTGGGTTTCCGTCAAACGTACGTTGACTCGGGCTTACTGCTTAGCACATTTTGTGACGTGTCAAAATCGGCACTTGGGAGACAAAGTTGGAGGGGAATCGATCTGGCCACACACCACCCCTTCTTCTTGCATCCATCGTTCTGGCTTCAATAGGTACTCGCTAAACAGCGCGAGCTCATTGCGAGCTCCCAACAGGGTGCCGTGGTGGCTATGAGATGTTAACTACCTCGCCTGGTATACAGGAGGTCGTGGGTTCGATCCTGACCCTGACGCCTGCTGTATATTTGCAGCTGGCATGTTCTCCTCGTGGTCGTGTGGATTTTTCTCCAGGTCCTCCGGTTTTTCCCTCCACATTTAGAAATGTGCGTTTAGAGTATTTGGCTGCTATACATTTCCACACGATAAGCCACTTGGTTGAGCTATCATTTGTGGCCAGGTCACTTCTGAAAAAGAGCTGTATAGGTCAGTGGGGTCTTACCTGGTAAAATAAATAAAATAGTTTTTTGGCGAATTGGTAATACAGCCCTTGTGTCAATTGACTGCTTGGTGAAGGTTTGCCCATGCCGTATCAGCCATGGGGATGTTTCACCGCACTTCACCACATTGGTTCAAGTATCCGCTCATTATTGATGTAAGTAAATAGCCTGACAATCAAACAGGTCCGCCGGTCATCATCATGCAGCCACAGCTCTCCCCACGCTACATTAATACACACACACACCTATGTACCGAATCACGTCAGGTAGTAAACGTAAGTCGCCACCTTGGGAGCGTCAATCACGTGAGAACGTCGACAGAAAACGGCCGCGCAAGGTTCGTCAGGAAACTTTCAAACGCTTTCGGTGTTGTTATTCCTCGTGCAATCAAACACACACCTCGTTTAGATTAAACGCCAAATGCGGTAGGGCGGCCACTTCCTGCAGATTTTGCGTTTCCGTCCATTCTCCTCCTTTTTAAATGGATGTCTTGCACCACCGCCCCCCACACACACCGCCCGCCTCAATATTATGAAACACGCACGCAACGAGCGGCACTCTGTACGTTGATTGGCACCCAGCTGGGCTCCGTCCCTTCCTCTCTTTAAGATGCCAGGTGTGTGGCGGGAACCTCACAGTTTCGGGCCGCAGAGCAAAAGGGAAAAGAACCACTCAAGAGGAAGTGGGGGGGCATGCAAACAACAACAAAGATCCCCGTGTAGCCTCATAACAGACTGTCGGGTGCAAGTGCTGTTAGCGAGCGGCAACTGTGAAGGCACACGAAGGGGTTGGTGGCCAGCACCACGCCCGGCCGCCTTTGTCTCCCTAGTGGCGATGTTTACACACTGTACTCGTTTGAGGCTGAGTCGACCTAGGCGAGGCCCAGGACCCGGTCGAATATAATCGTCACCGGTGTTGACCGTGAGCGGGAATCGAACTCGGGTCACCGAGGTTCGTAGCGCAGCGCGCTAACCGCTATGCCACCGCTCCGCCACCGCTCCTCACAAACAACATGTATGTATGTTGAACTTGTTTTGCACCATACGTAGCCAACCGTGCTAATAAGTGCAGAGCTCCAGTGGCTTCCCAATATCAGAAGGAAGATCGTTCCAGACGGCCGCAGAAGCACATTTGTAAGCGCATGATGCGGTGACCGTCATTTTTCGATGGCCAGCCGTTTGCAAAAGATATTTTTAAAAATCACACAATAACATTTACATCTGGTTTGTGTATTAGCCTGCTTTTTAAATCCTTTATATTAAGTTCGCTTGCTTGCTTAGGACTGTGCAAATCTTTCGGTCGTTTTTTAACCCACTTCCCGTGATCCAATCGAGCTGACATTTTGCACACAGACTCGTTGTGCGTGACAATGCATTTTCGTGAAAAAAAAATTTCCTAAATTTTACACTGTTTAGGGAATTTTTTAAAATATTTAATTACCAATTGTTTAATGCTGCCAGACAATCATCTGTCCCATAGGTGGCAGCCATCTCAAGCCAGAAGACGAGAGGACTCTAGCCGCCCCGATGCCAAGCATATAAAGGATTTATAGTGAAAAACTTTGTTTTTACGGGTTAATTTTTTAACAGTGAGGTCAAACTCATGGTTTATTTCCTGCTCAAAACGAGCCTCCTGTTTACAGGGCTGGGCCAGTGGTGAGGGGCAGGTTGCTCTGCAGGACAACCACCGTTGACTTCTCCAAAAAATAGTACCTAATTTAATGACCCCGGAGGTGATGATGGGCTGAGTCTCTACCACCAACCAGGAATAGAACCTGTAACTTTCCGATTGCGAGCCGCTTGCTCGAAACCGCTTTGTCACCTGGCCGGATATTTAAATTGTGCCCTGATGTTAATATTTATGCTACTGTATTTATATTCCATACACTTAAAAAAAAAATCTGAATGACTTTCATGTTTGCCAAATTTTGTGCCAAAGCAAATTTAGTGATTTTTTTTTCCGTGTGCAGTCGTGGTGATGGGGCTGTGTCCATCTTCTCATCGTGGGCCACAATCGCTTCACAAACAGCGCCCCACTTTATGCTTTGGTTTTGCACTCGATTTGCCTAAAGTGCAACACTGGGGAATAGAAAAATAAAATATCGATGTGATCGCCATATGACAATATTTTTTAATCTAGACTGAAAACGAATTTTCTTTCTAACTGCTTTATGTGTTTGGTTTGCTGTCCTTCCCACCCGCACCTTGGATTAGCACGATTGGCTACGTGCGGTGCGAAAGAAGTTCAACATATATCATAGTAGAGTGCATGGGGCAGTGCGTCCTCTACCGTGTAAGGAAGGGATAAAACGGCCACTTGAAGGATTTTTTGGGAGAAGTCCCTCCTGGACATCTGTGAAAAAGAGCTTTGTAGCCCATCGAATTCGTCCTGCAGTATAAATAAACATTCTGATTCTGAAGCATCACTTCACTGGGATATTCTCTGACGCATGGCGGGCTCTGCTCTGTGAGATTTCCGATTGGATTGAGCCATCTCCCTGGCTTATTGTATTTTCTTTTCCCTAGTTGTCTGTCATCTGTAGGTTTCAATTATGCGATGATATGGAATGAATAGTGCCGCTATCACTGATGGATTGCACAGAGCTGTGTACTGCAGTGCTACGATAATGACATAAATGCTTTTTTTTAGCAATCCTTAAATCTGTTGCCATTTCCAAAACTAACACTCGAGTGTTGGCTTCATATACAGCATAGGAAAGTACTTAAACGGGTGCCATGTGCTTCGCGGTTGATAGCCAGCATCCGAGAGCTGGATATTTTTAAAACCGTTATCTAACAAGTGGACTTGATTAAACAATTATTTAGAGTCACGTTGGATGGGCATGTGAATCACTGTACTGTACCCGGCAGTGGAAACAATGGTGCAAGTTTATTCATTCACTTCCACTTCTGTTTAACACATATGAGGCTTTCGCGACCAATCCATAATACGTTTTTTTTTGGGTTATATTGCGTAAATATATAAATTTGTCATTAAACCCACCACCACCCAACACAGCCAACTAGTAAGGTTTGTCACGTAAACAGAACGTGCCAATTCGTTATCAGTACAGCACACCGGTGTGTTGGATAGTAAATCCACAACATTTAAAATCCGATTACGACGTTTTGCCAGTAATTAACGACATATTTATATTTACGCGATCTAACGCCAAAAAAAAAATCTGTATTATGGTCTTCCACTTCTGTCCACCCAGTGGTATAAATGGAGTACACCAAATGTTAGTAGGTCGGCAAGTCACGCGTGGTGGGGTAAAGTGTGGGTACCACGATGTCTCCCAAGAAGACTTTTCAGCGCGCAAGAGGAAGCCACGTGCTCTTTATGGGGACTTTCTAGAGCTTCTTCTAATGAAGTCCCTTCTGCCAGCAGTGGATAGAGCAAAGCAATTTCAGGGCTGCACCATTACCCTAAACTGCCGTGTGCATGTTTTGTAGTTTAGTGTGTTTACGCACTCATGATAAAGTCCGTGCGGTTTCACAAATAGTGATATGTACAGTATATTTGTGTGATGTAGCGGCACTGATAATACCATGGAGAAATGTGTTTCGTAATGCATATCTGCCAAAATACAAGCCGTAGTTTGGAGTAAACCGTTTTAAGATAGCACCATAAAAAAGTCACCAATCTAAACTAAAACAAAAACTTTTATATTTTACCAGGTAAGGCCCACTGAGCTATATAGCTTTTTTTCAGAAGCAACCTGGCCACAAATGATAGCTCAACGAAGTGGCTTATTACGTGGAAATTTATAGCAGCCAAATACTCTAAACGCGTGTTGATTCTAAATGTGGGAGGAAAAAACCAGAGGACCCAGAAAGAGAACTTGCAAACTGCAAATATACAGCAGGCGTCAAGGTCGGGATCGAACCCACAACCTCCTGTATACCAGGCGAGGTAGTTAACATCTCGCCACCATAGTGCCCACTGGCCGTTGTTTTCTTTCTACATGCAGAATTATTGTATGATTATTACCACCAACAACGTCTATCAATCAGAACATCACATCTATTAAATTGTGTACTTATTCGTGCATCTGTTAGTCAATTAACGAATGTTACTACTGGATTGTCGAAATATATATATGTTAGTTTATGGAACATTTCCAGCTGTGTGACCCATCGCAGAGTGCAAAAGGCTAAAGGCGCAGCCCTGCAATTCCTTGTTCACACCTCTGCTGGCCGAAGGGCCTCCACTAGAGGGAGCTCTAGAGCTCAAGAAAGAATTTCAACAGTGGTTGTCCTATAGATGGACTGAGCTCTACCATAGGAATGTGGAGTTCCCACCAATGGCTCATGGCCAGCAACGTGGACGATACACCACTACCCCAGTGCTCATTTGTGCACGAAGAAAATTGTACTTGACATTCAGTGTCAAGATCAAAATGTTATCGTGGACAAGAATGTTCATGTCCCATCACACACTCACTTACCTTCTAACCCAAACAGCATTCCACCATGTGGTCTTAAGACTTTTAGTTGGTCGCTGGACTTTAACATGAGGCTTCGATTGAAACGCGTTGTTTGACATTAGCGCAGATTGCATTTAAATATGACTAATATGGTCGCATATTGAGCCGTAATGAATTGAATTGCTTTTATAGTGTGCATTACAAACATAACAAATATGAAAAATTATATACTTTTCGAAAATGAATACCTTTTTTTTACCAGTTTAATGTGATAAAAATGTTGTTGGGCTTGTGCATTTTTTCACAATTGAAATAATTATAATTAGCTTATTCCTTGTGTTTATATATAAATTGTCTACAGTGTGTGGGGATTGATTTAAAATTCTGGTGTTGAGCTGCAATGTGCGTGCATGTGGGTGGGTGGGTGTATTAGCTTGTGGGGAGCGGTAGTGTAGCGGTTAGCGCGCTGCGCTATGAACCTGGCGACCCGGGTTCGATTCCCGCTCACGGCTAACACCAGTGACGATTATCTGAACCGGTCCTGGGCCTCCCCTAGGTCGACTCAGCCTTAAATGAGTACCTGGTGTGGTGTGTAAACATCGCCACTAGGGAGACAAAGGCGGTCGGGCGTGGTGCTGGCCACCCACCCCCTCGTGTACCGTTCCGGCCTTCATAGGTGCTCGCTAACAGCACTTGCCCCTACAGTCTGTTCAGGCTATACGGGGGATCTTTGTCTTTGTATTAGCTTGTGGTTATATGCACGGGCGCGCGTGCGTGTGTGTGTGTGTGCGTGCGTGTGTGTGTGTTTGTGTTTGGCAGTAAACACAGTCAAAGTGAAAAGATAGGACACTGGCAGCCTTCTGAGTCAACCCAGCTAAAATAACACCGTAAATGTTGTATTTAGACCAGAGCGTAAAATCCCATTAGCCCGTTCTCAACCAAATACGGCGAGCGCTGATCTGTATGCATCTCAATAGAGCCCTCAGTTGTCGGCTATCTGCCCTGGGTCACGCATACGTATACTGTATATATATCCAATTTGACTATTTCATGGGCGGAAGAAATTGCCGTGTTCGTGACACGAGATTTCGGCCAAATAAATGATGTGCTCTTCCAAACGTCGCAAAGCCCAACATGACCCAGTCAACCCTTCCCGGGTGCGATTGTGTAAAATTTAACGAAGTGTTCTTACTTCCGTCCTGCTGCTCAGTTCTCTTCCTCATCGACGTTTACAAATGTGCGCTTGGCTTTATTGGCCAATTTAATACGGCACGAAGTTTAAAATCCATTTTTGGAAGTGAATGTAAATAAGTTGGTGTCACATGTTACTTTTGTGCCTCCAGTGACGACTAACAATTGATAAAAAAAACTGGCGACGGAATGCCAACAAAAATGAGACGACATGGCCGAGAGGATGACAACTAGTGAGGTGGGGATTGAGGCGATGAGATCAGTTCAAGTACACAAGCGGGAACGTTTGTGGCACTGCGGCGGTGTGGAGAGGGCTTCGTTCAGCAGTGCAAAGGTCACGGCTGATTTTGAACTGGCCAAATCCATTGCTACCCAGAATCAAATGCAGAATATAAGCAGCGCCGATTCAGTTCTCTTACATGGTCAATGTCAAACTCTTTTGAGTTAAACAGCCTACCTCCATCATATTAGGGTTAAAACAATTTATGAAACACCACATTTACGTAGACAGTCAAAACTGGTTTCTTGCATTGATATTTAATTTCCACTGGTGGACAATCCACATTCCTATCAGAGGGGTGAGTCTACCCATAGGGTAACCACTGTTGGCTTCATTCAGAAAGTGGTACTTAATTTACCAGCCCTGGAAGAATGATAGGCCGAGTCAGCCCGCAACCACAAATTCAACTCGTTCTGTAGCTGGCCGGTTATTATCGTATCAAGAAAAAGGTGTAAATACTACGTAAATATTAATTTTAACACAAAGTATTGATTTTGACGTTAACGTTAGTCTTAGATTTCATTAGGAGAGGGCAAAAGCAGCCACGGACGCTTGCCGTGGTTTTTTTTTGGTTGGAGGAGGAAGTCTCCCTGCGGTGGTTTTGGGCAAATGTTGAGTCCTCCACCCTCACAGACGGAGGCTGACTGTGAACAGGAAAAGGGTGTGAGCGCTACCGACAGAGAGCCGCTAAAGCATTTCGTCATTTTTTTTAAAGCGGTGCGTTATGAGGACGTGGAGCCAGCGCTGAGGAGAGAGAGAGAAAGAAAGAAATGGATTTCATGATTTTTTTAAAAGAGACTGTAAGTACAATTTTTTTTGTACGTTTACCATTACTACTGTCGTTACCGTTCCGTTGTTCGCGAGCCTTACCACGGGGACGCGTAAACAAATTGCCGCGTGACTTGCGTGCTCAGAACGTTATGAGCTGCTTTTGGGATAATAACGATGATATTTGATCAAAAAATATATATATATAAAAGCTCTGTGCGCGTGCGTCAGTGTGTATGTCTTGCACATGTCTGCTTTACTTGAATATGATTATTGTTGACTTGTTTAAGGCATTGAGGGGTGTAGAGGTATTTTCAGAAACTGGGTGCCTTGGCTTAGCAGCAAAGTGAAGGATGGTGTTTGGTTACAGAAGCAATGTGATATTCACATGCCTAGTGTGCGTTCTATGCTACAATTGACTTCAATGTGTACAGGTATATATATTACAAGTCAGGTCGAAGTGATTATTGCTGCAATGAGCATTTAGACGATGCTTATCTCTTGTTTACACTCTTTGGCCAATGGTGTGAAATTCCACATTTCTGCGATTAGGGGCTAGTCTGTCCATGGCACAACCACTGTCAACTTCCCTACAAGGTGGTACTCGTTTTATCGATTCTTGGTAGGAGGGATGATGGGCAGATTAATGCTCCCCGGCCAGGAGTTTGACTCTCAACCTTTCGATTGCGAGCCACCTGGGTGGTTTGTTTACAAAGTTGGTTTGTGGAAAATATGGCCGGGAAGATGGATTTGCATGCAGATACACGAATGCGCGGCGATAACTCGATCGTGCATATTTCTGCCTCGTGCGTTGCAGTTGAATACAAATTGGTCGTCATTTTTTCCTTTTCTTAAATAAATGAACATGCATGCAATTAAATATGGATTCGTTGCAGAAGTGATTGTGCATTGAAATAAATAGCAAGATGTGGAGTTATTACGAACCTTGCATTTTATAAATAGATTGTCAACACCTTCGACGGTATTGTGTACCATTTGCGAATGGTGTTGTCAGGGCTTATTCTCTCTCGTGATATATTTAACAGGTAGCTGGTAGACTGCAGTAGGCATATGACTAGTATCCGCAATCATACAAGAGGGGTGATTTGCTCACCATTCCTACACTTTTCTTTCCTATCGATGTTTGTACCGTTTGTTGTAGTCACTTCCTGAGCCACCCCTGTGAAAAAGAGCTTCATAACTCATCGGATTTCTCCAGGATAAATAAAGAATCTGCATCTGCTACCGGATGTGGTTAGCCGGTTATGGGAATATATTTTCCAGGTTGCCAACCGAGATATCTCGGGCTGAAATTAAGTTCCATTTTGTTGTTGTAATTCTGGATCGAACAAAGGTGACCAGGATCATGGCAGCAGTCTACTAACTACTATGCAACTGCTTCACATCCAAACATAAAACCAAAGATCCCCTATTTAGCCATTAACAGACTATTGGGGCAAGTGCTGTTAGCGAGTCATGCCTATTCAAGCCACCACGAGGGGGGGGGGGGTGGCCAGCACTACGCTCGACCGCTTTTGTCTCCCCAGTCCTGATGTATACACAGTGCACAGGGTAGTCATTTAAGGCTGAGTTGACCTAGGGGAGGCCCCGAACTGGTTCAAATATTCACCACTGTCATTGGTCATGAGCGGGAATCGAACTCGGGTCGGCGGGTACGTAGTGCAGTGCGCTAACCACAGCACTACCTCTCATCATACACACACGCTCTCTCATTTACAGTTTCAACACCACTTAGCAATTCTCTTTTAAGAGGCACTGTGAACAAATGGAATTCTTGGCATTATGTGCCAATATAAAAAAAACGTACACATTAAAAGGACATTTCCACCTCCCTCCCCCTCCCCCCCCCTATTACGAATATGCATTTTCAAGTGCAAAAATAAAACCTTTCATACTTATCCAGAATTTCACATCCTGCCTCGGTTACTGGGGTTCACTCTATTCAGCGCGTGCTCCCGAAGCGTTCTATCCAGAATTGCATAACCTCCGAGGCAAAGCGGGTCTGACCTCCTGTGTCCCGTACAAAGGAAGAGTGGTGGGCCTGGCCTGATACGTTCGAGTTCCCTGGACATTTGAATTCGAGACACGGCGACGAAGCAACCGACGCGTTTACAAACGGCGGAGAGCGGCCGCCGCCGCTGCCGTGCACCGTGCTGTGCGTGCCCCCAACTCGCAGCTGTCGGCACTGTGAACCCAGCCAATAATAAAAGGTTTTAAGATCTTCTTGGTTCTTTCGGTAAAGTCACGTAGAAGGGAAGTAATAAAATAATAAAAATAAAACATAATAAAATAATTCTCACGACGTTTCGGCCACAACGCAAGCAGCCGTCCTCAGGTGAAACCATGTCTGTCGAGGCGACACCACCGCCGCCTGCTCCACGTTGCCCACCGCACGCATCACTTTGATGTTCATAAATACAGGCTTAGATCACGTAAATATATAAATGTGTCGTTAAAACCCGACACCACCCGACACAGCCAAATCACTAAGGTTTGTCACGTAATTGGCTGTGTCGGGCGGTGGCGGGTTTAACGACACATTAATTAATTTACGCGATCTAACCCCATAAAGCTTATATTATGGATGATATTGGTCGCGAAAGCCCTAATGTGTGTTAAACTTTGCCGTTCGCGAGCAGCTACGAAGGCTGGAACTGGCGGTATATGACCAGCACCACGCCCAAGTTGCCCTTGTCTCCCCCCAGTGGCGATGTTTTTACACCTCACGCCAGGTACTCACTCAAGGCGTGGTCAACCTCATGGGAGGCCAAGGTACCCGTTCAGATAATCGCCACCGTTGTTGGTCATGAGCGGGAATCGAACTCGAGTGGTCGGGTCCGGAGCACAGCGCGCTAACCACTGCTCCACACACATTAGTTATTTTATTTTAATTGTGCTGTAACAATATCCACACCGATGTCGGCCATAAGGACGAATCGCCAGGTGTGTAATGCAGTGTGCTAACTGCTTCAGCACCCCCGTATAGCCTGAACAAAACTGTTGGGGCAAGTGCCGTTAGCAAGCACCTATGAAGGCCGGCACGGCACACGAGGGGGTTGGTGGCCAGCACCACGCCCGGCCGCCTTTGTCTCCCTAGTGGCAATTTTTGCACACTACACCAGGTACTAATTTGCGGCTGAGTCGACCTAGGGGAGGCCCAGTAGCGGTTCAGATAATCGTCACTGGTGTTGGCCGTGAGCAGGAATCGAACTCGGATCGCTGGATTTGTCGCACAGCGCGCTAACCGTGACACCACCGCTCCCTTCGCTTCCGCACGCACGTACATACACAGCCACATACACGCACACACACATCGCATCATCTGACTTGGAGTTTACAGATTCTACAGGTAAATCTGTGAACATAACAGGATGAAATTACTTTATTATAGCCTCCTCCTAGAGCTCAGCTGGCAAACTTCCCTTTGCTTCCCCACTTCTGTTCATTTCTCCCACTCCTTTTGTGAAACTAACTGGCACTGAGATATTCCCTGGGACTTCAGCTCTATTTTGAGAGGCGATTCACCCTCCTAAGTCTGTGTACCTCGTGAGACATTTGCTTCTGAACAAACAATATTTAGACAATTATTATATTAGTCGATACATTTGATATTTATATCTGTAAAACTGTATTTTCAAGAAATTACATTAAAATTCACGTTACGCCTTGCCTAAAATTGAGCCCGTAAATATATTTTCCACCGCAAATGATGCGTGGCTAACGTACAGGCAAACCTCATGACTTTGTACCAATGCGGAGGCCTTGCTCTGATTCTAGATTTGAAGCTGTCGTGACTGCAAGGATTCATATTCTTAGGTTTTTTCGGTAAAGTCACGTAGGTAAAAATTTAAAATTTAAATTAATAAAAGTAAAATAAAAATAAAATAAAAATCACGACGTTTCGGAGGCAACACAAGCTTCTAACGTACTTTATACAGCAAGCATGCTGTGACGGTTCCACCTGAAGACGAAAGCTTGTGTTGCCTCCGAAACGTCGTGATTTTTATTTATTTTTATTTTACTTTTATTAATTTTATTTTTTTACCTACGTGACTTTACCGAAAAAACCTAAGAATATGAAGCCTTGCTCTGAATCATAGCCAGCCAGCCAGCTCAGTGGCAGGGCGAGCGGCTCGCGCGTCAGAAGTGTGCGAGATCAAATCCTGGCCGCTGGTTGACTCGGCCCCATCGTCCCTCCAGGGTCGGTGAAACGAGAGTACCACTTTGTGCGGAAGCCAAACAGTTGCTTGTCCTATTTAGAGACTGCGCTCCCTCCATGCGAACTGTGGATGTCCGCCAGAGGCTCGGGGAAAGAGATGAGCGTTCTATCGACGTTTGGTTGAGCTACAAGTCGCTTCTTTTGGTGTTTTGAATCGTGAGGTGACCGTTTTTTCCTTTCGCGAATGGTTAAATATGTTTTTCTGTGTGTGTGTGTTGCGGGACATGTCTAGACTATGACTGCGAAAAGCTCAATGCAACACAAACGACGGGTGTGTTTTATTTTTTGACCAATAATAAATATTTACTTCTCAAACACGACGGCGACGTATGACTGGCTGGTTTAAAGTTATATTTTATGGTAACGGGTGGTTGTGTAGCCGAGGGATTACAGATCTGAGCAGGCACTGTTACAGTCCTGGGTTTGAATTTATATTTGAACGGGGTCCTTGGGCTTAGTGAGTTGACGTTCACAGCCCATTCCATTGCCAACTCTGAAAAAAAAAATGCGCGGTTCGGCTGCAATGTGACAAACATGTGTCTCGTGGGGAATGTGGGAATGTACTGCGCCCCTAAATAATAGGTCACATGACTGGATCTCGGAAGTAGTTCTGTAACATCACCTTAGTCTCTGTGCCTTAGTCGCTGGTACAATGAGTTGTGGGCCCCACCAACCTGATTTTTTATTTCTGGCCCATGGTTTGATTCCTGGCTATTATGGCTGCCTTCAGTGGTGGGTGATGTCTGACCACCTGTACAAACCTGCATTGACTCAGAATGCTGTGCAGTATGCTCAAATAGCCCCCATAACCAAAACAGCATGGGGAGAGGCATTCACACAGAAGTGGAATGGCAAACGGCTAAACGTTATGATTAACTTTGACTTGTGACTGATTATTATTGTTATTGCATGTGTACTTCTGTTACGCCATTTCCCAACACTTTCCTGTTCATTAATTGCATGGAGTAAAAATCACTCTCATAGGCTCGTTCATTTACGTCGCATCGAGATCAATTCTCATCAACGGTTGGATGCTTAATGAGTAGCTTCGTCTGTCATTAGCATGGTAACCCATCACCACCGCTAATGGTCGGGTATGGATAATATATCGCTGTGAGTGAACATGCCTAATTCACGGCTGCAATGGATCAAAATTAGGCTTCTGCAGCAACCATTGTGAACTTTACAGCGCATCAATAATAACACGTGATTATTTCAGGACAGATGTTCTTTAGTTTAATTGCGTGCCTGTGAAAGCTGCATTGATTTTCATTTATGAGAATAATGATAATAGCAATTTACCGCAGCTTTTCGGTTCCCTGCTGAATGGAACATCTCCTCGAGCCGTGTCAGTCGTTTGACCATACTTCACCGCGTTGGTCAGTGCAAGGTCGGTGGCGTATGGTGGGTCCTAAAGTCAGTTCAGATGTCACTCTACGTAAGTCTACTCTCATATTAGCCAGCGATTGGAATCAAACTCGACCCCACCAGGTCCACGGGACAACACCACCACTGCCTCACTACCGATGTATGCATGATCATCTATGACAAAGATCCCCCATGTAGCCTTCAACAGACTGTTTTGGGCAAGTGCTGTAAGCGAGCACCTTATGGTGTGGCCAGCACCGTGCCCGGCCGCCTTTGTCTCCCCAGTGGTCATGTTTACAAATCGTACCAGTGACTCATTTGAGGCTGTCAACCTCGGGAAAGGCCCAGAACTAGTTCAGTTATCATCACCTCTGTTATTGGTTGCGAGCGGGAATCGAACTCGGGTCGTTGGGTTGGTAGCACAGCGCACTAACCACCGTGATACACACACGCGGGCACTTTTATTTTAATCGTGCTCTAACAATTTCCACGCTTACACTGACAGCGTCTCAGCGGAGCATCGAGGCATCCTTCCGTTCCCGATTCCCCGTGCAATTTACAGGACCGCCACGTTACAGCAATATCCTTCACGGGCTTGTCTTACATGGTCATTAGATAAGAGCGCTGCTCTGCAGACGAGTTGAGTGATTCAGACGTGTCTCAGAGCATCTAGGTTTCCTAGAATTCAGGGAAGAAGAATAATAAATGACCTCTTGCAGGCAGCCTGGCACTCAATTAAATTACATCTCTACCACGGTTGTACTTTTCACACAGCGGGTGCACGTGGCTGTGATGTAATAGTCGGCACGCTGGTTTTTGCGATGTACAAGTTGCTGATTTGTTTGGCTCTCCCAGCGGTGCAAGTTGGAACAATGGGGCAAACAGTTGCATGGCTGTGCCTTGACCTTTTTTTTAGCTGTACACAAACCCGCAATCCTCTGAACATTGAACACATGTTTTTTTCGGTGATACCATACTGCCATGGCAGAGGTGCATAAGCTCTGATAAACAACAAAAACTCAACACAATTGTCAATATCACTACCATAAAAGGCAAGTGTATGAGCCTTTAGTCTCGCACAAAAAAACCCCTCTATATATTTATATATTTAAAATCCGCAGCTTTCTGGTTACATTTCCAGAAATTGCTGCAAGCGCTTCGGTTCAGTCGGCAGTGAAGGAAATGATATGAAAGGGCAAAAGTCGCGACCGGGGAGCCTGGTTCCACAGGCTGCGTGGTCGCAGTGAGCACGATAACAATCATGGCAGCCGGAGCTGTGCAGTGAGCTCTCACCAAGCCAAGGAAACGGGGATGACATTTGCGGGTGGAATGCTGTCTCTGCTCAGGGTTTATACCTCCAGTACCGGTGGAAACACTGCCAAAAGTATTTTTTTTTTATGCAAGAAACGGTGCTGAGCTGTGGGTGCAGTGGTTAGGCACGCTGCGCTGTCAACCCGGTGACCCGAGTTTGACGGTTCGATTCCCAGCCACGGCTAACATCGGTGACGAGTGTCATCACAACCGGTCCTGCCCTCGCCCCCTTCAACTAGGAACTAAACAATGTTTTTATTTGACCAGGTAAGGCCCACTGAGCTTTTTGCTCTTTTCCAGAAGTGACCTGGGCACAAATGATAGCTCTATGAAGTGGCTTATCATGTGGATGTGTCTCGCAGCCAAATACTCTAAACGCGTGTTTCTAAATGTGGAGGGAAAAAAACGGAGGACCCGGAGAAAAATTCCACGTGACCACGGGGAGAAGATGCAAAACTCCAAATCTACCAGGCGAGGTAGTTAACATCTCGTCACTGTGGCGTCTGTCACTAATCCACCACTAGATGAAGGGCTCTTGACACCATGTCAGTCACGGGGGTTGTTTGACTGTACTGCTCCACGCTGGTCGCTGCTTCGTGGTGAAGGGTTTCCTAGAACCGGTATTAGATATCTCCCACCGCTGTCCCACCTGATGATGGAGACTTGTGTTGCCTCCGAAACGTCGTGATCTTTATTTTATTTTATTATTTTTATTAATTTTGATGTTTTACCTACGTGACTTTACCGAAAACACATAAGAATATGATTCCTTGCAGTCACGAAAGCTTCAAGTCTAGAATTATCTCCCACCGCTGTTGTTAGACTTGGCTGGGAATCGAACTCAGGCCACCCAGGTTCATATTGCAGCGTGCTAACCACTGCTCAACCACTCCGTTGCTAATTTGTAAGATAGAGTTAAATGTAATAAAGATGTATCTTCTTTCACGCCACTGCCAATACCATCCCAGGAATTGTATTACTGTAGGTATATTGTAGATTTATATTCTGTATATAAAAAAAATATTTCGGTAGGATTTACCTCCGTGACTCGCAATACACATCCCTGGCGCTCATCACCTGGTCTGTCTCCCCTCCGAAAGAATCTGACCCCGCCCCTCCACCTCTGTTTTGAAATGCTAATTTAGCGTGCATGCAGACAAGTGTCTGGAATGTGGTGAGTCGCATTCTACATAAGGCTGGATACATTACTACTGGCCAAGCAGTCCTCAATCTATCCACCCACCCACTCACCCGCTTTGCTGCTTTGTAATTTATTTAAAACATGTCACCTGGACAATTCCTTGGGATGGAACATTCCGGTTCGCAAGGGTGTCCAGAGTGGTACAAACATTAGCCCGTGGCAATTGTAGGGGATTTCAATCTGGTGACGACGATGCCCTTGATGTGGCTGGAACCTTCTATCTTCCTAAAGGTGTGTGTCTGTGCCACTCCTTGCTCTCACAATGTAACATTTCCATCATTTAAACAAAACAAATTATTTGATGTTGGTGCTCCTCCTGGTGCTGCTGCTGCGTTGGCAGTGGTGCACATGAACAAATAACAAACACAAACTCAACACATTCATCAGATAACACTGCGCCCTTAAAATAAAACATGCATATATTAAACAAGCAACGTTTTGGGTAACGGCCCTTCTTCATAGCACGAAAAAAATTCACAGAGAAGGCCCTTTGCCTGAAACGTAACCTATTATATAATTAACGAATGTGTTGTATTTTTTTTCTCCATTACTTTAACAAGGCCAGAGCCCAGCGAGACAACGGTTGATAAAAAAAATTCAGGACCATATTGCTGGGTATTTTTTAAATGATTTTCTACACCTTAGTTTCGAATCAATGTGTTGTCCTGCATACTTGTTGTAGTACAGTTTTCATACATCACATCATCGACCGCTATTGAGACAAGATTTCAGCGACATCTCTGTGAAATGAACTAATGCAACTGCGCCGTAACTTTGTGTTAAATGATTTAAACTTTACACGCCATTCCGATTGATACGAGTCATAGAAGGGGAGCGCACATCAACCAAATAGCCATGACCTTATTTAAAGGTGGGGGTGGGGGGGTATAGAAAAAAACTCTGAGTTGTACAGGCACAACACAATAACTTGACTATCAGAATTTCAAAAGGTGGATTGGTCTGAATCTGCAACCCCAACGCTCCAGGCCTGGTGTACATTGAGTTTTACTGCATGTGCCCATTGTGTGGTGTATGTTGTTATCTCGCTCGCAACTTAATGGACTATTGTAATGGCCATTGTTTCAGTACCATACGCATCATCGTGCAAAAACATTGTAAGGACGATGATGTTTTTCGCTGCAGTGTGTGTGTGCGGTTTCCATGGGATACTGCTGAGACGTGGTGGAAAATCCGAACTTCCCTTATTCCTTTCAGAGTGCACGCATTGAAAGACAATAGCCGCAGAAGAGGGCTAAGCTGATTAAAGCGAATCCCCGAAAGGGTAGAATTCCCAAACTTCCTTTCGCGGCAAAATATGCACCTCGCATATTTGGACGTTGGTAAAAAATGGGATTTGGTAAAGTTTACTCGTTACTTTTTGATGATGATGATGAAATGTTATCTTCTTGCCCTTGATTTATACATTGTCATTGTACACACTCAATGTCATGGTATTGATTCAGTCAGGCTAACTGAAGATTTCGCTGAATATAAAATTGGCACGATGTTGTAATACTAAATTGTCATAGCACTTTGACTGCCACATACTGTATATGATGTATGGATAATAATTTTACAAGCCTTTGCCAATCCACTGCAGGATAATGGCTTGTCATGTATATATATAAAACAATCGTTGGTTTAGCATTGTTGGCTTCAGGCACAATTCATGTTAGCGAGCACCTCATAAGGCCACCCCAGTGTGTAGCACGATGGGATGGCGTGGTCTTCCTCAGGGCTGATGTTTATGCTACATCCAGCACAGTACTCATTTAAGGCCGAGTCCACATACGGAGGGGGCGAGATGCACACGCGTGCATAATCCGGAATAGAAACCTGGGTTTTCATGGAAATAACTTTGCGATATAACTGTCAGCGAATAAAATAAACACATGAACCAGCACACGTGTGTGTGTGTGCACGCAATGCAAATAGGGTAAACAGGAGGGCCAGTTTGATGCCACCGTGATAGTCCTGCTTACGAGCCAATGGCGTTTAGTTGGTGTTGTTTCTTCACAGGGCAGTGATAGAGCAACACTGACCACCAACGGTTTTGAGGTTTCCTGGGACCCTAGTGGGGCGGTGGGTGGGGGGGTTTCTGTAACAACAAAAAAATCCACTATTGACACCTAACCGAGCATTGCACATTTCTCCTTTAGATGTTTTTGGTTCTCGGACATTTCTATTCGTCATTCACATGGCGGGTTTTTTTTTACATTTACGAACAACGGTAATTTTCCCAGAAAGCGTGAATTACTCGAGCAGTTGTACTGTACATTAATATTTTTTGCGCATTTTGCCAACCCGTAATGGACATCGATGCACTTAGTATATGATCATTCTTCTTCTTGGTTCTTTCGGTAAAGTCACGTAGAAGGGAAGTAATAAAATAATAAAAATAAAACATAATAAAATTATTCTCACGACGTTTCGGCCACAACGCAAGCTGCCGTCCTCAGGTGAAAACCAAGTCCGTCGAGGCGACAGAGTCAAAATTTATATGATGATTATTGTGTGAGTATAGGCCTTTGCAATCAGCTCAACACTCAGCCACAATGTGTGTACATATGTTTAAGTGTGCTACCCACTATGCTAGCATAGTAAAGTACAAACCATTTATGTCGAATTAAACAACGTCCCTTGTGAAAAATTAACTTTACACTTCGTGTTAATGTTTTGTTAAGTGTTTGCGAAATAAGTGTTTTAACATTCGGACCTCATAATTGTCAACACATCAAAATGCCTCATCCGTGTCAACCACTTTTGGTGGATAGACACGGATTAGAATTCATGTCTCTCTGCAAAAATAACTGCTGATATCCGTGAACAACTGTGGATAGATGAGAAGATTTTCCTGCCACTTTCGGGTGACTTCATGTCGGCCGAAAGTGTGCATAATAGGACCAACTTAGTTGCTTCCGAAAGCACAGTTCTGGGTTACTCATCCTTGGATAAGTCACTGCATCTGAGTCACTTCTCTCACTTCTCTTACCTACAAAATGTGCACAATCCATTGGCAAATAATACGTTTTGCTCACAAATCAATTGGAGTCAATTGTGGGACCATAGGCAATATGAGTTTTCCTTTGGCAATGTTTATATATACAGTATTTAAATAAATATTGGTTCCTCTGTTTCCAACAATAGGACCTTGCCACTTGACAGCACAGCATCAACTACAGTGCAGTGACGAGGCTCTCTCTCTGTCGTCATTCCTCCCGGCCACACTGATCACTCGCCTCCAAATATTTGACCACGGACTCACTACCGGCCACTCTCCCACATCTGACGGATGCGTTGTTTTAGCTGCTCCAGTGTGGCAAATTTGAGCGGAGGAATTCCAATGGTTTTGACATTACTGCACTGTACTTTGTGAAGAGACCTACCCTGGCCATGGACATTGGGAACTGAAATTGCTACTCCAAGGGTTCTAACTTCAGCCGGAGCTGTCCAGTGCTGAGCTCAGGAAAATGTTTTTACGCCTTGAATTGCATCGTAAAAAGCTGCTGTCAACGTGAGGATTGGGTGATTGTGGAATTGAGAGGCGAGGTAATCAATGAGAAATTCAGTCCTGATTTCAACTGCACCAACACCAAATGGTGTTTGTTTTTTTTCTTCCGTGTTCCAGTGTGGGTGAGGTTACACACTCATGAACCAAGGGATTTGTCTCACCATGTGGGGGTTGGGGGGGGGGGTTTCAGCTGGCAACCCAGATACTGTCAGCTGCCGTGTGGCTGGCTAAGCTGCTGCAATGGTTTGTGTATGGGCGGTGCTGGTAATGTCATCGATTAGCGTCAGTGTCACCCATTCATATTCTATGAAGCCAGGTGAGTCTTGGGTCAGAGCACTTGACTAACAAATCAGAAGGTTGCAAGTTCAAATCGCGGTTGTGAGTCAGCTCAGCCTATCAATCTTCTGGGGTCAATACAATTATTACAGCATTGTGATAAGTTTACAGTGTCGAGATTGAGGCCTGTCATAGGAATGTGGATGTTTCATCACTGGTTTGGTCCAGGACTCTCCTGTAAAATTGGCTTGAGTCCCAGTGACTACGCTTTTCTTAGTAAATAAGTGTAGTAACAAGCTTTCGTGACCAATATCCATGGAGGTTTTTTTATGGATTAAATTGTGTAAATATGAATGTGGTGTTAAACCCGCCACCACCACCCGTCACAGCCAATTAGTAAGGTTTGTCACGTAAACAAAACGTGCCAATTCGTTACTAGTTCAGCACACCAGAATTGTTGAGGAATCCTCCTGTTTTAGTCTTAAATAGAGGGATAAACGTGATGTCGTCACTTTGAGCCAGATCTAATTCGAATGAAAGCATTAACTGTAACAAACTTTTTTTTATAGCTGATTCAATCTTAAAATACATAAAAAAAACACACACACACAAGCAAACCCACCCATTAGGACATTTCGTGGTGCCAATAAATCAGGCAGTCCAAAGGCGTACTTCATCAGAGCATGAACTTTAAAATATATTGACATTGCCTGTTTCAAATTGGCCGGCACGTTTCAGAGAATTATGTCACGGTCAGAGTTTATTAAAGCTGTGGCCTAATTTATAAGACTATTTAATTTCGGGAATATTTATGTCATAAACCACACTGAGATTCACTAAAGTGATTTTCATGGCCGTCAACAGCAAGAGTACTTGATTATTTTAATTATTTTTAATAATAAATCATGCCTGTTTAATGGTGTACTTTTAAAATTCAATTTTTATGATATGTGGGCTGATAGAATGTCTATAAATGTCAACCGCAATGCTGCATGTTCCCTCATTAGAGCCCCATCTCATCTATCTATTTTTCTCTCTCTCTCTGTATTATAACTTTTAACATTTTATCCGTAACTTTTTCACAGTTGCGCTATCAGGGTCGTGTCACGAGACAAAATATCCATTCCGATATCTCGCAGAGCAGTGCGAGCCTTCTCATTGGAGAGTGACCCGTGGAAGATGATATCGTAGAGCTCTTTCTGAGATCCATTCAAGTGGTATCTTGTCCACACAGTAGCAGGCAGCGCTTTCTCACCTATACTGCATTCGAGAGTAATGGTAATCGCATGGCGGACAAACTGGAATTGAATTTTCAGAGCCGATTTTATTTCTCAGAATTAAATGCAGAACAGAATATAATTAGCATTTTTTTGGTGCAGACGTTGGTAACTGGGACTCATGCCACTTGAGAACCCAGTTTAATCTAGAGAAGTTGCCTGGATTTGGCTCCAAGGTTCTCAGAGGTGCCAGCTTTAGTACTCTGACCTTTGAGCAACCCAACCATCTCTTACGATATCCCTCTGATGATTCTTTCTGGCAAGGTTTGTTTAATCCGTACTGTCTCTTTCAGCCGGTCATTTAATACCCCAGGAGACCATTATATGCCAGAATTTTTGTCCTCACGAAGCATTCAAAATAAATACCTTTAATATTCCCTGTGGCGTAAACAAGACCTAATTGTTTATAAACCATGTGGCTTGTAATCACTCCATCCAAAGATTTCCCAATTTGAAACAGAATTTCATGACCTTTTACAAATTCATTATTTTAATATTTTTTTGGGGGGGGCGAGGGGAGGAGGGACATTTAACAGAACTAATGCTGATTGCTTGAGGGTATTTCCCCTGCCACTAATATTTAATTACGAATGTTTGAAAGCATGGACAGACACATGGTTATACTGTGAGGCAGGTTCCTTTGGTTCCTCTGTAGATTTAAACAAATAATAATACAAATTCTCCCCCCACATCGACCTTCCTGGTTCTGTGGCGTCTATGTAATGAGCACAATGGTGCCGCTATGCTGATCTGGTTAAGCCGGGCTGGCACCCTACACCTCCCACACGACCAGTTGGTGGCGTTTATGCACGGTGTAAATATCATGAAGAGAGCGGCTCATTGTAAAAAATATTATCGTCAGCGTGCCACAACTGAGACAAGATACGACACACCGCCTGAGGTTTAAAAATATATATATATTTCTCCAGAATTAAGGCCGCTTTAAGCCTGGCCTGCAACAAAACCATGCTGTTATTGTGAATTTTCAGCAGTTTTTAAAATAATGTTTTTGCTGGCTATTTTCACCCAATGTTCCGTACAACCTCGAGAAGCGGTGGCATTCAGATGTTATGTAAATCCCAATTGTGTTGCTTTGTGTTTTGTCTGCTATGGTACAGATACTTTAATAACGTTAGAAAAAAAAGTGGCGAGTGATATAAGAACTGGACCCCAACTGTCCCTTCACCAACCTACACTGACCAGCGTGGTGAAGTATGGTCAATAAGCCACCATTGACCAATGTGACGTGGGGATGCTTCCATTGATGGATTGAGAATGGCTGGAATATATTCATTTTAAAATTGTATCACCGACCGTATCCCATTTGTGGTGTTGGAGTTATGTTTAGGTGGAGGAATTCACTTTTGGAAGTCCTCCATGCAACTCAGGATCATACCCAGTGAAGGAATGGCCCCTGTAAAATGATGCCACAGATTTTCGTCTGAGGTCCCATCAATAGGGGACCTCTCTTACCCAACACTACACAGTGCCTCCTTCACACTCTGCAAAGAGTGATTCATTGCATGATGACCACCCAGTGTGTTATGTTTAGTTCTTACATTTGGGCTGGCCCGAATTGCATGAAAAAAAATACAAAATATGTATGATGCCGTGGTTGGTGACTGAGCTGAGTTGTGAACCCCTTACCAACCCATACCGCTCAACCTGATGAAGTATGGTCAAACAACCCACACGACTGACAGAGCATGGAGAGTCCTCGATCCAGCAGTGGATTGACAATGGTCTGTAACTTTAGTTTTACTGGATGGACATTTAAAACCTGAGTATGGAATCATTAATCGTGCATTTTTTATTTTAATAATAATATAATTTCCATTAACAGGTAATGTTTAATTATATTTTTACTCTTTCCCCTGAATTCAGAACTAAACAAAGTACACGGTATAAATTGTGCACGTACACCTGTGGTAGTTGTGGGGAGTGGAAGTTTAGCGGTTAGCATGCTGTGTTGCAATTTTTTTGACTATATTGACCTATAAAAACTTAGAATGGAATAATGGGCAATTTTGCATTTTTTATTTTATAATTTCCATTCACAGATAATATTTTATTTAAACTTTTTTCCCGGAAGTCAGAACTGAACAAATGATGTGTTATAATGTCTGTGGCACTTGTGGGGAGACAAAGACGGCCGGTCATGGCTCTGGCCACCCACCCCCTCGTGTGCCGTGCCGGCCTTCAAGGGTGCTCGCTAACAGCACTTGCCCCAACAGTCTGTTGAGGCTACACGGGGGATCTTTGTCTCTGGTACTTTGTGGTAGTGTCGCGGTTAGCGCGCTGCGCTACGAAACCCGGTCCATCCGAGTTCGATTCCCGCTTATGGCCAACACCAGTGACGATTATCTGAACGAACAGGCAACTGGACATACGAAGATGTTTTTTCGTATCTCTGAAAGTTCGTAAGTCGAATGTTCGTAAGTAGAGGAGTCGCTTTACGTGGTTCATACTCCTGAATTCATAACCAAGTACCCGAGTAAACGACGCGCACATGCAATGATGCAACAAAAAGACAATTGAAGAGAAACGTTGCATCTGACCAAGTTCCCTTTGGGCCAAAGATTCAGCAACTGTAACACACCTGTGTTGCGCTGCCCGCTTCATTTCACTCGCATTGACTCTGGCGCTGCAGACGTGTGGATAATCGCGTCACATTACGCGTAGGCCGCATTTGCGATCAGGAGGAGTCTCAACCGGTGGGTAGTGGCTAAACACAAAAGCACATTGTGTGCCCGGTTTGATTTGCGCAAAAAAAGGATATCTGACTCATCCACCCGAGGTTGTTTGGCCTTCGTGAGCTTGCTTGCTTGGGATTGTGTGGTCGTGAGTGGTGGGAAGCGGTGGCGCCGTGGTTTAGTGCGTTGTACTCTGGGTGTTTTGTTCCCAGCTACAGCCAATATCAGTACAGCCCCCCCCCTTCCCTACTTATTTCAACACGCACTGACCGAAATGGTGAAGTATGGCCAAACAACCCCCATGAGCGACATGGCATTGGCGAGACCTTCGTACAGCAGTGGATTGACAGACATTTGTAACGGTACACAGTGCGTTACTGTACTGTAATTGTGCATTCATAAGTCTATCATAAATAAGCAGCACAAATTATTTGGAAATTGTATTAATTTAAAACAATTTATTATCACAAAGACGATTGCATGCATGCATGCACCATGGACATAAGAATCGATTGTAACCGACAAATCTGTGCTTGCTAAAATAACTTGTACTCTTAGTTCTTTCGGTAAAGTCACGTAGGTAAAAAATGAAATTAAAATTAATAAAAATAAACAATAAAAATCACGACGTTTCGGAGGCAACACAAGCTTGTGTTAATTTTTATTTCATTTTTTACCTACGTGACTTTACCGAAAGAACTAAGAGTATGAATCCTTGCAGTCACGAAAGCTTCAAATCTAGAATTAAAATAACTCGATTCACCAGTCTATAATGGTGGCACTGATGTTTGTGTGTGTCTGGTGGGGAGTGGCAGTGTCGTGGTTCACGCTGTGTGTTCAGCAATCCCAGCCAAACCTGGGTTTGATTCCAGATTATTCACATCGATGGAATTTGGTAATTGGGCCTGTTGGCTAGACATTCTTTCCAGAACATTGTTTGATGTTTTATATATATATGTTAAAGTTGAA
The DNA here is from genome assembly GCF_015708825.2 of Lethenteron reissneri. Lineage (NCBI taxonomy): Eukaryota > Metazoa > Chordata > Hyperoartia > Petromyzontiformes > Petromyzontidae > Lethenteron > Lethenteron reissneri. The sequence goes on along the minus strand of NC_083825.1, from coordinate 8,896,163 downwards.
GGTAGTTTTAGTTTTATTTGTGTTACGATACGAGCACCTGGCGGTATAATCTTACACATCAGTATGTTTTGATGTCGTACCATTTAACGAGAAAACAAATTCTACAAAGAAGCCTTTCAAAGGAAATGCTAATGCATCCTTCAATGATGGCACAAGAGTGGGATTTGAATGTACACATTTTAGAAGCCACTTCAGCATGCGTGACCGTTAACCATAAAATAGCTCAATTTGAATAACACTTAGTATTGAACGAAAACAGTATTTATGGCTTTCGCAAGCAAGCGATGCAGTACTTGGTGCATTTTGCTCCAAATGGACAGGCCCAGTCCAGATTTAGGCCTGGCCTGATCCAGATTTAGGCCTGGCCTGATCCAGATTTAGGCCTGGCCATCCCACAGTTCCTATTGAGCCATAAATGCCTACCTGGTATGGTTCTGTGATCAACATCAGGATAGAGAAGACAACGACTGCTGGTTGTGTGTGGCAGGGAGGGACCAATCAACCCCCTTGGTGTTGCTGATCCAGCCTTAATAGGTGCTCAATAACAGAACTTGCCCTGCCAGTCTGTAACATCTATGAACAGACCATTGACTATGTATGGGTGTGAATAGCTTTTTGGAAGCATGTGTGAGTCCATGCATGTGTGTGTGTGTCTGTGTCATCTGTGTGCACGTCTGCTGTATTGTGTAAGCATTATTGCTGGAGAGACAAAGGTGGTGGGGCGTGGTTCTTGTCACACCGTCTCCTTCGTGCGCCGTACTTTCCATTATAGGTGCTCGCTAACAGCGTTAAAGGCTATTCGGTGTATCTTTGCCTTTGTTACTGTATGTGTAGCTTGCGGATGTTGTGTTTCGCTGTGCTTGCAAGTTGTGGTGCGAGGTCTCGTGTGTTACGGACAGTTGCATCTGCTGCCCTTGCTCGTACAGAACACAGCTGTCGTGTGATGCGTCACTTTGAAACACGTGCACTGTGCCCAGCCACGCCATTGCGTTCTGCGTTTAAGCCGGAGTAATTATTTCAAACTGCCACAGTCGTGGTATTGGTAGTTTATCCACTGCTCAAGTATTTTGTGGGACACGCATGCACGCACGCACATTGCCGATTTGGTGAACTCTCCGGTGCGATTTCGGGTTGTTCGGCGCGTCGTCGTTTGGTTTGTTGTCCGACGTTTCGCCCCACGGGATGGGAGCTCCCTTGAGGAGCTGTGCGTCGTGACCGGGAAGGAATTGACAAAGCTGCCTACGCGTTGAGCGAAAGCATCGGACGTTCTTTCCGAATGGCACACGGCATGTAAGGCCCACTGAGCTCTTTTTCAGAAGCGGCCTGGCCACAAATGATAACTCAACGAAGTGTCTAATAAAGTTGGCATTTATAGCAGCCAAATACTCTGAACGTGTGATAAATGTGGAGGGAAAACCGGAGGACCCGGAGAGAGAACAGGCAAACTCCAAATATACAGGCGTCGTCAGGGATCGAACCAACGACCTCCTGCATACCAGGCGAGGTATTTAACGTCGTGCCACTGTGGCGCACGAGTTCGCGTCTGCGACGTAACCCTCTTCTTCTCCCTTCCGCCCCGCGCCCTCTGCCCACCGTAGCTTCCCGCCGACCTGCAGAAGATGCAGCTGAGCGAGAGCTTGCACCACCAGCACATGGCGCGCGTGTCGGCGAGCCAGTCCGGGTGCAGCATCGGCAGTGACTCTGGCAGCAGCCTCTCCGATATCTACCAGGTGACCGTCCGGCAACGAACAGCTCGGTTTCAGATTCAATGATCGAAGCGCTCGCGTGCATTTTGCCATTGGCGCCATCCTCGTAGCGCAAGGGACATCGCGAAGGAAGCCGCCGCCGTGTGTTTGACAGACGGGCGTTGGGGGCCACATTGCTACAGTACGAGGTATTAGCAACTTCTTGGTTCTTTCGGTAAAGTCACGTAGAAGGGAAGTAATACAATTATAAAAATAAAACATAACAAAATAATTCTCACGACGTTTCGGCCACAACGCAAGCAGCTGTCCTCAGGTGAGGTATTAGCAACTTAAGGAATTGGCGAGGAGTACTTTTTACGAATCTTGTCGCGACTGGCGACAAGATTTTTTGCTCATCCACCTTAACGAGAGCAGGATGGAGCGCTTTTTGCTCAAACGAATTTGAGTATTAAAGTCCCATGAGTGGACTTGCACAATCCGTACGTCACTGCTGAAACAGTGGGCACGTTTCTCTGGTCCCCCCCCGCCTCTGTCCAATCCAATCCTGCAGTACAAATGTGTACCCCACAGCCAATCAGTCGACAGGTCGCGTGCGGTGGGGTAAAGTGTGGGTACTTCCACCTCTTCCAAGATGCCTGGCCAAGTGTGGACGAGAAGGCCAAAATACCAATCAGAGGGGCTCCTCCCTATAGCTCACCTCTGGTGGGAGGCCCTTCTGCCGGCAGTGGTGTAAGTCAGCGATTGCGGGGCCGCCCCTTCGCCACCTCTAGCACGTGTACACGGCACTGAGTGTCTGGTCATTTGGGGACAAGCTTTACGTTGTAAAAGACAACATTTGTTGGGTACACTTGCCTGGGTCGATTCCTGTTAAAATCTTTATCGGGTCAAAAAACGAGAGCAACCTTCACCCTCCTCCAAAGGTCAGGGCTTTAATCGATGCAAAGGTCAACCGTCAGGGTGGGCAGTGATCCTAATAAATAATTACGCTGACGCAGTGGAGAGGGAGACCCGGGCAGGGAGGAGGGGTAGAGAGAGGTGGGCGGTGTGCGTTTTGCCCGCTAATTTCCTGACCTTTCGCTCGATTCGCCACGCGCGGTCTTATTTGCCGCCTAATTTCATCGCCCTCTTCGGAGTTATGAGATTAGTAACGTAAAGGAGGCAGTTGCCGCAACGATTGAGGCTGGAAGGTGGGGGGGAGGGGCTTACTCGGGGATAGTTGCTGTAGGTAACAACAACAGGGTTGGAGGAACTACAGCATTGCCCTTTAATGGACATTCCAAACAGATTCACAACGGCTCCATTGAGGCTGACGCTGCGCATTTGTATCGCTGCGTAGTCTTTCGATGTGACACATTGCATTTACAAGCAGTGGTTTTGAGTGTCGCGGAGAATAACAATAACGTTCCATTGCACACATTGACGAGGCGTGGTCACATGGCTTTGAGGATAACAATACAGTGCACACATTTACACTGGTGCAAGCCAAGCCCGGTTTTGAGCCTGGTTCATAATGCTTCGATGAGAGACTGGCCTGAAGATGGCAGCATAACAAGGTATTATTGAATCCATCTGGGAAAAGCTTTTTCAGTGTTCTACCCAAAGTGTGAATGGTTTTCACGGGCTATACAGCGTTTCCTCCCAGATGCTGAATACTTAGTTATGTGGGTGTTTACACACTGCAGCAGGGTATTCATTTAATACTGAGCTGACTTAAGGGAAGGTCCAGGAAAAGTAGAGGTACCATCTTGAGAATTATCCATTGCCATATTTGGCGCTACTTATATGTACGGTAACTATGTGGCATTACTACGCCCTGTAAACAATCCAAATTTGCTAAATAAATGTGCGGATTTTTTCCTAAACCCCCCCCCCCCCCCGAAAAAAATATCAAAATTTGTTTTAATCCGAGAAACACGATGGTCAGACGTCGTAAAGAACGAATCGCAAAGAGAAAAGGCCGGACTTTTTGCCAAGCGAGGAGGCCGTTTGAGTGCAGAGGAGAGAATGGAAGACTTTGCATTGAGCCCCGTCGCCACTGCTGAGTAGACGCAATCCAAACTAAGAAAAAAACAAGAACTCCGATTTCCTTCGACATGTCTCGCACTCTTTCACGTGGTATTTATTGGGCAAGTGCTGAACCTTCCTGAAAGTCGTGTTGAGACCCACAGCGGGGCTTTCCGGTAAATAATGGGTGTAAAAAAAAGAATCTCTCTCACTTCATGTTAAATGTAAAAATAGGATAAGCGGGTGTTGCTGAATTGTGTTCCGCGATTGTGCTGTACGTGTCTTTGGGTTGTGCCGCATGCTTGGTGTGGTGCCCAACGTTTCGCCACACGTGCTGGGAGCCTCTTCAGGGTAACTGAATGGAATTGCTGTTGTCAAGGGGGAGTAGGTGAGCTGCTCAAATCGGTTGCCTGAAGAAGCTTCTTGCGCCGTGGAGCGAAAGGTCTCGGGGCATTGTGCCGAACAGCACGCGGTACAGCTGGAAAAGCCCATTGGACATCTGTGGGCAAATAGCCATCTTAGGAGTGACTCGCTATAAAAGTGTTACTGTAAATTTCGATTTAAAGCTTTCGTGACTGCAGGGATTCATCTTCTTGGTTCTTTCGGCAAAGTCACGTAGAATGGAAATAACAAAATAATAAAAATAAAACATAATAAAATAATTCTCACGACGTTTCGGCCACAACGCAAGCAGCCGTCCTCAGGTGAAGAACAGGTCTGTCATGACTGCAGGAATTCATATTCTTTGGGTCTTTCGGTAAAGTCACGTAGATAGGTTCAAAGAAAAATAACAAAAAACCACGACGTTTCGATCACAAGACAAGTGGTCGTCATTAGAATGATCAGGATGATGACGACCGCTTGTGTTGCGATCGAAACGTCGTAGTTTTTTGTTGTTTTCTTTTTTGTTATTTGTTATTTTCTTTGAACCTATCTATGTGACTTTACCGAAAGACCCAAAGAATAACAATCGGAGAAAGTTTTGTGGATAGTGCTCCCCACAGTGCTAAAATGATAACAGGGGTGCGTCGTTGTTGGCGAACACCTGCGACCTCCCGAGGAGTCATCCTCCTGAATTTCTCACCGTCACCACCATCTCCATCGTCATCAAATCATAATCATCAAACGTAATAAAAAACATTCTTCATCATGTATCGTTTATTTATTGTAGTCACTGTTATTCTACATTTACCATTCCCCCCTCCAATGTTAACTCGTGCCAGGAACGTAACTCCTTTTCTCCCCAATTGGAACAAGGTCTCTGCATTCGCGAGCATTCTCAGAATGTATCCCTCGCGGATAGAGAGGCTTTGCTGTATCACAATAATCTAGGATCACATCCACCCATTATCCTGAGAGCGTTGATACAACTTTGTTGCAACTTTGTGGGTATCCAACGGCGGTTGTGCTGTTTATGGATAGCTCCCAAAAACTCAGTGGTTTTCTGCTCAAATGAACATTGGGATGGCGCAATTCCTCCCATTTACAGCCCTGAGCAAGTGGTGGAAATTCCATGTTCCTGTGACAGGGGTGGGGGTGAAGGGGAAGGGGGAGGGTGTGACTCTTTCCATAGGGAGAGACTTTTTTTTGACATAGGATTGTGTAATTTCCACCACTGGCTCACCGCCTCAAATGGAATTAGCTCCACGCCACGCTCGTTTGTGCAAGAGGACTCTTTTTATTTGATATTTGACTCGTGTGTCATTCGTTCCATCGAAGAGGTTTTCACATGAATAATTTAGCACGCATATGAGGACACGGTGATAAGGGGGAGGCTCACGAACCAAAATAAATATTTCTATTGTGGAGAATGTATTGGCGACGATGGGGAGATAAACTACGTCGGGAAATATAGTCTCATCCAATGACTAATGTCGGTGCAGAAGTTCATTTCTCAGGGCATGATAGTGTGAAGATTCCATTTGTAAAAAAAATATATTGAGCCTCTAGAGTGAGTGTGTAAAATCATTTGTGGGGTTCATTTAATTCCAGTGCTTCCGTCGGGACATTTGATTCATGCTCACATTTTCAATGGATGGGGTTTTCTTTAATTACTATTTATTGCACTTTCGATCTGTGATGCTGGACGTTATATGTCCTACTCATTGTGTGAAGCCCTGAGCAGGAGTGGTGGCGCAGTGGTTAGCTCGCTACTATGACCCTGGTAGACCCAAGTGAATTCCCGAGTGCGGCTAACATCAGTGGCGAGTGAGATCTAAAGCCGTCCTGGGCCCCCTTCACCAACCCACACTCGCCGTCATCGAGTCATTGTTGTTGTCATCAGTCTGAATTTTCCCATTGCTGGGCAAAGGCCTCCCAGATTTCTTTCCGGTCTTTCTTTAGCTCGGCTGCTCTCCTGTCCCACAGCCGTGATCTCCAAACTTTACCGTGACCTCCTAAACTCCGTGATTTTCGTCTCGCTTCTGCTGCTGCCGCCGCCGCCATCTCCTCCGCATCTCTCGCCCGCTCTTGTTCTCCCGCTCCATCGTTTATTTTGTCTCTCTTCTCTCCCAGCATACTTCTGCATGCTGGGAAATGCATTCAGTCAAACAAACCCCGGCGACTGGCACGTTGTGGGCAGAGGTCTTAATCAGGCAGTGAATTATTAAGGATTTTTTTTTTTTACCCATAATCATATTGGTGCGCGTGCACATGTACCTCGCTTGGAACGGCCTCTCCACTTTGTGCGTGTGTGTGCGTGCGGAGTTGTGCGCCATGCTAAATGCGAAGCCCTGCCTCCCTCGTACGCAGCTGCCGCCCCCGATGGCTGCGATGGGTTTGGTGGGGCCTCGCAGAGTTTATTAACGCCACTCCCTGCGGAGAGGAAAAGCCCTGCCCAGCTGCTCCCAGCTTTGCGGAAAATTAGCTCACTCCTAATAAGTGAGCCGATGGGTCTCTCTTGGGATTGGGTCAGCTCCTGGGGAGTCGGGACCTCTCTAAATCAATGGTGAAATGGCTATATTTGATCACAAGAATATCTGAATATTACTATCATGGAACGAAAAGCCCCAACATTATGTGGGACTGTCTGCTCATTTTCTCTCTGCATGTGCTTCTATTTATTCTTTACTTCTTCCCATGCCACTGTCTAATATCCTCGTTTTACCACATCCTTCCCATCTCTGGTTCTCTCTCTGTCCCTCTTACACAACCCTGCCATTTACAGCTCATTAAGCACATCTGCACACAAACAGCAGTGCGGGGGGGTATATCTGTACAATAATTATTAAAGCGAGCGGAAACAATTGCATTGGCTTGCATTCACATCATTGTGACAATTTGTCGCGTTTCTGCTTGTGGGCCACTCGGATACCAGTGGCGGTCATAATCGGCCACCAACGGCTCGTCTCGTATTCCACCCTTAAGGTCGTCTCTCAAAGGTCACCCGGTTCTTTGATGCCTCCAGGTTTCCACACAAATTCATCACGAGGTAAATGCAATGAAGGCTCTTCCTAGCCCTTGGCTGCAGTCCCCCCTCTCTCTCTCTGTCTCTTATCTTTTCTCCACCAGCTTCTCTTTGCCTGGCATGACCCTCCCTGCGTTCTGTCACTTGCCGCATTCAGGGAGTAATCACCCCGAGGGGTACGGCTTTGCCCTTCGGGAGTCCTATACATCAAAGGCCTTACGATCCTGACGTAGCTGCCCGGGTTAGGCAAACACAGAGAGGGCTCCATTGCCGGGTCCACATCGAACGGGTTGGTGGTGGTGCTCGCTTTTTTTAAAATATATCGTGCTTGAGTGGTAGCGCCTGGAGTGGCTGCGGATTTGACATGGGCACCGCGGTGGCGAGATGTTAACGGTCTCACCTGGTTAACAGGAGGTCGCGGGTTCGATCCCAACCCTGACGCCTGCTGTATATTTTGAGTGTGCGTGTCTCTCTCCCTATGGCTGCGTGGAGTTTTCTCCGGGTCCCCTGGTTTTTTCCCTCGACATTTAAAAACATACGTTTAGAGTGCTATAAATTTCTACATGATAAACCACTTCGTCGCTTCTGAAAAAGAGTTACACATAGCTCAGTGGGGCTTATCTCACGACCAATAAACGTGGGGATATCTGAACCGCTACTGGGCCTCCCCGAGGTCGACTCAGCCGCAAATTAGTACCTGGTGTAGTGTGCAAAAATTGCCACTAGGGAGACAAAGGCGGCCGGGCGTGGTGCTGGCCACCAACCCCCTCGTGTACCGTGCCGGCCTTCATAGGTGCTGCGCGAACAGCACTTGCCCCAACGGTCTGTCAATGCTACAGGAGGGGGGGGGGATCTTTGTCTTTGCCTGAGACTGGGTTTTATAGGACGTGGATTGATTTATACTGGAAGTTGCAAATCTGCTCCATTATCATGCATCGAAATAACCGGTGCGTGGAAAGGCTGCCGAGTGGGAAAACAGCATTGTCATTTTACACTCGTGGTAATGCCCCCGTATGTCATCGCAGATTACCCATAATCCTCCTCCATTTGATTTATGGCCCGTTAAGAAGAACATCAATAGAAGCTTTTTCCCTGTGCAGGTTCTATAACACACTCCCGTGCACATCCCCGAGCGCAAAAACAAAGTCAACTCTTTGTATTGTACGGACGCAATGGTGTTCAATGGTGATGTAAACAATTATATTAATTTAGATGCTGCCTTTCACTCAAAGAAATATAAGGTCGTATAGCTCTGAAATAATTTCTAAAGAACATCTTTTTGTGCTTAGTTTGTTGTCCTTCCCTCGCACCTACGATGAGCACAGTTGGCTTCGTACGGTGCAAAAGAAGTTCAGCATACACACACATACATGCAGAGTACACATACCTGTCAACCCCTTATCAGTGCCTTGCTTATTACAGACCAATTCAGACCTTATTGGTCACCCCTTGCCCTTATAAATCAAAACGTTCATGCTACAAAGTCCCATTACAAGGGAGAAACACAAACAAATATTTTTTTTTCAAACGGCTGTGCGCCGTATGGACCTCGACTTCCCTGTACAAGAATACGGGTAAACGGTATGGGTTGACAGGTATGAGTACATAACAATAATATAAACTTGCAAGAGGCTGCACCAGTATTTGCTCGCTCTCGAAGAGAGAGGACGACTCGGAGGCGTGGGGAACCGCAGATAAAGTAAGCCGGCACCAGCAATTGCTCAAGCTTTACGGTCCTCTGTATATTAAGATGTTTAGCCAATGTGTGCATGTGGGAGGAAACCGGAACGCTCGCAGAAAGCCCGATGCATGTGCGGTGGGGGGGAGGCAACACCCTATCTCATACAGATGGAGAGCCTCACGGTATACGGTACACGGTACCTCGACGGCCACGGGAAGAGAGTTTCACAACATCGGTGTGCGATCCGCCAACCCTCGCTGCCTCCGCAGTGCTGGGATACAGGCGTGCGCCACCGCAGCTTGCCGAATGTGTTTAACGCGTGACACGAATCCTCTGCGTTGTCCATTCGTCGGATTATAATTCGCACTTTATCTTCTGTGTTTTAAAGAAAGGCTTTGGGGGGGGGGTGCACTTTGCAGTTTGTGTAACTTTATTGACACCGGGCACAAGTTTGGGATTGTTGTTTTATTCTCTTCCAGAGCATCCTGTAAGTACAGTATGTACGTACGTTGAACTTATTTCGCACCCCACGTAGCCCCAACTGTGCTAATCGGAGGTGCGGGGAGGGGGGGACAACAAACTAAACACAAAAAGCAGTTCTAAAGAAATTAGTAAAAAGGAGAATCTGGTAAATTTATATTGGAGGAAACTAATGAATGATATAAAGCTGAACAGTAACGTTTCAGAGCGACAGGCGCCTCGATAAGAAAATTATGAACGGGCGTCTCTGCAGCGACGTCCCTTAAATCAATGAGGAATTTCATTACATAAAAAAAGCATTTCCGCCGGAGCACTTACGTCATTATTTTTATGGCGTCGCGTAATAAACAAAAGGTCACGAAGTGACTTGTTCATTCGCGCACATTTTTAAAGATCGGCTCTGATTTATGCGTTGGGCCCCCCCCCCACCACCCCGATCAGTTTGACCGTAAGGCATGTCAATTTAATTTATCTGCAAATTAACACGCGTTCCTAAACAATCACCGAGTTGGTTTCCACCAGCTCCCGCCCGATGGTATGAGCGCAAGTTACTGATGTGTTGAGCCAATGGGCTACAAAACCTGCTGACTTTCACTTGCGTGGTGGACTCATTTCACAGGTGATTTAACATTTGAGCTCCGCAAAGCCTGCAGAGCTGTAAGCAGCTGCGTGAGTCATGTGCAATTTTAATTGGTCTGCTATGCGGATTTTGTTTTGTTTTATTGTCTCCCGTAATGTATGGGTTTTGTAGATCGGGAGTCATGCCGAATTAACTGGCCCACGGGTGACCTCTTTGTTTTTGTAGCTCCTACTGGGAACTGGTGATAGGGCCTCTGCGCCACTCAATGTATACGCGTGTGCCTAAGATATATAAGTGACGCACGCGCGTGAGCAGTGGTGTAGTGAGTGGGGAGCGGAAATGCAACGGTTCTCTGGTAGCACTACGAAGCTGGCGAGCCAAGTTCGATTCCTGCAAACCCCCCCTCCCCTTCCTCCCCTCTCCCCCACACACCGTGTCAGCCATAGTTCACCATTCGAAGCCACACTGGTCAGGACAGGTCGTTACAGGAGCGGTACCAGAACGTAAATTGGGTGTAATTTGTGACAAATGTTAGCCATGGCCAGGTATCATACTCGGCTCACCCAAATTCAAAGTTGCAGTGCATTAACCAACTCATGTATGTATGTAATTTATGCAACTTAGAGCTATCGACTTGGTCAATGCCATTGTGTGAGATTGATCGATTGTACGGCTAGCCACTAGGGATGACAATTGGTGCATCTTTACCCATAAATGATCACGCTAGAATGTTTTGGTGTGTTTGCCTGAGAGAATCGTGTGCGATGCACAGGCGTTTGTTTTTGCATGTGTGTGTATGCGTGTCTGAATGGGCACACACACAAAGTGGGAGTGTAGCGCGCTGCACTACAAATTCGGCAACCCAAGTTTGATTCCCGCTTATGGCCAACATTGATGATGAATGTCTGAACAATCCTGGGCCTTCCCTTGGTTGATTTGGCCCCAAATGAGTACCTGTTGCGGTGTGTAAATACGCCATTTGGGAGACAAAGGCGGCCGGGCGTAGTGCTGGCCACCCACTCCCCCCATGTGGCGTTCTGGCCGTCATAGGTGCTCGCTAACAGCACTTGCCGCAACAGTCTTTTCAGTTTAAACAGGGAATCTTTGTCTTTGCGAATGGGCGAGAGACAGCTGCTCATGCGTGAAGTGTCTGTGTGCTCACGCGTGAAGAGGCATGCTCGTGTTTCTCGTGTTTGACACACGCAGCCCTGGATGTTGTGGAATGAGAGCACAAGGTGTTTGGTGCATGGCCTGCTGTTCTAAAAACCCAGTGACCTGGGATCAATTCCAGTCCATGCATGATACAGTTGAAATCTGAGCCTGGACCTCGAGGTTGACTCTGCTTAAAGTGGGTGCAGTGCCACCCAGGGTGACGCAATGGTTTAACTCACGCACCTCGCAGCGTAAAGGCCCTGGGTTCAATGCTAGAGACAGGTGCCTTTCTTTGTGGAGTTTGTGAGTTCTCCTCCTGTTCTGCATGGGGTTCCTCAGGGTTCTCCAGTTTCCTCTCATGGATAAACCAAAACATGCAATGCAACTGGTAGTGATGAAACATCCCAATCCTGAAACGTATCCTTAAAATTACTCAATTGGCATGACAGCAACATCACTGCCCCCATTGCAAACACTTGGCAGGATCCTCCTGAAAAGGAGTCTTAAGACTCAGCGAGGCTTCCCTGGGTAAACACGGCGAACGAGCACCAAGTGAAGCAAAGCTGCGGTGGTGCTGGTGGTTCTACCCTACCCATAACCCCCTGTTTTTTTGTTGGTCTTAATAGGTGCCCTCTCACAAATCTTGCCTCAACGGTACATTATGCAACGTGGAGAGTATTTTTATTTGATATAAAAAGACGGAACATTCTAGATGATTACAACACTTTTTTGCAGAGTTCCCCCCCCCCCCCCCGTACCCTTGCACTCCGCTTAAGAACTGAGTTTGACTCCTGGCTACGGCTGACATAGGTAGGGAGTGAAATCTGAACCAGTCCATTCCTACCCCTGGCCCCCATTGGACCGTTGAGTCAGCCACTGTAACCTGCGTTCCATCAATGGAGGAGGAATAGCAACACGACACGAACAGTCTCCTGAAGTCCCCTCGAGGCTGGCAGACCTCGACATTGGCATTCAGCTCATTAACATATTGCCATCCTACAAGAATAGAAGTGATGCACCGATGGATGTGTCCGTGCACATGGCAGTAAGGCCAGTGGGAGTTTAATGGTAAACATTGGTCTAATTAACAGTGCATGCGAAATTCCTGCATTGTGAATTACAGATTAGTGAATGCCGAGAATCGCTCCTGCCATGTGCTATAGCAGCGATAATTACCGCAGTAAAAAGATACATAAAATGTAAAAATAAATCTCGTTACGCTTGCAAATGTTCAAACTTTGCAACATAAAGTTTCCCCCAATAGTATTCATGTGTGAACTTCGTTTTGCTCGGGAAATTGTTTCTTGTTCATTTACTCACCTCCCCCCTCCCTCCCACCCCCCTCCCTCCCCTCCCTCCCTCCCTCTGTTCCAATGCTGGAATGCTTCATTTTTTTACATCGCAGGCCACAGCCCGTAGCACATGAGCCAGTCAAAATCTCACATGGCCTGGCTTCGGGCAAACGGCTTGGCATCATCTCCCGTTTAATAATTGAGGACGCTTATCTCTCGAGCTCGTGGGTCTTGGGAGCCCATAACCTATACCATTTCATCAAATATTCATGCACGGAAGTGAGTAAAACACATACTCCGAAGCAGGGGGGTCCGAATTGAGTGCAGTCTGATGTGTTTCAAAATGGGTTGGGGCAGCCTAAGCTAATAATTGTGTCCGTGTGTTTGTGTCACAAACGTTTGGTGTTTTGAAGTAGTTTTTTTCTCTCTCTCTCTCTCTATGGGACCTTTTTTCCAGAATTAAAATGATGGAAATATGAATAGGCTTTACCCTTTATTGCAATAATTAATGCTTCTATATTTGCATTGCCTTTGTACTGTTCGCCCCTTGGCGTTCTCTGGTCTGACGCTGGTGAGACTAGGCCATAGAGAGGGCTGTTTCTGGTGTAGGCCAATCAGTTTCATAGACAATGCCATCTATTATCAGAGCGTGCTTGTTTGCCTGCATTCACCACAAGTACCGTATGTGGTTAATGTAGACTTGATGCCTTGCTGTAGGTGTCTGTTTGGTGTTTGAACATCTTAACACCTGTGTTATTGCCATAAAGGATACAGCCTATTACTCTTTGGTTCTTTCGGTAAGTTACGTAGGTAGATATAAAACAAAATAAATCACGACGTTTCGATAGCAACACAAGCCATCGACGTGATTTATTTTGTTTTATTTCTACCTACGTAACTTACCGAAATAACCAAAGAGTGGATTCCTGCAGTCACGAAAGCTTCAAATCAAGATTGATGAAGCCTATTCTTATTTTCATAGTTTTTTTCTTTATCCTTTTTATCCGTGCGTTGCCCGCTATAACCAAAGGTGACAAAAAGCGATCGAGTAGCATTACTTTAATTTATCGAAACGACAAAAAATTACAATAATTATGATGATTATTGTTATCCTTGCAAGTGAGAGCCAACACAAATAGTTGCTCGCGGCAATCGCGTTGGCCGGTGAGATGATTCCCAAGCAACCTGAAATGTCCGTGGCGTGTCGTGGCCTCGAGGCAGTGATTTGAGCCACCACCATGGCAGGTCGATCAGCAGAGGTGACGCGATTGCGACGTTGAAACGCCATTCTTTAGCTGTTGTTCATTTCGCGCCGCTCGGCTTTGTAAAAAAAAATCCTTCCCATCGACTCGTTTTACCCCGAGTTCTCGAGACCTTGCTCAATCCTACACAATGAATTGTTACCTCAAACGCAAAGCACCTCGGTACTTGCAGGTGAGAGGTTGGCTTCAAAATAAGGTTCTCAATGCCATAAATAAATAAAAGGTTGCACAGTTGAATCCCTGCAGCCTTATGTGACATTTGACCGACTGCTGAAAGCTTCCTGTGCATCCATGGAAATTGTGAACTTCATTTTGAAGTTAATCTTTCATCTGTAGCATTGAGGTGATTTGTCTTCAATACATCTTGTATTGGTTGGCTTGTGCAAATCAATACAAGATGTCAATGATCGTGCTGTTTGTTCATGGCAGCTTGGGATTTGAGCCTTTGGGCCTGTGTTCAGCAACCGTGATGTAAAAAAGAAATACAACAAATACTGCCACGTGCATCACATCTTATGGAAGTGCTTGGCGTCCCGTACGTGCCCGCGTATCACGGCAGGCCACGGAGAGCGACCCTGGCGACATGGACCTCACGGGGCTGCCCGAGGGTCTGGTGGACTCGGAGGACGACGAGGAGGAAGACGAGGATGAGATCGAACGCTCCGGCGAGGCTCTGCCGAGCCACGACTTTGTGCGCGACTGCCTCGAGAAGGAGCCCAACGACCGCACGGACGATGATATCGGTAAACTTTTTAAATCATGGAATTACTTTGTAAATTAAAATTTATTTGATATCTCACCCACTCCAAAATGGGGTTGACCAGGCCTCATTTTTATGTATATGAGACAAGGCTTTGCCTGTGAAATTACAGTGTTCCTTCCACCAACCAATAATTGATCTTAAAAAAAAAATGAGTGTTGTATAAATGAAATAAAATATTAATGTAAGTGTGGAAGCATGCTCGAATCACGATATCATCATGTCCCAATTTCAGGTGAATATCATTCGTGTTATGTCCTGCATAACGAAAAAAACACACGCATCTCATATGGACAATTGAGACTGATAACACATTCTAATGCTCTTTTTGAACGATTAGAAAGATGAAATTCATCACGTATATATTAAAGTCTATGCTGATAAGTGGAACAATCTAAAAATATTGGCCCCACAAAAATATAACCCATAGGGTTTATTGGTTTTACCCATTGAACAGGGTCCCCTTGAATTCCTTCACTGCTTAAAGTCTAAAACTTACACACTCAACATAAATGATCGCTACCATCAATGAACTAAGTGAACCACAACACCTTGCTGATCTCGTCAAGGAGCATAAACCACCAAGCGAACTCCGGTCATCGTCACGGTAACCTTTTGGCTGGCCATCGAACAAAGTCGGTCACCGCATCGCGCTGCGCATTCAGATGCGCTTCTGCGGCCGTCTGAAATGCTCTTCCTTCCGATATTAGGAAGCCACTGGACCGATGCACTTTTAAATCTAGATTGAAAACTAATTTATTTAGAACTGCTCTTTGTGATTAGTTTGTTCTTCTTCTTGGTTCTTTCAGTAAAGTCACGTAGAATGGAAACAATAAAATAATAAAAATAAAACATAATAAAATAATTCTCACGACGTTTCGGCCACAACGCAAGCAGACGTCCTCAGGTGAAGAACAGGTCTGTCGAGAAGACAGAGTCTGAATGACAACCCCAGGCTTGGAGCGTCTTTCCCATCACGGTTGGCTATGTATGGTACAAAAGAAGTTCTACCTACATACATACTCGCAGGGGCACCCAGATGCATGTAGCAAGCGCACACACTATCTCTCTATCCGGTGCTCGCGCAAAGAAGGCACGCTGGCTCTGAGGCTTGCTGACGTGCCGGGGCTCTGTGTCTGCCGCTTGGTGACCCACAGAGCAGATGCTGGAGTTCATGCACCAGCTGCCCGCCTTCGCCAACATGACCATGTCGGTGCGACGCGAGCTCTGCGCTGTCATGGAGTTTGCGGTGGTGGAGCACGCCGGCACCGTCGTGTTGAACCACGGCGAGGAGGTAGCTACCGTCGCTGTTGTCATCGTCGTTGTTGTTGTCATTGGCGTCATTGTCATCATCATTGTCATCGTCATCGTCGTTGTCGTAGTCGTTATTATTGATATCATTGACATCATCCTTGTCGTCATCGTCATTGTCAACATCGTCATCACCATTGTCGTCATTGTGGTCATCGTCATCATCGTCATCGTCGTAGTCGTTATTATTGTTATCATTGGCATCGTCGTCATTGTGATAATCTTCATTATCATTGTCATCGTCGTCATTGTGATCGTCGTCATTGTGATCGTCGTCATTGTGATCGTCATCATTATCGGCATCAAAATCATTTTTTCTGAATTTTCTGAAGCAAACTGTGGCTTCATCCCTAGCCATAGTTGGCATGTAATTTTAATATGCATTTTGTTGATGCTTTGCAATTTCACTTTTCCTTTCACATTTCTGATTTCGCGTTTCGATGTCCATTTTCTGCACTGATATTTGTTTTATTCAACGCATTTTTTTTTTCATCGCAGTTTTCCCGAGCGAAAGAGATATTTACTCATCGCAATGATTTATAACCCGCTTATAAATGCGCTTCAGTGTGTTTTTTGCTGGACATATGCAGGGTACAATTTTGTTTTTTTGCGAAATAAACCCTATTAGCTGTCATATTTAGACAGGGAGATGAGGATGAATTTATAATGTGCTTGGTTCAAAGAGCGAACCCGCAGGATTACTCTCGCTTGGGTCCCGTCACTCTGTATTCGTGCGTTTGCTCATGTCGTTATTTACGCATTCTGATCGCCGTTGCAACGATGTCCTGTCACCTTGCCCGCTTGTTTCGCTAGCTGGACTCGTGGTCGGTGATCCTGAACGGCTCGGTGGAGATCACCAACTTTGACGGGCGTACGGAGACGCTGTACATGGGCAACAGCTTTGGAGTGTCTCCTACTGAGCATACAGAAGTCATGGTCGGGGTCATGAAAACAAAGACCGATGACTGCCAGGTACCTGAAGACTTTAAGAATGGGGCCTGACAGAAGGAATGGGTGCCACAGCAAGGGGGATGAATGTTCAGTTAAAGGGAATCTTTTTTTAATCGCATTCTATTGAGATTTTAACAATTTTGAATTAAAATGTTGACATGTTAACTAAACAAATATGTGGAAAAGATAAAACAAAAAATCCAGAATAATTTGGAGAAAATTCCGAAAAAACTTTCCAAACATGACCCCAACTAATTTCGATATTTTTCACGGAGCCAGAAATTGTGTAGTCACATTGAAGGAGGTGTTTGAGGGGAAGGCAAATGTGATTCCTCAATGGCAAGGATGAAAGCCTTCAATATCAATGGTGTGCCCAAGTGCTTAGCACTTCAAAGAGATCGTGTGGAGAAAAGATGACTCACTGATTCAATGTCAGGACTTGTCCCGTCTAAGCACAACACATCGCACGTACAAACACAACAACATCGTCATCAGCTGCCATTGCCACCCAGTTGGGTGATATCACCATGACAACTCTACCGTGATAGGTGCATTTTAAGGTCACGTGGAGTGGTGGTGGCTGGCTGGCAAGAAGGCATGGAGGTGGTCCAGGTGTCGTAGATCAACAGACATATGTGGGACCAGGAAATAATAAAGCACTGTGCAAACTTGCTTTATTTTATCCACCGGTTGCCAAGCTTGTTGTTGTGAGCATTGCACCACCACTTTCTCTAATAACAGCAACAGCTGTCGCCATTCTCTACTAAGTGGCGGTGACGTCACCACATCACTTATGCCACAGGCTAAGGCACACTTTGAGACTGTGACATGTGAAAGGCTCGCCAGAAGGTCATCACAGGACAGACCCAGGTGTTGTGGGTGAACTGACTGCGACGACTGGCAGATGCACCACCAGTGTTCGCCACTGCGCCGACTTGACAAAATTGATATGAGACAAGGACTTATCAGACTTTTGGGGGCAAGTGTTGTTAGCCATCACCTATGAGGGCGGCACGGCACATGAGGGGGTGGGTGGCCAGCACCACATCCGACTGCCTTTGTCTCCCTAGCGGCGATGTTTACACACCGCACCAGCTACTCACTTGAGGCTGAGGCGATCTCAGGGAGGCCCATGACCAGATCATCTTCTAATAAAACAATAATAGGGTTTTTCCCCTTTTTTTCTGGCAACAAAACTGAAACCTTTTTACAAGGATTCATGTCTGCATTAACCACAATACTTGCAGTCAAAATGCAAACAAAAAAACACACTCTGATAATATATGCATTGTCCTTGAAACTGATTGGTCCACACCAAGGGACGGCTTTCAAGGACAATGCATATATTATCATAGTTGTTTTTTGTTTGCATTTTGACTGCAAGTATTGTGGTTAATGCAGACATGAATCCTTCTAAAAAGGTTTAAGTTTTGTTGCCAAAAAAAATTGGAAAAACCCTATTATTATATTTTGGTACTGGCAAAAGGAGGTCTAATGATACAGATAATCTTCATTGGTATTGGTGGCCGTGAGCGGGAATCAAACTCGGGTCACCGGGTTCGTAGCGCAGCACGCTAACCGCTGCGCCACCGCTCCCCCACTGATATGAACACACAACTACGGCACTTCTCCCAGCAGTCCATGAGATTAAACCCTTACCTGTGTGTGTGTGTCAGTTTGTGTGCATAGCACAGCAGGACTACTGCCGCATCCTGAACCAGGTGGAGAGGAACATGCAGAAGGTGGAGGAGGAGGGAGAGATCGTCATGGTGAAGGAGCACCGAGAGCTCGACCGCACTGGCACTCGCAAGGGGCACATCGTCATCAAGGTACGTGCTCTCGCTCAGACACGCTTGGCATGTTGGCAGGGCCCCTCCTGGGCGCCGCGGTGGCGAGATGTTAACTACCTCGCCTGGTACGCAGGAGGTCGTAGGTTCGATCCCGACCCTGATGCCCGTCTGTTCTTCCCGTGGTCACGTGGGTTTTTCTACCGGGTCCTTCGGTTTTTTCCCCCCCCACATTTATAAACACGCGTTTAGGTTATTTCACCGCTATAAATTTCCACGTGATAAGCCAATTCGTTGAGCTTTCATTCGTGGCCAGGTCGCTTCGGAAAAATAGCTGTACAGCTCAGTGGGCCTTACCTGGTGAAATAGAAATAGTCATTGTCGATTAGAAGAGTCATGAGACTCGGCACGGCATTTCTGGGTAAAACATGCTCGTGCCAAGGCGAAGATCCCCCGTGTGTAGCACGTGCGCATGCTGTTGGGGCGAGCGCCGTTGTTAACGAGCGCGCTTGTTGAAGCCAAATGTGGCGTGCAAGGGGATGACGTGGCCGGCACACCACACCGAGCCACGTCCATCTCCCCAGCGCCGATGTTTTCACGCGCGCACGCGCGCGCGCCCGGTTTCAACCGGCGCTCGTCACGTCCGCACCTTGGCTTCTGCGCAGGGTACGATGGAGCGGCTGCTCACCCACTTGGTGGAGGAGCACTCTGTGGTCGACCCCACGTACGTGGAGGACTTCCTCCTCACCTATCGCACCTTCCTGCCCGGCGCCAAGCACGTGGGCGAAAAGCTGCTCGAGTGGTTCGGCGACACGAGCCTCCGGGACAAGGTGCGTTGCCGACACGGAAGGACTGCCCGTAACTGTTTCCCCCCGAACTAAATCTCGCTCGCCCATCGAGGGCCCCCCGCCCCCCCCCGGTCTCTCGGCCTCACTTCGCCGGCTTCCCGTCCGACCGCTGCGAGATCCTTCATCCTCGCGGTTAAATCGCATCCACGGCCTTCCACCTCTATGACCTCCTGTGCCCCCATGTTCCTGCCCGCTCCCTCCGCTCCACGTGCCGTGGCCTCCTCCTTGCTCCCAAGATTCCCGCTGCTCCACAATTGGTGGCCACTCCGTGTAGCCACCACGCCTCCCCCACCCTCTGGAACTCCCTCTCGGGGCAGCAATGCCTGGTCTGTCTCTCTCTCTCTACTTTCTACATTATTTTTGAGTGTGCTTTCAGACCCCCATAGTTTCTTCATTTGTCTCCTCCTACAGCCACGCTCGCTGCCTTCCATTCTCTTCCTTTTCTCCCCTTGGTAATTCTGCGCTGGGAGACGTTCGGTGCGTTATGGGTGTGTTGCAATGTGGGTTGTTGTTGTTGTTGTTGTCGTAATAATTTATCATGACCGAGAGCGTCACTGATCCTACCCGTGATTGGCTGCTGGTTCTCGCCACGATCCCCCCCACACCCCCCTCCCCACCCCAGTAAAGCCCTGATTGGTTCAATCTTAATTTTTGGAGCTTTCGTGACTGCAGGAATTATTCTTTGGTTTTTTCGGTAAAGTCACGTATAAAGATAAAATAATAAATTAAATAATAGCATACGACGTTTCGATTGCAACACAAGCAATCATCATCAGGTATAATGAAATAGCGACATAGAATCTAACCAGAAAACTATAGACAGACATGTAAGCAGACAGATATCACCAAGATACATATTGATTGGTTGTTTGTGGCCGTGTGCCCAGGTGACCAGAGTGGTTCTCCTGTGGGTGAACAATCACTTCAACGACTTCGAAGGGGACCCGGAGATGACTCAGTTCCTGGAGAAGTTCAAGGATGGCCTGGAGAGAGAGGTGGGTGCTTGTGAACTTGATCTGCAGACCTTGTTGCTGTTGTTGATCCGGGGCATTTTCTGTGATGATTCATGGAGCATTAATTTGCATACGTATAATAGTATGTACATATATATAATAAAATGGACCATTTGGTAAACCGCTGCAGTCAGCGCTCCTTCAACCGGGGACGAATAGAAAAACTCTACGAACGCTCTCCTTGAAGCCCTCTTGTCATGGCTAGCAGGCCTTGACATTGGCATTTAGCTCATTAACGTATTGCCGTGTGCAAGAATATAATAATTTATATATATAATCGTATGCTTCTGACCGAATCGCTGGGAATGCACCAGGATCTCATCAGATCATTGCAAAAATCCTAGCAGGGTTGGAGCTGGAATGCGCTTGAATGGGCTACCACCGTGCATAGGCTGCAGCGTGGCTTTATTGTCAGCATACGAGCCGTGCATTGGAGTTCATCATTGTGATGCACAATGCTCAAGTCTATGTGCTCTGCGTTTGCCCAAACTAGATTCACCTCCTATCTAGAGAGGGATACGTATCAATGCCGGAGGCAATTGGGTGTTGTTTGAAACCTAAATGGGATCCATGATTCAAGATGATTGCCTGCTCAGATGAGACTTGGGCAGTTGCTCATCATCTCCTGCTTGATTCCCCGAAGCCAGTGGTGGAAATTCCACGTTCCTATTGTGGGGGCGAGTTAATCACGACCGAACAACCTCAGCTCAGCCTGCAATAAGCAGTCTCGGTTGAGTGTGCAGACACATCTCTGCCAATACTTCATTAGTTAAGCTGTATTTATTTGAAATGCGATTCAAATGTGATTCAAAACAACTGTAAGTGCCACAGCGACATGCGATATTGCACCATTACAATCGGACTAAGCTCTTCCAGGTGAACACTGTGCTTGTCACCGAGTGATCGACAGTCTGGCTTGTTGTATGCACTTTCAACACATCGACCCGCGTGCAATCGGCAAACACGTTCACAACCGGCTCGGCGGTAGCCTTGGCACAAAGGAGCAGATCTTCCGTATAGCCTCATCAGGCGGTCGGGGCAAGTGCTGTTAGCGAGCGACTATGAAGGCCGGCACGGCACACCAGGAGGTGGGTGGCCAGCACCACGCCCGGCTATCTGTATCACGGCAATGGCGATGTTTACACATTGCACCAGGTGCTCGTTTGAGGCTGAGTCAACCTCTGGGAGGCCCAGTACCGGTTGAAATATTCACCACTGTTATTGGTCGTGAGCGGGAATAGAACGCTGGTCGCCGGGTTCGTAGTGCAGCGCGCTAACCACTGCACTCCCTCTCCCCTAGCCTTGGCACGCAGGAGGGTGAACGGCTCGCTGAGAAATCTTGCCTTTTTTCACTTTTCCGCCAACGTAAATCTGCGAGCCTCTCTCGCTTGTCTGCGAGCGCGCGCGTGCTTAAACAGCCGAGTGCTTTGACCTTGCTCCCCGTGTGTCCAAGGGTTCCGAGTTATCTTTCATCCGCGCGTTTTTGTATCGACTCTTTGAGCAAAGTGTTTGTCTTGCGGTGCCATTCCATCGCTTTGACACTTACAATGAATAGGTGCGTGCAGACGATGCCAGCATTGTTGTTGATATTTGTTGTTGGAATTATTCTTTAATAGATATCGTAAAAAAAAAATGTCAACTTGTAACAGCCGGGCTGCATGGTATTCACTCGCCCTCGAAGAGAGGGAACAACTCAGAGGTGCGAGGAGGAACCACAAACAATGAGCCGGCGCCAACTATTGCCTAAGCTCTTCAGCCCTCTTATATGTTAAGGCGTTATCGGCCAGTTATTGAATGTTTAAATGTGGGAGCACAAACGGTGCACCTGGAGAAAAAATCCACACATGCGAGGGGGGAATACTCTATCCCATGGACTTGGAACAGCTGGAATCCACATTTTTTTGCTGTGCCGCATTTGCCTTGCGAGCCCCAGGGTATTGCTCCTGGACGCCCACGGGAAGGGAGTTTCACGACATTTGTGCGAACCACCAACCCCCGCTACCTCCACGGTGCCGGATTACAAGCCACGTGCATAACCACCACTGCCCGGCTCACCGCTCGCTTCGTATAAATTTAGCTGCACAATCGTACGCTTAGTCTCTACACAGCAACCGGTCCGGTGACCGTGTCACGCGTGCGGAGTCGCACCCGAGTCAAAGTGAGACCGCGAATCATTCACCGTTGCGCTCCCCCCCCCCCCCCCCCACCTCGCGTCTCTCCTCCCGCTGCAGAAGATGCAGGGCCACCTGCGCCTGTTGAACATCGCCTGCGCCGCCAAGGCCAAGAGACGCTCGCTGACGCTGACCCGGCCCGGCCGCGACGAGCCTCTGCCCTTCGCGCTGACGGGCGGCAGCGAGCGGGGGTTCGGCGTGTTCGTGGAGAGCGTGCAGGCCGGCAGCCGGGCTGACGAGGCCGGGCTTGGACGCGGGGACCAGGTGAGCCGAGCGGCCCGCGGTCGACGCATCGCTCGCGCAGTGCTTCATGGCTGGGATGGCCGGTCGCAGGCCGGTGCTGCGTCATACCGTGTGCCGCACAGGGGCAGCTGCCGCCAGGGGTCCCCTGCCTCAGGGGGACCTCGAGAGGAGGCGCGGTGTCAATGTTAACCGACGACGATGACGATGAGTGTGTGGGCTCACCTGCGTTACGGGGAGCTAAGTTGATATTATTTTCTGAGCTGTTTAAGAAATACATGGAATGAATGTAGTTGCTGGAAAGCTAAGTGACCAGATCAAGCAAGTAGAGGTCATAGAGATAACAAGATCGAATCAAAGCGTTTACAGTAGTCTTCATCGAAGCCTATCCGTCATTATTTTTTATCATACGTGGGATGCTGTAATGCCGCTGGTACATAAAAAGGGTTTGTTTACCTTACGAAGCAGAAAAAGAATATTATACGAGTTGGATGATCATCTGTGGGTTACGTCCTTTGAAAACTGTCTGTGCGAAAAAAAGAGTCCGAGGGGAAAAAAAATACCAAAAACAACGACGACAAAAAACAACATTTAAACAACAACAAAACAACAACAAAAAACAACAACAAAACAACAACGTCCACCTCTAGTCGGTGTGAGCCACGCGACGCTGCTGCTGTGCCGCACCGCCGCCGCCGTCCTTTGTTGTCGTCACCAAATTTTTTCGCGTTTTATTTGTTTGTTCGGGCAGATCC
Source organism: Lethenteron reissneri (assembly GCF_015708825.2). Taxonomy (NCBI): domain Eukaryota; kingdom Metazoa; phylum Chordata; class Hyperoartia; order Petromyzontiformes; family Petromyzontidae; genus Lethenteron; species Lethenteron reissneri. Next base: position 8,872,764 of record NC_083825.1, on the reverse strand, counting down.
TGGAAGTGAACGGGCAGAACTTTGAGAACATCCAGCTGTCGAAGGCGCTGGAAATCCTGCAGCACAACACCCACCTGTCCATCTCCGTCAAAACCAACCTCATGGGTGAGAAGCCGTTGCGGTCGCCCCTCGAGTTGCAAACCCGGTCATCGAGCGTCCTCCCCCTCCCCGCCCCACACGTTGTGCTTTTGTTTTAAGGTGCGCTACATTCTAAATGGCCTCGCCTCTCACGGATACGGTTTGCCCCGAGCTGTTTTAACGCGTTCACTTGCTCTTTTTTTCTTATGCCAATTCCAGACTGAGCCAAAATCAATTTAACCGTTGATTTTCTCGCAAGTGTCTGCAGCTTCCACTTGTAGCATATGTCAAGTACGCTTAAATTACACGTTCAGGCTTTTAAGTTTGTGCGCCACGCGGTGATAGCTTCTGGAGTAGCGCGACTGACACTTTAGGGGGTGGAGGGGACAGCAGTTGCAGGGCTGCACATTTACCCTTTCTTTTTCTTTACCATTCATCGCGCCCACTACTACGAACCAGCACGCTCACCTCCGTTGTCCTCTGCTTGGCGGTCCCTCACCCCCCCCCCTGCCCCCCAGTGTTCAAGGAGCTACAGAACTGGACGGGCGACGAGCCCGGCTCCTTGAATTTCGCCGGCCGTTGCGGCGCTGCCACCGCCGCCCCCTCCTCCTCCTCCTCGGGCGCCGCAGCCGCTGCAGCCGCGCTGTCGTACGAGTCTCACCGGCCCAGGATCGTGGACGGCGGTAACGCGGTGCGTCTCTCGGTGCCCGATCTGGCCATACCGCACGAGCTCAGCATCCCCGTCGAGAAGTTCAAGGGCAAGGGCAAGGCGAGCACGGTGAGCGGCCGATCGCGGCTGAGGAAGTTCGTCAACAAGACCTTCAGCATCCTGCCCACCAAGCCGTACGGGTGAGAGGAGCTTTGCCGTTGGCGTGCGCTTGGCTTCGTTTTGTGCGCGCGCGTTGTGCCGTTGAAGCGTTATTTCGCGACGGGGGGGAACGCGCTGACGGTGGCTCGGTGCGACAGCGAGCGGCTCGCGGTCGGAACGTCATCACCTTCGGGGGTCGATAAAATGAGTACTATTTTTGCATACCCCAGTTTGGTCATGTACAGCAGCTTGATAAATAGTAACATACGTTTGGGAAAGCCTGCATCCGGCAGTGGCTAGACCATAGCTTCCGTTGTTGATAATGACGTTGAATACATTTTTGGCGCTGGCTCCCCGCGTGGCTGGCTTCCCCATTCATCCGCGGTTCCTCGCGCCTCCGAGGCGTTCGCTCTTCGAGAGCGAGTGATTGCCGCGTTCGTTGCACGTGGAAATTATTATCGAACGGCGGTCATCTAAAGTTTTTTTTTTTGTTTGTGCCGCCGCTGGTGCTGCGTTTCGAATTTAAAGCAGCGGCAGCACCGAGGTGAAGATCGGCCAGTCGCAGGACGACAGCATTGTGGGCCTCAAGCCGCCCGTGTGCGGCACGTCCACGTGGATGCTGCGCGGCTCCCTCTCCTCCAGCAACCCCGACCTCCTGCAGTGCCACCGGCTCATGGACTTCACCGCGCCTCCCGGTGAGCCGCCGCCGCCCGCGACAGTCCTCGGTCTCCCCCCGGCACGGCCACACGCTGCGGCCGCCGACTCTCTCGTATTGCCAGGGTCGCGGTCTGAGGCTTCGTGCGGGACATGAGGCTGAGTTTGCCACGTGGTGCAGCGACGTTTCCCCGTCACGCAGCAGCCTCGCCGAGGGGAGATGAGCTCTGCCCCGCGGTCGTTGGAGTGGGCAGACTCCGTTGGCTTTTTAACCGTTGTCTAGCACCCTCTGTAAAACTTAATGTAAGTAGATAATTCAGACGGACACTAATTTGCGTATTTACCGAAAAAACCTAAGAATATGAATCCTTGCAGTCACAAAAGCTTCAAATCTAGAACTAATTTGCGTGCTTAATTACAACGGGGGCAGCGTTTTGTACGACGACACACGGGATGACCGATTCCTCAATTTTCGCTCCGTATCCGACTCGTCAGCTCGCCCGCTCACTCGCTCGCCCGCCCGCCCGCCCGCTCGCTAACTCGCCCAATCGCTTGCCCCGCAGACGTCCACGACCAGGTGCTGCGCATTTTCAAGGCGGACCAGTCGAGCCGCTACATCGTGATCGGGCGCGAGACAACCGCGCGCGAGGTCGTCACGCTGGCGCTGCAGGAGTTCACGCTGACGGGGCCTCCCGACTCCTTCTCTCTGTGCGAGGTGTCGGCCGCGCCCGACGGAGTCACGCGCCAGCGCCGGCTGCCCGACCAGCTCTCCCGGCTAGCCGAGCGCATCCAGCTGAGCGCCAGGTGCCCGCCTCCTCCTTGCGCGCTACCTCTCCCGGGCCGACCCGTTACGTGAACGTTGCGATTGGCTATCTTAGGGCCGGCAGGATTTGTTCTGGTCCCTCCTTTGGAAATACTTGGACCTCTTTGTCCACTGTACGACCGTGCCGCGCCGGGGCCATGTCGAGCCATTCCTGGCACGGCTCAAGAAGCGCGGGTTGTTTTTCCACTGCAGAGAGGTTTTCCCTCTCCAATATGAAAAAAATATTCTGATTCTATCTTCCCACCCCCCCGTTCACCACCCTCCCCAAATCGCCCCCCCCCCCCACCCACCTCTGCCCCCACCCGCGGCGGCGCAGGTACTACCTGAAGAACAACATGGAGACGGAGACGCTGTGCTCGGACGAGAACGCGCAGGAGCTGCTGCGCGAGGGCCAAGTGTCCCTGCTGCAGCTGAGCACGGTGGAGGTGGCGGCGCAGGTGTCGATGGGCGACTTCGAGCTGTTCCGCACCATCGAGCCCACCGAGTACGTGGACGACCTCTTCAAGCTGCGCTCGCGCACGGGCACGCGCGCCCTCAAGCTCTTCGAGGGCGCCCTCAACCAGGAGACGTTCTGGGTGGCGTCCGAGGTGCTCGCCGAGCCGGGCCAGATCAAGCGCGTCAAGGTGCTCAAGCACTTCATCAAGATCGCGCTGCACTGCCGCGAGTGCAAGAACTTCAACTCCATGTTCGCCATCATCAGGTGTGTGCGCGCTGGGATTTTTATGATTATTATATATGTGTGTTTTTGTTCCCCAGACATGTTCGCTGACCCCGGAGGGGTTCTGGGTCAGCGACACACATAAAAAATGTTCGCCTCACCGGGCGCACACCACCGCAGCCAGTAAATCTCTCGGGAACGGCCGTGGCCACGGGTCGCATGCATCTCAATTTTCCCTCCACACCATTTAGAAACACGCGTTTAGAGTATTTGGCTGCTATACATTTCCACAATGATAAGCCATTTCATTGAGCTATCCGTTTGCGGCCGGGTCGCTTCTGATAAAGAGCTCTACAGCTCAGCGGCACCCTTACCTGATGAAAAAAAAAAAACGAAGTTTAACATTCCACGTGTTTGTGTGGGATCGACCGACGCGCTCGGCTCGGCCCCTCACAGTGGCCTCAGCCACAGCTCGGTGGCCCGACTCAACGGGACGTGGGAGAAGCTTCCGACCAAGTACGAGAGCCTCTACCGCGAGCTGCAGGACCTGTTCGACCCGTCGCGAAACATGGCCAAGTACCGCAACGTGCTGAGCAGCCAGAGTCTGCAGCCACCCCTCATCCCGCTCTTCCCCGTTGTCAAGAAGGACCTCACCTTCCTGCACGAAGGTACCCGCCCGCTCGACCCAGCTCCGCGCGTCGACGCGAGTCCCAGCGCTGGGAGACGGTGCAGAGGCCAACGCTGCATTTTCACCATCGCCAGGAACCAGGCTCGGTTCACACCGGCACCTGCGACGAGCGCGGTTGGCTACGTACGGTGCCGAGAAATTCAACGTGCGCGCGTACATATACCGCCTTGCACCAAGCAGGGTGACTCGCGGTCGTGCACTAGCCGGGGCGAGACAACGGAGGTCTCCCTGGTAGATCCCACCGCGACCGAGCACGTCACAGGTGCGGCTCGAGGAGCGGCAGGCGCCGTGCGCGACGGGGCCACCGTTCACTCGTCGTGCAGATGCCACATTCTGAAGTCTCGGTCTGAGTCCGAGAGAGACACGAAAATAAACAAAAACCAAGGCAGGTTTTTTCCCCCCTCGAAGCATTCAAGGGTACCGATGGCAAAATGTTTTTGGTTGCCGACGAGGCAAACAAGGCCACCACATCGGGTACCCATTGTCGGCCGAGTGAACAACCTCGTTGAACACCAGGCTCCAACCATGCACGCTGTATCGCTACCTCGCTGTCGCGCCGTCTAACACGAGGAGGTGCATGTGTCTATTTTTATATTTGAGATTTTATTTTTATTCCCTTCAGGCAACGACTCGCGGGTGGACGGGATGGTGAACTTTGAGAAGCTGCGAATGATCGCCAAGGAGGTCCGCCAGGTGGTGAGAATGGCCTCCGTTGGAATGGACGCTGCGGCCATGTTCCGACACAGGTGAGGCGACGGGAGCGTTCACCGCTCTCATGAACAATAATGTTTGAACTTTGCCGCTAAATTGTTTGTGTGTCTGTTGAGGCTATACGGGGAGTCTTTGTTGTGTGTGTGTGCGTGCGCACGTGTGTGTACAAGTGGGTAGCGGTAGTGTAGTGGTTAGCACGTGCTGCGCTACGAACCCCGGTTGACCCAAGTTCCACACCCGCTTATGGCCAACACCAGTGACGATTATTTGAACCGTTCCTGGGCCTCCCCTAGGTCGACTCAGCCTCACATGAATACCTGGTGTGGTGTGTAACCATGGCCACCAGAGAGACAAAGGCGGTTGGGAGTGGTGCTGGCCACCCACCCCCTCATCTGCCCTCCCGGCCTTCATAAGCACTTGCCCCAACAGCGTGCTAAGGCTATACGGGGGATCTTTGTTCTTGTGTACAATCGGTGAAGTAAAACCCAACGCAGCTAATGTGCGATTCGTTCAGAAGCATTGCTCTGCTCGTTAGTCGTGCATTTCTGTTGTGGACTCTCTCTATTCATGTCCCTTGTTCATGAACAAGGACTGATTGTGGTAGAAGCTTTGTGCCCATGCTGCATTGCTGTGGGCTACTGTGGAGACCTTGTGCATTCAATGAATATTATCTGCAAACATTTTTTCAGACTTTTGTATATATCGGCAAGGCCATTTGTGCAAGCGTTATGCCCTCCCATGGCGTGTGCCTTAATCCCACACACACACACACACGTAAAACGCAGACATGTTCGTCACTTAATTGAAATGTGCAAGAGTAAATTAACTACAAGGAAGCCACTTGATGGTCCTGGAAGTTTCCCTCTCTCTCCACCTTCGCTATCTCTGTTGAGTCGCTTTAGTTTGGCTGAATCTTGGTTGAACTTTTGTCAAATATTTCAATTTCTCGGCAATAAACACAAAGAGAAGTAAGAGGGTGGGGACTAGGGAACTGAGTAACCGGGGGGGATGGGAAATAAACAACAATGGTTCAGCAATGCAACAAACCACCCCGCACCTGGACACGAGCTGATTTTCGTCATTCCATCTCCACGCTGGATGCCCTCCCTTTTGGGCACGCTCTAATATTTACAGTAACCGATCCATTTTTATTTATACACCAACGAGGTCCCTGATGTATTCGGATCGCCGCCTGCTGAGTACTCCGGGTCAAGGTTCAATCCCTGGGGCGATTGGGCTTTTGCCAGTGCAGCTCCAAAACTTTGGAACGCTTTTGCTCTTTGGTCACAAGACAATCAGCATCGTCAGCTGTATTTAAAATGACCTTTAACTCCATAGTTCTAGCCACCTACCCTGCAGGTTCTGTTCATTTAAGTCCTGGCTTTCCATACACGGTGGCATTGGGATCTTGCGGTTGAAATGCGCCACTTTACAAAAGTAAATAATTCTTATTTCCTTGGGTGCAAAGTCAGTCTCTATTCTTGACCATTGTGCCATCATTCCTGCCGGCAATGTGTCCTGCCTCTGACAATTGTTAAGTAATTGCCCCTGATAAAAACCACGTCTTTCCAGTGCCTTGTTGCTATATCTCCCTTCACCATGTAAATATATATCGCTGTGCTTGCACAATTTGCTGCTGCTGTCGTGGCCAATTAATTTAATTTAATTGGTGCCGGGTCTGTTTGTTTTTTGGATCAAAGACAATGTCCACTGCTTCACCGATTGATAACCCAATCCCTAGTTACCACTGCCAGTCATGGCCCCCTAGAGCCAGGCTGTGTCTCCATTGTGTTTGCCATGCATTTGTGTCATCGTGTTTGTGTCTTTTTGTGGTTGAGATGCCCCCAGTGTCTGGACTGCTCGGATAAATCATCATTTGTCACAACAATGTGGTTATGACAGTGAACCGTGGCACTCTTGAAATACTACTACAATAGCAGGTTTAAGTCTAAATAATAATAATAATACTATTACAAATCAGAACATTATTTTCTTCTCTGACAATTGTTATCCAATTTGATTTACCCAACAAAATAAACACTCGAATACTCTACAACGATGTGACATTCTAGAGTTATAATTGCGTGCAGTGAGCTGTGTGGCACTGTGGTAAGGCCACACGGCTCATGGTGAGCGGGTTAACGCAACCACTATCGTTCCAGCAGGGTTGACGATACAAGTTCCACTTTGGGAGACTTCAACGGGGGTTGTTCTCTGGATTATCTGACCCCTGCCAGCACTGTCTCAGGGCCCTAAACAGAGCAGGAAGCACCCTCACATCCTTGTACATTTGAATAAATAACTTCGGTCGTATTCATCCAACGGTAGCAGCTGTTTGCTGAATACGCAGAGAGGTGATTCTTAACGTGCACTGAAGATGCACGTGCATTTTGCACCGTGATTTTGTCTGACGCAGTCTCTGTGCTGGGGTCTTCACGTGTCGTTCTTTCACTGTCACTTTCCCGTTTGTCTTCGCCCTCTGGCCCTGCCTCCGTCCTTCCCTCTTTTTACCTTCGCCGCATAAAAAACAATACTTTTTCTGCTCCGTTTCCCAACACCTTACCTGCCCCAATTACTGTGCCTGCCCATCAATCAACCATCACCCCTCTCCCTCCCGTATAACACACAGGCGTAAAAGGTGGCGCAGCCTTGGGTAAGTCGGTGTCCTTTGTGCCAGCACACGTAGCGGAGCCCTGTTCACAAAGCGCCCTGTCTGTTGACATCGAGTCTTAACTCGCGATCCGTGTCGCCATCGATCCAGCGGGGAGAATTCGCCACATGCGCGCACGATAGGTTGAATCGGGGCGCATCATTGGTTAAATTCCATGGCGACGATTGCCGTGCGTACGGACATCATTCTCACATGCAGTGCTGTGCTGCCTATGACTGTGTGGACCAGAGGTCCATTTGAAGGGATCTTCAGAGATAGCTCTTCGATATCCACTTCTGTGGGACATTCTCAAACGTGAAGAGTTGCAATGCTCTGTGAGCGATGCCATGGTTACTTTGCCTCAGTGACATGTGACATGATACCGAGAGCATGATCGAGGATAAAATTTGTGGGATGCCACCTGAATAATAAATAAATCTTAATCTAGGACGCTCAGTGATGGGAGCATTTCAAATGGAGAGTACCCATCTTGGCATAGATTCCTTGATTTTGTTATGCCCAGAGTTATTACCTTTGAGCCTTCTCTAGCTCCAGGGTGTCCCCTCCTCCAGGCCTTGCATTGACAGGCAGGATGGCTTTGTGGCACAAGGCTCCTTACCAGTCTCACTCGCACCAATGTAGGCATGCCTGCGATTTCACCTTATTCCAAGCACCGCCCATCTTCTGTCTTGGAAAAGAAAACTCCACCCTTCCCCACTCCTTGTCTGTCGGCAATAAAGGATGGCCTTCACACATATACACACTCGTATACATAAATTCACTCTGGCTTTGACCTAATGGGCACAGATTTGCTTTGACCTGGTTGTAATGGGTTTGCTGATTTTCAAAATTGGAACGTTGTCCTGGCGTGTAATTATTCTGCAAATGCATCTGCTGGCATGCATAGGTGTGGTTGAAATGCTTTGAGGTCATATATCAGCCCACGATATTGGCAAATGTTATCTCAATCCAGCGTCCGACTTGCCAAATCACGGCGAGCGCTAGGCAATGGGATATTATCACTATCCCATGGATTTTTATTAAAGTGTTTTACGGCGTCCAGCCCATTACAACGACGTCCAATTTTTACCGCACTGCTAAATTCGAATCGCGCAACATGAGTTCGTCGGCTGCGATGCTGCGAATCCTTCTTCAAGTTAAAGGCCGAGCGTGCAGAAAGATTCGAGCGTTGGCAATGTTGAAAATGTATTGACCTGACGTGGAAGCACTTGCAGCATCACCGATGCGGCATTTAGGGCCACAGCCGTTTCAATCGCTGCTTGGGCATTCACATCAGTGTGGCTGTGCGCTGCGGGCAGGAGGCAAAGCACACCCCCTGTAGAATACGAATGAGCGCTGTTCCATCGGCGAGGCTTGTACGTGCCTGCGTTGAACTTCTTTCGCACCGTACGTAGCCAACCGTGCTAATCGGAGGTGCCGGGGAAGGACAACAAACTAAACAAAAAAGCAATTCTAAAGACATTTATTTCAATCGAGATTTTAAAAGTGCACGGGCTCCCAGTGGCTTCCTAATATCAGTAGGGGAAGCTTGCTCGGACGTCGAACACCGCTGGAACAACATTCCTCCTCCTCCTACTCCAGGTCCATAAGCCAAGGGAGCTCCAACTCGGCCGTGTTCGACGCCATCCAGGCGTCGGGCCACCGCAAGCGCGCACGCCGCAGCTCGCTCGTCAACCCGCGCAAGCTGTACGAGGAGGCGCAGATGGGCCGCAGGGTGAAGCAGTACTTGGCGCAGGTGAACAGAGACGTGGACGAGGACAGCCTCATGACGCGCTCCGTGGCGCTGGAGCCGGCCAGCGCGCCCCGTGAGTACTCGGCGGACGCGCGTTTGCGTTGCCTTGCGGCTTTCGCTCCGTCTCGCTCTCCGGCCGTGCGTCTGTCCGTGTGTCGGTTTGCGCGAGTGTCTGTGTGCCTGTCTGCGAGTGTTTGCGTGTGTGTGTATGCATGTTTGTGGCTCGCTGCATGTGTATATGTTTGTCTGTCTGTCTCTATCTTCTTCGTCTCGCTCTCCGGCCGTGCGTCTGTCCATGTGTCTGTTTGTGCAACTCTCTGTGTAGGCCTCGGTCAATCCACTGCTGGATGAGGGGCCTTCCCCATGCTTGCTCGCCAGCTCACGCAATCCCGAGTCGCAACGATCCAACCTCCGTCGGCTTTGGGCGCGAGCCGATCCGCGGGACCTCCGTCGCAGAATTCCTCGCCCCTAACATCAGAGCCCGTGCGTGCACCTCAACCGCTTCCTCTCTCTCTCTCTCTCTGCCCTCCCCCGCCGCGTCCCAGCAGCGGCGCCGCGCATCCCCGGCGAGCGCAAGACGGCCAAGTCGGCTGAGAGCTCCCCCGTGGTGACGCGGGCCCCCATCCTCAGGCAGGGGGCCTCCAGATGGCCTCATGGGACACCGGGCTCCACAGCGGTGGGGGCTGCCACCCAGGCCGCCCCCATGTCCCTGCAGCCGCCCCGTAAGCGCTTCCCCGCTAACGCTTTGCTTCCTCTTGGTAAGTGGCGCTTGCTGGTTTGGTTTTGTCTTTCTCATGCGGTCGCTCTGGCTGTTGTTGGATTGCTGTGTGTGTCGGCTGCCTCCTGTTCGTACATATTGTGCTGTCGCTTGGCTGATGTTGGATTGCCGTGCGTGTGTCTTGGCTGTCTTTGGTTGTATCATGCGGACGTCCTACTGCAATTAGAATTCTGCATGTGTTTGCTGCATCACTCTGTTGTCGGAATACTTTGTTTGCGTTCTCGTCCGTGACTTTTGTGCTTGTGTTGTCTTGTCGGTGCTTACTTTCTTTACTTGGCTTGCAGTGCGCTTTCATATTGCTTGCACGATGGTGACGTATCACACGCAAACGTTGCATTCATATAATTATTGTTATGCTCACTGGTACAACATTCACAAGGTTATGAGTATTCATTGTATCAAAGTATTGAATCGCGTCAATTGTATCCATGTATGCAAGTCGGAGTGACACCGTGTCCCTGCTTGATTGAGCAATGTAGTATTGATGACTGTCGGTAGCCCTGGGTGACTAACTCCACATTCCTATGGCAGGAACCAGTCTCCATAACATTATTAAAAAGGTTTCCATGGAATATAACTGTGCTCAATCTGAGCCATGAACGCTTTGGTCTTGCATTGACTTTGTGCTGTTCGCCTTTTGGCGTTGTTCTCCAGTCTAACACTGGTGGTGAGACTAGGCCATGAAGAAAGGCCGTCTCTGGTGTAGGCCAATCAGTTTCAAAGACAATGCGTTTCTTATCAGAGCAGAGTTTCTTTGCATGTTTTACCGCAAGTACGCGTGGTTAATACGAACTTGATTCCTTGCATGAGGTGTCTATTTGGTGTTTGCCAGAATTGTTAAAGCCTTTTCTTTTTTCATCATCTTTATTATCAGCAAGAAGGGTCCCATAGATATCAATAACTCTAGATATTAACAATAATAAGCAAAGTCATCCGCACGCGCTTATTTAACAGCATTTTTATTCACGTAGGAATTGAAAATGTGAAAGCTGTTCGCCAAGGTAATTGTGCATTTTATTTAACACTATGGTGGTCTTGGTATTCCAATCGTTGCAAAGTGGAACTTTCTTTTATTAGGGTATTTGATTGAGGTGACCAGTGGTGACCAATTGCTAATGCAATTATGGGATTTCCATTATAGGAGCCATTGATTTCCGTGATCATTGATCGCTCTGACCTTTTGCTTTGTCTCAAATGTCAAAGAAAACGCTGCTTGACTAATCGCACCCCGATTGCTCCTACGCTGTTTTGATTATTTCAAACCTAAACAAACAAATTACATATTCAATCAAGCACTGCGGACGTACAGAGCACACCATCGCTCAAGTCGATTTCATGCTTTTAATGCTCGTATCCCAACCGGGCCTTACAAGGGTTGAGGGCTCGCGCTCTTGACCTGGGCGATTCTGCCATTGCTGTGAAGGTTGGCGCACCTTGACCTGCCTATCCAGAGGTCGCCGGTTTGAGTCTATCTCTCGGCGCACCAGTTGGAGCAATGGTGCACGTTTAATTTTCATAAATCACCTCCCCCCCGCACCCCAAACCTTGTCACCGCAGGAATAAATTCGTACCCAACGATTAGTCCAGTGGCAGGTCGCGTGTGTGGTGGGGTAAAGTGTGGGCACTCCCATCTCTTCCGAGACGTCTGGCCAGCCAGAGAGAGAGAGAGGAGAGCGGAGGGGCTCCCTCGGGCTCCCTCTGGTGGAGGCTCTTCCGCCAGCAGTGGCATTAGAAAGCAATAGCAGGGCTGCACCTTTACCTTTTAAACTAAACTATAAACCGTTTTTATTTTACCAGGTAAGGCCCACTGAGCTACATAGCTCTTTTTCAGAAGCGACCTGGCCACAAATGATAGCTCAACCATGTGGCTTATTACATGGAAATGTATGGCTGCCAATTACTCTAAACGACCCGGAGAAAAAACCACGAGTCCACAGGAGAGATTCTTTCAAACTCCAAATATACAGGCATCATCTGGGTCGGGATCGAACCCACGACTTCCTGTATACCAGGCGAGGAAGTTAACATCTCGCCACCGTGGGTGCCCGTTTTACCTGTTAAAGCTGCCTAAGGAAATCGAATGACCGTGCATCAGAACCTGGCATCGTCATCTTGCGGGGAATTTTCAACACCGGAAACAGGCAGCGGGGTTACGACAGGAAGTGAATTATTGTGAACAAGCCTGGACGGTGTTTGTCACCCCTCCTCCACAGGAGCCACTTCACCGAACTCGTACCGCAAGCTTCTTGCCCTCTCGGAGAGCCACGCGGACAAGAAGAGCAGATCAGGTGACGAGTCGGTCCCGACACCCCCCGCGTCTCCTAGGACTTCTCCACGACGAGGTGAGGTCCTGACCCTTGCATTCCCGTACCGTTGGCGGAAATGTTAGCGATCTAGATTTTTTTGCCCACTTCAGCAATTGTTTCTTGCTGTGGTTGTCCCACCTGATGATGGGCGCTTGTGTTGCGTCCGAAACGTCGTGATTTAATTCATTTTATTTTTCGTTTAGCTGTAAAGTGAGCCAGCCGTCTTGAAAGTGTGGTTTACCGGGTTGGCCCACCACAGTTCTTCTCTCGAGCTTTCGCCACGCACTACTGCGCGCATCCCAAAAAGACGGCAGCCGAAAATAAAAACACCCGGTACTCGCTAGGATGGGATCGTGGGTGGCGATTGACGTGGCAATAAACAAACACTAAACTCAACGTTTTTTTTATTTTGCCAGGTAATGGCTGCTGAGCTATGTAACTCTTTTTCAGAAGCAACCTGGCCGCAAATGCCTGGTCAACGAAGTGGTTTATGGCATGGATTTTTCTCCGCGTCCTCCGGTTTTTCCCTCCACGTTTAGAAAACACTGCGTGTAGATTATTTGAATGCTATGAATTTCCACATGATAAGCCACTTAGTTGAGCTATCATTTGTGGCCAGGTTGCTTCTGAAAAATTGCTATGTAGCTCAGTGGGCCTTACCTGGTAAAATACTAAAATAGTTTCGTTTATAGTAAAAAAAAAGAGCACTAAAATAGAAACATTTTCAAAACTGTTGCTTTTCCGTCATGCGATACTGAAAGAAGAGCTACTGCGAGCTTCTTCAGGAGTTGAACGCGTGGTATGACAGCTCGCTTCGAAGCAACTGCGGAGACGTACTTGTTAAATCATCGTGCAGCTATGTTTGAAAAAAACACACAACACGAGCGCGTTGCTGTTCCCGCAGGCTCTCAGATGAAGCGCAAAAACTCTCAGCGATCTAATTCGGGAGGGTCAACTGCGTCCTCGGCCGTGGAAAACTGCCAACAAGAACAACAACACTCCCAGGACATACGGCATTGGTACGTTCAGGTTTTCAGCTACTGCAGCAAAAAAAAAAGTACGAACAAAAGTCCGCCCACGTTTAAGTGAATACGTCACGTTGATGTCGCGCCTTTTGGTGGCAAATTAACCTTCATTAACGTGCAACGTGCTCGTTGACACTATGTTCAACTGATCAAGCAAAGCGCGCTTAGCGCCTGTCACACACTCGAAGCCCCGATGGTGCAAACGTAATTAAATCACTTCCTGTGCTCTGTGGATTCTTACATTGCAGGATCAGGGTTTTGTTGTTGTTGTTAAATCGCGTAAATATATAAATGTGTCGTAATACCCGCCACCACCTGGCACAACCAATTTGGAAGGTTTGTCACGGAAACAGAACATGCCAATTCATCACTAGTACAGCACACCGGTGTGTTGGAGAGCCAAACCACAACATTTACAATCTGAGTACGACGTTTCGCCAGTAATTACAACCAGCTTCATCAGGCCAGATTTGTGGAGAAGTCCACTTGTTTCGTTCCCTAGATAGAGGCGTAGATGTATTCTTCATTGGAACAACTTGTTTTGATAATAATCATCAATGTATTATTGTGACGATGATTTGTGACCGGCAGGGTTCACGCTGGCGTCTCTCACGGACGTGCGCGCCACGTGCGAGTCTGGGTCGGATGAGCGGGAGGCAGTGGAAGGCCCAGCGAGCGGAGGGCAGCACGAGACCTCCCCCCACGGCCCTGGGGATGAGGTCGGCACCGAACGACCCCCCCCTGGCCTCCCCCCCACAAGGTGAGGAGGAGGAGGAGGAGACCGGCGTATTTGTTTGACAACTTGTGGTGTAAATTTCGATTTAAAGCTTTCGTGACTGCAGGGATTCATCTTCTTGGTTCTTTCGGTAAAGTCACGTAGAAGGGAAATAATAAAATGATAACCTCACCTGAGGGACGGCTGCTTGCGTTGTAGCCGAAACGTCGTGAGAATTATCTTATTATGTTTTATTTTTATTATTTTATTATTTCCCTTCTCCGTGACTTTACCGAAAGAACCAAGAAGATGAACTTGCGGTGTGTTGTTGGGTTTTATTATTATTAATGTATTTGGATATTTGGAGTTTGCGTGTTCTCTCTCGCCGTTGTCGCATGGTTTTTCCCTCCACATTTAGAATCAACATGCAATTTAGATTATTTGGCTGTGATAAATGTACACGTGATAAGCCACTTGGCTGAGCTGTCATTCGTGGCCATGTCGCTTCTGAACAAGAAGCTCATAGCTCAGTGGGCCTTACCTGGTAAAATAACAATATCGACGTATCACAACACGTAGATTTTTCTCACGCGCCTGTAAAAAAAACACCTCGGGGCCCGCGTCTTTCCTTCCCGTGCCAATCGCTGAAAACCTTCTTCGTGTCCACGCGGGATTCCCGCCCCCCCTCCCCCGACAGCGACGACCCCGGAGCTCAGGACTCCGACCCGGGCTCCAAAGCGGACGCAGCCGCCGCCGCCGTGGACGACGACGCCGAGGGGGGCGGGCGGTCCCTGCTGCTGCCCCCGTACAGCCGCAACTCGCTCGAGACGTCGGACAGCGGACGGGACAGCTGGACGTCGTGCTCCAGCGGCTCGCATGACAACTTCCAGGCGAGTGTGTGTGTGCGCGCGCCATGACTCCGGTGTTCCCGAGTTCGATTCCCGCTCACGGTCAACACCGGTAGGCGGTTATCTGAACCGGTCCTGGGCCTAGCCGAGGTCGACTTGGCCTCGAATTAGTACCTGGTGCGATGTGTAAACATCGCCACTGGGGAGACAAAGGCGGTCGGGTGTGCTGCTGGCCACCCACCCCCTCGTGTGCCGTGCCGGCCTTCGTAGGTGCTCGTGAACAGCACTTGCCCGAACAGTCTGTTAAGGCTACAGGGGGCATCTTTGTCTTTGCTGAACAAAAATAAGAATAGGCTTTACCCTTTCTGGCAATAAAATAGATGTTAAGATGTTAATTTTGATAATCGCAAAAAGGTCCCATGTTGTAGCTGCTCACCCCGAGCTATCAATGCCCTGATAGTGGCATTGTCCTTGTCCTGTTCGCCTTTTGGCGTTCTCTGGTCTGACACTGGTGAGACTGGGTACTAAAGAAGGCTGTCTCTGGTGTAGGCCAATCAGTTAAAACAACAATGCACGTGTAACAAACAAAAACATTTTTCCTGGGTAGTAAGTCTTATTTCCTAATTGCTTATGCCTCAAAAGTACAGAAGATGGCTATTATTCCCCACAAACTTTGCTTTTGTGCAACAAACTAACACACAGAAAGCAGCTCTAAAGAAACAAGTTGTCGGTGTAGATTTAAAAATGCTATAGCTCCAGTGGCTTCCTAATGTCGGAAAGGAAGAGCGTTCCTGACGGCCGCAGAAGTGCATCTCCGTGAGCAAATGCAAAACCCCGTGACGCGCGATGTGGAACACGTGGCGCACGACACGTGACGCGCGACGCACAACGCACGAGACAAACTTTCCCCCTCCCGCCCCCCGCCACCGGGATCTCTCGCGCGCGATGCAGGCGCTGACGAGCAGCCGCTCTTACTGGAGCGGCTCGGGCGGGCTGAGCACGGGCGACCTGGCCGCCGAGCTGGAGCAGTGCTGGGTCCTGCTGGGCGCCGGCCGCCTGGCGACGAACGCGAGCAAGCGCGCCGCCGCCGTCGGAGACGGCCCCGTCGTCGTCGACGACGACGGCGGCGTCGTCGTCCGTGGCGCGGTCCGCAGCTCCCCGTCGGTCCTTTCGTCGCTGTCGCCGTCCCGCGAGAGCTGGGCGTCGTCGACGGGCTCGCTGTCTCCGGAGGAGAACGAGGGCGACACGGGCACGATAAAGCGGCGCAACGGCAAGGACTGCCTCCCCGACGCGGCGGGGCGGCGGGACGAGAAGCCGGCGCCGCCAGTGGGCGGCGCCGCGCTTGTTGCAGACGCGGCTCGCGCCGGAGGAGACGGGAGGGAGGATTCGGCGGAGAAGACGCGGGATGCCGAGGTGGTGGTGGCCGCTGCGGAGCCGGCCGGAGAAGGAGGTTTAGTAGGTAAGGTGTCATCGTTGGTTGTTGTTGTTGTCGTTGATGTGGATGTGTCGTACTGTAGATAGAGTGCTTGATATACGGTCAGAATGTGGAAGAGTAAAATACTGCCGGTTTTCTTGGTCTATCATCTCCCAGGGTGGATGAAAGGCAGCGCCATTTCGAATCGGTCGTGGTCATCCCATGACAACACCGAACCTTTTGTAGGATTGTGGATTGTCAGCGCTATTTTAAATCCAGGTCTCTCTGACGAAAAAGGCTCGTCTCATTGTCTCCTCCATATGCTCTAGGTCCACTGATTCTCTTGATTTTCACGTAAGCTTTGTTTCCAACGCAAGTTGAACTCTCAATCGCGTTCATATCGGAACCTTGTTTTGGCTTTGTCATGGAGCAGAGCAACATCACATAATGGCGGGTAATTGTTTCAGAAGATGGTTCCACAGAATAAGTAGTCACATCGGTATCTTTATCCAGTGCAGGATATCACCACTTAAGCTCTGTAAACAGCCGTTCCCCGAATGTCATAAAATATATATATTTTTATTGTGCATGGTTACGGTTATTGGTGACTGGGCTGAGATCATCTACAGGCAACACTTGAGCCCAGATTAAAACCCAGGAATCTGAGCAGTGCTGGCTAATTGCTCTGATATGGGCATTGTAGCTCACTGCGATGATCTCGGTCTCATTCATTGTAAGAGGCCCGAAGGCTCCGTTTTATTAAAAGTAATCGTTTTGCTTTGAATATTACCCTGGCTACAATTGCATTGGACATTAATAATACAAATGCCTTGGCCTCACGCCCGACTGAATATGTAATTACTCTGGTAATAGGTAAACAATTATTTGGCAACCCATTCTAATTTACCATCAGACACAAAAAGCCATTAATTACATTGAATGCACTCATGCATGCAATGAACAGCTCCCAGCATTAAACAGAGTGGTGAACAAGAGATCTACCACACACCCACATTGTCATGTGTTGAATTAATTAACTCAATGTTGGCATTCAAAATCCATCTATAAATAAAGCATGTGACCCATGTAACAACAGTTGCCCTGAAAGGTGCATGCATAATCCATCAATTGTTTAAACAGCTAATCAGTAATTTAGATTTTTAAAAATTCTAGATATTTGTGAATAACGCTGTGGCCGTGAAAGGAAAAATATATAATAGTCGACGTTTCAGGCAATAGCTCTTCTTTATAGCACATACATCCAAAGATGTGCTATGAAGAAAAATAATACCTCAAACGTTGCCTCGTGTATTTTTCCTTTTTAAGGCCATAGTGTTACAGACGGATGTGTTGTTGAGGTTTATTTTATTTTTTATTATTATTAATGCCACTCATGCACCACTGCCAATGCAGCAGCAGCAGCAGCATCACTAATTTAATTAATTTATATGTCCGCGGTTTGCATTTTCTTGTTTTCTCGGCTTGCACATATTTCGTGTGCCGATATCGTTCGTTTTTTTTTTACCGCGCCATCTCACGTTTTTTTGTTTTTTTTTGTAAAATCGCATTAATTTATTTTGTTTGTTTTGTTTCTCCCATTCTCGCCCACCTCGCGCTTCGGTGTCTCCGCAACGCCCCAGTGTACTGCGTCACGCGAAAAACCGTGCCCTCCAGCGCGGGGAGTGGCGCAGGAGATCCCCTGCATGCCCTGGCCCCCCCGGAAGAGAGCTCCGCTCATTCCGGCTCGTGCCCCGCGCACCTCCACCCCCCGCTGCATGCGACCGCCTGCGATAGTGGCCCCGAAGTGCAGCAGCAGCAGCGGCCGTGTTCCGCCACGCCGGCGATCCGCCCGACGTGGAATGTGCCCCATGTGCTCGGCAGTCAGGCAGTGCATGGACAGGGCTTGCTCAGTTCACCGGTTAAGCAGCAGCAGCAGCAGTATGAGGACGGTAAGCAAGATCGGAGTCAGAATCGGCGTCGTTGTCATCGTCGGTGTACGGGCGTGCGAGTTTTGTGAGCAACAATCGGGATGCACCGCGTAGGTTTTCGCGGTCTTTTCCTGTCGCAGCTCTTTGGTTTTCGTGGCGGGGCACCGCGTGTTTGTTCGGCACGACGTCCGACGTTTTCCCGGCGACGTGTGCTGCACCCTGGATCGACAAAAATAAATGCGTTTTTAAGCCCGTTTCTTACCCTAAATAAAAATGAATATCAATTACATGCAAGGTTAGGCGAAATCAAAATAAGCTGTGCACTGTACCGAGCGAATGCTTGGTTTTTTACAGATGCATGTGCAAGCTGTAGACATTTGTCAAAGCATGTGACTGCACGGTAAAAGCAAATTTAAACGAACAGCTTCATTGAAATTTACATCGCATTGACTTCCTCCTGTTTTTGACGTTTTCCTTCTTCTTCCTTTATTCCAGAGAAAGACCAAGTATCGACCGTGTAGGCGAGAGACGTTTGCGGGTGGGGGAGCATTTGGAGGACAGTGGCACACGCGTGCACGCACGTGAATAAGCGAATACCCCCTCTCTCTCGAAACTATGACCCCACGGAACACAACGTTGGGCCTGCAATTGTGTTTACGAGCCGGAAGGTCTTGCAAAGGGTGGGCGCGATGATCTCTCGCGTTCGGCTTTGGTGGAAAGAAGAAGTCCACCCGCTTGACCAGCCGAAATTCACACCCGCCTACGGCTCGTGACGGCATATGGAAGTGATGTTGCCGAGTGAAACAAGGAGTTGGGGGGGGGCTCCCTGAGAGATCGAAGTTTCTGGACAAAGCCTGCTCAAGGAGTTTTTTTTTTCCGGTTGGGGGTGGAAAAGTTCCGGTCCTGTTGTCCGAGGCTGGTACCACGTAAAGCAACATCCGGGACGATGACGGCATGATTGTGGTGGTACAAAAAATAAAAAAACGTTGCAAACGAGTATTTTGCTTTATTTAATGTCCAACCTGAGCAAGGTGGTGCAACCTTTGGGGGGAGCTGGCGAAGGGTTTTGAAGAGACGAATGGATAAAGGTCAAAAAAAGGGGCTGGTCTGTGAAAATAATCCATCTTGTCATCTGCACTGCACTTTGTATGGCCTGGTTGGCTCCATAAAGGCCAAATTTTACAGCTATTCTTGCGATTTACTGGATAGTCCTAGTTTTTCTATTAATTTATGCTTGTGACTCGTGTAACGTATTAATGTTGAGTTGCTTGAAAGCAAATTGAGTTTACGTATCAAAGTTCTGCAGGGTATGAAGGACGTGTTAGAGTCTTTGTAAAACGAAATTTGACATAGTGTTTATTTGTTATATACTTTTTTTTTTCCCAACACCCTAGAGAAGAAAGGTCAGTGAAGCTAAGAATCTGGATTCTGATTGATTGATTGAGCCAAACAACGAGAAGCATTTCAGCGATGTGGCAGTTATTGTTCAAATGCAATATTTGAACTGTGATATGGGCTGACATTTTTAAATACACCTGCAATCAATGAGTAATTGTGGTGGCATGTTCATCGTGTGCTCTGAATGTGAACGCTGAATAATTCAATTTTAGAGCAATGAAAACCCGTGTGTTATAAGCGAATGACGAATATGGGCTACAAGCCACTGGAACGTTACAGAGTAATAGTTTGCCTTTGGTAAACATGAAATATTAAGAGACAAATCCAAACTTGAGTTCCTGTATTCTCATTTAATCCCCAGTCGTGCTACAGCACGATCCAATTTGGATTTACACGAGCGTCGAAATCCACTGAATCTCAAGACGCCGTACGGAAAGTTCGGAAGCAGTGGGCTTATTTGTTTAACAGAGAGAAGGAGAGGCAGTCAGTCATAGAAATGAGGAAAGTCCTGAGGTTTCACTGGAGCAGGGGCAGTGAGTCTCCAGCGCAGTTGAAGGGGGAGGAAGAAAGTTTTAGACTGTGGGGTCCAGCAGAGGAGAATTAGTGACCTCCAACTCGGTGAGGGCCGGCTGGGTGGGCTTTGATAGAAAGACCTCGGCTGCTGGAGGCAGAGAGGGTGCGTGGGGGAGAGCCCCGAGGGAGATGAGAGGGGAGAGGCGGGTAGGAGCAAGTCCATGGAGAATCTTGAAGACGTTGAGCACCATCTTGACGTGACTTTAATAATACTGCCAATACCAAGCGCAGAGATACATATCTCGCGATATTTTTTGCGCTGAAATTACGACATTGTCACGACAAAGCAAACCGTTTTATTTGTTTAGACATTAACTGCAATAAGCCTCTGATAATATATTCGCCCTTGAACGCGCACAAGGCTATGAAAGAGGAATCTTTAAGAAATTATTGCATACAAATTACAACAGTTCACATCCACGATATGGTCCGCGTAGCGTTGAAAGAGAATGCGTGAAACTGTGGTGGACATAAACGCTGTCCGCCTTTTTTGCCACACGGCATGCACTGCCCATGTAAGAGCCCCATTCTTTCAGAAACAACCCGGAATGTTTACTTTTTTACTCATTGATCTGGAAACGCAGAAAAGGTGGTTCAGTCTTGCTTGAGTTGAATATGAATCTACTGTATTATTATTATCTGGTAATGTATCACTCACGGATAATTAGTGATTGGTTATTTATCATTATAAGCAGTGCAATTGACCACACATAGTGTTTTATTATGATTTTGTATTCTTTTTTTCGTGCTATAAACTAACTTTGAAGGAGAAATGCTGCAATTTTTGCGAAGGAAATGCTAAGAATCCAGGTTCGTAGTTTTACTACCCACAGTGAGCTTGACCGTTCACTCGTTTACGGGCATCTCTGTACGTTTAAACTTGTGAAAACTATTGTTTGTTGATTTTTACGTGTGTGTGTGTGTGCGCGCGTGTTTGTGTATACGTCCGCGTGTTTGTGTGCACCCAACATGTGGCAAGACGGGAAAACAGTGTTACTACGTCCGTGACATTTTGTAAGCTAGTAGAGAAATGTGCAAGGCTTGGTGGGTAATCCTGGAGGTGGCTGTGCACGTAGCGAGGCTGTGCATCGGGGTGTCCCTCCACCAGAAATTGATTAAATATTTATGATATCGCAGACTGACTGCTAACACTGGTTATATTATCCTGTACAGAACAGTACTATACATACTGGAAGATAAAAAAAAAGAGTTTGAATTTGATACCTCTTAGCATGCACTCAAATATGACATTCCTGAAAAGTCTGACAGTTGTTTCTTTTTAAAGTTATAAATTAATTTGTTCTATATTTAAAAGAACGACGAAAGAATTTGAGCCGGTCGTTATATATATATCTCTCTATATGTATATTTGACCGGAAACATTATTCTGATTCTGAGTGCACAGTTCTAACAGTGGGTTTTATTGTGCCATTCATAATTGCTCCTTTGCTGCATGTGCATAAAATGTGAGTTGATATATTTTGCAATTTTTTTTTTACAAAGGTGAGGTGTGGGGGGGGGGGAGGTAAAATTCAATATTTTTAAACAGTTGTGTAGCCTGCACTAGCGCAGCTTGCTAAATGTTACAGTAAATATCCAATGTATGCATTGTTGTGAAAGAAAATTTGGTTACAAAAAAAGTTGCATTTAACGTGTCATTCAAAAACACTTTAAAAGAAGTACAAGAACCTCATCCATATGAATGAGTTTAGGTGGTTTGGCACAAATTGTCTTTGTTTAAGAAGAAATCGCAAGATCATTCACGCCGTTGCCTTAATTTCAAGTTCCAAATATATCTCTCTTACGTGGAATTACTTAAACATTGGTCTAAGCTTCGGGGAAATTGAAACTTAAATCAGAGTTGAGAACAAGTAGGCTGAGGCAGTTGTGATAGGCCTCGCATAATCATTATTTCATGTTGTACTTGGGTTGGTGGACCACGTAACTATGGGTGTACAGAACAAATCATATTAGTGCATGCGCGTTAATGCAACGTACTCATGATAAGTGCTCGTGCCACCATCGCTGAACTATTATTGCGTGGTTATTTTGACCCATTAAAACGATCCATTACGTAAATGAAATAAAAATGTTAAAGATTAAATCTAAAAAAATGACAATAACATAATCTTGAAGTTTGTTCTTTTTTCATTTATTTACTCTTGAAGGGGCACTTAAGGTTGGATGTTAAGCAAGCTAGAGATTGAAAGGGAGTAATTGCAACTCCAGTGGTGCATATTTGTAGAATGTCAAATACGGTAGTGCTGTTGTGTTAATAGGGATAGCTAATGTTGCATTGAATTGAAACACTTGTATACAAGTGTATTTGGTTACAATTATTCCCAGCAGGACTGTATTTGCAACAGTAATGAGGTTTAATTCTGGCAAATCACACCTCTGAAAAAATTAACCCGTAAAAACAAAGTTTTTCACTATAAATCCTTTATATGTGTGTTCAATGGGCCACAACCCAGCCCACATTGGTCTTTGAAACGGGCGGCTAGAGTCCTCTCGTCCTCTGGCTTGAGATAGCTGCCACCTATGGGTCAGATGATTGCCTGCCACCATTAAGCAATTGGTAATTAAATATTAAAAAAATCCTAAAAAGTGGACAATTTTGGAAAAAAAATTTCACGAAAATACATTGTCACGCACAACGAGTCTGTGTGCAAAATGTCAGCTCGATTGGATCACGGGAAGTGGGTTAAAAAACGACCGAAAGATTTGCACGGTCGTAAGCGCGCAAGCAAGCAAGCAAGTGAACTTAATATAAAGGATTAAAAAATTGCCTGATGAAGCTGGTTGTAAGCACCAGCGAAACGTCGTACTCAAATTGTAAATGTTGTGGGCTTACTTTCCAACACACCGCTGTGCTGAAGTAGTAACTGATTGGCACGTTTTGTTAACGTGACAAACGCGATCTAACCCAAAATAACCTTGATTATGAGTAATGAGAGGGGCATTGTTATTGATGGGATTGTTCTCAAATCAATTAAATAAGTGAAAAAAATGTTTTGTTCCCATTGTTTAGACGCTGTGTTTGATTGGTTTGAAAATGGCACGCGCTCACTAATACATTATTCATGTGATTGGCTCTGTGCATTCTATAATCAAGTAAAACAAGGTCGCCTTGTGAAATGATGAAAACGTTTATGAATGTCATAAATTCCTGTTTAGAAAAAAAAATCTGTAATTACGAAGACACAAATGTGATTTTTCTTTGTTAAGTTTTTACTTAAATAGTACATATATGTTTTAATTTAATGAGAAAAAAAAATATGAAATGCTGCAATAATTTAAGTAATTGTATGTAAATACATCAGGTCCATTAATTTTCCACATTTTTAAAATGTGTCCTATTACTGTCCTTGTGTCCTGCTTTATGTCATGCAGTGAAGGAGTTTCTGTGATTTAATAAATTGACTTGCAAATAACTATTTTGGAAGGAAAGACTAAGTTAAGAAGCAAACGTTTTTATAACATTATTCTTTAATTTAAATTGTGTTATCATTTGAATGTACAAAGTAAACATAGAAGTTGTCAATTTTATTAACATCTATATATATAAAATCGTTCATGTCTGTGTGTCTGTGTGTGTGTGGACTGCACTTTCATTGGACGGCGGTTGCCCCTGGCAACGGCTAGCCACGCCTTCGCCGCTTTCATTGGACGGCGGTTGCCCCTGGCAACGAGTAGCAACTTTTCTCCGCGGGGTGGACGCCATTTTTAATAGCGCGGGGGGGGGGGGGGACCGGCACCCGTACCCAGCGTTCGCCGGGTGGGAAAATCAGGCAAGGCGGGAGGCTCTGCACGGTGCTAGGCCTCGACACCCAACACGCCACTCTGAGGTAAATTCATACAAATTTCACGTCCTCTACAGAGTGGCGAGGGAGGCAGAGTGGCGAGGGAGGCAGAGTGGCGAGGGAGGCAGAGTGGCGAGGGAGGGACTCAGCCTCAAAACGAGTAACTGGTGTGGCGTATTAACATCGCCACTGGGGAGACAAAGGCGGCCGGGCGTGGTGGATACAAGTCCCGGGCAAAGCCGGGTCATGACTATGTGTGTATGTGTTTATGTGTATGTCTGTGTGTCTGTATGTATGTGTGTATGTATGTGTCTGTATGTGTTTGTGTGTATGTATGTGTGTGTCTGTATGTATGTGTGTGTGTATTGTGTAAGTGTTTTTGTGTATGTATGTGTGTGTTTGTATGTATGTGTATGTTTGTGTGTATGCATGTGTGTGTATGTGTTTGTGTGTATGTGCGGTTATGTATGTGTGTGTATGTGTGTGTCTGCAGCAAGCGCGTGTATGTGTACCTATGGACGCGCGCGCGTGTGTTGTGTAGGGAGAACGGTAGTGTAGTGCTTAGCGTACTGCCTGTGTCTATGTGTGTGTGTGTGTCTGTGTGTGTGTGTCTGTGTGTGTGTGTCTGTGTGTGTGTGTGTCTGTGTGTGTGTGTCTGTGTGTGTGTGTCTGTGTGTGTGTGTCTGTGTGTGTGTGTGTGTCTGTGTGTGTGTGTCTGTGTGTGTGTGTGTCTGTGTGTGTGTCTGTGTGTGTGCGTGCGTGGTGTGTAGGAGGAACGGTAGTGTAGTGCTTAGCGTGCTGCCTGTGTGTGTCTGTGTGTGTGTGTGTCTGTGTGTGTGTCTGTGTGTGTGTGTCTGTGTGTGTGTCTGTGTGTGTGCGTGTGTGGTGTGTGGGGAGCGGTAGTGTAGTGGTTAGCGTGCTGTCTGTGTGTCTGTGTGTGTGTGTCTGTCTGTGTGTGTGTTCTGTGTGTGTGTCTGCGTGTGTGGTGTGTGGGGAGCGGTAGTGTAGTGGTTAGCGTGCTGTCTTTGTGTCTGTCTGTGTCTGTCTGTGTGTTTCTGCGTGTGTCTGTGTGTGTGTGCGTCTGTGTGTGTGAGGAGCGGTGGGTGTAGTGGTTAACGCTACGCTGCGCTACCAACCCGGCGAACCGAGTTAGATTCCCGCTCATGGCCACCACCGATCAAGATTATTTGAACCTCACATAGGTCGACTCAGCCTCAAACGAGTAACTGGTGTGGCGTATTAACATCGCCACTGGGGAGACAAAGGCGGCCGGCCGTGGTGGATACAAGTCCCGGGCGAAGCCGGGTAGTACAGCTAGTGTAATTATATTTTTCCGTTGATTAAATCCGCATTGTAAAAGATGGCCAGGGCTTTGTTTTGTTGGTGATCTTTCAGCAGATTCGATGGATATTCAGTGAACACTTGTAACACTTGTAATACTCAGACGCAGGAGGCACCGTGGTGGCGAGATGTTATCTCCCTTGCCCTGTATGCAGAAGGTCCTGGTTTCGATCCTGGACCCTGAAGATGCCTGTTGTATATTTGGAGATCGTGTATTATCTCTCCTTGTGTTGGTCGCATGGGGTTCCCTCTGTGTTCTTACAATTTTGCCCTCCACATTTAGAAACATGCGTTTAGAATATTCGGCTGCTCCTATAAATTCCCACGCATGATGATGTTAAGCCACTTCGATGTGGCCAGGTCGACTCTAAAAGTGCTCCTACCTCCGTAGGCTTTACCTGGTAATTATTTTTTTAGTGGGTAATTAAAGTTAGTATTCTTATGTACACGTCAAAGGACACTTATGGAAAATGGAGCCTTATGCCTAATCACCAGAGGGGCCTAATCATAACACCTTTTGAGACATATACTCAATAACTTTAATTTAAAAAAAATATATCCAGTTACTCCACGTATGCATATGCTCCTCATTAGGCGCTACGTCACTGTTCACTTGAATGTTGTCCACTAAATTCTCTAAAAAAACGAATCATCACCACAAGCATCCTTGGCCATAGTCAATCCACTGCTGGCTAATGGCCTCCCCAAGCCACCTGCACACGAGATCATTTCGTCGTTCCATCTCCCCGGCGGGACATATCCTCGGACGCGTTCCATCCCTAGGCTGCCACTCCATCATTAATCTTGACCAGCGGCCATCATCACTTCTGGCCCAAGCTCAGCTGCTTATCTTCCTTAACATATTTAACGAGTTTGATGCGTTGTGCACGCAATAGCAACTCACCAACACAGTTCGCAGATAAACAACTTTACAAAACGCAGAACAGCTTGGGTTGCTCCATGGAGCATTCCTGCTTGGATGACAAAGCTGAAGCCCAATATGAAATATACATCTCTCCAAGACAAAGCCTAGTTGAGTCTCTTGACATGCCATTGAATCTGCTTTGGCTGTTACTGCGGTCGCTTTTCATGGGTCGGAATGTGGGTGGAGGACCAACAACATTATTCGATTTAAAGCTTTCGTGACTGTGGGGATTCATCTTCTTGGTTCTTTCGGTAAAGTCACGTAGAATGGAGATAATGCTGTCTTTCCGACAGACCTGTTCTTCACCTGAGGAAGGCTGCTTGCGTTGTGGCCGAAACGTCGTGAGAATTGTATTATTTTATTATGTTTTATTTTTATTATTTTATTATCTCCCTTCTACGTGACTTTACCGAAAGAACCAAGAAGATGGACCAACAACATCTTACCTAGCGTACGCTTTGACGTGTCGCATTTGCCAACGGTGCAGTGGGGCCTTGGCTTGAGCAGGGTTTGGGCGACCTGCGGCATTTGAAATATTGATGTTTTTTTTCATTTACCGAATTCGAACAAAATGGCTCTTCTTGTTATGTTGGTTGCCTACCCCTGGGCAGAAGGGAGCTCGAGGGAGCCCCTCTTGAGTAAAATGTGGCCTCCGCTTCCACACTTGGCCAGGCGTCTTGGAAAACGTGGGAGTTCCCCACACTTTGCTGCACCACACCCAACCTGCCAGTCGACTACATGTAACTGTGGTGTGCCTATTCATACTGCTGGGTAAACAGTGTTGCATTTAGCAGTGTTGCTGGCAAAAACACACGCCTACACTGGGTGGATCGAAGAATGTGTGTATGTAATTCTGATAACAGTGCTCCGTTTGTAAATTTACCCCAGTTCTCAATGTGGTGTCATTGATTTAGAATCACCGTTTGTCAAAATCAACAACTGCTCACCGAATTGAGAAACTGCACAATACGTTTGAAGTGGGGGTGCAGTGGCGATATCACGATATGGTGGATAATCTTTGACCTCCCCCTCCCCCCCTCATCATCGTAGGACTTTCGGACTAACCCAGTTTTACTTGCAGTGCATTCAGCATGAACACGGCATTTGTGTACCTGTACGTATCGGTGCACAGCAACACCTTTACGCCTCGCTTCTCTGAATGTTACCTACAGGCCAAGTACTTGAAAACGGGTCCTGTACATATGCCCATGTGCATCCGCGTGCATGGCTGCTCATGTGCATACGTAAACACCTACAATTATGTGCATCTCCACTCATGCGTCTGCAAATCCGTTCACTTTCACAGCTGTGTACCCACATTCAAATGTACCGATACATGCTGCACCTGTACACATGCATACGCGAGCACACGGCTAGGGATGCGTTTATCAAGTGTCGGATTAATATGAAAGATCTGGAAGATCTGGTCGAGATATAAAATATCGGAGAGATCTAAATAGCCCCCCAAAAAATCAGATTAATCCGAAAATATGTATGACGTGACAACACATGCGTGTTCCGTATGTTCCTGCCACGTAACGGCACTTTTGTTCGCGCAATAAGAGACGTTAATGTTATCGCGTCATGTAAACGATCTGAAAAGTCCAACAACAACACAAAAAAAGAGAAAAAAATTGTGGTCAGAAAAAAATTGTGGTAACATTTTTTTCTGACAATTGACAGTTTTTGTTTTTTACTCGCAACTAATCCCTAGTACTGGATACACACATTGACCATCGCGTTTGGCGGTAGCCACCGCACGCACTGCATTTAAATTGGTTCAGCCGACAAATGACAGATGATTACGAAGATGATGATGACATCGATGATGAGAACGCAACCATCCGACCAATGTCGTCACTTGCACGTAGTACGCATACGTTGACGCTCGTTTGTTTTGATGAAAAAATCGTATTTGTTGTCTTTCAGAAGGTCCATCACAGATGTGCATTTTTGTATATTTTAATATGTGAATTGTACATATGTTGTCTATTTTGTCATATGAAGGTGGATTATGATTATGCCATGGCAAGGCGGTTGTGTATAAGTCATGAATGCTTTGTATAGTTAAGTAAAACGATTTTAAATAAAGTATGAGCCGAAACAAGATACAGCAGACCTGTGCATTTTTGATTATTACTATTATTTTCCTGTGTATGTACAAACACCGGCCTTTCCGCGATTTAAGTAGGAGAAATGGCACGTATTGAATTGAAATTTCCCAAATTTTCAGAAATCAGGAGAACACAACAAGAAAATTGTTCGAATGTGTCAATCTATGGGAGCATTATGGCAGCAAAAAAGGAATCCTTGGGGGGTGGATCTTACAATCTGGTGTTTGTTACGGAATCTTTACGAACACCAGAAACAATGTTTAAAGGTGCGTCTTACTCTCAGGAGGATCTATTGATTGGAGAATATGCACACGAGAGGGATTACGAAGACGGAACGATAACTCGTGATCGAGATACAATATTAACACTCGTGCAAGATTGTTATGGCGGTCTGTATAGCAAAATAATTTCCCATGACCATACCTGTCAACCCCTTATCAGTGCCCTACCTTATCACAGACCAATTCAGACCTTATTGGTCACCCCGTGCTCTTATAAATCTCAACGTTCAGCCTACAAATTCCCATCACAATGGAGAAACATAAATAGACAAAACAAATGTTTTTGCCCGTATTAAAACGGCTGTTCACCGTATGGACTTGAAAACTCAATTTCTCTATACAAGAATACGGGTAACCCGGATGGGTTGACAAGTATGCATGAGTCGAGGAATTTCTCAGATGAAGAGGAGGAGGTGTCTGGAGAAGTTAAACGTCCCCCTCACGTTATCGCAAAGGCAAATCTCCTGGGTCAGATGATGTAACTGTGGACATGCGACACATTTAAAATGTGACCTATCTATCTATACGTGGCGGACGCTCACCCCAACAACATGCCAGGGTTCCAGTCCGTTTATTCCACCTCCGTCACACACACAGCTCCCTCCTTCATACACAGCTCTCTCCACTCGTCCCTCCTCCGACATGCTCTCTTATCCCCACAGTCCCC
Organism: Lethenteron reissneri; assembly: GCF_015708825.2. Taxonomy (NCBI): domain Eukaryota; kingdom Metazoa; phylum Chordata; class Hyperoartia; order Petromyzontiformes; family Petromyzontidae; genus Lethenteron; species Lethenteron reissneri. Next base: position 8,843,825 of record NC_083825.1, on the reverse strand, counting down.
TCTCCAATGAACCCCACCCCCCTTCCCTCATTCCCAGCCGCCAATCACACGTCGTCACATCTCGGGAACAGGTCTCCTCATCTCCCACCAAACAATGACATATCGTCATACTGTGGGGGGGGGGGTGGGGGGGGGGTTACTCTCGGTGAGGTCGATGCAGGGATTGGCGTCAGCATGTAAGGGGTAGGGAATGGTGATGTTGTGGGGACCATTGACAAACGCGAAAGATGCGCGCATCTCCAAATGACGTATGTCAAAAGCAATTTTCCCATAATGGTAAAGGAGGGGGTTAGGGGATTTGGGACCGTCCATTTTTTGACCCCCCCTCTTGTCACACGGCGTCACAAAAAGTCAGACCCCCCCCCTCAAATATGACGTCACAAAGCTCTGCCCCCCCCCCAAATAAAACATGCTTCAAATCGCTTTAAACTATTGTCATTGTAGTGCGTATTTAATGTGCCGCTGCACTGCGCATTTTGATGTGACGTCACATTTCTCACCCCCCCCTCGTCACACATCGTCACAAATGTCTGACCCCCCCCCCCCCAGGTGCGTGACATCATTTATGGACGGCCCCTTTGACTTGCATTTGCAGACATAATCGCCTATATTATCCGACTCCATTTACGTCAATACATGTGTAGTGACGTAAATGGAGTCGCTGTGGCGTTTAGCGCCAGCTACTGTCACAAGAGTGGAACTGTGCGTCTTGAGCCTCTCTCTGACACCAGGGTTGGTATGGCATGCACGCGGGGCCCTAGGGGGCATGCTTCTGGTGAGGGTCAGAGAGAGGGCAAGTAAGGACGTGACAGTCTGGGTGAACCCGAGAGGGCACGTGACTGGGACAGGGTAGCGAGGGGGGCCAAAAGGGGGCTTGAGGGTCACGTGATGCTCGGTCGAGAACCTTCTGGTGAGATCCAGAAGGGGGCGTAGCCGAGGGCGGAGCGAGGCCACGTGCTCGGGGAGCATAAAGGGGAGGTCCCGAGAGCAATCGCGGCTGTCTGTTGGAATGGAACCCGTCGGTGCTACGTCTCTTCGATCCTCGGTCTACGGTCTTTACGCTCGGCATCGTGGGTCAGGCAGTGTGTTAGGGGCCGTCCATAAATGACGTCACGCACCTAGGGGGGGGGGTCAGACATTTGTGACAATGTGTGACGACGGGGGGGGGGGGGGGATTTGAGAAATGTGACGTCACATCAAAATGCGCAACTTTAAATAAATACTAGCTGTACTACCCGGCTTCGCCCGGGACTTGTATCCACCACGGCCGGCCGCCTTTGTCTCCCCAGTGGCGATGTTAATACGCCACACCAGTTACTCGTTTGAGGCTGAGTCGACCTATGTGAGGTTCAAATAATCTTGATCGGTGGTGGCCATGAGCGGGAATCTAACTCGGTTCGCCGGGTTGGTAGCGCAGCGTAGCGTTAACCACTACACCCACCGCTCCTCACACACACAGACGCACACACACACAGACACACGCAGAAACACACAGACAGACACAGACAGACACAAAGACAGCACGCTAACCACTACACTACCGCTCCCCACACACCACACACGCAGACACACACACAGAACACACACACAGACAGACACACACACACAGACACACAGACAGCACGCTAACCACTACACTACCGCTCCCCACACACCACACACGCACACACACAGACACACACACAGACACACACACAGACACACACACACAGACACACACACAGACACACACACACACAGACACACACAGGCAGCACGCTAAGCACTACACTACCGTTCCTCCTACACACCACGCACGCACACACACAGACACACACACACAGACACACACACACACAGACACACACACACAGACACACACACACACACAGACACACACACACAGACACACACACACAGACACACACACACAGACACACACACACACAGACACACACACACAGACACACACACACAGACACACACACACATAGACACAGGCAGTACGCTAAGCACTACACTACCGTTCTCCCTACACAACACACGCGCGCGCGTCCATAGGTACACATACACGCGCTTGCTGCAGACACACACATACACACACATACATAACCGCACATACACACAAACACATACACACACATGCATACACACAAACATACACATACATACAAACACACACATACATACACAAAAACACTTACACAATACACACACACATACATACAGACACACACATACATACACACAAACACATACAGACACATACATACACACATACATACAGACACACAGACATACACATAAACACATACACACATAGTCATGACCCGGCTTTGCCCGGGACTTGTATCCACCACGCCCGGCCGCCTTTGTCTCCCCAGTGGCGATGTTAATACGCCACACCAGTTACTCGTTTTGAGGCTGAGTCCCTCCCTCGCCACTCTGCCTCCCTCGCCACTCTGCCTCCCTCGCCACTCTGCCTCCCTCGCCACTCTGTAGAGGACGTGAAATTTGTATGAATTTACCTCAGAGTGGCGTGTTGGGTGTCGAGGCCTAGCACCGTGCAGAGCCTCCCGCCTTGCCTGATTTTCCCACCCGGCGAACGCTGGGTACGGGTGCCGGTCCCCCCCCCCCCCCCCCGCGCTATTAAAAATGGCGTCCACCCCGCGGAGAAAAGTTGCTACTCGTTGCCAGGGGCAACCGCCGTCCAATGAAAGCGGCGAAGGCGTGGCTAGCCGTTGCCAGGGGCAACCGCCGTCCAATGAAAGTGCAGTCCACACACACACACACAGACACACAGACATGAACGATTTTATATATATAGATAGACAACACGTTCTACTTAATTAAATAGACTTTTAATAAATGTTTTCTCCTACATCAGAGTGCAGCACCACATTAAATACGCACTACAATGACAATAGTTTTAAGCGATTTGTAGCATGTTTTATATATTTATTTGGGGGGGGGGGCAGAGCTTTGTGACGTCATATTTGAGGGGGGGGTCTGACTTTTTGTGACGCCGTGTGACTAGGGGGGGGGGTCAAAAATCGTCCAAAATCGCGTGACGTCATTTATGGACGGCCCTTTAGTGACTGACCCGGTTCTGTAGTTAGCCCGTTGTGGTCGAGTTAACCTGTTGTCCGTTTATGTTGGTATGTGAGAATAAACGTGTTGCCTCCAACTTCTTGGTTCTTTCGGTAAAGCCACGTAGAAGGTAAATAATAAAATAATAAAAATAAAACATAATAAAATACAATTCTCACGACGTTTCGGCCACACCGCAAGCAGCCGTCCTCAGGTGAAGAACAGGTCTGTCGGAAAGACAGCGTCCGACAGACCTGTTCTTCACATGACGGCTGCTTGCGTTGTGGCCGAAACGTCGTGAGAATTGTATTTAATTACGGTTTATTTACATTATTTTATTATTTCCCTTTTACGTGACTTTACCGAAAGAACCAAGATGAATCCCTGCAGTCACGAAAGCTTTACATCGAAAGTGTTGCCTCCAAGTTCAAGTGTGTGCCTCCGTGGAACCCACTACACATGTACACGCAATATACTTTAAAGTAAAACAAAAATCATGACAACTCCAATATACTTCCTATAAATTGAAAAGAAATACAGTATTACTTGCTTGTAACTACGCCTGAGTTGCGTGGTGGAGAGGATGGATGGAGACGAGGAGGGAGACGGACTTGGAGTTGGTGAATGCTGTGCAGTATAGCACACGAGTTATCGTACCGCACTGGCTGCTGGCAACACCATTGGGTCACGGTGCTAGGCTAAGGTGGCGTACGTCGCGTTATTCCCAAAATTGCCTCGCGTAAGTCAATAAAAGGTCTAAATACAAACCGCGTTATTCCAAAATGACGCACCACAAGCGCGTAAACCTAAATCAGCTCAAGCCTTCTGTAAATCACGTGACTTTCACGTGGCCAACCCCACTCAATTCCTCCACCTGTCCGTCCGCCCCCTGTGAAAACGGACGCTGCTACTACGTGCAGCTCACTTCGGCTTGCTCCTTTCCTTCTCTGTCCATTTCTCCCCTCCCCACTCATCATCATCAGCGTCTCATCTCCCCGACAATATATCATTGACTCTTCTCCCGTGGTGTGCCACGGGTGAAAGTTGTTTTGTATTATAATCAAGAAAAGTTAGCACTATTAAGGCTACAATTGAGAGAGAAATTACAACAGATAAGACGAAAAATTAAACATGAGTTCATCAAGAATAGACAGTACATATTCATACTTTAAGATATACTTTATTAAAATAAACTACATGTACATTCAATTAGTTACTCTGATCACATGCATTGTGTAACACTTCACATTTGGAATGTTTATTAATAGCAAGTCATGTTTTACAGATCTGTGCGCAAACATCTTACAAGGGATGTTTGACATGCCGACGAATATTACACCGATCAGTAGGTTTTGCAGACAGTGCCGTGATTTCGTATACTGTTTTGATTAAACAGAAATGTACATAGACTTTACATTTGTAAGCTTGACAGGATGTACTAAATATAGAATAAGAGACGTTGAGTAATTTTAGCGATGAACACAAACACGGCGGTTCAATTCTAAATTAAGATGTTATTTCCATACATGGAGCACGCGGGTTTAGTAAATTTGACGACAGCCGTAAGAATGATGACAACGGTTATGATCGTGATATTAGAATAAATGATTAAGAGAACACTGATAAAAGCTAAACAATGAAATCAATTACGGTCGCTACCAATATTATGATTCGTAATTGAATTGTGGCTTAGATTGCGTGAGTATAATGTGTGTTGTACACCCCACTCCACCCGACATGACCACTTAATAAGTTAGTTTAACACGTAGGCTTTCGCGACCAATATTATCCATAGTGGAGGTTTTTTGGGTTAGATCGCGTAAATATAAATGTGTCGTTAAAACCGCCACCACTCGAAACAGCCAATTAGCAAGGTGGTCATTTAAACAAAGAATACTAATTAATAATTAGTAACTAATTAGTTACTAGTTCAGCACATCGGTTGTGTTGGAGAGTAAACCCACAACATTTACAATCGGACGCATTTATATTTACTCGATCTAACCCAAAAAAAACCTCCATTATGAATTAATAAAATTTTCACGTGGGACAAACGTGCCAGCAAACCGGTAGGCCGTGTCAGAGAGCAACCACGTGTGTTCACGGGACACCGTTATTAATTGGCTTGTGTCGGGTGGAGAGGGGCGTACGACAACGCGTTCTACTCTCGCGATCTGCCCCATAAATCAATTACGGTACGAATCGACGACGACGCTCACTGCAGCGACAGCGATTGACATGACGACAATAACCCGGCGGTGATCAATGCAGTTCAGGGATGTGTGCCAGCCTGTTAGAGCCCCAGTCAGTCAAATGTCAATAGCAGGAAATGCCCAAAGGACTATTATGAGCAGGACATTCCTGCGTTGGGTAGTTTGCACAATCCCTTAGCTTGGTAACGTGCGTGAGCAGTGGGCGCACTGAAGTCCCCACTACGCTTCGTAATCGCCTCCTATAGAGACTCAACTGAGCTCTAGTCTCCCACACGCACACACACACACGGCAGCTTCATCATCGCACGAGCCACTAGCGCCCACCTTCAATAAGAACGTTTTAAGGTAGCAGATGGTTACTCTTAGTTTTTTCGGTAAAGTCACGTAGGTAAAAAATGAAATTAAAATTAATACGGAGACTTGTGTTGCCTCCGAAACGTCGTGATTTTTTATTATTTTATTTTTAGTAATTTTAATTTCATTTTTTACCTACGTGACTTCACCGAAAACACTAAGAGTATGAATCCTTGCAGTCACGAAAGCTTCAAATCTAGAATTAGCAGATGGTTCCCTGACATAAACCATGGATGATCTCGTGCTGGCATGACGATGATGATGATGTTGCGTTGAAAATATCTTCTCCGGTGTGTTTTCGGGTTGTTACCGCGTGTTGTTCGGCACGGTGCCCGACGTTTAGCTCCGAGTGCTGGGCGCTTCTTCAGGAACGGTTCTCGAAAACACATCCGAGAGCGATTATTGCAGCTCAACCACGCAGGGGGGTAGGGGCGGGGGGTACTGTCGTGTCGAGAACACTTGGTGGGTGAGCTGCAAGTGTTCGTGCCATCTGTCTCACGCTTTCATGTTCTGGTACATGCTGCTGATGACGCTGCAGAAGTGCGTCCTCAGCTCCGTCCGCTTGGCCTTGAACGTGGGCGTGAGCAGCCCGTTCTCGATGCTGAACATCTCGTTGTGCAGGTGAACGTCCTTCACCTGCGCGGCAGGTGGCAACGTGGAGTCAGTGCAGTCCTGTTCTATTACTGCCCTCTTCAGCGCAGAGCTAACGTCAAGATAAAGTGATTTCTTCTTGGTTCTTTCGGTAAAGTCACGTAGAAGGAAAATAAAAAAATAAAAATAATAGAACATAATAAAATAAAAATTTCACGACGTTTCGGCCACAATGCAAGCATCCGTCCTCTTTCTGACAGCCCTGTTCTTCACCTGAGGACGGCTGCTTGCGTTGTGGCTGAAACGTCGTGAAAATGTTATTTTATGATGTTTTATTTTTATTATTTATTATTTCCCTTCTACGTGACTTTACCGAAAGAACCAAGAAGATGAATCCCTGGAGTCACGAAAGCTTTAAATCAAAAAATAAAGTGATTTGTTTTTTTCCCAACTCATCATGCTCACCAAAGCCGTTGCCTCATCTTCTCATTAGAAATGTCACATTACTATTGTGGGAGCAATCATATCCAAAGGACAATTACTGTTGAATTTCCTGCAAAGTGGTACTCATTTTATTGATCCCGGAGGGATGATGGGCTGAGTCAACCTCCAACTAGGATTTGAACTCGTCACCTTGTGATTGCCGTTGAGGCACCAGGCCGCCCTGATGATATTGGCCATGGTGACGGTATAGAACCGGTAACAAAATGCTCCCTATAATTTGAGTACACATTTCTTACCCAGCCAAATGCCCCCTGACCCTGTTAATTTAAAACAAAATCCACAACATTTGTACGGGAGACCATGCTTAACATGTATCACCCTTTCAGTTTTCATTCAAAGAATGCCAGCAGTGGATATGGACAAGTTACTGATTTATTCTGTGTATCTGTTAATGGACATTGGCGGTACACCGGTGCAACATAACAGTCTAAAATCTGAATTTGAATCTGCGTTGAGCGAAATCTGAACTGGTCCTGGGCCACCCCCTTCACCAACGCACCCAGACCAATGCGGCGAAGTATGGTCAACAACCACAATAACAACCGCCATTCGCCACGAAGTGTCGGTGGCGTCACCACGGCGCTTGTGCCAGGCTATGTGCACTTTAAGTATGGTCAACTACCCCCATGACCAGCAGCGTATCGAGAAAGGGCTGTGAATGTGTTTGTCATAGCAAGCTTACCTGCTCAAAAGGCTGCAAGTCGGATTCCTTGCCGAGGCGTTGCATGTCTTCCAGAATTGCTTGTCTGACTTCCTGAAAAGTATAATCATAATAAAAGTAACGATAATGATTGTGATTTTGAAACTAAAATCAACAAGCATAAAAAAACTACTTAATGTAAACAAAAACTCATCACATTCGTCAATAACACTACCCTATTTCAAAGTTAACATTTCAGCAAACGGCTAATCTTAATATCTCTTTAATATCTCTCTGCTATGAAGAAGTGCCATTGCCCAAATTGTAACCTATTATTTAAAAAATGTTTCATCCCTTTAGGACAGTGCTATCTGTGGTGCACTGGTTAGCGCACCTCACTATGAACCCGGCGACCTGAGTTTGATTCTGACTCACGGTCAACACCAGTGGCGTGTTGCTATCTGGACCGTCCGTGGGCCCGACCTGCACTGACCAGCATGGTGAAGTATGGTCAAACAACCCCCATGCGGTGTTGAGGCCTTCAACCAGCAGTCAATAGCTCAACAAATAGCATCGTGCATTTCTGCTGTTGACACGAGTTCCCACCACCCTCTACGAGCTTTCGCCGCCTTCTCCGCTGTTGTCATTGTGAGATCCCATTGCGCCGAGTCTCTGTCTGCTAGAGATGTCTCACCATCTGGTACCTAGGTCTTCCTCTTTTCCGTCTTCCCTGTCGTTCAATGATAACGAGTTCCAATGTATTATTATCATCATCTTACCCTTATAGAATGCCTGTTCTTCAGTTGCCCCCACAACTGTGCCACTCTTATAAATCAGACTATCCTGGTCTCCTTGGGTTCTCACCCGGTAAAACAAATACATCTTTACGTGAGTTGTGTGCCCGCCGCTCGCTCACCTTATTTCTGCAGAGCTCCGAGTATGTGCCCACGATGCCTTTCTTCCGGATCCAGCAGCAAAGTATTTCTGGGTCAGGTACCACAACTGCAACAAGACAGGCCTGCCACCAGAAAGCAACAGCACGTGCCATCAACAACATCCACCTCTACGCATAGCGTATTGTGTTCCATTTGTACAACGTCTACAGGAGCAATTATAATTATGGCAATGTAACGGAAGGTGATAGCAATTGTCACCCTTTTTCAGGGCCGGTTCTGCGTAGACCCTGTGCCGTGGAGGGACAGTTGCCACTAGAAGTCCCCTTGGCTAAACTGCCTCAGGGCATCGGCATGGTGGAGATGAGATGTAAGGAAATGGGGCACCACGGTGGCGAGACGTTAACTACCTCGCCTGGTACACAGGAGGTCGTGGGTTGGATCCTGACCCTGATGCCTGCTGTATATTTGGAGTTTGCGTGTCTCTCTCCCCGTGACTACGTTGATTTTTCTCTGGGTCCTCCGGTTTTTTCTCTCCACGTTCAGCAACATGCTTTTAGAGTATTTTGGCTGCTATAAATTTCGACATGATGAGTCACTCTGTTGAGCTATCATTTGTGGCCAGGTCGCTTCTGAAAAAGAGCTACGTAGCTCAGTGGACCTTACCTTGTAAAATATAAATAGCAGTATAGCAAGAGTTGCTGAGACATTCAAGCAAGTTCTCTGTACTGTACCTGCAAACCCTTATCCCAATGTGAGTAATTATTATTGTGGTACGAGATGTAGGAATGGTGGTGCAGTGGTTAGCGCACTACGCTATGAACCCGGAAAGACCCGACTCCGATTGGCAATCACACGGCCAACGTCGGCAGCTGTGAATATCTGAACCGGTCCTGGGCCTCCCCTCGGTATGTGAATCAGCCTAATAGGAGTACCTGGCGCGGCGTGTAAACATCAACACTGGGGAGGAAACCGTCCCTTCGTGCTCCGTGCTGGCCTTCACAGGTGCTTGCTTTACAGCACTTGCCCCGATAGTCTACGTAGGCTGCACTGGGGGGGGCATCTTTGACTTTGTGTGTGTGCACTGTGGGTTGAGCTAGGCCACCTGAAGACTGTCCCCGTGCACGTACACCTGGGCCACGGGCTCGCAGCGACAGTACACGTTCTCAATCTTCTCGGGAGCGATGTACTCCCCCTGAGCCAGCTTGAAGATGTGCTTCTTGCGATCGATGATCTTCAGAGTTCCGTTCTGCAGGGTAGAACAATACCCACAACGCCAGGCAGGTGTAACCAGCGTAGGAAACCAGCACACGTACGGTGCGAAAGAAATGCAACATACATTTTTACTAACTTTTTTTTAAAAATCCTTTATATTAAGTTCACTTGCTTGCTTGCTTGCGCGCTTACGACCGTGCAAATCTTTCAGTCGTTTTATAACCCACTTCCCGTGATCCAATCGAGTTGACATTTTGCACACAGACTCGTTGTGCGTGACAATTTATCTTCGTGAAAAAAAATTTCCAAAATTTTCGAATGGTTAGGAAATTTTTTTCTCATATTTAATTTAAAATACCAATGTGATAAAATGAAACTCTTACTCAAGAAAAACAGAAATGAATAATAAAATAAAACCGATGCCACGCATATAAAGGATTTATAGTGAAAAACTTAGTTTTTACAGGTTTATTTTTTACCAGGTAAGGCCCACTGAGCTATATAGCTCTTTTTCAGAAGCGACCTGACAGTCACAAATTATAGCCCAATGAAGTGGCTTACCATGTGGAAATGTATAAGCAGCCACATATTCTGAACGCATGTTGATTTTAAATATGGAGGGAAAAACCGGAGGACTCTGATAAAAATCCACACGACCACAGGGAGAGAGACATGCAAACTCCAAATATACAACAGGCATCAGGGTCGGGATCGAACCCACGCCCTCCTGGTTACCAGGCGAGGTAGTTAACATCTTGTCACGGCGGTGCCCACTACATACAGGATAGAGGCCTTTCCTCAACCTTTGTGGCTTTGTCCCCGAGAGCTCTTTTCGCTTTAGAATCTCATTGAAGCAAAGCACCGAGCTCTTACCATTAGGGAAAATTAGTCTGTTTACAGGCAACTAATTATTATGCATTGCATCGGCATTACAATCGAGCAGCTTGTTGCTGTGGTTAGAGCTCTCGATTAAAGGACGATGAAGGTAAAGAGTTCAAATCCTCTTTGGGAGTCAATTGAGCCTGTCGCTCCACTGTGGTCGGTAAATCAAGTCCCGCGGCAGTCTTATCCAATGGCGAAAAGGGTCCGTGCCATGACCATGTGACATTTCCATCAATTACTTCAAGGAGCTCCGCTCCATTGCTTGTTTGAGCACGGAAGACACTTTGTCAGTGACTTCGTCGAAATGTACTCATGCAACATAACGTTAAGTGCTTTGTGAAAGAATGCTAAGCGCTATTATTGACGTTATGGTTACAACCGATCCTGGCCACCTAACCAGATCCGATATCTATTGCCGTCCAAGTGATCTGCAAAAGAGACGTGGATTGGTTCGTCATTGAATTCAGATGTGAAACGGCAGTGAAGCGGTGTCTCCATGGGTAGCACACTGCTCCATAACAGCAGCAACTTGAGTTCAATTTCCAGCCATTGGTTAACATCAGCACCAAGTGATTAGAATCAAAATCTTTATTTATCCTGGAGGAATACGATGATCTACGAGGCTATTTTGTTGTTTTACAGATGTCCAGTAGGGGCAGGTCAGAAAGTGACAACAACAAACAAAACAAAATAACGATAGGAGTGCAAAGTATAGGAAAGGTAAGCAAATCACTAAATATTCATCAGTAAATATACGATAATTAAACTTTTTATTTTATTTTACCAGATAAAGCACACCGAGCTATTTGTTCAATTTCAGAAGTGACCTGGCCACAAACGATAGCTCAACGAAGTGGCTTATCGCGTGGAAATTTAGAACAGGCAAATACCCTAAAGTGATAGCCTTCATCAACCCACACCACTTACCAGCGTGGTGAAGTACGGTCAAACAACCCCCAAGGACGTGCACAGCCTATGCCCAACAGTGAATTAACGTTGCCGTTATAAATATCTACGTAATTTGTGTTATTCATTTCTCATGGAACAACTTTAATTGATTTAATTGAGTATCATCCACAAAATGCAACACTGGTTTCATGTGAAACAACGCACGGGCATCCATTGGCCAATGTCTCCAGTGTGAAGCCACCCATCCCGATCCACCGCCTCGGCCGTCTTCTCCGCGTCCTTCAGGTACCCCTTGAAGACGTTGGGGCCCTTAACGCACACCTGAGCGAGGCACACGCAGACACTCAACTAAACTATGATTCATATTCTACATAATACGCTCAGTCAACCATTCTACACAACAAAGACTCATTTCCTGACAGCGATTTAAGCCGCACCACCTCTACATAATAATAGGCTCAGTCAACCATTCTACACAACAAAGACTAATTTCCTGGCAGCGATTTCAGCCGCACCACCTCTACATAATAATAGGCTCAGTCAACCATTCTACACAACAAAGACTCATTTCCTGGCAGCGATTTCAGCCGCACCACCTCTACATAATAATAGGCTCAGTCAACCATTCTACACAACAAAGACTCATTTCCTGGCAGCGATTTCAGCCGCATCATCTCTACATAACAAAAGGCTCTGTCCCTTTTACACGCACCTTTACATCATCCGCACCTAGTTTACACAACAAAGGCTCATTCCTAGCAGCGTGCTTTAGCCGCACCGAACCTCACAAAAATAATATTCAGGGCCTACCTTGGCTCCTCCCACCCCCAACCAGTATATATACAAGGACTGTTTCCTGGAATTTCTCTCACTTGATACAGCTATCGTGCTGTGACGGTTCCACCTGAAGACAGAAGCTTGTGTTGCCTCCGAAACGTCGTGATTTTTATTCTATTTTACTTTTATTAATTTAATTTTTTTACCTACGTGACTTTACCGAAAAAAACCTAAGAATATGAATCCTTGCAATCACGAAAGCTTCAAATCTAAACTATGATTATAAAAACTAAACCATGCTTTCCCACCCGATGACGGACGCTTGTGTTGCGCTCGAAACGTCGTGATTTATTTTATATTTTATTCTATACCCACGTGACTTTACCGAAAGAACCAAAGAGTATGGATTCCTGCAGTCACGAAAGCTTCAAATCAAGATTAAACTATGATTGTTTTTTATTTTAGCAGGTAAGGCCCACTGAGCTACATATCTCTTTTTCAGAAGCTATCTGGCTAATCACAAATGATAGCCCAACCGAGTGACTTATCACATGGACATTTATCGCAGCAATGATTTACATCTGGGAGTTAAGTTGATAACCCAGTGACGTGCCACCGTGAGTCATTGTTTTTATTATAATGCGTGGAGAAAGTAGACCAATGTGTGGAAAAGACTACATTTAGATTTTTAATGGCCACAACTTCTCTTCTATGTTTTTATTTTATTTTAAGGCCACAAGGTTATTGACAAACATGTTGACTTTTTGTTTGTTATTTGTGCTTCTGCACCGCCGCCAACTCAGTAGGAGCATCACCAAATAATTTGAGATGTAGTAATTGGCCTCGCTTTATAATTGCACACTTTGTCAAGACCTACATACCACATCTATAAACTACCGGAGTGAAATAATGGCCATAATCTTCACTTGTCTAATGCCTTGATTTTATATCTGAATCAGTCCTGGGCCCCTACCATCACCAATCCACACTGACCAGCATGGTAAGGTATGGTCAGCCGATACCCCACGACCAAAAGCCACGGGGAAAGGGCTTCATTCAGCCGTAGATTGACACGTAGTTGATCATTGCTCTCATGTTAAACGTACCTCTCCCTTTCCCTGTGATGTGTAATATTCCATGTCTTTCACATCGTGCAGTTTTATGTAATTGCATGGCATCGGCGCTCCAACGTGACCTGAAAATTTGGAAATTAAAACAAAAACCAAGCCCATGTCATTTTACGTCTCGGGAAAGTACTTTTCAGTTTTCTCTTTAAGTAAAGATACATTGTTTTAAAGCTATTTTCATAGCGCAAGCTACGAGTATCGCCTAGCTTAAGCGCTCAACATCACCGGTATTTTTGGTTATACTTAAGAAAAAAATGAAAGTTTATCGCTGCTCAAAGGATCAATTGCCAGTGATATTGGCCCCGAGGCTGTTAAAATATTCGGGGGCCCTCTTAGAAAATTTAATTCCTTCCCTTGACTGTTTTACCATCACCATCACATATTTGTGCGTGTGTGTTTTGTTTGTTGTCCTTTCGTCGCACCTCCGATTAGCACGGTTGGCTACGCACTACGTACGGTGCGAAAGAAGTTATAAATGCCAAACGCCCCATTGTTATTCGCCCTGGCTACTTCAGCACTGATATTTTAAATGCGATATGCGAATTGTATAGTTGAATCAAAGTAAAATTTAACAAGCCTTTTTTAAATTCGGCAAATAAATTCGGCAAATAACTGGTGGTAATGCACAGTGATGCTACTACGGCTTTGAATACCAAAATAACCTTTAGCATGTATCAATGTGCTACAGTACTGATTTTAACCGTTATGAATCAGTATGCATATATGTGTAGTGCTGAACTTTACGCGGACAACTTCTTTTTCCGTCATCACTTTATTTTACAAAACTCAGCACATTCCACAACCAAGACTTCGGCGCGTTCTCTGCTCGCTCGCCGCGCTCCGCTGGCCTCGCTCGCTCCGTTCCCTCCCTCTCTCTCTCCGTCTCTCTCTCCCCGACTCTCCTCTCTGCTTCGCCCGTCTCGGCTTTGACTGTCTCGCTCTCTCTTGGCTTCTCCATCTCACTCCGACTGTCTCTCCCTCTCATCTCCGTCTCACTCCAACTGTCGCTCTCTTTCGGCTTCTCCGTCTCACACCGACTGTCTCTCTCCCTCTCTCGTGTCTTCTCTGTTCCCGTTCCACTGCTAGCCTATCCTATCTCTCATATCTTCTTCTTCTCCGTCTCCACTATTAACCTATTTTTCTTATTCTGCTCCGACTGTCTCCGTCCAGCTCCCAGCACAACTCCCCGTCTCACTCTCACTCTCCCATATTTATCCCCGTCCTCATTAATTTCCAATTAATTAACCGGAGTCCCCCCGCCGCCACCTGCTCCCATCCCCAGACTTGCTGGCGCCACCTTGTCCCTGACAACAACAACCAGCCAATCACTGCCCTGCATCCCATAATCACCTAACGAGCCGTCTCTCTCCGGCCGTTATCCTCCAGCAACACCTGCTTGTCCTGATGCGACCCCACTGTCCATAACCCACACGTGTTTACAATTTACCCCCCTGGCGCGCGTTAATCCACTACATATGTATACTTTGGGGTGGTGGGGCCCAATATCTGAGGCTCCGGGCTGCAGCCCCGAAACCTCCTTCGTAAATCCTGCTCTGCTCATCCTGAATATAAATACATGGCTTAATGTTTAGTTTCAATATTAACTGTGTCAGGGCTTATTATCTCACTGAATATTTTCTGGGTCCCTGGTAGACTTAAGGTAGTCGGCATATGGTTTAGTAGTAGCCACAGCCACAGAAATAAGTATACTGCATGGGATGTGATGTGCCAGTTCGGGCATATTGCGAGGAGCGTGGACTTACAGCGACCCGGCTGAAATAAAGCCTTGAGCTCCGCAGAATTCACTATTGAATACATCCCAAATGTGATGCTGCATCCTGTAAGGGGGTTCTGGAATGAGGCCCCCCAAAAAAGCATGATTGGAACGTAAGTGGTGATACAAAATGAAGCATGAATCCTCACCGGCCTTCCAATCTCCAGGCAGGGTTAGGGTACAGCCAGCTGTACATTCTGTCTGTCCGTAGCCTTCATACATCTGGAAACAAGTATGCAGCATTTAAACAAAATTTACAAGAATTGCTTAACTTTCCCATCTCTAAAATTACTTATGAGCAATGGATGTGTGCATGTGCGTGGGTTTACAAGTGTGGGTGCAAAGGCTCATGAAATACGCCACAAGGCAGCTGGGCAGCAGCTGCTCTGCAGCACCAGCAGAAGGGCAGAGGGCTGATGCTCAAAACAACGAGCAGCGCTTTGGATGGATAAAACACATTGAGTTGGCACAGTGGGGAGCGCAGGTGGTGCATCTGCCGCTTACCCTTTTCTGTGAACCATTAATATGTGGGTCTGTCCAGTGACCGGTTATCAAACCTTCGCCACCCCACGTGGCCTCAAAGTGCACCTAGCCTGGCACAAGCTCCAGGTGATTCTACTGGTACTTATTAACTAATGGTTGCTATTGCTTGATGATGTGTGCCAAGTAAACGTTGATCCATTTACGGATTTTTTTAAACAAAAGATTACGTTTTTCTAATTCTTCAGATTTTAGCGCGGGGTATCGAACGACTGCATCGGCAGCGTAACAAACGCTGTCGCGCTCGCAGCACCTGGCATCCCATAACGACGCGCAAGAAGTTGAGCACTCCCGGGGAGATGGGAGCAGCTCCGGTCATGATCATGCGGACGCGTCCGCCCACGCTCAGCTGCAGCAGCCACAACACGGTGTCCACACAAGCAACAGACAGCTGGTCAACGCTCGCCAAGTGAGATGTGCAGACCTTGGGCATAACAACAATAAATAATTTCACACGTCTGATATTCACTCCGTTCTTGTGGCGGGAGCAAGGACATCACAAATGCGCTGCGTTTAGCAGATGGACGAAGTCTACGAGCAGGGGACGAGGTTTCCGCGCGAGAACCTTTTTTTACATAGGTCCGTAACAAACGCTTTAGGTGACAGAAAAACTCGGGGGGCCCCCCTCAGACCCGACGCGACACATAAGACGGGGGAATTTAACCGCAGGTGTAGGGAGGTGGCTTGTGTACATCTATCGCCTCTTTCACACAAAGGAATCGGGTCGGGGAACCAATGTGTTTTTATCTGGGGGAGGGAAAGGGAAGGGACGGTAAGGGTAGAAGAAGGGTGGGTGGGGGTGTACAAGGTATTCCCAAGCCTGCAGCCGTGTGGTTTTACGCAATTAAGTAATTTGCTACGGCTGTAACAATAAGGGCTAATTTGGGACGGCACGCTGGCACATATGGCCTAATCTTTTTAGAATAATATCACAGGAGTATTATCAATAGTTGTGCGCCGGGTTCCATTGGCAGTTCTGAGCCAGTGATTGAAATTCCACATTCCCGTGACAGGGGGTCAAGTCTACCCGTAGACAATTTATATTGAATTTATAATGAACAAGGGAGCAGGATACTGCTGCGCAGGCGTTCGTGGTTGTGCTGCGTAGCTCTCTCCGATGTGTTCGATGGTTGTGGTCGTGTGTTGTTCGGCTCGGTGTCTGACGTTTCACTCCCAGTACGTGGATATTCAGAGGAGCTCACGACTGAATGTTCACTTCCTGAAGAAGCTCACCCTGCCATGCGGAGCGAAACGTCCGATATATCGCGCCGTGCATCACGCGGCACAATCGGAAAGCACACCGGTCGGAGAGCGATAGGAGTAGGATGTTAATTTGTTTTGGGTTCATCTGCAGGTGGAGCCCTGCAAGAGGAGCCACCTGCATGGGGCGGAAGACGAGCCAGTCCCACAGGGAGTTCCTGCGAACAACTCCTCGCTGCAGCTCCGCCATCTTCCGCCGCGCCCCGAACTCCAGAAGCTTCCTCCGGAAGGGCGTTCGGGTGCTCCCAAGCACCTGGGCAGCCGCGGTCAACCCGGCAGCAGCAGCAGCAGCAGCAATGGCAGCAGCAACGTCATGTCATTCACACACTTCATTATCATCGTCATCACAGTCATCGTTATTACGGGTGGCAGCAGTGTCATCAAATCCATTATCTGTAACAGTATGACAAGCAGCAAGTCACCATCATCATGAGCAGTAGAAGATTCAACATCCTAATCAGCAGAGTAGATTCATCATCATCTCCAACAGCAGCAACAGCATCAGTAGCAGCGCGAACCTTATCGTCATCGGTGTCACCAAATAGCGATAGCAGACTCATTGTCATCATTAGCATCAGAACAGGAGTGGTCGTGGCAGTAGCAGTGGCAGCAGGTGCATCATCACCATGATTCATCTGGGACCTCCACCGCGTAATGCTGCACCAATTGGGTGGAAGTCAACAATGGCTGTCTTACAGATACACTCTTCTCTGGCCGCATGAATGTGGACTTCCCGACAACAAGAGATAAGCCACGTCCGAGGCTCGTTTTTTATGAGTTGGGCATTTGCACTTGCCCACCTGGTGACTCTGCGAAGGTTTAGACCAGGGGTCCTCAAACTTTTTAAACAGGGGGCCAGTGCTCACCAGCGCAGCCCAATCAGTGCTCACCAGCGCAGCCCAATGAGTGCTCACCACCGCACCCCAATGAGTGCTCACCACCGCACCCCAATGAGTGCTCACCACCGCACCCCAATGAGTGCTCACCAGCGCACCCCAATTAGTGCTCACCAGCGCACCCTAATTAGTGCTCACCAGCGCAGCCCAATCAGTGCCCACCACCGCACCCCAATCAGTGCTCACCACCGCACCCCAATGAGTGCTCACCAGCGCACCCCAATTAGTGCTCACCAGCGCACCCCAATTAGTGCTCACCAGCGCAGCCCAATCAGTGCCCACCACCGCACCCCAATCAGTGCTCACCAGCGCAGCCCAATGAGTGCTCACCAGCGCAGCCCAATGAGTGATCATGGGCCGCATAAATGTCCTTGGCGGGCCGCATGTGGCCCGCGGGCCGTAGTTTGAGGACCCCTGGTTTAGACTCTGATGGTTCCGTAGCACTGAGGGGCCAAGCACACAAAAAGACAAAGATCCCCCTTAAAGCCTTAACAGACTGTTAGGGCAAGTGCTGTTAATGAGTAGCACCTATGGAAGCCGGCATGGCACACAAGAGGGTGGGTGACCAGCACCAGGCCCGGCCACCTTTGCCTCTCGAGTGGCGATGTTCGCACACCGCACCAGGTACTCACTTGAGGCTGAATCGACCTAAGGGAGGTCCAGGACCAGTTCAGATAATCGTCACCGGTGTTGGCCCGTGAGCGGGAATCAAACTGGGGCCCACCGGGTGGCCTAACCGCTGCACCACCAAGCACACCCACCGTTTGCCGAGCGCACCCACCTTGTCGTACATGCGGTTGAGAATGCGAGGGACCACGGGAAACACGGTCGGCCTGAGGGCCTGCATGTCGTCCAAGAGCAGCCGCACATCGCCCTGGAAGAAGCCAATGCGGGCCCCGTGGCAGAACAAAGTGGCCTGGGAACGAACACGCCGTGAGAAATTCAACTGACGCGGCAATTGGCAGTGCAGCAGGGTGGCGACACGGCCCAGCGGTAGCACATTCGCACCTCCGATTAGCACGGTTGGCTACGTACAGCGCAAAAGAAGTTCAAATTGCTTGTTGCATAAGTTAATGGTTCAAAGTCAGCAGCCGCCTGAATTAATACCGTGGGTGTGATAGCCATAAAAGTATTACCTACGCTGCCATCTGCTTTCACGGTGGACATGAACGATCCCGTGATGTCACTTAACAAGAGTTAGGCCATCGTGTGCCGGCGTCATGGTCCAGGTTTCCCAAATAAATCAAAAATATTAGACACCCGCAACTTACTCAATTGGGATTACACGGAGTAATGATCGGCCCACCACTGAGAAAACTTAGCAGGATCCTCCTAAAATAGAATCACGAGACTCAGTCGAGGCTTTCCTGAGTAAACGAGCAGAATAAGACTAAAAATGTATCGCAGAGGTATAGAGAGGAAAGCGTGAATCATGACACTTACCACCGTCACCTTCAACGCCATCTTACAACAGAAATACAGTACGTACACTGTAATAGGCCAAATGTTGTTGGTAGTTTTGGGTAATCCAACGATAGGGTTGCCACCTGCCCTGGTTTTTCCAGGATTGGCTTCTCCTTGAGGTAACTGCCCAGGAAAATCTACAAGTCTTCCCAGGACATTCATGGCCCTAGTTATCATCGGATGCGTAATAATTCACAATTCAAGACAACGCCTTTCCATAAAATCCTCCCCTCTTCTGGTATTGAAAGATATTTTCCTTCCCGCGATATGTCCCTGTTTTTTTGTACCTTGGAGGTGGCAACCCTCAATCCAATACCAAATACAATGTATTCTGATATGAAGGGCTGCAATACGTCCACGAGATGGTAGTTCAGCAATGGATTGTTGAAACTATCTGTGTGGAATTTTGAGTGTTACCCCCAGACACTCACCATGGCCCCTCCCCTCCCTCCGTCCCCCGCGACTATATAATTCCTCGTCACAGCCATCTCTTAGACACACTTAAGCGGTTGTGCTTTCGCTAAGTTGTCCCCACCTGAAGAAGGACGCTTGTGTTGCGCCCGAACCGTCGTGATTCAATTTAGTTTTTTTCATTTATATTATTAGATTTTTTACCTATGTGACTTTATCAAAAAAAACATGGAATATAGCCTGGTTATTAAGTTTGTAGACTTATTCTGGTTATTTTTCTTTACTGAAAGAACCGGAATAAGTCTTCATTATAGACTGCCAGTACGCTCACTCAGTTTAATAACCATTGCTACAGTTTACATTATAAATTGCCAGTACACTCACCAAACTTAATAACCAGGCTACAGTCCACATTATAGACTTCCAGTACACTCACTCCGATTAAGAACCAGGCTACAGTCTACATAAGTGTTTTTTAAAATTATTTGTATTTTATTTTTATTCACTTAATTGTATGATTATTATTTTTCTATCTACGTGACTTTACCGAAAGAACCAAAGAATATGAACAGCGCATCCATTTTTTTTTAATATCTAAAAAATAATGAAGTATTTATCACATGGAGAGAATTTTAATAACTGGTCCATCTCTTGCCCAGCAGTGGTCTTACCACCACGCTGCCTCCACTGTTTTCCCATTCCTCCGGCACGATGACAAGATTGTAGGAGATTAGGCTTTGTTTAGAAAACAATATCTAAGCAAATCAAGAAATAAATAGCCAAACCACCCATGGAGTTTGCAAATTGAGTTTCTGTAAAACGAGGTGGTTTATTTAACGGTGTGGAAAAATCTATTTCCAACTTGCAGCCCAGGATATTCCTCGGCATCCATTTAGTTGCGACCCAGCAAGCGGCAGAACCTGATTTAGAATCGGCACCTGCCCCGCAGTGTTTATCCTCACACCTATTCCACAGCATTATTCGGTGACAAATGTCCACTGTGCTTTGCTCAACGCGAAGGAAAAGAGGCTACTTCTTATTCAACCGCTGTGTGGGATTTACAAGCGACGTGCACACAAACTAAACAATTTTATCCACAATGTAAACTCAAAGACAATGCACCATCAAAGTATGAGAGCTCAGGGTAAGCATTTACACAATTGGAACCTCATTTGCCAGTAAAACATAATATAATTGGTTGTGCGCCTTTTTGCGTCATCTGGTCCAACACCATGTGAGACTAGGCTCTAAGGAAAGCTGTCTCGGGTGTGGACCAATCAACTTCAAGGACAGTGCATACATTATCAGAGTTATGTATTTTGTTTGCATTATGACTGCAGGTATTGTGGTCTATGCAAACATGACTCCTTGTAAAAAAGGTGTCAGTTTTGTTGCCAGATGAAAGGGTAAAAAACCAATTATCATATTTTTTACTGGCAAATGAGGTTCCAATGGAATATAAAGGTGTGTTTTATAAATGTGGAGGGGGTGCAATATTGGAGGACCTGGATAAAAATACACATGACAGACACGGGAAGAGAGAGAACACGCAAACTACAAATATACAACAGGCATCAGCGTCAGGGTCTGGAATCGAACCCAAGGTCTCCTCCAGCGAACCAGGAGGTGGAGATAACGCCTCACCCACGAAGCCTGCATTGAATTAAAGAGACGAGAGTTCTGTTTACCTGGACCAGCCTCTCAAACATGTGAGCGAGCGGGAGGTACGAGATGGCGATGTCGCTCGTCTCTGGCAAGAACAAGCTCTGAAACCAACACAGAGAGGGGCCAACACATTACTCAAGTGGAAATTATCGCACGCATGCGAGTGCAATTACACAGCAGACGCCATTCCCCTTACCTCCCATCTTTCCATCTTTACCAATAAACCTATCCGAGCGGTCCTTACCTATTACATCTGGGGTAATAGGCACAGTCTAATTTCCACTTGATTTGCAATATCGTTGTTTTTGTTCCAGCTGCACCGCCCCTCCGTCCAATTACACCCCCTGTGCTCACTTTGCGTTGTGCAAATCGTCTATCTTGCTGATGCGCAACCACACACTTGCGGTTCTAGACGTCGAGCGCTTCTGTTGGTGCTAATTAGAGGCTTCATTCGTATTCCACTCATCCTGGAACGGGCACAACTGCCCTCGTGACTCCTATCCAGTCCGGCAGGCGCACCAAAGTCGAAGCATTGCGTACGCGCTGGCATCTGCCGATGCACGCAAACATTTCCCTCTTATCATTAACATTTGAACCCTGCATTGTCTAGGGCTTGATTGCACTGCATCCGGAGGCTGGCGGAGGTGGTGACCGTTGACGTGGGAGCGTAAGAGTATAGTACAACATTCTAGATTTGAAGCTTTCGTGACTGCAAGGATTCATATTTTTAGGTTTTTTCGGTAAAGTGACGTAGGTAAAAAAATTAAGCTTGTGTTGCCTCCGAAACGTCATGATTTTTATTTTATTTTACTTTTATTAATATTAATTTTTTACCTACGTGACTTAACCGAAAAAAAACCTAAGAGTATAGTCAGAACCGGCCCTAGACCTTTGGGGGCCCTAAGCAAAATTTGGTTGGAGGCCCCTTTGATGTATGATTTTTTTCACCCACGAGCCAGCAGTGACTCTAGGGGGCCCTCTGCTGGCCACGGGGCCCTTTGCAATTGCAAGGGTCGCTTAGTGGCTGGGCCGGCTCTGAGTATAGTACAACAATTGATTGACGCTGCGCTGCCCCCTGCTACTGCCCACCACGCACCCCCCACAGCCGACAACACCTCTCATGCATGCCGGTTCGGTTGCCTATCGAAGTGCTCTTTCATCCGGGCTCGCACCTTGCTTAGCTTGCAAAAGGAGATGAGATTGTGCGCGTCCTTGGTGGGCGTTGATTCACCATTCTTGACCTATGCTGCCCGCCATAGAACCCTGCAGCTCATCACACCCTCTTTATGTGCATGGTGGTCGCCCATCTAAGAACTATCCAGGCTCAAACCCGGCTTAGCTTCCGAGATTGGTCGCATTCCAGGTGATATTGTCAGTGGCCACTTTGCCCACACATTACTGAATATTCATTCATTTATTCAGTGTTTGAGCCAGCTGGCCAGAATTGGACAAAACCTAGCCAAATTTTCACACAAGGGGCCGTCCATAAATGACGTCACGCACCTAGGGGGGGGGGGTCAGACATTTGTGACGATGTGTCACGAGGGGGGAGGGGAGCAGAGCTTTGTGACGTCACATTTGAGGGGGGGTCTGACTTTTTGCGACGCCGTGTGACGAGGGGGGGAGGGGGGGGTCAAAAATCGTCAAAAATCGCGTGACGTCATTTATGGACGGCCCTCAAGGCAACTGGAGAGCACAGACGAAGTGTTACTCACCTAACTTTGAAACTAACAACAACATATTTAAGAATCACAATTAAACGACGATTAACATAAACATGATTAAGCAGAAGAATTACAATTTTAAAAAAGCTCACCGATGGTCCTAAAACTATCCGGGACACTGTTGCAGTGCCCAACCAGGTTATGGAAATGCTGGCAAGGTATTGTGGGCTGTTTTCATCATAGCGACATGCAGCCTATGCGTATGTTCGCGTGCATTATTTGTGTATTATTTGCGTCCCAGTAAAACCCCTCTTAACGACGGTAGTTGGTTCCAGGAAACCGGCCGTTAAGTGATTTGGTCGTCAAGCGAGTATAGGAAAAACACGTTAGAGGCTTAATTCGTTCTGATAGTATCGAACAGAGGTGGGACAAAGTCATTGTTATGCAAGTCCAAGTCGAGTCTGAAGTCATCAAATTCATGACTCGAGTCTGACTCGAGTCCAAGTCACATGACTCGAGTCCACACCTCTGGTATCGAAAGCCACCCTTTTTCACCCAAAAAACGCACTTAATAGTTATACAATCGATATGAACACATAAAGATACTAGCAACATTATAAAACACGTAATATTAAAATAAACATGGCTCATCAATGCATGAATTCGTATTCACGTCGTTAACAGGGGAATGGTCGGTAAGTGAACACATTGGGCTCTTTCGATTTAAAGCTTTCGTGACTGCAGGGATTCATCTTCTTGGTTCTTTCGGTAAAGTCACGTAGAATGGAAATAATAAAATAATAAAATAAAACATCTTCTTGGTTCTTTCGGTAAAGTCACGTAGAAGGGAAGTAATAAAATAATAAAAATAAAACATAATAATATTATTTTATTTTATTATGTTTTATTTTGTTTTATTTTTACGAGAAGGGAAGTAATAAAATAATAAAAATAAAACATAATAATATTATTTTATTTTATTATGTTTTATTTGTATTATTTTATTACTTCCCTTCTACGTGACTTTACCGAAAGAACCAAGAAGATGAATCCCTGCAGTCACGAAAGCTTTAAATCGAAAAATAAAACATTATAAGAGAATTATTTTATTATATTTTATTTCATTATTTTATTATTTCCATTCTACGTGACTTTACCGAAAGAACCAAGAAGACATTGGGCTCTATGGAGGCCGTATTATTTGGCAAGGGGGAGGGATGTGTGGTCAAAGGGTTAGGTACCTCGGTCACTTTCAGAAAGCCAGACATGTCGGAGACGATGTTGCGATGGGTGAGCATGGCTCCCTTCGGGTTACCTGGGAGAGAAAAACGCCAACCCGTGAGCGCCCGTCAACAAAACTTCACAAAACAACGGCACCGCAGCGGCGTTCAACGACATCGTCGGTGCCATTCGCATTCAACCGCGCGGAGGCAGCATTTTCTAGAGCAGTGGCCGGCCTACAAAACAGCATATATGACAATAATAATGAGCCATGGTTCCTTGTTAATCACTGTTGGATTGTGAAAGTCTCCACATTCCACGTTGACTGTCAGGGGGGAGGGGTTGTCGTTTGGCCATACTTCACCATGCTGATCAATTTGGGTTGAGGAAGGGGATGTGGAGAGGCGGTACTTCTGAGATCTGTTCAGATAACACCACTGATGTTAGCCGTGGCCAGGAATTAAGGTCAGGCCGTTGAGTACTCCCTCCACCCGGCAGAGCCGGATGGATCAAGTTGGGCAAATAATGCCAATTGATTTGGTTTTTCAACATTTATTGAAAAAAAAATTGCTTGCTTTTCAATGTTCCTCCAGCTTTTGTTGAAAAGCCAAACCGACTGGCATATTTGCCCACGTGACAACTTGATTTGTTTGACTCTCGTTTGGGGGCTGTTTGAGGGATATAGTTAAACATTGACACTATACCTACGGGATATAACCGAAAAAAAATCAAATTATGAAACGGGTCCATGCAACAGATATCCTAAATATATTTGAATCCCCCCCCCCCCTTTGTTCGTAGATATATTACAACTGTTAACGTTCTGGCAAAAGATGGGCTGCAGATAGCTGAAAGAAGCAAATCCATGTTCGAATACGGATCACGTGTCATTCATATTACGCGCACAGTGCCCCCTTTGCAAAGACGGGGCGAAATGTGCAAGTCACACAGGCACACAACGGCACGTTGTAGTGAGCAGCGTAATTGATCTTTAATGCCTGCTATCTGATGCATGCCCTTTTGATAATTTGCCAGAAGCACATTAAACCCACGTGGTGAGAACCAGCCCAGCGAACTGCGAACTGTGATCTCCACCTGTGCACCAGTCCAGTGACGAATGTTCTAGTGGCGCTGTCATTTTAAAATCTGGGCTTGTAAACCCACGCTTGGAAAGTTCGGTCCATGCGCAGTAACTCACGGTATTGCTGAAATAATCGCCGAGTCAACGCGTTGACCAATGCTGCTCGAGGGCTTATTTACTTTAAGAATAATGATGGCAATGAAACGATTTGTAACGCTCACAAATTTAGCGAAAAACGCGAATCGTTCTTTGATCGCGAACTCTTCCTTTGCTTAAGTAGATTAGTTTCCGTTTTTGAAAGAGGCATCTCTCGGCCCATTCTACTTCATTAAGTGATGATAATCTGTGGACATATTCGGTGGAAACGCCACGCAAAGTTTGAGTGACTTGACCCAATTCCCGTAAGAAAAAATTGCAATAATAGTAGCGTGTAAATAGTATGAAGTTTAACCTGTTGTTCCACTTGTAAAACAAATAATTGCCAAATCTTCAGGCTTGGGTGGCTGAAATAAAACAAACATTCATGTTCATTAGACCACGGAAATGGTTTATAATCTATAACAACCAACCGTTAAATTGGTTTGCTTCATTTACATTTGGGTAAGATCCCACAGAGATTCGGCATATTTTAAAATAATTAAGGGGCACGCATGCAAGTTAAAAGGCTGGGCTTAGAGCCTTGTCAGCACGCCAGCAAGGCTCTCCAGTCATGAGGACGTGAGTTCAAATCCTGGTCAGGGCTAACTCGGCTCCTCATCTTAGCCCTTTGAAAAATAATATCAGCTCATCGGCAATCACTTGTTTGGAAGGCAGCATCGGCTATACTATTGAAGTACTAGTCTCTTCCATGAGAATGGTGGAATTCCCATCATTGGCTTTGGGCCACTAATAGAGGCCCTTTGTGAGCATAGGAACACTTTGATTTGACTGTACAAGGGATGGGGTGATCATTAGGATGTTTACTAAGTTAATTGTTTAGTATTTAAATGTCTTCACGATGATCATCAAAATCATCATCATCGTCACCATCATTATCACGAACCTGTACACGTGCAAGCACTTTGTCAACCCACTGGTAGATGGGGGCCTGCCCATGCGGTGCGGGTTGTGTGAGTTAATTAATCACACGTGATCACACCAGTCGGTGGGAGTTGATGAAGGTGTGGGAGCATAGAACTACAGTGGAACAATGGACTCAGTGTAATCAATCAACCGTCATACCTTGTACCAACATAGTTTGGAACGTAACGATACTTTCCCAACTAAGCAGAGGGGCATTTTGCCCCAGCAAGCCATTTGAGAATAGATACCGCAGTGATATGCCCAGTTCAGGAATCGATTTTCATAATTCATTTGAGAACATTGTAAGATAGAGGAATGTGAATCTTACGTACTAATGTTGTTCGCTTGTGCATTCTCCCGCAGTCCTGTAAAGAGCAGACACAGATCGGGTTTGATTCACGAGCCGTCACAGAAGCAATTTACTAGTTCAATAATTACACCAAAGTCAATGCCACTGGATAGGCGTCCACAGTTGTGCTGTGTATGGCTTTTCGATGTGTCTCAGGGTTGTAGCATGGATGGTACAGCGTGGTCCAGATGTACTGTGACTCCCATTTAATTATTTAAAACGTAATATTTTAAAGTTTATTTAAAACAGAAATTAACATGCAAAGAAAAATGTTTTAGGGGTCAATTAATCCCCGCGGTCGCGTGTATTTTTCTCCCGGTCCTCCGGGCTTTCCCTCCACATTGAGAATAGACACGCGATTAGAGTATTTGGCTGCTATAAATTTACACGTGCTATGCCACTTCGTTGAGCTATCATTTGTGGCCAGGTAGCTTCTCAAAAAGAGCTACATAGCTCAGTGGGCCTTACCAGGTAAACTAAAAATCGTTAATAGTTAAATGCCCACTGTAAAGCAGACGAGGTGCAGTGACACTCAGGGTGGCCACTGGAATCTCGGCCATGTGATCACCTACTGCAGTCATGATTCATGTTTGTTCTTGAGGCGCACAACACTTTACATCAAACGACGCGTATGAGAATCGTCGGCTTCCGATATATGGACAACTGAATGCAAATGGTACGCTCATGTTACCTTTTGGCTATGGAAAAAGAGCTATATAGATCGCTTTGTGGGCCTTACCTTGCAAAATATAACATAGTTGTTAGCAGTAGCAGTTTAGACTGGCAGACGACCCCGGGGTGGTGGGGTAAAGCGTGGGTTTAACACCTTCTCTCGCAACCAGTGTGGCCAGCAAGTGTTGCGTGGTGCGGGGGATCTGTGCGCAAACGTGACTCTGCAGATAACGAGCATCGCGTTTGGCAGCGTGGCCCAGTTGGCCGCGTGACAATGGGGCATTAAATTCGTGACGCGCCCACGTAGTCCAATTAACGCCTCTTACCGTTAGGCGCATAGTCATTGGCAATCGTAACGGCTTCTGCTCTCTCGCTGAGAATTGTATTGCATCCATAAGCACGAGCGCTGTGCATTAGCAGTGTGAACATTCGAATGATAGATATGTACAATTTTCATCAGTTTGCGATGATTAGATTGTCCGTAACTACGCGCAGAAGTAGTTGTTTTAAAATCAGCTTCAAAGCAATGTTCTGCGAGTGCCTTCTAATGGCCTTCCACTGAATAGTACAACTGGTAAGATTTTCATTTGCTTTTTACAAATATGTTTGTTCCTTTTTATCCATTGTTTTCCTGTCATGAGATTACGAATCAACTCGGATATCTCACCCAGCAGTAAGGCGCTGTGTATCAGATCAATAATTTAAGTTTCCGTTTTCCTGCTTTACACTGTAGGGGCCCCACTCCCCCACACACTCTGCTATGAGATTGTTGCTTGATAAACTAATGTTTTCGTCTGTAGAACTAGAATTTAAGCATAATTTAAATGTAGCATGGCTTTTTTTCGCGTGCAATAATCAACTATTGGACTGAGAGCATCAATTCACCACACTTGAGAACCTGGTTTAACCATGGGTGGCTGAAACTCAAGATTAAAATCGAGTATCTAAGCAGTGCCGGCTCATAGCTTTGACATCTGAGCCTCCCTGCCACCTCAATAATTAATTCATAAATCGATTCACAAACCTGAATTTTGGTAATTGATAGCATCGCTACGAGAGTAAATCATGACATACCTGAGGATGATTGCCAATGATAGCTACTGCGCCTCAAAATCAGAAAAATTGTCGCGATGTTTCTCGAGTGCCCTCTCGTGGCCTAACACAGAATTGTACGCAGAGTAATATTTACCTTTGCTGCAGCTGCCCTGTGAACCATAAATACAGTGGACTGACTGATACAACTATCATATTGCAAAGTATCGCGCTAATAGCTGATAAGTGTGAGTCGTATGCCAGGCATTGAAGTGAAGCCTCAAGACGCAGTCCAGCAAAAGCAGAGTTCCCAAAACATTATTTGTGCAATGTCTGAGAATCTTCCTTTCGCAAGTGTTTTATCTATTGACATCACTCTGCAGTGATGGCAATAGAAGAAGACGTGATCTGCGTGATTTATTATTTCAGAGTAAGTGGAGCCTCAGGTCGTGTCAGATATAGTCAAGAGAAGTTGACACCACATAACTGATTCAGGAGTCTTAGGCTCATCCAACAGTTACATCTTGACTTAAAGCTTTTGTGACTGCAGGAATTCATATTCTTGGTTCTATTGGTAAAGTCACGTAGATAGGTTATTTTAGTTATTTTTGTTATATTCTTTGAACCTATCTACGTGACTTTACCGAAAGACCCAAGAATATCGTACATCATTTTTCGGCCTGCTCCATGAACATTGCTCGGTTACTGGCGTGTTCAGCAATAATCATCCTTAAGCAACGTGGGACCATTTAATGATCAACAGCGATATTAGCACGAAACTTGTGCGTAACGATTTAAGACAACTGGAATGCCTCGATGATTTAAAGCCAGGATAATAATAATGATAATGATGACACCAAGTTTAATTTGCTATCGCGTTGCCGTTGATGCAAATTGCATTCTCCGTGTATATTAAGATGTCTTCAGCCAATTCATGAAGGTGAATGCATACGGATGAAAGCAGTTTACCCGCAGAATTCTCATGTATGCGAGGTGGGACTTCGTGCAACAGGAACAGACAGATTAGTCCTCACTTTGCTGGGCCACCTGGCGAGCAAGGTCATACAGCACTTCCTCGACAGTCACAGGAAGGGAGTTTCGCAACATTTGAGTCATCCACCAGTCCTCGATGCCTCGCACAGCGCTGGATTTTCAGGTGTGGATAGCCACCACTGAACGCCTCAGGATCTCAGCTGTGCCGGCCTGCGGCGTAGCTATCGAGTGTGCAGCTGGTACAACTTCACCAAGGCCCATCGTGTCAGAGGGGGCCTAGGCCCTGGCTACAGCAGTGTTGTTCATTGCAAGGCCCGTGGGCCACTGGCGGCCCCCGGTGGCCTTTAGTGCGACCCTTTGACGTGAGGCCCACGACAAGACACAAAGGGGTGAAAACCCACCCCCCATCGTGCTGTCAATCTCAATGGTTCCAAATGTGTGGCAGCACTCACACTGACGACGATGTCTTATCGGCAAAAGTGGACCCCCCTTCTCTGAAAACTAGCGGGGTGAAAACACCCCCCCATCGGTTACAGAGAGGGGAGGTAAATCGGACAAGGGCAAATTCCAATCAGGCTCCGTCGCTGGCTCTGTAATGGCCATTCGTAGCTGTGTGGGCCACCCAGCCAGCACGCGCGAATTGTTGAAGTGACCTCGATGTATTGGAAGGACAGCACGTCCACACGGCAGGTGATGCCCCACTGGATGAGGCCCGAGTCGGGAGTCTCCATGACGACCACGGTCCGCAAGCCCGGGGTCTCGCGGTTCTCCACGCCGCGCAGCAGCACGCGGGCGCGCTCCACCGTGTCGCACACCACGACGGCGATCTCCGCTGGCTCGCCGACACGAGACAAAGACAAATGTCCCCCGTATAGCCTTGGCATACTGTTGGGGCAAGTGCTGTTTGCGAGCACCTATAAAGGCTGGCCACGAAGGCACCGCGCCCGGCCAGCTTTGTCACCCGATGTTTACACACCACACCAGGTACTCGTTTGAGGTTGAGTCGACCTAGGGGAGGCCCAGCACCAGGTCAGTTAAACGTTACCGATGTTGGCCGTGAGCGGGAATCGAACTCGGGTCGTCAGCATCGTAGCGCAGCACGCTAACCGCTACACTACCGCTCCACATAGTCACTTTCAGAAGACAAAGATCCCCGTGTAGCCTGAATAGACTGTTGGGGCAATTGCTGTTAGCGAGCACCTATGAAGGTCTGGCACAGCACATGAGGGGGTGGGTGGACAGCACCACGCCCGGCCGCATTTATCAGCGTACACTAATGCACTGACACACGTAAGCCCTCCCTGACCAGACGCACCAATCGACCAATTTGACCAACCTCTGTTAATGATGAAGCGGATGGCCTCCTGCCCCAGCGTGTCGTACAGAGGCACCGACGACCATGGAGTACATGTAGCAAGCCTGCTCCGTGATGATCCACTGGTGGGAGACGTGCAACAAAGCAATTGTCAGCAGCTAGAATTCGATGTGTTTTTTTTCATGCAATCGTCATTCTTGCGGCTGTCAAAGTTGCATGTAAAAAAATAATTTGGTTATTCTTATATAGTACTACATGCCACGTTTCAATCAAATATTGAGGTGCAAATATAATTTGACAGCCGAGTCTACATTGTAATGGTGTACGCACGTTGAAATTATTTCGCACAGTACGTAGCCAACCATGTTAATCGGAGGTGCGAACATCGCATTAGACTCGGGCATGATGATTTCAGCCGGTAAGGAGGCCCCGTTGAGCACAGCAGCTCTACTAACTAATAGGGGTTTTCCCCTTTTTTCTGGCAACAAAAACTGACACCTTTTGCAAGGAATCATGCTTACATTAACCACAATACTTGCAGTCAAATGCAAACAAAAAACTACAATACTCTGATAATTTATGCATTGTCTTTGAAACTGATTGGTCCACACCAGAGACAGCTTTCTTTAGAGCCTAGTCTCATATGGTGTTCAACCAGATGACGTGCGCCTTTTGGTGTTATCTGGTTGAACACCATATGAGATTAGGCTCTAAAGAAAGCTGTCTCTGGTGTGGACCAATCAGTTTCAAAGACAATGCATAAATTATCAGAGTATTGTTTTTTGTTTGCATTTGACTGCAAGTATTGTGGTTAATGTAAGCATGATTCCTTGCAAAAGGTGTCAGTTTTTGTTGCCAGAAAAAAAAGGGGAAAACCCTATTAGTATAGTTTGCTACTGGAAAAGGAGGCCCCATTGAGCTCAGCAGCTCTGTTACAAGGACGACCACAGCCACATATCAACCCAGCAGTGGTGGCAGTTACAGGACGTTGCAGTCGCATATCGAATTTGCATATTCATAGACTCAGGCTTAATTATTTCAGCTTTGTATGCCTGCGAAACCTGGACACTAAAAAACGTCTGATAGGGACAAAATACTGACATTTGAAATGTACTGCTACAGGAGGATACTGCATCTTGGCTGGACATAGAGAGTGACAAACATAGAAGTAAGAAAAAGGGCTGAACATAACAGAAGACTTGATGATGCGAGCGGTAATGAGATGGAAGCTGAGCTTGTTTGGGTACATGCAGGATGGAGAGCAACAGGAAAATAAAAACTGTAATGATAGGAATAATGGAAGGAACTGGGAGAAGAGGAAGAGCCTGTAGAGAGGGGCTGGATGACATAAGAGATTGGTGCCATAGAGATGTGACATGACCTTAGCATGTTGGCACAGGATAGAGGAAAGTGGGAACAAGTGACGAAAATTGCAGTGGACACCTACGGGTTTTCTGCCCATGGAGTTTTCTGATGATGATCAAGGCCCGATTGAGCTAAGCAGCTCTGTTACAAAGACGACCACAGCCCAATACCATCAGCAGTGGTAGCAGTTAGAGGAAATGACAGTATGGGAATGTGCAAACTAACAAGGGCAAGAACTACACTTATTTCGATGAAACATTACACTTCTGTATACAGATAGATTTCAAAACAACTTAGTTCCCTTTCGATTTAAAGCTTTCGTGACTGCAGACGCTGTCTTTCCGACAGACCTGTTCTTCACCTGAGGACGGCTGCTTGCGTTGTGGCCGAAACGTCGTGAGAATTATTTCATTATGTTTTATTTTTATTGTTTTATTATTTCCCTTCTACGTGACTTTACCGAAAGAACCAAGAAGATTAGTTCCCTTTGTCAATGCGCTGTTGAGTGAAGGTCTTCTCTGCACCATGTGGGTTACGAGGGGCTGTTTGACCATGCTTCATCACGCTGGTCATTGTGGATTGGTGGATGGGGTGGGTGCCCGAGACCAAGTCAAAAATCACTCGCCACTGATATGAGGCAGGGCTGGGAATGGAACCCAGATCACTGGGTTCAGAGTGAAATTCATAGATTGACTGTGGTGTGTAAACACAGGTTGAAAATAACGATTGTTGTCTTTACCCAGGACATCTGAGTATTTCAGGAAGTTCCTCCATTGGGATGTTTTCCCAGTTCTATTTTGATGAGTGTTTAGCTTAGTGTAGGAGGGAGATTGAGTAAAGAGATCCAACCACGCATTTTAAGGATTCATGCTAAAAGGTTCGCACAAACAGATACAATCCATTGCTGTACCGCCAGGCCTACAACACTTTGTATTCCCTGGTGGGATCTTACCAGGCACCTGAGTTTGGGTACTTTTAGAGTGTTTTGGTGGTAGGCTTTCCGAATGCATTATTGTGATCCACCAATAGCGATGGAATATCATCATCAAACAAGATCACGGAATTCCATTTGTGAATCCTGATATACGTTTAACCAGTGAAAATGCGCGTGTGCGAGTGCTCGTATAAACAGATGAAGAGGCTTTGCTACCTCTGGCCGGTTCTGTGCAAAGACTCCGATGAACTGGTCCGTGTCTGGGCGGCAGCCTTTGTGGATTAACCCAGAACCAAACCACTCCGACCTTTCAGCAACCTGCAAAGAGAGTAGACACACCAGAGGTCGCAAACGGGTTTTGATTCGTTACCCGTACCCTACCCGTAGCCGTACCCTACCCAATACCCGGCCGGATACGGGTAGCCGGGTATCGGGTAGGGTACGGGTATCGGGTATCCGATTGCGACCTCTGGGATGAAGCCATGTTGCAGGCGTGGGTGGGTTGATTCTAGGAACTTGAATTGTGAGAAAAGACAAGACGTTGGGAAATGAGTGACAAACGGTGACTCACCAGTGACTCACTGGCCTACCCGTACCAGTACCCGGCTGCACCAGGGTCGCAAACGGGTACCCGTACCCGGCCGGGTACGGGTAGCCGGGTATCGGTTACCCGATTGCGACCTCTGAGACACACGGGTTGACTGTAATTTACAGAGGTGGCTCGTGACTCCGATTCTGGGGGAAGCTACAGGGTCCGTCTTGGCTTTTCCTAGCCTAAGTCGGCACTGGCAGGGAACTGGAATGCGACGCCCGTGGCTGCATCCAGCGTGTCTCAAGTGGACTGGTAAGCACTCGGCACACGCGGCTTTGCTGGGTGAACTGGTCTGCTCGGAGCTCAGCGCTGCTCTACTCTGGTGCGTCATCTTAACAAGTCCAATGATCACTTACTCCACTTGCATCTGTTGCATAAGACGGAATTTGTAGCTTGCCACTGCATTTGCCATGAACCACTGACTGTCATTTACTCCCGTGAATGTTTAATGCACACTTGGGTCATTGTGTATTCTCACATATCTAATTCATACGCTCCCTTATCTGCACTTGATGAATGTCACGTGGATGGTGAATAATGTCACACCACTGCTTCTGCTGCTGATGATGACGCTGCTACAGACGATGCTAACAAATGAGCCAAAAACATCCGTCAATAACACTGTGGCCTTAGAAGGGAAACATATAATCGAGGCGACGTCTCAGGCAATGTGCTATGAAGAAGAGCCATTTCCTGAAACGTCTCATATTATATATTAATTTCATTTTAAGGCCACATTTTTATTGGCGAATGTGTTGAGTTTTTGTTGTTAGGGGCCGCCCTTAAATGACGTCACGCACCTAGGGGGGGGTGGTCAGACATTTATGACGATGTGTGACGACGGGGGGGGGGGGGGGTGAGAAATGTGATGTCACATCAAAATGCGCAATTTTAAATCAATATAGACAACACGTTCTACTTAATTAAATAGACTTTTTAATAAATGTTTTCTCCTACAACATCAGAGTGCAGCGCCACATTAAATACGCACGTCGTATTTGAGGGGGGGGGGTCTGACATTTTGTGACGCCGTGTGACGAGGGGGGGGTCAAAAATCGTCCAAAATCGCGTGGCGTCATTTATGGACGGCCCCTTATGTGCTTGTGCACCAATGCCAATGCAGCAAAATCACTGAAACGTGTTTTATGATGATGATAAAGTTACTTCTGATGAAGACGAGGGTTGCTGCTGCGGCTGCTGCAGCGGTTAGTGATGATGATGAAGTTGCTGCCGATGATGGCGTAGAAAACATAGCATCTTTACCTCTTTGTAGGACATCCACTGATATGCCTGTTTGGGCTTCCGATAGCCCAGACACGGCCCATTCTCTGCAAAAGGCAGAAGCATAGTGCACACGTGATTAATTGGATTTGAAACCAGCGCGGTGTTCCAAGAGCATTAATATTCATGCGCACTCTGACGTTATAGTCATGGCTCAATAGCAATCAATTACAAATCATTTTGAGAGATAGCAGCAGTGGATTTTGTTCATAGTTGGGAAGACCAAGAATTGTAGGAGCTTGGATCGAGTTTCAACACCAATTACTTTGATGCATTATTAATGATCAGAATATATGGAAACTTTTTTTTCATATAAATCAGTACCAGTTGATGCAAATGTATCTTGTGAGAGGCTATCACATGTTCCTCAAATAAATAATTGATAGTGCACTTTTTTCCGATTAATCGCCAGATTTATTTTTCGCGGTCAACTTTCGTAGCATGATTGTTTATGGAGAGACTGACAAAACAAATTATCAGTCGGAGATTAACAATGGCTAAAGCGTTCATGAACAGGGAGACACTTTTATAAAAAAAGAAAAAAAGGTTCATAGTTTGAGAAGACAAACGTGAACATTTGAAGCAGAAGTTGAAACACTTTGGGCCCGATTCACGTGTTGACATTTTTTTTCATTAAAAAAAATCTTTGACGTGAAATTGAGCTGGTGCCTTGCGCTAATAACTGGATGGGGGGAGGGGAAATTCCCACGGCGATGAGATTCGGCAGCTTTGCCGAGTTGTGAATGTGGTTCATTACACGTTCAAATGTGGATCCAGATCTTCTCGCAAAACAAATGACCCCTCACCACCACTGTGACTGGTTTCGCTTTCTCCCGCGTCGGTTTTCTGATGGGTTTTTGTGTGCGTGTTCTGGGTGCACCGCGCGTCGTTCAGCACGACGTCCGACGTTTCGCTCCGCGTGCTGCGGAGCTGCTTCAGGAGACATCGGACATCAGTGCCGGACGGCACGACACCACCGCCCGCGAAACACAGCCGAGCGGTTTCACTTACACAACAAAAAAACCGCCACACATTTGACACTTTTAAACATCGATAATGTGAACTGAACCCATACAAATGCGTACTTGAAACGCGCATTCCCCGATGGAAGACTTCATACATGGTCTTTGCATCTTCGTAGTAAAACTCCAGCAATTTGTCCTTCTTCAGGAGGGCGGATCTTCTCACACCGTGTTGGCCCTAAATGGGTTGAGACAAACGCTGCCAAGTAAGGTGTACGGATGGCCGAGCAAAAGGGAACACTGGCCTCAAGGTAAAGGGGGACCCCCGCAAACGCTTGCTTACGCTACTGCTGGTGGAAGAGCCTCCAATGAGAGAGAGAGAGAGCTCAATAAAGGCCCTCTAAGTCGGTATTTTTGGCCTACTCATCCAAGCTGGCCAGACGTCTTGGACGAGGTGGGGGTACCCAGACTTTACCCCACCACGTGCAGCCTGCTGATAAACGAACTGTGGTGAGACAGCCACAGCAAGAAAACAACTGCTGAAGTAGCCGCCTACTTCAGCAGTTTTTTCTTGCTGTGGCTGTCCCACCTGATGACGATTGCTTGTGTTGCGATCGAAAAGTCGTGAGTTATTACACTGGCCAACAAAATTTTTTTTTTCTGGCCTGGACTGATGCAGCTGTTTTAGACTAGTTTCAGGGTGCTGATTCCAAATCTGATCTCAGATTTGCTCTATCACAGCTCATTTTTATGCTATCGGCATACCCCATTTTAATTGATTTTACCCGAAATTAACTCTGTCACTTATGATTGCAAGTTGTTGCGAGTCAGTGACTGCTTTAGTGTTAAAATATGGTGCTGTATTTTTAGGATAGTGTGTTTATAATATAATTTTATGTAGATATCCACATTTATTTAATATTTTTCTTCTGCAGTTTGTATTGAAAAGTCAATATTTTATATCTCAAAAACATGATGTGATAGACAAAAACTGATGCCAGATTTGGAATCAGCACCCCGAAATTACCTTAAAACCGTTGGAATACCTTATGCCAGAAAAAGTGTGTTGACCGGTGTTATTTTTCTACCTACGTGACTTTACCGAAAGAACAAAAGAGTAAAGCATCCATTGTTCGATCGAATCAGGACCTGGAATTGTGACAATTTATTGAATCGCTGTCGAAGGAGGGCCAGTGAATTTCTCCACGAAGATCTTATATCATAGTTCGTTTGCCAATTTATAAAGTAGCGTAGCTTAGTAGGTATGTATAGGTTATTTTGCACCGTATGTAGCCAACCGTGCTAATCAGAGGTGCGGGTTGAAGGACAACAGTATACAGTTGTCCTTACTGTCGAGTAATCGTTTCTCGTGGGTTTATAGGTATTGGGTAAAATTATGCATTTTAGACATTTTACAATTTAGTCTGATTCTCGCTACATTCATCTCACGGATCCTAGACCTCTTCTCACCCAACCCTAATCTCCATGACCTGGTGAATTTGATTTAAATGCAGCACACAAGGTCACGTATCCAGTTATCCCTTGAGCTTCAGCGATAATTATAAGTTGTTCTGGGTGCAATCTTTACAATTTTACTCACGGTGCATGATGTGCAGCTATTGAATGCAAGTTCGTCCTGGGTTTTTTTTTTATTGGGGAAGGGAAGCTGTGAGGCATTAGCGGTGAACATAATTGCATTGCTCAGTAATGATTTGGACTTATGTGCAGGTGCATTACTTATAACAATACATATATTTTTAAAATCCGGAACACTCTGACTGAGTTTCAGTGGGACTGTTTGGAAGAATGTTCACGTACAGCCCTTTTTGTCAAAAGAGTGGTTTGAGGGTTATTTTAAAAGAAAATAATATTCAGCGTATAGACGTATTGGCGGTATACCGGTGCAGCATAACACACCAGACCTCAAAAAAGTTAAATATCAATATGAAGCCTGAGCTCACGATGTCGCTGTTGCCCTTAAGTGAACCGCAGACTCTCCATCAGAAGTTGCCCTGGATCCAGCAGCCGCTTTCCCATTCGAACGTATGACACCACGAGTCGCAATCTTTGGATGCCACCGTCCGCCAAGAAATTATTCCAGAAATGAATCGAGGAACCGTCCCGACCAAGGCTAGGGCACGAGGAGTCAAGTCTGTCTTTGAAACACGGAGCCAACAGACTGTGAAGGCAACAGACTGTGAAACCTCGTCGTCTAGCTGCTCATCACATTCATCTTCCAACTTCTTCAATGTCACGAGAACTGATTTGGACGCACCACCCCACAACATCTTTTCGACCGAGGTCGCGGGAAAAGAAATAATTATTACGCAAAAATTTGCTTTTTCTTTCAACCGCGTACCGCCGTACCGCCAATACGTTCGTAAGGAAAGAGGCCGCTCTCGCTCTCTCTCTCTCACGGGCCCTTAAAAACGAATGTGCACGGGGGGCCGTCACCACCCTGCTGGGCTCACCTCAACCTCCACGGACTGCTGCGTCAGCTGGCACGGCGGGCAGATGGGCCGCGGCCGTGACAGGTACCAGTATCCCGTGAACAGGGAGGCCGTGCCAACTCCGAGCCAGGCGGAGGGGGGCATAGACCCCCACACGTTCTCGAGGAGCCCCCCGATAGAGAGCATTTGCGTGCGCCAAGGGATGTACTCCTCCACCCAAGCCATCTCGTGTCGAATCGCCGGGATGCTGAGCCAACCTGCAGGTCACAAGTCACGATCATTTAAAACAACCCAATGGCTATTGGCTGTTCAGTGTTAGGGATGGATGCTGCTTGCCCTGCTGCCTGACCTTTTTATAGGGGGGACGATATAGCAAACATGCTCAGGGAGGGCCCAACACAGTCAGTGTCAAACAAATGATGAACAGAATGAGAAACGATATGATCTGCTTTTGTGAATCATGCAGGGAGGGGTGGGAGAGGTTATTGGACCATACTTCACCACGTGGGTCAGTCAGGTTTGTGACAACGTGGGAGCATATAATTAAATAGTTAAAGTATAACTATTCACTTTGTTGCACTTGCTCTCTGCTGCCCAGAACGTAGCCCTGCAACCTACCTATAGCACCTGGTATGCATGGTGGCCACCTATCTAAACAGCATCCAGACAGATGATATTGAGTACATTCAGGGTGATTTTGTCATAGCCTTTAAAATATGTAACAATCAGGATTTCAGATCGATTTATGCAACAAACTAAGCCTTCCCTTGCAAATGTGAAAGAATTTGAAACGGTCGCTCTACAGAAGCAGACACTGGAATGGGAATGGCTCAGTGCATCGCATAATCAGCACCGGTGACGTAGCCATCTACAGAGTGTGCAGGCGGTGCAACTGCACCGGGTCACATGGACCAGAGGGGCTCTGGCACTGCGCTACAGACGGGAGGGAAGTGGAAAGATTGAACAGAGGAGGGGGGGGGGGAATTTATTTTGCGGCGCCACGGTGGCTAGGAGATGTTAACTACCTCGTCTGGTATACAGGAGGTTGTGGGTTCGATCCCGACCCTGATACCTGCATATTTGGAGTTTGCATGATCCCTGCGTGATGACATGGATTTTTCTCCGGTTTTTCCCTGCACACGATAAGCCACTTCGTTGGGTTTATCATTTGTGGCCAGGTCGTTTCTGATAAATAACTATATCGCTCAGTAGGCCTTATCTGGTAAAATTAAATATAAAAACATGTTTTTAGTTTAGTTTCAATTATCTATAAGGGAACCTACGTCGATCATCATATGCCACTAAACAGCACACTTTTAAAGAGATTTGCAAGTGCAATCGTTGGCGTGTTGAGATGGCACCAGCAAAAGGGCCTGCAGGTGAAAACGTTTACCCATTTACAGCCCAGAATCTCGGATGTACTGGCTGAGTGTTATGACATGGGCATTACAGCAATGGAGAGTATATTTAGTATATTGATGATACTGACGTAGTTTATATTTTAGTTTTTTACGTGATGGTTTAGCTGCTGCAGCTCCTTACTATTAAAATTCCTTCCCTCTATTACTGCTAACCCTACTCCCTCCCGTTGATGCTGCTAATGCTGCATACTGTATAATGCACGGGCATAGTATGACTTTGAAACCCCCCCCCCACCTCCTATGCATTCTACAAGTAGTGACTAATCCCATATCTGCATTTGCCATAAATATGCTAAATTACTCTTGATATGCAAATTCCTTTGTCAAGGCACCCCTTCCCCCCTCCAACCCAGCTTAAATATACGCTGCCAAGCCTGGTGGTGTTCATTCAGACGCTGCCTTTCCGACAGACCTGTTCTTCACCTGAGGACGGCTGCTTGCGTTGTGGCCGAAACGTCGTGAGAATAATTTTATTGTTTTATTTGTATTATTTTATTATTTCCCATCTACGTGACTTTACCGAAAGAACCAAGAAGAGCAATGGAACTGTTAATATTGCAAAGAATGTCATTAAAAACAATTTAGCAATGTCTGAAAATGAGAAAAGAAAAATATAGTTTATACTGCACGACTAAGCCTTTTTCATTGGCAAATATTCCCGCAAGCCACTGTGCACTGTGCTCTGATTGTTTTTCATTTGAGAGTTATTTATTTTATTGGACCATGTTGTTTAGTTTTGTAAAGTAATTGCCCATTGAGGCGCTAAATATTTGAAGGGATCAGGGACTTCAGGAATGTTTCAACGTGCGCGGTCGTACGCAACAACATTTTGGACCAATCGCTAATTTGTCAACAATGTGGATTTATGTTTTAAGTCCTGCACTGCATTATTGTGCAAGATCATGCCCCTTAAGGCGCGTGCTAAGTTTTGCAAACCAATGTATGCACGCAATGCAATGTGGATTCACAGAGAGTACAAATGCAACTGCATCTCATGTACGTTGTACATAACAGTGAGTGTGTATGTTTATTTTATATAATTAGGAAGATCTGCACTTAAACAGAAGGAGGGATTTTGGGGAAGAGAGTTCCAGACCATGGGAGGAGAAAACGAGAATGAGCGACCTCCCATTGAGTTGAGGTGGAATGGGCGCTTGACCGGAACGTTTTGGTTGCTGGAGCAGAGTGCGTGACGGGAAATAAAATTAGATGAGAGGGGAGAGACAGGAGAGTGCGTGGAGGGGAGTAGAGTGACATGAGAGGGGATAGGTAGGAGAGTGCGTGGAGGGGAGTAGAGTGAGATGAGAGGGGAGAGACAGGAGAGTGCGTGGAGGGGAGTAGAGTGAGATGAGAGGAGAGAGGTAGGAGTGTGCGTGGAGGGGAGTAGAGTGAGATGAGAGAGGCAGGAGAGTGCGTGGAGGGGAGTAGAGTGAGATGAGAGGAGAGAGGCAGGAGAGTGCGTGGAGGGGAGTAGAGTGAGATGAGAGGGGAGAGGCAGGAGAGTGCGTGGAGGGGAGTAGAGTGAGATGAGAGGGGAGAGGCAGGAGAGTGCGTGGAGGGGAAGTAGAGTGAGATGAGAGGGGAGAGGTACGAGAGTGCGTGAACGGGAGTAGAGTGAGATGAGAGGGGAGAGGCAGGAGAGTGCGTGGAGGGAAGTAGAGTGAGATGAGAGGGGAGAGGTAGGAGAGTGCGTGGAGGGAAGTAGAGTGAGATGAGAGGGAGAGGCAGGAGAGTGCGTGGAGGGAAGTAGAGTGAGATGAGAGGGGAGAGGCAGGAGAGTGCGT
Source organism: Lethenteron reissneri (assembly GCF_015708825.2). Taxonomy (NCBI): domain Eukaryota; kingdom Metazoa; phylum Chordata; class Hyperoartia; order Petromyzontiformes; family Petromyzontidae; genus Lethenteron; species Lethenteron reissneri. Next base: position 8,802,463 of record NC_083825.1, on the reverse strand, counting down.
GGAGGGGAGTAGAGTGAGATGAGAGGGGAGAGGCAGGAGAGTGCGTGGAGGAGAGTAGAGTGAGATGAGAGTGGAGAGACAGGAGAGTGCGTGGAGGGGAGTAGAGTGAGATGAGAGGGGAGAGGCAGGAGAGTGCGTAGAGGGGAGTAGAGTGAGATGAGAGGGGAGAGGCAGGAGAGTGCGTGGAGGGGAGTGATATATTGTAAAATGGCTGACGATGACCGTACTGAGTCGTACTTATCCATCAGTAATTAATAGTGATAGAGTTTGCACGCAGAGGTTCATGAAAAATGACTACTGACTGCTCATCGCGTGCTCTTATTGCCGCGCGGCTCCTGCACTGCGTTTCATAACCACTGCTTCGGTCACCAGGGCAGCACAACATGGCTTTGTTATGCCGCAGCCGGTGCACAGTTGGCGGAGAACAACATGACATCACCATCGTCGTCGTCGCGGGTGCCACCAGTTTCCTGCTGCTGCCAGGGACGTGTTCTGCGATGGGTGGGCTAATGCCCTCCCCTCCCGAGGTCACTAAGCACAGTGCCGGATTATCCCGGTAGCACAAGTAGCTGCATATGCTACGGGCCCCGCACTTTCAAGGGCCCCGCGCGGAACGCTTTCAGGCTATCAATTCCGGTTCAGTCGTTCTGCACTTGCTCTATTACTATAGTACTATACTGCCTTCAACTTTTGGTGTTTAAGATTTGTCGTTTTATCTGGCTGTATAGCAAATGAAAAAATTGCACACAGCGTTGGTGTACGGTGCTTTTTGTCTGGAATTTTTCCTGTTTTTTTTCCTGGATTTTCAGTTTGCACATAGTCACATAATTACTTTAAGATGTTTTCTTGTTCATGTTTTAGTTTTTTGTTTGTTGCGGTTGCACCCAATTCAAGAGCCGAATGGCTCGCAGGGCTATACCTAATAAATTAACTTGAACTTCAACAGTGCTCTTTGTTGCTGGCCGCGTGGCGTATTTGGGCCTATGCTTCAGCAACTGTATTTTAATACAAAAACTTTGATTTCAGTTGGGTCCTGTATTGAGATTTTTAAAAATTAAATAAATTAGGTTGGCTTTACGTTCAGAACCGGAGACAACCAAACGCATACGGGGGGAGAACTCACTCAAAGCTCTGCACGGATATATTCAATACACACACTCAACCATTTGAGTGGACTGAATCTATCTTTGGACCGAACACATTGCTGTTACTGATATCTACTGACAACTGGCATCCCTCCCTGCCCCACGCCTATAACACCTTGTATGCATTCGTGATGACCTATGAATAAAACTAAAAAAACTGATTTTAGGGCACTCCATAGAGTCTCATTTCAGACTCTGCCTTCTCGACAGACCTGTTCTCCACCTGAAGACGGCTGCTTGCGTTGTGGCCGAAACGTCGTGAGAATTGTTTTATTGTTTTATTTTTATTATTTTATTATTTTCCTTCTACGTGACTTTACCGAAAGAACCAAGAAGATGAATCCCTGCAGTCACGAAAGCTTTAAATCGAAAATGGATTTGGTGTCTTTATTTATTCAGCACTTGAGACAAAAGGTAAGCATAATTTATGCTTCTACATTATGGTAAAATAGAAGTTTCTCGGTAATTTTCCAGCTATTGTATCGATTTCCAATTCATTTCAACCCCAACGACCGAAAGCAGAAGAGAATAAATTATCAGAGCAGTGAACTTGAACAAATTGAAGGTCAGTTATATACAGTGCTACAGTGAAATGCAGTGAAGTGTTTGATGACGTACTTTCGTGCAAGATTCACTGCCATTAAATTTCCACAAGTTACAATTATACTCTGCTCAATTTTTTCATAAATGTTACAGCTTCCGTCCTAGGACGGGCAAAGAAGCTAGTCAAATAATATTCAGCTACCTAATGTCTGACACGAAAACCCCAATGATATAATCACCCGGAATAGGTCACACTCAACAGATCTCAGAAACAAAGCCACGTTAAGCCTGCTCGGATGGGCGACCACGATGCCCTGGGCAGAGGGCATTGCAATGAAACACATTCACTGACCAGCGTGGCGAAGTATGGTGGGAAAAGCCCCCCATTACGGTGTGCCGGGCACAGAAATAGTGTCACCAACCCGGAAAGACGCGGCTGAAAATAAGCCCTACACATGCGTTGCACGTACATACATAACACACACGCGGGCATGCTGAGAAAAAGTGTAGACTATCCTTGCACATGGTATCAATGGGTGGCTGATGGCAGTGCTTGTTTTCTGTGCTATTGGTTGTATGTATGTTGAACTTCCTTCGCGCCATGCGTAAGCCAGCCGTGCTAATGGGAGGTGCGGAAAGATTTCAGTGCAAGCGAAGCGTGGTTATATGTGCAAGAAATGATAGTGTGCAAATAGCCACTCCGCTGTGCGTCCGTCGGTCTTAATCCAGATTTTCTCTAATCAAGCATAATCTCCTCCTTCCGTGGGCAGATGTCTCTCTCCCCATTGATGGTGAGGCGAGGGGGAAGAGGAAGTTTCTCAAAAGCGGATTAGTGATGCCTGCAACATCCTTGGCCTACTTTTATTTCGGTTGCTTTCTATTCACGCCGCCACCGTTGTCTTCGCTTGCTATTGGCCGGGCTCTTACGCTCCCAATGGTTGTGATGAATAAACAAGGTTAGAGTGCATCGCACTGTCCTCTCCCAACGGTTGTGATGAATACAAAGTTAGAAGAGTACGTTACACTGTCCTCGATCATTACCTCAACCACGGTAGGGTGGTGAGCCGGGATGATCTCAGCCCATTACCTGATGATCAGGGTACGAGTTATACATGTGGCCTGTTCTATATTGTTACATGTTGCTTCCGCCCCCTCCCTTTCAATGTTCACAGTTGTGTGTCCTGGTTCTTGAACATCTAAATGAAAAGTGTTGACAACAACAACAGCAAAATAATTCGAATATGTGCCACGAGAAAAAACAAGGCGCACAGGGAGCATGCTTGACAGTGGCATAATACGTGCACAAACACAGCTCAGTGACCGCGAGTTTAGTCTTACGGACTGTCCCTTGGGGGCAAATGCCCTGGGGTCGTTAGCATCAGCACCCTTTGCCGATATCCCAAGTGCTGATGTGAACACGCAGCAATGTGCGTTTGGCGACGCACGCCTCCGACTAGCATGGGTGGCGACGTACGGCGCGAAAGAAGTTCAAAAGACATGCATACATATACGCTGGTCAATGCGGGTTGCTGAAGGCAGGAGAGCATAGCTTTAGGAACAGGAAACATAGTACAGTACAGTTCAATAATGGATTTTGCTGCACTGGCCTCAGCTGCCCATAATACCACAGCAATTCATGTATCCATTTATACGACAGCGATGTGTGCTTGTGCATTTTTCAATCTATAGACTATTTTTATTTTATTTTAGCCAGGTAAGTTGTCACTGAGCTACTTAGCTCTTTTTCAGACACGACCTGGCCACCAATGATATTTCAACGAAGTGGCTTATCATGTGGACATTTATAGAAGCCAAATACTCTTATACGCGTGCATTTAAATGTGGAGCGAAAACCCGGAGAACCCGGAGAAAAATCCACACGACCACGGGGAGAGAGACATGCAAACTCCAAATATACAGCAGGCGTCAGGGTCAAGATCTAACCAAACGACCTCCTGTATACCAGGCGAGGTAGTTAACATATCACCACCGTGGCACCCCCACTTCCGGATGAGGGCCCACCCCACAGCGTCTCACGCGTGGGATCGTTTGGCCATACTTCACCACGCTGGTCAGCGTGCATTGGTCAAAAATGTAAACCATGGGCTTGGAGAAATAAGTGCAGGACAACAAAGCGACATGGCCTCTGTTGACCACCATGAGCAGCACCACGGCCACCTACGACAACCTGGCATGCACGGTGATCTGCCATCCTGGACACTATCCACACATCAAACCTGCTCGCCTTTCGAGGTCTGGCGAGATCTGTGTGCATATGCTGGACGAGATTGGTGGCGCATTGCTGGAATCATTTGGTCACGACACACAACGGGGCGACGTAACAGCACAATGCGAAGCACCACTCACACGGACCTTCCAGACGATTTCGATTTAAAGCTTTCGTGACTGCAGGGATTCATCTTCTTGGTTATTTTGGTAAAGTCACGTAGAAGGGAAGTAATACAATTATAAAAATAAAACATAATGAAACAATTCTCACGACGTTTCGGCCACAACGCAAGCAGCCGTCCTCAGGTGCTGTCGCCTCGACAGACCTGGTTGCACCTGAGGACGGCTGCTTGCGTTGTGGCCGAAACGTCGTGAGAATTATTTTATTATGTTTTATTTTTATTATTTTATTACTTCCCTTCTACGTGACTTTACCGAAAGAACCAAGAAGATGACTTCCAGACGATGTTCTGCCGGTTGGACGCAAGTCTGGAAGGTCACCCGGGGTTTACTTGGCACACGCAGCAACACGACGTGGACGCATAGTTGGCAAATCACAGCCACGACGAGCAACGTTGCGGAGAGGACATTTTGTTGAGTGTGCGCGCGTGTGCACGCCACCGATGGGTGCAATCTGGACACGGGAGCGTCAGCCCTCGTCATTTCTAAACGATGACCTCTAAAACATAGTTACGTAATATAGAGCTGCTCGCCCCGAGCTGTAAATGCTCTGATGCGTTGCATTGTCTTTGTGCTGTTCGCCTTTTGGCGTTCTCTGGTCTGACACTGGTGAGACTGGGCCATTAAGAAGGCTGCCTCTGGTATAGGCCAATCAGTTTCAAAGTCGATGCTTAGATTATTATCAGAGCATGTTTCTTTGCGTGTTCACCACAAGTACGTGTGGTTAGTGCAGACTTGATTCCTTGCAAAAGGTTTCTATTTGTTGTTTGAGCATCTTTCCACCTGTTTTATTTCCAGAAAAGTGTCAAATATATTATTATTATTAATACCACAGTTACGTCATGCCAAATAATCAACAGCACCTTGTGTTAATCCACTGCTGGATTAAAGACTACTCTCCACGCGCGCTGTTTCAGCGCTGTGGGTTGTTTGTCCAAACTTCACCATGCTGGTGAGTGGGGGGTTGGTAGAGTAGGGAGGGGGTGCCCAGCACTGGTTTCAGAAAACACATTCCTGCGGAGGGAGCTGGTAGGAACGTTGGGTTGCTCGGTCAATGGCCAGGGTCAACGGCGGCGTGGTGTATTCCACAAATATGGCCGACTGTGAGGGCGGGCACAAGCCGGCGTGAGTAGGTTAAACGTTGAGTTTTATAAGGGCACCACGGGGTGACCAGGCCCTCCCCACCCAGCCCCACCCTCCCCTGCCCACCCAGCCCCTCCCCACCCTCCCCTCCCCACCCAGCCCCTCCCCACCCAGCCCCACCCTCCCCTGCCCACCCAGCCCCTCCCCTCCCCACCCTCCCCTCCCCACCCAGCCCCTCCCCACCCAGCCCCTCCCCTCTCCACCCAGCCCCACCCCTCCCATTTTTGGATGCACGACGGACGGACACAATAATCCCCTGTGGACTGGTGTAACCAGGAGGTTCCTACCAGTATTACTCGTCACTGACTCGGATATCACTCGTCACTGACGTGAGCCATCGCTGGCAATCGAACTTATTATGTTGGCCACGTTCATCGATAATTGCGCGAACCACCGCACCACCAACCACTGCACATCACAACTTTAATAAGCATTCTGCCAATAACTTTTTCCAATCGACCTACCACCACTGATGGGTACAATTAAAACTCACAGTTGAAGCTAAAATTAAACAATCAATATAAACTTAGAATATAATTAACGGTGGCCTGATATGTATATTTTTTATAAATTGCACCGTTAATGTTATAGAAATGAAGGCTGTAAACACGTTCCACCATTATCATGAGTAACCAACAACTGTTTTCAAGCAATAACATTTATCATGAGGTAATATTTTGAGCAATGACCCTTAATCACAAAACTGACAATACACTTTTGTAAACTGCACAACTCTGTTCTCGATATCTTGCATTGGTTTGTACGCGGAACTACTTTGAATTATTTTTTCCCAAAACACTATGGAATACGTCGCAATTACTAAAGCATCGCTCGACTCACTCGGCGTAAGATTTCACGATTTACACGAGCACATTTGACAAAAAATGCGTGCGCTACCGTGCAGCGGAGAAATGCGAACGGACACTCCAAGGTTACGTTCACACACAAAATAGATGCCATGTCACTAGAACGCAACACGCACACACACACAATGGCTCACGCTGTCCCAGAAAAGCAACTCATGCCTCATTTACCGGTCATTATTTAACATCGTAAACTAGATTCACTTTCTCCAAAACTTGATGCACACCCACCCCCCCCAAAGTTCAATTCCGGTAGTAAAAAAAAAATCTAAATTTTTCAACGTTACTTTATGAAACGACTCTCAGTGCAAAAAGTATGAGCCTGGTTTATTTTTTTTTTCCAAACGCTACACACATCGCGAGAAGCTCTCCGAGTCGGTAGCGGATTTCCTTACCGTGCAGTACGCAGCTACGCGGCGGAGCCTGGGAAAGGAGCCCTCGTCATTGTGCGCCCACCGCAGAGGATCTCCCAGGGAGACTGGCGGCAGAGATGGGAGAACACTGTGTGCATTGGCGCTAAAGAGCGACGGTCAGACCCCCCCCCCACATCCACACCGCCCCCCCCTAGGCTGTGACCATGTCCCAACACGACGTGGTGCCAAGGCCCCACCCACACTCCGGGTCATCCTCGTAGAAGCAGCAGCGGCAGCAGCGACGGCGGTAGCGTCTTTTGGCTGTAGCCATCGCACAGAAGAACGGACATCGCGTCGCACGCTTTCAGATTCAAGTTTCATTTATTGGGTACAGCCCTGTGAACCATGCGGCTCTTGAGTCGGCTGCAACCGCAACAAACACAATATGAACAGAGAACATCTTAAAGCGATGAGCTTCTGCGGCCGTCTGGAACGCTCTTCGTTTCAGATATTAGGAAGCCACTTAGAGCTATGCACTTTTAAATCATCTCGATTCAAAACTCAATTCTTGAGAACTGATTTTTATGTTTAGTTTGTTGTCCTTCCCCCGCATCTCCAATTATCACGGTTGGCTACGTACGGTGCGAAAGAAGTTCAACATATGTACGTGCATCAGGCACACGCGGCGGTGGTGCTGCTGGCCCATTTGGGGACCCAACCAGAAATTATTTTTGGGATTGCCCTCCTCCTCCCCTTTCAACTTATAAACTCCTCGTGAGAAGATATGTGGGGCGCCACGGTGGCGAGATGTTAACTACCTCGCCTGGTATACAGGAGGTCGTGGGTTCAATCTCGATTTTGACACCAGTAGTTTTCGAGTTTGTATGCTCTCCCCGTGATCGCCTGGATTTTTCTCCGGGTCCTCCGGTCCCTCCCCCCCCCCCCCCCATGTAGAATCAACTTGCGTTTAAAATATTTAGCTATATACATTTCCACACGATAAGCCACTTCGTTGAGCTATCATTTGTGGCCAGGTCGCTTCTGAAAAAGAGCTATATAGCTCAGTGGGCCTTACTTGGTGAAATAAAAAAATTGTTTGTTTTCTTATGGATCATCATGCATGCAGTCCCTCCCCAAGAACGGTGACCTCTTTCTAGCAGCTGAAGTTAGTAATCCTTCGGCCTTATTATTCGGTTGTTATGTTTGGTTGCTGTGAGCTCGCTTGTGACTTAGCAAGACCAGAGTTTGAACGACACACGCCCTCCCACAGAGATCATCGCACGCGAAGTTGGCTGAGGGTAACTCCCGAGATTTCACTATCACCGGCCGACACTGTAACCACCACTTCTGGCCCTCGTGAAACGAGAGAGCTGTAGACAAAGAGACGTAGATGGTGCCGGATGAGAGAAGCGAGGTGCAGACAAGAGAGATGAATTGAGATGTGAGATCATTTCTGTACGTTTCAATAAATTAGCCTCGTACGTTGGTTAGAATTGAAATTCGTGCTTATATTAAATTTACCCATCATTTCTTGACATTAATTGAGGTCACCCCATGAACAATTTTGGGCCCTAAACGTTCCCTTCGGTTGCTTATGGCTATAGATAGCGCCAGCGCTGCACACGACGGCGTGGGCAACTCAGGTTTCCAGATTATTCACCTTGGACTTGTTTTCGTAGAGACATTGTATTCCAATGCAATGCTAAATGAGTTTCAAAACGCGTCTATACGTAACAGCATCTCAAAACGCCGTAAGGTGAGATGAAAAGAGGAGCGGTTAGGGAGCATGAGGGAGGAGGAATCCAGTGGAGTGACTGGTAAACAATATATGTATAATAGTTGGGAATACTGGCAATCAGACGTGGAGGATAAGAGTTAGGTCTTGCAGCAACGATTTGAACAAGAGGACGGAGTCAGGAATGCAGACAACAATGCAAATGAGTTACACACACCAGGAACAGCACGGAGTTTTGTGAAAGGAGAGGGTTAGGCAGGGGTGACGAGCCTATTGAGAGTGTTTTAATGAGGACACAAGGGGTCCAGGGTGGAATTGAAAGCCGTATGGGTGACAGTAAGATTGGAGCGATGAGGTGACGTGTGGATAACAATTTTTCACGTGGCATTGTGGATCACAATTCCCTCATGTGTGGCATATTCTTGGTTCTTTCGGTAAAGTCACGTAGAAGGGAAATAATAAAATAATAAAGAGATAAAACAATAAAAAATTATCACGACGTTTCGACTGCAACACAAGCAATCATCATCAGGTGTGAAATCCACAGCAAGAAAATGTATTTACCTTCTATGTGACTTTACCGAAAGAACCAAGATTATGAATCCCTGCAGTCACGAAAGCTTGAAATAAAAATGTGTGGCATAGTTTTTTTTTAAGCATTCATGTGGAAATCGAATAAGAGTACGTATCTATTCTTTTCAGAGAGATGCAGTAATTGACGTGCATAAAAATTGCGGAAGCTATCGTGAAGGTAGAATAGCTTTATCGAGCAGTGGTCAAACTCCTGCAGTTTGCAGGTCAAGAACCTGGTAGAGAAAGCGAGGCCCTGCTCCATAACTTGCAGCTCAGGGCCATCCAGTGAGAGAGAAAATGGCCTCAGTCGTTATAAAAAAGAGGGCCCCACAATGGGCCTGGGTCTGTTTTTGTTGTATCTTCTTCCATGTAGCATTCTACCCCGGGCCTCCAGGAATATCTGGAGAGTCCTGTTCACAGCCATCGAACAAATAACGGTCACCGTATCACGCACTTTCAGATGCGCTTTGGCGCCCGTCTGGGACGCTCTTCCTTCCGATATTCGGAAGGCACTGCAGCCGTGCACTTTTAAATCATCTAGATTGACAACTAAGTACTTCCCCCGCACCTACGATTAGTACGGTTACTTTCCAACACACCGGTGGGCTGGAGTAGTAACCAATTTGCGCGTTGTTCACGTGACAAACCTTACTGGTTGTGTCGGGTGGTGGAGGGTTACGACACATTTATACTTACGCGATCTTACCCAAAAACCTTAATTACGAATATTTGTACAAACATAAACCGCTGCTGAATCAAAGTTCTACATTCCATGCAGCGCAGATTTGGCTCAGGCAGATTTTTTTGGTTTAAATCTGATCCTAGTACAATTACAGAAACATTACACGTTAAACAGACGTAGGGTGGCTATAGTACTAATCTGTAAACAGATAAGCACGAATAAATGTATTCATTGAAGGGAGTACGTGTGCCAAAATGAAGAGGAAAGCCGAAGATCTGACAGGACAGATGGAGCTTGAACCAAGAAGTCTGCTCCGTGGCTAGAAATCAAGAAGACGTGAACACGTGTTACATTTTATATTCTCATTTTCTCATACCACTCACTCAGTGTTCTTCACTAATTCTCAGAGGGCCGCCACATTTGTTGTGTATCGTCGGGGGGGGGGGGGGCAGCACTAAAGGCCACCAGGGGCCGCCAGTGCACCCCCTGGTCGCCTTGCGATGAAGAACTCTGCACGAACTCATCGCATTCATATCGCAAATGTTGCATTCACTTTTTCCACTAGGTGGCATTACTACACTGGTATTAAAAATAACGTATCACCACCTGATACAATATTTTTAATCCATGGAACTTTGATGAATACTCCATCGAAAGGTAATAAGATTTGATGAATACATTAGGCAATTGCACAAATGGAGTGTTTGCACTGTTACTGTATAGTACACATTGAAGATTAATTTATCGCTAAAATGCACGATGAATTATGCCTTCGTGGAATTGTCATTTAATATCAGTCTTTTGCATTCGAGTACATGATTGATATTTGACATTGAACATGCTTAAAATTGTAAGAGTGATCAATGTGATGCATGTATATTTCTTTTTATTTTATGTAAATAATTGTTCTACTCGTAATAAATGTTCAATTTAATGCATTACCCGGTTTCTGAATTATAGAACTATCTTGGTGATTTAATCCAGCAGTTCTTAGGCTGAACACAAATACAATTCTCTTTATGTGAAACAATATTGACAAATATGCCTATCTCTTCCCCAACATCCCTATGATCTACTGTATGTATCAATGTCTTGAGATGCACTTAGATGCTATATAATTCCACGTTATTATGCACATATGTATGTTGAACTTCTTTCGCACCGTACGTAACCAACCGTGCTAATCGGAGGTGCGGGATGAGAGAGGCTATCGGGAGCGGGAGGACGTAGGGAGGGAGCTTTGTCTCTGCGTGAGCGTGCGCGAAGCACCGATGATGATCAAGTGTGTGGCGACAATCTTCAAAAGCTTGAATGATCTTGCACAGCGCATAGCAGAAGCATTTCAACCTCTCACAGTCGAGATATTGCTGCACGCCTGGGACTCCCTCGAATCTCGATATGATTATTATTTGGTTATTTCGGTTAAGTCACGTCTAAAGATAAAATAATAAATTTAAAAATAGCATATTTCATTATACCTGATGATGATTGCTTGTGTTGCAATCGAAACGTCGTAATATGCTATTATTTAATTTATTATTTTATCTTTAGACGTGACTTAACCGAAAGAACCAAATAATAATTCCTGCAGTCACGAAAGTTCTAAAATCTCGATATGATGCAGTAATTCCCGTGGCCCGTTGAAAAACTAGTCAATGAGAAATATAAAATTCCATGTTTTTGTAATGCTCACGAAGCCCATGGTGCAAACAAGTTCTATCTCAAACTCTTATTGTCCATTGTACCTCGGCTGCCTCTCATGTGATGTGCGATGAAGAAGGGCCATCACCCGAAACGTCACCTGCTATATATTTGTCCTGTTAAGGCCACGGTGTTATTGGTGAATGGGTCGAGTTTTTCAGCACAATGTGTGTCGCCAGCACCATGGTGGATTCTGCAGAAGTTTAGAGGGATGAAACTCATCCAGTAAAATCTTCATATTACCCAATGTGTGTGTGTAGTTGTATTGATGTGGTTCAACTGTAAATCGTGGAATGCCCGATTTGTTGAGAAACAGACGTCGCAGACAGTCTGTGGCTGGTCTTTGGAATTAAGTCATGGTGAAGTAGATGATGGACATGACCTAGCAGAGGCAAGTTCGCCTTTTGTTGCAGCAGAGGTTCGTGGTTCCAATCCAGCGGCCGCCCTGGTTATCACTGCGGTGTGTATTAACCAAAATATGTACACGCGCCGTACGCTTCACAGTGGATGTTACAGATCCCGTGACGTCGTGCACTAGGGTAGGCCAACGTCATCGTCCAAAATTGCCAATTTTTCTAAATGACACCGCGAATTACTTGATTGCAATGTACATCACAATGATCACTTGCTAACAACTTGGCATATACCTCCTGAAGAGTCACGAGACTCAGGATTTCCTGTGTAAGCAAGCACAATAATAATAATGATAAGTGAGCCTCATTCTTCATCTTTATTGTTTGTGCTTCTTCAGGATTTGCTAGCTTCATTCTTTGTAAAAACGTGTCCACTATTTTCATGTTTTTTTGCGAGCTGTGATCTCTAGGACCCACTCACCCCCCTCTCATTTCTCATTCCAATGCCAACTTTTGACAATCATCTTCCCATCTCTTGCATCCTTTCACCTATAACCTTGGGTTAAATTCGCCCCGTTTACGATGTTACAATGTACCGTACCCTCCTTTAGTAGTTGGGTAAATTCTCCCACGTATTTGGTCTTCATCATCGTCGCTGATTGCCGCCCTCTATGCCAACCCTGTATTTTAGATAAACACAACACATCCATATGGCAATTATTACTTTGCAGCAGCAGTTTTAACAAGATATCCCAGGTCACTATAGGGGCTACTTATCCCTACAAGAAACGAGGAAGGAAACAGCCACTATTACATACCATATACACTTTACCATCTAATTATGCAGTTACGATTAAAGTGAGAGTTTTTCAAATTTTGACATTGCCCCTGGCACATAATGGCTTTCTCTTGTTCGGGGATGTCACAGACTGTTCAAAGGTTTAACGTTAACTTAGCAACTTTTTGGGGCATAGCTTAAGATACAAATGCATACATTTGATATTTGCATTGGCAATGTATACTAGAAGTGGTATATAAACACGAAACCGTACGGTTAAAAAAAAAATTACAGCTCTTCAGAATCAAAATCTTTATTCTAGAATTGAAGCTTTCGTGACTGCAAGGATTCATACTCTTAGTTCTTTCGGTAAAGTCACGTAGGTAAGAAATGAAATTAAAATTAATAAAAAATATTTTTTACTTTAAAAAAATAAAATTTTATTTCATTTTTTACCTACGTGACTTTACCGAAAGAACTAAGAGTATACAAATCTTTATTCCTAGAGGAATCCGATGAGCATAACGCTCCTTTTCAGTTGTCTTTGTCAATCCAATCCTGAATAGATGACGAGGGTTGTTTGAGCATACTTCACCACACTCCTCATGTTAGACCATGCCCAGGAATCGAACTCAGGGAGCCCACTTCATAGCCCAGCGTGTGAACAACTGCACCACCCATTCCATCCCCATATATAAATAAACATACAAGACGTGTACATACGGATAAACATTCTCCGGTGACACCAGAATTATTTTAGAACGTCGACAAACCTTCGTACGAGCGTGCCGGCGTAGTTATGAATGTACTCCGTTGAGTTTTAGCATTTATATACACGCGACAAACACAATACCAAAATAATTGTTTTTACAGTAAAAACCATTACACCTTTGCGATAATGTATAGATGTTGTTTAACATGCGTATTCCTTGATTAAATAAATATAAAAAAACGATCGCACGGTTTTTTTCACATTGCTAGAACTTTCCCAAGTAATAGAGTTTTAAACGTAAACATTTCCACAAAGTTCTTCTGCTGCCAAACGTGCCACCGCCATCCCGTACGAAAATGCAATAATGTCCACATTCACCTCAACTCAGATCAGTTTCACTCTGCACAATCAACTTGTAGATGTCTCCAAAGCTATGTAGTGTAACACTTAAATACGTCAGCTATAATTGAGTCTATTAAAGCTATCATTTTGATGTAACAACTGTGTTTAACCTGTTTCCTGCATCTTACTCCCAACTCAGTGATCAACATGTTTTAGTATAACTTTGTAAAGTGTATTATAGTTTCATTTGACCATTTATATATTTGCTTTATATATGATATTTTGCCTAAAATGTGTACAAATACAAAAAACGTCAACACAAAATCCGTTGAAGTATTTCTGTCCCACCGTTAACATTGTTTAGCAGTAATATCTTCAAGTTATCACACTCTGTGAAAATGCAGAACATTGTATTATGCCCCAATTTCATTGCACACACTTAAGTTTAACTGAATGTAAATATTTACATTTCAAAGGGTATGTGATTAATGTAAAACAGAAAATTATGCGAGGAATATTTCAACACAAGCGAGTACACTTAATAGCAGCAACAACAACGACGGCGTGCAGCCCTGATGTCAATCCATTGCTGGATGAGGGCATTTCCATGCAGGTGTCAGTTATGGGTATTGTTTGACCATACTTCACCACGCTGGTCTGTGTCAATTGATGAAGGGGCTTCCCAGGACCGATTTAAGTATCACTGGCTGCTAATGTTAGCCACGGACGTGAGTCGAACGTGGGTCTCCAGGTCCACAGCATAGTGCACGATAACTGTTGCGTAATTTGCTGTTACCCAATGTATAATCCCCTCTTTCATGTATCGTATCCAATGTGGTGAACCGCTATGGTTTATATGCCTGCTGTTAAGTTATATGCAACATTTCTAACACATTCGGTGTGTATCCCTTAACTCCTAAAATCGCGTGAAATAAAAATTAAAGGATAAAATCGTTTTGGCTTCGAATATTTTCACACGCGAGATGGTTAAGAAAAACATATCTCACTGCGAATCGCATTAAAAAAAAAACTTTTAAGCTTCCAATTTTTTCCAGTCCAATTATCTGCACGAAATCACCTGGCGTCTTTCCATGTTAATCGGTGCGCGCGGGCCAAACACGGAGGCTGATTTCGTTTTTAATATTCCACATAAGCGCTGCGAGAATAAAATACGAGCGCGCCCTATACCCAACCGGGTGTCTCAGGTAACGTTCGTTCAGATGCTCTGCTCAAAGCTGTTTGATATGCTAGACGGGCAGGCCAGTAATTAAAGTCACATGGCGGGAATTCCTGTGTGCACGTGGACCCAGACGCGAGAGTGAGCTTAACACGCTGTAAGGAGCCACATCGCTCCAACCGTAAACGGCTTAATAATTACGATGATATAAAAACCTGGAATGGCAGCGGAAGAATGGCCAAATTTAAAACTGGCATCGAGTGTGACGTAACCAGACTTAAAGTTAGTAATGAGATAACCAGACTTAAAGTTAGTAATGAGATAGCCAAACTTAAAGTTAGTAAACACATTCCTGCGGAGGGAGCTGAGTTGCTCGGTCAATGGCCAGGGTCAACGGCGGCGTGGTGTATTCCGTAAATATAGCCAACTGTGAGGGCAGGGCACAAGCCGGCGTGAGTAGGTTAAACGTTGAGTTTTATAAGGGCACCACGGAGTGACCAGCCCCTCCCCACCCAGCCCCTCCCCACCCTCCCCTCCCCACCCAGCCCCTCCCCACCCTCCACTCTCAACCCAGCCCCACCCCTCCCATTTTTGGATGCACGACGGACGGACGGACACAATAATCCCCTATGGGCTGGTGTAACCAGGAGGTTCCTACCAGTATGAGATAACGAGACTGAAAGTTAGTAATGCTACCGTCGCTATCCTATTCTCAACCCGCTTGCTGGCACGTCGGTAAACATTGTTGAAACGAGAAACACGAGTTGCTTAATATTTTAATATATATGTGAAATATAATATTTAAAAAAATTATATGGGGGGTGCGTCTTACCTCCCTTGGCATTTTATGAAAGCAAAATTAGTTGCTTAATTTCTCATGTTTGAGTTGATTAGGGAAATTACCAGAATCAGAAGTATATGCCTGGTAAGTGTTATTATTGAGTAAAATGTTCAGTTTTTGATGAAATAATTACATATTTTTGTTTGAAAATTTAAATAAATTGTTCAATGTGCCGTTACATTATTTGCTGTTGAAAGCATGACGAAAACACCTGCACGAATTATGAACGTGTCAACCAAGTGTTACATGCATTTTATTTGTAACTTAAAATTAGTAGACTACTTTTCACGTACCAGAGAAAACTATGGTAAATATATCTAAATTATGACATATACTATAGTCATAATTGAAATAAAAACACAGTTTACCTTGATACCAAAGTAAACATTTAATTGGTGGTTTAAATAAAGCATGCACCAATAGAGTACTTGCTGGTTGTATCGCGGTCTATGTAAACACAATTGTAACTAAGATTTGTACCTTGTGACATCTGTACCATCGACGCATTGCACCCACAAAATCCAGCCCTACAGCTTATTGTGCCCTTCCATGCAGCAATAAATCAAATATCCCGAAGAAACGTACTCTGCATACTACTTTAGTTTTCTACGCCACGTCTACAGGCGTCGATGTGGGGTCGATATTATTTGAAAAGCTGCGCGACCTGAAGAAGGAAAGTTGGAGTGACGTCTTTCCCTGGAACTGGTTGCTGGTGGCTTTTATTTGGTTGTAAGAGGAACTGAGTTGGCATTTCGTGGCACTTTTAAATCTCGATGGAAAAGTCATTTCTTTAAAACCGCTTGTTGTGTTTGCTTGTCCATCTCAACACCTCCAATTAGCACGTTCGGCTACGTACGGTGGCAACGAAGTTAACATACATACATAATGCCCCGTGCATTAAACTAATTAATATAGTGTGCTTTATTTTTTAATAAGGAAAATGGCATATGATGGGATATATTAAATTTTCTGAGTGCTGTATTAAAGCAGCCATTAGTACAATCACGTTCAACCAGTGTACTCGTTATGAAATACAGTTAAAACCTGTTTAGGGTAATGTATAATAACCAGGTTCTGCTACCCCCTTCCCCCACCCCCCACTTCACTAACCAATGTGGTGAAGTATGGTCAAGTGAGGTTATACAACCTCCAATGTGGACAGTGTGCGGGAGGTCTTTGTCCAGCAGTTACTGGACAGAAGGCTGCAAATGCTAATATGCTAATCAGTTACAATCTTACTTTATTCTCGGGATTTTGACAAGTGTAAAAGTCAGGGCTGCATCTTATAATCCACGGTGGCGAGATGTTAACTCCCTCGCCTGGTATACAGGAGGTTGTGGATTCGATTTCAATCGTAATGCCTGTAAATTTGGAGTTTGCATTTTTGCCCCGCGGTCACGTGGATTTTTCTCCCGGTCCTCCGGTATTTCTCTCCACATATGTAGTGACATGGAATGGGTCACTACGGCGCAGTAGGGCACGTGATATGCACGGATGTAGGGTAAAGGTGGCAGAGGGGACACGTGGGGCAGGGCCCAGAACCTTCTGGTAGGTTCCAGAATGGGGCGTGGCCGAGGGCGGAGCCAGGCCACGCTGGGGAGGATAAAAGGGAGGCCCCGACGCTGGGTCGGGGCTGCTGTGGATTTGGAATGGAACCCGTCGTCTTCACAAGTCTTCATCTCCATCTTCACCTCCTCGTCGGTGTTGGGTCAGGCAATGTGCCGGCTGTTCTGACCCATATATAGTTATCTCGTATACTGTGGAAAGTGTAGAATAAATGTGCATGCCTCCCACTATTAGTGTCTCTAAAGTGACTCACTACACATGTATAAACATGCACTTAAATGATTTGGCTGCGATAAATGTCCACATGATAAGCCACTTTGTTGAGCTATCATTTGTGGTCAGGTCGCCTCTGAAAAAAAGATAATAACTCAGTGGACTTTAACTAGTAAATTACAAATAAAAGTTATGTTTATTATCTGATAGCTGTGTGTGCGTGTGTGACCAAATACGTATAACTTTATTGATACCCAGCACAAGTTTGGGGTGCGTCTTACTTTCTGGGGGCATCTTATAATTCATAAAATACGGTAAGTTTATTGTGCATCCCATTAATCTCTCAAATGGCATTAATGAAGAATGCATTAATTTGAAAAGCCATTTGATTTAAACGTGTAACAACTGTTTAATCCGCTCCAAGATTATAAAACTGCTCTTTAAAAAGTGTTTCCCTTGTATTTCAAGAAACCCACTTCCAAAAATAACAAAGAAGAAGAGAAACCTAATGGAATAAGAAGCAAAAGCAAATAAATCACAGATCTTTATAGCGGCCAGTTGGTGTGTAATTGTAAACGCTGGGTCATGTGTTCATGGTTTTGTACTTGTTTCTCTAAAACATTAATGTTCATTACGTTTGTTCAGTTTCCCTGCAAGTATAACACAACACGAAGATTCATTTAGCGTTATATTTCCATGTTGGGTAGCTTGGTCATTGTTTAAGTCCCATGGAAAAATGTATTTATAGAAAACGGTGCATGTAATCTCAAGCATGCTCTTATTCTAGGTTCAGCAGAAATATTATTTTAAACTTGAAAATTAAGAACATGCGTTGGAACACAAGAAAAGCACGTCATATCGTATTACTGTTATGAATAAAAACAAACACTTAAACTTCATCGTTTCGTCCTTATTTGCATTACTTAAAAACTAAAACGGCAAACAATGAACGCGTGTCAATATGTTGTTGTCAGCCTGTAACTTCCCGCTTCTGGGATAAAAAATTATTTCCCATAACTTTCTACGATTACCACCTTGCCTTTCAATTGTCAATTGCGACCCACTTTGATATTTATAAATTCGTACATTTGGCCAGTTTACAACAACGACAACAACACCAAAACTGCTAACGCAGCAAGCGACCTGGGAGTTAATGAATATTTGAGGGGGGGGGGGGGGGTGAACCACCGCGCAATTGGCACTTGGGGATGAAAAGCAAATTACAAGTCGGTCTTTTTTTTAATGCTCCAGGTGGCTCACAGCACCCACAGCTCACGACACTCGATCTGGCTTCAGACATTCAGCTGGCGTGCTTTTGTAGCCCCGGCGTCTCCGAGTGAGTGAGTCAGTTCGCTTCTCTCTCTCTCTGTCTTCGCGCACAGCCTCCCACCCCCCATTCGTCGTCCAAAAGGCGCAAATAACAGACGCGAAAAGTTGGGTCCTTTTGTTTGCCGTAAGAAAAAACCCTACTTTGAAAAAAAAAACGCGGCGCGCTTGCTTGCTTGCATGCGTACACCCCCCCCCCCCGCACACACAACCCTCCTGTTACACCTCGTGGTAACCGGAGAGTTCTCGAGGAATGTTTGTTGCGCCGTCTCTTTGTGTACCGGTCGACGGAGTGCGGAGGCAGGAAAAGAACAAAAGCGATGCAAAAATGCGATTTGTGCGATGAGGATCGTCTTTGTACGTACGTTGAACTTCTTTCACACCGTATGTAGCCAACCGTGTGTGACGCGCGTGTGTGTGTGTGTGCAGCGCTCACAATGAATTTGCACTGCTGGAATAACTTTTGCATCAGTGCTGCTGCTGCAACAACAAGAACAACAACAACTTCAATTTACATAGACATAATCTGTGGCACCAATTCTTCCTTTCGCCTGCAATGATCTGCAAACGCATTTTTCTCATGGATAAGTTAACTCAATTCGCAGATAGCATCACGGATAATCACTGGCGAAGCCAGTAGTGGTGGCACGTGCCCCCCCCCCCCAATGATTTGATCGAAATCCCTAATTTCGATCGGATCATTGGGGTTCGTAATAAATCGGCATTTTGCGACCCCCACTGCCACTGTGTAGCATATTACTGTGTGCCAGGGACTCTATGAGATGATAGGACAATAGTCTGAGTCCATAATTGGCAATAAGTAACGGCAAAGCAGTTTTAAGTGACTCACAGAATTGTGCGCAGTTGCGTATACAGCACACGACATCCCTGAAGGCATTCACCTTCAGCGAGCGCGATGCCGATCACACAACGCGGTTCGAATTCGACCCTCGATCGACGGCTGCGTCATCGCCGCACACGCGTTGAATAAACAGCAAGGGACAAGTCCTTACTTACTAACAACTCCTTACTCACTAACAGTTCTTTACTTACTTACAACTCCTTACCAACAACTCTTTACTTACTAACAACTCCTTACTTACTAACAACTCCTTACTTACTAACAACTCCTTACCAACAACTATTTACTTACTAACAACTCCTTACTTACTAACAACTCCTCTATCATTTCTCATTGCTGGAGGGGTTGCCCCCCCTCCCTGAAAATCCTGGCTCCGCCATTGCGGATAACGAAGGTCAGCGATACCAGTCCCCCAACATCACCACAGGGTGAGTGAGAGAGGTTCTCCTGAAGTGTCTGCGTGAAACTCGACGTCCACCTGAACCCGTCCGGTAGTCACCATCCTCCCCTCTTACCGATCATCCGGCCTCGTAGCTACACGCTCGCGTGGCGCAACACTGCCCGGGTAGCTGGCGCCCTCCTGTTTGCATCGTCTCGAAGAGACATGCTGCCCGATTAGGGCTGCTCAAGATTAACCGCACCGCACCCCACTAGCCACACGGTCCACGCGAGCGCTAAAAGTACCCAAGATGCCATCGCGTAATGGGGCATTGCTATGCACACACACAACGCGTTCACCACTGCCCCAATGCTAATACACAACCGCCATTCGCCACTAAGTGGCAGTGACGCCTGTGCCAGGCCAGGTGCACTTTGAGGCCACGTGAAGTGTTGAAGGCTCGCTGACAGGAAGGTCTCGGGACAGAACCAGCTGTACCCCCTACTATGGCAACTTGCTGCATTTTAGTCGATTTTTTGAGCGTCGCTCCTCTGCCCTCCGTTGTTGCTGGAGGGCGAATGCCTCCAACTGCCCAGTAGCAGCGTCCTTCACGAGCCTCCTCCATCGAGGCCGATCTTGACACCGCTGGTACCAGTTGTTGGCAAGTCTACTCAGCTCCACATCCTCCCGTACCGCATCAGTCCATCTATGCTCTAGCCCGTGCCGTGTCCATTTAGCCCTCTTTATCTGGCCAAACAGATACTGCTTCGGCATGGCTGGTCATGTGGGCTGTGGACGCCCGCTCCCCCGCCCCCTCGTCGGTCGCCTCTCGCCGGGCCCCCGCCGATCGGGTGATCGGCCCCCCCGCGCCAGCAGCCCTCTCTGAGGGACATAGCTCACTGGCTGGCTCACCACCGCTCGGGGTTATCCCCCCACGTGCACCACCTCCCAATAACAACAAAAAACAAATGCGGTGGCGTGAACGCGCGCGCCCCTGCAGGCGCTCGTTTCACACGCACGCGCGCACGTAAACACGTGCGAGCGTCGGCGAGCGGGTTTAACACGCACCCGCCCCCACCCTAACACTCGCGCTGCTCAGACGCAGGCGCGTCGGCGGCTGTCTATGTTTTAATACACGCGCGCGCCTCGCACACACACTCAAATTACCAACATCACACCGACGCTGCAGCCCTGTGCTCACTCTCTCGCGTACACTGTCTCCATACGCAGTCGCACCACACACAAATCGCAGACACTACGCCGATGTTCTACCCACACACACAGAAATCACACTGCACCTATACTCTGTACTAAAGTTTATTAATGGCACAAATAAACACCACCTGGCGGGGGAATATTTTGCGAGAAGAGCTTAGACTAACTCTGCCTACGAACCCAGTCACTCGAACGTCCTACCACGTACCTCGTCGCTGTACTCCCGGCGTCGCACGGACGCTGTGAAGGACGAAAAGAAACCTCACCTATCACTGCCTCGTAGCGGCACTCGCTGGCATCACACGGATGCTGCGAGTGGCTTGAGGAGGCAGTACGGCAGGGAGTGGGTCTAGACGGCCTGGAGGTTAAAGACAACTCCCCAAAATCGTCCCGGGCCCGGGGTGCCATTGTACCGCGCAGCCAATCGTGCGTTTACCTGCGGTTACCGCCCCCCACCGTTACTGTGCCCTCCCTCAAGTGCTGCGTGGCGGCGGCTGCGGGCTGCGGGCGGCGGCAGCCATCCATCGTCCCTTGTCTGGAAGGGCGCTTGCATCTTTCTTGCTCAATGTTCCGCCCTCCGTTCTCCCCCCAATTTTGTGAGTAACTCATTGCGGTTGGCCCAGGGAACCTTTTCTTTCGACGCCCACACAATTTTAAACCAATTTTAGGGGCATCGCAATGTAAACCTGTCCTGTGAGGGTCGGCCAATCTCCTGGCACCGGGAAACCGTGGGACTCTCCCTCTAGGAGCCCTTCGGATTAAAACCCGATGTGCCAGGCAATCCCTCGCCGAGACACGACGTGGGTGCAAGTGCTACGTGTGTGCGTGTGCTCAAGGTGGGAGGTAGTGGACAATCGCGGCGCTTGATGAGTTGCTCCGCAGTCGTGGCACCACAGGGCTACATGACCCAGCCAACACAGCCTTGCCAACCAGAGCAGTTCACTGATGGAAATGTGTCTAGATCTTTCAAGGATTTGTGAGCTCCTCACACAATCTAACCTGGTTAAACCCAGGATGGATTGTAGGCATGCCAGCCTGAATGTTTCTAACCGGCACAGTTGTTTAATAGGAGTCCACGTTTTGCAAGCCTAGAGAAGGGAGGGCATTTACTGTGGACGAGAAGGCAAGAAACTTCGTGCGGAGTGACAGACCAGGTAGCTTCCACAAAGAATTGCGCAGCCAATGAAAAGATGATTCCGCCCAACTGATTCAAAGTGAGACCTCTGCTATCAAACCGGAGCCGGTCATAAGCACACTGCCCAGGTATGGGAAACTCTCCACTCTCTCCACAAATGCTCCATCACCAGTGGCGAGCTGAGGGGGTGGAGTGTTTGGTGGCACAAAATACACAGGCAGGTGCTTAGTTTTCGTGGGGCTGATGGTAAGACCCCATCTTTTAGTGGCAGACTCCAGGTTCAGCAGCAGCACA
This sequence comes from Lethenteron reissneri, assembly GCF_015708825.2. Lineage (NCBI taxonomy): Eukaryota > Metazoa > Chordata > Hyperoartia > Petromyzontiformes > Petromyzontidae > Lethenteron > Lethenteron reissneri. The sequence continues at coordinate 8,780,123 of NC_083825.1, read as the reverse complement.
TCCAACTCCTCCTCTGAGTGAGCAGCAATCACCACATCATCAGCATACATAACATGATTGAACAATAGGGAGCCATCCCTCGACCACAGCTGGGCATCGATCAGCCTCCTGTTGTATCTGTACCAGATGCAAATTCCACCTGTACAACCATGGAAAGCTTCTCGAACTACGTGGTCAGAGATGATGTTAAATAATGTGGGAGCTAGAGGACAGCCCTGTCGTACCCCAAGGTGAACAGGGAATGGCTCCGACTCCTGGCCACATAGCTTTACTTGGGTCTGCCCACCATCATGAAGGCCCTTAATGATTGTGAGCAGAGAGTCAGGGACTCCGAAGGCATGAAGAATTGCCCACAGCCCTGGCCTATTGATGGTATCATAGGCCTTGACCAGGTCAATAAAGTAGAGATGTAGGTCTTGTAGTAATTCCTTACAGTCTACTGTAGCAGACGGATAGAGAATATGGCATCCGTGCAAGACCGCCCTGGTCTGAAACCACATTGGGGTTCCGCAAGCCTCTCCTCAGCGTGTCTGGTAAGGCAATTTTGAATAATCCTTGCCAGGACTTTTCCCGGCACACTGAGAATAGAGATGCCCCTAAAGTTGTTACAATCTATGTGATCCCCCCTGAGGGATGCCTTAGTGGTCCCCCCGTCAGGGTGGTCCCCCGTACTGAACCTGTCTGGTAGTCCAGACAGTTGTGATGATGTCATGTAGGGCAATCTACACACATACCACCCTCCCTCAGCATTTCGCTTGGAAGATTATAAAATCATTGTGCTCTTTGCCAGTGCCGGATTATCCTAGCAGCAAATGTAGCTATATATGCTACAGGCCCCACACTTTCAAGGGCCCCGCGCTAAATGATTTAAAGCTGTCAATTCCGTTTCAGTAATTCTGCACTTGCTCTATTACTATAGTACTATACCGCCTTCAACTTTTATGAATGACTGGGTGTTTAAGGTTAGCGATTTGTCGTATAATCGGGCTGTTTAGCAAATGAAAAAATACAATTACTTTACTATGAAAGTAAAACATTTGTGTTTTAATATTTACGTGTTTTTATTTATTTAGGGCTCCTTTATTATATCATATGCTACAAGCCCCGCACTAGCTTAATCCGGCACTGCTCTTTCCCCTGCCCTCCCGTTACGGCCCCCCTCCATAGCGTTATCTCTGGGAGTGTATAATTCTCAACGTGGGGGATCTGGCAATTGTTTGTGAATACACATAACAGATCTAATTACGCAGGTACCCCGCGGTTCATTTTTGCCCCATGAGCTCAGCCAATTCCCAGAAACCTTTGAGCGTCGTTTACAACGTCCCGGATTAAAACCTGCACCGCCGAGTGAGCTCATCCAGGACCTACTGGGTGCGTGCGTGCTGGGGGGTGCCATGGTCATCTGGGGAATGATGCCCTGCATATTGTGGGTGTGTATTTGATCATGGCAACGAGAGAGGGGTGGGGGGAGGTGGGGTTTGGGGGGCCCCGGGGTGGTGTCGTCACCGCTGATCGGCAGCGACTTCCGTGGCGCCACATCCGCAGTGCAGTCGCACCTCAAGATTATTTACCCAAATATTAAAACTAAAATGACTCTCGAAAAGGCCTAATAGTAATTCACTAGAGTTGTTTTTATTTACTTTGGTTTATTAAACAAACCGCTCGCCAGATTATTTTTCCAAATGCAAAATGGTGTCTTTAACAGCTAAATATAACAGAAATCCCAGCATGCTTTGCATGTCAAGATGACATCACAAGTCTCGCGCTTAATCCGCATACAGCCTCACAGCCTTTACAATGACCACCAGCTCACAAAGGCCAAGGGTGTCATGTCACGTGTGTGTGTATGTGTTTTGTCTTGTGTGTGTGTTAACGTGCACCTAGCCTGTCCCAAGCGCCATTGTGACGTCACCGCCACTTCGTGGCGAATGGCGGCTATTGCTGTTGCTGTCGTCAGTGCAAGGCGGTTAGTCCAACTTCTGAAGGCATTCGTGCACGTGACTCCATATGAATTCCAATGACAGTGTCGAACATATTGCCTGATTATCCATGGTGCATGTTTGCGTGTTTGTGTTTTGAGAGAGGTGATGATGTTGTGAGTACACACGTCTACAAATAGCAGCAATGAATAGCCTTGCACAATGATGATGTTAAGTATTGTTGTAATCCACTGCTAGATGAAGGTATCCAAATGCACTGTAGGTCATGTGGCTTGTTCGAACTAAACTTTGGACGCTGGTCAGTGCAGCCTAGCAAAGCAGTGGGTCACAACTGGTTCAGGTATCATTCATCACCACTGATGTTAGCTGTGGCCTGGAATCGAACCCAGGTCACCGTGCTGGGTAGCACAGTGCGTGAACCACCGTGGCTCTGCTCCACCCTTGCCTGTCATAAGCAGCATCTAAATCTGGCCTGACCCTCCACTAAGTCGACTTGGCCTAAAATAAGCGTGCACTTGCAGTGTGGTTAAATTGTCGGCACTGGGGAGGTAAAGATTGACCAGGCACATCGTCGAGTCGACCACGCGTGTCGGTCTTAATAGGCGCTTGCTGACAACACTTGCTCCGATCGTTTAGCCGGGTCTGATCAACATCCGTGCCACGTTAGGGAACACGCGCAGGTCAAAGGGCACCATTCGAACAGAGAGGTGAGTGGGGTTTGGGGTGGGATGCGTCCACTAGACGGGTATGATGGACATCGGTGGAGAATGTCGATGGAGCGACGACATCGGCTCGTGTGCAAGTGCTGGCTGACTTGTTGCGATCGTGGGAAATAGGCAGTGGCTTTCAGGTGCCCTTCAACCAGTAGTATATTGAGCATGGCCTCTTTTGGTAAGCCAACGTATCTTTAGATGCACTTCTGCAGCCGTCTGGAATGCTCTTCCTTCCGATATTAGAAAGAAATTGGAGCGATGCACTTTCAAATCTAGATTGACAACTCACTTTTTGTGTTGAGTTTTTTTGTCCTACCCCGCACCTCCGATTAACGCGGTTGGCTACGTGTAATGCGAAAAACATTCAACATTAAAACGGCCGATGTTGATTTTGTATAAAGAAATCTACTGGAGAATCACATTAAAACATTTGTACCACTGCATGGCATTCCCCCCCTATTCATTGCCTCATGGCAATAAACACATCGGACCGTGTGTGCAATTGAAGCAACTCCTGGAGGAATCCTAAAGCAAATTTTGTAACAGCTGTGAAACAATCCTTGAGGAATCTTGCAATAATTAAAAAAGACATCAGATATGAATTACTGTACGTAAAGGATCCCAAATGGAATTTTCAACAACTGCTATTTGATGTTATATTCATTAATTATTCTTCCTGCTGTCAAACGTGTATAACATAACTCTTTTGACTTAAAGCTTTCGTGACTGCAGGAATTCCTATTCTTTGGGTCTTTCGGTAAAGTCACGTGGATAGACAAAAAAAATAATAACAATAAAATAAAAAAATAATGAAAATAAAGTGAATTAAAAAATATTAAAAATATCACGACGTTTCGATCGCAACACAAGCAATCGTCATCAGGAGAATGTTAGTAACCAGTTTAAGTCATAACTGGCTGTGATGTTTCCATCCTACCTTCCGATTTTAGCAGTTATTTTCGACTCTCCGATTTGACATTAACAGGTTAAATGTCTCACACTAACACAGCCACCGTCGCTCGTGTGCTCGATGTGGCGGCGGCTCTGAGATCTTACATTGACATGCTAATCTCTATTTAAAGCTTTCGTGACTGCAGGGATTCATCTTCTTGGTTCTTTCGGTAAAGTCACGTAGAAGGGAAATAATAAATAATAAAAATAAAACATAATAAAATAATTCTCACAATTATTTAATGTTCTATTTTTAGTAAAATAATAAAAATAAAACATAATAAAATAATTATCACAATTATTTAATGTTCTATTTTTATTATTTTATTATTTCCCTTCTACGTGACTTTACCGAAAGAACCAAGAAGATGCTAATCTCTCACAATACAATGGCCACATCCGCGTGCTCATCGTGGATGTGGCTTGCCGATCTTACATTGACATGCTAATTTCTCACTTTAACATAACTAGCCCAGCCCACTTCGCTTATGACCCTTGGGCTACACCCATTTCAAATCTTTAAAACAGCCTGCTTCAGCAGCTTTCCCCCTCTTTTTTCTCATGATGACGATTGCTTGTGTTGCGATCGAAACGTCGTTATATTTATTATGATTTTATATTTACTTTATTTTTATTATTTATTTTTATTTTATTGTTTTATTATTTTATTGTTATTATTTTTTCTTCTCTATCCACGTGACTTTACCAAAAGACCCAAAGAACGTAACTCTTTTCTTCCTATATGTTACACTACCACACTTGAATCAAACCATTCAGGTGAAAATATAAATTGACACCAACAATTGCAATGTCAAGGTGTGAACACGTGTTACATGCAGCATGTGTATGCCAACGTGTTTATGATAATTGCAACTTACAGCCCTTTTGTCGATTCACTGCTGAATGAAGGCCTTCCAAATTTCGTGTCAGTTGCAGAGGTGTGTTTGACCATACTTCACCACACTACTCAGTGCAGTTATGAGAATAAGCCAGGGGCGAAAGGCCAGAATCGGTTCAAATATTACACACCACTGATGTTCCCAGTGGCCAGGAATCAAACTCAGGTAATCGGATCTATTGCGTAGTGCTAACAACACCGCTCCACCACTAATAAATATATATTTTAAAAAATACCCACTTGCACGTAATACTATACATCATTCTGGAGTAGCGTGTGTCGCGAAAGAATGCGAGTTAGACTTCATCTCAAGAGTTGACTTAAAAATAGCGACCGTGGCAAGCATCATTGCTTGCAGAGACGGTGCGTCACAAACTCTGAGTCTTGGCAAACGCACAACATTGTCCATGGGTTGGACAAACACGATTTAATAGCACGTGACCTTTCACCACCTACTCTCTCCCCCACCCGATACTCCACGTACACCGACCATTTGTGAATACCGTATGTTAGTTTTACAGGACATTAAAAAACTAAAACAGATCCAGGAGGACGATGCGCTAATCCGAGGTAAGAGTAGAGGACGTGTGTTGACAGACGGCTCAGTGGTTCGGGTATTTTTGGTGCGGGAGTGACTGACAAGACTTGTTGGATGCTGAAACGGCTCGACGACTGAAATTCACGGGACAAACAGAATCCTCCGCAGCCTCTCCCCGGGCTCTGGTTTCAGGGCGGCCAGGGCCGCATTATCCATTAGGCACAGTAGGGACTCTTAGTTCTTTCGGTAAAGTCCACATTCTGATAAGCTCCCCCCCTCTCCTCCCCCTCAACTTGTATTTAAGAGCTTGCATCTTGAATCCTTGCTTCACTTGATGCAGCAAATCTGGCTGTGACGGTCCCACCTGATGACGGAGACTTGTGTTGCCTCCGAAACGTCGTGATTTTATTGTTTTATTTTTATTAATTTTAATTAAATTTTTTACCTACGTGACTTTACCGAAAGAACTAAGAGTATGAATCCTTGCAGTCACGAAAGCTTCAAATCTAAAACAGTAGGAACTGTGCCTATTGGGTCTACTCCATCACCCGCTCACTCACTTGACCATGTTTTTTGTTTGTGTGTATGATAAAAAAAATGTAAGCAAGATATCTTCTTGAATAAATGTGTGTGTACTAGATTTTGATTTAAAGCTTTCGTGACTGCAGGGATGCATCTTCTTGGTTCTTTCGGTAAAGTCACGTAGAATGGAAATAATAAAATAATAAAAATAAAACATAATAAAATAATTCTCACGACGTTTCGGCCACAACGCAAGCAGCCGACGTTTCGGCCACAACGCAAGCAGCCGTCCTCCACCTGAGGACGGCTGCTTGCGTTGTGGCCGAAACGTCGTGAGAATTATTTTATTATGTTTTATTTTTATTATTTTATTTCCATTCTACGTGACTTTACCGAAAGAACCAAGAAGGTGTACTAGCTTGTTTGCCCGTCCTAGGACAGAAGCTGTAATATTTACGAAAACGTTGAGCAGAGTATAATTGTATCTTGTGTCAATTTAATGTCAGTGAATCTGGCACAAAACGAAGTAATCAAATACTTCACTGCATTTCACTGTAGCGCTGTATTAATGGAAGTGATTCTTGCACAAAACTACATCATAAACACCTCACTTCATGTCACTGTAGCACTGTATATAACTGACCTTCAATTTGTTGAAATTCACTGCTCTGATACTTTATCCTCTTCTGCTTTCGGTCGCTGGGGTTGAAATAAATTGGAATTCGATACAATGTCTGTAAAATCACCGATTAATGTCTATTTTACCATAATGTAGAAGCATAAATTAGACTTACCTTTTGTCTCAAGTGCTGAAGAAATAAATAAAGACACCAAATCCACTTTGTTGCTGCGTATAATTATTTATTAGATTCGCTTTCAATAAAGAAACGTGAAACTTCAAGCGAATTTGCAAAAAAAAAAAAAATTCCGCTCAATCTTCTGCGTGAGTGTAAAAATGCACCCGCTCATGAATATTAATGACGGGGGTGGGGCATGTTAAGTGACGTCACGCGCGTTACACACAAACATACATTATTGGCTCATTATAGTAGTAATAGCAAGGATAGGCACGGTGTAGATACACAGAGGTAGAGGCATGTCAACGTCAATCGTTTTTTTTTTCACAAGGTGAGAGAAATTAACAGCGAGATTTTTTTCATTGGAAAATTAGCCATAGCATCTTCAAATGGTGTTTTTTGCACAAACGTATTCTCAATAGGCTTAGTAACATGGGGCAGCAGCAGTACCAACTACGAAACAAAAGTGCCTAAGGGCCCTACGAGAACCTTGATCCGGCCCTGAGGGCGGTCTGTTATTAGCAAGTCTCCGAATCGTCTTGAACAGTGGCGGCTCCTGCAAAATCTCTCAGGGGGGGCAAATGTCTGGATTATTGATAAGGATAAGGTCCACCCATGCAATGGATACATTAACAGCTTAAGCATGTAAAGGCAACTTCACTTCTTTAATATTAATGAAAAATAAAGTGACTCTTACAATACATCTCCTTGTTTGTTTCTATACTCACTATTAATAGAATCCACTCAAGTTTATTTTATTAAAGATTCCACTCGGTGGCGACAAATTATATTGTTGGATGAAACGTGCTTACGTATGATGACGTAAGCACGTATGATGACGTAAGCACGTTAGGGCGAGCCCTCCCGGAAGTCATAGAGAATGCATTGGAGTGCCCGCCGTTCGAAAAAAAACATCTTTGAATGTAAGTCTATGGGGCCACTCGGGGCGATTCTCAGCCGGAGTGAAATCGCCCAAAAAGAGGCGGTACTCCACAGAACGTGACATGACGCTGATTGGACTATATCCAGAGGCATAGTGACGGCTAGCGTGACTCTGTGGTTGAATGACATTGGTGGTGCGTCGCCCAATCACCCTAATGAAGAAACCGCCCCTGGTCTTGAACCTCACAGAACACCATCTCAGCTCCCTCATGCATTTGTACTAATCCCTGTCCCGGTACTTTTTAATTCCCGCCCCCCGCAAATAGAGCAAGAGTTAAAATCCACACCAGACCCTCGAGAACGCTAGAACTAAAAGGATGTATGAAGTTGTTGGTTTGTGTTGAACCTAGTCATATTTGGGGTAACCGTCTGTGTTGTTGTGTCTGCTCTGCACTGAGACTTTAGTACTCACTGCTTGCTCGCATCAGGACGTCCACGAATGTTGCTGCCCACAAGACATTCATCTACACATCTCAACCAGTGGTTCTTAACCTTGACTGCAACCTCGCACTCCTTTGGTTCTCAATCTTAAAAAAGAAATTATAATGTGAATAAAGACATTGTTTGATGAAACAAAGTAGTTGTAATTCCGTGCCCCGCGCTTAATTTGTGTTTCGATGATTTACCTTCTAAAAATAATGTAGCCACGTCTCGCATTCCCAGAAAGGGCATCTCGCACCCCCGAGGAGTACGTACACCCCAGGGTTAAGAACCACTGCTCTACATCAACTCAAACCTCCTGCAAATCACGTGACTTCTTTGTAGCCACTCCCACTTTGAATCCCCTCTCCACGCCGCCCACTGTGAAAACAAACGCTGCTCATCCATGCAGCAGCAGCGTCGAGGCCCTGATGCAGCTTCTTCCTCTCGATCCTCTTTCCTCCTGACCCTATGTTCCCATTTCCATCGTTCCTTTTCCATCCTTTCCCCATTATTTCCCATTCTTAATCTTCTCTTTTGCATTTACCGTTCATTGTTCGAGCATCATATCCTTGACTCTCTTCCTCTTTCCGTGGTGAGCCATGGCTAAAACGTTGCCAAGAAAGACTCAAATGTTTCACACTGGCTGTTCCCTAATGATTCTAATCGGTTTGTTTGTTGTATATGTATTTCCTGTGCACATCATTGAATTGCAATTTGCTGTCGTTTAAATAATTCACCCCTAGATTTAACTGAAATGCGAAGTGCAACATAATTTACATGGCTATCATTCATATTGGTGATCTTTATGAGCCGAACTGCTGCCAGGCATTACTTAGCACGTGTATGATGATGATCATCATCATAATTATGCTAAGTCATGTTTGATATATTGATGATCATCATCATGCTGTTATGTATCGTATTCTCTGGTATATAAGAAACTCCGAAAAATGAGTCTCACCCAAAAACTTGTGCCCCGCGTCAATAAAGCTGAACAAATTTTATAACACACACACAGTTAACAAATTATATAATGCAGTCTCAACTCTTGTTTTTAAATACATGAGTCAAAAAGTGCATCATAATCCGGGGACAACAATAATATTAATATTTGTTGCGTACCTTAGTCTTTGCAACCCATATGTGTGCGCGTGCGTGTATGTCTGAAGCAAGGCCACATCATGGGTCACAATGGAAATATCAGCTTCTACATAAATGCTTCGGGTTCAGGGGGGGGGGGGGGGGCTGTGAGATCAATTTCAGACTAATTTTATTCTTACGGTCGGTCGGAGTAACCGCTTAAACAAATATTTTCCAACCTGCGCCCGGGGTTGACAACCACGCTTCATGTGCTCCCTCACCCATGGCCTCCCGCCTCTCTGCCCAGAGCAGTCGGGGACCTGAATCTTTTCTTTTCCAGGGCAACCCATTCCATCACCAGCAGCAGCAGCAGCAGCGGCATGGCTGGGTTTTAAACAGTGCAATCAACATTCCTAATAACAAACATCACTTAATTTGTAATATTCCAGCTCTGGGAATTAAAGGCTATATTTAATTTTTTTTCTAATTGCTGCCACTAATGTCACGATTACTACACCAGAACCTGCGTTCCAGACAGACGTCGTCGGCTCGATCTCCTGGAGCGGCAATTGCAACAGCGGGCAAGCGTCTTAAATTCCCCACCTCTGTACACCCAGCCTGGGCTGGACAGCTGTGAAAAACAACTTCGTGGACATTCCAACTCGCATCGAATGTCTACTCGTGCGAATGGGCACGCCGCGGTCGAGTGCGGTGGGGTAAAGTGTGGGTTATCCCGCCTCTTTCAAAACGTATGACCAGTGTGGAAGAGTAGGCCAAATTTCCTCTAGAAAGAATCTCTAGAGCTCTCTTTTGCGGAGGCCCTTCTTGCAGCATTGGCGTGAGCAAGACATTGCAGGGTGCGCCTTTACCTTAGCTTACTTGAAAAAATAATTGTCGAAGAAATATTTATTGTATGTTGAACTTATTTCGCACCATACGTAGCCAATTGTGCCAATCGGAGGCGCAGGTTGAATAAATATTGATCTTCGAGATGTGTTTTTTTTTGTAAAATGTATTTCGTGTGAATGGTATTCACAAGAATTGCCCACCGGTATAATGGCCAAACCACATCGCATTGTCTGTTGGTGAGGGGTACGTGGTCACATTCTCCAAAACGTGGATTGCTCTGAAATCTTGAGATGGTTATCAAAGCTTGGAATGCGTGCACTATTGATGTCTCCGTGTGCACTTTTGCTTTAGATGTAAATAAAACAAACAAAAAAATACATGAATTTGGGAGCAAAACAAATTCCACACCATCGATGTCATCTTTTAAAATCTAAGTTCCCACACTTCGCTTGACCTTAAACACCGAAGCTGTACTCTGCTCCAAACATACTCGGGGGGAATATGCCACAGACAGCTTCAAAAAACAACTCGGGTGTGTAAGGAGCATGTAGGTGTTTAATTCCATCGCCGAAAAAATGTCAAAGGCGGCTCGTCATTAGCGGCGCACAACACCGCGTGAGTGATTGTCCTTTAGAAATCCTACACACGCGTAGTCAAAACATTTTGAGAACATGGTGCTCACTCAAGGGTCGTACCGACTTCTTTGAAGAAGAAAAAAATGGGGCTGCACATGTCCACGGATATCTCATATTCAACGAAGACTGTGTCTTGACATTAACGACCTTCAAAAAGGTCGATGGTTTAGAACAGGGGTCGGGAACCTTTTTGACTGGAAGAGCCATAAAAGCCAAATATTTCTAAATATATTGCATTGAGAGCCATATAGTATTTTTAACGTATAATAAATTAAATATGTCTTACTTTTAATGCGACTTCTGGTGCTGCATGGTTTTGCTGATGGCCTTGTAGTCTGGTTCGTACGTGGTGAGGTTGAGCTTCATGCAGGCGTTGAGGCCCCGTGACCCGTGAAATGTATCTTCAAAACTAATTTCTGTTTACTTTAAAATGACACAGTATTATTAAGCAATATCACAAGTATTTTAAAATCAGTTCCAAACTGATTTTTTTAAAAAAAATTTTCAACTCAAAATTGTCTGGGAACCATATGCCGTCACCAGAAGAGCCATATATGGCTCGCGAGCCATAGGTTCCCGACCGCTGGTCTAGAACATCAATCATTGCTTGTAATTCCCCTTCACACCCAACAAACAATATTGAATTTCGATTTAAAGCTTTCGTGACTGCAGGGATTCATCTTCTTGGTTCTTTCGGTAAAGTCACGTAGAAGGGAAGTAATAAAATAATAAAAATAAAACATAATAAAACAATTCTCACGACGTTTCGGCCACAACGCAAGCAGCCGTCCTCAGGTGAAAACCAGGTCCGTCGAGGCGACAGAGTCTGAATGAAACAGCACACGGGCTTAGAGCATATATATAAGCTGGGCGCATTGACAAAGGAATTTGCATATCAACAGGAATTTAGCATATTTATGGGAAATGCAGGAATGTAATTAGTACTGCATATGCATGTGCATTATGCAGGATTAACAGCATCAAAGGGAGCTGCAGTTACTGCTGCTGCAGCAGTTGCTGCTGCTGCTGCAGTTTCTGCTGCTGCTGCAGTTGCTGCTGCTGCTGCAGTTGCTGCTGCTGCTGCACTTGCTGCTGCTGCTGCACTTGCTGCTACTGCAGCAGCAGCAAGTGCAGCAGCAGCAGCAAGTGCAGCAGCAGCAGCAACTGCAGCAGCAGCAGCAACTGCAGCAGCAGCAGAAACTGCAGCAGCAGCAGCTGCAGTAGCAGCAAGTGCAGCAGCAGCAAGTGCAGCAGCAGCAGCAAGTGCAGCAGCAGCAGCAACTGCAGCAGCAGCAGCAACTGCAGCAGCAGCAGAAACTGCAGCAGCAGCAGCAACTGCTGCAGCAGCAGTAACTGCAGCTCCCTTTGATGCTGTTAATCCTGCATAATGCACATGCATATGCAGTACTAATTACATTCCTGCATTTCCCATAAATATGCTAAATTCCTGTTGATATGCAAATTCCTTTGTCAATGCGCCCAGCTTATATATATGCTCTAAGCCCGTGTGCTGTTTCATTCAGACTCTGTCGCCTCGACGGACCTGGTTTTCACCTGAGGACGGCTGCTTGCGTTGTGGCCGAAACGTCGTGAGAATTGTTTTATTATGTTTTATTTTTATTATTTTATTACTTCCCTTCTACGTGACTTTACCGAAAGAACCAAGAAAAAAACAATATTGAATTTGCACACGTTTCAGAACACGATTGGTAACCCCCGTCATCAAATCATTTTGACCGCCCGCCCTTGTAAAATACGGCTGATATACAAAGATAAATAAGATAAATAAGTTGTCCCAAGCACAGCCTTTCAGCTGCCGATTCCATGCCCAGCCTTGGCTGTTTACATCGTCATCCCCGTTCGAGTAGCTCTCCCCAGCCTTTCAGGCATCTCCACTTGTTACCCGCTGGTCCCCTGCATTCGTTAAGGCCGCCACTCGCTCCGTGTTTTGCCTCCAGCGTGCGTCATTTCGGCGGCCCGTGACGTCGGTGTCAAGGCCGTAGGTTCGGTGGCCTAAACAAAATATAATCCGCTGAGAGTGAACACCGAGAGAGGCGCTGTCAAAGTGGGTTACGCGCGGCCACGTGGCCACGTCCAGTGGGAATTGGAGGTCATGTGTTGCAACAAAGTGGGCGAGCCACTGAACTAAACTAGTTTTATTTTACCAGGTGAGGCCCACTGAGCTAAATCGCTCTTTTTCAGAAGCGACCTGGCCACAAATGCCAGCTCGACGAAGAGGCTTGTCACGTGGACATTGATGGCAGCCAAATACTCTGCAACAGGCTCACAATGGTGGTGGAGCGATGAGCCTAGCTCATGCACAGGAGCGTGGTGATTCGTAGTGTGAGGAGTCCTTCGTTCAGCAGTGGATAGATAATGGCTGACGGTGGTTAAGGATAACCCAGTTGACAAGATACACAACTGCTATCAATAGACAGACACACATTTGTGGAATATCATATGTTGTATATTGCAGATAAGGTGACCTTTAAGTTCAAATCCAGACTTTGGTGAAAGGTTTAAAAGAGTTGCAAACAAGATAGAAACGTCATGGGGCCTTCTTTGTCAGTACCAAAATAAGATAATAGGTTTACCCCTTTTTTCTGGCAACAAACAGATGTTAAGATGTTAAAACACCAAACTGAAACCTTTATTCAAAGAATCATGTCTGCATTAATCACAATACTTGTGGTCAGAATGCAAACAAAAAACATACTCTGATGATATATGCATTGTCGTTGAAACTGATTTGTTCACACTAGAGACAGCTTTATTTTGAGCCTCGTCTCACAACGGTGTTAGACCAGAGGACGCCTTTTGGCCTATTGGCGTCCTCTGGTCTAACACCGTTTTGAGACTAGGCTCAGAGCAATGGACTTCTTTTCAAACGGAAAGAAAACGTTGCCTCTCAATTCGTGCCAAGAATTGATGTGACCGAGCCGGTAACATTCAATGAGATAGTTTGAAGTTAAACAATTTAGGAATAGTCGTGGATGCGCATGGACTATCTAAAGCTTTCCGACGTGTGTTTATCTTTAGAAGTATTCAATTTGCAATAAGACAGCCGACGGCAATCGGTCTCGTGCAAAAAACTTGTTTTCATATTTTGTGCTGGATCAAATGGGGCCGCTTTTTAATCGGGAAAATACATGGATAGCAACACAACTTTATACTAAATGTTTCTCACATTGGATCATCTTTATAGGTGCTGTCGTGCCACCCTATTTACGGACAAATGGACAGTTAAGGCAGAACATTTGTCAACCTCCTTGTTGGAGACCATTCATAAAAAAAAAGGTTTTTAAATATTAAACAAAAAAAATAGATAGTTTTCAAACACAGCAGAAGTACAGCACAAATGGAAATTGCTAGCTTTGGACTTCAATTATTTCAGCCAGGCATCTTATAGCTATGCAGCAATGCAGTCTTAATGAAGGCCCATTTCCTGAGTTCCTACTGTGCACACAGGCACTGGTGATAAAGACATCATTGGCCAATCACATTGATATTGTATAATTCATTATTACTCCACTCCAATATTAGTCTGGCACGTGGTGAGTGAATTTCCCAGAGACAATCACAGAAGTCACCATCGGAGGCAATTCCGTCCTCAACTGAAATCTCAGGCTGATAATTTCCACTTTTGTTGCGGCTGTAAACTTGTTGAAGACGTGTGCGTGTGTGTGTGCGTGCGTGTCCACACCTGAGCAAGGGGTTTCAATTTTAATTACATCTTTCTTGCACTCTATTGGCTCAACATAAGTAACTTTTTGCACTTTTGGCTCACCAAATTGGACAACGTTGTGCAATTATTTCTCAGCGTATGCTAGGAATATCAAACAACGATCTCGTGAACATTTGGAACAACCAGGAAATTGTTATACCTCTGCTGCCCTTAAATGCAGTGACCGTTGAGTCAGTGACGGCCCTCTCTTCACCGACCAACCGAATTTCGGTAAAAGTCCGGGTCAGAATGTCCTCACCTGCATCAACAGCCCCGGGTCAGTGGTGGAAACTCCACATTTCTATGGCCAGGGCCATAAGTTCAAGCACCGTTGGCTTGATAACAGCGGTACGTATTTTCTCAACCCTGCATTGATTACGATGAATGGTTGAGTCGGCCTCCCCGGCCGGGATCCGAGCTCACATCCCACCCGCTTGCGAGTCGAGCGCTCCAACAGCTGCAACGGCACACGGCCGCATTTCGACACCAGCAGCTGCAATGGCCTCCTAAACACGGTCATCTTTTTTCTTGTCGTTCTCTCGCGACGTCACCCAAAGCGAAATTTGGGCCAGTACCTCGGTGCGCTCTCCGCGGCCTTCCTTTGCACCTTGACGGCCGGCGGCGCCGATCGGGCCGTCGTCTGCTTGGGCACGGCCACCGATGCCGGCGCCTTCTTGCCGACGAAGCGAAACGTCTTATCGCCGGCGACGGCCGCGGCGTCGGAGGCACGAGCGGAATCGTCCGTCGTGCCGCTGAAGAGCGGCAAGAAGTGCGTCGAGACGTGGTTGGGTCCCAGACGGGGGCTGTTGCCGCGTCGCAGGAGGCCGCGCTTGTTCAGGGCCAGGTACCAGGCGCTGGCGTGCGGCGCTGGTGTGATGGGGTGGGCGGCCGAGGAGTATGTGTTGTAGCTGTTCTCCTGGTAGGTCTCGCGGAACCTGCACTCGTTGTTGAACTTTGCCTTGGTCGCACGGAGGGGGCATGGACGAGGATTAGCGGTGAGCCGGGTAGAAGGAGCGGCAGCAGCGGCGGTGGCAACGGCAGCGGTTGCGGGCAAAGTGGTGTCAGCGCAGCGACAGCAGAAGTAGCAGCAGTCGTGGTGTCAGCAGCAGCAGCAGCAGGAGTACCAATGGCACCAGTAGCAGCATAATCAGAAGCGGCAATAGTATCAATCGCAGTGTAATCAGCAGGAGTAACGGATGTATTAGTATCAGCAACGACAGATGGAGAATACGCATTGATATCAGCAGAAGCAACACTATGAATTAAAAATCATCAGAGCGGTGATTCAAATAAATTGTGTGGCATTGTTGTAGGAACAGAGTAATTGCGTCACGACAGAGTTTGGTGTTCAAAATTAAACACATGTTGTGGCTTGTACAGCTACAAGACGAGTCAACTTTCCAAATATTTCATGGGTCCAGGCCAGATTAAAATAATCAAGTAAATGCCGTTATTAACTCAGGAAACCTTCTCTGAGTCTTGTGGCAGATTAACGTATAAATTGTATGATTTTCTTACATTGTAATAATAGATTCTTGGGCGCACCATTCGATATGGCTGCAATCATAAGAATCAGAAGAGAGTTGGAACTGAAAAATCAACGAATCGTTACATGGCATCTATCGTTATATATATAAAAACAATTATACCACGAACTTTTTTTTGCAAAAGCTATGTATTTGCTGTTTGAACACCACTCACACTTTGGACGTATGCATGGTGAACTTCTTTCGCGCCGTGCTTAGGGCACAAAAGTGGCACCGTGATCGCCACTTTTGTGTGCGGCAGTGTAGCGATTAGCTTACTGCGCTACGAAACCCGGTGACCCGAGTTCGATTCCCGCTCACGGCCAACACCAGTGTCGATTTTTTGAACCGGTTCCTGGATCCCCCTTGGTCGACTCAGCCTCAAATGAGTACCTGGGACGGTGTGAAAACATCGCTACTGGGAAGACAAAAGGCGGCCGGACGTGGTGCTGGCCACACACCCCCTCGTGTGCCCTTCAGTCTTTCATAAGTGCTCGCTAACAGCACTTGCAGCAAATCTGTTAAGGTTATATGGGGGATCTTTGTCTTTGCCACGGTAAGCACGCTGTGCTGCGAACCCGGTCACCCAAGTTCGATTCCCGTTCACGGCCAACGCCAGTGACAATGATCTTAACCGGTCCTGGGCCTCCCCTAGGTCGTCTCAGCCTAAAATGTGTACATGGTGTGGTGTGTAAACATCGGCACTGGGGAGACAAAGGCGGCCGGGTATTGTATTTTTTACCCACCCACTCATGTGCCGTGCCCGCCTTCACAGGTGCTGCTCGCTAACAGCACTTGCCGCAGCAGTCTGTTCAGGCTATACGGGGGAACTTTGTCTTTGTGCGTGCGTGCGTGCGTATGGACGAGATCTTACAGAGGCGTAGATTTTCCCCTTGTAGTTCATGGCCAGGAATCGATTGCTGTAGGTTCCCCTGATGACCACGATGCCCGGCGAGAGGGCGAATATCTCCAGCATACCTGCAAACCGACGTCACACATCGCCAGCGGGTTGGTCTCTCACTCGGCGGTGGCTGGGGGTTAGGGCCATCAAGTTAAACGAACAACATTTCATTGTCTCTATGGGTCCTTTTAACCGGTATCAAAATTATGAACAAATGAAGAATGTGAAAATTATCAATAATAGTCGGTCGACCGCTTGTGTTGCGATCAAAACGTCGTAATTTATTTTATTTTATACCTACGTGACTTTACCGATAGAACCAAAGAGTATGTTAGCAGATGTTCAAACTGACCTCCATTAACATTAATGTGTACCGTGAATTATCTTTTGAAATAAATTTCGGACTTTTTTGTGGTCTCAAAACCGCTTTGAGTGTTTAGTTAAGTCGTCCTTGCCCCGCACCTCCAATCAGCGTCGTTGGCTACGTACGGTGCGAAAGAAGTTCAACATACACACATTCAGGGTTCTTGGTCGACTTTTTTTTTAAATAACAGATTCCAGGTGACCCCCACAGGAAGAAGAAAAAAAATAGATATTAACAATGCGGTAAAATCATTAACATTGTTTTAATGCCGGTGTTAAAATAAATGAAATAACCTGATGCGTCCTGACACTGGCCCACACTGCGCTTAAGTCGGGTCCACAGCTGAGCGATCAGCTGAGCAACCAATTCGCTGTCAAAGTCATCGCGCAACTGGTTGCAGCGACGTCCGCGTGCCAACTTGCGGCTAGCTTGCAACCGCAAGTCGAAAGCAACTGGTCGCGGCAGTTGTAAAAACATCGCCTTTACTTTCACAGGAACACTGCTACGCACCCCGTGTGTTTAGCCGAGCAAAGAAATTGGAGGGCGTTAAACATGCTTGACACGATGACTTTAACACTATGTAACGCATCCTATATGTGCAGGTACAGCCCTGTTGTCAATCCACTGCTGGATGAGGGCCTGCCCGGACCTCTGCGCGGGTCACGGGGTTTTTTTCGGCGCATCACCACGCTGCACAGTGCGGCTTGGTAATGTGGTGGGGTGGGGAGCATAGAGGTACAGCGCAACAAACTGATCTTGCTGCCATCTCTGTTGCCCACAACATAGCCCAAAGTGTCCGATGACAACCTGTTTGTGCATGGTGGTCGCACAATCAACGACTATCCAGGCTCAAACCCTACCTATCTCCCAACACGTGACGAGATTTTGCATATTCAGGTTTACGTGATCATCGGCAATTTTTTAAAATCAGGATTTATGTCTTGAAAATGTCCATAGGACCTGAAATGGTCACTATTTTTCAGCAGGCACCCTTTATAGTGAAGTGTGTAACTCAAAATAATAATAATCGTCGTTGTGGAGAATATAAATAACACGATAGATAAGCAGACAATGTTTCCGTCATATATCTGTCTCTCCACATGAAATATATATAAACCGTGTTTTTACACATCTCATCGGTACCCTGCGGCTTTCTGGGGGTACGTAATTCCATCGGCATGGTCAACACAAGCCAACTCCGGCACGGCTTCGATACGCTGCACGATCGGCACCAGGGGTGTGGCGGTCGAGTGTGCAGGCGGTGCAGCTGCACAGAAGGGCCTGTGGGCCGGCTTGCCTTTGGCAAAATTACGTATGTTCTGTATTTTAAACTTATTTCGCAGCGTACGTAGCCAACCGTGCTAACCGGAGGTGTATTCACAGCGCAGGTTCGTGGAGCCAAATCAATGTTTAGGGGACCTTTTTTGACAGTATCAAAGCATAAAAAAGAATAATAGGTTTTACTCTTTCTGGCAATGAAATATGTGTTAAGATGTACCTTGCAAAAGTTAACTATTTGGTGGTTGAACATCTTAACACCTATTTTATTGCCACCTGTTCATATTTTTCATACAAATCAATGTCGCCTTCTCTCCGAGTTGCATCAGAATCTGTATTTATACTGGAGGAATCCGATGAGCTATGAAGTTCTTTTTGACAGATGTCCAGAGTTATAGCGAGCGTGTGGCTGACTTTCCGTGTCCGTCTGCGCAGTTTTAAAAGCCCGCGTTCCGTTTTGTCAACGACCACGCTTCAAGTCCATACATCATAGCTGACAAATATATTTACTTAAATCAATTTAACTATATACACATATTATACGTATTTGTTTTCTCTGCTAATATGCCGCCTTCGCTTGCCTCACAGCCCGAAAGACTCTTTAGAAACACAGTAAACGCACACGTGTTTTAGTTAGTAGGTGTATTTATATAATGTGTGCACGTGTATTAACAATTCATAATTCTTTTTTGCCATTGTCAATCCACTGCTGGACAAAGGCCTTGCCACTCCATGTTGGTCACGGCAATTGTTTGACCATACTTCACCATATGCTGGTAAGTTTGGGTTGGTGAAGCGGTGGGCAAACGAGGGGTGGGGAGATGCCCGGATTGGTTAAGTTATCACTCGCCACTGATGTTAGCTATGGCCAGTGCCTGATGATCCCAGTAGCACAAGTAGCTACAAATGCTACGGGCCCCGCACTTTCAAGGGCCCCGCGCTAAATGCTTTCAAGCTATAAATTCCGGTTCAGTGGTTCTGCACTTGCTCTATTACTATAGTACTATACTGCCTTCAACTTTTATGAACGACTGGGTGTTTAAGGTTAGCGATTTGTTGTATTATCTGGCTGTATAGCAAATTTTAAAAATACAATTGCTTTACTATTCAAGTAAAAAAATTGTCTTTTCATATTTACGTGTTTTTTTTTAATTAGAGCCTCTTTATAACTTTTGCTACAGGCCCCGCACTAGCTTAATCCGGCACTGGCCATGGCCGTGCATATAACCCATCTTGTCCAGCTCATAGCGCGGTGTGTAGTTGATAATAACAACGATCGCCGCCATTCGCCACGAAGTGGCGGTGACGTCCCCACGGCGCGTTGTGCCAGGCTAGGTGCACTTTGAGGCCACGTGAAGTGTGGAAGCCTCGCTGGCAGGAGGTCAGGGACAGACCCAGCAGGTGCCATTGGTTGACTTGACTGAGATTACTGGCAGATGCACCAGCTGTGCCCCCTACTGTGCCAACTTGCTGCATGTTAACCACCCGGTGATCTGCTCGTTGTTGTGAACGTCGCTCCTCTGCCCGCCGTTGTCGGATGGCGACTGCTTCCAACTGCCCAGTCGCGTCCTTCACGAGCCTCCTGCATAGGGAGGGCTGGTAACCCCTCCACCTGGCACTTTTTAGACCAAGCACTATGGTGGAAACCAAGGCCGTAATGATAGTATATATTGGGGGGGACATATTCCCCCCAATATTCAAATATGCTCAAAATGTCCCCCCCAATATATTGCTATAAAATAGATTCATGTTTATATGATTGTGGTTATGGTTGTACTTTATGAATCCCTAATCTCTGCCATTACATACAATGAAATAAGAAAAGGTAAAAAAGAAAAAAACATAGCAATGTGATACAATACACTATTAGACATTATTGTAAAAAAAATAATAATAAAGTCCATCCCATGTGTTAGTGAATTTTAGAAAAATTTTAGGCAGAAAATTCGTTTTCAAATTTAGATTTTTTTCTGGGGGGGACCCCCGGACCCCCTGGAAGATGTGGTCCTCCTCAATGTTGACTCCATGGCTACGGCCTTGATGGAAACCCCGAAGTAAGTTGATAAACACGCGCATGCACGCGTGGCAGAATGAAGATCGCATCACACGAGTCTCATCCCCCCCAACCCCACGCACGAAAGGCGTCGTTGGCCTTCAGGACGCGCTGACCGGCGTGGCGAAGCATGGCCAAATATCCCCCACGACCAGCACGGCGTGCGGAGGCCCTCATCCTGCAACGGACCTGACGAAAGGGCTGCATGCGCGTACACAGCAACGCATTGCCATCGAGTATTCGCCTCGATAGTACGAGGTGTGATAATTGTTTTTTTACCCTTCTATCTGGCAACAAAACTGACACCTTTTTTTACAAGGAGTCATGTTTGCATAGACCACATTACCTGCAGCCATAATGCAAACAAAAAACACAACTCTGATAATGTATGCACTGTCCTTGAAGTTGCATATATTATCATAGTTATGTTTTTTGTTTGCATTATGGCTGCAGGTATTGTGGTCTATGCAAACATGACTCCTTGTAAAAAAAGGTGTCAGTTTTGTTACCAGATTGAAGGGTAAAAAACCAATTATCATATTTTTTACAGGCAAATGATGTTCCAATGGTGTAAAGTACGAGGTGTGTTTAAGGCGACATGAACACGCGTTAACAGGTGGACAGCGCTGCGGGTCTCCAAAACCCAGAACTCCCACGAAACCTCTCCCGAAGTTGCCCTCTCGCCGTGGCTCCTGATCGTCTTACGCAAGGAGGGAATAGAAATTCGACGGAATGCACGTGACGTCAAGAGCGCGGCAGCTCACGCGGTATCGTGAAGGGGGTTAAGCCCGTGTTACGGGACTTAGGCAGAAACGTCGCGAGGGGGGTGTGATGTGACGGGGGGGGGGGGTGCTTACGCATCGCGCCTCTTATCGCGTCTGCGCAAAACGCTTTTAAGATAATTCCCATTCGCCTCCGAGCATCGTTATGCTCATGCCGCGGCTCTGCCCGACGCCGTTGATATCCTTGCGACCGTCAAATATGCTCAGGAGCTGGACGGCAAGTGATGTCGAGGTCTGCCAGTCGGGGCGAGAGGGCTTCGGGAAGCAGCGTTCGCGTGGTCATTCCTCCTCCGCCAGTGTTACACAACAGTGTTAGACCAATATTACACCGGTGTTTTACACCAGTGTAACACCAATATTACACTGGTGTTTTACACCATTGTTAGACCAATATTACACCGGTGTTTTACACCAGTGTAACACCAATATTACACTGGTGTTTTACACCATTGTTAGACCAATATTACACCAGTGTTTTACACCAGTGTAACACCAATATTACACTGGTGTTTTACACCATTGTTAGACCAATATTACACCGGTGTTTTACACCGGTGTTACACCAATATTACACTGGTGTTTTACACCATTGTTAGACCAATATTACACCGGTATTTTACACCATTGTTAGACCAATATTACACTGGTGTTTTACACCATTGTTAGACCAATATTACACCGGTGTTTTACACCAGTGTAACACCAATATTACACTGGTGTTTTACACCATTGTTAGACCAATACTACACCGGTATTTTACACCGGTGTTACACCAATATTACACTGGTGTTTTACACCATTGTTAGACCAATATTACACCGGTGTTTTACACCAGTGTAACACCAATATTACACTGGTGTTTTACACCATTGTTAGACCAATATTACACCGGTATTTTACACCGGTGTTACACCAATATTACACTGGTGTTTTACACCATTGTTAGACCAATATTACACCGGTATTTTACACCGGTGTTACACCAATATTACACTGGTGTTTTACACCAGTGTTAGACCAATATTACACCGGTATTTTACACCGGTGTTACACCAATATTACACTGGTGTTTTACACCATTGTTAGACCAATATTACACCGGTGTTTTACACCAGTGTAACACCAATATTACACTGGTGTTTTACACCATTGTTAGACCAATATTACACCGGTATTTTACACCGGTGTTACACCAATATTACACTGGTGTTTTACACCAGTGTTAGACCAATATTACACCGGTGTTTTACACTGGTGTTACACCGGTGTTACACCAATATTACACCGGTGTTTTACACTGGTGTTACACCGGTGTTACACCAATATTACACTGGTGTTTTACACCATTGTTAGACCAATATTACACCGGTATTTTACACCGGTGTTACACCAATATTACACCGGTGTTTTACACTGGTGTTACACCGGTGTTACACCAATATTACACCGGTGTTTTACACTGGTGTTACACCGGTGTTACACCAATATTACACTGGTGTTTTACACCATTGTTAGACCAATATTACACTGGTATTTTACACCGGTGTTACACCAATATTACACTGGTGTTTTACACCAGTGTTAGACCAATATTACACCGGTGTTTTACACTGGTGTTACACCGGTGTTACACCAATATTACACCGGTGTTTTACACTGGTGTTACACCAATATTACACCGGTGTTACACCAATATTACACTGGTATTTTACACCAGTGTTACACCGGTGTTACACCAATATTACACCGGTATTTTACACCGGTGTTACACTGGTATTACACCGGTACTTTACACCATTGTTACGCCAGTGTTACACCAATATTACACCGGTGTTTTACACCAGTGTTGCGCCAGTGATACACCGATGTGTTCGATGACTGTCGAAACCAGCAGGTTGCAATGTTCGAATGAGCCGTTCATTCTGGACGTGCAAGTCCCCCCACTCTGTCTCTCGCGGCCCACTGTGACGAGTGTTTTCGTGCTACCTCAAGCACAACTCATAGCACCGTTGAGGTGACCGGTGATGATAGCGAGCGACGACGGAGCCGAACGAGTCCCACGTGGCGTCTCGTGGTGTCGTGGCTCGGCAGACGGTGCCATCAAAACCTGGTTCTTAAGGATAAAGCCTCTTTGACACTTGGGGATTGATGTGCCGATAACGGGTTTTGGGGTTTCTTGAGGATGCAGAAGAAATAGTATCGGCACACCCGACGATGTGTGCAGTAATACGGTAATTCGTGACGATTGCTTGTCCAGGAAAGCATCGCTGAGTCCCAAGGGACTTTATCAAGAGGGCCTTGGCTGCATTGGGACGTTTGGCCAATTTCTATCAGTGAGTGGTTGGCCTCATGCGCAAGGAATCCGGAGTGTCCGGAGAAAACCCCGCAGCAATATAAAGTCATCGCACTCAACACTCTGCCGTCGTGCAGTTAAACAAATCATTTGACGACGCTACTGCGTTGGCAGTGGTGCACAGGCACAAATTACAAGACAAAACGCAACACATTTGTAAAAAAATTAACCCGTAAAAAAAAGTTTTTCACTATAAATCCTTTATATGCGTGGCGGATAGAGTCCTCTCGTCTTCTGGCTTGAGATGGCTGCCACCTATGGGTCAGATGATTGCCTGCCACCATTAAGCAATTGGTAATTAAATATAAAAAAAAATTCCTAAAAAGTGTAAAGTTATGGAAATTTTTTTCACGAAAATAAATTGTCACGCACAACGAGTCTGTGTGCAAAATGTCAGCTCGATTGGATCACGGGAAGTGGGTTAAAAAACGACCGAAAGATTTGCACGCGCGCAAGCAAGCAAGTGAACTTAATATAAAGGATTTTTAAAAAACCACTGTGGCCCTTTATCATAAAACATCATCTATTATATGTTTTTCTTTTCTAAAGGTAGTGTTATTGACGAATGTGTTGAGTTTGTTTTCGTTATCTTCTGGCTAATTCACATCCCCCACGCCTACAACACCTGGCAAGCCTTGGCGTTCACCCATCCAGGCACTAACCAGACTCAACCCCTGCTTAGCGTCAGAGATTTGCTGAAATCGGGTGCATTCATGGCGATTTGGTCAAAAGCCAAATATGATTTTAACGATCACGTTAAATAGTTGGCAGGGTGAGAAAGACTTTGTCCAGATTCCGAGGGCCCGTAGCTATCCATCACTGAATAACCATTATACTTTA
This sequence comes from Lethenteron reissneri, assembly GCF_015708825.2. Taxonomy (NCBI): domain Eukaryota; kingdom Metazoa; phylum Chordata; class Hyperoartia; order Petromyzontiformes; family Petromyzontidae; genus Lethenteron; species Lethenteron reissneri. The sequence goes on along the minus strand of NC_083825.1, from coordinate 8,756,014 downwards.
CAGCATCCAACTCGGATAGACATAACGAGTGAGTGTGTGTGTGTTTTTGTAACCTGCTATCTCGCGTGTGCGTGTACGGTCAGGGTGTCACGTGACTCGAATACTCTTTTCAATGTTTGTGTTTCCTTAATGGATCGAGAATACTCAGTCGCCATCGTTGTTAGCAAACGCTGCCGCATAACAAGATACAACACTGCGTCATTTCTATGGTAACGGAATAAAAGCATGGGGGGGACATACACGGAACCTGACAATGGCTGGATTCAACATTAACTTTAATGTTGTTGTTGTTTGACTTGCATCCCACTGGGATTTTTGCACACAGCGTTGGTGTACGGTGTTTTTTCTGCAATATTTTGCTGTCTTTTCTTGGATTTTCTGTTTGCACTTATTTACATATTCACTTTAAGATGTTTTTTGTTCATGTTTTTGTTTTTTGTTTGTTGCGGTTGCACCCGATTCAAGAGCCGAATGGCTCACAGAGCTATACCTAATAAATGAACTTTAACATCGGAGCCTAAGTGTCCTTGAGATTCCGTTACCGTGAAATCTGCCATCGTCAGCCGTGATCTATCCGCTGCTGAATGGTGGCTTGTGTACGGCCATGATTGTTCGTCTTCGGACCGGAGAATGAGAAATTTAATTTTGAAGAATAGAAAAAAAGTCTGTCTCATAGTCCGAGGATTTTGAAAGGTGGCCCCCTCCCTTGAGAGCAAACATAGGACGCGCAGTGTACGCACAACACAGTGCACGTAGAAAGATCGGATTTAAAATCTGTATTCGGACTGGAGGAATCCGATGAGCTACAAAGCTCTTGTTCGCAGATGTCCATTCGGGGCGAGTCAGCAAGACAACGTTCGCCTTCCGGGCCTGGTAACCGCTCAGCAGTAGAGCAAGGGGCGGCTCGCACACAGACGAGTACGAGTTCAAATCGTGGTTTGGGGGCATTGACCAGGCCAATACTTTCGTCCGCTGTCGATAACATAAGTAGCACTTTTGTGTGGAAAGGTCAACAGCGGTTGTCCTCTGGATGGATGGACTCGCCTCGTGGCATAGAAACGTTGCATTTCACCACCACCGCTGCTGGCTCAGGGCTGTGAACAGGAGATGAACACCGAGCACCTCCGTGGTCGTTTGAGCGAGAAATCACTTGGACTCGTACCAATACGTCCGACACAGCACACACACACAGGGAGAAACACAGCACACACACACAGGGTGCCACACAGCACACACACCCCCAGGGTGCAACACTGCACACACACACACACAGGGTGTAACACAGCACACACACACAGGGTGCAACACTGTACACACACACCCAGGGTGCAACACTGCACACACACACACACAGGGTGCAACACTGCACACACACAGGGTGCAACACTGCACACACACAGGGTGCAACACACTACACACACACAGGGTGCAACACACACACACAGGGTGCAACACACACACACAGTGCAACACACACACACACCCAGGGTGCAACACTGCACACACACACACAGGGTGCAACACACACACAGTGCAACACAGCACACACACAGGGTGCACCACTGCACACACACAGGGTGCAACACACACACAGTGCAACACTGCACACACACAGGGTGCAACACACACACACACAGGGTGCAACACACACACACACAGGGTGCAACACACACACAGTGCAACACAGGGTGCAACACACACACCCAGGGTGCAACACACACACACATGGAGCAGCACACACACACACAGGGTGCATCATAGTACACACACAAGATGCAACACACACACAGTGCAACACAGCACACACACACAGGGTGCAACACAGTACACACACACACAGGGTGCAACACACACACACACACCCAGGGTGCAACACTGCACACACACAGGGTGCAACACACACACACAGTGCAACACAGCACACACACACAGGGTGCAACACTGCACACACACACACAGGGTGCAACACACACACAGTGCAACACAGCACACACACACAGGGTGCAGCACGGACAAGCGATGTAGTGTCGTGTCGTTGCTGTGCACGGAGAGGTGAGTCTCCACTTTGCTCAATCTGGCCGAGTAGTGTTTTTGTTTTAATTTGGGCTATTTATTTAGCTTTTGTCTGAATGTGATGTTTATGTTCTAGGCCCTGGTGTAAAGCACCGAGGTCCTGACGGTATTAGCACAATCTACGAATTAAAATCGTCGTTATTAAAACGGCGATGATGGTGACCTTCGGATAACATTTGTTATAATTAACAGTATTTTTTGACGCACAATGTTATTATTTCATTAACGATGACATTTGTTACGAATTTCCCAGCCGCTGCCAGCACAGTGCCTAAAGTTTGCAATTGAAGTTTAATTAATGGCCTGTAGCAACGAGCTCATTTATTACGATGTGTCCATCGATTGTTTTTCCTTGCTAGTGTTACTAAAGTGCAGGAGCAGCATTTTATTTTTTAGTCTCGCTTTTGAGGGCCAGTTACAGCATTTCTTCCCCTATCACAATCGCTCTTTAAATAAAACCACAGTTGCAGTACGGGTGACCCAGATGTGAATATTCCAAGCCGCAAGACAAATGAGCAAATGCTCAAGGTCGCGTGAAAAATAAGTTTTACCCTTTCTGGCAATAAAACAGGAGGCGGTAAGATATTCAAACCTTTTGCAATGAATCAAGTCTGCGTAAACCACACGCACCTGTGGCGAGCATGCAAACAAGCATTCTCTGATATTTAATGTGCCATTGTCTTTTAAACGGATTGGCCTACACCAGAGACGGTCTTCTTTATGGCCCAGTCTCACCACCAGTGTCAGACCAGAGAACACCAAAAGGCGAACATTACAAGGGCAATGCCACACGTATCAAAGCATGTATGGCTCAGGGTGAGCAGCTACATCATGGGACCTTTTTGCCGGTATCAGATACTGACACTGGTAAGGCTAGGCAATTGGTTTCAAAGACAATGCCATCTATTATGACAGAGAATGTTTGTTTGCACGTTCAACTCAAGTATGCGTGGTTCATGCAGCACTTGATCCCTTGCAAAAGGTATCCACTTGGGTGTTTGAAAATCTTAACACATCCTGTTTTATTGACAGAAAGGGTCGATCTTGATTTAAAACTTTCGTGACTGCAGGAATCCATACTCTTTGGTTCTTTCGGTAAAGTCACGTGGTTAGAAATAAAGGGTGTTATTAACCAGGTAAAACCTTCACTGTTTATGGTTGTTCCATCATATCTGCCGGGTACTAGTCTATTTTTCCGAGTTGATTTCCCCCCGCATCCCCAGCGTTTGGCATTGTTGCTGCATTGGCATTGCTGCTGCATTGGCATTGCTGCTGCATTGGCATTGTTGCTGCATTGGCATTGCTGCTGCATTGGCATTGTTGCTGCATTGGAATTGCTGCTGCATTGGCATTGTTGCTGCATTGGCATTGTTGCTGCATTGGCATTGTTGCTGCATTGGCATTGCTGCTGCATTGGCATTCTTGCTGCATTGGCATTGCTGCTGCATTGGCATTGTTGCTGCATTGGCATTGTTGCTGCATTGGCATTGTTGCTACATTGGCATTGCTGCTTCATTGGCATTGCTGCTGCATTGGCATTGCTGCTGCATTGGCATTGCTGCTGCATTGGCATTCTTGCTGCATTGGCATTGTTGCTGCATTGGCATTGTTGCTGCATTGGCATTGTTGCTACATTGGCATTGCTGCTTCATTGGCATTGCTGCTGCATTGGCATTGTTGCTGCATTGGCATTGCTGCTGCATTGGCATTGCTGCTGCATTGGCATTGCTGCTGCATTGGCATTGCTGCTGCATTGGCATTGTTGCTGCATTGGCATTGCTGCTGCATTGGCATTGCTGCTGCATTGGCATTGTTGCTGCATTGGCATTGCTGCTGCATTGGCATTGCTGCTGCATTGGCATTGTTGCTGCATTGGCATTGCTGCTGCATTGGTATTGCTGCTGCATTGGCATTACTGCTGCATTGGTATTGCTGCTGCATTGGCATTGTTGCTTCATTGGCGCTGCTGCTGCATTGGCATTACTGCTGCATTGGCATTGTTGCTGCATTGGCATTGCTGCTGCATTGGCATTGCTGCTGCATTGACATTGTTGCTGCATTGGCATTGCTGCTGCATTGGCATTGCTGCTGCATTGACATTGTTGCTGCATTGGCATTGCTGCTGCATTGGCATTGTTGCTGCATTGGCATTGTTGCTGCATTGGCATTGCTGCTGCATTGACATTGTTGCTACACTGGCATTGCTGCTGCATTGGCATTGCTGCTGCATTGACATTGTTGCTGCATTGGCATTGCTGCTGCATTGGCATTGCTGCTGCATTGACATTGTTGCTGCATTGGCATTGCTGCTGCATTGACATTGCTGCTGCATTGACATTGTTACTGCATTGGCATTGCTGCTGCATTGACATTGTTACTGCATTGGCATTGCTGCTGCATTGGCATTGTTGCTTCATTGGCATTGTTGCTGCATTGGCATTGTTACTGCATTGGCATTGTTGCTGCATTGGCATTGTTGCTGCATTGGCATTGCTGCTGCATTGGCGTTGCTGCTGCATTGGCATTGCTGCTGCATTGGCATTGCTGCTGCATTGGTATTGCTGCTGCATTGGCATTGCTGCTGCATTGGCATTGCTGCTGCATTGGCATTGTTGCTGCATTGGCATTGTTGCTGCATTGGAATTGTTGCTGCATTGGCATTGCTGCTGCATTGGCATTGCTGCTGCATTGGCATTGCTGCTGCATTGGCATTGTTGCTGCATTGGCATTGTTGCTGCATTGGCATTGCTGCTGCATTGGCATTGCTGCTGCATTGGCATTGTTGCTTCATTGGCATTGTTGCTGCATTGGCATTGCTGCTGCATTGGCATTGTTGCTGCATTGGCATTGTTGCTGCATTGGCATTGTTGCTGCATTGGCATTGCTGCTGCATTGGCATTGCTGCTGCATTGGCATTGCTGCTGCATTGGCATTGTTGCTTCATTGGCATTGCTGCTGCATTGGCATTGCTGCTGCATTGGCATTGCTGCTGCATTGTCATTGCTGCTGCATTGGCATTGTTGCTGCATTGGCATTGCTGCTGCATTGGCATTGTTGCTTCATTGGCATTGCTGCTGCATTGGCATTGCTGCTGCATTTGCATTGCTGCTGCATTGGCATTGTTGCTGCATTGGCATTGTTGCTTTATTGACATTGCTGCTGCATTGGCATTGCTGCTGCATTGGCATTGTTGCTTCATTGGCATTGCTGCTGCATTGGCATTGCTGCTGCATTGGCATTGTTGCTTCATTGGCATTGCTGCTGCATTGGCATTGCTGCTGCATTGGCATTGCTGCTGCATTGTCATTGCTGCTGCATTGGCATTGTTGCTGCATTGGCATTGCTGCTGCATTGGCATTGTTGCTTCATTGGCATTGCTGCTGCATTGGCATTGCTGCTGCATTGGCATTGTTGCTGCATTGGCATTGCTGCTGCATTGGCATTGCTGCTGCATTGGCATTGCTGCTGCATTGGCATTGCTGCTGCATTGGCATTGTTGCTGCATTGGCATTGCTGCTGCATTGGTATTGCTGCTGCATTGGCATTACTGCTGCATTGGTATTGCTGCTGCATTGGCATTGTTGCTTCATTGGCGCTGCTGCTGCATTGGCATTGCTGCTGCATTGGCATTGCTGCTGCATTGGCATTGCTGCTGCATTGGCATTGTTGCTTCATTGGCGCTGCTGCTGCATTGGCATTGCTGCTGCATTGTCATTGCTGCTGCATTGGCATTGTTGCTGCATTGGCATTGTTGCTTTATTGACATTGCTGCTGCATTGGCATTGCTGCTGCATTGGCATTGTTGCTTCATTGGCATTGCTGCTGCATTGGCATTGCTGCTGCATTGTTGCTGCATTGGCATTGCTGCTGCATTGGCACTCGTGCACCGCCCGTGCTCCTGGTGCTGTTGTTGATACACTTGGGCTACGCCATCCCCAAACCCTCATAAACAGTTTGCCTTTAGAGGCTGACTCCTCTGCCTGATGACGACCGCTTGTGTTGCGATCGAAACGTCGTGATTTGTTTGATTTTATTTCTAACTACGTGACTTTACCGAAAGAACCAAAAAGTATAGAAAGGGTAAAACCTACTCCTTATTTTCCATGCTCTACGTCGGACCACCCATCCCATGCGGGAGCACCCCATGGGCAGACGCGGCCACTAACTCCGCAAGTGAGAACGTGAACAGTCGGTGGCGGCTCATGGTGGTACAATGTAGCCCGTATGAGCTTAATGTAACGAACCCTACGCATCATAATTATCAGTGGAGTTAATGATGACCTTGGATTAGACCCATAGACTCAAGCGACAGCACAGTATGCCACGTCTTTTTCCACAACAAATTTAAATCAGCTCTTCGTTTGTTCAGTAAACATCCGGTGCGTGCAGTGTGTAACGGCATCAAATTTTTGTATTTGAATTGCGGACTTCCCACAAAGTGGTACCTATTTTATCTACCCGAGAGAGATGAAAACTAAACTATAACCTATTTTTAAATCCTTTATATTAAGTTCACTTGCTTGCTTGATTGCGCGCTTACGACCGTGCAAATCTTTCGGTCGTTTTTTAACCCACTTCCTGTGATCCAATCGAGCTGACATTTTGCACACAGACTCGTTGTCCGTGACAATTTATTTTCGTGAAATTTTTTTCCAAAATTTTACACTTTTTAGGAAAACAAAAATTATATTTAATTACCAATTGCTTAATGGTGGCAGGCAATCATCTGACCCATAGGTGGCAGCCATCTCAAGCCAGAGGACGAGAGGACTCTAGCCGCCCGTTTCAAAGACCAATGTGGGCTGGGTTGTGGCCCATTGAACACGCATATAAAGGATTTATAGTGAAAAACTTTGTTTTTACGGGTAAATTTTTTATTTAACCAGGTAAAGCCCAGTGAGCTATATAGCTCGTTTTCAGAAGTGACCTGGCCACAAATGATAGCCCAACGAAGTAACTTATCATGTGGAAATGTGCTGTAACCAAATACTCTAAACGCACGATTCTAAATGTGGAGGGAAAAACCGGAGGACCCGGAGAAAAATCCACACGACCACGGGGAGAGAGACACCGCAAACTCCAAATATACAGCAGCAGCAGGCGTCAGGGTCGGGATCGAACCCACGACCTCCCGCATACCAGGCGAGGTAGTTAACATCTCGTCACTAAGGGGGTTGCCTCAAACCCCAACCAGCAATCGAACTCACATTCCTTAAAATTGTGAGTGAAGCGCTCTCTCCACAGTGCCACCCAGCTCGATATCAATGACCATCAAACAAAAATCACCCTTATACAAATTATGAAACAAAGCAGGTGCTTAATGAAAATTACGTTAAACACAAAAAAGCCACACACACAACCGAGACACCCATTACGAACTTACGAGCCACTCTCGCAATTAACTTTAACAGACCTCCCTTTAATGAGCTCGCGAAACGAGACACCGGGATCCGGGGAGCCCAATGGACTCATTAATTGCGCCGTAATGGTTACGGGGCCCACCACCCCCCCCAACGCGCCCGTAATGACCGCGCGTAATCTCTTTAACCTGAAGAGCGAGAGTGAGCGAGCGTGCGGGTACAGGGGGGATGAGAGCGGATGGAAGGGTCAGTCGACATATGGGGTCCCCCGTGCGTCTCTCGCCTTCAAACGGAGAAGAGCTGCCACACCTGTCCCCGGGAAGAGGGAGCGCGGTGCTACATCTGGACCTTGGAAATCCCAGCGCAGCGTAGGGGCGCGACTTTTCATTTAATTATGATGAATGGCTCTCGTCGCTTTTGTGTGTGTCACGCTCTCGTCTCGCGATGTTGTTATTGCTGATATTTTATCTACACGGGTGCAAGTGCCGTGCGGTATGGGAGCGCTTGACTCGCATTCTGAAGGTTGAGAGTTCAAATCGCGGTCAGCTGGATCGGATTGAACTATCATAACGTCTGGGGTTGGTAAAATAGGTACTAGTTTGTGTGCCGGTTGCGCCATGCGGCGACAGATCCTCGTCGAGAATGCGATTGTTATCACTGGATTCGAGCCTCCAAATACACGTTGAAGCAGTTTCAATTTAGTTCGTGAAGAAGCTTCCACCACGTGGAACGAAACGTCGGACATCTTAGCGCCTCTCTCTCTCTTTGAGATTGAGCAAATACGGTTGTGTGCGGTGCGTTCCAAGTTCAAATTATTATTTTAATGATCATAATTAATAACACGCGGTACAACCCAAAAACACTTTGGGGAGATACATATTCCATCATTATTTTAAGTTCATTTGTTATATACATCAATCAGTAAGGGGCAGCAGTTAGGGGCAAAATTAGAGCGATTTTGTGTGTTTGTTTCCATACTTGCAATATATGTGAAATAATCTCTCTTCATCTGTCAGCACTCATTACATATAACCAAACACCCCGTGCTGTAACATTGCATAATCAGTCATTAGAAGAACAGCTCAGAACATCTGGGCGGTCTTACAAAGTTCAGAGACCACCTACACGTGCACGGTGCGCGTGTGTTGGTGATTGCACATGGAACACTAAAGGGGCTTTGGAAGCGGTAACGCGGTCGTTTATCGCACTCTGCACCACGATCCAGGATTTCTGGGTTCGATCCCCATCCACGGTTACCGTCAGTGGCGAGTGATGTCTGAATCATAAGCTGGCTCTCTGCCCAAGCTCGACTAAGCGTTTGTGTGCGGTGTGGAAACATCAGTGTTGGGGAGACAGAGGCAAGTTGGTTGGGTGTGGTGCTGGCCAGGCTAACAGTACTTTCCCCAGGAATTTGCCAAAGGCTATACGGGGGATCTTTGTCTTTTTGTGTAGAGCAAAAGTGCACTCTTTGGTGCATTGCGCTAAAAAAAACCTGACCACCTGAGTTTTATTCCCGCCCAAGAATACCATAATTGGCACGTGGTATTATAATGTGGGTATATGTTGTGCACGCGTGACACATCATATCCTTAGCATGAACCTTAAACATTCGATTGTTGTGCTCACGACTGGATGCCATGATCCATCGCGAGCATAAGAATCGATTTCAACATCTACGCATCATGAAACACCTTCTCTGCAGCATCCAAGTAGAGTATTATCTATGACTTCGGATGAAACCTGGGTGAAGATGCCAGTGGTTGGTCGCATGAAATGTATTATCAGTGATATTTTCCCTTAATTAGCGATATAAATCCGGGTTTTTATTTATGCATTTGTTGTCATGTGCACGCTAATTTACAAAGACAAAGCTCCCCCGTATAGCCTTAACATACTGTTGAGGCAAGTGCTGTTCGCAAGCACCATGTGAAGACCGGCACGGCACACGAGGGGGTGGGTGGCCAACACCACACCCGGGCACCTTTGTTTCCCCAGTGGCGATGTTTACACATCGCACCAGGTACTCACTTGAGGCTTAGCCGACCTAGGGGAGGCCCAGGACCAGTTCAGATTATCTTCACTGGTGTTGGCCGTGAGCGGGAATGAAACTAGGTTTCGTAGCGCAGCGCGCTAACCGTTGCGCCCACCGCTCCCCTTACGCTAATTTACGCACACAAATGCGCGAGACGACGGGCAACTTATCCCTCTGAAAGGAAGTTTTATATTATGACTCGAAATTGCAGGGGTCGCGACCCCCTCTACAACAGGAGGGGATCACGGCCAGACTTCAGAAATCCAGCACCCACTCTTGCAAACACAGCCGGTTCGCGTTTCACTGCTTATATATAAACGGACACCGCCAATGGAAATCTGCGGCAGCCGTCCACAGAGACACGGTCGGTTGAGTGTTGCGAACGGCAACAGGGTAGCGCGGACTTTGACCGGACATTCGACGTGGACAAAGAAACGACGACGATGTCGTATTTGGAATTGCAGAGGAACACGTGGTTCGAGATGTCATCCAAACCGTCATGTAAGCTGGGCATGGGCAGGATACGTTGCTTTGATGGGATAATGGGCAATTGTCAACAATAATGAACGCAGAGGCAGGCAAGGGCTGGAACGCGATCGAGGGAGGACGGACACGGAGGAGATGGAGCGATGCGATCAGTTCATGTGCAGATGCGTGGAACGTTGCATCGAGAAATGGTGGGGGGGGGGGGGCTTAGAGAAGAAGCCTTCATGCAGCAGCGGAATGATCACGGCTGAAGCTGATTGCGGACTTTAGCACCGTTCACAAAACCTCTTGCGACAAACTTTCGTTGGCCTATGTGGATAAACTAAAAACGGCACGATTTTTATTCCCACGGTTATTTTGTCGGTCCAGAAAGCGAAAATCTTTTCGGATTTTGTCTCGTTGTAAGCGTAGATTCGACTACATTTTAACCAAGTTTTGAGATGTTTGTTGTTTTATTTCTTCCAGAACACAAGTAGAATCCACATCGCGAGCTCACGAGTGGCTATGCGCGTAGTGTTCAGTATGTAAATGCGTTCTTCGTTAAAAAAAACATATTTTAGTAATTTGAAATCTGGCCCGGGGCCTCTTGTAAGTACATTCTACCACGCACGGTTTACGCTGTCAGCTCACACATTGGGAATACAAAGACGGCCTGGCACGCTTAATGCCGGTCCCCACCACCCCCTGTCATGTTATGTGCTGTTACTGGGCCTTAATAGGTTCTCGCTTACAACACATGGGAAAGCAGTCCACTCCGATCGCAACCTTGTGCGTAACAGTATATATGTTTGAATGGTGGTGCAGTGGTTAGCGCATTGCGCTTCGAACCTTCTCGATCTAAGTCAATGGGGAGTGATACATAAACCGGTGCTGAGTACCTGGTGCGGTGTGTAAACATCAGCACTGGGGAGACAAAGGCAGCCTCGTGCGCTGTCCACGCCTTAACGGGTGGTCGCTAACAGCACTTGCCCCAATAGTCTGTTAACGCTATAAGGGTGATCTTTGTCTTTAGTGGGGCAATGTTGGGAGCGGTGGCGCACTAAAACATCTTTACGTGGATCTTTCATAATGATGAGCCATGGTCAGTCCACAGATGGATGAAGACCTCCCCAAGCCGACGCCATCTCGCCATCCTGCGATGTCAGTAATCATCACAGCTGCTGCACACACGCTGATTTGATCGCTCCAATCTCTCCAATTGACGTCCTCTCGCTCGCGTTCCATTCCTTGGCTGCCACTCCGCAATGATTCTTGACCATCGGCCATCGTCCCAGATCCCCCACTTGAACTGAACTGTTGAATCATTCTGCCGACGTTATCGACGAGTGGTCTTTGCCGCTGCTGTATATACCTAATCCATTGCTTTAGCGAGCACAACAGGTTCAAATGATCTAATTTGGGGAGAAAATCTCGAGTATGCAGAGGCTTTTGTTTTAAGGATCCAGTCTTTGGTTGTTGTTTTGATCTCTCCTGCGAATATATCTCCAAAAGCTCTGTGTGAACTTCAGAATCCCTTTAATAAACCCCGTGTAAACCTCTGTTCGCTGTGCGTCCCTGTGAATTCGTATCGAGTTACTCCTACGCCGCGTGTGCGATACTCCGAGAGCTTTACAGTGAAGCTTGCATCTCCCGTACACTCGCCGATAGTCTTGGCTGATCTTATCTTCTGAACGGGGAGTCGAGTGCAGCTGTAACTCAAAGGGACCCCTTTCATATCGCGAAGCACTTTTTTTGTTAAAAGTAAAAAAAAACCGGGGAACTAATGCAGCTGCGAGGCTGAAGATTTTTTTTTGGGGGGGGTAAAATGTTTTACTCAGAGATCCAGAATCCTTGCGATCGATCCATCGCGGCTCGCCTTGGAGTGAACCAACTCGTTTCCGTACTTACCACGGGGCATTGCGGCTCCTGAAATATTGAGATGGGTTTTTTGTTTGTTACCGAATTCTAAAAAAAATTGTCTCTCCCTGTTGTTTTGGTTTGCAGGCCGACCGCTAACATCATCGTGTTAACAATGTTGTTTGTGTTACTACTCGGATCGATACATTCACGGGCTGATACTCTGACTATGTATAAACGTGCTTGAACAATCGAGTGCGTCTTTAAAGCACTGCTTGTTGATAAACTGTGTGGCATTGCTTTTCATTGCCTATAGGTTAGCCTCGTGCATGCCTTTAGCGCTCAATATTTAACGGACTCGCTCCAAAGCGCCTTAAAAAAGTGCACAAGCACAGATAACAATAAACCCCACTCAACACGTCCATCAATAATGCTGCAGCGTTTAAAAAAGAGGCGACGTTTCGGGTAATGGTCCTTTTTCATATCGCATAAATGAATGCACCCTGATGAACGGCCCTTTGCACTGAACACGGCCCATAACTGAACGTGCAATTAAGGTCGCTCGCCCGAAACGTCGCCTAGTGTACGTTTTTTTCCTTTGAAGACCGCAGTGTTTTTGTTATTCCTGCTTGTGCACCACTGCCAACGCAGCAGCAGCAGCAGGCGCAGCATCGCGAAATAGTTTGTTCACTAAAGTGGGGCCGTTACATGCAATGGATTTAACTCTGATGTTTCGGGCAATGACCCTGCTTAAGCACCTGACGTTAAGTAACGATTGTTAATATTAAGTAATGGGGGGGGGGGGGGGTAGGGGTGTGCGTGAGAGTGGGGGTTAAACGTTCGCTATGTACACTCGGTTAACCCGAGTTCAATCCCGGGCCACGGCTAACATCAGTGGCGGTGCAATCACGTCTGAAACGGCTATATCCCCGCGTCCCTGCCTACCATTTAACACGTAGGCTTTCACGAGCAATATTATCGATAACAGAGTTTTTTGGGTGATTTTGTAAATAAAATATTTTTTATAATTCCAGGTTAGGCCCACTGAGCTATTTAACTCTTTTTTCAGAAGCGACTTGCCCACAAATGATAGCTTAAGTGGCCTTTCATTTTAACATATATAGCATCAAAATACTCCAAATGCATGTTTATAAATGTGGAGGGAAAAACCGGAGGACCGGGAGAAAAATCCACGTGACCACGGGGAGAGAGACACGCAAACTCCAAATACACAGCAGCAGGCGTCAGGGTCAGCGTCGAACCCATGAACCTCCTGCATATCAGGCGAGGTAGTTAACATATCCTAGCCACCGTGATGACGATGACAGAGAGACACGCAAACTCTAAATATACAGCAGGCGTCAGGGTCGGGGTCGAACCCACGACCTCCTGCATACCAGGCGAGGTAGTTAACATCTCGCTACTTACTTTGCAAGACTGCCCTCTGCTGCCCACCGCGTAGCCCCGCAGCTCACCACACCCGTATTATATGCATGGTGTTCGCCCGTCGAAGAACTGTCCAGGTTCAAACCTGCTTAGCTTCTAAGCTCGGCCGCATTCCAGGTGAATTTAGTCACACACAGGCACATAACCTTTAAGAGGTAAATATTGCACAGATCCACGACATTGCTTATTTAACATAATTACGCCAATGTATTCCTTGGAAATGTTCAAGTATTAACAGCATGGTTATTATTATTATTAGCTGACTTCGTTTGCGTTCGTCGATGGTAAAGAATAGCAGCAGACAATGAATGGCGCCGCGGTGGCGAGATGTTAACCACCTCGCCAGGTATGCAGGAGGTCGTGGGGTCCATCCCGACCCTGACGCCTGCTGCTGTATATTTGGAGTTTGTATGCTTTCCCCGTGGTCGCGTGGATTTGTCCTCTGGTGTTTTCCTCCACGTTCACAAACATACTCTTTGGTTCTTTCGGTAAAGTCACGTAGGTATAAAATAAAATACAAAATATTTTTATTTTATTTTATACCTTCGTGACTTTAGCCAAAGAACCAAAGAGTATGGATTCCTGCAGTCACGAAAGCTTCAAATCAAGATATTCACAAACATGCTAGAAATTTCCACACGATAAGCCACTTCGTTAAGCTATCATTTGTGGCCAGGTCGCTACTGAAATAGAGCTACTACATAGCTCAACGGGCCTTACCTGGTCAATAAAAAAAACAATGTATCTTAGTTGGATTGTAGCATCGCAGAGCCGTGAGAGATGGCGACGGCTTGGGGAAACCTTCGTCCAGCAGTGGACTGACCATGGCTGATGATGATTGCGTAATCATAGGTGTGCACACTGTATATACATGTCCTCTGGCTGTGAGATACGCGCCGCGTGTGTGTGCGCGAGTCGGGCGGTAGTGTAGTGGTTAGCGCGCTGCGCTATAAACCCGGCGACCCCAGTTGCCTGCCGGGGTTCGATTCCCGCTCACGGCTAACACAAAGTGACGATTATTCTAATCGGTCCTGGCCCTCCCCTAGGTCGACTCAACCTTAAATTACTACCTGGTGCGGTGTGTAAACATCGCCACTGGGGAGACAAAGGCGGCCGGGCGTGGTGCTGGCCACCCACCCCCCTCGTGTGCCGTGCCGGCCTTCATAGGTGCTCGCGAAACAGCACTTGCCCCAACAATCTGTTCAGGCTACACGGTGGACCTTTGTCTTCGTCGTGTATTCCGTCGTCCCTCCGTGTATTTTACTCACCCTGCAATTAATCCACCGCCGTCTAAGAATAACCACGAGCTGCGAATCCGCCGAGAGTTGTGCGCGTTATGGGTGGAGATCTCTGTCGGTGTTTATTTTTCTTTCTTTCTTCAGACGATTCGAACCGCGAGTTTATTTGTCGTCATCGTCGTCACCCGCCACGGATCGATCCACACGAACCGATGTCATCGCTCCATCTCCACGAGGCGAAAGCCTCTCGGACGAGTTCCATTCCTTGGCTACCGCTCCGCTATAATTTTTTGAACGTCGGACATCGTCCTTCTTCTCGTAGAGACGTGTCCTGGCCCAAGTATGTTTTTTTTGTTAATAACTCGGTCATTCCTATGTATGTATGTTTGACTTCTTTTGCACTGTACGTAACCAACCGTGCTAATCGGAGGTGCGGGGGAAGGGCAATATACTAAATACTTAAAGCAGTTCTAGAGAAATGAGTTTTCAATCTGGATTTAAAAGTGCATAGCTTCATTGGCTTCCCAATATCGGAAGGAAGAGCGTTCCAGACGGCCGCATAAGTGCATCCGATAGCACGCGATGCTGTGACAATCTTTGTTTTCGATGGTTATTAAAAAGCCGCTGCTATGCACATACACACCACATATATCCAATAAACATAAAACGTTGAAAAAACATTGGCACGTGGTTAGAACCATTGGACCAACATTCCATGTTTACTGAGAATTAAATACCCGCACACGACCTAGAGTGACGAACTTGAAATGGCAGTGATGTTTTTGAAGGACCATGAAAGGTGAAATTTTGCACAAACATAGTCGAGTATATTCTTACAACGAGCAACACATTTAAAAAATAAAAATCACAATTGTTTCATTAGGACCCTGAACATTTTACAGGGCAGTTTCAGCCTAAAATGCTGACATTGCTTTAAGTCTCGCGTTAAAACGCCCAAAAGACAAACGCTTCCCACGGTCAGTAACCAAAGTAATTCGCTGCAAGTGGAGTGTGACCCTAAAGCCGACACGAGTGGGTGTACAGACACGTGACCTTCTGAGCACGACAGTAGTGTTGTCTGTACGTTGAAGCAAAGTACAGAGGCCAGGACACCACAGCGCAACAAAGTCGCTTAACCGCTCATACTCCTCACGTGGCCCTGTGATTTGAAATTCCACGTTCCCGTGGCAAGTGCCAGGACGTAAATAATGCGCGCATTTAAACACCGCCTCGCTTAATCATTGATTGGCGATGCCCTTTATTTAAGCGGGTGACGAGGACCCATTGAGATTCTTATCTGTTGAGATTTCACATTAAACACGGCCGGCACTCATGAGCACCCCATCTGCAGTTCAGGCAAAATCAATTTTAAAATGCTGGAAGTGAGCCAACACGCCGACAGACGGTCACTTGCTCTTACTCTTTGTCAATGGTGTCACGGGGGTCCCGCAGGTGCTAAGGCACAGGTGCGCGTGTTCGACACTGATAACGATCTCACGTGGAGCGAAATCGCCTCTCCGGTGTTCGGCACTGTGCGCATGACTTACCACGTGCTGATACAGAGGGTGTTTGTCTTTACATGACTGGATATTGTGTTGGTTTTTTTTTATCACGTGAGTGACAACCAAATGAGATTTAACATCAGACGTCAATGCGATACAACCGCTAATCTTGTTAATTATAATAATAATTATTATCCACGCTTCATTATAAAACGATTACTTTTTGGGGTGATGACATTTGTTCATAGGAGAATACATAGCTATTGACCTGCATTCTTGTGCCTTGAAGAATGTCCGTTGCCCGAAACGTCTCCTATTATACAGTTTTCCTTTTAAAGCCGCAGTATCGTTGACGAAGGCGCCGCGTTTTGTTTAGTTCTCCGTGCTGGTGCGGTATCACCCAATAATGCGTTACAGTTGATATGCATTTAAAAAAAATATTAACGAATACCACGTAGTTCCTCATGATGTTTTGCCTATTTTGTTTACGACAGGAATGATCGTAATTGTGCAGCAAACGAGACTGTGGTGCACAAATTCGTTTCAATAAGCTTTCTTCGCCTCTACGAGTTTGGGGGGTGGAGTGGAGCGGTGGCGCAGTGGTTAGCGCACTGCGCCATGAACCCCGGCGATCTGAGTGACATTTACCGGCCGCAGGATTTGCGAGTCATGTCTGAACCAGGTTCCCCGCGTTACCCTCCTTCGACTCACACAGACCGGCTGAGTTGATGTATGATAATCATAATAGCGATGCATTCACCCAGAAACACCGCACTGAGATTCTACCTGAATTCGCTGGGTTACTCGAGGATACAAAGACAAAGATCCTCCGTATAGCATGTAACGGACTGTTGGGGCAAGTGCTGTTAGCGAGCACGTATCAATAAAGGCCGGCACGACACACGAAGGGGTGGGTGGATAGTACCACGCCCGGTCGCTTTTGTCTCCCCACAGGTGATGTTTACACATCGCACCAGGTACTCGTTTTAGGCTGAGTCGACCGAGGGGAGGCCCAGGACCGATTCAGATAATTGTCACCGGTGTTGGCCGTGAGCAGAAATCGAACTCGCGTCGCCGGGTTTGTAGCGCAGGGCGCTAAACCACTGCACTACCGCTCCCCGTGTGTGTAGAGCACACACACACACAGGCCGATATGGTGAGTCAAGTTCCTGCTATGTATACATTTACATGTCAGTAAAACATTACCGTCAAACAGGGTTTTATGAATGCTGTCACTTAGAGGAAATAAAGATGTCGACGTTTCGGCCAACGGACCTTCAGAAAATACTGAGGTCGGCAGAGAGAGAGAGGGAGAGAGTTAAGCTCGGTCAGGTGAGTTTGACGAAGTGGATGTTATCAAAACGCGAAAACAGTGTTTTGATTGTGCGACTGAAGGGCAATTTGCGTTATCGCCGTTGTGGAGAAGCCATTCAGCGCGCCGTAGAAGATGCCCAAATGTCACCGGTTGAACCTGCTGCAATTGACAGGGCTGTGAACGTTTACCCCGCCATTTAGAGATAACATCGGTAATAAAAGAGAGGGCCATGCGCCAAACGACAAAGGCAAAGATGTTCCGTATAGCCTTAAGAGACTGTTGGGGCAAGTGCTGTTAGTGAGCACCTATGAAGGCCGGCACGGTACACGAGGGGGTGGGTGGCCAACACCACGCCCGGCCGCCTTTGTCTCCCTAGTAGCGATGTTTACACACCGCACCAGGTACTCATTTGAGGCCGAGTCGACCTAGGGGAGGCCCAGGACCGGTTCAGATAATCGTCACCGGTGTTGGCCGTGAGCGGGAATCGAACTCGGGTCGCCGGGTTCGTAGCATATATAGCAGCGTATCGCTAACCACTCCACGTCTACGCACCCAGACACATACAGACAGCAAGAGAGACCAACGCTACTCACTTAGCAGAGTTGCCGTGTGGGTCCCGCTCACCCTCCCGTCGGCGTGGACCTGCAGGTGGTACCCAATGCCCACCCTGCAGTACAGAGATCCCTTCCTCGCGCCCGCTTTTCCCCAGTGCCGCGGCTCCCTGCCAGCCGAACGCAGGGTGCCCGGCCCGGCGAGATGATGCTGCTGTTGCTGCTGCTGCTGTAGCTGCTGCAGCTGCTGCTGCAGCCCGGCTGGCTCGAGAACAGCCGTGGGTTCGGCGTCCGGGTTGGACTCGGGGTTGTTCGGGATGGCCTGCAGCAGCGGCAGACAGCGGAGGTGGACGGCCAAAACGACGAGAAAGCGCATGTCTGGGTGGGACATGCGGGTGTGCGCAGTGCGCTGAACTTGCCGTGCGGTCATCCGAAATGTTTCTCTCTTGCTCTTCTTTTACGCACGGAACCTCTCTCGTTCTCTCTGCCTCGTGTCCCACTCTCTCTCTCTCTATCCCTATCACTCTCCCTCTCTCTTTCTCGCTCGCTCTCTCTCGCACGCCCGCTTGTTAACGAGGTGTCGATCACGCGTGTTATATCCACACACCCACCACCACCCCCACCCTCTCCTCTTCGCTGTCTCACCCCACTGCCCGTTCAGTTCGCCTATTGCCCCGGGTATTTATAACGCGTCTGATGTCACAGCGTGAGCACATACCTACAAGTGACGGACCCCAGTGCATTGCGAACACGGGAGACTGAAACTGAGACTTGGGTATTGGGAGGGGGGTTCAGGGAGCCGTGGGTGGGGGTTTGCAAGCCCCCCCCCCACCCTCCCTACTTTTCTCCATGGCAATTAAACAAAATGTGTTTTTATTGTTGTTATGATACTGCATAGGCAGTGGTGCATAAGCACACGTGATGTAAATTCAACACATTTGCCAAGAACATTGCGGCCTTAAAAATAATATATATATAAACTCTGCTACGAAGAAGGCCCATTTCCCAAAACGTTCCCTATCGCAATGCTCATCTCTGTACACGAAGGCCAAGACACCCGCAACAACCCACACTCTTCGGTGTATTAAACATCTCCGAACATCTACTTACTACGTTACCTATACAGGACGATCGATTTCTAAATTCGTCATTAAAATAGCAATACATTTTAGAGAAAATTATATTTTCGTATGCATGCCAAAGCCTCGACGTGTCTCCCACCGATGTCAATGCGCTCGTCACATCGTTAAACACTCCTCTCTGTCAGGTAGGCAGCCCTGGCTTTCTCAATATCCAATCGCCCGATGAAAATCAGCTAAGGGGAGGTAGGGCGGTCATCGACCTGCGGTAACCAACTGCAGTGCTCTGAGAAGCTCAGCAGGGTTTAGCCTCGATGTTGTTCGGATTGGCGATCACCGTACACATCAGGCGTGCGTGCAGGCTACTGCGGGGCTAAGTATGTCAGCAAACGGCAGTGCAGCAACGCCAGTTGTACGGCACGTCTATTGCCCCCCGCTGTCGCCAACCGTCGCTGCGACCAGTGTGGTGAGGTATGGTCAAATAAGGGGCGGTCCATAAATAACGTCACGCGATTTTGGACGATTTTTGACCCCCCCCCCCCCGTCGTCACGCGGCGTCACAAAAAGTCAGACCCCCCCCCTCAAATATGACGTCACAAAGCTCTGCCCCCCCCCCCCACAAAAAAAACATGCTTCAAATCGCTTTAAACTATTGACATTGTAGTGCGTATTTAATGTGGCGCTGCACTCTGATGTTGTAGGAGAAAACATGTATTAAAAAGTCTATTTAATTAAGTAGAACGTGTTGTCTATATTTATTTAAAGTTGCGCATTTTGATGTGACGTCACATTTCTCACCCCACCCCGCCCCTTGTCACACATCGTCACAAATGTCTGACCCCCCTCCCTCTAGGTGCGTGACGTCATTTATGGACGGCCCCTAACCCCCGGCAAAGGACTGCCACTGCTGCACAGGTGCCGCGGGTGTGCACGGCACACCACCACCACGAGCGGGGGCTGTGGGTGGGTGGATGTGTCCAGCACGCACCACCACGTGCCAAACTGCACCTTTGTCTCTCCAGCAATAAAATGAAGCGGATCATAATCAGATAAAGAGTCCCTTTAAATGACGACGGTAAAACGATAAAAAAAACGTAAAGACCATCAACTAAATAGGACCGTTGGAATCAACGCTGTGCGACCGCATTTGTTTAAGCAATGCAGCAGCAGCAGTATTTGTTTACATTCGACTAGTCTCGAACAAGCCCTTCCAAGGATGCGTTGACCGAGTGGAGGGTCGCAGGACACTAGGATGGGGCTCAGATGCCACTTGATAGGGACGCGTGCGTGACGGGGCGCACTGCGATCATAGTCCAGTGCGTGTGTGTGTGTGGACCACCGCGCCACCGATCCCGGCCGCGCGTTCGAGGCCGTGATAAGGGCAGGAACAGTGAAGAGAGAGAGAGAGCTTCGTCAGCATTGTGCCCGTTCTGACGTTGGATGGTGCAGGCCTCAGACACGGCGTGTCTGCCACGGTGGTTGTTTGGTCGTACCCGGTAAGTCAGGGTTGGTGAAGTTGTGCCAATGACGTCGGCGGGGATATCACTCGCCACCGATGTCGAACGTGGCCAGGAATCGTTTTTTTTGTCTTTCTTAATTTTGATCATTGGGTCTTTACCCTTTTTTCTGGCAACAAAATTACCAAACTGAAACCTTTTACAAGGAATCGTGTCTGCATTGACCACAATGCGTGTGGTCAAAACGCAAACAAAAACATACTCTGATAATCTGCAATTGAAGCTTTCGTGACTGCAGGAATCCATGAGAAAGCATGGTCTGCTGCTGATGCAGACTGACCATGCTTTCCCATCTGATGACGGACGCTTGTGTTGCGCCCGAAACGTCGTGATTTATTTTATTTTATTATTATACCTACGTGACTTTACCGAAAGAACCAAAGCGTATACTCTGATAATATATGCATTGTCCTTGAAACTGATTGGTCCACACCAGAGACAGCTTTCTTTTGAGCCTCGTCTTAAACGGCGTTTGACCAGGGAACGTCATTTTGACTGAAATCGTTCATGCAAAGCCCATTGTCTCTTGCCGTATTAAGATCCCTTCATGACGTGCTGATCATGGGTGGTCTGTAACGGTGGCGCAGCGCTTAGCGCTACGCTGCGCCACGAACCCGGCGACCCGAGTTCGATTCCCACTCATGGCCAACATCGGTGGCGATTATTTGAACCGTTCCTGGGCGCTCCCTTAGGTCCACTCAGCCTAAAATGAGCACCTGGGGCGGTGTGTAAACATCGCAACTCGGGAGACGAAGGCGGCCGGGCGAGGTGCTGGTCACCCACCTCCCCGTATGCCTTGTCGCCTAATTCGGTGCTCGCTAACAGCACTTGCTGTTACAGTCTGTTAAGGCTATACGGGGGATCTTTGTATTTGTAACCATCATACTTCACTATGCTGGTCAGTGGGAGTTTGTGACCGGTTCAGATATCACTCGCCACTGATTTTAGTCGTGGCAGGGAATTAATAATACTTTCGATACGTCCATTAGCGGTCTCACTGAAGCCATACGACTCTTTTTTTCGGGAGGGCCCTGAATTGGAATGCCTGGCCAGATGCATTAATGAGTGTCAACCCAGTCACCGAGCAGAGGTCTCTATAGCAACTGGCAGGGAAGATAAGATATAACTTTTGACACCTTGACCATTTTAGTACCTTCTTAATGCGCAAGTCGGCCCAGGAGATCTTACGCAGCTCACATTACAGCCGTGCCTACAGTGTCTTCGTGCTCAAACAACCCCACCGGGAACGGCGCACATGCCATTTGACTCGCTCCAGCGCAGTCTGCAAACTCCACATTCCTATGGGCAGGAAGGTCAGGTCGCTCCACAGAGAACAGTCGAATGTTGACTTCCTTTTGGCAAAAAAATAATAATTACTTGTTATCCACCCCACAGAGACGATTAGATTGAGTCATTGACGGCATGCATCTGTATATTTTCACAAATGACATCGCTTAATGTAAATGATACCCTTGTACAATTCGCAGAAATTTCATGTTATAATAATAATATGTGACGGAAACAAATACCTCCCGGATCCACTGGAGTCGACGATTGGGGCATAAGCTGCTTGCAGATACTTATGGATGTCGGTGGTGAGACGAACGGCATGCCAGTTCCACTCTGCATCTCTTATTTTGGACTGGGTCGACCTAAAAGGGGGCCAACCCAGGTTCGGTGGTGCATTTATTTTTCACACTTACGCATCTATTTGTTTTGTTTAACTCTCAACCCGCTGGACTGAAAGGTAACCATACGATAGCAGTACAACAAGTGGGTTGTGATCGTGTCTTGTGCAGACCGTTAAAAGCGAGATCCCCTCATCTCTGTGGGGTTTCCTCCTGATGCGTGCAGACACGGCGGTGGCCACACATTCAAATGCAAGACCCTCTTGAAATGCACGGTTTTGTGGATACTGAGCAAGGCGCAACTGATTCAGTTTCAGTGTCATTGATTTGGTATAGCCCTGTGAGCCATTCGGCTCTTGAATCGGGTGCAACCGCAACAAACAAAAAAACAAAAAGATGAACAAGAAAACATCTTAAAGTGACTTTGCGCAATCGGTATCAATATTGTCAGCAGGTCGCGAGCGGTGGGTTAAAGTGTGGGAGCTCCCACCTCTTCCGAGACGTCTGGCAAATGCGGAAGAGTAGGCCAAATACCCTCTATTGGAGGCCCTTCCGCCAGCAGTGCGGTCCCCAAGCTCCTTGCAGGTCTGCACCTGTAACATTTTAAATTATCATCCTTATTATTCGTATGAATATTTTATTTTGCCACTCGTCTCGTGAAATCAGGAGTCGAACAGAGCGCTCTCGGGGGTTGTTGTTTTTTGCTGCCGCGCATGAGACGCGCTCTGTAATCGATACACACTCAGAAAAGCAAAGGATGCAAAAACGTGCAGGTGCCACCCCTTTCTTGCGCTCCGGTATGGGGGGGGAGCTAGGTCCCTTCACTGGGACCGGGGAGATCTCTCTCTTGGCCAAAGTTCCGAGCGATGATGAATGGACCGATGGATGCGAGCGAGCACTTGAAACGGAGCGAGGACCGCGCGCTGCAAGCGAGACAGCGCTAACGTCACGTTTGGTACACCGGGCGTGCGCCGCGCTTCCCAAATCGAATTTTCTTCTGGCAAGTGCGTGTGAAAATGCCCTGCGAGATTACGGTCTTGTACGTGGCAGATGTGCGTGCGCGTGTTGCGGGTATACGCGGCGCTGCGATGCGGATTCCTGCGAACCGCGTTCGATTGCCGCTCACGGCCAACACCAGTGACGATTATCTGAACCGGTTCTGGGCCTCCCCTAGGTCGACTCGGCCTCAAATGAGTACCTAGTGCGGTGTGTAAACTTCGCCACTCGGGAGATAAAGACCACCGGGCGTGGTGCTGACCACCCACACACCCTCGTGTGCCGTGCCAGCCTTCATAGGTGCTCGCTAACAGCACTTGTCCCAACAGTCTGTTAAGACTATACGGGGGATCTTTGTCTTTGTGCACGTATTTGTGTGTGTATATACTGTAAGCGGGCGGTGTACTGGTTTGTGGCACTGGGCTACAATCTCAATAATTGAATGCCACATTCTTCTTCTACCTCCCGGTAGTCCGTATGCACGGTATGTAGAACTTCTTTCGCACCGTACGTAGCCAACCGTGCGAATCGACGGTGCGGGTCTCTCCTCCCTGATCTCTCGTTCTTTGCTCAATCTCGGTCATCTCCAACATCCGCCCCACGGTCCTTCATATCCTGCTTCACCTCTTTGACCCAACCTCTTTCTAGGAATTGCTTCCCGGTCTATCCACCGTCTTTCATCTGACGTGGCTCTCCTCTCTTGGTATGAAGCCGCCTCCGCCGTCTGAGTTTGACGTTCTTTCATCTTGCCTGAGATGGGTACGACTTGTGGCCATAACCAGTCTTGTTGTAATCTCTATAGATCCAGCGATGTTCCTGATAAACTAAAATTAAAGTGGGGGTAGGGCAGTGGTGCAGTCATTAGCACATTGCATTAGAGTATTCCCTCGTGATTCGCGAGGGATACGTTCCGAAGGTGCCCGCGAATAGCACACTTCTTGGATAATGATATTGGCCTACGAATATCAAACGTGCAACGTCTGCACAAGCTACAGTGAGGGAAAAACGTATTTGACCCCCTGCTGATTTTGTACGTTTGCTCACTGATTGCAAATCAATTTATAACATTTTTGACATGCGTTTTTATGGATTTTGTTGTTGTTATTCTGTCTCTCACTGTTCAAATAAACCTACCATTAAAATTATAGACTGATGATTTCTTTGTCAGTGGGCAAACGTACAAAATCAGCAGGGGATCAAATATTTTTTTCCCTGACTGTAAATCTTCGAGAAGTTCTCTCTCTCTCATATCTTTATATCATCACTTTCTCTCGCATTACTTCACCACATCACTTTATCACACCACATTCTCTCTCGTATCTTTATCGCATCACTTTATTTACCTCTCTCTATCTCGATGCAGTCATGTTAAGTTCCAGATGCGATTCGCGGATAGCCAAAATCGCGGATAGCAAGTTCGTGAATAACGAGGGAATACTGTGCAGTATTAATCAAGCAACACGAGTTAATGTCCTGGTAATGGGTAACGCTAGCAGCGAGTGATATCTAAACCACCAACCCACACTGATCAGCGGTGTAAGGTAGGGCCCAACGTATCTGTTTAAAATTGCCTTCTCTCTTCAGTTATTTTCAACCGTCTTTCTGACTTCTTCTTCACTTGGTTTGTTGTGAACTATTGTCCGCCTTTCCATGCATAGCGGCCTGTGAGCGATTGTTTGAGGGAGCTTCATACATTTAAATTATTATTATAAACTACCTCCCATGACTTACAGCATGTGTCGAGACCTTTATCCGGCAATGAATTGACAAAATGTTACTTAAGTTTTATACATTTAAAGTACATCCACGCTCAAATAAGCAACGGCTCAGTACTCATCTCTCCAGACGGTCCTGAGCCCAGCCTTTGAAATTCCACCTTCATATGGCGGGGGACGAGACATATAGAAGAAGAAAAAACCCATTTAAGTGACTTTTTTCTCTCGTCCCACTGTGTGTTTTTTTTTATTTTACCGAACACAGTAGTAAGACAGGTTGAGTCGTCAACCCCCACGATCAGGATGTGAAATTCACAACCCTCCAATTGTGAGCTGAGCTGTCCACTGCAGCACCACCCGGCCGCGTCTATAATTTAGAAGCGAAATAACAAAAACGGCATTATCTCGAACAAAAAACAAACAAATAAAAGGAGCGGTGACCTTCCTTGAAGAAAGAAAAGGGGGCACCTGGCCCAAGGTGAAGCTGGGAAGGTATTTTTAAAATCCCGGAAAACGTTCACAAAATGAGCAGATTTTGGGTAGGGTGGGGGTAGCAGGGGGGGGGGGTCGGCATATCGCTGTCCAAACCCAAGCAACTCTTGAACAGGCGCCACCTTGCACATCGCAGATGGTTCACCTGCCGAGCGTCTGTCAGCGGTCCATTCCTGTCCTCGCCGTCACTGCGGCAACAAACAAAACACCTTGAATGTGACAACGCTTGGTCGCATTGCCCCCGGTAACCAAGAGCACCATGTCGCACATTTGTTCCACGTCGCCATTATTGACGTCTCGTTTCGAGCCGTTTCCTTCGTAAACGATGGACCCATATCGTAAACCGCAGTAGTCTCCATCCACGAATGTGGAATTCGCAAAACTGCACGAAATCGCTTCTGAAGCCCTACCTCTCGTGGTTAGCACACCTCGGGACATTGGCATTTGGCTCCTGAATAATAATAATAATATTTCTTTATTCTTTGGTTCTTTCGGTAAAGTCACGTATAAAGAAAAAAGAATAAATTAAATGATAACATACGACGTTTCGATTGCAACACAAGCAATCATCATCAGGTATAATGATTGATTGCTTGTGTTGCAATCGAAACGTCGTATGTTATTATTTAATTTATTATTTTTTCTTTATACGTGACTTTACCGAAAGAACCAAAGAATAATTCCTGCAGTCACGAAAGCTCCAAAGTTAAGAATAATATTTCTGTATATCTCCCCCGTTCTGTACCGTTCCCGTTCCATTGTAACGTGCACTGATGCCTACTTTATTGAGGCGCGGTCAATAAAAACGTATTGATTTATTGCCACCGTCATGCGCAAGAATATCATTTTGAGCCGGGTGTCGTGGCGCAAGCCTGCGATCCAGCGCTTGTGAAGGCAAGTGCTGGTGGATGTCTTTGATTTCCGATACCCCGAGACACCCGAATATGTTGCAAGGTGGCCAGGTGCAGCGCGTGAAATTGTGGAACCTTGCTGCGGAGGATATCCAGATTTTTGGTCCCCACGCATTGTGTGGGGGTTTTCTCTGGCCTGCTCCGCTTTTCTCTAGAAGTTTCCTCCCGTTTTCTCTGGCCTGCTCCAGTTTTCTCCCGTTTTCTCTGGCCTGTTTCCTCTGGTTTTCTCTATTGGTTTCCTCCGTTTAAAGCTTTCGTGACTGCAGGGATTAATCTTTTTGGTTCTTTCGGTAAATGTCACGTAAAAGGGAAATAATAAAATAATAAAAATAAAACATAATAACACGTATTTTAAAATCATAAAAATAAAACATAATAAAACGTATTTTAAAATAATAACTAAAACGTATTTTAAAATAATAAAAATAAAACAGAATAAAACGTAAAGTCACGTAGAATGGAAATAATAAAATAATAAAAATTAAACATAATAAAATAATTCTCACGACGTTTCGGCCACAACGCAAGCAGCCGTCCTCAGGTGGAGAACAGGTCTGTCTACGTGACTTTACCGAAAGAACCAAGAAGATGAATCCCTGCAGTCACGAAAGCTTTAAATCGAAAAATAATAAAACGTATTTATTATGTTGTATTTTTATTATTTTATTATTTCCCTTCCACGTGACTTTACCGAAAGAACCAAGAAGAGGTTTCCTCCGGTTTTCTCTGACCTGCTCCCGTTTCCTCCGGCAGTGAAGATGTGAATTGGCCAATCATCCCCAATGCAGAACTCTCCTGAAAAATAATGTGTGGTAATAATAATAATGTAGTAATAATAATATTTCGATTTATATTGTACCTATAGTTTAACAAATCGTATCAGAGTGCATGTTTATTCTTAGCCTCGGGCACCCCAAAATGGCAGCTTGTCCCTGATAAGAGTCTTGACACTCGATGAGGCTTTCCTAAATAAATAACAGATACAATATGAATATTATTACTGTTATTCGAACGGTGCGGTTGTTATTCTTGATTCAAAGTCACTGTGCTTACGTGAGTGTTGTGGGTTCTTTTGTAAGCCCTGAGTCAGTGGTGAACATTCAACATTCCAATGGTGGGGACCAGTCTCTCCATAAGACAATCACTTTTGACACCCCACAAAAGTGACACTCACATTGGTCCGACTTGACCCCTGGCCTAGGATTTTAACTCTCGTTCTAAAAAAAAAAACCCATTATTTTTGGTTGTTTCTTACGCCCACAATCTCCATACATGTAGAAATAATAATTTTAAAAAACGGCAACTCCATATGGGAACACCCCACTGCGACCGCAACGTTATTGCATTGCTGTCCTGGGGGGTAGTAGAGCGATTGCATCAAAAGCAAACAAGCCGCAGCTGAACTGCTCAGCAAGCGGCAAAGGGGGTTGGTTATCTTCCCATTGCGACTTGCGTGGGTATCGACGCGCGCCGGCGATACGCGCCGCCTTCAGCATCTAACGATTCTCCAAGTGCCCCGTTCGACGATTAAGTCCGGTGTTTAAGTCCGTCGTGATTCGCGGTTGCGGCAGTGAGCTTAACCGTCCCACTATCGCTCCCCACATTTAAAGTCCACAAAGACGAAGGACACCCCGTGCAGCCTTCGCATACGCTTGACGTAAGTGCTGTTAGCGAGTGGCACCTTTCAAGGCTAGCACGGCGCACGAGAAGGGTGGGTGGCCAGCACCAAAGACAACGATCCCTCGCATAGCCTGTAACAGACTGTTTGGGGCAGGTGCTGTTGGCGAGCACCTATGCCGGCCGGCACGGCACACGAGGGGGTGGGTGACGCATAGCAACACGCGCGTCGCATCGGTGTGTACAGCGTGTGTATGGTGCTGGTGATAGCGCGTCCCGATGTCTTGGATTATTCACCCTTCAACGCTGCCACGCTGGCTGGAACGTGCGAGCGAGTGCATAACCCTCCCGCGATAAAGTTAGCATTGGCCAGATACACACCGGCTGTCACGCCGGGTTGATACTGCGCATAGACGTGCCAATTCACATTGCACGTGCATACCTTATGCACGTGGTGGAAAGCAAGTGGTGACTTGTCAGCAGAAGTTCATTTCGTGGTCGAAACCTACTGGGTATGAATGTGTGCGTGTGTGTATGTACGTGGTGCGGTGTGTAAACATCACTACTCGGGAGACAAAGGCGGTCGGGCGTGGTGCTGGCCACCCACCCCTTCGTGTGTCTTTGACGGCCTTAATAGGTGCTCGCTAACAGCACTTGCCCCAACAGTCTGTTGACGGCTATACGGGGAGTAGTTGTCTTTGTGTGGTGTGTAAACATCAGAAGTGGGGAGACAAAGGCGGCCGGGCATGGTGCTGGCCACCCACCCCCTCGTGTGCCGTTCCAGCCTTCATTGGTGCTCGTTAACAGCACTTGCCCCAACAGTCTGTTAAAGGCTATACGGGGCATTTTTGTCTACATTTTTCGCGTTTAGTGTTTATTGTGCTGCGATACGATCCTGGCAAGTGAGATTAAATTCCTGGATATGCACAACCTTGACAATACATTTTGCTGATTGGCATGTCAACCTGTCGTGGGCCATCTCAGTTGTTCGTGAGCACCTGATGCAATGTGTGTGCGTCTGTGAAAAAAAACTACTTCAACATCAGCCACGATTATTCCACTGCTGGATAGAGGCATCCTCAGCACCTGCTCACGTACTCAGTTTACGCTCCATCTCCGCGGTTGATCCGCCTTATCGGACGCGAGTTTATTTGGCTGCCACTCCGTTATTATTGTTGACCGTAGTCATTCATACACAACAGCGATACGCCCTGCCCAAGCCCATTTACTTTAAAAAAAATAATTTCGATATCATGGCAATACGTTATTTTGAGGACGGTCCGAAAATGTAATTCTGCTCAACAATGGAGTTTGCGTAACATCCATTGTTTTCACTCGATTATATTCTGTAGATGCGTGTATTGACCACTAGGTGGAGCACTGAAAGGGCTTCCAATCGAAGCATAGAACACGACACAAGGCCCTCTTGCGTCCGTGCAGAGTCAGGGGGAAGGTGCATGTCAGCATGAATAATGTAGAATGTCGCATCCTCATCAGCCATGTCCCCGAGTCGTCACCATCTCTCAAGGTCACGCCGATGTACCAATCCATATAGACCCAGCACACCATCACCCCCATGGTGGACATCCTATTGGATGTGTCCCTGCTTTTGGTGCCACTCTCGACCATCATTCTTTCGAGTGACGTGTCGTGCCCAAGCCCACCACCTACTAAGTTGAGCAGTCAATACGATGTCTTTCGCTGGCGTATTTTCCCTAATCCGTGTCTTCCTCTTCCTGTCTCTCAATACCAAGAATGCGTCCACCCCTCCCCGCTTCTCTGGGCCTTCTCGTTTATAAATAGCATTGGAGCACGAAAGAAAATCTAAACTGCAATAATAGTAATAATAAGCATGGCTGCTGTACTTTGTAATGGCATATCGTCTCGTGTAACGTTGACTTTCTGACGACAGACGCGGCTTATCGATACAGATCAGCCAACATATCGGACCTCTTCAGCGTGTGAGACCTGCACAGGATGACATTCAATTCTTTTTCCATTTTAAACAGCGCGGGGACCCTAGCAAGGGATAGGCTGACTGGCTTAGCGCTGGCTCCTTTAATATCGCTCTCAGATAAGGACCTGGGCTAAGGGTGGGATCGTGTTAAGGCCAAGATAATGAAGGCATTGGCTTAGTACTTAGCAGGTCCAATTTTAACCACCACTGCCACGCTATAGCAGCGCTCTGCAATTTCATCCGATGGAAATTGCAGTAGTTCACGTATACAGATGCGTGTTTAAAGAACTCCATTGAGCCGGTATTCAAATGTTCTATTTGTGAGCATCTATTAAGGCTGGCACTGAATCAGAATAGGAGGATGGACAAATACTTCGTCTGACCGCGCTTGTCTTTCTAGGTCTGATGTTGGTGCATTGCTGCGCCAGCTGCTTCATTTAAGGCTGAGCTGACCTAGGGGAAACACACTGATTCAACTACAAAATAATTTAAAAACAATACTGTACGGCCGTGTATCAATCCATTACTGGATGAACGCCTTTCGGTCATGGGCTCGTTTAACTCTACTCCTCCACGCTGGTCCCAGTGGGTTTGGTCAAGAGGTTGTTGCCCAGCTGGGGACCAGTTCGGATACCACTTGGCCACTCGTGTTGGCCGTGGCTGCGAATCGAACTCAGGCGATCGCGTCCGCAGCTCGGTGCGCAATCCACCGTTACCACTTTCATTGACCCATCACCCATTGCGCCAGTCCCGGCGAGCCGTGCGACGTACGCGTCATCCGCAGTTGTGAACGGAAGGTTCCCCGAGACCGCCGTCGAGTCAAGGTCACAGGGTCACTCGACTTCGCTGTTGCCCCGCGGGTCTGCAGCCGAACACATCCACAGAGCGGGGCCGTGTGGTCACATCGGCCCCAACTGTGGAAGTTGGCTTCATGGCACGGTACGGAGCCTGTCGACCAGGTACCGTTTTAAACGATTCAATGTGCGTGCGTATTATGGTGTGCGGTCTGTTCTCCTATAACGCGGTTCCTGAAGAACACCGCGTTATGGGGGAAAAAGTCGCGTTATAATCTCCATATATATGAAAGGCAAGGTTGTGATTATGTGTGTCTGTTCAACATGTTTAGCGTACTTCTCGACATGCAATAAACTGGAAATTTGCCATGTGGGTACTTTCCAGACTGTACACCATGCAACAATTATTTAAATAAACTTTTGTGTTTTTGGGGGGCGGGGGAGCACAATAATGCAGAGATTTTTTGCACGCCAAGTGAGCTGTGACGTCAAATCTGTCATGTGACCCGCGCATGTGGAAGCGTCACGCATTGTAGTGTAGTGGGTAGCGCGCTGCACTACGAACCCGGCGACCCGAGTTCGATTCCCGCTCACGGCCACCACCGGTGACGATTATTTGAAACGGTCCTGGGCCTCCCCTAGGTCGACTCAGCCTCAAACGAGTAACTGGTGTGGTGTGTGAACATCGCCACAGGGGAGACAAAGGCGGCCGGGCGTGGTGAATCCAAGTCCCGGGCGAAGCCGGGTAGTAAATATAGTTAATCATATGTGGTAAAAAATACGTGAGATGCGTACGCAGGCCCGACAAAGACTGAGGCGCGTGGGTAGCGTCCAGTAGCATCCCACTGCCTTGTGCGATGATGCTACGCCGAGGCAGCCGTACAGCCACTTTATTCCAACTCGCGCGACGTAGTTATGTTCACTCAATCGCGTTATATCCAATTCTCGTCCTGAAAACACGCGTTATAGGTGAACAGACTGTATTTCATTCAAAGCGTAATATATTTGGCTGCATATTGGCCTTGTTGCAATTATGCGTCTCTGTACAGCCGGAGAAACGTGGAGCAATGAGTCACAATGCTGAATCTCGGTGCTTTCGGAGTCACCAGACTCAACGCTTCTTCTGAGGCTACACATCTGCTGGGTTCAGACGAGGCCAACCCTTCTCTTTGTTACGGTGACTGACACTACTGGGTGCGCGTTGCGTCGTCGCTAGCGGTGAAACGATGATTTCAATTGCTATAATTCAGGGGGTTGCTATTCGATTCAAATGTGTATCGAGCACTGGTGAAGGCTCGCGGCCTCTAGTGGCTGGAGGAGTCATATGAAGCCATCCCCATCCAAGATAGACGAGTCCATACCAGACAGGCGAGAATCTATGCACGTGTCGTGAGCTAAAGGAAATTGGTAATTACCGTATTCTCGTCTAGATTACATGACGCACTTTCCCCCTGTCATTCAAAAGAATAGTTTGGGGGGCAGGGAGGAATGTGTGAAGGCGGTGTAGTACTATAGCAACAGAGCAAGTGCAGAATCACTGAACCGGAATCGATATCTTGAAAGCGTTTAGCGCGGGGCCCTTGAAATTGCGGGGCCCGTAGCACGTGTAGCTTCTTTTGCTACCGGGATAATCCGGCACTGCAGAGTTGCATTCGGGGTACAATTATTTGGTACCGGGCACAAGTTTGGGGTGCGTCTTACCTGTCCGGAGTAGCTCTTCATCTAGACGATGCCAGAAATTAGTGGAGCCGAACACCCGTAAGGGGTCGTCCATAAATGACGTCACGCGATTTTGGACGATTTTTGACCCCCTCCCCCTTCGTCACACGGCGTCACAAAAAGTCAGACCCCCCCCCTCAAATATGACGTCACAAAGCTCTACCCCCATCCCCCCCAAAACCATATTTCCATTTTGAAAATAAAACATGCTTCAAATCGCTTTAAACTATTGTCATTGTAGTGCGTATTTAATGTGCCGCTGTACTCTGATGTTGTAGGAGAAAATATTTATTAAAACGTCTAATTAAGTAGAACGTGTTGTCTATATTTATTTAAAGTTGCGCATTTTGATGTTACATCACATTTCTCAACCCCCCCCCCCCCTCGTCACACATCGTCACAAATGTCTGAGCCCCACCCCTAGGTGCGTGACGTCATTTATGGACGGCCCCACAGCATCCGTAGCTATGTGGTTGAACGTGACCTTGGAAGAAAGACTTAACCCCAATCGCCTCCAGCAGGTGGTGCTCTGTTCAAAGTTTATCCGCTTAGTGCTGCCCCGGTATTGCCGTGGCTACACGCCGCAGTACCGTGTACAAGGCGCCCAGTGTGATGACGTTTGAGTTGATCCAAATGCGCACCTGCAAAATGTTATTTAAGTTGCCTATTAATATAGCGTTTGTTTCATGTCGTGCTGTGCGCAACGGCTTCATTGGGAATATAATCGGTAAGAGTCGTCACCCCCGAGGCTCGATTTCAGCCAGAGCTGTCCGGTGCCACGCTCCGGAAAATATCAAAGAAAATGTTTTACACCCGAGTAGAATTCCCAAGTGAAACTTAACCCCTGGAAGGACACCCGCTGCGATTATTTATCACGGAGAGCGACATGCTCCTCTTAGAAAGAGAACGTAGCAAAACACGCATTCCACACGAACAACACAGAAGTGAATGAATGTTAATGCCCCGTGTGGGAAAAAGCGACTACGTGACCGAGTCTCAAGACTCGTTGTGGCGAGGGTCCTGCGACGCACACAGCGTTGTAAGAGATTCGCGTTCACGGGAGTTCCACTGCGGAGCAACCCCGCGAGTAGCGAGGGAGGTAACACAGACAAAGACAAAGGTTCCCCCGTTATAGCCTGTAACAGACTGTTGGGGCGAGTGCCTGTTCGCGAGTAACGCATGAAGTCACAAGACGGGTGGCCAGCACCACGCCCGGCCGCCTTTGTCTCCCTTTGTGGCGATGTTTCGTAAACTGCACCAGGTTACTCATTTGAGGCTTAGTCGACCTAGGGGGAGGCCCAGGACCGGTATCAGATCATCGTCACCGGTGTTAGTGGCCGTGTGCGGGAATCGAACTCGGGTGTCCCGGGTTCGTAGCACATCGCGCTAACCGCTGCACCGCCGCTCCCCACACACACACAAGTTCCGAGTTCGATAATCAGTTTATAACAAGCCTACAACACCTGCTACTCCCGTGCACTCTACCACCATCGAAGCACTCACCAGGCTCACCTGAGCTTAGCTCACGTGACCACACGCCAGCGGGCACGCATCCTCTCTGGATGGCTGCTGCGTAGGCTGCCGTGTGATGTCCGACGTTTCGCGGCCACGTGCGAGGCGCTTCCTCTCAATAACTGCTAGCTAGGCGAGGCGAGCTGTACGAAGACAGTCATCGGGGCAGTATGCGGGCGGGAATGGACAGTCCACGGAAGCAGCCAAAAGCGCGCTGCCCCGTGGGGTTTGGGTGTCGATATTTGCTGCCAACTCCTCATGTCCATCATCATCATGACCACCACCACAGCCCCGCGCGTTACGCATCACCACCGTTCGCCTCTCGCATGAACCAAGTGTCGGTAGCGAGACCCATCTGACGGCGACTTTAAGAGGAGCTTCAACTATCCCGCAACCCGTCCTCCAACTCCACCCCACCACCCACCCACCCACTCCCGCTCCAACCTC
The DNA here is from genome assembly GCF_015708825.2 of Lethenteron reissneri. Lineage (NCBI taxonomy): Eukaryota > Metazoa > Chordata > Hyperoartia > Petromyzontiformes > Petromyzontidae > Lethenteron > Lethenteron reissneri. The sequence goes on along the minus strand of NC_083825.1, from coordinate 8,721,791 downwards.
GATGCACGTCAAATCCCACGGATTAATCTGCTGAAAGCCAACCAAAGAGGATCACGTCCTTGATAATTCCCGGGCACTTTGCTCAGACACCACGGCCGCTGCCTTTGACAGAGGCCACCACCACCACCATGGCCGGCTCGCGTGAGCAGCGCACCGCGTTCCCCACGCGCCTTCTGCTGCTGTTGCTGCTGCCGCTCGCCACGTGCCACAGCCAAGCGCAGTATAAGTTCGACACCGCCGTGGTGCTGCACCTGGCCAAGGTGCTGCTGGACAACTACTGCATCCCCGAGAACCTGGTGGGCATGGACGAAGCCATACAGCGAGCGGTGGACAACGGGGAACTCCTCGGCGTCTCCGACCCCGAGAGCGCCGCGTCGGCGCTCACCGAGGGGATCCAGGGGGCCCTCAATGACCCCAGGATCGCGGTGAGCTACGTGCCAGACGTGGACGACGACGGCGACCGGGAGGAGGGTGACGCGGAGGGATGGGACGCTGGTGAGCAGCACCGCCCCACTACCTTCGAGGAGCTACTAGCCACCATCCCGCAAAAGACGAGCTTCGCGGTGCTGGACGGAAACGTGGGCTACCTGAGAGCCGACGAGATCATAAGCGAGGCGACCATCAAGAAGCTGGGCCCCGTCATCGTCCAGAGGATTTGGAACCGGCTGGTGGACACGGACACATTCGTGCTGGACCTCAGATACAACTCGCACGGCGACATCACGGGCCTGCCCTACCTGGTGTCCTGCTTCTGCGAGCCCAGGCCCGTGCTGCACCTGGACACGGTCTACTACCGGCCCACGAACGAGAGCAAGGAGATCTGGTCCCTGCCGGACCTCCAGGGGGCCCGCTTCGCCAAGCACAAGGACGTGTTCGTGCTCGTGAGCGCGAACACCGAGGGAGTCGCCGAGAACGTGGCCTACGTGCTCAAACACCTCCACCGGGCCACCGTGATCGGCGAGCAGACGGCCGGAGGCTCCCTCGAGGTGGAGCGCTTCCGCCTGGGCGACTCTCGATTCTTCGTCACCGTGCCCACGGCGAGGTCCCAGAGCCCGCTGACGGGCCGCAGCTGGGAGCTGACGGGCGTCTTCCCGTGCGTGAGCGCGCCCTCCGAGCGGGCCCTGGACAAGGCCCTGGAGATCCTGAACGCTCGCGGCGTGGCCCGCAAGGCCGTCGAGGCGGCGGGCGAACTCCTGCTCAGCTCCTACACGTTCGTGGAGCGCGCCTCGGCCATAGCGGACCACCTCTCGTGGTCCGAGTACGGCTCCGTGGTGTCCGTGGAGGACCTGACGTCGAAGCTCACCCAGGACCTGCAGTCGGGTGGCCGAGGACCCGCGTCTCGTCGTGAGCAACCGCGAGCCCGAGTGGCCCCCGCTGGCGCAGCCGATCCCCCCGGGCCCACCCGCGCCGCTGCCGGACGACGAGCAGATGCTAGAGGCCATCGTGGACAGCGTGTTCAAGGTGGAGGTCCTGGAGGGGAACATCGGCTACCTCCGCTTCGACGAGTTCGGGGACGCGTCGGCCGTGATGAAGCTCAGAAAGCAGCTGGTCTCCAAGGTGTGGGAGCGCATCCAGCCCACAGACAACGTGATCATAGACCTCCGCTACAACCTCGGGGGTTCTTCCACCGCCATCCCCATCGTGCTCAGCTACTTCCAGGATACGTCGCCGCCCGTGCACTTCTACACGGTGTACGACAGGCTGCGCAACGTCACCGCCGAGTTCCACACGGTGTCGAACCTCACCTCGCAGCTCTACGGCTCCAAGAAGGGCGTCTACCTCCTCACGAGCCAGCACACGGCCACGGCGGCCGAGGAGTTCACCTACCTCATGCAGTCGCTCAACAGGGCCACCATCGTGGGCGAGATCACGTCGGGCAGGCTGGCACACAGCCTGGCGTTCCGACTCTCGGACACGGGCCTCTACATGACCGTGCCCATCATCAACTTCATCGACAACAACGACGAGTACTGGCTGGGTGGCGGCGTCGTGCCCGACGCAATCGTGCTGGCCGAGAACGCGCTGGACGCGGCCAAGGAAATCATCGACTTCCACCCGAAAATGGTGTCGCTGCTCGAGTTGGCCGGCTCGCTCGTGGAGGGCTACTACGCGATGTTGAGCGACGGCGAGAACGCCACGGCCGAGATCCTCCTCAAGTACCGCGAGGGAAAGTACCGCTCGGTGGTGGACTACGAGGCGCTTGCGTCGCAGCTCACCTCGGACCTGCACGAGATCTGGGGCGACCACCGCCTGCACGCCTTCTACAGCGACCTGCAGATCGAGCGCATGGACGCGGACAAGACGCCGAGCGTGCCGTCTCCCGAGGAGCTCAGCGTGCTCATCGACACCGTCTTCAAGGTGGACATCCTCGCCAACAACGTCGGCTACCTGCGCTTCGACATGATGACCGACGCCGAGGTGCTGAAGCACGTGGGGCCTCAGCTGGTGGAGAAGGTGTGGAACAAGATCTCCGGCACGCGCTCGCTCGTCATCGACGTGCGCTACAACATGGGCGGCTACTCGACGTCCATCCCGATCCTCTGCTCGTACTTCTTCGACGCGTCGCCTCCGCGCCATCTCTACACGGTCTTCGACCGGCCCAGCAGGAGCAGCGCCGAGGTGTTCACGGTCCCGCGGGTGCTGGGCCAGCGCTACGGCGCCAGCAAGGACGTCTACATCCTCACGAGCCACATGACCGGCTCGGCCGGCGAGATCCTCACGAGGGTCATGAGCGACCTCAAGCGGGCCACGGTGATCGGCGAGCCCACGACGGGCGGCTCGCTGTCCACGGGCACCTACCGCATCGGGGACAGCCGCCTCTACGTCTTCATCCCCAACCAGGCCGGCGTGAGCCCTTCGGGGGGCCGCACGTGGAGCGTGGCGGGCGTGGAGCCGCACGTGCAGACCAAGGCGTCCGAGGCGCTGCAGTCGGCCCTGCGCATGGCGGCGTTGCGCGCTGACGCCCCGTCTATCCTGCGCACGGCGGGGAAAGCTGGTGGCCGACGGCTACTCGAGGGCGGAGGCCGCGCTCGGCGTCCCCAGCAAGCTGGCGGCGCTGCTCGCGGCCGGGGAGTACGGAGCCCTGAGGTCCGAGGAGGAGCTCGCCTTCAAGTTGACCGTGCACCTGCAGCTCATCACGGGGGACCGCCACCTCAAGGCGGTGTGTGTGCCCGAGCATGCCACGGACAGGATGCCGGGCATCGTGCCCATGCAGGTGAATGTAGTGCGCACGCGGCATTTAACGCAATCAAGTCCGTCGGACCGGAGGCAGATTGGTCATATACTCACAGGGCAGGCTCAGCCGAATGTTACGCATTTGCTGAAGACCTGCAATTAAGATTCCCATCATCACCGAACTTAGTCGCTTGCCTCCCACGAAGTGTGCGACTAAAGCCAGGAGGAAGAAAGAAAGGAATACCCACTCTGTATGACTCGTACACAGTGTTCTGTCTATCAAGCTGGCTCATGCAGTGTTTGGACACTGGTGGTGTGTGGACCTCATTATTTTCCATTGGAACCCAGGAGTCATCAGAGTTTAGTTTATTGAGCCATGAAGATTAATACTGAGCCCTGGGCATGAACAACGTGCTCTGAATGTTAATGCTCCGGGCTCACAAAGACACTATTATTGTTTAAGAATTAGCAGTGAATTTACAAGTATTCACAACAAACTCTTGAGAATGTTCGGCATCTTATGTTTGGCATAATCTGACTTTCTGAGCCTCATATTCTTAGGTTTTTTCGGTAAAGTCACATGACTTTACCGGAAAAAAACTAAGAATATGAATCCTTGCAAGTCACGAAAGCTTTAAATCTAGAATTTCTGAGCCTCATTAATTAATATTGGTCTTTGAGGATCCGAAATAGCGCAGGTTCATAACACTCATCATTGTGTATGTATCCTGCGTGTGTTATCTAACCCATGTGCTCTGTCTATCAGTCTTAGTCCAAGCGTCTTTGCGCGCTTCTTAACCGCCCAGGGTCAATACAAGCAGCAACTCTGCGTGAGAGTTCACAGCAATCGCTGGCCCACGCTCATTTGAGCAGAGATACACTTTGAGACACTTTTATGCGGCAACACCACGAATGTTAAGGGCCACGAACGTTTGCTAAAACGCGATGCGTTTTCTTGGCTTGTGCGACGAGTTTAACGTTCTCAATCAGAGCAGGCTCCTCGCAAATTGCTGCTTGTCGCACTCGCTTCTGTGTGTGTGCGTCACAGAGTGGGGACTCATAGGCCAGCTACGAACCCGGCGACCCGAGTTCAATTCCAGCTCACGGCCAACACCTGGCGACGATTATCTGAACCGGTCATGGGCTTCCCTTAGGTCGACTCAACCTCAAATGAGTACCTGATGCAATGTGTAAACATCACAGCTCGGGAGAGAAATTCGGCCGGGCAAGGTGCTAGCGAGCAACCCACTTCATCGATGCTCTCTCACAGCACTTGCCTCAACAGTCTGTTCGAGGCTATACCGGGTGGTGGAATCTTTGTCTTTGTCCCAGATGCCTCCAACCGAGTCGTTTGAGGACCTCATCAAGTTCTCGTTCATCACGGACGTGTTGGAGGGGAAGATCGGCTACCTTCGCTTCGACCTATTCAGCGACCTGGAGGCGCTCGAGCACGTGGCCCACCTGCTGGTGGAGCACGTGTGGAAGAAAATCTGCGACACCGAGATCCTCATCATCGACCTAAGGTGCCGGGTTTCTCCCCCAAACACCCACCTCCTCTTTTTCCCGATACAATCGCCACAAAGTAAACACATTTTTTTGGTGTTGGTTTTTTTACTACCAGGAAAGGGCCCGCTGAGCTTGTACATCGCTCTTGATCAGAAGCGATCCTGTCTATCGCAAACGATGGCGGCTCAACGTAGCGGCTTAGTGTCGTCTTCGTCGCGTGGAAATGTATAGGAGGCGAATGCTCTAAACGCGTGGCCTCGATTCTAAATGTGGAAGAAGCAAAATAAAAACAGAGGACTCCCGAAGAAAAACCCACACGACCACGGAGAGAGAAGCACGCAAACTCCAAATATACAGCAGGCGTCATGGATCGGGATCGAACCCATGACTTCCTGTATACCAGGCGAGGGAGTTAACATCCCCTAGCCACCGTGATGATGATGATGATGAGATAGAGAGAGGGACGCAAACTCCAGATATACATCAGGCATCGTCAGGGTCGGGATCAAACCCAGGACCTCCTGTATACCAGGCGAGGTAGTTAACGTCTCGTTATAAATACAGAAGCCCGGGGTGGTGGTGCCCGACCGTGAGTCAGCCCCCTAGGGGCGAGATTGGTGGCTCAGCCACAGAGGCATTATGCGCGTGACACCCGCCTGCAAGTACAGCAAGTGCGTTTGTGATGACACGACTCTTCTATCAGAGGTTATTATTATTCTTACTACCACCAGGTGGCGGTGTGACACCACATTTACAAGTTGTAGATCCAGACTTGGAAATCATCGGCTTCGTTTCCGATTGGGGTTGAGGGTGTGGCGTCGTTTGCTCCAAGACCGTCGGCCTTTCCACGTTTGCCAACCTCACCGCATGAATCCGTGAGACGCTGTACTCGTCAGAGCGATTGTCGGTAATTCGGTAAGCGTGGACTGTGGGGAACCGGCATTTGTGAACCAAACCGCAACATTTGGCGTGCGTTAACTGTTCATCAGCAGTGAAGTGTGGTCAAACAATCCTCGTGAGCCACGCAGCATGGGAAGAAGACCTCCATCCAACAGTGTCTTGACCGAGGGCTGCAAGATAAATTATACAAATCCAAGGTTAAGATAAATCCAAGGTTATGAATATTATTAGATTACAATTATCCACGGTTATCAGTTTTCACACACACACACGCACTTCAATGGCTATGTCTAGAACGATATTGTCTCTGCTGAACTCTCAATCGATTATAAAGTGAATCGATTCATCGTTGAGTCCGAGCTAAGTCCGGAATAAGCGATGATGATGATGTTGTTGCACTGCAGGTACAATGTAGGAGGTCCCATCTCCTCCATCCCCACACTCGCCTCCTATCTGTTTGATGAAGATCAGCCGGTTCTGCTCGACAGCGTCTACACGAGACGGTCCAACACCACCCAGCAGATGTGGACCATCGCGAGATTACCCGGTAAACAAAGCACGGCACGCGACACAGCGGCGAGCCCGGCAGGTACAACGCTCACGGCATCGCGCGCTTTCAGATGCGCTTCTGCGGCGGCGGTGTCGCAACGCTCTTCCTTCCGATGTTAGGCAGCCACCAGAGCAGTGCACTTTCAAATCATCCACATTGAAAGGCCATTTATTCAGAACTGCTAGTTTTGTGTGTGTGTGTTTAGTTGGTTGTTCTTCCCGCCGCACCTCCGATTAGCGCCGTTGGCTACGTACGGTGCGAAAGACGCTCAGCGTGCATACACACGTCGGTAAAACAACGTGGAATAGGCCGGTTCAACGGGAGAATTCGGTGGGAATTTTATTGGCTGGAATTATTAGTCGGTGTCCAAACACACACACAATGCACGATTCTAAGATCTGTACAAGTGTGAATATTGAATTGTTGCCTTATGTAATCAAACACATCAATTGCCGCTGTGTCTATAACCCACGATTGCATCCGTCGTGAGTTATAGTGTGAGCCTCGATACACGAATATAGCTTACGACTACCATATGACCAATAGCAATTAAAACATGACAAGTGGAACAGAGATTGTCATGATGCGTTCTCAGCAGAACGCATTGCCATTGCAGTAATGTGTTTCTTTATTGTGATTGTTCCTATTGATTGTCTTGTTAGTATTGTCATCACCATTGCCGATGTTGCAATGTTATTGGGTTAACATTGTTGGCATCAGAACTTATGTTATGCTGCCCACCAATCCACCCGACTGTCCACACTCACCTTGCTAACGCACCTACCCACTCACCTGCTTGCTCCTACCCACCAAAATACCAACCAGCCCATCTGCTTACCCAGCCACCTTCATGCCCACCCATTCACCTTCCTGCCGACTTGTCTATCCAACCACCTGCCTACCCACATACCCACCCACTTGCCTCCCCACTTTCCCACCTATCCACCTGTATGCCTACCCACCTAGCCACCCATCTGCCTACCCACCTATCCACCCATCTGTCTGACCACCTAATCCACACACCCATCTCTCGCCTTCCCACAACACCCCCGCCCTTGCCCACCCATCTGCCTGCCTTCTCATCCACTTGCCCCCACTCATCCACGCGTCTGCCCACAACGCATAGCAGCAGCAACAGCGGCCACCGTTAACCGCTCGGTGGCGGTGATGTCACCACGGCGCTTGTGCGAGGCGAGGTGCCACCTTGAGGCCACGCGAAGTGTCGAGGGCCCGCTGGCAGGAGGCCCCCGGGACGGGCGGGTTGAGTGGCCGGGATGCACCACCGGTGCCTCGCCGCTGTGATCCCGCACACAAAGACAAAGGTCCCCCGTGTAGCCTGTAACAGACTGTTGGGGCAAGTGCTGTCAGCGGGCACTTATGAAGGCCGGCACGGCACACGAGGGGGTGGGTGGCCAACACCACGCCCGGCCGTCTTTGTCTCCCCAGTGGCGATGTTTTTACACACCGCACCAGGTACTCATTTGAGGCTGAGTCGACCTAGGGGAGGCCCAGGACCAGTTCAGATAATCGTCACCGGTCTTGGCCGTGAGCCGAAATCGAAGTCGGGTCGCCCGGTTCATAGCGCGGCGCACTAACCACTACACTACCGCTCCCCACTGTGCTCCCGCGCACACACACACGTGCACGCACACACACACGTGCATGCACGCACACACACATTCACATACACACGTGCACACATACAAACACGTGCACGCACACACACACGTGCACGCACACACACGTTCACGCACGCCCACACACGTTTACGCACACACACACGTTCACACACACGCACACACACATGTTCACGCACACACACACGTTCACACATGTTCACGCACGCACACACACGTTCACACATGTTCACGCACACACACACGTTCACACACACGCACACACACACACGTGCACGAACACACACACGTTCACGCACACACACACGCACACACGTGCACGCACGCACACACACACACGCACACACACACGTTCACACACACACACGTTCACACACACACGCACACACACACGTGCACGCACGTGCACCCACACACACGTGCACACACACACACGCGCACGCACGCAGGCAAGCGCTACGGCTCGCGCAAGCCCGTGCTGGTGCTCACGAGTCGTCAGACCCTGGGCGCCGCCGAGGAGTTCGCGGCCGTGCTCAAGCGTCTGGGCCGCGCACTCCTCATCGGCGAGACGACGGGCGTCGGCTGCCTGCCGGCACACACCTACCACGTGGACGGCACGCACCTCTACCTGGCCGTGCCGGGCCAGCGCTCGCTGCTGGCGCGCTGGGAGCGCACCGGCGTCTCCCCCCACGTTCCCGTGGCCCCCCAGGCCGCGCTGCTCAAGGCCAAGCAGTTGGCGCGGCACCGGCTGGCGGCAGCGCACCCCGCCACCACCGCCGCAGTGCCCCCCCTGAGCTTGTAGGCAATGGTGGGATGCAGTGGCGTGGTTGGGTTGGGTGGCGTGGGCTCCGGTGCAACAAGTGAAAAGAGATTTAAAGCTTTCGTGACTGCAGGGATTCAACTTCTTGGTTCTGTCGGTAAAGTCACGTAGAAGGGAAGTAATGAAATAATAAAAATAAAATAATAAAATAAAATAATATAATAAGATAATATAATAATATAAATAATATTATATAATAAAATAATATTTTATAATATTGTTTTATTATATTTTATTTTTATTATTTTATTACTTCCCTTCTACGTGACTTTGCCGAAAGAACCAAGAAGAATTGAAAAGAGATCACCTGACCAAGGCGTTGCCGCGGTGGCGAGATGTTAACTACCTCGCCCGGTATACGGGAGGTTGTCGCGTTCGATCCCAACCCTGACGCCTGCTGTATATCTGGAGTTGACATGTTCTCGCCGTGGTCGCGTGGATTCAAGAGTATTTTTGGCTGCTATAAATTTCCACGCGCTAAGCCAACATCGTTGAGCCATCATTTGTGGCCAGGTCGCTTCTGAAAAAGAGCTATGCAGCTCGGTGAGCCTTACCTGATCATAAAATAGTTGTAGCTTTAATTTCCACCCCCGCATCACTTATTGTGTAGGAATAATTTGCGGTTATTGTGTAGGAATTACATACAGGGGCTATACACTGGGTGGCATCGGGGATAAATGCATTAAATATAGCCGTGAGATTCAAGGATTTGAGATACTGGGTGAGGATCACAGTTTTTAGATGTAACGTGTTAAGTGCGGCGTAGGATGAGATGCAGCGATTAACTATCGGGTTGATGCAGGGATATATATAGGGGCTTATGTGTAGGGATTCGATATGGGGTCAGATTTATGGGTTCGCAGGAATTCTGCCATGGATCACCGTATTCTCCAGATTGTAAGATTGTCCGCAAAGTAAGAGGCACCCCAAACGTGTGCCTGGTGTCGATCGAGTTAAACAAACACAGCAAACAAACAGACAAAGATCCCCTGTATAGCCTTTAACAGACTGTTGGGGCAAGTGCTGTTAGCGAATAACACCTTTGAAGATGGGCGCGGCACACGAGGGGGTGGGTGGCCAGGACCACGCCGGGCCGCCTTTGTCTCCCCAGTGGCGATGTTTACTACACACCGCACCAGGTACTCATTTGAGGCTGAGTTGACCTAGGGGATGCCCAGGACTGGTTCAGATAATCGTCACTGGTGTTGGCCGTGCACAGCAATAGAACCCGAGTCGGCGGGTTCGTAGTGCAGTACGCTGACCGTTACAACAGTAAATGCATAACACAACAAGATTATAAAACGCACACCCATCTGTTGCTCTAAAATACCGGGATGGGGGAGGGGGGAGAATCAAACAAAGTGCGTCTTATAATCCGCAGAATACGGTGCGCGGCCGCATCCGCACTTGCGATCCAGAGGTCACCGATTCAACTCGATCTCCCCGGCGTGTTAGTTGAAGCCACGTCGCGAATTTTTCCTAAAACCCAGCCACCCACAACCGCCTCTGTCCCACCCAGCGGTGCAAACGGGTTCAACACGGCAAGTCGATCGGCAGGATGGGTTCAGACTCGGCCCAATAACCCCTCCAGAGGGGAGGGGGGGGGGGCTCCATAGAGCTCGTCACGCACAGTTCAAGCACTTGGCGGAAGACGCGGCGGCATTATACTCGCAGTGTACCATATAGCACGTGATCGTGATCGCATAGGTGTCCTATATATTTATTATATAAGAGAAAACCCTCTCAGCGGGATGGCACTCGGTTGTGTGCCGATGTCTCTTCGCTCGCACGGTCTCCCCAGTGCCGGATTAAGCTAGTGGGGGGGGGGGGGGGCTGTAGCATATGTTATTAAGGGGTTCTAAATATAAAAAATATATATATTAAAACACACATGTTTAACTTGCATATTAAAGTAATTGTATTTTTTAATTTGCTATACAGCCGGATAATTCGACAAATCGCTAACCTTAAACACCCAGTCGTTCATAAAAGTTGAAGGCGGTATAGTACTATAGTAATAGAGCAAGTGCAGAATCACTGAACCGGAATTGATAGATTGAAAGCATTTAGCGCGGGGCCCTTGAAAGTGCGGGGCCCGTAGCACGTGTAGCTGCTACATATGTAGTAGCTACTACATATGTAGTCGCTACTACACATGTAGCTCCCTGATAATCCGGCACTGGTGCTCCCCCCTTACTCTCTTGGTGTGTAATTCGTTAGCGTGCAAATCTTTACGCAATCCATTTCCAGCTTTTTGTTCAATATTAATTGTTCAGCGTCAGTGTTTCTGATCCGTATGTTATAAGGCTAATGTATGATTAAACACTTTAAATCTTTACCCCTGTCAGTATGTTTTGTTTTCATAATTTGTTTAATTTTTCCAAAACGCACTCCGACCTACTGTTGTTCGTAATTTTTTTCATCATTTTGACGCAGGTGATTTCGAATATAAGGTTAGGCCCACTGAGCTATTTAGCTATTTTTCAGAGGCGACCTGGCCACAAATGATAACTCGACGCAGTGGCTTATCGCGTGGAAATCAATAGCATCAAAATTCTCTAAAAGCATGTTTCTAAATGTGGAGGAAAATCGGAGGACCCGGAGAAAAATCCACTTGACCACTGGGATAGAGAGACACGCAAACTCCTGTATACCGAGCGAGGTAGTTAACATTTCGCCACCGTGGCATCCCCAATTTGTTGGAGAAACCCCGAGTACCCGGAGAATACCCATTCGTGCAAGGGAATCCCACGAAAAGCTTCGCTTGTTATTTTATTAATCCAACAGACTCAACCCAGTGTGAGTGGACCCAATCTATCCATGGGTCGCATCCATTTGCTGGACTGCCATCTCCTGGCATCTCATAGCCATCCACTGGTGCTCAGCCATGTGAGTATCCGAATGACCAGGCTCAAAGCCGGCTTAGCTTCTGAACTCCGACAACAGCGGGCTCAGCTCATAGGCAATATAATTGCATGCGTTTATCTAAACATGCGCTTGTCCTGGTGATGGTTGCGGCAGCTGCGTGTTGAGTCGAGCGGTCCAGACCTCCCTTGCCCTGGCGGCAGACTCGAGCTCTTCCTAGGGAATTCCCAGGCGTTCCCAATACTATTTCTTGAACAACAAATGACGAGGCTATGCAAGTTCCGATGGTTTGTTAAGCGAGGACTATTCCGTGTTTAATTAGCAATATACAATGTGTTTAAGCACGTTGAGCAAATAATTCACAACAGATAACGCATAACAAATAATTCATAGCAAATAAATAGACTACGGCTGATCGTTTATTCCCATTTCAACATTCTTTCCAAGACATACAATGGCACCATCACTAAATCGTATTGTTAATGTAGACATAGCAATGCGAATAATATTAAAAAATAATATACTTTATGCATAAAATATTAATAATATATTTAGCGGTTTTAAATGCATTGGTAATTTGACAATACTTCTTCGTAAAAAAAGACTAAGACTGATGTACGTTACAGTTAAACATATACACAGGACAATAGTCAAAAGAAAATGCTCATCGTGGGTGGAAGGAGTGGTGGCACAGTGGTTAGCGCACCGTGCTATAATCCGGTGACCTGAGCTGAATTCGGGCCCAGGGGCAACATCGGTGGCGAGTGATCAGCGCGGTGAAGAATGGTGGTCAAACAACCGTCCATGACTGACACGTCGTTGGAGAGACCTTCATAGACAATGGTCTGTGATCTTCTTGGTTCTTTCGGTAAAGTCACGTAGAAGGGAAATAATAAAATAATAAAAATAAAACATAGTAAAATAATTCTCACGACGTTTCGGCCTGTCGGAAAGACAGCGACAGACCTGTTCTTCACCTGAGGACGGCTGCTTGCGTTGTGGCCGAAACGTCGTGAGAATTATTTTATTATGTTTTATTTTTATTATTTTATTATTTCCCTTCTACGTGACTTTACCGAAAGAACCAAGAAGATGAATCCCTGCAGTCACGAAAGCTTTAAATCGAAATGGTCTGTGAATTCATTATTTTATTTAGATAAAAAAAGTTGCAGACTATTTATTGTTTTTCCGATTATTACTCATGACCAGTTTTACTGTTTTATGTTAACCTAAGTAGTATGTGTGTGTGCATTTGCATACATATCACTATAAATATATACATACATAAAATATTTCTAAAACCTTTTTATTTTAAACATAAAATACAGATCAAAGTATATTTGTTTTCTCTGCAGTAAAAATCCGTTACACACATCACACAAGTCACACAGACACCACAAAAGGCACATTGTCACCAAATTACTGCGCATAAATTGTGCTTAATTAACGTCACCGTGCGTCGGCCTTGCCAACCAATATCATCGCTGCAAGCGGAGCATGGTCGGGATTTCACGGCGGGGTTAGGGTAAGCGACGTTGGGAGCTCGTAGCAGAGCGCGGCGGAGAAAGTGTCCTCGATTTCATCGCGTCGAGGCGACGGCGGACGGGTTGCGACACGCGTGCGGGTTTCGAGTCAGACAAGGCAAACTAACTCGGGGAGTTCCGAAACGAACGCGGCAATGAAGCGTATGCAGGTGTAGCCAGGAGGAGCGGGAAGGCGGCCGACGGCAGAATTGCGGAGTCCCATGCTCGTCACGACGGCCGTCACGCGGGTCAGTTATGCGATATCATGTGCCTGGACAGGTGGTGCCTCTCCCGGAAGCTCTCCCCGCACACCTGGCAGCGTAACCTCTCCTCGCGGCGCCTCTTCGACAGCGGCTCGGCCGAGCGCTCGCAGCGGTGGTGAGAGCGCATGTGGTAGACCAGGTCCGACGTGAGACGAAAGGACACGTTGCACTTGGCGCACCAGTTCTGCGGCGGCAACCCTAGCCCGCCGGGGCCGGCCACTTGAGGCATGGGCAGCGGAGGAGACGGCCTCAAGATGGGCCTGTGCACCAGAGGTTTGGACCAGGAGGCCCTGCAGTCCGCGTAGACGAACGTGGGCCCGTTGTGAGCGGCGGCGGTGGCGGCGGCGGTGGCGGTGATGCCGCGTGCGCCAAAGTGAGTGGACGCCGTTGTCGTCTTTAGCAGCTCGGAGACCATGAACTGAGAGCTGGTGGAGCGCCTGTGCTCGGACTTGGCTGGAGGCGAGAAGGCGCTCTTGTGCTGGCCCCCCACGATGCTCTTGGGCGTCTCAAAGACATCGCCCCTCGAGGTGTCCAGAGGATTTGGCTCACCGGCTCTGGAAGGAGTGCGCCTCTCCGAGCGATCACCTCTTGCGATGCTGCTGCCGCTGTTGATGTTGTTCATCCACACCGCGTGCGTCGGTCTCGCAGAATATTGAGCACCGTCATCCGGAGAGGACGTCTCAACCTTCTCAACCTTACGCTCTCGTTTCCACGCCTGCTCCTCCCTTTGTTCGCCCCGCTGCAGGCCGCGCTGAGCCTTCGGCCGGGCGACGCCGTGCGCGGACCTGGGACCTTCGACCGCGGCCGAGCACAGCAGGCGACCGTTAGCATCCGACGAGGTGTCACGGGCGATGTGTCCCTGCATTGCGCTCTCGCTTAACGCGGGCCGTGACTCGAGATCCCGGGCCAGGTTGTGAAAGTCCACGGAGCATTTTCTGGCGGCGGGGGCACAGGGAGCGGCACTCGGAGAGGCGAGGCACACGGGGTTGGAGTCTCGCAGAGGAGTGAGCCACGGCTGCGGAGCGAGTCTCACGCCGCACGGAGGAGCGCGGGGGTCGTGCGCCGGCGGGCAGTCCAGTCGGAACATCCCCGCGTAGTGTGAGCAGCGGTATCCCACGGAGTCTGCAAGGAGCACACACGAAGCACAGATTGTCAGACAGAGAGATGTACTCGTCTACTCAAGATTCCGCCGTTTGTATTCTGCAGCTCCTGCCCACCTTTTGGAGCGACAAGCATTGGATGTGAATCGAGGCTCGTTCAGTTCCACAGTCGAGCAGACTGCATCGGATTTATATATGTATGTTGAACTTCTTTTGCACCGTATGTAGCCAACCGTGCTAATCGAAGATGTATAATTGTGCATAATTAACTAAATACGAAGGGCAGGCCAATTGGTTGTGTAAGGTATTCTTCAATTATTTTACGTGGAGTGACAGATATATGAAGGAGTCATTGCTTGCATGCCAGTAGAATTGACGGGTGGAATGGCAGCGCAGATGATTAGAGCACCACGGTATGAACCCATTCTATTCCCCGCTACGGCTAACGCCTTGTGCCACGGCACTTACCCCCCACACCCTCCACCCACCACTCCTCACTTCACCAACCAGCACTGACCAGTTGCGGTCACGTATAGCCAAGTAACTCCGACGACTAACGCAAGCGTGGATAGAGAGGCCTTCATCTCGCAGTGGATTGACAGAGGACTACAAATAATGACGATTATTATTTTATTATGATCACTTCTAATCTATTAACTGAACACGAGGGACATCAATCGCACTTGTAATAGGACGTCTCGGATCTCCATATTAATGTGCGATGGTGCGCGGTGATGGACACGCCGACGACTCACACATCATATCCATGGGAGACGCGGGACCCTCCGATCCGACGCAGCTTCTCCTCCGCTCGCTCCTGCTGCGTCGACGTTCCTTTTCAAGTTGTGGATGGTCGCCGTTATCCGCCGCCTCTGGCGAGCTCTCTATCCCCTTGTGCGGACCCCTCCTCCTCCTCCTCTCTGCCTCTCCCTCCCTCCTTCCCTCCCGCCCGCTCCTTCTCTTGTTGTATTCTCCGCTCCCCCCACCCCTCTCTCTCTCCACCTTCCTTCTCCACTCGCTCAACTACTCTTCTTCTGTCGCGCCGCCGCCGAGACTCGAGTCCAATCGATCTGTTCCGCCTCTGCCGGAGAAAAGGGCGAGCACCGTTAGATTTGTTGCTCCGCGCAAGGAGTCGCTTTTAAGTCCTCGTAAGGGGGAATCGGGTGTCTAAGTGGACTCAAACTACCTCGCCTGGTATGCAGGAGGTCGTGGGTTCGATCCCGACCCTTGACGCCTGTTGTATATTTGGTGTTTGCGTGTCTCTCTCTCCCGTGGTCGCGTGTTTTTTTTGTCTAGATCCTCCGGGTTTTCCCTCCACATTTAAACAAGTGCCTTTAGAGTATTTGGCTGCTATGAATTTCCACGTGATAAGCCACTTCGTTGGGCTATCATTTGTTGCCAAGTCACTTCTGACTAAGAGCTATATAGCTCAGTGGGCCTTACCTGGTAACATTTAAAAATAGTAGTAAGAGTAATAGTGATGTAGACTACCTGTTCGCAATGCACTTGGAGTTTTTAGCTGGTGATGGGAAGTCTGTGTCAATGTCCATTGCCTTGAGTTTCTCAATTCGCTCGTAGAAGCAATGCCACGATTTTCCATCTATGTGACTTTACCGAAAGACCCAAAAATTAGCAATGCCACGATGCCAAACACATTACGAGCTGGTGAGAAACAAAACTAAACATCGCCGAGCCACATTGCAGCTCCACGTCTACAAGATATTGGCAATCCCTGCTCGTCTCAAAAGAAATGCTCAACTTTCCGAGATCCGAATATTATTATTATTTCCCCCACATATGAGAATTATTCCAGGTCACTAAATTGAGTTGATGGAATTCGCAGAAATATTGAGTGTTTGGAAGGATTTTTTCTGGGGTGCTCCAGTCTCTTTCCGAATTTTGTGGAATTGGCCACATATCTCATGGAAGTTTCCCTGTGCAAATAATAATGAGCATTGTTGTGGTTCATTGTATTCAACTTAAAACGCGTCAAATTGCGCGGTCAATTGTACACCACGTTCACGCATAATACAAGGATGAGTAGCTTACAGGTTTGAAGATTACCATACCTGTCAACCCCTATTTTATTACTTCCCTTCTACGTGACTTTACCGAAAGAACCAAGAAGAAGGTCGGCACTGATAAGCGGTCGACAGGTACGTGATACACAAAGCACGTTTCAATTTTCACCGCACATAAACACACGTATTGCACATAAATGTAGGGTTACAAAAGTGTACAAAGTGGTGGGAAATCTTCAATTAAATTCACAACGTCTGGCTCCGCACTTTTCACCTGCCCCATCTTGTTCTATGCACGAGTTATTACCGTCGCAAACATCGCACGGGGAACAACTTCACGGCGCGGTTTCGTTAATCACCATTCTGGACAATAAAAAAAAACGCACAGAGCTTTTCTTAACACCTACGCGACTCCAGAAGTTGAGAAACTGTGTTCAAATCGATCAAACCCCCGCCCCCCCCCCCCCCAAAACATCTAAAAATATAAAATAAATAAAAATATCAACAATAAAATTTCTGACCGCAACCATCACCCCGCCGTTCCGTCCCGAAACCAACCCCACTCGCGCCCACCGCTCACTCAACTCGCTTACCACCAAGCGAAGCAGCAGCAGCAACAGCAACAACAAAAGCAAGCCTCGACTCGCCTGCGCGGGGTTCCAGATTGTTTCCCTTCCGCTCGGCTCAGCGAGGTTTCCCCACAAGCAACGGGAGCCACACTCGTCCGGGCTGGCAGCGAGCAGCGAGGGGATCTGGAAGCATATGGTCGCAGCGTTAGGAGCACCAGGCCATTGTGGCTCGTTCGCCACAAAGCGTCAAATGAGGCGTGCGGTCGCCTCCGCCTGTGTGGTCTTTTCTGGAGGGGAGGGGGGCGCATGCGGTTCGCTTTGTGGGATTCTTCTTTTGGGGCTCGCCCATCGATTTGTTGCCCTATACCGCGGGCCCACTCTTGTGCGAAATAAAAAGACAACCCCATAGAAGGGGACGGAGATGGGGGGCATCCTCGCCCCCCCCTCCCACCCCCCATCTCTCCCCGCCTCCCCACCCCCCTCTTTTCAGCGCGGCGACAGAGGGTAAAGGACACGGCGCAGATACGCGTGACATAAGCCTCTTTGAGACCGAGTGGCATCTCAACGGGTTTAAGATGTTTTTCTTTTGGGGTCGGGGGGTGGGGGAAAGTGTGGAGGGGGTGGAGGAGGAGGAGGAGGAGGAGAGGGGCATAATGGCTTTTAGCCTCTTGTTCCTAATTTGCTGCCTGAGCCCCATGAAAAATTCAAACGTTTGGCAGCCGATCGAAGCCCCCTCTCAATTTGGATCATTCACCCGCTCCCCACTCCCCCAAGTCCATCAATTATGCGGCCTTCCTCGCAGCAAATGGATTTTGGAAAGGAAACTTTCCGAGTCGCCGATCGAGCGCGCCATGAAGCCGTCGCGTTATTCCCCGAGCTGAAGTTGTTGATCCCAACGAGGAGGCGGAGTGACTCCTCTGACCAAAGCCGTAATTATAATACATATTGGGGGGGGGGGGGGGGGACACATACTCCCAATATTCAAATATTCTCAAAATGCCCCCCCCCCCCCAATATATTGCTATAAAAAAAATTGCTATGCTATGGAAATATAAATAACAATTTGCTAAACCTTACCCACAATATCTGGACTTGTCTTCATATAAATCAATGCATAGATTTCTGTTTATATGATTGTGGTTATGGTTGTACTTTATTAATCCACAATCTCTGCTATTACATATAATGAAACAAGAAATGGTAAAAAAGTAAAAACAGATCAATGTAATACAATACACTATTAGACATTGTAAAAAATAAAAAAGTCAATCCCATTCATGAATTTTTAAAAATATTTTAGGCAGGAAATTTGTTTTCAAATTTAGATATTTTTCTGGGTTGGGACCCGCAGACACCCTGGAAGATTTGTTCTCCCCCAATGTTGACTCCTTGGCTACGGCCTTGCCTCTGACACACACGGGGACTACGCGCGAACGTCTCTCGCTTCGATGAGGGCGAAGCTCGCGGAAAGAGGCCCATGAGTTGCGAGTGCCTAATTCAAAGGTGTCACGCAACAAGATGGGTCAACAATTAAGGCTGAGTCAACGTGGAGGGGGGTCAATGAACCGTTCGGATAAGCGTTACTGATGTTAGCCGTGGTTGGGAATTAAACCGAGGCCGCCGAGATCGTAACGACGTCTCGTAATCGTGTAGCCGCAATGTGATAACCACCGAACTACCACATCCCCTACGAACAAAGCCTGTTACAGACTGTTGGGGCAAGTGCTGTTAGCGAGTAGCACCTATGAAGGCCGACACGGCCAACACCACGCCCGACCGCCTTTGTCTCCCCAGTGGCGATGTTTACACGCCGCACCGGGTACTTGTTTGATGCTGAGTCGACCCAGGGGGAGGCCAAGGTCCGGTTCAGACATTCGTCACCGGTGTTGACCGTGAGCGGGAATCGAACCAGCGTGGCCGGGTTCGTAGTTGCAGCGCGCTAAGTGCTGCACCACCGCTCCGCTACAAAAATACACAACAGCAAAGACACACACTCATACAAAAATACTAGACAACGGTACACAATACATGTACACGCGGGCACACTTTCATACAGGATACACCCAGAATCACACGGACACAAACACAAACCCACAGGCACGTACAATAACAAAAGATCCTCCTACACACGCTTTTGGGGACAAGTGCTTTAAGCGAGTACCTATGAAGGCATGAGGGTGTCGTGTGGCCAACACCACGCCCGCCCGCCTTTGTCTCCCCAGTGCTGATGTTTGCACATCTCACCAGGTACTTGTTTATGGCTGAGTCAACCTAGGGGATACCCGAGGACCGGTTTAAATATTCGCCACTGTTATTGGTCGTGAGCACGAATCGAACTCGGGTGGCCAGGTTCGTAGAGTCAGTGCGCTCAGCACTACAAAAAGACAAAGATCCCCCGTATAGCCTTTAACAGACTGTTGGGGCAAGTGCTGTTAGCGAGCACCTATGAATGCCAGCACGGCACACAAGGGGGTGGGTGGCCAGCACCACGCCCGACCGCCTTTGTCTCCCCAGTGGCGATGTTTACACACCGCACCACGTTACTCATTTGAGTCTGAGTCGACCTAGGGGATGCCCAGCAGCGGTTCAAATAATCGTCACTTGGTGTTGGCCGTGAGAGGGAATCGAACCCGGGCGAACCAGGTCCGTAGCGCAGCGCGCTGACCGCTACACTAACCGCTCCACACACACACAGCCCCACACGCGCGCGCGCTCAGAGACAGACCCACACGCACGCACAGCTTATGCTCGGTGGGCGTTGATGAGCGTTCGCACCATTAGTCGCGTTAGCTTTGTCCGGAGCCTCGCTCCCGAAGCCGAGGCACCATTGTCCGCGAGCCGTCCGCCTCGGCGTGACCGAGGCATCCGTGGCCGCACAGCGAGAGACGCGGCTTTGTGCGCAACCTCGCTCGATGCTTGCATACATGTCAGGTCCGCTTTCACAGCGAGCAGCGCCATGCATGTAATCCCTGGCCGCTGATGAGCGTCGGTGACCCTCCACACACACACACCCAACCATCCCGGTTACCCGACTCCATTCATATCAATGCGGACAAAGATCCCCCGTATAGCCTGTAATAGACTGTAATAGACCTGTTGGGGTAAGTGCTGTTAGCGAGCACCTATAAAGGCCGGCACGGCACACGAGGGGGTGGGTGGCCAACACCGCGCCTGGCCGCCTTTGTCTCCCTAGTGGCGATGTTTACACACCGCACCAGGTACTCATTTGAGGCTGAGTCGACCTAGGGGAGGCCTAGGATCGGTTGAGATAATCGTCACCGGTGTTGGCCGTGAGAAGGAATCGAACCCGGGTCGCCAGGTTCGTAGTGCAGCGCGCTAACCGCTACACTACCGCTCCCCGCAGAGGGCACACACACAGAGACACACACAGAGACACACACAGACACACACAGAGACACACACACACATACACACACAGAGACACACACACACAGACACACACATAGAGACACACACACAGACACACACACAGACACACAGACACACACAGAGACACACACAGACACACACACAGACACACACTGTCGGCTCCCTTGCCCTCTACGTATACGTACAGCCATCGTGGCACACGAGGGGGGGGGGGGGGGTCAGCACCATTACGCCCGGCCTGCTGGTGTGTAGCCACCCACACTAGGTGTGTGTGCTCATTTAAGGCTGAGCGGACCTAGGGGAAGCCCCGGACCCGATCAAATATTGGCCACTGGTGTTGGTCGTGAGTGGAAATTGAACTCGAAGGGGTCGCTAGGTAGAATTTATGCATAATATTATCACAAATATTACTAAATATTTATAAATGTTTACAAAATTAAATTCGACAAGACATTTGACGAGAACGCTGTCGTGGTGTAATGGATGGTAAACAGGATTTGGAAACCAGAAATCACCCTCTAGATTTTTTCACCAGCATGGTGAAGTATGGTCAATCAATCTCCTCGTCCGAGACAGCGTCCGGAGGATATCTAGCAATGGATTGACAAAAGATTGTGCAGTGATTTCCACGGTAATATTTCTTTCAATTGTAAGCTATTGTTGTTATTATTGGCAGTAGAAAACCCTTTGCCTTTCAATGGAAAATAAGAGATAGCTGTCATTTTCATCATCTTCTCTCATTCCTCCTGTACTCGGAGCACAAAAAGTAACATGCTATTTTTTGCGTAATAATAAAATGCCAAGATATTCTGTATTCTTTGAAATCTATGGTGTAAGCATTCTGGGGAAATAATTGCATTACCAGGAGCACAAATGTAAACGTTAGAACAATTTTAAATGAAATGTATTCCTTGACTTCCACGTCTTCGGTGTTGCCATATATATTCGATGTCTTTTGAGCTTCTTCCGCCGTTTCAACTCAATCCAACGTTTATTTGTTTCACGGAAGGAAAAAAACAAATCCCGTGTAGCCAGTTACCCGGCTAGTTTCGGTGGCAACGGCCCGCAGCCCCTCGAGTCGGAGTAATCGTTGGGGTGGAAAGGAGCCCAGTGAGCAGCCAGCCAGGAAACTCGAGGCATAGAAAAAAAATAGTTTTATTAATGATATGTTTACACTACACTTGACAATTCCATCACGTAGATGTGTTTTTGCTAGATTGTATGATAACAATTGGTAGTAAGTTTATATGCGTATTAGCGTGTTCGCTCGTCCTAGGACGGAAGCTGTAATATTTACGAAAAAATTTGAGCAGAGTATAATTGTATCTTGTGGAAATTTAATGGCAGTGAATCTTGCACGAAAGTATGTCATCAAACACTTCACTGCATTTCACTGTAGCATTGTATTAATGGCAGTGAATCTTGCACAAAACGAATTCATAAAACAACTCACTTCATGTCACTGTAGCACTGTATATAATTGACCTTCAATTTGTTCAAATTCACTGCTCTGATAATGTATTTTCTTCTGCTTTCGGTCGCTGGGGTTGAAATAAATTGGAATTCGATACAATATCTGGAAAATCACCGATAAATGTCTATTTTACCACAATGTATAAGCATAAATTAGACTTACCTTTGTCTAAAGTGCTGAAGAAATAAATAAAGACACCAAATCCACTTTGTTGCTGTGTAGAATTACTTATTAAATTAACTTTCAATAAAGAAACGTAAAACTTTAAGCGAATTTGCGAAAAAAATTATTTCCGCTCGACCTTCTGCGTGAGGGTAAAAATCCACCCACTCATGAATATTAATGCAGGGGGTGCGGCATGTGGAGTGACGTCACGCGCGTTACACACAGACATAAATTCTTGGCTCATTATAGTAGAAATGCAAGTAATGTGTATCAAGTCAGTCTCTGGTTCGAACAAGCTTTTGTGTGAGACGTTCATCTCCCACTGGTAGTGTCGAGTGAGTGGTGGAAATTCTGCATTCGTGTGAAGGGGCTCCGTCCATTCTGTTGACTTTCCTTTCCCGAGATACAGCTTAGATGTGAACAGGGAGCAGTGCTCCCCATCGTGAGCTCAAATCCAGGCCACGCTTGATGCCTTGCCATGCATTAGAATATTTACGAGGTCGATAAAATGAGTACCACCTGATGATGTTTCATACACACAACGATACCCTGTTAAGTCTTACAGCTCGTGTCGGCATTTGATGTTAGCGAGCACCTTATAAGGCAGGACGCCGCACGTCGAGGTGGTATGATGAGTAGCAAGGCCCACGCCTTTGGGGCCGTCCATAAATGACGTCACGCGATTTTGGACGATTTTTGACCGCCTCCCCCCTCGTCACACGGCGTCACAAAAAGTCAGACCCCCCCTCAAGTATGACGTCCCAAAGCTCTGCCCCCCCCCCCCCCCCGCGCTGCACTCTGATGTTGTAGGAGTGTTGTTGTCACAATTAGTGTTGTTATAACAATTCTATATTTATTTAAAATTGCGCATTTTGGTGTGACGTCACATTTCTCACCCCCCCCTTCTCTCGTCACACATCGTCACAAATGTCTGACCCCCCCTAGGTGCGTGACGTCATTTATGGACGGCCCCTTGACCGCATTGTCTCCCACAGTGCTGATTTTCTCGATACTCATTTTAGGCTGAGTTGAACTGCGAGAGACCCGGACCAAATTCGGATATACAGCGCCACGAAGGGGCATCATGGGGAGGATGTCACCAGGATCTGGTTGACTGAGCAGTGTTTAAATGTGCATGTGAATAGTTACACTATTAGTAGCTGTTGAGTATCAGACGGAACGTGCAACAATAAAACTCACGAAATTAACGAATTCATATTAAAAGGTAAATGTATATGCAATGGTGCTGGCACGTTGAATTGCATTTGGGACGTCAACAAATAATTCGCTTCGAAGCGTTCACGTTCATCTCGCTGGTAAATCGTGCACAGTAACCACCACACAAAGACAAAGACGCCCCGTATAGCCTTTACATACTGTTGGGGCAAGTGCTGTTAGCGAGCACCTATGAAGGCCGGAACGGCACACGAGGGGGTGGGTGGGTGGGCCACCACCACGCCAGACCGCCTTCGTCTCCCCACAGCGGCGATGTTAACACACCGCACCGGGTATTCATTTGAGGCCGAGTCGACCTAGGCGAGGCCCAGACCCAGCTCACATAACCTTCACTTGGTGTTGGCCGTTAGTGGGAATCGAACCCGGGTGGCCAGGTCCGTAGCGCGACGCGCTAACCGCGTCACAACGCCGCTCCCCACCCACACGCGCACGCGGGTCTCTCTGCTCCGGAGGAAAATAACTCAAACGCACACGCGAGGGCGTCATCCCGTTGTGCACTTTTTATTCCCGCTGCAACAGAAAGATCGACAGCCATATGCTGTTGCCGTGTAGAGCTGCACACGGTACACCTTTACGCCAGGCCTTCCTAAACCCCGGTCCTCGCAATCCACCACCACGCTCCCTGCGGCTTTCCGCGTTCACCAATTGACTCACCATTCAAATTTTGATTTAAAGCTTTCGTGACTGCAGGGATCCATCTTCTTGGTTCTTTCGGTAAAGTCCTGCATAATGCACGGGCATAATATGACTTTGAAACCCCCCGCCCACCTCCTACGCATTCCACAAGTAATGACAAATCCCATATCTGCATTTGCCATAAATATGTTAAATTCCTATTGATATGCAAATTCCTTTGTCAAGGCGCTCTTCCCCCTCTAACCCAGCTTAAATATACGCTGCCAAGCCTGGTGGTGTTCATTCAGACGCTGTCTTTCCGACAGACCTGTTCTTCACCTGAGGACGGCTGCTTGCGTTATGGCCGAAACGTCGTGAGAATTATTTTATTATGTTTTATTTTTATTATTTTATTATCACCATTCAAACGCAATTTAACTCGTTCCCACGCTGCACGCGCCCGATGATTGCTAAACAGGCGCCCCACGTGACGCGTTGAGCAATTGAGGCTGTCTGCGTCAAATGTAACACGCGTACACATACGCGATGAACACTTACACACGCACTCACACAGGTGTATGTACCGTATGTTGAACCTCTTTCGCACCGTACGCATCCAAGCGTGACAATCGCTGGTGCAAGGATAAAGAAATTGGTTTTCGATTTAAAAGAGTTTTAAAATATATAAATCTTAATTTGAATCGGCTTTCTATGAACGCAGACATATTCGGGCGCGTACAGCGTGGAATTAGTTAATTTGCAATTGAATGGGGAGTCAATTGGTAAAACGCGGAAAGCCATAAGCGTGGTGGGGAGGATCGCGAGGTACGGAGTTTGGGGAACCATACCTTAGTGTGGGACAATTCCATGTTACTCTGGCGGGGTTCAGTACATTTATCATTGACCTCTCACCGATTGTTGCAAGCCTGGCCAGGCGGTGGCGCATTCACGAGCGCACCGCGCTATGAACAAGGCCCTGCCAAAGTTATATGCCTTACCAGGGACAGCAACAACAACAAGAACAGCGATAAGAATAGGCTTTATCCTTTCTGGCAATAAAAACAGTTGTGTTAAGATGTTAAAACGCCAAACTGAAACATTTTGCGAGGAATCGTATACTGCATTAACAACATATATTTGAAGTGAGCATGCAAACAAAAAAAACATGCTTTGGTAGTATTTTTATGCATTGTCTTTGAAACTGATTGGTCCACACCAGAGACAGCTTTCTCTAGAGCCTCGTCTCAAACGGTGTTGGACCAGAGAACGCCAAAAGGCGAACAGCACAAACAAAATGCCACTGTCAGGGACATTGAGAGCTCGGGGTGAACAGCTACATAATGGGACCTCCCTTGCCAGTATCAAAGTATATCAATAGTTTTTTTTCATTTCAGACGCTGTCTTTCCGACAGACCTGTTCTTCACCTGAGGACGGCTGCTTGCGTTGTGGCCGAAACGTCGTGAGAATTGTATTTTATTATGTTTTATTTTTATTATTTTATTCTTTCCCTTCTACGTGAATTTACCGAAAGAACCAAGAAGATATAACAATAGGTTTTACCCGATCTGGCAATAATAAAACAGTTGTGTAAAGGTGTTAAAACACCAAAACTGAAACCTTTTGCGAGGAATCGTGTCTGCACTAACCACACGTACTTGTGGTGAACATGCCAGCTAAAAAAAGCGATGTCTGAAGTTCTGAGCCTGCCGCCTTCCCCTCCCCGTCTCACTTCACCAAACCGCACTGGCCAGAGTGGTGAAGTATGGTCAAACTCTCACGATCGGCGTGGGGAGCCCTTTTCATCCAGCGGCGTAATGACAAAGGGCTGCACGTAATTCAACTTAGAGTGTTCATTATAAATACAGTATATAAGTGGAAAAACATATCTGAGGCTTGTGTTATTAATTTGTCGTTGTGTGTAGCGGGGGGCAGTGCTGCAATATCCGGCTGGACCCCTACATGGTGGTCCAAATGTATTGTGACCCCCCCCCACAATTAATTGACCCCTAAAAATGTTTCACCCTTTGCATATTCATGTGTTTTAAATAAACCTTTAATTTT
The DNA here is from genome assembly GCF_015708825.2 of Lethenteron reissneri. Lineage (NCBI taxonomy): Eukaryota > Metazoa > Chordata > Hyperoartia > Petromyzontiformes > Petromyzontidae > Lethenteron > Lethenteron reissneri. Next base: position 8,695,921 of record NC_083825.1, on the reverse strand, counting down.
TTTGTATCAAGTTTTACAGAATTAAATGGAGGGGGGGGGGGCACAAGACATCTGGACCACCATGTACCTCGAGGGATTAATTTTATCGGGAGCTGTCCGGGGCTAAGCTTCGGAAAATATTTAGCCGCCCGTCCCCCCTCCCTCTTCCCCATGTCAGGCTGGGCCGGGTGCGAATTAAACATCTCACGAGAAATTAAATTAAGAGCTGCCAATACCCCCCCCCCCCTCCCAGGCGTCTTCAGCAACCCGCAGTCACCAGCGTGGTGAAGTATGGCCTAAGTAACCAACCACGACCCCCCCCCCCCCCACCACATCAGGGAAGAGACCCTTTATCCAGCAGTTGACAAATGAGCTGCATGTTGTACGATGCATTGCAATGTTTTTGTTGTTGTTTGTTCAATGTCACAACAAACATCACAGTTGCAGACTAAAACCGAAAAATATATTTCACGCCACGCACAACCTTTGCCTTCGTGCGGCTGTGGTGACGACTGGTGACAGCCCACCTCGCAACAGCGAGCCGGCGGCCTTCATAGGTGCTCGCGAACAGCACTTGCCCCAAACAGTCTGTTCACACAGGCTGTTACGTGGGGCGGGGGGGGGGGTGTCTTTGTCTTTGGTGGTGGCTGGGTGGTGGTGGTAGCAAGCTGGTTGTTGTTGGTGCTGGTGGTAGCAATTTGGGTGGTGGTGGTGGTGGTGCTGGTTAGCAAGCTGGTTGTTGTTGGTGCCGGTTGTTGTTGGTGGTGGTGGTTGTAGCAAGCTGGTTGTTGTTGGTGCTGGTTGTTGTTGGTGGTGGTGGTTGAAGCAAGCTGGTTGTTGTTGGTGCTGGTTGTTGTTGGTGCTGGTTGTTGTTGGTGCTGGTGGTAGCAAGCTGATTGTTGTTGTTGGTGGTTGTAGCAAGCTGGGTGGTGGTGGCAGGGAGATGGAGTGATGAGGAAGAGTGGTCACGTGCCTCGTCTCGCCCTCTCGTCTCCTCCCTCTCAATGGGAGCTCAGCACCACCCCCATCCTCCTCCTCCTCTGCACTCCCAGCAGTGGCTGGAAGAGAGAGAGAGTGTAAGGGGGAGGGGTGGTGGTGCAGAGCTCCCTTCGATTCATCATTGTTAATTCCTAAGCACTTCCCCCCCCCCATCTCCTCCCTCCCTCCCCCAAAAAATTAAATCATATATCCGTCTATACATTCAACGACACTTACACTACAATACAACATCCAGATGTCTATACAAGGAGCAACACAATAGGGTGACGACGACGACGACGACGAAGACATTGGTAACGGAATTCGGAAACTTAGCGAGCGAGCGAAGCACAAAGGGAAGACCAGGAAAAACAACAGCAGCAGCAGTAGTAGCAGCAAGCAAACGTGGGGAAACGGAAAAGACCGCAGAGTTTTGCAGCATGCCGCGCGCCTAGAATGTGATCTGCAGCTGCGGCCGCAGTGCGCTGGGCTCTAGCGGGCGGCCCTCTGCAGAGCTCCGTCGTGGCAAGATGAGCACTACGGGGACAATGAGGATGATGATGAAGGTGGTGGCCGTGGTGGTGATGGTGATGATGATGACGGCCGCAGTGGTGAGCGCTGCCCGAGCTGAAACTCCGACGGCGGGACCGACGGGCCGAGGCGGGAGCCAGTGTCAGGGAGCTTTCGATCTCTACCTCGTCTTGGACAAGTAAGGATTGATGGTGGTGGGGTGGGGGGAGCGGTGGCGCTTGTGGTGAGCGCGCTGCGTTACGAATCCGACGAGCAGAGTTCGTTCCCGCACACGGCCATCGTTATCTGAACCGATCGCGCTCGACTCTGCTTTAAATGAGTCGGTGCGGTGTGTAAACTTCAGAACTGGGGAGACAAAGGCGGCCGGGCGTGGTTCTGGTCACACCACCCCCAGTCGCTAACAGCACTTGCCCCCAGCAGTCTGTTAGCTATACGGGGGATCTTTGTCTGTTGATGGTGGTGATTCGCAGGGTGACTGCCCTCTTATTCATCTTGCTGCTTCTCTTCTTTGTTGTTGGCAATACGCAGGGCATATTCACCGGGTGGTTAAAACCAAATTAAACTAATGTCATGTTACCAGGTAAGGCCCATTGAGCTATAGACTGTAGATTTTTTGTTTCATAAGCGACCTTGCCACAAATGATAGCTCAACAAATTGGCTTGTTACGTGGACATTTAGAGCAGCCCAAAAATATTCTTAAACGCGTGTTGAGTCTCAACCTGGAGGCAAAAACCAGAGGGCCCCGAGAAAAACAAACCACGTGTCAGGATCTGGATCGAACCCACAACCTCCTGTGTCCCAAGCGAGGCAGCTCACTTCTCGCCAGCGTTAACGGGACGCTGTAGAATGTGTAGATGTTGTGCTGGGTTGTTCAGTGAGGCTTGACGATACTAAGTCAAGGTAGTGGTGGAGTTTCCACATTCCTACGCCTGGGATCAAGTTAATGTCGTATTGCTATAAACTACATTATTACATCATGGGATCTCCTTTGCCAGTACAAAAATATGATCATAAGTACGCCTTTTGGCGTCCTCTGGTCTAACACCGTTTGAGACGAGGCTCAAAAGAAAGCTGTCTCTGGTGTGGACCAATCAGTTTCAAGGACAATGCATATATTATCAGAGTTGTGGTTTTTTGGGGATTCTGACCACAAGCATTGTGGTTAATGCAGAAATGATTTCTTGTAAAAGGTTTCAGTTTGGTGTTTAATCATCTTAACACCTGTTTTGTGGCCAGAATCAAGGGGGAAAACTCATTCTCATACGTTATTACAATTATAGTTATTGTCGCAGTGGTGGTTATTATTAATGTAGTTGCGTATTACGAGATTTTTTCTTTTTTAATGTACGTTTCAATTGCAACCATATATGTGACATCATCCGTCAGATCTGGGAAGCTAAGCAGGTCTGAGCCTGGATAGGCAACCAGCTCGGCTGCTCATAGGCTGCTGCGTTGTTTGTGGTGGACGGGGAACAGCAGTGCAACAAAGTCCATTGTTGTACAGTACTCTGTTTATGAGCTCCCGTGTCTATGCTCCCCTTCCTTCACCAACATGCACTAACCAGTGTGGTGCAGTGTGGTCAATTACCCCCCACGACCCCCACGTGGTTGTGTACTCGCAAATGTTTGTCCCAGTTTTGTGTTGGCTGCCTCGGCCAAGTCTTTGGGTGCTTGTGTCTTGGACATGCAAGCCGTCATCCAGCAGTGGATTTTCGATTTGCTACTTGCACAATGCACGGATGCTTTTGTTTCTAATAAAAAAAACGGTTCCTGTACAAGAACTGTTGCAAATATTTGAATACAGTGCTTCAGTTTAGCTTACAATCAAATCGCCACAAATACACTCGGGCTTGTTGAAGCTGAGAAGCTAAGCTGGTGACGCCTGCTAAGTAATGTACTTGCCATGGGTGACACACCAATGCTTGCCAGGTGTTGTATCGGCATGGGACTGCAAGGTAACGTCAGGAGGTGCTGTGTTGAATGTAACCCCTGTCTGGTGAAGCCAAAGTCGCATGAATGGATTTGGCCAAACATCAAAATGCTGGCAGGACCCTGCTGAAAACATTTAAATGTGATCACTAAATGATTTATCAAGTACAGTACTCCATTGGAACCTCATTTGCCAGTAAAAAATATGATAATTGGTTTTTTACCCTTCTATCTGGCAACAAAACTGACACCTTTTTTTACAAAGAGTCATGTTTGCATAGACCACAATACCTGCAGTCATAATGCAAACAAAAACACAACTATGATAATGAGCACTGTCCTTGAAGTTTATTGGTCCACACCCGAGACAGCTTTCCTTAGAGCCTAGTCTCACATGGGTGCAGGTATTGTGGTCTGTGCAAACATGACTCCTTATAAAAAAAAATGAGTCAGTTTTGTTGCCAGATAGAAGGGTAAAAAACAATCATCAAGTACAGTACTGTTGTATTTTCTTTTTTTGTTATAATTTTTATTTTTTATTCCCACTTTTTATTATTATATCTACGTGACTTTACCGAAAGAACCAAATAATACAATACTTCTGTATAGCACAATAATAGAATGGTATACTATGTTCTATCTTCAGATAAATGCAACGTTACATTTCCTATGTAACTTATACTCAGTAACTTAATACCCAAGTGTTTCTGTTGATTATCAGATATTGCCAGACTGATTCGTAATAAGGCACAAGTAAAATGTGGTTTGGCAAGTACTGACCCTGCCTGTGCAAAATGGCACAGCGCTTGCTCAGATGTTTTCGGTGATGTAATTCAACAAAACCGAAATGTAATCGTCAAAGTTGGAATCGTTTGACGACTTGTGGCGAGGCTGCATGGTTTTCATTTCGGCAGCGATGGCACTTTTAGAGCCATGAGACACTCTAAACGTAATCCATGAAAGATTGAATCGTAACGCTTTCCTTAATCGTTCAAACCCATTTCTCCGCTGGCAGTTTATCTCAATTTAAGAGGACATCCCATTGATTCAAGAAGTCTGAAGATATTTCTTTCTCTTGTAGACTCTTTCCTCCCGTTGCAGTTTCGGTCATTGATGGAATTAATACAGGATGGAGCTTTTGGTGACCTTGTCATGCAAATTAATACGAAAAATATAAAGTTAATAATTTTAAAATGCTTTTTCCTTACTGATCATTGCCATGCCCAGTTGTATTTTTAAATGATAATTTCCCTCTCAACTGTCACTCCAGAATCATTCTTTATTTATTTAAATTGAATGCACATATTAATCTTATTCTGCAGTCCCATTATTCACCTTGGATTTCTTTTCAGTCATAAAACATTTTCAGTCGATAAATATAATTGTAAATTAATTAAAGCAATTTTTGTTTACATTCTTACATTCTTCATTGTTACATTTTTCAAAATGAAATACCGTAATCTTCACATGGTTACTTTCTTCGTATTAAGTATCTTCTTTTAGAAACATTTTTGCATAACGTAAATAATTTCTTAAGCATAGCTTTCCGAAGGTGTGATGCAGTACAATCTGAAAAACACATTTGAGACCAACGCAGCAACACAACTGTTACAATGTACGTATGTTGAACTTCTTTCGCACCGTACGTAGCCAACCTTGCTCATTGGAGGTGCGGGGGAAGGACAACAAACGAAACACAAAAAGCAGTTAAAACCTACGCAGTGAACGTTTAAACATCATTCAGTGAATCTCATTCCTAGCAGTTTGAATTACATGGATATTTGAAGGTCAAATTATTATATGCTGTAATGAAGCTTAAAGTACATTCAGAGGTTGTGGCACTGCACCACCGATGAACGCATAAGGAAAAACATTCAAAGGATTTGAGGCAGGTAGCCAAATATGCCTTCGGATATTTAATACTGTATTTATTTTTTGCATCGAATTAAATATATTAATTAAAAAATGACCCACTTTACAAAGCAACTTCACACAACTGTGAAAATTACACATCCGGCCCCTTTGTATATGCATTAGAGTACAATGTCACATTTTAACACGTAGGCTTTCGCGACCAATATTAAAGGTTTTTGGGTTAGATCGCGTAAGTATAAATATGTCGAAACCCTCCACCACCCGACACAGCCAATCAGTAAAGGATTTGTCACGTGGGCTGAAGTAGTAACTATTTACTGATTGGCCGTGTCGGGTGGTGGAGGGTTATGACACATTTATACTTACGCATTCTAACCCAAAAACCCCTGTATTATGGATGACGTAGCCAAGCGTAATATTTCAACTGTTGGGCTTGCTGGAATCTGTGCCGATGAACTGCCAATCGTACGGGCAAGGACCGACTCCTTTACGATAAGTGGGTTCTAGATCAATGAAGATGTATTTAATTCACAACGACAACAACAACAAAATAATAATTAGCGACGCAAATTATTATTTTGAGTTGTGCAAAAATGGGTCCGGGCAAGCAATGTGAACCGTCGGATATGTGAAATGTGGCGTGACTGTCATTAGCTGAAATGATAACTGCACATTAGATTTTACGTGCGTTTACAGACTTAATAACGATATGTGTTGACGTGTGTGTGTGTGTTTCACTGCAAGGTCTGGGAGCATTCAACACCACTGGGGTGAAATCTACCACTTTGTGGAAAAATTGGCAGAGAAATTTGTAAGGTATGTATCTTTTTTTTACTGTTGTTGTGAAATATTGTGTTGGCTGGTACTTCTGCGGTATTCTGGCTCACACACAGGACTTGCAATTCCGAGTTCAGTTCTATTTCCCAGCATGGCAGCTGAAAGTTGAAGCAATGGTCAAGTTTCTTGAGTTGTCCTCACCGCAGTTAATCAGCAGGGTTTATATGGTGGGGTAAAGTGTGGCTACTCTCACCTCTTTCAAGACTTCTGATCAGTGTGGACGAGTGGACCAAAATACTCTGGGTGGGTCCCTCTAGAGCTCTCTAGCGGGAATAACCTTTTGCCGGTAGTGGAGTAAGCAGGCGATTGCAGGGCTGCACCATTCAACTTTTTTAAACTTCAAAATCCAAAGTCAAACGGTGTATTAATTCTAGATTTGAAGCTTTCGTGACTGCAAGGATTCATATTCTTAGGTTTTTTCGGTACGTGACTTTACCGAAAAAACCTAAGAATATCAAACGGTGTACCCTGCTCAAGTGACCAATGGGGTATTACTCATTTGCACTGCCTTCACTTTACATGTCATGGAAGTGGCAGGGCTCGTAACATCCACACGATGACCGCTTGATTAATATTGAGTGGAATGACTGAGGTGACTGCCTTCCGGGATTAGAACTCGTCACCATCCAGTTGTGAGTAAAGCACTTGAAATCGGTGTCACCTGACCAGATTTGACTGTTTCTGAAGAAGCTTCCAGCACATGAAGTGAAACGTCCGACATCGTGCCGAACAACACTCGATACAACGCCAAAACACCTCAGAAAGCTTCGTTGCTCGCACGAAGTGAACCTTCAGTCCAGTTCACCAAAATGTTTAGGCCCTTTTAACTCGCACACTGTCTCACCACTAGGTAAATACAAATAAAGAAGATTTATACTCTTTGGTTCTTTCGGTAAAGTCACGCTTGTGTTGCGCCCGAAACATCCTGATTTATCATTTTTTATATTTCTACCTACGTGACTTTACCGAAAGAATCAAGAGTATGGATTCCTGCAGTCACGAAAGCTCCAAATCAAGATTAAAGAATATTTTTTACATTGGATTGTTATCTTGGAAATTTTACTTCGTATCTCGAATGCCACAAAAAGTGTGGGTTTTTAGAAAGTCTATTATGGTTTTACTATCATGGCCTAGTATTCTGAAAAAAAAAACATGGGTGGGGCACTGATGAAATGCAGATTTGTTCCAAGATTTCGGCATGCTGATGTCTTTGTGGGTATCATGTTTCCTTTGAAATGGAATACAATCATGCACTTGCCATCACATGTCATATAAACACACTCAGGAAACTGTCTACCGATTTAAATTGTTCACCAAGTGAAACGTGGGATGTGGGAGCTTAATTTTCTCGTAACGTTTCAAACATTCACAGCTGTGAAAGGAGGCAGGCAAACATCACTGTGAATCCATTCGAGGGGTCGTATAACAAGTGTTTTTATTGATGCGCACAGTGCAACAATCGCACATCAGTCTCACCGAGGATCGAGGTAAAAGCAAAAATGTGTTGCAAGGGGCAGATACGTGAACATCTACAAAAAAATTACAGTTACACAGCCGTGCAGAATCACTGCACGGGGTGTGGGCGGCAAATTGGTCAGAGTGGATATGCGACGGTCGGATATGCGACGTACAGATTTTTAAGTCCTCTGTTTGTAACCGTGCTCTGTAGATAAGAAAAGGATCTTTCTTGAACTTTGTACAGTACGCGGCAAACGTGAGAGAAATGTGCGAGCGTGTTTGGACAGAAACAACACAGCTCTCGAATGTACTCCGGATTTTTTGAATTCTTTGTCTTCATAGCGCCGCCGTGACTGGGATCAAGGTGAAAGCTTTAGCCGCTGGCTGAGACAGCTCTTTCAATCATTATTGTTTTTTCTTAAGTTTTTTAATGCTCTTGGCGTTTGTGAAAAAGCAATATTATTTTATATTGACCACACTGACCAGCCTGGTACTATCCATCTAGACAATCTCTATCATTGTTCAATTATGAACAAGTTCATCTAGATTCTTATTGATATTGATTCAACCCCATCACCCATCCTGGGTTGAAAAAAACTCAATGACCACATTGTGTGAGAAGTCAACAATGGTTGTCCTAAGGGCAGACTCATTTCCTACATAGGAATGTGGAATTTCCACCAGTGGCTCATAGCTGAAACAGGGAGACACTGACTGCGAGTTAAGTTGTTTGCATGATACTGAACTTTGTATCACTTATCTTGCTTCTCAAGATTGCTGCGCTGTAGGCATAGACTTGCAGACTAATGATGCGTATGCCGAAATGGCGTCAACAATAGTATAACACTTTAGGAATCCCAGGATGCTTTGCTTACCAAGATGACACCCAAAGTCTTGGGCCCTTTCTGCCACACAGCGTTATGACGGCCAACAGCTCACAAGAGCCGAGAGTGGCAGCAATCAGTCCTTTGGGTTTGTTTCTCCATTTGCTCTGGCTCATTTGTATCGTTTTGAGCACTAGTATTACCATAAATATTGCTTCATACTTATTTGCATGAATTTCTTTGTATGTTTTCACACTCACTTCAATACGTGGCACGTAATATTAAGTGGTGACATCTATGTCGTCCGTTCGTGCTGCGAGAAATTTGCATCTATTGCTGAAAATTACTTTTAAATCAGCTACCTGCTGAGTTAGATTGTTGATGTAAACCATCCTGAATTTGCCTGCAAATAGGGTCGCCATCCCTATGGCCAGCCGAATATGTACAAGAATGGTCATGGCATCTTGATATTTAATCCCCCTCGGTGTACCACGACCACAACCCCCAGTCTCTACAGCTCTAGATCTCACAACTTGGGATGGTGACGGAGCAGCGGGTGCTAACAATCGCTGGGCTTGAACAGGATTCGTCATGGATCTGTCCATCGCTATGTACAAGTGCATAGACTCTGGTGAATTGGCAGCAGGGACACGTCACTAAGAAGGGATAAGAATAATAATAATGGAGTGGCAGCCAAAGAATGGAACACACCGTCGCTGTACGTCCTCTGACAAATATGGAGCGGTCACATTGCTTGATGTGCAGGATGATTACGTTGCAAGATTGCGATAGGTGGCAGCAGCCGCGGTGGCCGCTATGGGAAGGGGAGGCCTTCATCCAGCAGTGGATTCGCCACGGCTGACGATGATGAGCCAGATGTGTTTATTGGTAACGAATGCAAATGATGAACGGTGCTCGCGTTTGGTGAGCACAGGCCTTGGCAGGGATGGACGTAAATTCATGGCAGCAGCTGAGAATTTCCACAATGTAGTGCTGTGGAAAGTATTCCACAGCAGATATCCAAAATTAAAATAACGCAAGTAAATTTTATATTTTTAACTCCGCACACCTTGGCTTTGTTGTTGACTAATGAGGCCGCGTGCAAATGAAATTTCTCCGCAATGGCTTTGGGTAGGAAACGAGCGGCGTTCCTGCACTCTGCGTAAACATTTACGCCCGCAGATCCATTGCAAGAGGCGGTGCACTTTGGGATATTAAAACTGGTGGATGATAAATTGAGGGCATGAATAGGGGCAGCACGCCATTGTCGGAAATCACTCGAAGCCGGGCGATCAGGAGGGGCCCATATTTTTATTGTCATCGTCCGAAACCGTAGCATTGCCAAGTCTATTGTGTTACAAAAAAAAATCTCGCTTAAAATAAACCAGGACATGTACACGCGGTGAACGTGGCACATAAATGAGATTTATTGTTTTAGGGAGTGTATTGTATTATTTAATGACCTACTTCTGTATGTGTTGGCTCTGAAACGCACACACTCCCACACATACACCATCAAAAGATACAATCTGGTCGTGAACGCCTACAGTATTGAGGCATGCTAAGAGGGCGATGTTACTGGTATAGCCAGCAGCACACCTGGCCACCTTTGTATTCCCAGTGCTCATGTTCATACCCCAATGTGAGAGAGACATTTAAGGCCGAGTCTATCTAGTGGAGGCACAGGACGGGTATTGACATCACTGGTCACTGATGTTATTTGTGGTCTGGAATCAATCTGAGGTCATTGGATTCATCGACCACTGCATTACACTGACCCTTGCAGCTGGTTCGGTGGACTTGTGATGTTCATACCCCAATGTGAGAGAGACATTTAAGGCCGAGTCTATCTAGTGGAGGCACGGGCCGGGTATTAACATCACTGGTCACTGATGTTATTTGTGGCCTGGAATCAATCTGAGGTCATTGGGTTCATCGACCACTGCATTACACTGACCCTTGCAGCTGGTTCGGTGGACTTGTGATTTATTTCAGATTTAGAACATGCTGTAAGAGTTATTTGTAAAAACAAAAACACATGTAGTTATTTCACAAGCATGTCTTTATTGTGCCGATGTGCTTGCTTACTTATTCACCCATAAACATTCATGTGTACGATGAACTGCTTCGCAATGCATGTACTGTATATACATTATATGGGTGATGTGAAATTTAAATTCATTAACAAGGAGACACGTCTGAAAATGTATATTTTCTTGATATTTAAAACACATTTCTCTTCTTCTTGGTTCTTTCGGTAAAGTCATGTAGAAGGGAAATAATTAAATGAAAAAATAATAAAATACAATTCTCACGACGTTTCGGCCACAACGCAAGCAGCCGTCCTCAGGTGAAGAACAGGTCTGTCGGAACATTTCTCTTGCCATTCTCTGAGGGGGTTGTTGGACCATACTTCACCACGATGTGAGCCATGACAGGGAATCGCACTCGCCAGGTCTAAATAGCTCCATGCCCTGACCAGTGCACTCCCACTTGCCTCCTTTGGAGCCTAATCGTCCAATTAATTATTTGTACAGTATGGTTCCTGCATTGTCGTTTTTAAAGTGGTGAGTGGTGGCACAGTGGTTGGCGCAATGCTATAAAACTATTTAAACTAATTCTAGATTTGAAGCTTTCGTGACTGCAAGGATTCATATTCTTAGGATATTCGGTGAAGTCACGTAGGTAAAAAAATTAATTTAAATTAATAAAAGTAAAATAAAAAATAATAATAATTTTACTTTAATTAAATTAAATTTTAAATTTTTACCTATGTGACTTTACCGAAAACCTAAGAATATTTAAACTAAACCATGTATTTATTTACCAGGTAAGGCCCACTGGGCTATACAGCTCTTTTTTTTCAGAAGTGACCTGGCCACAAATAATAGCTCAATGAATGTGGCTTACGATGTGGAAATGTATAGCAGCCGAATAAATACTCTAAACACATTCTTCTAAATGTGGAGGGGAAAAACTGGAGGACCTGGACGAAAAATCCACGCGACCACAGGGAGAGAGACACTGCAAACTCCAAATATACAGGTGTCAGGTTTGGATCGAACCCACGACCTCCTGCATACCAGGCGAGGTAGTTAACATCTCGCCACCGCGGCGCCCTGCACTACGAAGCCAGCAACCAGAGTATGATGACATCAGTGGCAGTACCATTGGTACCTCATTTGCCGGTAAAAAATATGATAATTGTTTTTTACCCTTTTATCTGGCAACAAAACTGACACCTTTTTTACGAGGAGTCATGTTTGCATAGACCACAATACCTGTAGTCATAATGCAAACAAAAAACATAACTCTGATAATGTGCACCTTTTGGCGTCATCTGGTCCAACCCATGTGAGACTAGGCTCTAAGGAAAGCTGTCTCGGGTGTGGACCAATCAACTTCAAGGACAGTGCATACATTATCATAGTTGTGTTTTTTGTTTGCATTATGACTGCAGGTATTGTGGTCTATGCAAACATGACTCCTCGTAAAAAAGGTGTCAGTTTTGTTGCCAGATAAAAGGGTAAAAAAACAATTATCATCAGTGGCAGCATTTAATTATTTCACAAATTTCCCTTTATGTTCAATGAATGAATATTGCGCAGGTAGAAATGCTCGTGTAATATGTCATTATATGCAGGAATGTTGATGCGCTGTTTCCTCTCCCTCCCACCTGCCCCCCCCCCGTCTGCGTGAGAATGAACGTTGTCAATGACCAGAATTTTGTCTGCTTCTTGCTGCAGCCCCCAGCTGAGGATGTCCTTCATTGTTTTCTCCACCCATGGGACTGTGGTCATGCCCCTAACAGGAAACAGGTGGGACACCAACCGTGACACGCACACACGCCAGTGGCAGCAACCCAGTGGGACCAGTACTCTCATTCCTGGCGTGACTGCCTAGCTATTAATGATATTATTATAAGTCGCATAATAGTTTTTTTATGTCGTTGAATTACTGTTGGGATATTTCATCATCGCTGTCATCATCATCAGCCATAGTATATACACTGCTGGATTAAGGCATCCATCGGCCATCTCTCAGGCTCGCATTGCAACAAACCATCCAGCTGCTAGACATTGTTATTGAATTACTAAAGGGTTCTTTCAGCATCATCATGATCAGCTATTATCTCTGCACTGCTGGATGAAGGCATCCACAAGCCCATCGCTGTCCTTCATGGTCTCGCGGTGCAACGATTCTTGTAGCCGCTGCACCTGAAGCTGATTTAATCGCTCCAACGCTACGGCTGACATCTTCTAAACCGCATTCACTGCACAAACCATGACAGACGTGGATACCCGATGCACACATGGAAAATTAAAAACTCTCCAGTGTGCGACTGGTCGTTCAGAACAAAGCATGCAACGTATAACAACACAATTGCCCGATCAACAAATACGAAGGTAGACATCACAGCGATACACTCCACTGGTCCCGACGCGGTTATCTGGCTTGGCCACCTGAATGTGAAATTGTAGTCGTTGCTCTGAGTCTGCATCGGCCGTGCGAAGGAAAAAGAAGTCTCGTTGTAACCTTTGGTTGCTACTCGGTTGTCATTCCTCGACACGACGTGTCCAGCCCCCACGTGATCCGAGTGGGTATCGGGGTGCTCTGCGGTCTCGTATGCGGATGTGGGTAGTGACATCGTCGGTCATCCGGTGTTTGGAGATGAGAGATTGTATGATTAGAAAGTTTTCTTTTATATAGTAGCGTCGTGCATGCAAATTGCATCTCTCACAATCGCTGAGGTCGCCACAGGCAAGCGGTGAGGCAGCAGCCAGGCGGCGAGCCACCGGAAAGAATTGCCCGAGCTTTGTAGTCCTCTATATATGAAGATATTTTTCGGCCAATTTAACGGGTGTTTTATACACGTGGGAATAAACTAAAGAACTCGGAGAAACCCCACGCTTCGCAGAGTCCTACCCTCGATCCCACACAGAAAGGCCTGATGATATTATTCCGCACTTTGCCGTGTCACCTTCTCCTCGACACGTACGCAAAGGGAGTTTCGCGACGTTTGCGTGCGATGCAGCAACCCTCGTTGCCTCCACGGTGCTGGATCGCGGGCCGCGGGCGTAGCCACCACCGCTCGGATTCGTGGAGGCTGTAGAGCCAAGAGGGTTTCTGTCGTCGAGTTGGGATGCGTCGAAGGGTTCACGTGAAGGTTCCAGTGGCAGCTGAGGTCAGGAAATGTTGCACGGATGGAGGTTGCGAGCTCCTGCAGAGGGGAGGTTTCTGGGGATGGAAACACGAGCTCGGCCAGCCTGAGGTTCTGCTCGCTTCCTGCTCATGCGATGTCCGAGTTTTCGAAAGTGCACGCGCAAACCGCGATGTTTACTGCGGGGTGGATTTTTGTGCCGTTGTGGCCCCCCCCGATGTGAGAAGTTGCTTCCGTTTTGGCAACTATTATCTGAAGGAAGTTAGAACAAAACCAAGATGAGACGAGCGTCCATAAAGGCAGGATGCGAGTGGACTCTGAGGTTGGGTCATGGGGGAGTCGAACCGAAAAAAAACTAACACTGACTTCATTATGAACACTGCCTTGCAGAGAGGAAATTATGTAAGAGGGCTAACGTTTCGAGCAGTGGTCCTTCTTCAGCATTCTTCTCCATATGGCAGCCGATGTTGATGCAGACCAACGGCTATAATTTTACGTTGAAGATGGTTGATGCCAAATAATTGCAAGAGTAGCAGATTGGTGCATCGCTGCTGTGATGCACTCCTTCATGTTTGTGAATGGGGGCATTGAGTCGTTCTGTACGTTCCATGGTCTGTTCTGGGTGACCATAGTCGCACATCAGAGAATTTTTTTATTTCCCGTTTGTGCATCGTGTATCTGCATCTGCTGCTGCCATGGTTTGTATGTACGTATGTTGAGCTTCTTTTGCACTGCACATAGTCAACAATTCTAATCAAAGGTGTGGGGAAGGACAAAAAACTAAACACACAAAGCAGTTCTATTGAAATTAGTTTTCAGTCTAGATGATTAAAAAGGGCATTGTTCCAGTGGTTTCCTAATATCGGAAGGAAGAGCGTTCCAGGCGGCTGCAAAAGCGCATCTGAAAGCGACCATCTTTGTTCGATGGCCAGCCAAATTGCAGTGGATGTGGTTCTCAGGCATTGTGGAAGATCAACATCGGGGATCTTCTGCTTTGTTGGGTCTTTCACGAGGTGTTTGTTCCTTTTTGATATCTTGTGAACTCCCATTTGGCTTACCAAGTATCATCGTCCTCATCATCACCAGGGTTCAAATATGCATTGTTGAAGGTTTGCGCACGTGGGCTCCAAAAGGGCTTCCAGTCCGACTTCTTCAAGCGACGGTGAGGGACGCTGTTGAGACCCTCCTGGCGGATAGCGCGAGTGAGCTAGAGGAGTAACGATGCTGCCACATGGCACGGCAATCGGGCTGACCGTCACGGCCCAGGGTCTAGGGTCAAGTGTTTTTTTTTTACAGTGTGGTCAATGTGGTGGCCACTTTTGGTGATGTGTGTTTTTTACATGAACCCTTTTAAGTACGACGTATAGGGTTGGAATAATGGTTGAATCTCGCACAAATGATTGATTACACGTATTATGATCTAGAGCATCATCTTTATGCCCCCCCCCCCATTCCATGTAATGTTGAAGATGGTGAATTCATTGTTGTGTGGCAAATTGCCACCACCAATGCCATCCCCTTAATTTCAATAGAACCTTAAAATGTGATTACTCTGTTTTATCCACACACAAACAAAGTGAATTGTTAAAGCAAATATAACTCGACGTGACTGTAGCCTCTGTATTGAAATTTTGCAATATTTTAGTTGGTGCTTAAAAGTATGAAAAAAAATATTACATTTTTAATATAATGAAAATGTTGAGAGTTTGATTCTGTATTATTATGAAAACGGGAGTAATATGTAGTGTCACTTTTGTAAGAAAACCTCCCTGATTCTCAACATTTCTCCTTTCCTGAGCCGGCGGTGGAAATTCCACATTCCGTCGACAAGGGGACCTTGTTCTGTTTGTAGACCATCTGCTGCTCACTCTACAAATTGTTACCCATTTTTATCAAACCGATGAATAAAGTAAACACGGCGGTGTATTCCGTTGTTTCTGGTGGTAGCCTTCGTGTAGAGTAGGACCCCTCCTTAACGAGCACCCCTGTTAACGACGAATCGCTTAACAACGGGCCTCCATAGAGCCCAATGTGTAGTGTAGTGTGTAGTGTATAGTAGTGTATAGTGTAGTGTAGTGCCTCCATAGAGTCCAATGTGTTCGCTTACCGACCATTCCCCTGTTGACGACGGGCTTTTGTAGGTACAGTAAATATGAATGAATGCATTGATTAGTCTTATGTAACTATTGTATTTTTATGTATTACTTTCCATTGTTTAAATATCATAAAGTACTTTTTTGGGTGAAAATGGGTAACTTTTGATGTTATCGAAACGAATTAAGGCTTTAACGTGTATTCCCTATACTCGCATCACTACCAAATCACTTAACGACCGGTTTCGTGGAACCAATGACCGTCGTTAAGAGGGTTTCTACTGTCAGTGTGGGTCACATAAAACTGTTATTGAGCCTTTGCTCGGCAGCATTTCTGACATCGTCCGTGTGTTCTCTTGGCATTCCAGGGAGCAAATACAGCTGGGCTTGGAGGAGCTGAACCAGGTGCAGATCGGAGGAGACACCTGCATGCATGAGGGGTTTGCTCGCGTGAGTTTCCCTCCGACATCTATGACTTTTTGGATATATTTTTTTCGCTGGCCGTCCCCCAACTGTGATATCA
Organism: Lethenteron reissneri; assembly: GCF_015708825.2. Taxonomy (NCBI): domain Eukaryota; kingdom Metazoa; phylum Chordata; class Hyperoartia; order Petromyzontiformes; family Petromyzontidae; genus Lethenteron; species Lethenteron reissneri. The sequence goes on along the minus strand of NC_083825.1, from coordinate 8,679,732 downwards.
CGATGCGTCACGAGGCAACGGAAACATTCTTGTGGAAATCCATCGGTAAGCAGAGCTTCGCGGTTCAGTCTGGGACTGGGCCCCAGACCGGGCTCGAGATGGCACGCCACTGTCAAGCGTGATACTCCGCGTACCAGTCATCCAGTATTATTTCATAAAACTGGTTTATTCTGATGAAAAGTACACGGCAATGTTTCCCCTTTTTTTTTTCAAACATTGGAGTGTTACCGTGGTTACGGGATATCCCCGCTATGTTGTGTTGAATGTCCTGTGGACTGCGAGGAAACATCTTTCATTTGCGTCTATTGAAATTAATCGGACGGTTCGGTTTAATTGCCAAGGGGCGGTGACACGAGGGAGCTGTCGCTCGTTTTGCCGCTCATTGCAAAGGTTCGCGGTTCAAAAATAAACACATTCCTGCGGAGGGAGCTGGTAGGAACGTTGGGTTGCTCAGTCAATAGCCAGGGTCAACGGCTGCGTGGTATATTCCGCAAATATGCCCGACTGTGAGGGCGGGCACAAGCCGGCGTGAGTAGGTTAAATGTTGAGTTTTATAAGGGCACCACTGGGTGACCAGCCCCGCCCCTCCCACCCAGCCCCTCACCACCCTCCCCACCCAGCCCCTCACCACCCTCCCCACCCAGCCCCTCCCCACCCTCCCCTCCCCACCCAGCCCCTCCCCACCCTCCCCTCCCCACCCAGCCCCTCCCTGCACGACGGACACAGTAATCCCCTGTGGGCTGGTGTAACCAGGAGGTTCCTACCAGTATAAAACCCCTGAAAATGACACTGTTGTGAAACCTATCAGGACCCGCCTTAACAAAAAAAAGTCTTGAGACTCGGCGAGGCTTTCCTGAGGAAAATGAATGTGAGCAGAATTAAATGGTATTATTTCGGCACGCAAAGGTGCCTATGTAGATTTGTAGTTCAGTTTTGCCAACGGTGTTTGTTGACGTTTAACACGTAGGCTTTCGCGACCAATATTATTCATAATAAACGTTTTTGGGTTAGATCGCGTTATTTATAAATGTGTCGTAACCCTCCACCACCCGACACGGCCAATCAGCAAAAAAGTGTCACGTTGACAAAAGACAAATAGTTCACTACTTTAGCCCACCAGTGTGTTGAAGAGTGAATCCACAACTTTTACAGTTTTTGAGTACCACGTTTCGCTGGTAATTACATCCAGCATCATCGGGCAATTCGCCAGAATGGAGAAGCCCTCACTTGCTCCCGGTCTTAAATAGAGCAGCAGCCAAGGTGACCTCATCATTTTACTCATGCAGGTGCGACGATTTCAGGCGGGGTGGGGGGGTATTGTAATTATATAATAGATTGGTAATCAGTCAATTGTTATGATTTAGTAATGAGTTGTAATGTGTGTTATTGTAAATATAAACTACGTTAGTAATCAGTTAATTAGTATGTGTTTCCCCTATAAGGAATTGTAATTTTGTTGACGTGTTCGTTCAGCTGACACTTATCTGTCATCTTCCACCCAGGCGAGCGAGCAGATACAGCAAGAATTTTATTACGGTATGTGGTCTTTTTTTTTACTGCCTTTTTATAAGCATTAATTTGCAATGGATTACTCTGTTGCAAATCGTTTCAGCTACAGAGGGCCCACAGCTTGTTGGCGTAAAGTGTTTGTTTTCCCTTTCCACTGGTGGGAAAATGCAAATAAAATTTTTTGTTAAAATCTGCGGTGATTTGGTCATCACTTTTCCAGGGCACTGGCAGAAACTTGTTGCGTGCAGTGACACGTAAAGTAAGATTATTTATTTGTTATTTACACAACATTAAACTGGGCAACTCTTTACGTAATTCATGAAACATTACGCCTAGCCAATCCTTTTGTCTGATGAAAGCCAGCGCTGTCCTATTTTTTTCATTCAAACGTAGGCTCAAAGGTTGCCGCACTTTGCTCCCATATTGATATCCGTGTTAAATTCCATTCCTCTACCTGGCACATTTTAATTTTGCACATTTACCAGTTTAGTTCACATTTTGGGGTACGCACCTCACATGCCTGATGATTGGTAAAACACAGAAGGCCTGTGTCATGGTGGGCAACAGTGAACTGGCATTTGTGATTTGCAGGGTGTTAGAATAAAGTCAGGAGATTGTGTAAAATTTGTTTTATCGTGTTCTCGGGTTTAAAAGATGTACTCTTTTTCTCCCATAATGTAAAGCAAATTTAGGGGTGTGTGTTATAATCTGGTAGGTGTGTGCATGTTTGTTTGTTCATGTGGTCAGGTTAGTATAACTCTTTTGACAACGGGCACACGTTTGGGGTGCGTCTTGTATTCAGGAGCATCTTATAATTCTGCTAAATACCCTAATAAATATTCTACCCATATCGTTAAGAAAGGCTCCTTGCTTGTAGGATTTGGATAATCGCCAGCATAGATCGAGGCAATCCTGACTGCTGGTGATACACTGATTTTGCTTGAATTTGAATGTTAAATGTATTGCCTGCTTTGAAATAGTCAAGAAATAAAGAACCTTCTGGAATTGTGGGAATGCCAAGTAATTAGACTTAGCAACAATTGAAATGGTGAACGTTGGAATGCTTTGGGTGGTCCTCCATTATACTTTGCTAAGCCCTTACTTAATCATGGTAGAACCAAAAAAGTGATGGTGGAGTAGAAGACGTGGTGCCAGGTGGTTGGTGCAGTGCTATGAACCTGGCAAGCGGAGTTTTATTTCCAGCCACGGCTAACATCAGTGGTAAGGCACCTCCCCTTCGCTAACCAGCATGCTCTGAGCATCATGGTGAAGTATGGTTAAATAGCCCCCCCTATCACTGACAAGTTGTGGGGGAGGCCTTCATCCAGCAGTAGATGAACAAAGGGCTGTATATTATTATAATTAAATACACAATGTGAAATGTGGAATGATGCCATGAAACATATTCCTGTGGCTGTTTCTAACAACGGACTTGACGTGTGAACCGAAATGGTTCGGCTGCGTTTTTCTGTATTTTTCCGCGTATTTTGTCGCGGCACATCGTCCGACGTTTCGCTCCCCGTGCCGAGAGCTTCCGCGTTTCACTTCGGTTCCCTTGGAGAAGCTGGCTCCCCACGCGCGGAGTGGAAACGTCGGGCCTCGCTCAAAAATAACGCTCGGCACGACCTGAAAGCTCGGCGGAGAGCGCTCATTGTTTTTTTTTTCCTCCGCACTGCTTCTCATAGGCGAAAAGGCTGCCAGCATAATCATCGCGCTCACTGACGGGGAGCTCACGGAATATTTCTTCTCCTACGCAGAAAGAGCGGTACGTACGCCGTTTTGCGACCACGTCCGGTGCAGAAGAATCGCTGCTCGGCAGAATGCAAAGTGCTGGGTTTCTACGCTTGATGGTAGCGTTGGCCACGTGTACGAGCACAGGCTGAACATACTTTAGCACCGTCGTCATTTGCAAACATTGCCTTATTGCCTCGTAACCTTGAATGCACTCGGTCTGTAATGAGCTAGTGTTTTGGACAGTGGCTTTTCTTCACAAGTAGGCAATGCGAGAAGCAAGTCGGAGTATTTGAACCTACAGAGGTCACATATTGCAATGGGGGTGATTCTTTTAAAATACTGACATTTGAAAAAGGGATATTTTGTCAATTCCCAATCGTTTGCTTTCCCAGTCTCTGTTCAGCGCACTGTACAAATTATGCATCTTTCGTTTACGCGTAATGCGACGTCCGTGAATTTTGCGCAGCAGTGCAGAACTAAAGCCAGATGTTGGGTTACTGTAGAGAGCAGACAGTGGGAGTTCGGGTGTCGGCTTTACAACAGCTGTTCGGTCGAGCAGAAAGAAGGAAGCGATGGGGGGGGGGGGGAGAGGTGACATCAACAACCGCTGTCCGCGTTGACTTTTCGATCGCGATCTTGACGATGCCGTGAAGGATTTTGAGTGCATGCGTGTGTGTGCGCCGCGCGTTTGCGTTTTTTGCGTCGGGCGGACGGCGGGCAACCGTCCGGATCCCTGACCCCCCCCCCTCGCCAGAGCGCCCGCTGACCTTGACCCCGTCTTTTGCCATGCCTGTGGTCGCGGGGTTGCGCAGGCCGATCTGGCTCGGCAACAAGGAGCCATGGTCTACTGTGTGGGCGTCAAGAACTTTAACTACACGCAGGTGGGGCCCTGCCCGCGCGGCGGTTTGGTTTTCGTGGAATGCGACCGACTTTGGTGGAATGCGTAGCGGTGCACGCTGATTGTGTGCCATAGTGTCAAACAAAAAAGTCGGTGATTAATTTTTTTCCTCTTCCCCCAACTGAGCATTGGGATGCTACTCCTTGTCATCTCCCATTCACAGATCCTGAAGCCAGTGGTGTAAATTGCACATTCCGCTGGTGGATGTGAGATTATCCGTAGGACAAACCTCTGTTGACTCTCTCACAAAGTGGAAGCGATTTCATTGACCTGGAAACGATGATGGGCTGAGTCAACGCCCCCCCCCCCAACCAACCAGGATTTGAACTCGCAATGTGTTTGTAACACAATGAATGGATTGCAATTAACAAAATAGAGCCAATGTACATATTCTACGTGCAATGCATTGTGGGAAGTCCTGTGGCTATGGGGATAAAGAGAATCGCAATATCCTCATAATTCACATATCATTAGGGACCTCATTAAAAGCGATAATACCTTGAGTTGTATGTTGTCCAGCTGGGCTAAAATGACCGAAATAAAATCCTATCAGGATGCAAATTACTGTGGGGAACACCTGTCATAAAATGCTTGGAGTTTTGCAGGGTCGGGTCCCCGTGTGTGCCTGGCCTGCCAACCCTGCACCCTTGTGTCTCCATTGCTACCATTTGAAGAGTCCCCTATGGGTTCATTCTGTTATGCCACATCTACTACCACTTACTGGATTGTGACGCACTGTTTTTTCCTGTTGTTTTTAAGCTAAAGTTGGGGTGCATCTTATAATCTGCTAGCCGTGTGTGTGTGTGACCGAGAACTGTATCCCACAGTGGTGAGATTTTAACTACCTCGCCTGTTAACTGTTAACGACCTCGGTATACAGGATGTCGTGGGTTTGATCCCGACCCTTGACGCCTGTATATTTAGAGTTTGCATGTTCTCCCCGTGGCCGTGTGGATTTTTCTTCAGGTTCTCCGGGTTTTCCCTCCATTTAGAAATGTCCGTTTAGAGTATTTGGCTGATATGCATTTCCACATGATAAGCCACTTCGTTGAGATATCATTTATGGCCAGGTCACTTCTGAAAAAGAGCTATTTAATTCAGAGGGCTCTATGTTGTAAAATAAAAAAAAGTTAATTAGTTTGACCTTATTGACACCGATTACAAGTTTGGGTGCGTCTTCCATAATCCGTAGAATACCGTAGTTAACGTGCCTGCATCGGCCACTTGTAAATGTTTCACTGGCTCGCAAGGCCACGCAAAGTTTATTTACGGACTTGTTTTTCCAAAATCAACTATCTTTTAAAAGAGTGCAGTCATGTAGCTTTTGTAGTGTTCATTTTAAAAAAATACGCTTTTATGATGTCCATTAGCCATGAAATCATGCGCAGGAAGTTGCATTTGCAGCCTACACATTTGTATTGATCGGAAAGAGGCTCGGTGTAACGCTAAGCCATTTCCTAAGTGCTCATAAATAGAGCAGGGAAAGACCCTGCTTGATGTGGACTAGCCCAAGTCAAGCACTACAATCGCGTCGGTCCCGAATTGTAACGTCAGATCAAGAATTGCCTGGTTTATTTAGAGCCATAATTAACAATGTAACACAGCAAGACATTTAAACCGATTATCAATTTATTTGATCCACGCGAGACCGTGAGGGCCCTTTTGAGATACGACCTCGGTTAATGCATGAACTCACTGGCGCCTAGGAGTAAGATAATGACCAAAGCACTTGGAATGCTTCCCAGTCTCGTAAGACAACGGAAGCCAAGCTGATTCGAGCCTGGATGGTGCTTGAATAGGCGACCACTATGCACGCCAGGGTGTTATGGGCTGGCTGTGGGGTGACCCAAGGAAGGCCAGCGGAAGGGCAGTGCAGCCAAATCTGTTGCACTATGCACCCACATCGATGCCCCCCCACCTTCACCATCCCGCATGGACCAGCAGCGGTGAATTACGGTAAAATATCCTCCATGATCTTCTTGGTTCTTTTGGTAAAGTCACGTAGAAGGGAAATAATAAAATAATAAAAATAAAACATAATAAAATTAAATTCTCACGACGTTTCGGCCACAGCGCAAGCAGCCGCCCTCAGGTGAAGAACAGGTCTGTCGGAAAGACGGCGTCTGAATGAGACGCTGTCTTTCTGACAGACCTGTTCTTCACCTGAGGACGGCTGCTTGCGTTGTGGCCGAAACGTCGTGAGAATTGTATTTTATTATGTTTTGTTTTTATTATTTTATTATTTCCCTTCTACGTGACTTTACCGAAAGAACCAAGAAGATGAATCCCTGCAGTCACGAAAGCTTTCAATCGAAATTGTCTATGATGTGCACGGCGTTGAGGAGGCCCTCGTCCAGTGGCGGATCGACCAAATGACTCGAGGTGGCGCAAAGGAGGGTGAAGTATCCATTTGGTCCTGTAGCGTTCTTGCATAGTGTGGGGGACCCAGCGGTTTCTACGGTGGAGTCATTGCATCACTTTGCAGTGAAGCATTTTCTGGGTTCGTGGCGGGAAGCGGCGGCAGTGTTGTTGTTCGCGCGGGGAGCCAGCGCTGTGGAGCCAGCGCTGTGGAATGCTTCACCCCGCGCGTAATTAGGTCATCGCCATAGTTGGACGGTTTTTTTTTGGGTGGGGGGGAGGAAAACGCGGTAAGAGCTCGCTTGTTGAAATGAAGCACAGTGGTGCACGGTGAGGAATGGTATCCCGGTAAACATGCCCCAACGTTTTGGGCCCAACGTGTTTGGCTTGTTGTTGGAACCATTGGACCATCGTGGTTCCAACATTCCTTGTTTTACTGAGACGAGACGGAAGTAAGTTTTTCCGTCGACTTAAAAATCACTCGTCGCTTAACGCCGGCTTGTATGGCTGCATTTGATTTTGATATTAAATTTGTACTGAAAACCACGTGTAAATTTATTTTAATGAATGATAATGCATTGTATTCTGCGACGGCAAATGTATCTGTTTTATTTTATGTGTAAGGACTGAAAATAAGCCAGGTGGTGCGCGGTTATGTGATTGAAAGGTTCAGATTTCAAATTCCCGGTCTGGAGTTGACTCGACATCACATTTCATCATAGTAATTCGTGCCACGGAAACACTCTTCACCACCATAGGAATGTGGAATTTCCACTGCAGGCTCAGTGCTACCCCTCTAGTTTAAGGAACGCAACAGGAGGGTTTCTCCACAGATCTGGCTGTCGCCTGATGCTGATGAAGCTAGTTGTAATTACTCGCGAAGCGTCATACTCAGGTTGTAAATGTTGTGGTTTTGCTCCAACATACCGGTGTGATGTATTAGTAACGAACTGGCATGTGCTGCTTACGTAACAATCCTTACTAATTGGCTGTCGGATGCTGGCGGGTTTAACGACACATTTATATGTGTCGTTATATATTTACGCGATCTAACCCAAAAAAGCTGTTTTATGAATCAGTGCTGTAAATTGGCATAAAAAAGCCAATTGAGATGAAAACCACACTCTGGACGTGTTCGACTTTTGAAATCCCGAGTCTCGCCACCATGTGTTTGTTTGCAGTTGGCCCGTATTGCAGACACCAAGGAGCACGTCTTCCCAGTGCAGGGAGGCTTCCAAGCTTTGCGAGGAATCATCGACTCGGTGAGTTGAAACGTTTATCTTTTTTTTTCGTCTCGTGTTCTCAAAATCAAATCGTGCCACGAAACCCCCTTCATCGGACATTGCCCACGACACAGGTATACGGATCCCCATCCTTCCCGTGACCTCGTGCTGCAGCCGTGTTTGACTTGCGGATTATTTTTACACTTTCTCTCGCCGCTCTGTTAATCTCAGTTAATCGTTCCTCGCTTACGAAATTAGCCACACGGACACGGCTAAGGCTCCCGCTTCAGAGCCCAAGCCAAGGCTTTTTTTGCTGTGCGTGTTAGCGTGTAAAATGTGCCGCGATCGACTTGGCTGCCAAGGCGTTGTTTTTTTATTGCCGGCGAGTCTCTTTTTTCCACCTGACTTTTGGATTGCATCCCTGGCTTGTCGTTGTCCTGTTGTGTCAGTCTGCCCTCGGCGCAATTATACAGCGGTCAATGTGTTTGCGCCGTCGGTGCGGGTTACCGGTGACCCGCTGCGTGAATGTGTAACAAGCCACGAAGTTGCTTGAAATGCCGCCTCGCCATAGCTTCTGAATCGCCCCACGCACATCGAGCTGGATCGACGGCGTGTCTACTGTGCCGACCTATCAATACGTTTGAGCCTCCCGATTAGGATCTTCCCACGCTTAGAGATGCGTGCGTGCGGATTGTCGCTCAAGAGCAGCCGCGGCGCCGTCGAGGTTGTGCGACCAGTTTTGATGGTTTGCGCGATGCGTTTTATGTCTTCGTCAATCTCTGCATTTGCCGATGCGTGCATGTACCAGCCCAGCTTGCATAACAGCTGTGCTTTCACCGTGTGTTTTAACGTGACTGTAAACTGGATACAATTGATGAGTCGAAGGTTTTATTTTATTAGGATATATTTTTGGGATTTTTTCATAATTGGACCAGTTCAATCCGCTTTCAGATAAAGGCCTCCCCAATTAACCTCAAAATGTTGATTTAATTATTAGGCTGTGGCGACTTAAATTTTTTTTAAGACTCATTGCCACCAACTTGCGCGGAGTAAAAAGTGTAGCTATAATGTCAATTGTTTAGCTGTAATCCTCCAGCACCCAACCGAGCTAATCAAATCAAGTTTGTAATCTCCAACGAAATATTACTTTAAAAAATATTGTCAACCAAAACAGTTGGCACGTTTGGCCACTCGACAATCTAATTCGATCAGCTCTGTCAGATAGTGGAGGGTTTCGGTAAACATTTTACATAACACCTACATGATGATCCCACCAAAATTAAACTAAATTCATGATCCAAACATTGGTTGTGAAAGTCCAAGGAATAATATGTGTAAATAGTATTGTGGTTCGAATCCATCGGGAATACGGTTAAGATGAAAAGATCAATACTCATGCGCACACGTGCTCGTTACCATGCTATCTGTGCGAGCAGCAATGGCTGCTTTATAGTGTTGATAACGTTCCTTCTTTGTTTTAGATTCTGAAGAAGTCGTGCACCGAGATCTTGTCAGCAGAACCTTCGAGCGTCTGTGCTGGAGGTAAGAAAGCTAATGCTCACGTTAAGTTGTGCGTTTTTATTTTCACGGAAAGCTTCAACGGGAGTCCGAAGTGTCTTCCAAAAGGAGAGTCCTGCTTGTGCCGTTTGGCGAACTTTCATTCGCAGAGCGTTTTTTGCGTCTTCTTGGTTCTTTCGGTAAAGTCACGTAGAAGGGAAATAATAAAATAAGAAAAAGCAAATATAATTTTATTATTTCCCTTCTACGTGACTTAAAATTTTTGTTATTTTTATTATTTCCCTTCTATGTGACTTTACCGAAAGAACCAAGAAGATGAATCCCTGCAGTCACGAAAGCTTTAAATTGTTTTTTGCGTGTTAGAGACAATTGGAGCGCCCGTAAGAGAATACCCCCATTGAATCTCCGCCATGGGCTATCCGCAACCTGTTTTGAGCTGGACTACATTCTACAAGAACCACCTTATCCCCTTGCTGGTAGCTGCCACACATTATTCTTATCGTATATCAGGGATTAATTAAAATTTCGCTGCACAATCTGGGACCTTCTTTCAAAACCGACTTGGAAACACGTTAAGTTCTGAATGTACAGAGTTGTCGGCCGCTGCTACCTGACGATGAAGGCCCCCCAAACCAATCGGATATCCACACAGCGCAACCGCGAACACCTGCGCTGTCATCTCCATCCCAGCGTCGCCGCCGCCGTCAGCTCCGCGCGTCCCCAGCCGACTCTCCTTTTGCGTGGCGACACAATTCGGTTGCGGTCAGTCCGCGGAGTGCACGCACGGACGAGCACTCCGCGGGCTTGCCTGCTAACGTGTTGGAGCTCGTCAAAGTAACTTTTTTTTCTTTGCGACCCTTTCCCCTCGTAACGGCGTGCCGTGAGAGAGTTTGGCGTTTAGCTCGGCGGATAAACGCCGCCCCCCCCCCCGTTCCCTGAGCGCGTGCCCACCTCAATTATGTAACCGCCCTGCGCACGCTGGCGAGTAGGTGACCGAGGGGGCACCAGCCAGGTTTGTTGCTTTGCAGACGGAGTCGTGACGAGTTTTGTCACTCGCGACAAGGAGTATGATGAGAAGGTCGTGTACACTTTGTGTGTGCGTGCGTGTGAGTTTTTAATTCCTTTTTGAGGGGCTTAGGAAAAAAACACCAAGGGGAGATCTGTGCAATGTTGATGTGTGTCAGTTTTTTTGTGTGGCCGTGCTTAAGTTTAATACAAGGTCCGTGTGAAAACTGCTGAACAAACATTAATAATCTTGATACATTGTGCAGGGCTGTGCCTATTTAAATATACATGTAATTTAATCTCACTGCAATCTGCTGTATTACCAGTACTATGTTGCAGTACTGGTGACGCATTGTTTAGGACTGTAATGTTTTATATTCACGTAGTGACTGTGAATGTCGCTGTGTAGGTGCTGGGCTTGCGAGGCCACAGCGGATAATGTTGTCATTATGTGCAGCCCGGTTACTGGGCCTAGTACCAGCCCTAGCGGGGCTTGGGTGAGCGCTGGTCAGCGCAGAGGCACCACGTACAGTGTGCGGTGCGGGCTCCCGGTGAGGGAGCGAGAGGGAGCGTCAGTCAGCCAGGGTTACGTTGGGGCAAGATACGCCGGTTGACCTGCTGACACGTGACCGGATGATATTGTAGGGGTGCCACCGGTGGACGGGGGCCGCTGGGTGGTCACGTGGTAGTAGAAGAGCTCACGGGAGCCTTCGGGAAAGGGCCAGAGAGATCGAGAAGGTGGGCGGGGTGAGAGGCGGAGCCAGCCCCAGCCCGGGCCAATATAACGGGGTTCTTGACTGTTTGTGAGTGAAGATCCACATCGGGTTGAAGAAGCCTCTAGCCACGTGGTCCGGGACCCAGCTCGTGGTCCGGATCGGGATAGCGGGACCATGTCTAGTTCTGCCGTAGCGTGGTTAGATGGGCGTTCAACACCCGGGTGTAGGTTACGTTATGTTGTGTTGAGTTGATGTAATAAATAGTGTTGCTCCCAAGACAACGTCTGCAACTCAGTTGGACTCACTACATTCATATACATGAAATTAATCTACACCCGGGTGCCGCTCAATGTGGTAAAGTGAAGTTTAAGTATTCTGACATTGCACTCTCTCTCAGTTTGTTCATTTGGTTGTAAAAGTCAACAGCTGAGAATCTCGTTCTATTCTGTTCATAGTTACAGGTGGCTCAGGGTCCCCTCTTATTTTCAGAGTCTATTGTTTACACTTTGGCTCTGGTTTGAGTGGTTCCCTTCTACTCACCTACCCTCTCATTTACTCACCTACCCACTATTCACCTACCCACTACTCATCTACTCGCTTACTCACCTATCCACTTATTCACCTACTCACTTACCTACCCACTGATTTACCTACTCACTCAATAATTTACCTACTCACCTGCTCCCTCACCTGCTCACCTACTCACTGATTCACCTACTCACCATGAGTCTATAATCACTCACCTACTCACTCGGGATCCCCTCCTCTCCTTCTCTGCGTCAATGTCCCCATACTCTGACTAAACCTATTGACCGTAATGCATTTTTCAACTCCGTCAAGCAACTAAAAATTATGTATGGATTGTCTTTAAACTCAGTTGGCTTTACTTTAACAGGCGATTTGAATAAAACCAGGAACGTGATAATGACAAACCTTCATTTTGAGTAGTGCCATAATCTACACTTTGAACTGAAAAAAATGCATTATACATTTATAGTGCTTTCATTTTGTATTATAATTGACGGGAACATTTATGATGTGAGGAGCTGTACCTGATTTGCACAGTGCTTATTTTCTTGTTGGACTGAGTTGCTGGAAAAATACGAACGAATGAATATCAAACACCATTGTGCCTGGCCTCTGTGGGCTACGAAAAGGCATTTGACTCGGTGGAAATTGATGCAGTGGACTCAGGAATCTTACAAATGAAGGCCAACGTGTTTTTAAATAAGTTATGAGAACCGTTTAGGAAATGGATGTACAGTGTTTTAATGTGAGTGTGGTTTCTTTTGTCATCATTGCAACTCATGATGATAATCATGACGCCACTGTTATTTGTTGATTTTTCTAATTTCAAGTTTTAAAGCCATGTACCTCAGGGTTATGATTTGATGCACAAAACGATTCCTTTATAATTTTATATCGTGGTGATTATAGCAGCCCACTAGTGGTTGCAAGGGTCACATGTGGATCCGTTACATACGAAATGGGACCTTTTTGCCAGTATCAAAGTATGAAAAAATAAGAATAGGTTTTACCCTTTCTGCCAATATAACAGGTGTTCAGATGTTCAAACACCAACAGATAATCTTTTGCAAGAAATGAAGTCTGCATTAACCACGCGTGTAGCCCAACCGGTTTCAAAGACGATGCATATATTATGAGAGCATGTTTGTTTGCATGTTCACCACAAGTACGTGTGTTTAGTGCAGACATGATTCTTTGCAAAAGGTTTATATTTGGTGTTTGAACATCTTAACACTTGTTTTATTGCTTGAAAGGGGTAAAACCTGTTTTTATTCTTTCATACTTTCATTTTGATACTGGCAAATTTCCATTTTGTAGCTGCTCACCCCGAGCTTTTTGGCGTTCTCTGGTCTGATACTGGTGAGATTCGGCTGCAAAGAAGGCCAATCAGTTTCAAAGACAATGCATACATGATCAGAGCATATTTGTTTGCATGTTCACCACAAGTACGTGTGGTTAATACAGACTTGATTCTTTGCAACAGATTTCTATTTGGTGTTTGAACAACCTTAACACCGTTCCATACGACCTACAGAATATGTCATAAGACACACGTTGATTCTCGCACGTGTAATTCTACGCCTGAATCGGGAGCTCAAGAAACGTATTAATCGGTGAATCGATACGGTGACATTCCCGTTGTGAGGTTTGCCAAAAATCCGTTCGCCGATTGTTTTTGCGATGGAAGAAATTTCTCAGATTTGTAAAAAAAAAACAACCGCCAACTTCGTCCGGTATCAGAGGTCAACAACACTCCGCTTTTCCTTCAGTCAGCCTTTTGAGCTGCTTGGCCGAGCGTCATATTACCGTAATATTTTCCCCAGGGATTGTCGGCAGGAAAATTTAAAACTATTCGGGCTATCGCCTGATGAAGCTGGTTGTAATCACCAGCGAAATGTCGTATTCGAATTGTAAATGTTGTGGTTTTACTCTCCAATACATCGGTGTTGCTGACTGTTATTAACTCAATCTCACTGGCTTCTCTTTCTCTCTGGACAAGGACCATTGCCACAAAATGTCAACCTATTTTATATTCTATTCTATATTTTTTTTACTTTTCATGGCAGTGTTTCTGACGAATGAGTTAAGCTTGAATTTATCAGTGGGTTGGGCATTTGTAAGCTGTGTGCGGCATGCCACGTGTTTGATACCTGATGTAAATATTTTTTGCCGATTTTTGTTATTATTTCTCATTGACTAAGCCCAGCAAATATAGCCCCAGGTACCTATGTAGAAGATGAGTAGCTCTTTCGTCTTTGGGCTCTGTGTACCTTTTCATCCATTGCCAAGCAAATTGTCTACTCGAATCTTGGACTCTAGGTAAACACTGAGAGAGCGCTTCAAAACATCAATACTGCTATAAAAGACCATCTATGCCTTGAGTTTCCTGGCTGGCTACTAGCTGGGCTCCTCTCCACCCTGACAATAACTCTATTGTTAGTCGCGGTGAGTCATTGTCACCGAAACTAGCTGGGTAACTGGCTAAACAGGGAGGCGCATAAGGTGGTAGTAATAAAATACATTCAATTTGAAACGTTAAAAAAGTTTTCAATTTGTGCTCCAATTGATGTAATTCTTTCAATCCTAGAGTATATATACAGTACAACTAAACCCTCAGAATACACGTTATCTTGGCATTTTATTACGTTAAAAAGCAAATTACTTTGAGTGCCTAAGAGTACAGGATTGAGAGTGGTGTTAAAACGGCAGCTGTCTCTTATTTTCCGTTGCAGCGTAATGGATTTCTCCACTCGTAGACTTGACAACACGCAAATGTGTGCTGCTGCTGCAGTTCTCAAACAGCAGGAATGCGCACCACTCCTTGCGCGCATGCCATGTGACCACCGCATTGCATGTCCTCTGCTCGCAGCCTTGTCTCTCTGAACATTACATAAGTATAACCCGTAAAAACAAAGTTTTTCACTCTAAATCCTTGAGATGGCTGCCACCTATGGGTCAGATGATTGTCTGCCAGTATTAAGCAATTGGTAATTAAATATTTAATTTGTTTTCCCTAAACAGTGTAAAATTTTGGAAAAACATTTTCACGAACATTAATTGTCTCGCACAACGAGTCTGTGTGCAAAATGTCAGCTCGATTGGATCACGGGAAGTGGGTTAAAAAACGACCGAAAGATTTGCACGGTCGTAAGCAAGCAAGCATGCAAGCACGCAAGCGAACTTAATATAAAGGATTAAAAAAAACCACAGCCTCACTTTAAACCGTCTTTTGAGTTGGTGGTCTAGACAAGGCTGAGCGCGTGCATGCGGCACGTGACGAGGAGTCGTTCTTTCTTTGCCCGTTCGCGACACCGCAACACCTTTTTCTACGTTGCTGGTTTGCCAGCTCCAAAGACAAAGATCCCCCGTATAGCCTTAACGGATTCTTGGGGCAAGGGGCTGTTGGTGAGCACGCCATGAGGGCCCAGCATACGAGGCACGGGCGTTGGTGACTGGCCAACGCCACGCCCGGGGCCGCCTTTCATCTACCCGGTGCCGATGTTTACTCCGCCACACACACCGGCTCCTGTGTCTCTGTGGCTGTGACTCGACCTCGCCGAGGGAGGCACAGGACAGGTTCAGATATTCATCGCTGATGTTGGCCGGGTTCCGAATTTCTAAATGTTTTGAGACTCCGCTGTGCCGCCACTAACCCCAAACACGACGTTTGTTTTTGTAACACTCAGACCCCCCCCCCCTCCAGCCTTACTGGGCATCTGTAAAGAAGAGCTTCATAGCTCATCGGATTCTTCCAGTATAAATATAGTTTTCTGATTCTGAATAACAACAGTACTGTACTGGGTGGTCCATATGTCTTGTGACCCCCCCCCCCCCCCAATTAATTTTTCTCTAATATTTCTTTCTCCTCTTTGCACATTTATTGTACAAGGTGTAAACGAGTGCAACACGACCATGGTCACGTGCACACCCCCCCCCCCTGCTCCTTGCAGACTCGCAAAGTTCGCAAGGCTCCTGTCTCGCGCCCTCACTCTCCACTCTCCCACACACATCTCCCTACTCCTCTCCCCCACACACACCTCTCCACCCCCCCCTCCACACGCACCTCCCCCCACACACCTCTCCACACCCCCCACATACATCTCCCTACACCTCTCCCCCACACAAACACCCCCCCCTCCACACACACCTCTCCCCCCCCATACCCCCCCTCCACATACACCTCTCCCCCCACACCTCTCCCCCCCCTCCACACACACCTCCCCCCACACCCCCACACACCTCTCCCCCCACCCCCCACGCCTCTCCCGTCCCCTCCACATACACCTCCCCCACACACCTCCCCCCACACACCCCTCCACCCCCCACACCCCCCCACACCTCTTCCCCGACCACCACCGTCGTTCCCTCCCCCAAGCCGCTGCGGGGAGACCCCCCCCCCTGCCTCAAACCGGTTTGGCAGCGCACGCTGCACAAAGTTGCTTCAAACTTTCTTCAAACTTTCTTTAAACTTTCTTTAAACTTTGCTTCGTGGACAGAGAGGAGGGAAAGTTTTTCGCAAAGGTCGGCGCGCTCCCCCACGCAGCGGGGAATTTGTGAACAGTTTGCCTCTGCTTCGAGGTTTTCTAGCCCATTTGCAGATGTGTGTGCGTGTGTTTTTGTTTATCCTCTCGTTCGATTGCACATTTTTATAAAAGTTTAAAGCAATGGAATTGTGTGTGTGTGGGAGTGGTAGGGGAGCGGTAGTGTAGCGGTTAGCGCTACGCTGCGCTACAAACCTGGCGACCCGAGTTCGATTCCCCTGCTCACGGCCAACACCGGTGACGATAATTATCTGAACCGGTCCTGGGCCTCCCCTACGTCGACTCAGCCTCAAATGAGTACGTGGTGCAGTGTGTAAACATCGCCAATGAGGAGACCAAGGCGGTCCGGCCGTGATGCTGGCCAACCGCCCCAACAGTCTATCTATACAAGGGAGGGGATCTTTCCCTTTTTTGTATGGGGATGGAAGTCTCTGACCCCCAGAAATGATTTGTACAAGAAAGCCTGCTGCTGCGTTTTGTTGTGGTGACACGAGCTGCCCAATGCTGTCGACCTTTGCAAGCCGATGGGACATCTGACGACGTCTCCCCCCCCCCCCCCCCCCATGGATGGACTCGTCCCTGTCCACAACAATGTGGAGTTTCCACTGCCACTGGAGGCGTGGATTTCATTCGTTTGCGCAACGTTTTGCAACTGCTTTGCAACTGTTTTAGCTCGAGAACTGCAATCTGTGTGCACGGGCGGTGTACATAGCTTGGTACATGACTGCGGCATGATGTATGCGTGTATGTTGAACTTCTTTTGCACCGTGCATGGTCAATCGTGCTAATCGGAGGTGCGTAATTGTGCTTAACTAAATACGAAGTGCAGGCCAATGGGTTGTGTAAGATATGCTTTAATTACTTTTTTGTGGAGTCACAGATACATGAAGGAGACGGGTGCGGGGAAGAACCAACAAACTCAGCGCAAAAATCAGTTCTAAATCAGTGAGTTTTCAATCTAGATGATTTAAAAGTGCACCGCTTTTAAATCTAACATCGGAAGGGAGAGCATTCCATTTCATACGGCCGCAGAAGCGCATCTGAAAGCGCGCGATGCGGTGACCACCACCGTCTTTGTTCGATGGAAATAGCCAGAAGCCGCTGCTGCGAGGATGACCGGAGTTCACGTGATGGTTGAGATCAGCAAGGCATTGTGGGTCATTTGTTTATGTTTCTGAATGAGATCGGCAATGCATTGTGGGTCATTTGTTTATGTTCTGGACGAGATCAGCAAGGCATTGTGGGTCATTTGTTTGTTTCTGGACGAGATGAGCAAGGCATTGTGGTTCATTTGTTTATGTTTCTGAATGAGATCGGCAATGCATTGTGGGTCATTTGTTTGTTTCTGGACGAGATCAGCAAGGCATTGTGGGTCATTTGTTTGTGTCTGGACGAGATCAGCAAGGCATTGTGGGTCATTTGTTTATGATTCTGGACGAGATCAGCAAGGCATTGTGGGTCATTTGTTTGTTTCTGGACGAGATCAGCAAGGCATTGTGGGTCATTTGTTTATGCTTCTGGATGAGATCAGCGAGGTATTGTGGGTCATTCGTGACGAGCACATTGGTGTGTAATGAGTGCAACCTTAGAATGTGATGATCATGCACGCTGCCCTGGGCTTTCTCATTCACTTGCTTGACTCTTGTGTGGACGTGCGTTCGACTTCACATTAACAGACACTGTACATGCTGTAGATTTAAACAAAACAAAACGTTTTCGGTCGCACCCGTGTTGTGCCAGGCTGTTACTTGACACCCTGGCGCAACGCTATCAGATGACACGTTCCATCTCAACGGATAATCTCAGCAAATTGTTTCGATCAATAATTGCATACACAATTGTTGCAGGCATCTTCACCTAAAGAAACGCTATGTTTATTTTCTGAATATATACTTTAAAAAAATATTCTGCCAACTCCGCACTTTTGCAGCGCGAATCCGCCGCGATCCATCTGCAACTGCGGCTCCGCTTTTTGTTCGGGCGGAATTTGTTTTTTGAAGGCGCCAATTATTTTCATGATTTCGTTGCACAGTGGTGGCTCTCGGCACATGGTCGTCGTGGGAGACGCCAGCGCACAGCGGTCGCTGGAGTCTGCCGTGGGGTAGGAGGGCAAGGAGGGTGTGGGCAAGGGTGGTGGCAGGGGGCCGTATTATCCAATATGCCACAGTGTAGGTACTATGACTATTCACCTACTCGCCCACCAGGGCCATATTATCCAATAGGCAACAGTAGGCACTGTGTCTCGGGACGACGAAAACTAAAGGGCCATGTTTTTTTTGTTTGAACGATAAAAAATGAAACCCAAGATATATTGAATCGGCATGGTGTACAGGGGGTTAGGTTCCCTGTAGCCGCAAATTCGCGTAAGTTGGGGTTCGCCTTTACGAGTATACAAAATGCATATACACTTTTAATAAAGTATGGTACTGTACAGTAATTTATCCACTAATCTGTATTTGATCAATAGGAAAGATGCGAGCTGGGTGGACTAATTTTCTTACGTGGGCGATACGCTTGCACGCCGTCAAATCCATGTTGGCGTGATGGCAGGCGGTGTGATTTGACTTATCTCTTCTCGCCCCATGCTTGTAGCGAAATTACGAGTCACAAGTGTAAGTACGAATCGGGGTCAGTCGCGTATGAGCGGATCCACGTACTCTGAGACCTTACTCGATATACAAAGAGGCAGAGTCATGTAAATGTCAATCTTTTTTTTTCACAAGGTGGGAGAGAAATTAACACCGGAGATGAACTTTACGAGATTTTGTTCACTGCAAAATTGGCAACAACATCCTTCAAATGGTGTTTTTTTTCTCTCGCACAACCTCATTCTCAATAGACAAGCGTGCAAGGCTTGGTAACATGGGGCAGCGGCAGGCAGTACCAACTGCATGCGGTTATCACTGAAGGCCTACGAAACACAAGTGCCTAAAGGGGGGCCATCAAGAACATTAATCCGGCCCTGGGTGGTGGGATCGCTTGCAATCCGGAATTCTCAAATTGCCCGATGACGCAAGCGAAAATGAGCGACGCACATTCCCTCTCCCCCCTAGGGACCGAGTGTTTGAGATCGTGTTGTTCTTGTGTAAATACCTTGTGTCCGCTTGCCTACACACGAAACACGTGCCACAGACGTGCTGTGTTTATGTACATGGTACGTATGCACCCTAGGTGGCCTGGTGGCTCGAAGGCTCAACATTCGGCCACTTTTGCAAGTGTGCAACAGTTTTTATTGCGAATGCTAGCCGCCCGGTTGTGTCTGTAGAGAATTTTGCCGATGCTCGGATTGCTGTTTGTGTTATATATTAAAACTAGCTTTACTACCCGGCTTCGCCCGGGACTTGGATTCGCCATGCCCGGCCGCATTTGTCTCCCCAGTGGTGATGTTCACACAGCACACCAGTTACTCGTTTGAGGCTTAGTCGACCTAGGGGAGGCCCAGGAACGGTTCAAATAATCGTCACCGGTGGTGGCCGTGAGCGGGAATCGAACTCGGGTCACCGTGTTCGTAGCGCAGCTCGCTACCCGCTACACTACAATGCGTGACGCCTTCACACGCGCGGGTCACACGGCAGATGTGACGTCACAACTCACTTGCCGTGCAAAAAATATATGCATTATTGAGCTCCCCCCCCCCCCCCCACCAAAAAAAAATACCAAAGTGTATTTTTATAATTTTTGTATGGTGTAGAGTCTGGAAAGTACCCACATGGCACATTTCAAGTTTGTTGCATGTCGGGAAGTACGCTAAACATTTTGAACAGACACACATAATCACAACTTTGGTTTTTATATATGGAGATAGCTGTCCCTCTGCATGGCTGTAGATCATCGATGGATAATGGTCGTAAGTTAATCGCCCATTTAAGCATTTTAAGTTTTATAAACCAATTGTAAAATTAGATTGTTAATTAGTTTATACTGAGGTTTTCATCATTTATAGAAAGTGTTTTTAGAAATTCGCTGTTTTCCATCCTCGTAGCATATGGCAAGTGTGTGCACAGTGCTTCACATGTCCAGCTTTAACGTTTGTGAGCCATGTGGGTGACAGCTTTGGGAATAGCGTGACGAACGCCGGAGAGCCGACTGGACAGTGTTAGTCACGCGATGGGGCCGGCCATAAATGACGTCACGCACCTGGGGGCGGTCAGACATTTGTGACGAGGGGGCGGGGGGGGGTTGAGAAATGTGACGTCACATCAAAATGCGCAACTTTAAATAAATATCGAATTGTTATAACAACACTAATTGTAATAACAACACTCCTACAACATCAGACTGCAGCGCCACATTAAATACGCACTCCAATGACGATAGTTTAAAGCGATTTGAAGCATGTTTTATTTTCAAAATGGAAATATATAGTTT
Source organism: Lethenteron reissneri (assembly GCF_015708825.2). Taxonomy (NCBI): domain Eukaryota; kingdom Metazoa; phylum Chordata; class Hyperoartia; order Petromyzontiformes; family Petromyzontidae; genus Lethenteron; species Lethenteron reissneri. The sequence continues at coordinate 8,659,334 of NC_083825.1, read as the reverse complement.
TTTGGGGGGGGGAGCAGAGCTTTGTGACGTCATATTTGAGGGGGGGTCTGACTTTTTGTGACGCCGTGTGACGTAGAGGGGGGGTCAAAAATCGTCCAAAATCGCGTGACGTCATTTATGGACGGCCCCGATGTACCGCGTCGACTTGCCAGCAGCCCGATGCGGTCCACCGTGCGGCCCGCCGTGCAGCTCGCGTGGCCGCAGTCGTCGCGCCGTGGGCCCCCATCTCGAACGTGTCCCGCGTGTGGCGAAGAGCCCGGCGCTGTTGATGGGCGGAGGAGCCAGTTTCCCTGGCAGAGCAAAGCCGTGTCGAGCAGTGGTGTGTTGGGTAGTCCCTCAACCCCCAACGGGGCTTTGATGAGGAACCCTCTGCAGAACTGCACGCCAGCGGTCCTTCGGGTTGACCCCGCTTTGTTCAGTCGTCTCGCGCGGCGATCCCAGATTGGTTTCTGAGATCGCACACGAAATTTGAATTATCTCACCCCCCCCCCCCCCCCCCCAATAGGCCGTGCCAAGCTGTCCCCACAGCGATCGGGGGACCACTTGTCCACGTGTGTATGTATGTGGGGAGTGGTAGTTTAGAACTTTAGATTGTTACCCTATGAACCCGGCGACCCGGGTTCGATTCCCACTCACGGCCACACAACCACTGACGATTATCTGAACTAGTCTTGGGCCTCCCTTAGATAGACTCAGCCTCAATTGAGTACCTGTTGCGGTGTGTAAAATCATCGCCACTGGTTCGACAAAGGCAGTCGGGCGTGGTGCTGACCACCCACCCCCTCATGTACCATGCCGGACTTAATAGGAATTCGCTAACAGCATTGCACCAACAGTCTGTTAAGGATATACGGGGAATTTTTGTCTTTATGTTGAAATATTTTACCACCGTATGTAGCCAACCGTGCTAATTGGAGATGCGATTTAGCACGGCACAAGACATCAGTAAGCAGTGATAGCCGTCCTCTACTGCCCTGAATTCCCAACAAGAATGACACTGCCGTATGTTTACCTCATGGTCCTGTTGCTGCTGCTGCTGCTCTCTAAACTGCCGATTGTCGGTTAGTGTTTGTTACATCGACATCTGCCAAGGACGGTGCTCTTTTTTATTGGTGGTTCTGAGCCAAGTGGGAGGAAATTCCACATTACTGTGGCAGGAACCACACCTTTTGCAGAACAACTGCTGCTGAGAATGATTACCATAAAAAAAAGAACCTCTGCTACATGAGCCTTTTTACCGAAAATCCTTACACATTATATTAACCCTGGAGGTGGGGGGGGGGGTGTTCTCGTCTGGTTAAATAGGGGGGCACTGATGGATTACACGCCTGGGCTCGTTCGGCAGCCTGTGCCTCATCTGCGGTAGTCCCCCCCCCCCCCCCCCCCCCGCAACAAAGTTGCCTGATGATGGTGGCGGTGGCAGCGGCAATTGGATTGCCCAGTCCCCGTGCAGAGCCGGACTCTGTTTTAAACCCTCGGGTCGCAGAGGTCGCAACCGGGTACCCGACACCCGTACCCTACCCGATACCCGGCTACCCGTACCCGGCCGGGTACGGGTACCCATTTGCGACCCTGGTGCGGCCGGGTACGCGTACGGGTAGACCGTGAGTCACTGGTGAGTAACCGTTTGTCACTCATTTCGGGTAGGGTACGGGTACGGGTAGGGAATCAAAACCCGTTTGCGACCTCTGCCGGGTCGGTTACCCCCCAGGCTCGCAGATGGAACCTGGTGGCGGACGGGGGGGGGGGTGATTGTTGCGTTCAGTCGAGTGGCCGGGGTGCATGGCGCAGAGAAATCGGTTCCTGAACGCAGAGGTGCGCCACGCTGTCGCGCAACTTTTATTTTATTTTATTACACGCTTTTTATTGACTCACTCTGTCTGTTGTTGTCGTATCCTCAAATCGTGTAACTCAATTTTAACCCACTTCCCAACGTGGTATCGACTGCAAACTTGGTATACTTATGTCATACTGATGACAATACTATATTCTATCATAAAAAAAATGTTAAAAATTATTTTCTTTATGTTATGTTTCGGCTTGGGTCTAATTGTCCACGCTCAACTGACGTTGGCTGTAAATCACCATGGTCCCTTACGTTGTGGCAAGCTTCGGGGCCACCTCCTGGAGTCGTGGAGTTCTGCCATTACTAGTACATTTCATAAAAGCGTGTTTTAAAAACGTTTTTTAAAACATTAATTTTTTTTTAACCCTTGCGGCCCGTGGCTAATGCTGGTCCCGTGGCCCTCTCGCGCTAGCGGCGGGTTGCTGTTGCGTTTGGACGGAAGAGGAGAGAGGGAGAGATGGCGTGCTCTCGTGCGTGCTAATGGACTTGGTTTGGGCCACCTGGATCAACACGTGTGTCGGTGTGCACAGTGGAGAGCTTGGTGCTGAGCGCTGGAATAAATATAAGGAACGGTGACGTCTTCGTTGGACAGTTTTGAAGTCGTCAGCACCCCCCCCCCCCCCGACTCCTACAGAGCTAAACATGAGAACGTCTTCGCGATGTGTCATGTGTTGTCTACTGTACTCCAGTGCGTCTATCATTGTGTATGCTTCTGCTGTCGTATGTATGTTGAACTTCTTTCATACCGTACGTAGCCAACCGTGTGAATCGGAGGTGTGGGAAAGGACAACAATAACATACACAACAACAAACAAACAAACAAAAACGTAGTCAGGATATGGGGAGCAGGAGCATAGTAGTGCGATACGCTATGAACCCGGTGGGCCGAGTTCGATTTCCCCTCGTGGCCATCACCAGAGACGATCTAAACCAATCCTGGGCCTCCCTTAGGTCGACTCAGCCTAGTGCAGAGTGTAAACATCGCCAAGAGGGAGACAAAGGCCGCCGGGCGTGGTGCTGGCCACGCACCCCCTCGTGTGCCGTGCCGGCCTTCGTTGGTGCCCCTTAACAGCACTTGCCCCAAAAGCCTCTTGAGGCTATATGGGGGATCTTTGCCTTTGTAGGTCGAGCAATGACAGAGGTTCCCGCACCGCTGCGCTATGAGCCCTGCGGCCTGAGTTTTATTCCCGGCCATGGCAAGCGGCGAGTGCTATCTGAACCGGTCCCTGGGCCTTCCTGCGGTCCAGTCAAATCGTCCTGAGTGAGCAACCGGTGCGATGTGTAAAACATCAGCATTGGGCAGACAAAGGCGGCCAGGCAAGGAGCCCTCCCCCTCCCCACCACACCGGCCACGCCACCACCTCTCTTGCATGCCGTTCCGGCCTTCACGTAGATGCTCGCTGACACCACTTTTCCCCAACGGTCTGTGTCGGGTAGGTGTGGGATCTTTGTCTTAGGGGCAGAACTCGCCCCCCCCCCACCGACCCCTGGGGTGATCTCATCGCTTCATCTCCACGGTGGTCTTCCACTCGGGCCTCGTTCCCTCCTTTGGCTGCCATTCTGTCATCAGTCTCGGCCATCGGCCATCGACGCTTATAAGTGGCGCGTCCGTACAAATACAGTTACGTGCGTTTTGTGTTGTGCCATTGCTTCAGTGACTCATTTGCCAAAAACAACTGTGAAAAATGTGAGCTCCTTAAGTGGGGAGTGTTGGGGAACACACGAACGTGCAATAATAGGGAGACTTAAGCTGACCGCAGACAGCTTATAGCCCTGCTGCATAGCTTGCAATTGATTGAAGATGGAGCCAGTGCACAGCTGTTTTGTGCTCTGATTCATGCTATGAGAGAGCATAGAGACTTTCAGCACATGCCTCTACCTCCCTGCATTGTATCAAGTGGTCAGCTGCATTAGTTTACCCACACATGCACACTCAGCTTTGAAAGATCCAACTTCTGTTACATGCGAGTCTTGTGAATTTTTGCACGTCGGCCATGATCAGTCATTGAGGCGCCACGGTGGTGAGATGTTAATTACCTCGCCTGGTATGCATGAGGTCGTGGGTTCGATCCCGACCCTGACGCCTGCTGCTGTAGATTTAGAGTTTGCATGTCTCTCTCCTCGAAGTCGCATTTTTTCTCTCAGTCCTCCGGCTTTTCTCTTCACATTTAGAATAATGCGTTTAAGAGTATTTGGTTGCTCTACATTTCCACTTGCTAAGCCACTTTGTTTAGCTATCATTTGAAATAGCATGGTCTCTTCTGAAAAAGAGCTATATAGCTCAGTGTGCCTTACCTGGTAAAAATAAAAATAGTTTATTAGTTTTAGTTGTTTAAGCCTTCTGATGGATGAAGGCCTCCCTGCGCCGTCGTTTTTCTCACAACCCTGCGATGTAACAACCCATCGAGCGCCTACACACGAGCAGATCTCATTGCTCCACCCTTTCGATGGCCGTACTCTCGGGCGCGTTCTATTCCCTAATTATTATTCTTGAACGTGAGCCATCATTATCCCATTCCCAGAGCCACACTTACGTTTCTTAACAGTTTGCGTGATATCTTTGACCTGCGCGTCTATGTGCACTCAATAAACTGGCAATGCAATGTGATCATAAGTTCTCTATATGTTTTAGACAAATGCCTTGCCAAGTTTAAAAAAAAAATTCAGGTCAAACCTTGTTTTTCAGATGTTTGGCCGATTCCATTTTGAGGAGTCTGGTTTTCCTTTTTGGAGAATGTAAGAGTTACCATATGAGGGAAGCGCACTCAAACATCTGACAGGTCGGAAACCTACTTGCTGTACTGCTAACCAGTGTCCACATCGTAGACCTGTGAGCTGGGAGTCTCACGTATGTGCATGTACAGTTTATTGTCAATCCACTGCTGGATGAGGGCTTTGTGTCTCACAGCGCATGATAATCCCTGCGTGATTCACAAACCTCTCATTCTAAAGAGCTGGATTATGGGGTTGCACAACCAGCAAAATGTTATTAAAAAAGAACGGAGTGCAGATTTAAGGGGTTTTTTTCCCTGAAAGTTTAAAATACTAATAATATTTCTAAAATTAAAAACGTTCTCTTCAGAAGTATCTCACCCAGCTACGATTTCATAACCCTAAACACCTGTAAAACACACCCTGCACTCAGTCTTGCCACGTGCAATTCATAGAAACTGTCTTGAAGCGACATATTTATAGTCTCCGTGCATTCCAGTGGGTGCTTTAAAAAAAAGAACCCAAAAAATCTGGACGTATAATTTTTGTGAGTTTGTATTTGTTTACGTGCCGCGCACCTCTCGACACGAGGCTACGTACGGTTTACAAAACAGCGCTGCTGAGAACCCAGCAAGCCGAGTTCCATTGCTGGCCACGGCTAACGTCAGTGGCGATTGATATCTCTCCGGACGGGTCCCCTGTGCCCCCCTACCTTCCCCCAACTTCACCGAGCTGCGCTGGCTAGCGCGGTGAGGTGTGGTCAAAAAGCCTCCCAATACCGAAACATCATGGGGAGGCCTTCCTCATTTATTGTACTTGGCTGCCCTGTGACTGCCAGGTGTAATGGGCTTGAGCTGCGAGGTGGCCAGGAGATGACGGTACTGCAAAAGGATTTTGAATCTATCTGTGCGGTGTTTTGAGTATTTGTGGGAGTTTTCTCTGTTCACTCCAGTTGGCCAAGCATCCTAATGATGCAAGACCCTCGTTAAAATGTGTCTTGAGGCTCGGCAAGGCCTTTCTGGGCATTGTTTATTATTGACTAAAGGGCAATACGTGATTGCTCTGTCACTGTGAGCTCAGCCTGCATGTTGAACTTCATTCCCACCATACATAGCCAACTGAGCTAAACAGAGGTCCGTGGGAAGGTCAAAAAACTTTATGTAAAAAGCATTGGCTTCCTAATATTGGAAGGAAGAGCGTCCCAGACGGCCGCAGAAGCGCATCTGACAGCGCGCGATGTATTCACCGTCTCTGTTCGATGGCTAGCCAAGAGCCCGCTGCTGCGAGGGAGGGTGATCGGAGTTCGAGTGGTGGTTTGTGCTCCTTGACGAGATCAGCGAAGTGTTGCAGTTCATGTGTGATGATGCATTCTCAAGTGTACGCCCGTCTCTGCTGCCCTTCCCAGAGTCGTTCCAAGTGGTCGTCAGGGGCAATGGATTTTCCCACTCGAGGAACACGGAGCAGGTCCTGTGCAGCTTCAAGATTAACGACTCGGTCACCATCAGTAAGTGGACGCGCCACCTGATCGTTGACCAGATCACCGCAGCCACGCTCACGTAACCCTAAAACCGCGTCCTCTCTTTGCGCTTGAATACGCGCGGCGGGATCAACGGTAACCACAGCTCTCTCCCAGCGACGGTTGTCGTCGGAAAACACGAATGCATTTTGTGCCTCCGTTCAACTCTCTGCCCACTCTTGCAGCTCTGTCACTGGCTGAACCCGAGGTAGCACGGAGTTCGACTCTCGCTGCTGCGTAGGTTTTCGGGGGTTTGTGCCATGCCGTTCTCCCGAGTGTTTTTGGGATGCGCGGCGTGGTGTGCACGGTGTCCGACGTTTTGCTTCCAAGTTGAAGCAGATTCCTAAGCTTCAAACAGAACAAATTGGAATAAAATATCGGACATCGTGCCGAACAACAGGCGGTTACAACCCGAAACACATGGGAGAAGTGAGCTTGACCCGGTTAACCTGAGGGGTCAGTGAGTTCTCACCCGGTTCAACAAATGAACTTCACTGCACTCTGTCCTCAAGTGAAATGCCCACGCACTGTAGTTTCGGAAGTGATAAAACTACGAGTTCATAACTGTCATTGTTGTGGCTTCAGCTATTTATCCACACATTGTGTATAATTGGCCGAAAACACCTTAATTTGTCTAATACGAGGACTACGAAGCTTGGGCTCGCGCCTTCCTGTTTGTCTGCGGTTCCTCCTCGCGCGCCTACTGAGTCGTTCCCTCCGCGGGGAGAGGTGAGCGAAATACTGCCCGGTAAGTTCCAAGTTAAATTGTTAAAGTTATTTTTATGATCGCGTAATGCGTTACTAAATGATGTATTTCCGATGTGCTTTCGGGTCGGGCCTCGTGCCGCGTGCTGGGCGCACAGAGGGGCGGCTCTCGACGTTTCCCCAATGCATCTGGTGCGCTATGTGTGCTCGGGACGCAAACCTTCGTGTGCGGCAGATATTCCGCAAGCACCTCACCCGAGAGATACCGCGCCGCGCGTTTATGTGAAGCGTAGCCGAGGGGACAAGAGAATCGCTTCGCTCGTCGAGAGGGCAAAGGTGAAGCGTCGCTCCGATGTTTGCGCCTGGCTGGCCCACCCCGGGGGAGGGAAGGAAACAGCAGCAGGGGTGTTCTTTTCTTTTTAGCGCTGTACAGCTGGAGCGGCAGGGTGCTCTAATTGTTGTTGTGTCCTGTAAATAGTTGGGTCCTAGTTTAGGGAGGAGGTGGACAGAGTAGGAGAGCTAATTAGTAAGCATGTGGAGGCAGCGGAAAGAGCTTTCATGTGATGCCTGTCAGCCGGTGGTCAGTTTAAAAATCGCGTGTTTTGTCTCACCTAAGGCTGCGTATCTAGGTGGATGTCGAGGGAGCCCCGATAGAGGGTATTCGGTCGATTTTTCCACGCTGCACGTTATATAACCATGGGGAGGGGGCGGGGGGGAATGAAAAGAAGTAGTGTTTAATAATGTACTTTAAGAGACACGCACGCAAACACACGCCCGCCCACACGTAGCAACTTTTAAAATGTCCTGGCGCTGTTTTGACGTTTCGTAATGCGTTCATTTGTCCCAAGGCTTTTGCTCTTCTGAATCCTTTCGGAAGCTTTTGGAGTGAAGTAAATCAAGGAACCCTATTAACCGCCCAAACTAACAACGATGTAATGAAAAGGGCATTCGGTCTTCGCCGAATTAAGTGGAAATGCCTTGGCTTCGGGCAGGCAAAACTAAGGCGATGATGCGAATGCGTGTCGCGAGGATTTAAGGGCCCGCGATTGCTGCGCGGCCGGGAATTGTTCTCGCCCACAAAGGGAGTCGCTCGCACAAATTAGCCCCGGGGGCGACGGCCGCTCCGCTCGCAGACGCCGCAAGGCTTCTAACGCGCCCGCCCGACGCGTCGCGGATAAATTCCGAGGGGGCTGAGGGAAGCCCGGCTCCGCGACCAGAACCCAGATGAACCGAACGCCGAGTCGCTGCCAAGAGACGCACAAACGGAGGCTTGTCTATGCGGCCTGGCACAGCCGTTGCCTCATTCTGCAACGTGTGAAAAACAGTTGACAAGAAAAAAAAGCGGCGGCCCAATACGTAAGCTTAAAACGGGGGGGGAGGGGAACAGTGGCTGGGAAAAGTGGCCCGAGGTGGTGACTTGGGAAAGCTGCAGCAGTGTCGAGTTGGCAAGGAGCAACCACGTGTTTGTTTTCTCCCGGCTCGGGATACGATTGGGCTTGCCCACCGTCGCCCCCCTGCCGCCACCCGCAAGCTCCAAGCGGCTCTTGACTTATTCGGCATCGCCGACTTCTGACGCTCGTGCCCTCGCCAGAGCGTTTTGGCAAACGAGCGCACGGCGGAATTTGCTTGGAAGCTAAAATCGCCCAAACCGAACTTAACGCTACCACGCGGGCTATCGCGGTTGTGCGGTGTCGCTCTCGGACGGTGGTCTTTCGTGGGGTGGTACCGCGCGTCGTTCGACATTCACATCCCCAACGTTTGGCTGCGCGAGGAGGCTTCTTCGGAGACTGCATTTCCGGCACGCGGAGGGTTAAATGAAGGGCATCGTGCCGAATGACACAGCGATGTACCACGACAAAACACATCGGAGAGATGCATTGTGTTCGAAATGCTGGCGTTGCCTGCATTTGACAGGACATCCTGCGGTGTATCCCATGACAATGTTTAACAAAAAGTAGTATTTTTAGTTTGTGTGCGCATTTCAGTACGTTCTTATTTGAACCCTGAGTCTTTGCTTTGAAAACGATGTCACAAAATTTGACACTATTTTTTTACAGTATAAATGCAATTCATATTTCATCAAACGCATTGCTTTATGGAACTTATTGTTTGGTAATTTGCCAAGCAAGGGAAAAAAAACATTTGTACACTTACACATTAATGTTAGAAGGCTGACTGAACTTTGCATTCATTCTCTTAAAATAAAACTAAACTTTTTTTATTTTACCAGGTAAGGCCCACTGATCTATATTGCTCTTTTTCAGACGTGACCTGGCCCGACAAAGTTACTCATCACGTCGAAATTTATAGCAGCCAATTACTCGAGAACGCACATTTCTAAATTCATACAAATGAAATGGCCGAACCTTTTTTTTGCAAACTGTGTACAATTGTTTTGGATTTTGGTCACATTGCATAGGACGAGGGATGCTGACGTGCCGTAACTGTCAGCAGTACACTGGACTTGCAATTAAGAGGTCACCGGATTCTATCTCCTGGTACCACAATTGAAACAATGGTGTAAGTTTCTTAAACACCCCACCCACCTCTGTCCACCCATCAGCATAAATGGGTATGCCACAGTCAGTTGATTTCGTAGATCATGTGTGGCGGGGTAAAGAGTGGGTACTCTCAGCCTTGTAGTGGAAGTATAGTGGTCAGCGCACTGTGCTCTGATCCCAGCGATCCTAAATCGATTCCCAGCCTTGACAATGTCAGTGGCAAGTGGTATCCCAACTTATCTGGGGCCAGTTTAACACATCGGTTTTCATGACCAATATTATCCACAATAGAAAGGGTTTTTTTTGGGTTATATCGTGTAAATATAAATGCGTCGTTAAACCCGCCACCACCCGACACAGCCAATTAGTAAGGTTTGTCACGTTTACGACACGTTTATATTTACGCGATCTAACCCAAAAAAAATCTATGATGGATTATCTTGTGGGTCCTCGCCTAGGTTGAAACGCTTTTATGCAATAATGTTTTCAGTTTCATTTATTTGGTATAGCCCTGTGAGCTATTCGGCTTTTGAATCGGGTGCAACCGCAACAAACAAAAAAACAAAAACATGAACAAGAAAACATCTTAAAGTGACTATGCGCAAGCAGAAAAATCCAGGAAAAAACAGCAAAATGTTCCATAAAAAGAACCGTACACCAACGCTGTGTGCAAAAATCCCAGTGGGATGCAAGTCTTAACAACAACAACCACAAGACAACTTAGATTAAAGCCATCAGTCTAACTCTGTACTACAACAAACAAACATGGCCAAACCAAAAAACTTTTCTAAATCACCATAATAAATCCATAAAGGCATTGTAACGGTGATCATAGGAACTGTTTGAATGCGATCACCGGGGTAGAGAAAGGGGGCCGGGTGTGGTGCTGGCCACACTGCCCCCGTGTGTGACGCAGCGGCCTTTTGCAGGGTGCCTGGTTAACAGCACTCCCGTCCCGTTGAATTATAAAGCACTTGGTGTTCTCCGTGTGCGTCATCATTGTCACGAGGTTCCTCCAATCACGATGGTTGGCCAATATCATTCGCGAGTATTTACAATGGTGGAGTAAGCTGGAGAGTACTCGGAGAAAACCCATACTGCTCTGATTAGCATGGTTGGCTACGTACTGTGGGAAGTTCAACACACGTACAGCAACTTTCAAAGTTCTACACAGACCGATTCAACAATCCTTCTCTCTACTGCCATGTCCTGACCACCTTGTACCCTAACCCTACAATATTTCATTTTCCTAGACTGTCAATGAAATAATTTTCATTCATTGTTCATCAATGGCCTCCCCAATGATTCATAATGGACTTTTGGGTCGGATCGGTTCACATAATTCAAATGTTTGTTGTTCAACCCTCCTCCATCCGAGACGGCCATTTAATACGTTAATCTCTTGGTTATTGGCACTTCAGCACACCGGCAATGTTGAATGATCCACACACATTGAAGAATTTGGTCGTTTGACGTTTTTCTGGTAATTGCAACCAGCATCATCAGGCATGGTGTATGACGCACATTTTAATGGCGCTATCTGACCCAACAAAATATCTATTATGAATCATAACTTTGGCCGCGGTATTAAATTTGGCCTCTCCGCATGTGTTTCGGTCTTGGTGGGCCTTTTTGACCATACTTCACCACGCTGGTCATCTGCGCGGGTTTCTGAAGTAGGAGGCTACGGGGGGGGGGAGCAGGGGGGGGGGAGAATGAACGCACCTTGCTAGGCTCGCAGCGCATTGCCGCTCGGCACCACCATATGTTTATTCAAGCACCGTGGCTTGTACCAAGAAAAACAGCATGCCCGAGGTAGTTTCGAGTGGACGTCTGTGTGTCCTCCTCTTCTCATCCTCTCTTTCCAGCGGAAAAGCCCCTGGAGCTACAAGACAGCTACCTCTTGTGTCCCGCGCCGACCTTGCAAGACACAGGAGAGTGAGTGGTCCTTTGTGCAACTCTGTCCGGCGTCGTGAGCTAACGGCTCCGCTGTGTTTGCTAAGTAACACGCAGGGCAAACTTTCCATGAATGGCCCCGTGACAATAATCCGGTGGAACGTTGCCCCTGCGAGCCAGTGTCGTTGAGAGGCTCGCGGGTTTGCAGGTGGCTTGCTTGTTGCCTGAACAGAAACCACTGAGAGGTTGCGTTTCCTGAATGTGAATCTCGGAGAGCTGCTGCTCTTATCAGAAGATGTGCATGTGCAGCCCTGCAATTATTAGCAAAAGGGCCTCTATGAGAGAAAGCTCTGGAGGGGTTTTAGCCTACTTTTGTACGCTGCCAGATGTCTTATGATAATGAACAATGTGTACAATTGATGTTTTATCAACTATGTGAAGGCATACATTTAGTCAAATCATAATGTTCAATTGTTTCCCTATATATTCGCTGTCTTGCATGGTAAATAACAGTGAATTTTAAAGTTAACATAAAAACCGACTCTGTCACCGAGAGGGAGAAAAAAAGGAACAATCTGTCTCCGTGACATAAAAAATTCCCGATTGCATTCTTGCCCTGCCTTTTATAAACGTTAAGTTTATTTAGATCGCCGTACCACGTATCCATGTATTCAAACCGTAACTCACGACTTGCTCCTGAACATTTTGTCAATGACCGTAAAAGATGGCCATTCTTTGCGAGCAGAATTTCCGCATTGCAGTTAGGAGCTCAATATAAGGGCATCTTACACGAGCACAAACTATTTGATGCTTCTGCTGCTGCTCCGTTAGCAGCGGTGCACAAGCAAAATGAACAAAAAACGTGACACTCGTCAACAACACGGTGGCCTTAAAATATATATACTTTGTTTGTTTCATCGGTGACGTTTGTGCGATTTAAGAAGGGGCATTACCTGAAACGTCGTTTTTATATTTTAATAATTTAAAAGCAGTTTTGATGAATGTTTTTTTTTATATTTTAGTTAAAGCGTAGTTCTGATAGAAGCAACACATGGCTATGTTACACTGGTTGGGGCAAATACGAAGGGCGCTCATACCATGGACCTGCTCCCAATTGGGGTGTGCTTTTACTCAACTTCTGACAATGTAAAATTATCCTATCAAACGTAATCCCTTGAGTGTGATGTTGTGACATAACTGCAAAGAGAGCGTGGAATAAAATGTAACAATATAAAACGCAGGGTTTAGTGAGAATTGTGGGAAGCATTCAGCAAAGCAGCCATGGTAGAACTTTTGGTCTGTGTTATTACAGAGGATTGGAGTACAAGCCTTATCAGCTTTCTTAGAGATAGGGCCTTTGTGTCTGTACCAACATGCAAGACTTTTTAGCTGAAAAAAACCCCTCCCTGATTCTAGGTATTCCCATTCAAGAGAAACAAATTAACTCCTGCCACAATTGAATAACCTAAAATGGATTTTTTTTCTCCCCCTTCGGTAGAATACCGCACAGGTGGGTTCGTTAATGGTAAACACTGAAATGTATTTTTTTCTTTCTTGAATTGAGTGACAGAAAAATAATAATATGTCGCTGTTCTCCAAGTGCCTAATTGTCTTCTGTCTGTTGTTTTTTTCCCTCCAGGCAGGTTTTCCTCCAAGTGAGCATGAACGATGGCCTGACCTTCATTTCCAGTTCAGTTACCATCACAGCCACCCACTGCGTGAGTTCCTTTTCCATCTTGACGGTGTTTTCCTTTCGTGCCTAAACGCTACTCGCGCGCACGCTGTGCACACCTTTTCAATTAACCGTTCCATTGCCGAACCACACTGTGCATTGTATTGCAATGTTTGCCCTACGTCTTTGGACAATAATTTACTATTATTATATCGGTCCGTCACATTGGCTGGCAGATGGTTACATGATGGTCCCCTCTTGCGCACAATTTTCCGGGGTCTTTAATCTCCACCTCATGCCCGTCCGGTAATGTCCAGCAGTGTTATTACCGAGGTGGAAGGCATGAAACGAAGCATCGATTCATCGATTGAGATCGATTATTGCACTCACGATGCATGCATAGAATTATGGCTCTGAGAACAAATTATTTATAGTTCATTAAAATGATGCAAAGGTTGGCGCACGGCGTTATAGAACGGTCCATCAGGATTCGAATCCCGGTTACGGGAAACATGCGGCAAGGAGACATCTGAACTGGTTCTGAGCATCCCATGATGTCACCAACCCTAACCCTAACTGACCAATCTGGTGAAGTATGGTTTAGATAACCCCAATGACCAACGTGACATTCCGAGGCTTTTATGAAGTAGTCGATGGGATGTACACAATATGCTGATAGGACACTAATTGTAGTAAATACAACTGTGTACAAGCATGGGAAATAAGCTAGCAGTATCAGCTCATTTCCATTGTTTTGAGGAGCCGATTGCTTTCATGACTGCTTCCATTGTTGGGGGGTACATCAAAATGATGTAGGACGGGATCCTCTGGGACCAAATGTATATACAGGTGTCTGTACATTACATTTGAGAGGCTATTAGACAGATGCTTCAACTACGCAACCACTCTCCACCACCCATCCATTACATATAACGTACACGAGTGGAAAAACATTGATTCTTACACGTGGGTTTCAATGCATTTATCGTGCATAATTTAGAATCGATATGAGCTATATGCATTGTTATATACAGCTTAACTTAATGCAACTTCTTCGTTAAAGCTGAAACTCATAATGGATTTTGGAGGCATTATGAAGCTGCACATATGTAAGGAATTACACACACGCCTTATACAATGTTTTTATAATATATTTTTTCCAATCCCTTTACAAGAATTGCTGGAGGGCTTTTATCACTGCGAGTCTGTCCGTTCAGTGTGTCTGTCCCTGCAGATGTCAATGTGTCACGTGTTTCTTAAACCGCGATATCTTTAATGGTTGTGGTGAACCCACATTAGGTAGTTGAGGTTCTGGATTGTGTCTGCAATTTTGGAATGATGTCTCCAGCAGTATAAATCAGAAGTACATTTTATATGCCTCTTAACTGGCTTAATTTGATGTTACTCGTTTTAAAACTGAGCATATTTTAGGAAGAAAGTAATACCGGCATTTCTTGATATACGGAACCGATACGTTCCTGAAAAGTTGTCCATGAAGCAAAATTCCATTTATGGAGCTCCGCTTTCCAATTGACTTCCATTAATTCATTGGAGGCACGTTCTTACAGGAAACATTTTGGCCCCAAGACGTAATAAAATCACTCTCAAGAATGCAGCAATAGTAAATTGATCATTTTCTGATAAAGTAATAATAATACTCAAATAAAGTCTTTGGAAACCGGTACGTTATTAAAGGTGTGTCCAAATTACCTGGTAATTTTTTAAAAATATAAATGTTAGTTTATTACATAGCAGGATCGTGAGAGATGGCAAAGGCTTATGGGAGGCCTTCATCCAGCAGTGGATTGATCGTGGCTGCTGATGTTGACATCGATGTTATATTTTGCAAAATGTTTAAAAGAAACACTAGATTATACTCCTTGATGCGTTAATTCTGTACTCACGATGCGTAGAAACACCACTGACACGCATGCCATTCTCTCCTTCATAGGTGCTCACAAACTGCCCCAACAGTACTCTTTGGTTCTTTCGGTAAAGTCACGTAGGTGAAAATTAAAATAAGAATAAAAATACAAAATAGAAATAACATTTTTCTTATTTGTATTATTATTTTTCTTTTTCACCTACGTGACTTTACCGAAAGAACCAAAGAGTATTATAATTATCATTAACCAAATTTTGTTATTTTCATTTCATTTTATTATTATTATTTTTTCATCTACGTGACTTTACCGAAAGAACCAAAGAGTATGGATCCTGGCAGTCACGACAACTTCAAATCTAGAATGCCCCAACATTCTCTAAAGCTGCGTGCTTTTCTTGTCTGCGCATGTCTATGAATAAGTTATGTGCCTTGTGCGAGAAAGTCAGCAGGCATGTAGGCTATTGTGATGTCACTTATTGCATGCCGTCACGACTTCCAGTTGATAATATTCTAACTCTTTTGTTTGTATAATTGTTTCATATTTAGATTGTGCATGTAAACGAGGATATGAGAAGGTCAAAACAAAGACAAAGATCCCTTGTATAGCCTTAACAGACTGTTGGGGCAAGTGCTGTTAGTGAGCACTTATAAAGACCAGAACGGGACACGAGAGTGTGGGTGGTCAACACCACGCCCGACCACCTTTGTCTCCCCAGTGGCAATGTTTACACACTGCACCAGGTACTCATGTTAGGCTGAGTCGACCTAGGGGAGGCCCAAGACCGGTTTAGATACTCGTCACTGGTGTTGGCCATGAGCGGGAATCGAACTCGAGTCATCAGGCTCGTAGCACGGAGCAGGTCACCGCACACACACATACACGTGATACAATAATACCCAGAGAGCCAGATAAATTCAGAGTTAATGCAGCGTTCATCCACGGGGGCTCGGCAAGCCAGACTAAGCCATCCACATGATTCTCAGGGTTCACCGTTAATACCCCAAGGCTCAGAGAGCGAGACGACATCTTTATAATTCTTGGTGTTGACTGATAATGCACAAGGGTGCACCGGGAGCCAGACTGACACTTTAGGGATTCGCAGGCTTCGGCGTTAATGCCCGAGGCTCCGAGAGCCAAACTTAAGCCCACCTACTACACAATCTTTAGGGTTCATTGTGAACGCCCGAGACTCAGAAAGCCAGACTCTGGCCACCTTTTTGCGATCCTTAGTGTTCGATGTATGTTTGCCCTATACTCGGAAAGCCAGCATCAAGCACAAGCATGGCTGTGGGAAAGTGCCGAATGTAGTGATGCGGCACACTGCCAAAAGTTGATTCTTGGCTTCGGAAGAGAAAAAAAAATACTTGAGCAAAATTGATCGAGTGCAAACATCGCACATTCACGTTGGGTACTTGAATGTGAGTGGTGGAGAGTATTTTAAGCCTGGGTTGCCGGGTGCAAGTTGCACACACGCACACACACGCGCTCGCGTGTGTGCGCTACTGCGTGGCGCGATGATGTGCATTCCGGCACCCAAGTGTACACAGAAGACGACGACCTGAACCCCCCCGCCCCCTCCCCAATACTGACCGAACGCGCTGCCATATTTTACACACGGCCCTCCGTGTTGTGTAGGGCTGGTGGACGGAACGTTGAATCACCTTCTCCACACTTTAACGGAAGAACATTTCCCCCCCCCCTCCGATGCAGTTTTTGGGGCATTGTTCGGCGTGTTTGTCAGAAGTTTCGCTGCACGTACCATGGGCTTCTGGGAATGTTCGGTTCCTGAAAAATGTCCCAGCACGTGGAGCGAAAAGTTAAGACGTCACTCGGAACAACACGTGCCCACACAACCCAAAAATACATTGCAGATCTATACAGCACTACCGCGAAAACCCCTCCTTTTGAAAGGGAATTACACCTTTATCAGGATTTAAACAAAGACCGCACGTACAATCGGACATTAGGGCAGTGTTCATCTCTCTTAATAGTTCTGAGTCAATGGTGGAATACCACTTTCCTGTGGCAGGGTCAAAGTATGTCCTTATGATGACCATCCTTGACATCCTACAAAATTGTACGTTTTTTGTTCGAGTTGGAAAGATGACGGGGTTGAGTCAACTCCTGACCAGTATTTGAAGTTGAAAAATTCAGATTGTGTGATGAGTGCATTCTGACCACAGTGTCACCCAGCATAGCCATCTAGTGTGTAAACAATCTGATACAGTGGTACCTCGGTATACGTCGTTAATTCGTTCCAGAAGGTAGGACTTATACCGAAAATGACGTGTACCAAACGAATTTTTTCCCATTTGAAATAAAGGGAAAGGATATAATCCGTTCAAGAGTATAAGAAATTATATTTTATATGGCATATTATACATTAATGGGGTTGTATAAAATATTTTAGACACTACTTATTACTAAAATGCATACATAAATTAAAGTAAATGCATAAATAAATTAAAATAAATAGAAATAAAAATAAAATTTTAAGTCACTTTACCTTGCTGAGAGGAGTTGATAGCCTACGAGGATGGTGGTGAGGAACGGTAGGAGTCGTGAACGGGGTATACACGGGTACGCGGTGACTCATCCCGACCCATACAAGTTCTAGCAAGTGCGTCGTATCCCAAGCAAGACGTCGTATCCCAAGACATTTTTTTCTCGTCAAAAAACAACGTATACCAAATTCGACGTATTCCAAAGTGGTCGTATACCGAGGTACCACTGTATTATTATTGCTTATTGTGGTGTAACAATGCATTTCTTATTCTTTGTGTCTATCGGTAAAGTCACGTAGATAGGTTATTTTCTTTGAACCTATCTACGTGACTTTACCGAGAGACCCAAAGAAGATGAATTCCTGCAGTCATGAAAGCTTTAAGTCAAGATGCATTTCTTGATCATCGATTCTGATTTTCACAATACATTAAATCCCGCATGTTAAGAATCGACTTCTTCAATTCGTATACGTTGTACTTGATTAGTTCACGTAACCCCTGCAGCCAGTTAGAGGCGCTACAATGCACTGGAATGTGAAATAAAAATAAGAAAGATCATCTATAACAGGGTTTTTTTATTCCATCGCGAAAATATAAAAGTGTCGTTCAACCCGGCACCACCCGACACAGCCAATTGGTAAGGTTTGTCACGTAAACAAAACATGCTACATCCAGAAATCTGGCTGTCGCCTGATGAGGCTGGTTGTAATTCCCGGTGAAACGTCGTAATCGAATTGTAAATGTTGTCAGTTTACTCTCCAACACGCCGGTGTGCTGTACTAGTGACGAATTGGCAAGTTCTGTTTACGTGACAACCCTTACTAATTGGCTGTGTCGGGTGGCGACGGGTTTAACGACACATTTATATTTACGAGCTCTAACCCAAAAAACACTTCTAGTGAATAATATTGGTGTTAAACAGAACATCATCTTACATTGAATAGGTATTGGCAAAACATCCCAATGCTTCATCACTCAACTGGGATTTTCACATCGCAGCATCGGCATTCCTGGGTGAATAAACTTAAATAAAATAAATAACATCACACCGAGGATTTGCATATCCCACATAATTACAGGCCTGACTATGACAACGGTATTTAACTTGTTTACTTGTTTAATACATCTGTGCCCTTCATCTTCTTGGTTCTTTCGGTAAATTCACGTAGAATGGAAATAATAAAATAATAAAAATAAAACATAATAAAATAATTCTCACGACGTTTCGGCCACAACGCAAGCAGCCATCCTCAGGTGAAGAACAGGTCTGTCTTATTATGTTTTATTTTTATTATTTTATTATTTCCATTCTACGTGACTTTACCGAAAGAACCAAGAAGATGAATCCCTGCAGTCACGAAAGCTTTACATCGAAATCTGTGCCCTTGTTTCTTGATACGGTAGAACAATTCCCATTCTCTCTCTCTGTCTGCGAGCGATTCCATTTGTCAACAGACGGTGCCAACGAGTCGTGCACACGTGGCTCTCACCGCCGTCGCACAAACGTGAAGCTTGCTTTCCTGCGCCCAATCCTAAACTAAACTATTTAAACTATATTTTCTATTTTACAAGATAAGGCCCACTGAGCTATACAGCTATTTTTCAGAAGCGACCTGGCCACAAATGATAACTCAATGAAGTGACCTGGCACGTGGAAATGTATAGCAGCCAAATACTTCCATAAGAAAGGTTTTTTTTGGTGGTTAGATCGTGTAAATATATAAGATTGTCATTAAATCCCACCACCACCCGACACAGCCAACTAGTAAGGGTTGTCACGTAAACAGAACTTGCCAATTCGTCACTAGTACAGCACACCGGTGTGTTGGAGAGCCAAGCCACAACATTTACAATCTGAGTACGACGTCTCAGCGCACGTCGATTCTAAATGTGGAGGTGAACAAACCCTGAGGAGCCGGAGAAAAATCTGCACGACCACGGGGATAGAGAACATTCAAACTCCAAATATACAGCAGCAGGAGTCGGGTTCGGGATCGAACCCACGACCTCCTGTATACCGAGCAAGGTAGTTAACATTTCCCCATCGTGGCGCCCGTGCTCGCTGCCTCCACACCCGCGGCCGCACCCACTGTGTAAGCACGTCAGGTGGGGAGTGTTACTTAATAGGAGCCCCGTTTACACCCACTCAACAAAACGAAAAATGCTCAGCTGCTTTACCAAGCATGTTTGTACAAGTTCCGTGTCAAGTTTTGACTCAAGTTCTATTTTTTTTTACGTTTATTTATTTTTGCTCCGTAAAGTAGAAAAAAATATATTGTTGCGGGGGAATGTGCAGCATTTTACAATAGCACTCTTGTTGTTTGATTTATACATGACCTGAATGTAGAATTTTACAAAGAAATATTAAGCATTCTTAAGCGTTTTAAAGATTTATTGTTTGGCAAAGCTTTAAACTGCTCTGGTCGTGAATTAATGAATAGTTGGTTTATTCTATTTCTAGATTTAGCATAAAAGTATCATGATTTTTTTATAATGATAATAGACTTGGATTGTTTTTTTTTCCCACTCTGTGTGAATCTAAATAAGAATAATGAGCTCAAGTTATTTACCCAGGAAGGCCTCCTTGAGCCTCAAAAGCTCCCTTTACATCAGTCCTGCATTGGGATGTATGGCCAATTCGACAAAATAATGTCGTTTCAAAAATAGAAATGTACTGCCTTTTATAACGATTGTGTGTTTTTTGACCAAATCACCCGAAATGCACCCGATCTCCGAAGCGAAGCAGAGCTGAACCCGAATAGTATTTGGATGGGAGACCACCATGCTTGCCAGGTGTTATAAGCTGTGGAATTACCTTGTGAGCAGCACAGGGCAGTTCTGCAAATTCCATTGCAACACTGTACTATGCTCCAATGTGTTTGTTCGCCGCCTTTACAAACCCGAGCCGACCAGCTCGGTGAAGTATGGTCAAATAACCAAATAACACGGAGAGGCACATATTCAACCGTGACAACAAGGCTTTATATGTGCACACTACACAGTGGTGTGGAGACTACACAAAGGTCTATTCTCGGTAATAAACGGCGGCAGCGTGTCGTAACTGGTATGGCTGGGTTGAGGCACATCTGAATATCTGTATGAATGCCACAGTTCAGACATTGGATCACCCCCAGTGTGGTTCAGTCAGCCTCCCTTTGTGTCCCCTTCTTCCCACCATTGCTTTCTTTGTCCAGGACTGTGTGAAATTGTGTCCGTAGCCTCCCGTCAGATGTTTTGCCTCCAAACGTTTGATATTATTAATAAATTATAACACGCAAAAAAACATAATTGATGGCCGTTTTTCAGCGACTGCCGGAGGAATGCCTCCCTGCACCATATCGTTCATGAGGGTTGTTTGACCATACTTCACCACTCTGGTAATTGCTGGCTTATGAAGGTGGGAGGGGCCTAGGTCCGATTTCAGATATCCGTCTCTGCTGATGTGGCCGTGGCTGGGATTGTAACTCGCGTCACTGGGTACATGGATTATGGATTGACTCATGCAGCTCGCGAAGGATGCTAGGTTTAGTAATATATGTCATGTATGTCGCTATTGTTAACTTTCAATCACATTTCTTACGATCACTGTTACATTCTATGGGAACCTCATTTGCCAGTAAAAATATGATAATTGTTTTTTTACCCTTCCATCTGGCAACAAAACTGACACCTTTTTACAAGGAGTCATCTGGTCCAACCCATGTGAGACTAGGCTCTATGGAAAGCTGTCTCGGGTGTGGACCAATCAACTTCAAGGACAGTGCACATTATCAGAGTTATGTTCTTTTGTTTGTATTATAACTGCAGGTATTGCGGTCTATGCAAACATAACTCCTTGTAAAAAGGTGTCAGTTTTGTTGCCAGATAGAAGGGTAAAAAAACAATTATCACTGTTACATTGTTTTTATAGCATTATTTTAGTAATTTCTAGAAAGATGTAGTTTAGCCCGATTTTTTAAAAGTAGTATAGAGTTAGACTTAACATTTTAATCTAAATTGAATTATGATTGTTATTGTGATCTAACATCAAAATGGGATTTTTTTGCACAATTTAGTACGCAGCGTAAACAAATGGTGCTTTTTCTGGAAGGTGTTATTGTTTTTGTAGGGGATGTTTCAATTTGCGTAACAGTAAATTTTAAATGTATCTTGTAATTTTATTGTTTGTTGTGGTTGCACCCAAATCAAGAGCCGAATGGCTCACAGGGTTATTCCAAATTAACTGAAATAGTGTAGCTTACTAACTGCTTTGCCACCGCTTAGAATAACATTGCTGGTTTTGCCTTCAGATTCCTAAGAGCTGATCTCGCCAGAATTATGTTTGAGCTTTACTGATTTTCAGTAAATGTACACGCATTTTACAATTACGATTATCACATGCACAATTTCGCGTATGTGCATTTGTGAGCGTAATAAATTAAACTAAACAATTTTTTGGTTTACCAGGTAAAGCCCGCTGAGCTATATAGCTCTTTTTCAAAGTCACATGGCCACAAATTATTGGTCAACAAAGTGGCTTATGTGGAAATTTATCGCAGTCAAATCTTCTAAACGCACATTTATAAATGTGGAGGGAAAAGCCGGAGGAACTGGAGAAAAATCCACATCGCCACGGGGACAACATGCAAACTCCAAATATACAGGCGTCTCTAAATGGTTTTAATCGAGTGATGCGTCGCTGCGTGTCTGGCATTCAAAGCTGATAACCGTTTTCTCAATTCCCGCAGTCGGACGGAACCATCCTGGCGATCGCCTTGCTCGTCATCTTTCTCTTGCTGGCCCTGGCCATCTTCTGGTGGTTTTGGCCACTGTGCTGCACCTTGGTAAGAATCGCGGTCCGCTGATGAGATGTTTTATAAACTCGTTGTTTAATTTCTCGATTTAAAGCTTTCGTGACTGCTGGGATTCATCTTCTTGTTCTTTCGGTAAAGTCACGTAGAAGGGAAATAATAAAATAATAAAAATAAAACATAATAAAATAATTCTCACGACGTTTCGGCCACAACGCAAGCAGCCGTCCTCAGGTGAAGACCAGGTCTGTCGGGGAGACAATAAGGTCTGAATTGGTCTGTCTCCCCGACAGACCTGGTCTTCACCTGAGGACGGCTGCTTGCGTTGTTGCCGAAACGTCATGAGAATTATTTTATTATGTTTTATTATTATTTCCCTTCTACGTGACTTTACCGAAAGAACAAGAAGATCGTTGTTTAATGTTCATATTCTCTGGAATACAAGACCCCCAACCCACCCCCGCTGCCGCCTCCCCTGACACTGTAAGCGCCATTGGCCCATGGGCGTTGGGCAGTTTACCAGTTATTGGTTTAAGCAAGCCTGACTGCTGATTAGACGATGAGTGTTTAAACCGGTCCGGAAGGCTTACCTGCATTAAAGCAATGGCAATAAAATTCGCTCCCAGATGGCCATGCAGCCGAAGGGATGTGTAACTACAATACTTTTATATATTTCTTACGTGGAGAGAGACATATGTGAAATGACACATTGTCTATTTATTTTATTAACCCAAAGTTTGTGTTAATTTTTAAAGGAAAATAATAAAAATAACGCCAATATAAATAAACCCTGGAAAAGCAGAAAATAAGGCAGTAAAACATAAAATATATGGAGTGAACATTGGGAAAAAAGTGCGTCTCATTACGCAGAGAGCATACCTCTCAACCCCTTATCAGTGCCCTACCTTATTACAGACCAATTCAGACCTTATTGGTCACCCCGTGCTCCTGATAAATTGCAACGTTTATCCTACAAAGTGCCATCACGAGGGAGAAACACAAACAAAAACACCATTTTTTTTCCGTACGCTGTATGGACCTCAACTCAATTTCCCTGTACAAGAATACGGGGTAAACTTTATGGTTTGACAGGTATGAGAGAGTGCAGTTATGGTAGAAGTGGCCGTGTGGTGGCAATAAAGTCGTTGACTGTACCCATCACCGGTGAAGTTAATGCAATCACACGTGTAATGGTGGAAGTGGCCCTTATGGCAATAAAGGCTACACACTGGATGATAAGATGCACCCCCCAATCTGGAGATTATAGTAACGGCTTTGCTGTTAACGCTCTCCACTTTCGTCCGTCCTGTGCTGTTTTTGGGTCCGCTGACAATTTCTGCATTATCCCTTCCCCGTCCGTTCTGCTCCCTTTTTCTTTACTTATTTTCACCGTTTTGCCCCTTTTGAGGTTACCGCTGGGTGCTGCTAAACCCCTGAAACCGGCCACCTCCCGCTCTGTTCCCTTGTTATCGCATAGTCCAGCCCAGGTGGTATTGCCGGTATAGCGCCGCACTTGATTGATTGACAAGCTATGGTGCCGTTGCGTAACGGCTTGCACCCTGCACTCGCAATGGCTCCCCCACCAACCGCCTCTTTCCACCCCGATGTTTAAGTGCATGCATCGCACAATTGGACGATCGGCGGGTCGCATGTGGTAGAGTAGAGTGTAGGTTCCCCCCCAAGTTTTGTTGCAACTTTCTGACCCCGTGCACCTGCCGGACATCTGTGAAAAGGAGCTTTATAGCTCATCGGATTCCTCCTGTGATAATAAACAAGGATTTTGATTCTTCAGTGCTTTTTGGTCAGCTTGGAAGAGGTGAAAACTAAGCCAAAATACCCTCACGGATGGGCTGTCTAGAGCTCTTTCCCATGGAGGCCCCATCCACCAGCAGTAAGTCATTGCAGAACTGGGCCAATGCCTTCACTGTACGTGCAGCGTGGTTGTTTATCCTGCAGTGTGTTTATAAACACAGCTGCAATATATATAGAGCAGCTCCCAGGAGTAACACCTATTGAGCCTTGCGGACATAGCAATAACTCGGGCTCAACCCGTGTCTGGATTTGTTCTCACTGCTGCAGGAGACTCTGGTGAACATAAAATAGCTGGCAGGAAATGGCTCGCGCCGATTGCCTTCGCAGCCTGTTTTTATCGAATGCATCGTTTTCTCCTCTGTACGGCCGCATGGCTAAACTCCTTGTCCGATTGTGTCTCGCCGTCGGTATACGTTGGTCAGAAGGCGCTGAGCTATCGCGCAAGATTAATGACGTTTTGCCTGCCAAATGCTGCGGCTTGTGCCGTTTGTTTTTGTAAATTCGTTTTGGCAGCGACGGTGGTCATTCAGCCGTCGTGTTTGTTTAACCGAGTCATTTGTGGAGATCGTGCTCTAAACAGCCATGTAGCGATATTTCTAAACTCTTCATTTTTCTTCTAGGTCATTAAAGATCCGCCGCCACCACCAGCGATCGTCGAGGTAAGGTTTTAATGATTTATTCTGGCTTTGTCGGAACATCAGTTTACCGTGGCGCGGCAAGCGAAACGACTGCGTGGTGGACATTAGCGTGCCGTACAGTTTCACTTTCAAGAAAAACAAACGCTGCTGTTGGCAGTGCTCTGCTTAGAAAGACGATTTAGACTTGGACAGGACGCACGGTGACCCCCCCACCCACTCATCATTGATCCAGGTGAATTTGCTTCTAAAATCATAGAAAACAGGAAATGGCCTACTTGCTACCGGTGTGAGTTGTACAGGCAAGTCCTGGATTAACGCGTGGCGGTGTTCTGCGAGGGAACGCTTTTCACACAACAAGGAATGCGCGCGCACCGTTATAACGCCGTTTCTGCCGACGACGGACTACTGCTTTCTTGAGCTGCGCGGTTGAGCGGTGTAATACAGCGCGTGGAATGATACCGTACTTGTGGCCTACCCTCATCCCAGTTCCTTCCATGGAATGACTGCAGGCTGATTTTAGAGTGCAAATGTGGTTCGGTACAGTACAGCGATTCCTCGCTTAACGCGGCTTTCACTCCATGCGGCACTTTTCAGGAACGCATCTACTTCGGCGTTAAACGAGGAATTACCATACATGTCGGGGTGTGATTTATTTATGAGCGTGCCTGTGTTTATTAATCCATAATGTTTTCTTAAGCGAGCGTTTGTAGCTATAAGTCATTGGCTAATGGTTTCACACAGTAAATAATGTTTTTTTACATTATAGTTTGGACACCATATGCATCACTAATGGGGCAGGGGGGGAGAAAATTGAGGCAAATTAATCAGAAACAATGTTTCCATTGTTGAACTTTGAATATAGTCCAAACTGTAATCATCCCTGTGGTTTATTTGAAGTTGTTCTGGTCGTAGTGGTTATTCTCAAGTTAACACGGCCAGATGAGAGCAGCGTTTGTCCAGACGTGCGGACACTTGGTGTCATGATAAATCCAATAGTTTCTGCACCCAGTCCAAATCTGCGCTGTCAGAATAATTTTTTTCCGTGCAAACTTATCAGTGTCTCTCCCAGCGGGATTGTCTTTGAGACGTGTAATCTTTTTTCTTAAATTGTGTGTTTAACCTCAGCAGACACGGAGGACATTTTTTCTGACACGTTTCCAAAATGAAGGCCTGTCGTTTCATTGTCTTAACTCCCACATGTATCCCACGTGTACTAAGCTATACAATTGTTTTAATCTGCAACAAATTATTTAATTTTGTTACCTTTTTTCTGCCCAAGTGCAGTGTTCAGACTTGCAAAGAGAAGTTTGCCCATTGAAATGGCAGTCAGGGGTCGACTTGGCCCATCATCCTTCTTTGGTTGATAAAACCAGTACCACTTTATAGAAAGTCAACAGTGGCTGTGCTTTGTGAATAATCTGGCTCCTATCTTGGGAACATGGAATTTCTGCTGCTGGTTTAAATGGAGATTGGCACTGTATGCTCATTTGAGCAGATACGCCCTTCAGCTTGACTTTGTTTTTAATTGTTATTTAAAATTGTGTCATGGTTGTAATAGTTTATGTTCGTAAGCCTGGCGACACTGAGATCGATCCCAGCCAGGGGGGAGTGGAGAGTGATATTGCAACCGGTCCTGACCAGTGCGGTGAAGTATAGTAAAGTAAAACAACACCCATCATCTGTACAGTATTTGGGAGGGGGGAGGGGGGAGCAGGGTGAGTTTACCTTCATGTAGCAATGGATAACAAAGGGCTGTACATGTTCCTGTGCAGTTAGAACTATAACTAGGTTCGTGTGAGTAGGCATCATTTGAGAGCCTCGGCCAAAACGTTTCTTGGCAGTGCATTTTATATGCAGCAGCAGCAGTCGCAGAAACGCACTCTGCTTACATTGGAGACTTGTGTCCCCCGCCTCGAAATGGACCCTGCTTTGAAAGAAAGCGTCCCACTGTTCCAGTGTGGTCTGAGGTTTTCGGGATCTGTGAGTATTCCGTTAGCCGCAGCTTGACATTCTGGCTTCCACAAGGCAACGGGGGGCCCCCTGTTCGGCTGCCCCTTTCGCCTGTTTTAATGCGCCGAACTAGGCCGGTGTCACTTTCCAGAAGCGGCGCAAAGGGAAGCGACCGCCAATTGTCTGGGCATTGTGCAGTCGGCTGTTGTGGGAGTTGTCACAGTCCGCTGTATTGCCAGTTGACGGTGCATCTTGTTATTGAGGAAGCTTTGAATAATTCCCTGCAAGGTTTAGGGGGGAGAAGGGCCACTGCTCAGAATTTTGCCTGTAATGTAGAAGAGGATGGATTTTATAAACGGAGATGGTTTTGGCAGTGGTCCTTCTTCGTAACAGAAGGGCCTTCGCCCGAAATGCCCCCCGTTGAATATTGCTTTCCTCTCGAGGGCAGTGACATTGACAGACCGTAGAAAGGGGGATCGCCCAAACAGCTTGGTTTTTTGGAGAGAAGAATAGCCCGAAAGGAGGAATTGAGCAGACCAATAGGAGAAGGGGAGGGTGGAGGGCTGAGCAACGATGCCTCGCGTGACATCATAAATCTTCCTTCGAAAAATATTCTGAAGCAGAAAATGATTAGTGTAGGAAACGGCGACATTTGCCAATATGATGTGTAAATGTAATCCATAATGTATAGAGTTCAACTTTAACGCAAATCTTTATTAAGGGACTGTCTGTTGTCCTGGTGTGGTCTGGGACTGTTTTTGCTGTTGTTTGCTGCATTTCCCAAGCTTGGGAATTGATGATGCACTTTGAACCCGTATTATTTATTTATTTAAGGAGCTCCATGGTGGTGAGATGTCAACTACCTCTCCTGGTATACAGGAGGCCAGGGGTTCGATCCAGACCCTGGCACTTGTATATTTGGAGTTTGCATGTTATCCCCGTGGTCGCGTGGATTTTTTTATTCGGGTCCTCCAGTCTTTCCCTCCACATTTAGAAACATGCGTTCAGACTATTTAGGTTATTTTGCTGATATAAATATCCAATTGATAAGCCACTTTGTTGAGCTATCATTTGTGGCCAGGTCGCTTTTGAACATTTATTGAATTCCTCAGTGGGCTTCGCCTGGTAGGATGGGGATGGTTCAGTGTTGTATTTGTATGTGTGTGGGTAATTTGTTTACTTTATTGTACTTTGCACTCTTATCGTGTTTTGTGTACTGTTTGTTGTTGTCACGTTCTTATCTGCCCCGATTGGACACCTGTGAAAAATAGCTTTATAGCTCGTCGGATTCCTCTAGTGTAAATACATATTCTTATTCTGTTTGATGAGCGCACGTAACGGTGTAGCAAGACATCCGAACAAGTTGGTATCAGGGAGGTTTTTGTTTTGTAAAGCATCGCCACATCGTACACTACAGCAGCTCGGTGCGGGAAGGCCCGAGGTCTGTCGCATTGAACAACCCGGTTGCAAAAGTGCCTCCGCTCCTGCCTAAATCCGTGTCAGTTAAGGGAGATTTACACTTAATGTGCTTTTTTAAAATGCAATTCTGCTGCTTGGGGGTAACAACAGTGGCAACAGTGAAACAGAACTGCGCTGATTCACTGCATACGGGGTGGGGGCAGATGCCCAACGCACATTGCTTGGCTTCGCTTGGCCAGGCAGAGCACAGCAGTGCCATTGTGTCGCTTGGGCTTTAGCGCTTCTTCTGTTGCACGATGCTGCGAGTTACGTAAGCCGCAGGAAGCGGAGAGGGCCTTCACGAAATTAAGTTACGTTTGGCCGTTTGCCACCTTGGGTGGCGATTGGTATCGGCACTTTCGTACTTGATTCACTGGTGTTGCACAGTGCCCCTTGAGACCAGAAATAGACGAAAGCAATTGGTTGAGACGGGGATTAATTTTGCGCTGAATATTGCCTGGGTCGCTGATGGACCGGAGTAGGTGGCACGTGACTTAAGTAGCACACAGCCGAAGCGAGAACGGTATACTGGAGGTTGTGGGCCCTGTGCAGAAATATTTCACGGGTTACTGACCCCGGACAGACTCGGCTGAGAATTCATTCCTGGGTTGAGACTGTAGGAAATGTTATTCCACGTTATCGTGGTGGATCCAGGCCTGTCCCCATCCATCTTTCCATCCATCTCGCGTGACCGGCCGATTTGACGGGATTGTTGAGGCACCGTGGTGGTGGCTCTGGTTTTGATCTCCCTCCACGTTGACTGGTCATCAACCTCACGGGATCGGTCGACTTGTGGTTTTAAGTCTGTCTAGCCTGCTTTATTCTGAACACGCAAATCTTTCTTGGGTCCCCTCTTAGTTGTGTAGTGGTTAGCATGCTCCGCTATAAACCCATTGGCCTGCGTTCAATTGCCTTGACCATGGCTAACCACCAGTGGTGTTTGATATGTATGGATGTTGAACTTTTTTCGCACCGTACAAAGCCAACCAAGCTAGTCGAAGGTTGCGGGGGAAGAACTACAAATGAAACACAAAAAGCAGTTCTTTTATAAATCAGTCCCGGACCTCTTCCACCCCCCCCCCCCCCCCCACTTTCATAAACCTGCATTGACCAGCATGGTGAAGTACGGTCAAATAACCGAATGATCGACACGGCAATGGGAGAAGCCTTCATCCACCTATGGATCAACGGAGGACTGTACATGACAATAACGTTTTTTTGCAAAGCGTGGGAAGGTGCTTTGCTTGTCACCATGCGTGTGCGATAAAGTCAACACCGTGGCCTTAAAATGAAAAAAAATTGGTGACGTTTTAGGCGATAGTCCTTCTTCACAACATATAAATAGAGGCCCTAAGAGATGGTGGATAATAAGAGCTAGAAATTGCACTTTACGCCATGGGGCCTGCTAAGAATTGCGTTTTCTAAAATGTTTCTTGTTGACCAGTTGAATCTTATGGCGGGACCCCGGGTCCCGAATAAACGGAAGTCAAAATCGTTATTAATTAATTACTTTATTTTTGGCGACTCCGTGCCACCGCGCACATAAACGCCGCGACCCACCTGGCGCGGATCATTCTGTTGTCGTGTCGTGTCCAAGCGCAGCAGCGAGGACGAATGCGCAGAAGAAACAAAACTTTGATTAGCTCATCATGTAGAGCTCGTCGAGAGGAATAGATTGCCGTGTCGTTCGCCTTTAACAGACAAATTACGTCGCAACGCAGCTTATGCGAGAGACAGGGGTTAATGGCACCCCGGGGTCCCGCCATAAGGTTCGTTGAATTGGCATGTGAATAGTTACCTCATAGTAGCTCTATCAGGTAGCAAAAAACCCCTACTATATAATAAAAAGGTCAAAATATTAAATGTTGTTTGGCACATTGCATTGTGGGGAGATTTGTTCTTGTGAAAACAAGGCATAATCCACCTCGCAATGCATTCCTGGGCTGAATTGCCATTTCATTCAAATAATTTAACTGCGCTACTTTCCTCAGGCAGAGATATATGGAGTGTGGTGAAGTATAGTCGAACAATCCGCACAACCACCATGCCCCAAAATAGTTTGGGAAGCCCTTAATACAGAAATGAATTGACAGGGGGTTATACATCATTATTTTATTCTTTTAAAAAACAAATATGTTGCGTAACACCACTGAATCCCCTAAGAAACAATAATAATATTAATAATAAATGGTGGCGAGATGTTAACTACCTCGCCTAGTTTACAAGAGGTTTTGGGTTCGATCCCGATGCTGATACCTGTATTTTTGGAGTTTGCATGTCTCTCTCCCCATGGTTGTGTGGGTTCTTTCCCGGGTTCTCCGTTGTTTCCCTACAAATTTAGAATCAACATGCGTTCAGAGTATTTGGCTGCTAAAAATGTCCAATTGATAAGCCACTTCGTTGAGATTTCATTTGTGGCCAGGTCGCTTCTGAAAAAGAGCTACATAGCTCAGTGGGCCCTACCTGGTTAAAATAATAAAATTGTTGAGTTTTTAATCTTGATTCAAAGCTTTCGTGACTGCAGGAATCCATACTCTTTGGTTCTTTCGGTAAAGTCACGTAGATAGAAAATAAAATAAATCACGACGTTTCGGGCGCAACACAAGCGTCTGTCATCAGGTGGGAAAGCAACCACTTGATGACAGATGCTTGTGTTGCGCCCGATATGTCGTGATTTATTTGATTTCATACCTCCGTGACTTTACCGAAAGAACCAAACAGTATGTTGAGTTTTTGTTTGATCTGCCCAGATGGCACAGCGAGATGAGGGGGGGGAGGTACGTTGCTTACAATCAGAAGGTTACGAATCCAATCCCTGTCCGGGGTCGGCTCGGCCCATCGTACCTGCAGGGTTGTTTAAAATGAGCATTGCTTTATTGGGGCGTCGTGACGACGCGTGTTTGATGGAAAGACTCGCCCCCTACCACAGGAATGTGGAATATCAACTGCTGGGTCAGGGCTGTGAACAGAGCACCCACCCCCACGTTCAATTGAGAAAGAAACAGCTGGGGTTTTTTGTTGTTGTTGTTAAGTGAATTGATGCATCCGAGGAAACGTCTGCCTGTGAGATGGAGTGATGAAATTGGATTGTTGCATCGCATTGGTGAGCAGTGATGTGGTTGTTAGTGCCCGAAACCGGCCACCCGAGTTCGATTCCCGCTCACGACCGACAACGGTGGCAGATATCTGAACCGGTCCCGGGCCTCTACTAGGTCAACTCAGCCTCAAATGAGTATTTGGTGTGTAAACATCAAAATTGGGTGAGGCAAAGGTCCGTGGTGTGGGGCACCCACCACCATGTGTGCAGTGCCGGCCTTTATAGGTGCTCGCTAACAGCAGTTGCTCCAAGGGTCTGTTAAAAGCTATATGGGGGATCTTTGTCTTTGTTACATCGTAGGATCGTCAGAGGTGGTGGCAGCTTTGGAAGGCTTTCATCCACCAGTGGATTGACCATGGTTTTGATGATTAATGAATCATGAATTCAGTTACAATTCAGTTTATTTCCAACTTAGCATTTTCACCTTTTTAACAAAGGCACATTCTCTTTAAGCAGCTAAAACATACTAAGTTTAGAACTTTAGATTCCTTCTGGATAATGAAGGGCACTATTGGTGTCATTAATAATTATATATAATTCATGCACCGGATTGTGAGTCTTCCCACGGACTGGAAAATAAATCAATAATGTTATTGGCTTCCGTTAAAATATTTGTGCATTTTATTTTAAGTTAACCAGCAATTTGTATGCAGAGTGTTTGTCTATTTTCAGATGTTTTATTGAAAATGAAAACATAAAAAGGGAAATTTGTTTTCCATGAAATGCCAAGACACAATCGTGACACGAGGAGCATTCGCTGGATAAATAATAATAATAATGATAAAGATTAAAATAGATCGGATTCCTCCTGCAGTGGGACGCGCTACCGTGGTGTGATGATTAGCACGCGGGACTTGCAATCCTGAGGTCACCGCAGCAGTTGAAGGGATTTTTAGATTATGATGACAGCAGAAGGGGAATGAGCCGACCTCCCACTGCGCGATGGTTGTCCTTCGACAGAAGGCCTTGGTAGCTGGAGTTGGAGAGTGTGTAGAGGGGAGTAGAGTGAGATGAGGGGGGAGAGGTAAGAGAGTACATGGAGGGGATTAGAATGAGTTAAGCGGGGAGAGGTAGGGGAGTGTGTGGAAGGGCGTAGAGTGAGATGAGAGAGGAGACGTACTACTATGCACTCCATTTCACTATCTCACACACAGATGTTCGTTCAACTTAACATTACATTCTGGTATTACGCTATACTCCTCACTGCAAATGCCTCGATAAATGTTTAATATAGTACACACCAATCACATTAACTCACAGCTAAGCACATTCGAATTCGATGCACTGCACGTTTAGCCGCATTTATCCAAAGTTGTAACTATTGCATTTGGTATTATATTCATGCACACGTGTGTGTGTGTGTGGCTCAGATTCACAGCACGCATGTGTGATTAAATGCACATTGGCTTTTCAGCCAAACCTTTTAAATTTAAATCCTTGCTTCCTAATCCGTGATAAGTAGTTCAGCCATTTTAACTGAAGTATCCGTTTTTGAGCTGTACGTAGGGCTTCTCAGCGTTTCGCCCGTCACCCCCACTCATGTCCTCTTCTTCCCGTCCCCCCCAATGTGTGCAGATTCTACTGACTCAATTGTGTGTAGGGGTCGACAATTTTTGTAAACCTGTTGGATCAACTTTGAACTCCCACATCTGGGGGGAGGGGGTGGAGTCCACTTTCTAGAACTTTTTGATTCGGGCCTTCTGAAAGGCTCTTATAATTTAGTTGATGGACAAATGGACGAACGGAATTCCGGGATTTTATAATAGAAGTCCAGCTGGGTAGTGCAGTTGGTGTATTTAGCAGCCCATATTTGGAAGCGTAACTAAATCAATTAAATAACTCCCCACCTTCATGAGTGACACTGCCTTTTAACAAAATACAGGAAATTTGGCCTACTCTTCCACACTGGCCTGGTGTCTTGGAAAAGGTGGCACTAACCCAAACTTTATCCAACCACACACGAACCTGCCGATCGTCTTATCTGCGGCTGACCCATGCATACTTGCTGCTGAGTGGACCGAGGCGATGGGGGGGAGGGGGGTTAATTGAATAAACTCTGTCCATCGTTTCAAATGCTACGCCAGGGGATGGGGTCGAACAGGCAACCTCTGCATTTCCGGTTGCAGTGCGCGAACCGTTACGCCCAGGGCATCATCTCTCTTTATTTGTTAAGTGCAATTTTTTGTGTAAAAATGAAACATTTTCAGCCGGGGTACTGAGAGAAAAGTAGCAGCAGCAGCAGCAAGCCAGAAGCCTTGGCACATATTTTCCAGCTGACCATCTTCCGCGACCACAAGGCATGTCATTGCAACTTCTCGACAGCATACAGTACGGAATATTTAATTGTGCTGCCAATAAAAATAAGGTAACTTAATTTTTTTTTGCACTAAGGCTCGAATTTGTCCCGGAGTTTTCGCGCACAGCTGCAAGCGGTGGCGGAAAGGGGAGATCGCAGCCAGAAAAAAAAAAGATCGTAAGCACTACGGTTGAGAGTTTGAAATGTTACGTTTTCATAACTTAAGGCAGTGCACCTAGAGCATATATTAATATGAGCGTTATACGTTTTAGCTTAATGTGACGGGTGGTTTTGTCTGCTTGGGGAGTGGTCGTGTATGTATGCGTGTTAAACTTTTGCGCTGTACATAGCCAACTGTGCTAATCAAAGGTGCGGCAGAAGGACAGCAAACTGAACACAAAAATCAAGAAGTAAGATGCGTTTAAGAGTACTTGGCTGCTACAGTTGTCCACGTGATGGGCCACTTCGTAGAGCTGTCATTTGTTATAGCCAGGTCACTTCTGAAAAGGAGCTATATAGCTCAGTGGGCCTTACCTGGAAAAATACATATTGTTCATAGGTTTAGTTCTTTACGCCTTTTGGCGTCATCTGATCCAACACCAATGGAGACTAGGCTCTAAGAAAAGCTGTCTCGGGTGTGGACCAATCAACTTCAAGGACAGTGCATACATTATTATCATCAGAGTTGTTTCTTTTTGTTTGCATTTTGACTGCTTGTGTTGTGGCTATTGCAAACATGATGCCTTGTATAAAGGTGTCAGTTTTTGTACCAGTTGAAAGGGTAAAAACCTATTACTTTATTTAGTTCTTTACCAACCCACGCTGGCCAGCGTGGTCAAGTATGGTCAAATGACCTCATGGCCCACACAGTGGCCAGACCTCGCCCAATGGTGGAGTGACATAAGGGCCGTACATGTATAATATGTTTGTGTTTAAAACATTTGGGGTGAAAGTTGAATCGAGGTTGTTGTACTTTGCTATGATCCCAGAGACTAAGGTTAACTTCCTTTTTAAGTGTTTATTTACGTAATACAAACAAATACCGTACAATGGCAAACAGGATCGCAGAAACTATAAATACAATACGCCTCAGTAATTTTGCTGGAGCAGTCTACACCTGATGACGGTTGCTTGTGTTGCTTCCGAAACGTCGTGATTTAATTTATTTGCTTTAATTTTAATTTATTTTATATTTTTTACCTACATGACTTTACCGAAAAAACCAAAGAGTATGGATCCTTGCAGTCACAAAAACTTCAAATCTAGAAACAATTACAACTATTGACCAACTGTTAATAATAACGGGGGCACGTACAGTCATAGTTACATTCCTGGCCTTGATGCTCCGTACAAGTCGCCATTGATATCGTTTCCTAAATTGGCCCTGCTTTAGGTCACCTCGGCCTGAACTGATTATCCGTGCTAATGTGAACATTTAATGGGAGAGATGAATGTGGCTGGGCAGCCATGCTGCTCGCCATCACTACCGCATTGTGTGATGTGACATCGGTGCGTTCGAATAGCACTGCGAGTCGAGTGGTGGTGCACTGGTTAGCGCGCTATGCTTTAAACCCCGACAACCTGGGTTGGCTTACCAACAGCAGCAAATATCGATGGCGAGTGGTATCTTAAGTGATCCTAACCCCCCCCTCTCCCCGCCCACACCTTCACCAACCCACGCTCCACAGTGAAGCATGTTCAAACAAGCCTCACGGTTGACATGTCATGGAGAGGACTTTATCCAGCAGTAGATTAACAATGGGCGTCACGTAGCAATTTGTAAGGCTGAACAGAGCACCTCAGTCCTTACAGCGGACAGTTTTGCGACTTAACATTTGAGCGTCGTGCACACCTCGTTGGCGTCCTTAAGAAATATTACGTTGACTCGTTAGAAATTGTTCAGTCTTCCGTCATTCACATGTTGGCGATGCCCGTACGTGTGCGTGCTCAGGACTCGTCAGATGATGAGATGCCCAAGAAGAAATGGCCAACGGTGGACGCGTCTTATTACGGAGGCCGTGGAGTTGGAGGCATTAAGAGAATGGAGGTGACAGAAGCCCCGAGGCATTGTTGTTCATCGCAAGGCCCAGACGATACACAAATCTGATAACACTCCTTGCAGGTGGTTTGACGGCCCTCACACTGACGATGTCTTATCGGTGAAAGTGCCCCCTCCCCTTGGAAAATTAGTGAAGAACGCTGCCCTGAGGCCTCGTGCTGAGGCCTCGCCCTGAGGCCTCGCGCTGACTCTTGGCCTACTTCACAGCTGTTTGACGACACCCTCGATCGTGTTGCTCTTTTTTTCAAAGGAATTTCCACTTCGGGGTGAGCTCTTGAGTCTGCATCTCTGAGATATATTGGGTTCAAATCCAGCTGCCCGTGATTAAACTAAGTTCTCGAGTAGAGCCTGATCACAATACGGTTGCACAAAATAATGTCACTGCTGGGCGTGGCCTGCTATGCACGTAGCAGCAGAGTGCAAAATTATACGTGCGATTCATCACAGGTAAGCTCACACCGGCTACAGCGGCACCTAAGCGAACCAGTCACACGGGGCGCGCTCTCTCGTCTGTGCGTGCGTAGGTGCGCTGGGGGGATAAGGGCTCCACCGAGGAGGGCGCCAAGCTGGAGAAACCCAAGAACGCCGTCATCAAGCTCCCTGAGGAGGAGTTCGAGCCGCTCC
The DNA here is from genome assembly GCF_015708825.2 of Lethenteron reissneri. NCBI lineage: Eukaryota > Metazoa > Chordata > Hyperoartia > Petromyzontiformes > Petromyzontidae > Lethenteron > Lethenteron reissneri. The sequence goes on along the minus strand of NC_083825.1, from coordinate 8,623,372 downwards.
GAACGGGCCCCAGCAAACCCAAGCACCAACGGCAGCCACCACGGAAGTGGTACACGCCCATCAAGGTGGGGGACGCTCACGCGACGCTTCGCCTACCCGCTCGCAAGCACGCGTGCTCGCTTTGCCGCTGGACGTACGCCTCGCCAAACGCCGCCTGGGTCGTGGCGGTTGTTTTGACTATACTTCACCACGCTTCGTCAGTGTGGGGGTTGTGATGGGGGGGGGGTGGCCACCCCCACCCCCCCTTCCCCCATCTGAATAGTGTGCCCTCTACTGTGAATAGTCTACACACTGCTGAAAGGGTTCAGGGGCCAGGGGTGGTCACCCCCCCCCCACCCCACGAACCCCTTCAAGATATTGCTCGCTCACTGATGTTAGCTATGGCCCTGGGAATCAACCTCCGGTCATTTGGTGAAGGACTTTTCGATCGGTACGAGTCGGGGACGGGGAGTCGAGGAGATGGTGCCTGGCTGAGTTGTCACCCTCGACACTGATGTCAGCCGTGGACAGAAACGGAACACAGGTTACCGGGGTCGTAGCGCATTGACGCTATTCACGGCTCCACCCCACTGATGACTTATGACGTTGCTTCTTTGTCAAGCGTTTTTTTTAATCTATATTGTAAACTTATTTCTTTAGAATTGCTTTTTGTGTTGAATTTGTTGTCCTTCCCCCACACCTCCGATTAGCACGGTTAGCTACGTACGGTGTGATAGAAGTTCAACACCTTAATACATAACACATGTCCTTTAGCGTAAAGCACGCGTCAAGACCGATGGTGAAGAGACCCACTGATTTTCACACATTGTGAGGAGGCTGCGATGTCCGAGAGGATATCCAATGTTTTATATATATACGAGTAGGAATCTGGCCGGGAATACAACTCTGGTAGCTGTGTTCATGGCACTGCACGGACCACAGGTGCTACCACTCCCCACTACAGACACCAAGACAAAACCCCCCGTGTAGCCTCTCATCAGATTGTTGGGGCAATTGTTGTGAGTGAGCAACTGTGAAGGCCCGTGTCACTGTGGTAAACACGACTCCCTAATGCCGAGGTTTACATTTCACACCACACCACATACTTAGTTAAGGCCGAGTCGACCTGCAGACACCAAAGACAAAGATCGCCATCGCAGCTTTTAACAGACTTTTGCCGCAAGTGATATTCGTGAGCATCTAATGAAGGCTGACATCGTGCACGAGGGGGCAATGTGGACAACGGAACACTCGGCAGCCTTTGTCTCCGTAGTGCTGACGTTGTTTACTCAGCGCATCAGTTACTCATTACAGGTTGAGCCTACTTGCAAGCACGGGCGGTACGCAAACATGTACATTGTTGTCATTATAATGCAACTTTATTATCACGTGGGGCAGACCAATGCCAGAGTAGTCTGCTTTTTAAAATCTGTGAGCCTGAGTTTGATACAACACATTCCTGCGGAGGGAGCTGGTAGGAACGTTGGGTTGCTCGGTGAATGGCCAGGGTCAACGGCAGCGTGGTGTATTCCGCAAATATGCCCGACTGTGAGGGCGGGCACAAGCCGGCGTGAGTAGGTTAAACGTTGAGTTTTATAAGGGCACCACGGGGTGACCAGCCCCTCCCCTCCCACCCCCCACCCAGCCCCTCCCCACCCTCCCCTCCCCACTCAGCCCCTCCCTGCACGACGGACGGACACAATAATCCCCTGTGGGCTGGTGTAACCAGGAGGTTCCTACCAGTATTATGTATTAATGTTAAGAGATTTACTTTCCTTTCCTATACTTTGCACTCTGATTGTTGTTTTGTATTGTTTGGTGGTTGTAACGATTTTACCCACCCCTACTGAAAAAGAGCTTCGATAGCTCATCGGATTTCTCCAGCAATAATAAAGATTCTGATTCTGATTCCCGACGACGGCGAACGGCCGTGGCGAATGATTATTCGAGCTAGTCCTGGGACCCTCTCTCCACCACCCTGCGTTGGCCAGCACAGTGAGGTGCCGGTGAAATAGTCAAACGGTACTCATGACTGGCACTTCACGGGGCGGACCTTCATCCAGAGTGTTTATGTATACTGGAGGAATCCGATGCGCTATCAAGCTCTTTTTTCACAGATGTCCACTAGGGGCGGGTAAGAACGTTGAAACGTTACAACGTTAGAACAACAAGCGACACAAAAACAGTCGTTGATTGACTAAACCGTAACTACGTATTGTTTTTAACACAACACGATGCTCGTATAGATGTGGCCAGATACACTGCCGCGGTTGGGTTTGGATGCTGGTTTAACGAAGTTGCTGCCGGCGGTGTGGTGTTCTTGCTGTCGTCCTCTTGTTTCCCAGGGGAAGCTCGATACCATCTGGGTGCTTTTACGGCGCGGCTACGATCGGGTGTCTCTCATGAGACCGCAACAGGGAGACAAGGTACGCCTCGCGCTCTCACACCGCCCTTGCGAGAGTCCGCTGTGAGCTTTGCGATCGCATTTGTCGCACAGGGGAGACCCGCATGTGAACGGCGAGTCGTCGAACGTTCCGACGGGGCCCGATTCGTGATTCGTTATTGGGGGTTCTTTTGGCTCGGATCGTCGTGTAGGTATTGTGTAAAATATTAACGATAACTAACCTCGCCACCACCTGACAGGCCAATCGAATCAAGTTGTCACGTCGTGGGCAAATGTGTCGATTGACTCGCCCACTTCAGCAATTGTTTCTTATTGTGGTGGTCCCACCTGATGACGGACGCTTGTGTTGCGCCCGAAACGTCGTGATTTGTTTTATTTGATTTTATTTCTAGCTACGTGACTTTACCGAAAGAACCAAAGAGTATGACTTGGTTTATGAGCAAAACCGTAGCGAATGTTTGCAAAGCGAGAAAAATGTATGACCTTTCGCTGGAGATTAGGACCAGCATCATCGGGTGTTTAACAAAAGCTCGGCTCTGGTGGGAGCTGGGAATATTTGCTCACGTGACAAGTTGCTTTGATTGGCTCTGTCATCGGGTGGTGGAGGGTTTTTGTAAAAAAGAAATACATTTTCCCCACACCACGATCTAACCCCAAATAAACCAATTAAAATATCGGTTGTGAAAGCCTTCATATAAAATTAACCGGTCCAATTCATGGAGAGGTTGTTTTTCAACTATTTTTCAGGATTTCTGGTATTCGTTGGACATTTCTCAATTGCACCAAAAAAATATTCTTACACATTATTCTATGCGTGTATCGTGATCGATATGAATCAACGCAAAGATGCTTCATTCCAGCTCTGGCTTTAGCAAATCACTCTCGTCCCTTCTAATCTCACTCTGAAGGAAACTATTTCAAAATGCTTGACACTGAAAATATCTAAAAAAAATATTTATTTTGCAGCACAAATTGTTATTTTTTGCATTTGATCAATGAGGCACGGGGGAGCACTGTTATAGAGTTCTGCGCACTGCACTACAAACCTGGCGACCTCAGTTCGATCCCTCCCTCTGCCCCCTCCCACCACCGTTCACCAACCCACACCGACCAGCGTGGTGAAGTATGGTCAAAGAACCCTCACAACTGACGTGGCTTCAGGAGACCTTCACGCAGCAGTGGATTAAGAACAACAAAAGGGCTGTAAACATGTTTTTTTATTATGATATTTCTGAGATGGCAAACAATATGTATAGTCAATAATAGAGGTTTTTTTGGGTTAGATCACGTAAATTTATAAATGTGTCGTTAAAACCCGCCACCACTCAACACAGCCAACTAGTAAGGGTTGTCAAGTCAACAGAACATTCCATTTCGTCACTAGTACAGCACTAGTGTATAGTGTAGTGTATAGTGTAGTGTATAGTAGTGTAGTGGTATAGTGTAGTGTATAGTGTAGTATACTAGTACAGCAGACTGGTGTGTTGGAGAGGCAAGCCACAACATTTACAATCTGAGTACGACGTTACAATCTGAGTACGACGTGTTGTCGTTAAGCATTTCAGCGGCAATGGCAGGTCAGGTGAGCATGTGAAAGGCTCGGTTGTTGGTGTGTACAGGGGTTTTCTAGGAAAGCCACGGCAGTTTGTTCTTTCCTGGTGTTTCTCATTTCCTGACATCCTGTGTGTTCAATGGAGCTGCAGCGAGAAGGGGGGGGGGAGAACCCAGAGAGTGGAATTCTGGCCATGTGTCTGCAAATGGCTGTGTTGCATTTAAATGGTTGGCTGTTCTGCAATATGGCCATTTTTAAAGGCACTGAGAAGGGTCTTATGTTTTTATGATATTTCTTTAAAAGCTGAACTTTTACGTCTCAAATTCTTTAATTCGTTATGGTTTAATCGAACTTCAGCCATATGGGTTCATGGACAATGTTTAAATCTTTCTTGTGTTTGTACATTGGGGTGGAGAGGTGGTAAAGTGGTTAGTATGCTTTAACACGTAGGCTTTCGCGACCAATATCGTCCATAATGGAAAAAAAAATTGGGTAAAATCGCGTCAATATCTAACCCAATAAAACCTATATAATGGATGGTTAGTACACTGTGCTAATACCAATTAGGCCTGAGTTTGATTCCCGGCCATAGCTGACATCATTGGCAAGTGATTTCTGAACCCCTCCCCTTCACCAACCTGCACTGACCAGTGTGGTGAAGTACGGTGAAACACCCCCATGACCGACACCGTGTGAGGGAAGTTGTCCTTCATTCAGAGTTGTCTTAATTGTTATTGCTGTTAAGCTAAATTGAATTGATTTGCATGATTTTACACATAATGCACACGTTATCAGTATTAAGTAGAATTATTTACAACGGAAAGGAAATACTCCATCAAGCTTTCGATTGTTTCATATTTGGTGTTTAAATTAACATTATAATAAGGTATTATCTATATAATTTATGAAATATATATTGTATGAGGTATAGTAACTAGATTTTTGCATTATTTTATTGTTAGTTTCTTTGTCGGTGATATACATTTTGCGATGGCGCCGCAGTTATTTTATTGCATTTATTACGACAGCAACATCTTGAAACGAACCATACATCTCACATTCGCACAGCCTTTGGGTACAATAACAATCACGGTATCCGGCCGGAGCATGGGACACTCACCAGAATCTCTCGGAGCCCTGTGGGATTTTTGATTCCTTCAATTGTACAATTATTCGGATACACATTTGCGTGATCCGACGAAACATTTGCTCACCGTCGTATCTTTTGCTGCTCACGAAACGCTCGTGTGCCCGCAAGCGACGCATTCACGACAGAAACAACAATAATAATAAAAAAATGAAAATGCAAACTAGTTAGCGGGTTGCAGAGTGGTGCGCCGTGACAGGTTCATGCCTCGCGGTGTTGCCCGCGCCATTCTTTCGCCAGCCGCTCCGTCTGCCGAACGCAAACACGGGTGGACGTGCGCATCACGTGTCCCCTCTCTCCCCGGCGCCCCCCTAATCGGATAGGACTGCTTGAAGGGGCGGCCCTTTCCGAAGGTGGCATCTTGACGGGGCAGACCTTTTTGGGGGCTCCGTCGGGCGAAAACATTTCGGCGCAAATTTACGTCGCCTGGACTCCCCCCCCCACCCCCTCCCTCCCGACCCGACGCTCGGCTCCGCTCCCTGGCGAGACGTGGTGACGTTGGCCAGAGCTCAGAGCACCGGCTGCTCGTCGGCTCGAGAGCAGCGGGGGCAGCTTCGTTTTCGTGTGGAGGGCGAGCGGGGGCAGCTCCAAACTCTTTGATTTTTTCGGTAAAGTCACGTAGGAAGGGGGCAGCTTCGTTTGCGTGTGGGGGGCGGCCACCCCCATTGCAGTTTGACCCCCTCATTCATGTGACGTTATACCACTCTACGGTCAGGGTAAATCTATCTGATTTAGCGAAGTTGTCTACGTATGGTGTGAAAGAAGTTCTACATGCATACATAGACAGGTGTGTTAGCGAGCAGCTAAAGTCAACGTCCGTGTACTGTATGTTGTGTACATACGTACGTCTAGGAATGTACGTATGGTCGGTGTATACGTAAATAGTTATGTTACCCCAAGATTGATGTCGGTAATTAATGCAATTGTAAATCAAATATCAACAAACATTGCGTTGTTTTGTCATATACACTTAAGTGAATTTTGGCAATACCTGTATTATCAGATAGATACATTCGTCTAATGCAATTGCATTACTTTCCTCCTGTAAATCGTGTAAAATTATGGTTTTAGTCTTTATAAATACTTAGACAAATAACAACCAGATGCTCCGTATTTTCATACAAAAATAAATAGCCACAGCATTGGCAGTGGTTCACAAGCATAGCCACCAATGGCACATTATTTATTTCTATAATATATGGAGAACCTGGTAATATATCCAAAAACATATTTTGCAGTGCAGCACTGTGTATTGCAAAGGTAGGCTGCGTTCGAGGACAATAGATTAAATATATTTTTCTGATATAAATATAATAAAAAAAATTACTGTGCCTATGAGCACGAAGCAATGTAAATACAGTACAACCTTGGATTGCTAGTAACTTGGTCTGCGAGTGCAAGACGAGCACATTTTTTATATAAATACAAATTTGATAAACGAGCGAGGTCTTGCAATACGAGTAGTACTTGTATATGGTTTGCCGAGCGTCACGTGATCACAACTGATGTACGAGTGCTTTGGATTACAAACACGTTTCCGGAACGAATTATGCTCGCCATCCAAGGTTTTTTATGTATTTGGAATTGTAAAACGCAAGTGGCCATCTACCCCAGTAGACGTGCCCAATGCTGGGCCAGTGCTGGCATGTGGTTGAGACCGCTGGACCAACGTTGGCTTAATGCGTGCTGGGAAGCTGCTATGAAAATGTGGTGCTTATTTTAAGTTATCTTCTTGGTTCTTTCGGTAAAGTCACGTAGAAAGGAAGTAATAAAATAATAAAAATAAAACATAATATAACAACCCCCTCATTCATGTGACGTTATACCACTCTACGGTCAGGGTAAATCTATCTGATTTAGCGAAGTTGTCTACGTATGGTGTGAAATTGTTTTATTATGTTTTATTTTTATTATTTTATTACTTCCCTTCTACGTGACTTTACCGAAAGAACCAAGAAGATGAATCCCTGCAGTCACGAAAGCTTTAAATCGAAATTTATTTTAAGTTAATTGAGGCAAATGTGTTTCTCTTGAATTCCGGACGACAATCTGGTGCGTGCCTTGTCAGTTTCGCACAGCGTTGTTAAGAGGAGTAAAGTGAACAAGACTGCCCCCTTTATAAAAACCATGTAAGTTGCCAGCCTTGTGCAGTGAAGCTGCATGCGTGTGTGTGTGTGCATTAATATCAGCCAGCCGTAGTTTAGCGGCTAGCGTGTTGCGCTACGAATCCGGTGACCCGAGTTCGATTCCAGCTTAGGCCGATACCAGTGACGCTTATCAGAATCGGTCCTCTGCCTCACCTGCGTCGACTCAGCCTCTAAAGAAGTATCTGGTAAGGTGTGTAAACATCGCCCACTTGGGAGACGAAGGCTGCTTGGGTGTGGTACTGGCCACCCACCCCATCATTTGCCATTCCGGCCTTCATCGATGCTCGTAAACAGCACTTGCCCCAACAGTCTATTAAGGCTATTCGGGAAAACCATGCAGTGCGTTCCACACAGCGGCTCCACAGTGCAGCTGATCCATGCGTAGGGTCCTGTGAGTAAAGTTGGTTCAAACTGAGCTTCGTTGCTTATCAGGGTTCAGCATGCTCTCCGGGAATGACTCCCAGGAAGTCTGATTAAAGCAGCCAAATTACATTGTTTTTGTTATCTTTATTTATATTTGAATTGCGCGCTAAAGGCGGCGTGCTACGAGACGCAGGCATTTCCATTTGGAATTATTTGCAGCGAGCAGCAGATCACTTCGTCCGAGGAAAGTCACTTTTCTAACTGCTGTACTCTAATTTAACGCCACGCTTTGCACCGCTTACTTACCACAAAGATTATCGCATGGCAAACTGAATGGTTTTAATTCTTGGAGCTGGAACGTTATACATTTCAGTACAAAAAATTAATTTGATACGATTGGTTTATTGTGTAGTCATCGGTGACCACACAGAGATGATCGCCTCGATGAACTTGAGAAACCAGTTTAATATCTGGGATGGAGCAACCAGTGCCCACCTCACTGATTCGACCCAGTCACTCACTCGCTGGAAGTCGGTCGCCTCCTTACCGCTCCTCTATCGCTACTACCACAGACTCTGTTACCATGAACTTGCTTCCTCCACCCATGTTGAGGATTCGGTCTACCTCACTGACTGCCTCGTCTCATCCATACCACGGTTCAAGTCTGATTTCTTTCCTAGCAACTGCGACTTTGGAATTCCCTGCCATCATATTTGTACACTATATTCTTTATTACCTCGCTCGATTCAATAAAGGCATTAATGCATTTCTATTAAACCTTTTAAGAGTGCTGTTGTTAATCACTGGTATTTTGGGTTCTTTTGAGCCTTTGGGCCTGTGGTCAGTGTACATGATTTCAAAATAATTGCAGGTGGCTGAAATCCAGATTGAAACCCATGCTTTGAGCGGTGTCCACTCCTTAACCCACCCAGCCACTTTACTCCCCCCCCCCACCCCCCCATTATCATATATTGTTTGTCTGGTCGGAGCATGGATGTATGGAAGCCACATTGTTGCCGACTTAAATCTTAATAACAAGCAGGCCAGACGGAGCGTGCTGTGCGATGCAATTTTACAGCATGTGGACTCTCCACCCTTCCCATCATATCCCGCTCCCCCCCCCCACGCACCTCCTCCCCCTTCTCTCCCCGCACCAGCCCTTCTTGCCACCCTGAGGTTATTTTCGGGCTTTCCCATTACCATGATTCCCGCATTTGGCTCGGATGAGCGCCAAGGCTGGGACGATGGTGGAGGCTGTCAGAGGGTTCGCACGTGAATTCCCCAACCGCTCGTGACATGCCGCCTGAGATGTGTCCAGCAGTGGGATTAATGCCTATCCCATGTGACAAGTGACGGCTCCCAAAACCATGAGCAATTAAGGCCAAACCCTCTCTGCTGCTGTTGATGCACGTTGTTTGCTGACCTCTCAAAGTAAATGGCCGGACCAGAGGTCAATTATTACAAATTATAACAACTGCAAATTTATAATGGAATGTGGTTGCATTGTAATTGGAAATGTACATTACTGTTTGTAATTGTAGTTTTAATTGTCGTTGTGGACTGGTAATGACGCTACATTAACACAATGTATCTGTCCAGTCGCTTTGTGTGTCTGAAATTTGTGGCACACACCCGAGATATGGATGATTTTTGAGGTTGGTGTGTTGCTGTGCAGATGTCGTTGTGTGTGAGACCCCCATCATACAGGGGCTGTGAGATGGCCCGTGGAAAGGGAAATATATGAAGTAGGTTGCCGAGCTGGCTGTAGATAGTTGAATCTTAACTTCGTTGTAGATGTAGGGTTTTTTTTCCCCCGTTTCTTTCCACGTGGAAAAAAACTCAAATTGTTCAAACGTTCCAATGCTGCAGGATCTTTGTGACAAGGAATGTTGACTCGGCGAGGCCATGCTAAGTAAATACATCTCATGAAATATTTTGCGGCGATGTGGTGGGCAGGAGATGGCAGTGCAGAAAAAAGACATTGTTGTACCGTACTGATATGCTCCCGCAACTATGCTTTCTGGCTTCAATCCACACTGACCGGAATGATGGCATATAATAAAGTAATCCCCCGCCACAGCCTTCATGACTTAGGGAGACCCTCATCTAGCAGTAGATTGACAAAATGGGCTGTACATGTACACATGTAAAATATATTGGATTATTGTCATTTGGTGAACTGTTCCCTTTAGAGAAAGAAAGGTCGTCATTTGGTGTTAAACTATTGAGTCAACTTCAGAAGTAATTCTGTGTTCCCATTTTCTGAGCTCGTTTTCAGACACGAAGGACAAGTTCCAGTAATAGTCTTCTCATCATCCAATGGCGACATTACAGTACTCCCATCACAGTGCAATCGAGACATCATCGGTGATATAATTGTCCCTTGACATCCAAACTTATTTCCCCAAATCCACGAGTGATTAGATCTCGTGCCGAAACTCCGCAAAGATCCGCACAGTCAGCGCCGTTGTTGCCGCTCGTCTCGAAAGGCGGTGGTGGCTCCGTGCAGGAGGATGTGTGTTGGTGGTTTAGTCAAACTGCGGGACACATGGCATGGGATAACCAAAAAATATTCTATCGTCGAACGTTTCCACGTGTCAGTGTGGCTAAATCTCAAACACATGTCCGTATGGGTTTACTGCAATGGAAGTCTAAAAAAATTGCTACGGGTGGGAGGGGTGGGGGTGGTGATGGTGGGGGAGCCAGGAGGCTGGCAGACTATTTCGAGAAGTTCTGTGATCTTGCCCACCCCGTGGTAGTTAGGCCGAGGGGTTCAGACTCACCGGGGTATAAAACATGGTTGGAGCTCTGCACTCTTGAAATGTTTCATTTCTGTTTCCACCAACGTATTACGCGTTTGCTGTCGGCCTCGTATCACGAGATGAGGAATTCGTTTGGAAATCTCGCAGAACGGCATATCCCCCCCCCTTCCCCCCCCCGTGCGTCAGAGAGAGAGAGAGCGCTTCCAGAAGTGATAACTCACAGGATTTGGCCCAGAAAAAATCCCACAAGTGGCTATTTTTTTTTATTACAAGATAAGGAAGCATAATGCCTCGTAGCCCTCTGCACTTAGATTGTCACATGACCGTCAAACCGATATTTATGATTTCCCTTGACTAGAATGTTAGTGAAATTACGTTTTTAAAACCCAATTTAATATGCTCTGTCGTTTTCCAGTGACATGTAAATAGGAATCGTCCAAACATCCCAATCGGGACCCTCCTAAAAAACGAGTCTTAATCTTATTAATGAGTGTTTATAGCGAGCAGTAATAATAATTTGGAGCCCTATGTCAACCTACTGCTGCATTAAATCCTCTCTATGTTGTGTCAGTCATGATGGTTGTTTTGACGATACTTCACCATGCTGTTCAGTGCGGCTTGATTAAGATATCACTTGCCGCTGATGTTGGCTGTGGCCGAGAATCAAACTCGGGTCATTGGGCTCGTCGCTCAGTGTGTGAAAACTGCACTACCGCCTCACCCCTAACAGATTAAAGGAATATACAGTATTTGAAACCAGGCCTGTTGAGATCGGAAAGAAACAATACTTCATGCGGTAGTGGCTGACTTAGCAAGTTAATCCCAACAAGAGACCAGCCACTGGACTGAACATTTTCCATTGCCGAGAACCTTAAGTGAGAATTAAAGCTGCATGAGAAGCCGTTGTGTGAGAATGAGGCGAACAGCTCTATCAGCCGTTATTATGTGGTTTTGTGGAATACAGATGCTTGTTATGCAGCGAGGTGACTGTAGCCACCCAGCCTCGGGCTTCCATCACTTCTTGGAAAGGGAAGAAATGACACAAACTCCCCCACCCTCCTTCTCCTACTCTTCCATTAAGGACCAGCAAACCCCCCCTAGCCTAACCCACACAACCGCCCAGATTCCACGCAAGTAAACCGAGTTGAACTTTAGAGGTTTTTGCCCAGAGCAGTGCAGAAGTGAATTGAGACTTACGACATAACACGGGTGTATGGGAAACCTTAAGTCTGACTTGTGGTCACATTAAGCTTGAATTGTTTCGGGATTTTAGACAGGTATGTCTGGTGGGCTAATGTTTCGCTTTTATAAATATAATGACGGGGACACACCTTGTTTTCCAGAAAACCATGCGCGAGATGTGATTTAATTTTGAAATGTCCATAAAACCTTAATGCGTGTCTCTTATTACTCCATGTTTTTTGGTGTAAAATGTGATTATTATTCTTTAGTTATGGCTTTTAGTGAGAAATATTCAACATATATTTGTATCGTATTTTTTTTACACCCATTATAACATGCTTTACGAGGCCTTAACTAAGGCTGTCTGCCACCTAGTGGATATATTGTGCCAAAATAAAGTCAACATTTAAACAGTTTTGGCTTTATAACATTCTTTGGTACTATACCGTTGAGTGTAAAATACAATTTGACATCTTAATGGATATTCTAAAATGCTTTTGTGCATATTGCCACTTTAACATGCTCAGCAAGGGTAAGGCAATTAAACTGCGACTAATTGTAATGCATTCGTAATTTAACGTGCGTTTAAATTACAATCAGTTCACAAACACTCTACACAACATAGCATGCACGGTGTTAATAATGTCCTATATAAATGTGGAATTTCGACCAATATCTCTGCACAACCACTGCACTTGCTCACTTGATAGTGAAAAGAAAATAAATCAACATTTGTCAATCGCACTGCCTTAAAAGAACACACATGCATTTATAAAATCTATGTAATTTCCCTTCTTCATTGGACACGCACTATTGACGAATGTGTAGAGTTTTTTTGTTTGAGCACCATTGCCAACGTAGCAGCATCACCAAATTGTAGAACACACTTGTATATTTTATGTTTTAGTTTTTCATTGTTCCTCAATTTTTCCCAATTTTGTTAGTGGTGTCCTGTCACGAGACGGTATCGATGAGGTTGTCTCACTGAGCAGTGCATTCCTTTTCGGTTGGAGAATGGCCCACTGAAGCGGATATCGCAGACCTACCTCTGAGATCAATTGAATTGACTCTGTTCTACACAGCAGCAGAGTGAAAGCATTTGTTGCAAATCCGTCTCAAGCAGCCACACTGCACCAAATGATGATCTCGCCTGCACGTGACAGATTTGGAGCAAAACAAGGTTGAGCAAACTTCAGGATGTCATTACATGTACTGTAACCTGAGAGTCCCCTTGGAGGAGTGACCAGGAATGTACTCGCCCGTCTTGGCAAATGATGCCCTTTGGGATACTCGCAGGAACCCTGCAAGGAAATTGGTTTAGCATCCATGTGCTGCATTTATATCTGGCCGTTCAAACCTAGTGGCTTAGTTACTTTATTTGGGAGACCGTGTATGCAGGTCCATGATAGTCCTTGTTCTCACTCCACTGTTCAATGTGTTCAGGAGCCAAATGCCATTTCAATTTAAAGCTTTCGTGACTGCATGGATTCATATTCTTGGTTATTTCGGTAAAGTCTACGTGACTTTACCGAAAGAACCAAGACCAAATGCCAGTCGAGGTTTGCTAGCTAGTAGATTACTTCAGGAGAGATAGTTTTGCTATTTCTCGATGGAATGAGTGCAGGCTACAGTGGTTTACCGGATAGTCCATAGTTTGGGTTGCATGACCCACAACTACACTGTGGCTTGTCTTTAATGATCTATTTCTGAAGGAGATGTGTGCATCGGCCTGTTGTTGATGTTCTGATGCGGTTGATGGTTGTGCCAGTGTCTTCGAAGAGGAGGAATGTCAAAGCCAGCAGGTGCAAATGAGGTGTTTATTATGGATGTCCACGTTACCCCACTCAACAGCTCTGTGGTCACACGTTTCTTTTCAACCCCTCCACCGCTGTCCACCGAACAGTATTAACGGCTTCACCACAGTCGGTCGCTCGGTAGGCCGCGTGTGTTGGGGCAAAGTGTGGGTACGCCCACCTCTTCCAAGACGTCCAAGCAGCATGGGAGAGTCGGCATATTGGCCCTCGAGGTGCAGCGTTTCCCAAACTTTCTTGGGCCCGCGGATCACTCGGCCGATGCAAACATTTCCGCAGACCAACCAAACTCCCACCACTCCTGGTAACAGAACGCATTTTCTTATCTCTAAATGGCAGTAATGTAAAATAATTCATATTACCGGAACATAGAAATGCTGCTCTTAAGACTTTTTCTCAGGGGGTGGCATTCAGATCTTAGAGTTAGGGGGATTTAATCCGGGTAGTTTACCTAACTTAATAAAAAAAAATCAATAGAAGTAAAATATGAATGAATGTCCAAAACAAAAGGTATAATCATACGTTGTCATTATTGTCTGGAGAAACCTGCGTTTGCATCGCAGCCACCGCGAAACCACGTGGAGGAACCGTTGCGGACCGCTGGACGGTGGTAACCTGGTCCGCACACTCTCAGAGCACCACCGCTCTAGAGGGAGTTCTCTGGAGCAGTGGCATGACAAAAATATTCCTGGGATCCACCTTTACCAATAGGCAGCATCTCGCTCATTTCTAAACCAAGTAATTGGAAATCTGGCTTTGACCCTTAAAAAATACCGTATGGAGATTTAATACGCTTCACTGGGTTTACAGTTTTTAGTATTTTTTTTCTCTTCCAAGTATTTACCGTCACGGAGGGATGGAGGATGGCCACACATGCGGTCCAATGGCACTACTATGCGCAACCTAGCGGGGTAATTGAAACCAATTCCCACACTCAAACTTCGAAAGTTTTTTGTTGTTGTCGCCAAAGCCTTCTATGGCCATTGCAGCCCTCAGGCTGAATCTCTTGTTTACTTTTCATGCCCCAGGGACCGCTGATTACGTTAAATTGTGGTACGAGTACATGTGTGCGTGATACAGTAACGGAAGTGATTTTTACTCCATAATGGAGCCAAACCTAAATTCTTAAGAATTTTCCGAGATCTTATATTTGCCACATTTCCCTAGATATGATAACCATTATGAAGTTACATAAACAAAACATGCATTTTAAAATCCTATCTTAGTGGGTGTTTCTGAAGCATTGACTCGACAGTATTATTTGAGTCAACTGTTAGCTTTCTAGCCATGCTGCATGGTCCTCCCACATGCTTATCCATCAAAAATGGAATTGGTAAAAACACCGCAATGCAGGACCCTTTTTCATAGAGGTTTCATACTCTATGGCTTTCCTGGGTAAACAAATAGCACCATCATCATTATAACTTCACACTATATTTATAATAACATTTGCCGTATTACTCGATGTTAATTGGCACAAGCCTCCCTTGAAGGACGTCACTTCTGTGTGGCCACCCCCACTCTGAATCCCCCCTCCCCTTGCCCCACCCCCTGTAGAAACAGACGCTGCTCCTCCGTGCATTTGACGTCTGCTCGCTCCTTGCTTCTCTCTCCCTTTCTGCCCCTCCCCTCTAATCTCATCCCCAACATATTTGGCCGATCATTCCTGCTCCCTCTCCTCACCTGTCCAGCGCCCCTCCCCTCCACCTCCCCTCCCCTCCCCTCCTGCTCAACTTGAAACCTTACCCTCTTTGTCCGTCTTGGGGACTTCCGTCCTGGCATCCCTTTCCCATTCCTTTTTCTTTTTACATTCATTGTATCCTCGACGGTACTCTTGCTTCCCCGTGGTGTGGCACAGGTAAAACAGTTTTTATAGTGATTAAACGGAATGGAGCTATGCTAAGCAATCTGCACTCCCATACCAAGTTGCTGACTTTGATTCCCGGCCACGGCTTGTATCAGTGGCAAGCAATATTTGAACCGGTTGTGGGCCCTCCTTTACCAACTCACACTGTGACCAGCTTTGTGAAGTATTGTCAAGCAACCTCCGTGACCGACGAAGCTGTGGGATGCTTTCATCCAGAAGTCGGTTGACTTAATTTGACTGTGAAAATTATATTTTTTAGTGTCTACATTCAATAGCATTTCAAGACATCGCATGTGAAATGGCACCACACCTTAACTTCAGAGGGATTTCGTCTTAGGTATGGCTATGGGTCAGCATCGTGAGCCTTGGAACCAAAGCCTTAGAAACCTGGCTTTTCCACTGCATGGCAGTCGAAGGTTTATTTTAATTTAAAAAAAGGGAATTTTATGTTTATCTGAGCCAGCACAGCTTCTGCCAGGGAGCCTGGTCCCTTTCTTGTGCCAAGTGCTCTTAAGAGTGATTTAATAACGTTGGATGGAAATGTTCAACCTTTTATATTTACATTGCAGTCATTTTCAAGAATAATTGCGAGGAATGTTGCATAGTTGTATGAAATTAGGCTTCATAGTTTCCCAGTGAAATACATTTTATTTTGAATGTAGATATTAATTTGTTTTAATAAACGTTTATCCACACACACACATACAATTATTTGAATTATTGAGTTGTAAGTGAATTGTGAAATTAATTCAAACTGAAAGTCACCGCTGTGCTTTCTCGTACTTTTAAAATACCTCTTTTCGTTATTGCCAATTAATGATTAATATTGTGCAATGAAACAAGAATCGTGATTATTGGTGGAGTGCAGATCACGGTTGCTGGCCACTGGCCCAAAAGCCTTGAATGCCAAACGGCCAGCAACAAAGGTGTAATACATAAGAGTTATTACATTTCTTGAATCGAGCAAGGTTAAAGAACTCGGGGGGGAAAGAGAGACAATAGGAGGGAAACCCATGAACTCGATGACTCTGAAACACCCAGCGGAAGAGGCACGACAACTGGCACAACGGAAGACCTATCATCATCATCATCGAATAACTCTGCTCGATTTACATTTTGCCGTGCCGTGCAACGCAGGGCCGATGCATCAACTTCACGCGCGTCAAATCCGAGACCTCCGCTCCACCGCCCGCGCGGGCCCCCCAGCGGAACGGCAGCGCTCGCAGCAGCAGCGGAACCGGCAGCACCTGCGGCAGCGTGCGCTCATCGCGTCCGCCGTCCGTGCCCTCGCAGCCTCTGCCACCCCCGCCGGTGCCCGCGGCCGCCCCCGCGAGCCCGGGGCCTCCCCCGCCGCGGCAGCCGCTGCCGCCCGTGCCGACGCGCGCCGCCCCCGGTCCGGCGGCGGCGCCGCCGGCGCTCGCCGGCTCCCCGACGCGGCTTCCTCCGGCGCCGCCGCCGTCGTCCCGGGCGCCGCCGCCTTCGCGGCCGCCCCCCAAGCCGACACTGCCGCAGCAGCGCGCGTGAGCGTTGGCGGGCGGCCGCTCGTGGTGTGGTGAGCGAGGGTCCTGGTCGGTGCCGTCTCGACGGTGTTGTACGGTGGCCTCCTGGCGACTCGCGAGGGGCGAACGTCTCCTCCAGTTGGCAGCGATCCCCATCGGCTGGAAGGGTAGCAACGAAAGTAAAGTGCACTGGTAGAGAGACAAATGCCAATGATTTACTGTGCATTTTAAGGTGGAATGTTGAGTGTTTTTTTGGCCGCACTGAATCCGTGGGAAATATTCACAATTCCTAACAAGCTCCGTCGGAGAGCGGGCAATGTGCATCGGTTTGGCAGACTGATTCGCGGGTTTTAAATTTTAAGTGGTGAATAGATTTTTCACTTTTGTGATTTTTTTTTTTTTACCTTTCCCCCATGGTCCAATACACCTTACATATTGTTGTTAGTTGCCAAGGTTTTGTCTGATGCTCAACGTGCCCTTCTCTGCACTGTGGTTTGCATGATAAACAATGGCCCTAATAACAACTGTAATTCAGCACAAGCTAACACATCAATAGCACAGGCCCATCAAGGACACTGAAGATAAGCACTATAATAACATTTGTCAATACACAGTCCATCCCAAAAAAAATCATATCTCGTGAAAAGTGTAGGTAAATGTTCTCCTGTTTTGGTGGATCTGTACTTGCCAGTCATTAACCGGTGTGTGGACTCAATCGGAACACCGTCTCTGCGTCAGGCTCTGAACGGGCTGCAGAGTAAGTAGAGCATACAGTCATCAAGAGAGTCCTGCAAAGAGCTGTTTTGTCATTTCCAAATCTAGTTACAATTCAAATATAGCAAACGTTTGGGAAAAAATTATCGAGTGGTGCAAGCCCTGTACAGGGCTATGCGCAACGTTAAATGCTTTTGAACAAACTTTTTCGTCCCGGGAAAATTGATTCAAACTCGGCTGCCATTGGGCCACTCTGTCGAGTTATCCTTTGTGGCCAGGTCGATTCTGAAAAAGAGTATAGCTCAGTGGGCCTTACCTGGTCAAATAAAAAATTGTTTAGTTTAATTTCACCCGCATCAGAAGTGGTCGGGGATGGGTCCGTTAAGGTAGATGTAATTTCTCAGTAATTGCCGACCTACCCCGTCCAAAATACCATGCCAAGCGTTTGTCACTTTGCTCTTGCCGTAATTGATAGCCGATAAGAGCTATTCGGAACAACGGACAGGGTGAACCGTACTTGACGTCGGGGATTCGCAGGCTGAAAGTTCGGCAAAGATGCAAGGCTTATCGTGATCATTACCTTCGGGCCACCGTGTAAAAATCGCCGCGTGTGTCCGTTGGGCCTTTAGTGGCGTCAGAGTGCATTAAAGGGAGGCGGATGATGGTGCTCGTGGTCACGGGATAGGTGGTGGTGGTGGTGCTTTTGAATGTGGTTGGCAAACAAAGGAGGGGTACATGACTAGTCTCTGCAGGTCATTGAGACGAACGCTGTAAAGGCATTTTTTGTTTTATTGTTTGGCCATAATTTCTATGTGGGGAGAAAATGGACATGACTATAGCCTGCTGCAAACACATTACTTTTTGTATGCCTCTGCAAAGCCGCATCATACCGCTGGTGACATGTCGCCACAATGGCGAGATGTGATCTCCCTCACCTGGTATACAGGAGGTTGTGGGTTCATCTTGACCCTGATGCCTGTATATTTTGGAGTCTGCCTGTTTCTCTCCCTGTGATCTCGTGGAGTTTTCTCCCGGTCCTCGGGTTTTTCCCCTCCACATTTTTACTCGACGTGCATGTAGAATATTTTCCTGCTATAAATTTCCACTTGATAAGCCACTTCGTTGAGCTATCATTTGTGGCCAGGTCGCTTCTGAGAGCTACATAGCTCAGTGGGCCTTACCTGGTGAAATAAAACTAAACCATCGTTTAGTTTAGTGTTGTGAGTGGTGCTCGCTGAGCAGTGATTCCCACCACCCCCCCCCCCCCCCGTAACTTCAAGTTTTGAGTCCTGGCCACGTTGCACGTGAACACGAGTTGTAGGACCTGGGAGATAAACTCCATGCGTGGCCGTGCGCTGCGCGGTATAAGCCCACAACCATTCTCCATCCTGTTGTGCGGGGCTTCATATTTGATCGCTCACAACACTTTTCCCAGTTTGTAAAACTAAATTGTAAATCGCATGTGTTTTTGTTGTTGTTGTTGTACTAAGCCATAAATAATGTGGCTTTAATATTTGATGCAATGCTTGAGCCAAATTGGAAATTGTGTGGCAGCACTTTCAGGCACAAAACACAATAGGCTTTGCAATTATAATGGACCAACAATTAAATTATGAAATTACATAAGTGGTAATAGAAGTTGATCGATGCAGGCTATAGTCATACATTCTTTTCAGTATGTTGTTTTTTGTACATTTATTTTATAATCAATGTAACGGGATGCACCATATTGTAGAACAATATGGTATATTCTGAAATGATTTTTTTAAATATCATTTTACGTGGTTAACCTTCTCGGGCTTTCAGTTATTAAACAAAAATAATAATAATAAGGCCTTACAGTTCCTAATTGCAGTCGGAGGTACTTTTCTATAAGTTTTTTTTATTTTTCGTAAGCGGCTGTCTTAACGTAAGCTCAGGTAGCGCATTTAAATATTAGTAAAGCTTTGCTTTGGAAAAGTAAAATTAGTCTCAAGGAGGGGCTTTGTGGCTATATTAAGTATAACATCTACACTCCAGCGCAGTTGAGGCCTTGATCACATTGATGTGCTTCACATGGCCTCAATGAACCACAAACGTGCTTTAGAAATGCCTTTAGATTCGCCGTGGCACGACAATGCCGTATCGGCTCGGCAATGAATGCCTCTACATTCACTCCCTTACCACTCGCGCCTTTCTCGGATGGCTTTTATATTGCTCGCATTTCTAAGCCTATGCATAGATGTGCACAGTATTACCAATGTCCATAGCTGATCGCAGAGGGGAGGTCAGACAAAGTGCTAAACTGCTTGGAATAATCCGATTTGCGCCCGCTCCTGAGAACGCATTGCCAACTGTTTAACCATCTGCTCGCTCTCGGCCCAGTGCTGTTTTGACCGTCCTCAACAGCTTTTCTTCTCAGCGTGATACAGGGCCGAGATGGGGGGGGGGGGCGTTAGAAATCTGCGGAAGCACCACTCGCCCGTTCAGCGCGAATGCTGCGTTCGTTTTCGCACGAAATGTGACGGTGCGTAAGCGTTGCGTGCGCTCCACGTACAGTCGACGCATCTCCCGAGCGGGCAATGTGCGCTTCAGCGAAAGGGATTTTTGGTGCTTATGCAGATTTCTCTGTGGACCCCGGTGATGGCTGCGAAGTGGGCCTCCCACCCCCCACTCTCTCGCAAGCTGGGCAGGATTAAGGAGCAGACCGTGCCACTATCCATTCAGAACACGTATCCACTGACCCGATCACCTCGGCCAGGCCTCTTGGCAGAGCCCAACAGCCTTTTGTTGGCCTTGTCACACAAACTGTTCTGTGTGGCGTGAGCTGCTTCTTATTTAGTTTTTTTTTTCTAAAGCATTGGAGGCGGGGGGAGAAAGGCACCCTTGATTTATTACTTAATTGCCACAATTACACCTAATGGCCTCGCATTTGACATTGATGGGCTCCTAATCTCCATGACTATGGATTTAGCGACGTGTAGATGTCTCGGCCGCTTTGGTGCGGCCGCAGAGAGGGATCGTTACCTTTGTACTTTATTTAGAGCTTCGAAGCTCGCCACCCCCGTGTCCGCTCGAATCGACGAAAGCCCCCCTTGGGGCTCTGCAGAGGATCCAAACGCTCTCCTCGTCCGAGCGGCAACACATTTATTTTTAAAACTCACACGGCTGGTGATCTTGCATTGCTTTTCATTTTCCCAGTGATTATTAAGTCTTCGTTTTCGATCATTTCACAAGGCTCGTTTGCTCAGCCAATAATGGCGCAGGCAAATTTAAAACTTTTAAACTCGCAAGCCCCCCGCCATAATTTTCTTTACATGGCACAGCTATTGTTTTTCAGGACGAACTGGGTTCTAAAGTAAAAACAAAACACTACATATATACATTGTACTTGAAATTCAGTATCGAAAGTATAACCTCGGTTTTGAAGTGTGTAATTGTTTGGAAGATTCAACAAAGTGGTATGAATGAAATGTATTTTAACAAAAAAAGTTCCAATCTGTGTTGTTGAGCAACATTTTCATCTTGTAGCTATCAAAAAAATATTACTTTATTGTTTTACACAGAACCTGTATTGGTCTTCAACGACCCATCTGGTATTTTAGCCCTTATACTTGGTGGATACATCAATGATAAAAATGAATATATGAATAACATTATATTCAAGTTACAACTTGGTGTGGCACCTATAAATGTGTGTTTTGTATGTCTCTGTAAAATCCTGAATATTATGAGAAGAAAAACACAAACAACCCCTCCCCCCCTCCTTGTATTGTGGTATTTCCAGCATGCGAGGTACAAACGTAATGTCTCGTCTGGTTCATCGTTCGGCCCCACGTGTGTGCGTCTTCGTCCAGGGAGAGAAATTCTTAGCCCCTTGAGGAAATTTTCATTTCGGGTGGCTCGTTCCAAAATTTTGGACAAGCGGTGGCATGCGTCCAGGCCATGGCAAATAGAACCATGTTGAGTTACCAAGCTGCGGGATGCCCCTAGCCAGGTTTGTAAAGATCAAGTGCAGAAGAAAATGCAGGCGCGCCCTAATTACTTAAGAGAAGTGCACTGTGGTGGAAATTCTTGGAACTGTTTTTGGTGGTTTTTCGAACAAAAAATATATGGCACGGATTATGTACATCCCCCTGTGTTGTGAGTATATACTGTAAATGAATTGTAAGTTTCAAAAAATAAAGTTATTTGCAGAGGTATCAAATTTTAACAGTTTGCGGTTTGCACTTATTAAAACGCCTTTTATCTTAAAGACAGAGTCACACAATAATACTTTATGTGTATATTTTGTTGAATAGCCTGTTTAGGTCATCCATCTACTTGATAAGAGACACCCTGCTACACAATGATAACAGAGCCTCAGTAATGAATACTAAACATCAGCCACATGGGCATGAATCTACAATATCGTAGGTAGGTAAGCAACGTGTGCATGACTGCTGTTTGGTTATTGTTTAGGGTTGTGGTGTGGTGCTCGGTGCAGTCTAACAATGCTGATTAAGATGGTAAGCTTTTTGTAGTATGTTGTCAACAAAACAAAGGTTTAAAAAATTAATAAACTTAGTGTATTGGGTCATGTTATAAAAACATACAGTTGGTGTATTGTTGGGAAGAGCAATCATCGTGATAAGGAAATGGACAATTGTGGTGGTTATATCGGTGTAATTGCAGCTCTTTAAATCCTGCAACATCTTCCAATGTGCCAGGTGGTGTCAAGCGCTGTTATACTTTAATAACTCTGGTGAATTTGGTGCTGGAATGCTTTTTGGTTTATGAAAGACAAAACACTGCTGCCTCTCTATTCCTCTTCTTGAAGCTATTTGCTATTTATTTTCAATGTAATTATAAATATCTTTGAAAATATTCAACTTGTGTCTGCAGTTTTTTTCCCCCCTCCATTTGGAAGGGCATCCTATGTTTGGAAACTTCATTCGATGGTTCGGTATTGGAAATTAAAACGAGATGCGTCGGTGTCCATAGTTTAAGCAAAATATTGTTTTTGTGCTATTTGTCGGGTCTCGAATGTATGCCGTGTAAAAAAAATGATTTAAAATGTGCCAGTTTTATTTTAAGTTAGTTTATTTTTATAGACGTGAATTTATTGTGGCTTTTATTAAAAAACATTCCTAGAACATTTCATGACAAATGTAAGCTAAAACTGGCATTATTTTCCATATGTGCTAACACCAAAATGTTCCAACACATGAGCATGGAACGTATTTATTATTTATTTTAAGCAAAAAACTATAAGTTAAATACGACCACATTCCAGCCATAATTTAGCGAGTCTTGTCTTTTCCACAAAAGATCATGCCAACATATTTCCGTAGTTTAATTTAAGCTTCAACACTTTAACATACATAGTGATTTGTTTCCATAAAAATTATGGATATATCTGAACAAAAAAAATATACATGCTAAAATGTGACACTGCTTGTGCATTGATCAAGCGTGCATTTGAAAGTTAAAATAATTCTCGACGAGAAATCATGCCAATTGTTTTACTTCCTTACAGCTTACAATTTGCAAGTGTGTATTCATTATTTGAGTTTTCTTTTTAAAAGTATGAAGACAACTTATAAACGAATTACGCACCCCCCCCCCCACACACACAAAAAACAACAATATTTTTCCCCGTAAAACTTCCTGCCCAAAATATAAACCTTAATTTTTTTTATATATATTAGAAGACTATCACGTTCATTATTTGCATTATTAATTTAAAGAAAGCTATGTAGGAATGCAAGCAGATTTTGGCCAATATTTTTTTTTCCATACCCAATAAAAACCCGTTCAATATATATATTTTATTGTAATGAATTTTGCACATTAGTTCCGTGGGTCTTTATAAAAATCTAAAGGAAACATTCAATTGAAATGTTTTAATGTAGCTTTTCTTTACAGAAATAAAGTGAACGATTTTAAATCATATATATATCGTCACACACTCATGACACACAAAGTGCTTGTCACAAATTACCCACAACACACCTCGTTGATCTCGTCAAGGATCATAAACCATCAAGAGATCTCGGTCATCCTCGTAGCAGTGGCTTTTGGCTAGCCATCGAACAAAGACGGTCACTGCATGGCACGCTTCCGAATGCACTTCTGAGGCCGTCTGGAACGCTCTTCCGATATTAGGAATCTACTGCAGCTGTGCACTTTTAAATCACCTAGATTGAAAACTAATTTCTTTACAACTGCTTTTTGTGAGTGTTGCCCTTCCGATTTGCACGCATGGCTACATACGATGCGAAATAAGTTCAATATACATCTGAGTGTTTTTGTTGCACCTTTTATCTCCCTCAAATATAGCTTGTTAAACCATGATGTACAGTCATGTTTTTTTGTTCGAATATTGATGGAGTGGCACTTTAAGCGGGCGGGATTGTGCGAGAGGACGTGCCCTGACGAGGAGCGATGAGATGCCACCTCGTACGCACTGTCATCCAGCCGATGCTGAATAGGTCAAACTTTTCAATCAGCTGGCACCTTCTTTACGACGCGACAACACATGATTTCCAGTCTCAAAAAAATGCTTTATTGAACAATTGTACGAGACAAAAATGTCTACATTTAAATATTACAAATATAAAGAACATAAAAAGTAATAAAAAAACACCAAACCCATCAAAGCTGGAAATCAATTGGACTTGGCAACATAGATGTTCATACGTTTAAGGCCAGTATTAAAGGATTGATAACGGTGATTGTGTGGTGTTAATTTTAAACATGAAATCACAAAGCTCCCCTTGCTATTGGCAGATATGCAGTACAACTCCCGTAATCCGCGTCTGTTTGGGGGGATGCTATTTGCGGATCATCTCATCTGCGATACACCGTCATTAAAAAAAAAACACCTCCACCACAAAATAAACTCCCAGAAAGTTGTGGAGAATAGCAGTACATTTTTTTTTCCTTTTCGGCCGCTTAAACGAAAAACTCTTAAATGAAAAACTCTTAAATTTCACATTTTTCACGCATTTGAATCGCGTGTGGGGGAACAGTTTTTATCGATGTAACAACTCCTTAAAAAAATTGCTCGGAGTTTGGATTTTCGCCGACCGTGGGCAAAAAACAAATGGTAAGGATCTACGGACAAGAAGAGAAGCGTGGATTGAGTCTTTTTATTCCTGTACTTGTTATGATTGCAGCGTATGTAATAACAATATTCACATTTCTTCGAACAAAAAAAAACGGATATTTCCAGCTCTTAGCGTGCAGAAACGTTTGCACTTTAAATTTGTATTGCACTCAAATGTAAATTCAATTTGGTCCCAAGCATAAAGTATTAACAAAACAACACCGCCGCCACCCATTTAAAGCAAATGTCACTTTGTTTTTCTTACAAAAGTGGATCTTGTAATATTCACAAAGGGATGGATAACCAAATTATTTGTTCAACTAAGGCACTTTCAGGCTTTTAATAATTCCATCCTGGGTCAAGAAACAATGACAATATAAAGGTTAACATAATTGTTACTTTAATACTAACTTTTACAAATTTACAACGTTATAAGTAACATGCAAAATTAATGTATATTAATTGCATTAAATATTTTGAGTTAAATCCTACAATATGGTTCTCTAATTTAAAAAAAATACATCACAATGCAAGGATCAACATCTGTAAAATAACAAGAGGACTTTAAAAAGTGCTTGGTTGGACAACATTTGTATCAGGTTATTCTCTCAAGGCAAATCTAAAAAAAAATCAATTGACAAAACTTCATTAGAAAGCTTTTCATGGTGAAACCTCGACTATTGCAATTCATCCGGCCAGGTTGCGCTGCGATTAGAGCCCTCGACTCTTGAATGAGAAGGATGGGAGTTCAAATCCCAGCCGTAGTGACGAACTCGGCCCGTCGTACTTCTGCGGTTGATACGATCCCAATTTTTGCAAAGTTGACGGCGGTTGTCATATGGCGAAACATCCCCTGCCACAAGAAAGTGGAAATTCCACCACCGCCTCTAGATTGCCAACGGATGACCACCACATTTCTCATTTCAGCGAGGAGAGCCTTTGACGTCAGAATTCATATCACCTTTATTATTTACAAGGTCAGGGTATTGTACACTGATGTCAAGCCAAAGCCCAAATGTTTTAATTTTATACAGGACTAAAGATATATGTAAAAAATACTTTCCCAACATACCTATTCTCACAAAAGTTCCCCCCTACAAATGACAATGAATCTCGATGGAGCTTCGGATGGTTGAATTACTGAGGTCGGAATAAAGTTGTTCACAACGACGGGGAAATTAAAAGTGTACCACCGTATCGCATAATCTAAATCCCACTAATTTTGCAGGTTAACCCCATCGACAATTGGCCTGCACAAACACACTGTTGAGTTAAAAAGAGATCTACAATTCCTATAAATTTTCTCTCCCCCCCTCCCCCCGCCCATTGTTCTATAAAGTTTGGCTCAATGGAATGGTAAATACATTTCAAGAGATCTGAATAATGCATCAACGGATGAAATGACTCCACGCCTACCCACCTCCTTCAGGCACAAGTCCCCTTTGTGGCCTTTAAAACGCATCCATAGGAAAGGCACTGCAGAAGCTTTGAATAGATTAGGGTCATTGTGGACGTGTGTCTGGGTGACCCCAACATCTGTTGTGCTCTTTGCAATCGAGCAACTTGTCCTGTTGGCTCAAGCATTCGCGTATGCATATTTAAAAGCAGAATGGGTGGTGGGGGGGGGCAAGATACAAAAAACCAAGAGACTTGTCCAATTTGATGGCTACAAAGTTGTGTGCAGCTTATGCTCGGCTTAAGCAATCCACAGTGCTGTCGACGCTGAAGCTTTGTCCGCTGACGGTGGTTGAACGCGTTTCTCTACATCCGTTGATTGATACCAATTTCATAGCCTATTCCCCCCCCCCCCCAAACAACTATTGTGAATTTATAAAAACGAGAAACAAGCGATTGTAATGCAGGAGGACTGAACGTGCCCAGCGAAGGGGGCATTAGCATTTTAAGCACGAGCATCTGGCGATGGGTGGTGTCGGGGTGTGTAAATGGACAGCGGTTGGATGAATTCAACATCGATGAGTTTTCATCTCATGCCGCCCGTCCACTTTTGACTTTTAGAGCGATATAGCAAGCGGTGGAAAATCATTATTTAGTTTAAATAAAATAAATAAAACTGTAAAATTGCAAATACACTCTCAACTTAATTTAGCATTCTTCAGCATGCTTGTAAGCTTCGTTTTGGTCGACTGGCCAATAAAATGTGTTTGTCGTATAGAGGTTTGTTAATGTTTGTGACCAGTACACACTGCACCCGATAGATGATGCTCCTGCTATTGTAGTTGCATATCATTTGGAACGTAAAGAAAAACTTGCCTAATTAGAAAGCTACGTGTATTGTAATTCACGCAAGATTGTCACCCTAATTCACCATCAGGATTTGGCCATTCAGCATTGGTGTCATTCGACAAAAAATATTTTTCTGATGTAAAATTTCCTTCCATAACTTCCTGATGTACAATGCTGAGTTTCTAATTAACCTCCACAATTTATGAATGTTATCTATTTCACGAACACTCTCGAAGTCAGGATTTTTTTCTACCACAGGATAGTGTAACAAAAAAAAAGTAAAAACAAAATACATTCGTGGGCTTTGTGGCCCGGTGAGTTATGGAAGCTGAATTTTTTTGCTCCCTCCTAGCAGATGGTAACTCTCCGAATGCCGTGATGCAACCTCCAGAAACGTCCCGGAGAGGGCCTTTAAGCCATTTAAAGCTGCACCAAAATAAATCACGTGGGGAGGCACTTTCAATGCTTGCCACGGCGAATGTCTGGACGGGGAGGGAGCGGTGATGTTCCAGGGGGTCCCATGCTTCATTCCACGGTCACAGACTTGGCCAAGTTCCTTGGACAGTCCACCTACACGCAGAATGGGAGACATTGTTTGAGCAGGCGTACATTACACGTTAAACGCGGTGCTAGGGTTCCTACAATGGTAATGTCTCTCAGCAACTGATATTACGGTGTAGGTTTTTTCGCGCTTGTGCCGTTGTACGTATAGCCCTCCGTAGTGTTTTCGGGTTCTACCGCGTGTGGTTTTGCACGACGTTTGATGTTTCGTGGCCACGTGGTGGGAGCTTCTCCCAGCTCGTGGAGTGAAACGACGGTCATCGTGCCGATCGGCACGCGGTAACAACCCAAAAACACAATCGGAGAACTGGCAAAAATGTTTTACGTTCTAAGCCGGCGATTCCTGAGCAGTGGTGTTGCACCAAGTGACGCTGGGAAATAGTTCCAAAGATAACAGTGCAGAACCACTGACATTGCCTCGTTATTGTCGTGTTGCATTGGTGAACCGTGAGCACTTGAGTCACATTGTAAGGTTACGATTTCCATTTCCAGTCAGGGATCGACTCAGCCCTTTAGGGTTTGATGATATGAATGTCAATTGGTGGTATATATATATTTGAACCCAGTGGTTGGCTTTTGCAGAATGTGGAAATGCCACGACTTGGTGGCAAGACAAATAAGCACCCCGCCAATGTTTGTTTGAGGACGGCGACGCTGCTTCAAGCCTTTTGATTCTTTTGATGAAGAAATAATTAAAAACAACAAATAGTAAATCAATAACTAAATGCTGCATCTGGAACTTGAAAGGAGTGCAAGCAGCAGCAGACCACTGGTGTTTGATAGGAAGTTCCCCATCATCAGGGAGTCTGCCTCAAGCATCGCTTTCCCTCTCGGATTCCCAGTGGTGTCTCTCTCTCATCTCCCGCTCAGATTTATTGGCTCCCCGTTAAAAGGAGGACCACCGACTGTGCCTCTGCAGCGCTGAAGGATAGACGGCAGCACAGTGACTGAAGCGGGGGAGGGAGGGGATGGGGTTCAGAAGAAAGGGGTGCGAGAAGGTGGCTGTGCGAAAGTTAGACCGCGGAGCTCGCACGTGCGCACCAGAGGTCGCAACCGGGTACCCGATACCCGTACCCTACCCGATACCCTGCTACCCGTACCCGGCCAGGTACGGGTACGGGTAGCCGTTTGCGACCCTGGTGCGCCCGAGTACGGGTAGGCCGTGAGTCACTGGTGAGTAACCGTTTGTCACTCATTTCGGGTAGGGTAGGGTACGGGTATGGGTAGGGAACGGGTACCCGTACCAGGCCGGGTACGGGTACCCATTTGCGACCCTGGTGCGGCCGGGTACGGGTAAGGAATCAAAACCCGTTTGCGACCTCTGGTGCGCACACAACGTAGCCTACGGTCGAACGACAAAAATAATAATTTTGACCGCGGCAAAAAAAAAAATGTTTTACCACGGCAAAAAAAAAGAACAAGCAACTGAGTTTTAATGCCCCGTCGCCAGCAATCGGCACTGCCGGTCAAAATGTAGGAGACGATTGTGGTTCGTGACAACCACATTGGCAGTGGGTCACATGCACAAATAATAATACTCCAACAACAAAAACCTCTCGACACATTCACGAACAGCGCTGCACCGTGGATCGCCTGCGTTTGTCTCCCTCAGTACTGACGTCTTACACGTGTTTTTTTTGTTGCACCAGGTTACTCATTTAAGGCTGAGGCTGGTTCAGATATTACTTTGCCACTGATGTGAGCCGTGGGTGGGAATATAAGGCCAGGTCGCTATGTCCGTAACGCAGTGCGGTAACCACTGTGCCACCATGCATATACACAAAGACAAAGTTCCCCCGTATAGCCTTGACAAGACTGCTGGGCAAATACCATTTGCGAGCACCTATGAAGGCCGACACGGTACACGAGGGGGGTCGGTAGCCAATACCATGCCAAGCCACCTTTGTCTCCCCAGTGGCTATGTTCACACATCGCGCACCAGGTGCTCATTTGAGGATGAGTCGACCTAGGGGAAGCCCAGGACCGGTTCAGATAATCGTCACTGGTGTTGGCCGTGAGCGGGAATCGAACCCAGGTCGCCAGGTTCGTAGCGCAGCGCGCTAACCGCTACACTACCGCTCCCCATTATATAAAAAAGATAAAGATCCCCCGTATAACCTTAACAGACTGTAGGGGCAAGTGCTGTTAGCGAGCACCTATGAAGGCCAGAACGGTACACGAGGGGGTGGGTGGCCAGCACCACGCCCGACCGCCTTTGTCTCCCCAGTGACAATGTTTTACACACCGCACCAGGTACTCATTTCAGGCTGAGTCGACATAGGGGAGGCCCAGGACCGGTTCAGATCATCGTCACTGGTGTTGACCGTGAGCGGGAATCGAATCCGGGTCTCCAGTTTCGTAGCGCAGCGCGCTAACCGCTACACTTCCGCTCCCCCATGATATAATACACACAATGACACACATCCCACCACTATGTTTGGCATCCTGATATTTCAAGAATCTGTTGCAAGTAAACAAACCGGTGACTGTTGAATTGGGCTGAGACGCCTGCAGCACAGGGGGCATATCCCATTTCCTCCCCCATCCGCATGTCACCTCCTATGCATCACAGCTGCAAGTATGTCAATGTTTGTGTGACCCCGGTCGAGTGCCCCTCAGCTCTCTCCCTCCAATCTTGGAAGCTAAGCAGGGATTTTAAAGCCTGCTTAGTACTTGAACGGGAGACGGTCTGGGAATAGCAGGTGTCAGTAGAGTTTGGCCAGGACGTGGCAGTGCAGAAATGGATTCTTGAACACAAATGTGCAGAGCTTTTGGGTGGGTGGGTTTTTCGCCAGGTTAATCAGATTTCTTTCCAACACGCCAAACTCGAAAACTTGGCTGTGACACCATTTACTACTTGTGTGTTATGTCACAGCGTTTTTTTTTATGTATATGTCAGATGTCAGATGGCACACTTATATAAAACAAATCACTCTTGCTATCGGTAGGCATCAGCCCGTCAATTCCACGTAAAAGTGGGGTGAGTTCTGAATAGGGTTGCCACCTGTCCTGGTTTTACCAGCATCGAGGTCTCTTTTTTTTAGTAAGCTATCCTAAGGCGCAATAATGCATGTAATTTTTCGATTTAAAGCTTTCGTGACTGCAGGGATTCATCTTCTTGGTTCTTTCGGTAAAGTCACGTAGAAATATTGTGTTTTATTTTTATTATTTTATTACTTCCCTTCTACGTGACTTTACCGAAAGAACCAAGAAGATGAATGCATGTAATGTTTTGCACGGCAAGTGAGCGGTGACGTCACATCTGTGATGTCACCCGCATGCGGCAGCGTCAAGCAGTGTGCCTGCTGACGTCACGCACCCCCCCCCCCAACCCTCCGTGTCGGGCCGTGTATTAATCCAACACAAGAATCCAAGTCCCGGGCGAAGCCGGGTAGTAAAGCTAGTTACGGTATAAAGCTTGACCTTCAAAATGCCTCGTTGGTCCTGTAACTGTGAACGCCAGTGTCAGGGTTGGTAAGACACCGTGCTGTACTGCCACCTCGTGGCACGGAACGGACAGCAACTGCAGTCCACTCAAAGAGCTTTTGGAGGTTTAAAGGGCTTTAAGAGGTTTAAGAAGCCATGACAATGCGAGAAGGTAATTTAAAACCGAGGTAATGGCGACCAGAGGTCGAAGGCATCTATGGCTGCCTAATTTTTCCTCGCCGTTTTAAAAAATACAATTATTTAATAACCCCGACGACGCCATTCGCCACTCAGTGGCGGTGACGTCACCACGGCGCTTGTACCAGACTACGTGCACTGCGTTAAGGCCACGTGAAGTCGAACGCCCGCTGGCAGAAGGTCACGGGACAGACCCGGGTTTTCCATGGGTCGACCGACTTAGTCCCTTCCACTTGTTACACAATTCCGACGGGCTTGCACTGCCTATTGTTGACACTACCCTTCTTAAACTCTAAAGCAGCTGGCTCAGGGAAGTCAGGAATGCCACCCAGTGATAACATTAAAGTGTGCGTACAGACACACATTTATAATGGTAGCTATCACCAAAGCAGCGACGACTATGATGATGATGCTAAAAGGCAATATCCGAGAGGAATTAACATTTGGTTATTGCCATTCTGACCGAAAGCTGTTGGCATTACCAGCAGTTTGAAAGTAGCTTTTATGCAAAGTGTTACTATTCTGATACTCTTGTATCAGAAGATAAGTAGTTTAAATTTTAAATAGACCGGTATAGCATGAATTAGTCGCCAAGAGTGGTAAGTTTGCTCTGTCAAGTATGCGTCACAACACAGCATGTAATTAGACCCCATTTAGAACTGAGAAAGCCAATCCTTCCTGCACGTTCTTGAATGGTGCTGAAATGCATTTGATCACTCTGCAGGCTAGAAATGCCAAAAATTCTTGCACCATCCCCATGAGATGCAATTAGCTCTATCTCGGCACTGGCATGCCACTTAAAGACATGTTAATTAAAATAAATGCAACTGCTATAAATAACATGGCCACATTTATCAGCTGTCACATGCAGATAATTATGCCACTTTAGTGAATTAATGTTTTGATTACGCAACGCTAATGCTATTTTATTTCATGAGTCTTGGTACATTGCCCATCCTTGTAATACCCCTGGTATTACCTTGTAATACCCCTGGTATTACAAGGATTCTTAGAAGCACAATGGTGGGTGGACGAACAAAAATCCTGAAATATATCGAGTAATACGAGAGATGATGATGTCATGCTGATGATGATGTCAATCATCCGCAATGTCCCTGATCCCATCAGAATTCAGAAGCTAATTTTGGATCGGCGACCACCACCGTGCATAGAACAGGTGTCATGGGCGTTGTGAACAGGCGATGACAATGCAGCCAAATCTACTGCACCTCCCCCCCCCTCCTTCACAGACACACCCAACGCCTTCACAAACCCGCACTGACCATCGTGGTGAAGTATGGTTAAAAAGGCCCACCAAGACCGAAACATCGTGGGGGGGAGGCCAAATTTAACACCGCGACCGATGTTACGATTCATAATAGATTTGTTTGGGTCAGATAGCGCAATTAAAATGCGTGTCATACGCCATGCCTGATGATGCTAGTTGCAATTACCAGTCCGTACGGCCTGGGTGGAGGCCCTCGCTCAGCAGCGGCTTGACAACGCAGGCCGTGCGTTTAATCGAAGGAAGCCGACCCATCCTTCGGGGGCGATCGCAGCAAGCAGACGGCACGAAAGCAAACACGAACGACCGAAGGGATGTCAACTCACGTCGAATCCGCGCAGGTTGGCGAGGTGCAAGGAGAGCAGCTGCAGGGGGATGATGGTGAGGATGCCCTGCAGGCAGTCGACCGTGTGTGGGAGCCCCACCACGCGGTAAGCCTGCTTGGCGATCTCCTCGTCGCCCTTGTCGCACAGCAGGATGGGGCGGCCCTGTGAGGTCACGGCACAAGAGCCATTCGTTGTCACCACCGCTTTTTCCGAATCGTTCGTACATTGCTAATTGGCTAGGCCATCGAACGCGCTTCTGCGGCCGTCTGGAACGCTCTCACTTCCGCAATTACAAAGCCACTGAAGCTATGACCTTTTAAATCTGATTTGAAAACTCATTTCTCTGTAACTGCTTTTTGTGTTTAGTTTGGCGTCCTTCCCCCGCACCTCCAATTAGCGCGGTTGGCTACGTACGGTGCGAGAGAAGTTCAACACAAATACAACAAGTATTGATACCGGGCGGTGGTGGCTATGCACATGGCCTGCATTCCAGCCCTGAGGAGGTGAGGGTTGAAGGATCACGCACAAGTGTCGGAGAAACTCCCTTCCCGCTTCCCGTGGGCGTCAAGGTGCCTACCCTGCCTTGCCAGGAGAGGGCAGTGCAGCAAGTAGACGAAATCGCCATCTCTTTCTCGCACACTGACCGCTCCGTCTCATCCGCACCTTGTCCAACCCCCATGGAGTCGGTCGCGATAGTTCTCTTTCTGCGTGATCCCTCACGCTGCTCCAGTTTGGAGTTTGTCCCCCATCGTCCCGAATCGCAAAGCGTGTATGACAGCCTCGCTCGATTCACCGAAATATAAACGAGCCCATCAGGCCTCATCCGCCACAGCTTCAGCGGTGCCGCTCGTGACGCAAGTACACGCGCGTGTGATGACTCTCTCTCTCTCACCTGTCTGGCCACCACCTGTTGCAGGGCATTCTGGCACTTGATGTAGGTGGGGTCCTTCATGGCGATCATGATGACCGGCATGTTCTTGTCAATGAGCGCCAGGGGCCCGTGCTTCAGCTCCCCCGCCAGGATGCCCTCCGAGTGCATGTACGTGATCTCCTTGATTTTCTGCAACAATTCGACCATGGGTTGTGTCATGGACGTACAGCGGCACATCCGATTATCACGGTCGGCTAAGCGCGGCGCGAAAGAAGTTCAACATAAACTAGGCTATTTTTTATTTTGCCAGGTAAGGCCCCGCTAAGCAGCATAGCTCTTTTTTCACCTGGCTATCGCAAATGATAGCTCGACGAAGCAGCTTATGGTGTATATTCATAGCAGTCAAATACTATAAGCCCAGAGACAAATCCACGCGACCACGGGGAGAACATGCAAACTCCAAATATACAGGCATCAGGGTCGACATCGAACCGACGACCTCCTGTATACCAGGTGAGGCAGTGAACATCTTGCCACCACGGCCCCACGGTCACAGACGAACACCATCCAAATTGGTGACGCTGTGGTTAAGGCCGCAAACTAAGGGTGCAAGTTTGAATCCCCGGTGAGAGTCTGATTTAGTTAAATTACTGAGGTGGAAAAACACTGAGAACATAGATTTAACCCAGGATAGCCTGCTGGGTCTCAAGACTATTCTCCAGGGGGGGTCCCGTACTGCCCTCTGCTGCCCGCAATCTGCACCTGCAGCAGCCGGTAACATCCAAGCACGATCCAGGCTCAGGCCTGCTGAGCTGGGATATTGCGAGATCGGGCACATTATCTCCGTGATTTGAGGATTTGGTCGTAGTGCCATTCACCAGGATTTGGTGTTACTACAACGAACATTGCTTTTACCAGTGCTCCTTCCATGCAGGTGGAGTAGTGGTATCCACGGCCCATGACCAGCAGCGAGCGCTCCTGGTACAGCTCCTGAGACAACTCCAGCATCTTCTCGTCGAGACTCAGCACCTCTCGGATCAGGTCTGTGTCCACGACACGCGCGCACACACACACGGGCAGCAGCGTCAGCAGCGTCATCGACAGAGAGAGGGGTCTGTCATCGTGTCGGAGGGCCTATTTGAGTGAATGAGATGCTCTGTCGCTGTATGGGGACAATACAGACGTAAGTTGTTGTTGGAATGGATGATGGCCGGTGGTCGAGACGGTCGGTGGCAGCGACGGGTAAACATCATTTGCAGGACGTTGCGAAGTGGTAGGCCGTGCGTGAAATGAAGTCACGGGGCGCCACGGTGGCGAGATGTTAACTACCTCGACTGGTATACAAGGGGGTTGTGGGTTCGATTTCGATTGTGACACCTGTATATTTGGAGTTTGCATGTTCTCCCCGTGGTCACGTGGCTTTTTCTCTGGGTTCCGCTGGTTTTTCCCTCGAAATTTTAGAATCAACATGCATTTAGATTATATCGGCTGCTATAAATATCCACGTGATAAGCCACTTCGTTGAGCTATCATTTGTGGTCGCTACGAAAAAGAGCTACATAGCTCAGTGCGCCTTACCTGGTAAAATAAAAAAACAGTTTAGCTTAGTTTTAGACTTAAGAGCCACTGGTTTACCACCCCCGTCCTCTCGTCTATGGGCGTGGGCCGTTTGTGGTGGTGGTGGCCTCTGCCCTGCTGGTGGCCCTGACCGCAGGGAGGGCGCGGTGGCGGGCAGGCGATTGCGACGACGCACCTGGCAGCGCGTGCATGGCGCTGATGATCTCCCTGCGGCGCTCCTGGAGTGAGATGCGGTCCTCGCTCATCATGAGGCCGAACATCACGAGTGCCACGAACTGGCTGGTGTACGCCTGCCGGGACCGCGGTGGGGGGGGGGGGGGAACGGGGAGAACGTTGCTTGGTCAAGGCGGGGCAGAGTTCATGAAAGGCAACGTGGCTCCCTACACTCAAGAGCTTGACGGAGAGGTGGTGGTGGTGGTGGTGCGAGGCATAACGAGAGCGAGTCTTTCTTGAAAAAACTCACCGCTTTAAACTGACCTTTACCCCCCATAGCTCAGGCCGTTCACCCTGGGTGTTTTTTAAAATTAGTTCTGTTTTTTTTATGCACTCCATAAATGGGTGCATTGGGATATACAGATTCAACGGCCGTTACAAATGTAAATAATTATCACTATTGTTAATTATTAGAGTACCAAAAAGCTCAAGGGTGCACCACACCCCCCGCGGCCCCCCCCCCCCCACCGCGATTCATGACAAGATAGGGGTGCATCCAATATCCACTCGGAACCAAATCCTGATCACTAAAACAAGATAATTTAAATAAAATGGTAATTAACCTCTCCCACTTCACCATGTCTCCTCTGTTTACACCTCTCCTCTCACGACGCCACGTCTCTAGTTTTGTCCCCATTTCCCTTGCCTCACCATCTCTCGATTTACTCTCTTCGGTCATCTCTCGCCCCCCTCTAAAAATACGACCCCTTCTTAGGTCTCCCAATGTTTGCCGGGCGAGAACACAGGCGGGGGGGGGGGGGGTAGCAGGGGAGGAGGGGCGGGGGGGCAAGGTCAGGGTGGGTGGGGGTCGGGCAGGGCGAGGCACCTTG
The DNA here is from genome assembly GCF_015708825.2 of Lethenteron reissneri. Lineage (NCBI taxonomy): Eukaryota > Metazoa > Chordata > Hyperoartia > Petromyzontiformes > Petromyzontidae > Lethenteron > Lethenteron reissneri. The sequence continues at coordinate 8,587,344 of NC_083825.1, read as the reverse complement.
GTGCTGGCGACGCCGATCTCGGGCCCCGCGTTCACGTGGACGCCGCAGTCGGTCTCGCGGCAGATGGAGCTGCCCACCGTGTTGGTGATGCCCACCGTCAGCGCCCCGCGTTCCTTGCAGTAGCGCAGCGCCATCAGCGTGTCCGCCGTCTCGCCTGCACCGCGACGGGAAAGAAAAATCGCCGTCGTCGTTAGCCGGGCGGCGGTGGCTACGCACGCCTGTAAACCAGCACCGTAAAGGTGTCAGTTTTGTACCAGTTTAAAAGGGTAAAAACCTACTACTACAGCACCGTGGAGGCGAAGGTTGGTGGATCACCGCACACACGTTGGGAAACTCCCCGTTCCCCGTGGGCGTCGAGGAGGAGCCATAACCTGGCTCGCCAGGAGAATGGCATAGAGTGCTACGATCTCATCCCACACGTCAGCAGTCATTCATTGGCCGACAACACTTTCATCTATTAAAAGAACTGCAGAGCTTGGGCAATTGTTGGTGCCCGGCTCTCGCCGCCTGGCTGCTGCCTTCCCCACTTGTCCGCGGTTCCTCGCACCGCCGAGTTGTTCTCTCTCATCGGGAGCGAGTGAATAATGTGCGGCGCATCACCGAGTTGACGTCATTGTAATTATTACCATCGTTCGCGCACCCGGCCGTCATTTCTCTCAAGTACATAGCAATTGTTGTTGTGCTGTCGATATCATAGCGGCGTGAGATGATGCGTACGTTCAGAACTCTCGCAGAGGAGTGCGCAATGGCCCACAGAAGCAGATGTGAAAGAACTACTTCTGAGATTCCTTCACGAGAAGTTTTTTTTTTCTAATCCACACACGAAGCGAGCTGTACTTTTGACCACACATCCAGTCAAACAGAAATGTTCATTGCATGGAATTTATACAAATTAAGTGAAAAGCTAAAATAATGGGGGGAATTTTTTGTACACGGATTTGGCGGTTCTGAATGCACAGCCATCTTGTGATTGGCTGTGGGGAATTTCGTAAGCAGACTATGTTCTTTAAAAGGAGAGCGGTAGAATTTGTACATATATAGGCATTTGTGCCCAAGCAATCATTGAACATTTGAAATTTTCTACAATTAAATAACAGAAAGAATGAACACCTGCCCTGCTAGGAATTGTGTCAAAAGGATATATTTTATTCTGCAGATGGTGCATTTTGGATATGTACGTATGTCTTTCAACTTCTTTCACACCGTACGTAGCCAACTGCGCTGATCGGAGGTGCGGGGGAAGGACAACAACCTAAACGTGGGTGTGTGCACAATGACCCTGTCAGAAGGTGGAGATTAGACCTTCATCTGAGAATCCGACATAAGCCAGCCTTTGTACTACCCAGCCACTCTTTGTGAAGTATGTGTGTGTGTGTGTACACAGGGTGGACCAATAGTCAGGACAAATAGCATTATTATATTTATTTCAACAAACCACGTCGGGGTTATTTCATTTACGTGAGCAAATGTTCAAGTTGACTTCCAGTGCGCCGCACCCACTGGTGTACCTTTCGTCTACTATGCGTCAAGGACCACATGCAAGTTGACGAGCAACGTGGGAAATAAGAAGAGCGAAAATCAATCTCTGGCTGCGAGCGTCAGTCGGTAAGTCGCTCGGTGGATCGATCGATCAGTCGGTCGGCCACTTGGTCGGTCGATCGGTGGATCGATCGATCGGTTGGTTGGTCGATCGGTCGCTCAGTGGATCGATCGATCACTTGGTCAGACCGTGTTGTGCGAAGTGTGCCGGGCAGTTGAGTTTGAGAGCGCCGTACCGGACTGGCTGATGAAGAAGCAGATGTCGTCACGGAACACGGGCGTGCTGCGGTCCAGGAAGTCGCTCGCCAGCTCCACCATCACCGGCAGCTCGGTCAGCTCCTCCAGGGTTTGCCGAGTCTGCACGCACAGAGAGGCACGCGCCGGCGACAGCAGCAACGTTTGTCAAGGGTCAGGGGCGCTCCAGTGACGAGGCTTTAGTCAAGCATGTTGTGATGATGACGATAATAATTTGGACTCAGTAGAGCGCTCTTCATCCAGGGATCACAATGACAGTGAGCATAAAAAAAACTTCACACTATGAACAAAATAATAAAATGGAAGGCGAGAGCTTAATGATGCGATTCGGTTGAAAAGCGTTCCTGAACGAGGAGGTTTTAAGTCGAGACTTGAAGATCGCAATGAAAGCGGAATCCCCGATGTCCCTCGGCAAAGCATCCCAGAGTCTAGAGGCTACGCAGGGGCGGAAGCCCCGGGCCCCCATAGAGTGGGGCCTAGACCTGGGAACAACACGGAGATATAGATCCACAGGTGGAATCTATGAAGTCAAGGAAATTGACAACCTGGTTTCATCACGGCAGGCTGAAACTAAGAACAGAAGCCAGGATCCCATTGGCTGCCGGCTCGGTGCCCTGACCACTTCTACCACTCGGTCACCTGTAATAAAGAATGTTCATCCTAAGCAGTCCTATCAATGGCCAACAGGGCCAATCAATCTCTTGACTTTTATTACGGCCGATGAAGCCACTGCACGTACAGCGATGCAGGCGTGGTAGCTGGTTCCGCAGCCGATCAAGATGAGACGGCGGCACCGCATGATCTCCTTGATGTGGTCCTTGAGGCCACCCAACATCACTGTTGGAAGAGCGATAATTCACCGGTCAACACACTTTTTCTGGCATAAGGCATTCCAACGATTCCAAATCTGGCATCAGTTTTTGTCTATCACATCAGGTCTTTTAGATATCAAATATTGCATTTTCAATAAAACTGCAGAAGAAAAATATTAAATGTGGATATCTACATAAAATGATATTATAAACACACTATCCTAAAAATACAGCATCATATTTTAACACTAAAGCAGTGACTCGCAACAACTTGCAATCATAAGTGACAGAGTTAATTTTGGGTAAAATAAATGAAAATGGGGTATGCCAATAGCATAAAAATGAGATGTGATGAGCAAATCTGAGATCAGATTTGGAATCAGCACCCTGAAATTAGTCTAAAACAGCTGCAAAAGTCCAGGCCAGAAAAAAATGTTTTTTTTTGTTGACCAGTGTAATTTAACACAGAAACTCTCGGGGGGGAAACATAATCCACGCACAAGCAAGCACAACATGTATGCATGTGTGTTGAACTTCTTTCGCACCGTACGTAGTCAACCGTGCTAATCGGAGGTGCGGGGGAATCACAATAAACTTAACACAAAAAAGCAATTCGGAAGAAATTAGTTTTCAATCTAGATTTCAAAGTACACAGCTCTCGTGGCTTTCCAATATCGGAAGGAAGAGTGTTCCAAACGGCCGCAGAAGCACATCTGAAAGTGTGCGATGCAGTGACCGTCTTAAAACTAAACTATTAAACTAAACAATTAAAATTTTACCAGGTATGGTCCACTGAGCTATGTAGTAGCTCTTTTTCAGACGCGACCTGGTCACAAATTATAGCTCAACGAAGTGGCTTATGTGTAAAATTATAGCAGCCAAATACAATAAACGCATGTTGATTCTAAATGTGGAGGGCAAAACCAGAGGATCCGGAGAAAAAGCCACGTGACCACGGGGAGAACATGCACACTCTCCAATTACACAGGCGTCAGGGTCGGGATCAGGGTCGAACCCACGATCTCCTGTACACCAGGCGAGGTAGTTAACACCTCGCTACCGTGGCATCTTCATAATCATCATCCCACTGAGACACCACATCGTTTCTATTTAGGACAGAAGTTTGTGTGCAAATGCCGGAGGCGAGTCGTCGGCAGTGGTCAGCCAACCTGTGAAGTCCTCAAAGTTGACACGGCCACGCATGGTGTTCATGATGGACTCTGGCTGCTCGAAGATCTCCTTCTGCATGAATGATGAGTACGAGCCTGTTCAACGAGACAGCGCGTGGCAGGGCAGCATGACGAGTGAGTTGTGCACTACTTATCTGTTAATTCCCTGTGCTACGATTGAGAGAAACTGACCCTGAACTTAAAAGCTACCCAAATCCTAAGCCAATTGAAAGAAATATACTTCACCGATTCCACACATTTATCGTATAGTTCGATCTCCCATATCATCGCCATTGCTCCGTTAGATAATGATGATCGTGGCGATGATTAGTCATGATGATGATAATCATCATCATCGTGAGTTATCTATAATATTAAACGGTTATTTTATATCATGGTGTTCGTGGTCATACTCTTGTGGACTGGGCAGAGACCATCAACCAACTCAGTCTACTTGAGAACCTGGTTAAATCGGTGGTTTTCCAGATCTCAGACAGCGTTGGCCCATTACTCGTGACCTCTGAACCACAAGGCCACCTCGCAATGCGCATCTGTCGTCAAAAGTGACAATCGCCAATGCATCTTTACTTTGCAGACGTCTCTCACCCTTCATGATCTGCTGCATCTCCATCTCCAGGGTCTGCACGGCACGGGCCGACTGGTCTCCAGCCTTGCGCTTGATGCGGTGGATGGAGAGGTGGCCATTTAAGACTGCAGCCACGTCGTCATCCTCCAGGAAGATCACCTTGTTCGTGTGCTCAATGATGGCGCTGCACAGGAGAAGAAGAGACGGTCCCTTACCAAGTTCACCACTCTTGCATCACAACCACCATCATCACAACTACCACCACCATTATTAGTGCCGTCATCATTATCAATGCAACCACTTCTATTTCTGCCAACACCATCATCATCAACACAACTATCATTGTCATCAATTAGATTTCTTCGAGAGCTTATCGAATAATGTTTCACCGTTTTTTTTCCACCAACCTATGACCGCTGGGTGGCTCAGGGTGGTCGCAGAAAACCACTGAGTGTCACGTGACTGTCGTGCATTTGAATATGTGCTGCCCCGAGTGTGGATGAGAGATGCCTTAAAAAAAAAGTTCAAGAAGTAGTTCTATAGGATCACCTTCCACAGGCCGTGCTGTAACACGGAGTGAAGCAGTGCTCTGAGATCGTTCTAAGTCGACACTTCATTTTGTGACATGGCACGGACAGAGAGCACAGTTGGGAAGAATAATCATTACCTTATTATTAAAGCTTCATTGCTACCGCTAAACGGTTGGTGACGCAAACTCGCACATTACCGCACCTGGCATCAGAAGCAAAGTAGTACTCCACAGCTACGTCATCTCCCAGGTGGTTGAAGGATGTGTCCGTGCTGTTCTCAGAGATGAGCACTGCCTTCTCGTGGGAGCCTGAGTAACCATGACACACACACACAACAATCACGTTACACGTTCACACGTACATTTATAGTTTGGCCCAACCTGTATAAGCTCGGAAAAGAAAATACCGAACACCTCCCAATGGGGATCGAACCTCAGACGGGCTATTTACCTGTCGAGATATCTTCCACTTCTGTGTTCTCTAGGTGGCTGTTGAACATGATCCGATGGCAGTGGGAAGCTGTGGGGCAGAGAAAACATCAGCCACTTAGCCTGCAGGGACCAAGATATATCGCCGAGACATCTGAACGACGAGAGAGCCAAGTATCGGTTGCAAGTACGGTGTAACATTCCAGTATTCTCATGTGATACATTCTTAGAAGGTCCAATAGACCGCGTTTCAAAAGCGAAATTGCTTCCCTGTTCAAACAATTGCCGGGTGTTGCTCCCTCCATGTTCCTATGACGAGGCCCAATATCGCCGTCGAACAAGCACTGTTCATTTTTTTCACAAAGTGGAACTCATATCAACAGTGGAAGAATGATGGGCCTAAGTCTGGATATAAACAATCTGGATTATGAACGTGCAGCCTTCCGCATGCAAGTCAAGCACTCTGTCATTGACGACGATGATGATGGTGTAGATGGTAGTAGTTGTGTCACCAGCATCGCCCGGCTTTGGTACATTTATTGCAGATTATGAAATGCCGGCAGCGTCATAGTCTAGCTGCATCGAGTGTGGCCGCTCTATACTTCGCCGAGCACTATAGCAAGCTTTTTTCGTTCGACTCAGACACAAAGTTGAGCGTCAAATGAGACACGCGCTCAGCAGACGTGTGCGAGAGAGCAACTTCAAATTTCACACCTTCAATATTTTTTTGCACCCTGGTTCGGCAACATATTTTTTTACTGTCGCTTGCATGCCTGCGAGCCAGAATCATTTTTGTGCCGTCTCTTACGCAACGCCTGCTCTCCAACGAGTAGGCGTCGATAAAAAGAAGACTTCCCCTTGGGGCCTAATGTTGGTTGTGGCTCCACAGGGGATGCACTTTGCCCAGAGAGAATGGGTGAACAACCATTTTTTTTATCGCAGTTGCAGACCACAGGCCCAAAGGCAAAAAATCACCAAACTGCCTGCAACAAACAAGATTGTCAAAGTTCATCTTCTTGGTTCTTTCGGTAAAGTCACGTAGAAGGGAAATAATAAAATAATAAAAATTAAACATAATTAAATAATTCTCACGACGTTTCAGCCACAACGCAAGCAGCCGTCCTCAGGTGAAGAACAGGTCTGTCGGGAAGACAGCTGTCGGTGTCGATCTGAGGACGGCTGCTTGCGTTGTGGCCGAAACGTCGTGAGAATTATTTTATTATTCTATTATTTCCCTTCTACGTGACTTTACCGAAAGAACCAAGAAGATGAATCCCTGCAGTCACGAAAGCTTTAAATCGAAACTGTCAAAGTTGTTTTATATATATATTAATAAATAATAAAAGTTCACAAGTTTCTAGAATTGAGCTGGGTTGTTGTAAGAGCTTTGGAAAAGAGATGACGGGAAAGAATTCCCAAGTGGAGGAGTGCGAGGGTAGAAGCAGAATTGTAAGTGTTGTATGTACGTATGTTGAACTTCTTTCGCACCATACGTAGTCAACCGTGCTAATCAGAGTTGCGGGGGAAGGACAACAAACTAAACACAAAAATCAGTTCTAGAGAAGTTTGTTTTCAATCTAAATTTAAAAGTGCAGAGCTCCTGTGGCTAGCTAATATCGGAAGGAAGAGCGTTCCAGATGGCCGCGGAAGCGCAAGTGGTGGATGAACACCGTGTGGATGACGGCACAAAACAGTCAAGTCTGGTCCACTGAGTTTTGAACATTGGCGGATGAACCAACGAGAAGAGTTTATGGCGGCCGTAACCCAAAATCGAACCAAGGAATCTCCGTGTTCCGCTTGAATCTCGAGCCACGTGGCCACCTCCAACGTGGAGTCAAATTAAAGTACGAAAAAAAAATGCAGTCGGTGAGTCACAGCCAGAGTGTGGGCGTGACGCCGCAACGTGCAGCTACGTGCGGGTCCTCGACATGGGCGCAGGAATCGACGAGCGAAGAGCACGAGAACAAGCAGCCACGGCGCTAGCGATGGGAGAGAGAGTGACGAAAGAGGCGCCGGAGTTGCCCTACCTTTGCGGTAGCGGATGGGGATCTCGTCGGCGGAGAAGCCATTGCTGCGAACGCCGACCAGCAGAGGGCTGCCTCTCCTGCAACGAGAGCAGTGACAATAACAGCGTTAGACATTAGACACGCGGGGGGGGTAACGGTGGTAACACCAATGCCTGGGTTCGATGCCTGACTCTGGTGCGGGAGTTTGTATGCAAAAAAACCGCACACTGTAATCGGTGTTGGCACCATTCATCCGGATGCGGGATCCTCCTGGCAAAGCCGAGCTCGTATCTCAAATGATGCATCAGTATTCATGCTTTTGGCAGCCGCCGTGCATTCATAGTTGTGAAGCCATTAAAGGGAAGATGGAGTGCGGGTGGGGAGATGGGGTTAGATGTCACCCACTACTGCTGTTGGCCGTGGCCAGGAATCGGACTCGGGTTGCCACTGCTCTCCCCCATGATATATGGCACGAATATAAAGGTTCAGGTCAAAGTGTATCTCTTCTAAAATACAGCACTGAGCAGTACGCAGCACAATTGGCAGCCCTGACGCAGACGGTGGACATTCCACGTTTCTATGGCGGGATCTCGTTGATTACACAGGACACCCACTGTTGATTGAGAATAACATCTAAATGCTGATACGAGCGGTCCTGCAGATTAATAACAAAACACCGCTAATCTATCGTTCTCTCTCTTTTGCGCAGCACTTTTGACAACTGTGTGGAGCTTGGCTTCAAATACGTTTATAAATAGAATGCCTTGACTTGTTTGTGTACCACTGCCAACGCAGTATCACAATTTTTTAAATTGTTTTGACCAGTTATTTTTAATTAGCAAACATTGCCATTGTTTGAAAACTCGACGTCAAATAACCTTGGCTTTTTGTAACTGTAACTATTGTGCAATTCCCACAGTAATGGAGAAAGTGAACAATGACACATCATGAACAAGTAATAACTGTTTGTTTTTTCTCTCTTCTTGCAATGTTCAGTTTTTTGGCCGTTTTTAATGAATGCTGGGAAAGACCGTAATCTCGGTGGGATTATGACGAGTGAATGAGGTCCAGCGCAGAACGAAGACAGCTGTTGCCTTCTTCACACTGAGAGGCCGCCTGGGAAAGACTCTAAGGCGTGTGCCCTGTGCGCACACCCGATTGGCACGACGCTGTTCCAGATGGCAGGGCCGGAAAAAAATCAGAGACTTCGGTGACCTAAGGCAACATACAATGGTGACGACAGGCAATGTCTCCCGCGCATGGGTGGAGTGTCTCGTTTGGCTCCTACGCTTTCGCCGGCGTGTTTCTCTTGCCATTTTTTGCATCTTACTCTCGTTATACGACAAATGTTGGGTTTTTTTCTTCACTTTTTTCTCTCCCTTTTCTCCACGGTTGTGCTATACAGCTGTCCCGATGCCTTGTCGGGTTATTGCCGAGTGTTGAGTCGCACCATGTCCGACGTTTCGCTCCACACACTGAAGAAGCTTCCAGCATGTGGAGCGAAACTACTACTTCTACTGTTTTATATTTTACCAGGCAAAGGCCTACTGAGCTATATAGCTCTTTTTTTCAGAAGCGACCTGGCCACAAATGATAGCTCAAAGAAGTGACTTATCACGTGGAAATGTATCGCAGCCAAATGCTCTAAACGGGTGGTGTTGATTCTAAATGTGGAGGGTAAACACTGGAGGACCAGGAAAAAAACCCAATGCGACCACGAGGAGAGAGACACGCAAACTCCAAATATACAGGTGTCAGGGTCGGGATTGAGCCCACGACTTCCTGCATACTAGGCAAGGTAGTGAACATCTCGCCACCGTGGCACCCGTGACGTTGGACATCGTAAATACAATGGAGAGCTGTTCTTTTTGTGATGCGTTGCGTTCACGTGGTCGAATATTTACTGGCTGCGCCGCTCGTCATGGTTACGTGCCAACGAGATGTCAAATTCGAGACATCTTGCTGGCACATTGAAATGTTGTGGCTTGGCTCTCCAACACACCGGTGTGTTGTACTCGCGACGAATTGGCACGTTCTGTTTACGTGACAACCGTTACTAGTTGGCTGTGTCGGGTGGTGGTGAGTTTTAACGACACATTTATATATTTACGCGATCTAACCCAAAAAACAAAAACTTCTATTATGAAAAAGTCTTACCTTGCACAAACCACCTCGCCTGGGTAATGTGAGCTCTTCACCACAATAGCGAAGGCCCCTTCCTACAAGAAGTAAAACACATTGCATTGAATATGAGACAGTGATAATAACACAGATAGATAAGATCGATAAATCAACTTTACTTAACCAGGGTGTTGGTCCATTGAGAAACGCATCTCAATGCGCCAGATCATTTACATACAAATTGAGGACACGAGATGCAGAATTCCATTCTCGACACTTTAAATCTGATATTCTGTATCAAATATCTGCCGGATTAATCTCGTGGCACGGTTATTATCTTGGCAAAAAGAGAAATGTATCCATTTATCTTGGGACTTGGCGGTGCAATTTTAATCGTTGGGTGGGCGGCACTTTTTGCCAACATCAAATTGAAGAAGGCAAAAGGAGTCCCTCCAAGATTGGGAATACAGCCCTTGGTGTTAGTTTTGTTGTGAAATCACCGGGGAGAAATTTGGCAGAGGCTAATAGACTTTATCCAGCTGTCTCATAAGGACATTGGGCGAGACCCAAGGCCCCGCTTGCGTCGCGGGATGTGATGAGCTCAGTCTCCGAGTCGTCAGTGCGACTGTATGTCTACGCATTCCGTCTTAGTAAGCGGGTGGTGGCACTTGAACTGCCAAAGAGGGCAGGGCAGCCGGTTTGCAGACGGATGGCATTGCCAACAGTGAATGCTCGATGCGGATCAAAATACGCTGAGAGGAAGAATATGTACGTTTGTAATGAAAGAACGAATTAAAGTTGTGTTTAACTTCACTTTATTTTCCATTGCTGGATATTAGATTTTGTCAAGCAAAGTGTTTGTTTGTACAAAACAACAGTTATTTCTAGGTTAATTTGCTGAAAATGCACTTAACCAAACAACTAAAATCTGATCTTGTTTTGGGCCTCCCCAAAGTCAACCGGACCTAAAATAGCACGTGGTCTGGTATGGTCTTGTTCTGGTTCTTCTTTGCTCCCATGTATATGCTGCCTATGTTCACTGACCAGCATGGTGAAGTATGGTCAGATAACCCCCTCGACCCATATGGCATAGGGAGGCCCTCATCCAGCAGTGGATTGACAAAGGGCTGCACATGTAAGGTATAGTAAGCATCAGCGCAGGGATAACATTTGTGGTCTTACATGCATGGTCCTGGCTCCATCACCCCCTAGTGTACCATAGTGACCATAATGTGCTTGCAAACAGCACTTGCCATTACTATCAATGACGCTAAATGGAGGTTCTTTGTCTTTCGTAACGTGCGTTACCTCTTTGACTTCGCACGTGCCATCATGAGTGTTTGTTTTGTTGAGCTTTCTAATGGGGCGCTTTGGTGACGAGACGTTAACTACCTCGCCTGGTATACAGGAGGTCGTTGGTTTAATTCCGACTCTGACGCCTGTATATTTGCAGTTTGCGTTTAGAGCATTTGGCTGCTATAAATTTCCACGTGATAAGCCACTTCATTGAGATATCATTTGTGACCAGGTCACTCCAAACAAATCGCTATATAGCTCAGTGGGCCTTACTTGGTAAAACAAATTTTGGTTTATAGTTTATAAGCACTTGGGGTGACACCTAAGCCTGCATGCATTGTGGGAGCTGATGCGATGAGTGCTGGGCAGACTCCACTCACCAGCTGCTGCACCACCCGCTCCACCAGAACGCTGAAACGGATGTCGTCCTTCTCGCGGTTGTCGTACATGTACTTGATGAGCTTCGGGATGGACTCCGTGTCAGTCTCGGACTCAAAGAAGTAGTTCTTGCTCTCCTAGGAGAACAGGGACATCCAGGGAAGAACATTACAAACCCATTCCAAATCGAAATGCAATACATTCAGCATTAACACTGAAGCCTCAATTGAAACAATATATCTAATAGGTGGCATTTTGGGAAATGGGCCAGCTATATGTTACGTGTTTCATATCTATTCATTTTGTTGACGAATATTTTGAGAGTTTATTGGTAATTGTGCATGTGCAGCACTGACAACGCAGCAGCACCATCATAAAAAAATTGTAAAATATATATATAAAAGCCCCATTAGTCTGTTTCATCTCGATCTTGCCTGCAATCACTCTTCTCTCATCTCACTCCACCTTCGTTTTGCTGGGTCGGGGAACTTCTGCACCGCCGCTCCACCTCCCAGAGCTTGACCAATTTTTAATTCCCACAAAGTGCTCTAGCCGCAGCGCCGCTCTGCCGGACACGCCGGCTTTGTAAAAATGTATGGATGTTTGAAAACCTAAATTACACCTAAATGTGAGGCACGGTATGAGCAAGGTAGACGTCCAACTTTTGGCAGAAGGGCACCCACGAGAGAATGTTCTAGGGAACGCCTCTAGAGGGTATTTGCGACCTACTCGACCACGCTGGCCCGATATCTTTTTAATTCGTTGTCCTACGTACGGTGCGAAAGAAGTTTACCACACATACATCTTGGAAGAGGTGGGAGTGTACCCACGCTTTGCCCCACCACACGTGATCCTGCCGATCAATTGGGGTGTACCCATCCATACCGCGGGGTGGATAATGGTGTGGGCAATGAACAACTTTGCCCACTGTTTCACTGCCCTGCCAGGAGATGAAACCGGTGACGCCTAGAATGTGAGTTCAGTGCGCTAACCATTGCAGTACGGCAGCATGCCGCCATATACGCGTGAGTAAAATCCAGTATTGTGTAGGAACAACTTAGCCAGAAAAAATATAATAACCATTGTTACAGTCTACACTATAGACTGCCAGTACACTCACCAAACTTAATAACTAAGCTCCAGTCTACATTTATGGCTTATTTATTTATTATTCATTTTTATTCACTTTATTTTTATTCTTATTTTTCTGTCTACGTGACTTTACCGAAAGAACCAAAGAATAAGAAAAAATCTAATATAACAATATAACACATATTCTGTACGCGTGGATTTTTTCTCTGGGTCCTCCGGTTTTTCCCTCCACATTTAGAAACATGCTTCTAAATAATTGTTTTTAATTGTTTTACCGCTATAAGCCACTTTGTTGAGCTATAATTTGTGGTCAGGTTGCTTCTGAAAAAACATCTAATAGCTCAGTGGGCCTTTCCTGGTAGTTTAGTTTTTCTATATTTTTTAGTGATTTGTTTACTTTTCCCATACTTTGCACTGCTATTGTGCTTTTTGCGTTATGACCTGCCCCTACTGGACATCTGTTAAAAAGAGCTTTATAGCTCATTGGATTCCTCCAGTAATAAATACATTTTACGATTCTGACAATCTTCAGCAGACTCAGGTAGAGGTTACGTGGCCACCTCTGTCGTCACTCATTCAGGCCAAACCCTGCGAGGCTGTGGACGCGTCACGGTGCCAGCTAGGTCTGTCGGGAGTTTCAAGTTAATGGCAGTGGAAAACTGCTCCCTTACCAGGAACTTCTTCAGTTCTTTGTAGTTTGTGATGATGCCGTTGTGAATTACCACAAATTCTGTCGCAGAAAACGCGCAGACACACACACGCACGCACGTGTCATTAATATCAAATGGGATCTCAAACGGAAATGACTCTGAACTGTGGACAGGGGGAAATCAAATCAACATAGGATACGTTTTCAATATTCATGCTGACAACTTTAGTGAACACAAAGAACACACGAATATTATTTTACAGTATCGTATCATTCACCATAACATGCATATAACAATACTGGTATATATAGAAAGAGTGCCATGTACATTACATTTCGATTTAAAGCTTTCGTGACTGCAGGGATTCATCTTCTTGGTTCTTTCGGTAAAGTCACGTAGAAGGGAAATAATAAAATAATAAAAATAAAACATCATAAAATAATTATTATTTCCCTTCTACGTGACTTTACCGAAAGAACCAAGAAGATGTACAGTACATTTTAATGATTAAGATCAACATTCTTAAACACTTCTCGAAATCCATTTGTTTTTTTTGACATTTCCAGTTAGCAGATAATAGTCAGCGGATAGAACCAGCCACCCGATTAAGATTGCGCAAACTGCAGCAGGCACATGACACATCTTATTAAATAACACACACACGTAGAATAACACCCACCAAAGGAGAGTTGGATCGAAAGAGTTCACAGATGGAAGATTTCAATTGAGTAATTCCTGAGAGGCCACGTGTCACCCAAACTAAACCAGTTTTTTTGTTCCTCTTCGAAAAAGCCCACGCATTCCATAGACTGACTTTGGATGTCCAATTCCACTTTAGTCTCGAATCGGGCAGTGGACACGAGACCCGCACAGCAGCAAAAAACCGGTCATCGAGCAGATCCTTAAAATTGTGGAAAAAACCCAGAGTATCTCCGGCCAGAGAAATGAATCAGCACTTTCGAAATTCACGTGCCATGAAGAAGGGCCATAGCCCAAAACGTCGCGTATTATATATTTATATTAATACCACAGGAGTTATTGTCGAATGTGTTGAGTTATTTTGTTTCACATTTTCCCCGGCTCTCTCCCCCACCGACCCCCCTCAAAAGACAAATGCGAGCCCACGCCTTCACGCAGGCAAGAAAGAGAAGATAGAAATGCGGGCTCGTCACGTCCGTATCGATTTGAAAGTTAAAGGGTAAAGGTGTGTGTGTGTGCGGAGAGAAGAGTGGGGTTACTTTGAGGTGCTGGGGGGGGTGCTTTGGGGCAATAGGGAATTGATTTCTGGGCTTAGTGCCATGAGGGAAAAAAGTTAGAAAGTTAAAAAGGAGACAGAATTCCTCGCCCCCTCCCGCCCACCTTATAACGCCCCACGGAAGGCATCTGCAGACCTCACGGAACGTACAGGCTATCCTGACAACACGTCGGCTAATACAGAAGCGTCGGTTGGAGCCCGCGCCAATGGATGCGCTGAAAGCACGGATCCCGCGGTGCATCATAACGGACCCGCGAGTTGTTTCGTTGAAATTTTTTTGGGTTTTTTTTGTTAAAAGGAGACAGAAAAAAGTCCAAATATTCCGGCACATCTGGTTCTGATGGAGCAGATGTGAAGGGAGCCTTGCACGTGGCCACTCTGCTGCGTTTTGCAAGCGGCAACATTCCCCCCTTCCTGTTCTAAATCACTACACACTCTGCCTCCTCTGAGCTGAAGTGCCTTCACGTATGAAGCAAAAAAAATATGAACCCTCTCCGTCTGTCCATGTACATGCGCGCGTGTGCGTGTTCGTGCACGCAAATGTGTTTCGCTGGTACAGTGGTTTGGCACGCCACGCCACAATGCCAGAGGTAACCTTTGGGTTTGATTCTTGGCCACGGGGAAAAAAAAAACGAGTGGGGTTTTACAATGCGAACTGGACTGATTTGGCCCAAAAATGAACAAGCGATACTCCCGTGTGTGAACGCTCGCGCTGGGGAACAGAAAGTGGCCAGGCAGCGTGTTGGTTACAATGCCACATCGCGTGTCAAGATGACCTTACAGGCAATTTCGAACAACAATTCCCTGGACAATCTATTGCGTGTGGTTTTTATGGGTAATAATTAAGTGAACACGAAATTGAAGGGTGTTACCGGTAAAATACACATATGTATACACACGCACACACAATGGGGATTGCTCATTTAAAAAAAAATGTATTCCCGATAGTGCATCGCTCGTTGCCAGGGTGGAGGGGTGGAACTGTGGTTAGATGTCTGTGCTAAAAACCCAGTGATCCGAATTCAATTCCCAACCATTACTAAGAGGAGTGACGGATCAAACTCAGTTCGCCGAGTTCACAGTGCAAGTGCGCTCATCCACTACCACCACCGCCACTGACCCCCAATTTGCATTCATAGCCGGGGGAAATGCCTCGACATTCGACTGTTAAGATGTTAACGATTGCGCGCACACACGCAGGGGCCTAATGTCTCGCGAGACATTTTTCGGAATGTCGGCGACAATGTCGCGGGACTTTTGTTTCGACGCCGCGGACATGTGTTCCTTTTTGGCTTCCTCATTGGATGCAGTTCACCTTCAGTAACGGGGAAGTTAACGTCTCAGTCCTATCTATGAGCAACGTCTGGGACACTGAGCACTCTTTAACACGCGTGCACGCGTCGCAGCAAAAAATCAGGACAAAATTATCGGGTGACGTGGCATGGTTGCCAAGAACAGCGTTCCGGACTGTTTCCTCCGACATGAAGAAGTGCTGTTTGTAAAGCGTATAAAGTGTACACATTATGCTACGCGATCTCAGCGCCTTTGTTTGGGGAGCAATTGTTAAAATGCGACGCCCCGAAACAGCATACGTGTTCATGTTTAAACAACAACAGCCTTTCTACGGAGCAGCACCAGCTATTCCGGTCTTTCGTGAATACGCACACGTACTGTCAGGCAGTCAAAGAACAATAATTACGCCTCGGCTTACAAATGAACCCTGAAAGAACCAGCGTGCAAACAAGTAAAACCGGGCAGCTAATAACCTGCAGTAAATCACACGGTGGAGACACGAGGGGCGAGGGCCTGTCCACACTTACAAACGGATGGAATGTTAAGACAAAACGAATTTGACGATGGCCCGATCGGTTACAGTATATATATATGTTCTTTTTATAAAACATAAAACAATATTTCTGTCGCATGACGGCACCTGTGTGCCTCGTCTGTCATAACATTGCCTCGAGTTGACAGCACACAACGGGCGTATCGGTGCAGCCGTGGTTATTTACGGCTGTGCCAGGCGATCCCAAGTCGAATCTTAGGATCTCACACAATACGCCGACTCCGGATTCGAATAACAGCGCCTTGGTGAACTCCTGCTGCGAACCCGGCCACCTGAGTTCGATACCTGGACCGTGTTTGCCGTCAGCAGCGAGTGCAGTGTGATGCCGACCTTTCTGAAAGTGAGTTTTGAAACTCAGTGAAGATTTCCAAGTTACATTTTAAATATATGTTCGTTTTCTAAAGTTCATCAATTCGAGACTACATCTTGACTTACAGCTTTCGCGGCTGCAGGTATTCATATTATTTTGGTCTTTCGGTAAAGTCACGTAGATAGGCTCAAAGTATTATAAAATAAACAAAAAACCACGATGTTTCGACCGCAACACAAGCGATCGAAACGTCGTAGTTTTTTGTTTAGCTTATTATTTTTTCGAACCTATCGATGTGACTTTACGGAAAGACCCAAAGAATATGAATTCTAGACTACCGTAACCATGCAGGACAACCCCCCCCCCCCCCCATGGATTAGTTCACGTTGAAGCGTTCACTTTCGTGAAGATTTATTAACGTCAATTATCATTTCACCTCATGCCTAAGGAGGCCTTAAAGTGACCCCCTCTACAGATGCCCCAGGTCAGAGGTCAACCTACCCCGTGATACTGAGCACCGAGCGCACTCCATTGCGATTAGAAAGCTCAAGGAAAACCCTCGGAAGACACGGATAGAGGCAATGAAATAAGTTAGCAGTTTGAGTGGAACGTATCTAAACGTTGTGCCCTGCAAGGCGTGCCCAATTCCAGCGTCAAAAAATACCGAGAGTTAACCACTACAGCAATATCGCAACCGAGTAATGAATGGTTGGTTGCACAGTGTTAGAAATGGATGCAATGCAAAAACCACTCTGGGGCTTCTGCGGATTTCGGCCAGAGCTGGCAATCTTGGGAGCTAACAACAGGAAAAGCAATGAGGGGAGGGCGCATGTGGGTAACGGTCATACTGTACCACACACGAGGGCAGCTCTGAGTACCCTCTGTGTTCCTGCAAAAAAAAATACCCCTCGGCGAGCACGGTCCAGTGGGCACAATTGGTGTCACTGTTCCCGCCAAAAATGGGAGCTCTTTCCCATCCGCCCAACTGCCCACCCGCCCAAGTGCCCACCCGCCCAAGTGCCCACCCGCCCAAGTGCCCACCCGCCCAAGTGCCCACCCGCCCAAGTGCCCACCCGAACATCTGTCCACCCGCTCAACTGCCCACCCGCCCAACTGCCCACCCGCACATCTGCCCACCCGAACATCTGTCCACCCGCTCAACTGCCCACCCGCTCAACTGCCCACCCGCCCATCTGCCCACCCGCCCAACTGCCCACCCGCCCAACTGCCCACCCGCCCAACTGTTCACCCGCCCATCTGCCCACCCGCTCAACGGCCCACCCGCCCAACTGCCCACCCGCCCAACTGCCCACCCGCCCAACTGCCCACCCGCCCAACTGTTCACCCGCCCATCTGCCCACCCGCTCAACTGCCCACCCACTCATCTGCCCACCCGCCCAACTGCCCACCCGCTCATCTGCCCACCCGCTCAACTGCCCACCCGCTCAACTGCCCACCCGCTCAACTGCCCACCCGCCCAACTGTTCACCCGCCCATCTGCCCACCCGCTCAACTGCCCACCCGCTCATCTGCCCACCCGCCCAACTGCCCACCCCTACCCATGGCACCCACGTCCGGTCATGTCCATTCTAAGCTGGAGCCCTCGGAACATGCACAACTTGCGTCGTGTGCCTTGTGGGAGATGTTATGATGCTTTAAAATGCATTGTGTGTTACTCCCTAGATGTGATATTCAAGAACGAGTGGTGAAAAATTGTACTCATGGTGAACATCGGAGTGCCTTAGATTTGTAATTTGTCATCGTGAAGGTGATGATGGGTGTAATTTGTAACACTGTATTTGAGATTGATGATGGCGATAATAATCATAACAGCTCAATTGCTTATGATGGCCATGATGATTACTGAGGCTTCCTATGAAGATGAGATGGTGATTGTGGTTCCAATCTGCTATATATCGGTTGTCGCTTTCAATGCTGGAGACGATAGCACGCCATGGTGGCGAGATGTTAACTGCCTCGCCTCGTATGCAGGAGGTTGTGGATTCAATCACGACCCTGACGTCTCTATATTTGGAGTTTGCGTGTTCTCCCCTTGGTTGCATGGATTTTTCTTCGGGTCCTCCGGATTTTCCCTCCACATTTAGAAACATGCATTTAGAGTATTTGGCTGAGATACATTTCCAAATGATAAGCAACTTCGTTGTGCTATCATGTATTGCCAGGTTGCTTCTGAAAATTTACTTTAGAGCTTAGTGGGTGTTTTTGACCTTTGTACAATAAAAAAATATATAGTTTAGTTTATGATGATGGCGATTACAGCACTGATGCTTTCTATCAGCAAAATTAACGACGGTTTGAACACAACAGAAGTCTAAAAACAAAACCCACCACCAAAATATGAGTACTTAATGTTGAGCCGCACGTACATGAATCTCTGGGTTGGCTCATATGTGCAAGACATGAGCTCTTGCCTGGGTGCGTTTTCATACGTTTGTATATGTTGCGTGTAACGTGTGTATTGCGTGTGTGTGTGCATATGCGCGAATGGTGGCGCAGAGGTTACGTGAATGGGGAGCGGTGGCGCGGTGGTTAGCGCACTGCGCTCCGAACCCGGCAACTCGAGTTCCATTCCCGCTCACGAACAATAGTATAAGAGTGCTGAATATTTGACCCGGTCCTGGGCCTCCTCTAGGTAAACTCAGCCTTAAAATAAGTACCTGCCGAGGGCTGTTAAATATCAGCGCTGGGGAGACAATGGTGGCCTGGCGTGGTACTAGGTGGTCGCTAACAGCGCTCGCCCCAACGGTCTGTTAAAGGCTACGGTGGGGCAGGCGGGCGGGCGGGCGGGGGGGTAACTTCATCTTTGTGCCATATGCGAAGGTGAGCACATACAGGGGCGCCTCACCATTGTCCTTGTCGGAGCGGTGTGGGTGGCTGTTGAGTGAGCTGGGCTCCCCGTGCGTGGCCCAGCGCGTGTGAGCGATGCCGACGTGGCACTTGAACTCCAGGTCCATCTCCAGGTCCTTTTGCTCTGCAGGTACGGCGAGAGGCGCGGCGCGGTGGGTCATTTCCTTTCAGCGACATTTACATAACCGGGTGTTTGACCGCCACGCACCGGAATTCATTCAATGGCAACAACGACGACGACAATAACAAAAAGAGAGAGAGGGGGATTGACGACGAGATTGCTTAGTCCGTTTCCTTGTCGCGAGATGTTAGTGTACGTTTGTAACCACGGTACAGCAAAAACAGCGCATCGTCCTATAGTGTCAACCTATCGAAATGATTGAAGGGAAATTATTTGTCGAAATGTTCGTCTTTTTTCTAAGTTTCATTCCAATTCCGCAATCAGCTTTCGCGTCACGGAATGACAACGGCTTCATTCGGAGGTCTCGCAGAGCAGAACACCGTCGAGTGTTAGAGAACGGCCCGCTGAGGGAGATGTGACAGAACTACTCCCCTCAGTTCACCGCTTATCCCCACCCCTGTGGTGTGGTTGTACGGTTCTGCGTGTCCTCTACGTGTCCTGCGTGTCCTCTGCGTGTTCTTCACATGGCGGTCGAACGATGTTTTTTGTTCATTCCCAGAGGTGGAATTTTTTGGCAAATGAGGTGGAAAATCTTGATTTTAAGCTTTCGCGACTGCAGGAATCCACACTCTTTGGTTCTTTCGGTAAAGTCACATAGGTAGAACGTCAGCAGTCCTCCTGCTGTGTCTGTTTCACACCTGGTGACGGTTGCTTGTGTTGCGATCGAAACGTCGTGATCTAGAATTATTTCTACCTACGTGACTTTACCGAATGAACCAAAGAGTATGAAGTCATTATTGGTGAATGGATCGAGAACGCTGACTCTTTACGCTTGTAAACCAATGATCTCAGCGGCAGCGGCCTCTGTTCTTCCCGGTGAGCCAAACGGTGACTTATTTTTATCAATTAAATTTTGTTTTAGTTTTACAACCAAGTTGTGGGTAACTTTTAACTTTGGGGTGCAGATTATAGCTCCTAAAACCCGGAGATGTATTTTTTTGTACACGCTTAAGTGGTGATAACACAACTGGGTGAAAGTAGCCAGATATCCGTCCTCAGAGTCAACATCAGCTCTGCATTCCTTAGCACGTCACTTGTGCTGATTAATTTTTGCACGGCGTAACCTTCACTGCTGTCAACGCAATGAAAACAACTAATCAGAAAGCTCTCAAACACGGTTAACAAACCCTCTAACATATGCACCTGGGTACACAAAGCAGTGCAATGTTTTTACTTTCTCGCACCACTGCTTGTAGAATGCCCCCCCCCCCCAACCCTCCCCTGCTAGAGGGGGAACCTCTAGAGAAAACCTTGGCATACTTTTTCAGCACTGGATAAACGTCTTGCAAGAGACGGGAGAGATCCCACACTTCACCCCGGCACACCCGAGTTGCCAATCGCACGTGGCCGTATTCCCTAACCCCTGCTAGGTAGACAAGCGGTGGGGTGGGACCCACTGTCTCAACTGCCACGGTGGGAGACCGAACCTCTTACACCCGCCGGACAAACGTTCCTCTTGACCGCAGTTCACAATGCAGTCAATTCACTTGGCGACTGTGTGGGCTTACCTCTCACCTCGGTCTGGTCATCATTATAATTATCCTAGATTTGAAGTTTTCGTGACTGCAAGGATCCATACTCTTTGGTTCTTTCGGTAAAGTCACGTAGATGAAAAATAACAATAATTACAAAATTGAGTTATTTTCATTTTTTTTTTCATCTACCTGACTTTACCGAAAGAACCAAAGAATATTATAATTATCATAAACGAGGTGTTTACTTTGCTGTCCCCCCCCACACCTCAAATTAGCAAGGTTGTCTACGTAACAGTGCGAAAGAAGTTCAAACACACACGCATCCATCCGCCCAGGGAGTGCAATGCTTACTGTAGATCTCCTCATCCAAGGCCTTCACCTTTCCACGCTTCTTGATCAGGGTGATGTGCTCGGCATTCTTCTCCCAATCCTTGCTGTTGCCTCCATCGATGGCAATGCCTGGCAGGGAGGGGGGGGGGGTCACCGTCACAAACGCTCTCAAGATTAGAATTTTTTAAAATGTTCCCTTCATGTGTGTGGACATTTTTAAAAATCTATTTCTTTTGTCCATTCGAAAATCATTCTACCTGGATCATCGCTCGAGAAGGAAATGGTCGCGTTGTCAAGGGTGTCCAAGGTTATGCGTACATAGAACAAACACGTGCTTACATGTATACAAAAAATATTTTGTAATTCTACAACATGTACTTAGTCGTGGTGGTGACGCTGCATTGGAAGTGAGTAACACGCTCAATTAATTCAAGAAAAGCAAACAAACTCGATAAAAACACTGTGGAATTAAATAATTAAATATAGCATCTACGACGTTTTTTTGGACAAGTTGTCCATTCTCCATGGCACGTGTAGATTGTCAAATACCTTTAGGGAGTGTCAAGCATGAGAAACAAAACAGCCAAGGCGGCTCACGTGAATGTCACACCACAATCAGCCACATACATTAATTGTGCCCATCACCGGCTCTCACTGAATGTTCTTAACATGAACCTGCTTGCCCTTATGATGTTTAATCATGCATTTTTATTTGTATAACTCGAGAACATACTGCTGGTAGGATGTGTTACGTTTCACCCAGGTCTCCCTTGAATGAGAACATTCTAGTGTCCGCAGGCCATTATAAAAACATGTATTTAAAGCTTTCGTGACTGCAGGGATTCATATTCTTGGTTCTTTCGGGAAAGTCACACCTGATGATGATTGCTTGTGTTGCAGTCGAAACGTCGTGAGAATTTTAAAGTTTTATATTTTTATTATTTTAGTATTTCTTTTCTACGTGACTTTACCGAACGAACGAAGAATACAGGCTATTATTACCAGAATTGAAATAATAGCATTGTCATTGACATTTCACAAGCAAAGCCATGGGCAACACGGCATCAGCGCTGAAAATAAAGATTTCAATGGCTAGGGCTTGTTCAGGGCTCTTGCGGATGTGTGTGTGTGTGCGTGTGTTAAACAAGTATTGGGGGAAACATTGAGAGGTGGGATGTGGCGGAACAATGGAAATGAAATAATAATAATATGTGGACAACAATCATTTCACTTTAATTTCGAAAATTTCCGGGGCACTTGTTCCGAAGTGATCAGCGATTATGGCTGACTCAGGACATTTCGGGGGAGGTCAATGATCACAGGTCACAATCATCTTAATCCAAGTCAACCAAGGTTGAGGTGAAGGAGAGGTTCACGTATTTATTGCCATTCGTTTCACGGCCAGCACTTGAACTTGGATCACTGGGGCACTACAGCGTTGCGCAACGATCGCTGCTTTTAAACGAAAATACATTCAAAACAAAAATTTAGAAAAACCTCATACCCATGCATTATGTTCATGAGTTAGAGAGATGTTTTTTTTCATTGTAAATGGATTACATGGAAATTCACGTCCGTATTGATTCTCTTCGCTTCATTGCCATAAAGATGTGTCTTATTTTACATATTTGAAACGAGTGGCATCTATGAATTGCATGATACTGTCCAGGTGCTTAAAGAGTGGTTGCTATTGGGAAGCCGGATGTTTCTACATAAAATTTGCATACAGCTATACAGTATTCACCTGTGCAGTTTTGGAACATTATCTTGCCTGATCCAAAGTGTAAAACTCAAAGCTTTGTTTGTGATCGGGTTGCACCCACTAACGCGTTTAATCTGGACACTATTCCATTCGGCTTGACCATTATCACCAAACTGCACCATAAAAGCGGTTGCACCCACCGCTCTCTGATTGGTGGACAGAAGCAAAGTCTTTGTTTAACTTGGTTTTTATCGCTGGAGGTTGTATCATTCGCAACCGCACATGCACGTGACAAAACTGATACCCCCCGCTGCCTTTATCAATTCTTGACCGCTTGGGTTTTCCCACCGAGCAATGTGAAGATTCCAAATGGGCGCAACAAAACGTATCACGGAACGGCCAAAGCATTCGCGGCTCATAATGGCCAGCTCTTGTTTTTTTTAATATTTCAACAACGTTTCAAAGAGACAAAGAACCGAGCTGCACATTCTCAGGATGACTGATGCACAGCATGGGGGGGCATAATTATTGTGATCCCCAGCTGTGATATAAGGAGCAGGAAAAGAACAGAAGAGAGTAAGAAAACACACGCAGAAGGATCGGAGGAGACAGAAAGTGGAGAATAAAAAGGAAGAATAAAAATTGCTCGAAAAAAAATGCAGAAAAGTAAGAAGAAAAAAACTCAAATCATAAACGAATCAGCAACAAGTATAACCCGTAAAAACAAAGTTTTTCACTATAAATCCTTTATATGCGTGGCATCGGGGCGGCTAGAGTCCTCTCGTCCTCTGGCTTGAGATGGCTGCCACCTATGGGTCAGATGATTGTCTGCCAGTATTAAGCAATTGGTAAATAAATATTTAATTTGTTTTCCCTAAACAGTGTAAAATTTTGGAAAAAAAATTTCACGAACATTAATAGTCTCGCACAATGAGTCTGTGTGAGAAATGTCAGCTCGATTGGATCACGGGAAGTGGGTTAAAAAACGACCGAAAGATTTGCACGGTCGTAAGCAAGCAAGCAAGTGAACTTAATATAAAGGATTTAAAAAGGTAACAGATCCTCCAAAAGTGTTGTCATTGATCCCTACGGCAGAGGCCCCGAGGTGTTCAGGGGTGGATGCTTCTGGCATTAAGTTTAACCAATCGTCCAGCGTGGGTCACTCGTGCGTCTGCCGTCGCCAGCTCGACGCGGGTATTCGTTCACCTGCCGAGTCGTAGCCACGGTACTCCAGCCGCTGCAGTCCCTTGATGAGCGTCTCGAGGATTTGCCTGCGGTTCACGGGCACCTGGTGATTCAGGTAGGCGAAGATTCCTGAACAAAAGAGAACAAAAAGACACGTAAATACCCGTCGGCTAGAAGCACACAAACTAATACCCATCACGAATGCAAAACGTATACAGCATTCAAAAATCATACGCAAATGTGCGCATTTACACACATCACATGCTGGTGTCCAATGTTCGTGCTTGATGACGGCCTCCCCACACCTTACGGGTCGTAATGGTTATTTGGTCATACTCCACCACGCGGGGTCAACGCGGGTTTATCATGGTGCTGCCCATAGACGTGGGAGCGTAGAATCACAGTGCGACATTGCATGTTGCCGCACAGGCCCTCTGTTCACCACACGGCACAGTTCAACGATCCTACAACAACCTCGAAAATAAACCTGGCATACATGGCGGTCACCCGTGCAATCACGAATTCAGGCCCAACCCTGCTAATGCTTGCAAGGGCTTCTGAGACCGGGGCTCATGCCACGTGATTTTGTTCGTTGGCATATTCTTTTGCAGAAGCGACCTGGCCACAATTGATAGCTCAACGAAGTGGCTTTTAAACCATATTTGCATATCACGGCCGCGTTACTAAAGTATTGCTAGAAAAAACTGTTGTGGCCATTAACCAGGTGACCGTTTTTTCCAGTTCGTAAAATGTTACCGAATAATGTTACCCCTTATTTAGTTTGTATACAGTACAGTACTTTGAGCCTTCTTATCATTAAAAGTAAAGAAGATCTTGATTTAAAGCTTTCGTGACTGCAGAGATCCATATTCTTGGTTATTTCGGTAAAGTCACGTAGAAGGGAAATAATAAAATAATATTATCCCTTCTACGTGACTTTCCAGAAAGAACCAAAAATAGTAAAGAACAATTACCCGCCAGGGTCAAAGTAAAGATTACATCACGGTATGTTTGTATTGCCTCACGTGGATGTGATTTCTTGATAGAATATCGACCACTTTATGGCATGAAAGCGCCGTATCAGTGTTTCGTCCCAACACAAGTTAATTCCCGGTGCTGTAAAGGTGAGCCTGCCCCCTTTTACGACACTGATTTACTGTGCTTGACCTCACTCGGTTTGATAAAATGTTCACGATCTTATCCGGTAAGTCAACCCTCTTTTAGTAGTTTAACGTGGCCCAGGAATAGCACACAGCATGATTTAATTGCACGCAAAAATAGCGGAGAAAAAGTACTAACAAGTACTAATGTGCATTGCATCCATGCTAACCCAACTTTATATTCATGTTTACATGTCTATGTCGACTGCAAGGGGTGGTCCTCTAACTAAAATACATGCTTTGATCTGACACCCATGACAAAGTTCTTACGGAAAGGCCAGACTGCACGAAAAAAGAAAACGAATCTAAACTTAGAAATGTTAAACCATCAAGTGGAGTCGACTGAAAATGTGGATTCTTAACCCGGGTCTTGGCAGTGTGAATGAATTGCTCTGACATTTAAAATACCTTAGGACCGGTTATCCACCACACCATGTATGCACTCCGAGTACACATCATAAATCAGTGTACAGTAAACGTTTCTCAAACATGCTTTTTTATCCACAATACAGTTTTTTTTGGGTTAGATCGCGTAAATATATGAATGTGTCGTTAAACCCGCCACCACCCGACACAGCTAATTAGTAAGGTTTGTCACGTAAACAGAACGTGGCCAATTCGTTACTAGTACAGCACTACCGGTGTGATGGAGAGCAAAGCCACAACATTTACAATCTTAGTACGACGTTTCGCCAGTAATTACAACTAGCTTTATCAGGCGACAACCTGATTTTTATGTTTAAGAAGTGCAATGATTTGCTGCAACCTTCATGTAACTACCTCTGAAACCTGTGAAGAAGCTACTGGAAGGTTTTTTTTTGCAGGAGTAAAGTTTAAAGGTGCGGCTCTGACATTGCTTTCTTGCTTTCGCAACTGCTGACAAGAAGGTGCCTCCGACAGAGGGAGAAACCCCTGTGAAGGGTATTTGGCCTACTCTTCCACCTTGGCCGTGCGTTTTGGAAGAGGGACGAGTACCCACACTTTACCCCACCACATGCGTCTTGTCCATCAAATGACACAGCGGTGGGGAAGGGTACGGAGGGATAATAAATGTGCCCATTGTTTCAACTGGCAAGCCAGGAGATCGAACCGGCGACTTCTGAGCAAGATCCACACATTCCAAAAAGTTATATCACTGTTCTTTTTCTCCTAAGTCTCTCTCGAGCTGTGTTTGGTGCCCCTGTTTTGAGAGATCCACTAAATCTGCCACTACCAAGAGGGCCCCTTTAAGAAACTGCCACACATACACACTCCACACCCACGCACACTATTTCGTCATCGCTTCAAAAGCCTCACGCTGCCTTTAAATGCCTCCCAGCAGCCAACGCAGAAACACAAACACAGCCGCTTCCGGACACGTGTTACGAGTTGCAGTGGCCCTTTGACGCTACGCCGTGAAAAGTTGGGATGGTGATGGAGGGGGTTGGTGATGGCGAATAGCTGTTCAGACCGTTGTCACATTGTACCGAGGGGCCTTCCAATTCACTTTCCATGTGCCTTGCATGCAGAGGGCAAGTAAGTTCCTTTGTAGGCGGATTCATTTAACAGAGGCACCGGTAAATCAGGGTCACATTAATGTGCGCGCACACTTTGCGACTGCATTCCAGACGGCATAACGCATAAATCACTTGGGCCTCTGCTGTAATTGAGCAGTTTGAAAGTAAAATTGCAGTCTTATTAATAAGCTCAAGCATCCCGAGCAAGTATGCGTGTTTGTTCGGCAGTGTGCAAAACACGTGCGCTTTTATTCATATTCGGAGTCTAAATCGAACTCGACGCAGCCAAACTCAGGGAACGTTCAAAGTTGTTACCGGGGGTATTTAAAAATAACACATTTGCCCAAACCCAACAATTCCAGAAATGTAAGTGTTCGGGCCAAAATACACGTCCTGATAAAATAGGCCATCATGTCAATGCTGCCACACATAGTATGCCCGCTTGCTTGTGTGATGCGTGCTTATTAATGTCTATTTAACGATGTTGTTGAGCGGCATGTATGTGTCCAGGGAAATCTGTGACGTCTGCTTGTTTGGTCATTGTTTTGTGTGCGTTTCACTGACAGCGTAAAAACATTAACTATTAACTACATTCACATTGCATCATCATAAAATACCGTGCACATTTAGCCCTGCCTAAACGAGCAATGCGGTAAAATCTAAATTCCATCCATTTGTGAAAGTTTGTACCGAGGACCCTCTTGTTGGCTATCCCACAAAGTCATTGTATGACCCCCTGCCGCCGTAGATGGGATCGACTGGGAATTTAAATCTGTTATCATTGGATTAAACCAAGCTATCTGACCACATTTGCCACCGCTTGCGCATGTACCTATGACACCCACAGATCGAGAAACAGGACCCGCCAATCAATCGCTCAGCACACACGCCGACGTGTCATCCGCGTCCGGAATAACCGCGGCGTGTACAGCTTGCGCAGAGTGTTTGCTTAACGACACGGATGTGTACAGATTTGGCGTTTTCACGAACCGCGGACATTGAACTTTGTGTTGCATTCAAAGCATCGGTGGCCTTAGCCAAACAAATGGGGCTCCACTGAAGGGGCTCAATTACGGCTCCGGGTTCGTGCAACCCAAAGCACTCACCAATGACCCCCCCCCCCTCTCTCACTCCCCTCCCCTCCCCACCACCTCGTTCAAGTTCATGGCACTCGTTACATCACCAATGGCTCTGTTGCACAGCGGTTAAGTAAAATAGACTGGATATATTGAAGGTATTTCTACACTCGCTGTTGTTAATACCAAGGCTTTTTCTGGGGAAGGTCCTGCATTTGAGTGAATGGCCGATTATTCTTGACTTTATTTAATTTCGGTAAAGTCACGTAGATAGAAAATTGATAGATCACGACGTTTCGATCGCAACACAAGCAACCTTCATCAGGTGGGACAACCACAGCAGGATAAACTGCTGACGTACGAAACGTCGTGATCTATTGTCTACCTGTGTGACTTTACCGAAAGAACCAAAGAGTATGGATCCCTGCAGTCACGAAAGCTTCAAATGAAGATTTATTTAATTTGTGTTGTTTTTTTTTTGCAAGGTTGGAAGGAACCCCCAGACGTTCTCTGTGGAACGCTTAATTGTAAACCAATGTTAAAATAAATACAATCCACCAATTCCAATTGGAGACACGCAGTCTCGACGGGCTCTCGATTGTGTTACTAAATCCATTGATAATCCACGAATAAGTCCCATCTCATAGCATAAAGGGGGCTGCTCACGAATATACAGTATCAGCTGTTCCGACAGCTTCAGTGTACAGCACATATCACAATTCACAGCCACAGTCCAAGAGGGTATTCAGTTACATAGCAACCTACACGTGAATCTTGCGAATAGCAAATGTCAGATAATAAATCAAGATACGTGAACACAATCGTATGTTTACGTTTCTTCAATGAGCATCCTTGATCAACGTAACGATATGCACGCACACAGCGCGCGCACGATGCGCTCGTCACATTGAGTACTCACCACACATGGTTTGAAGCGCTGGACAGCACAGACGAAAGCCGGTAACAGGCGAGCGATGGCTAGCTAGGTAATCCTATTGCTTAGGACGTCGTACACACCCAAGCTGATGAGAGCTACAACAATTCAAGAGAGAGAGAGAGGGGGAGGGAGGCGAGAGAGACTGGCACTCACAGAGAAGGAGCAAAAGCGGCTGTCTAAAACACAGAGCGGCGTGTGTGTGAGCTCCGGGATGCTCTGCTGTTTTTATAACCCCCGAGCGCTGTGACGCATGAGAGAGAGAAAGAAGGCGAGGGGGAGAATGAATGAGACTTAAATAATGAATGCCATCGACCCGCCCCGGCGAACGACGAGGCTGGGCGCAACTGCCCTCGAATTACGACGAGATGCGGGTCTCGTGTCGGCTCGAGGGGGATGGGGATGGGGGGGTTGGAGGTATGGTGACGCGCATATAGGTGGAAGGCAATGTACAGACCCCACCCTGGCTACCCACACACACACAACACCCCATCCCTTCACCCCCTCCCATAGACCACATAGAGGATGGAACCAAACCCCGGGCGCGAGACGCACGCTCTTGAGTGACATACGTCACGCACGCGCACGCACGCACGGACGCACGCGCGCGCACCAAGAGGGTGCAGCAGCAGCAGCAGCAGGAGGGGTGCAGCAAGCGCAGCGGATGCCAGCAGCCAGCGGCAACATCCCTTGGTTGTGATTGTCAGCGGTTGGGCAAGAAGCGTTGCGTTGCGTGTCACACACGCGGCGACGCGTTTTGCAAATACTTGCTAGTACTGTAACACGGCGGATGGCCTTGGAGCAGTCTGGACCCTGACTAATCATTTGCCACGATTTAAGGGAGACCGGGGTGGGGGGCAATCTGGTAACGGGTCGTGCATAAATGACGTCACGCGATTTTTGATATTTTTGACCCCCCCCCCCCCCTCTTAGTCACACGGCGTCACAAAAAGTCAGACCCATCCCTCGAATATGACGTCACAAAGCTCTGCCCCCCCCCCCCCCCCCCAAAAATAAACATGCTTCAAATCGCTTTAAACTAAACTATTGTCATTGTAGTGCGTATTTAATGTAGCGCTGCACTCTGATGTCTTAGGAGAAAACATTAAAAAGTATTTAATTAAGTAGAACGTGTTGTCTAAATTTATTTAAAGTTGCGAATTTTAATGTGACGTCACATTTCTCAACCCACCCCCCCCCCCCTTCGTCACACATCGTCACAAATGTCTGACCCCCCTAGGTGCGTGACGTCTTTATGGACGCCCCCTAAGATATTAGTTCTGCATTCTGTATGTGTGGTATGCCGTGGTCTGTATAGTGTGGTAGGAATGGGCTAGTATACGACGTAATGGCACGCTGGTTCGGTACATTTCACAACAAGACATGACCACGGGTGTTGTGAAGAGCACTTGTTGAGAACGGATCCTATTCCTTTACAAGACGGTATTCCCGCAGAGGGAAAACGGATGGATCGGCTTCGTACCAACACTTCCATATTTCCAAACGGTGGCCCAAAGTCAGGACACATTGTAATTGTAACCGTATTTTAACAAATCACGTAGGGTTATTTCATTTAATTGAACAAATGTTCAAATTGACTTCCATGCATGAATTATCTTTTGAAATACATTTTAGGATGTGTTTTTAAATATTAAAACTACTTAATTGAACTCGTTCGTCTTTTGCCAACGTTCCATTTTTAAACGTCATCTGAAAAGGAAGCAGAGAAATGGATATTAAAAGTGATCATCGATATTAACTTAAAGACTTTACGGCTAAAATGTTTTAATGCGAGTGTTAAAATAAACGAAATAACCCAGTGTGTCATGATTTTTTGGCTACCCTGTAAATCGGAACCCCTTCTTATCCACACTTGTGTAAGACACGAAAACTATTGGTGGATTAAGAAGGCATTAATTCTAGACTTGAAGCTTTCGTGACTGCAATGAATCATATTCTTAGGTGTTTTTGGTAAAGTCACGTAGGTAAAACATCAAAATTAATAAAAATAATAAAATAAAAATAAAGATCACGACGTTTAGGAGGCAACACAAGTCTCCGTCATCAGGTGGGACAGTCACAGCCAGATCAGCTGCATCAAGTGAGGCAATGATTTAAGGGATTACATCTTGAATCATTGCCTCACTTGATGCAGCTGATCTGGCTGTGACTGTCCCACCTGATGACGGAGACTTGTGTTGCCTCCGAAACGTCGTGATCTTTATTTTTATTTTATTATTTTTATTAATTTTGATGTTTTACCTACGTGACTTTACCGAAAACACCTAAGAATAGGATTAAGAAGGCTCGCAGATGACAGGAGTTGTCATCCTAACGTTTTCTCTGGATGAAGGTCTGTGGGAGTTGTTCCACCATACTTCACCATGCTGGTCAGTGCATGTCGAAGGTCAACCAAGTAGACATGGAAGATTAGGCCAACAGTTTCAACAACATGCCAACGATGGCCCAACGTTGGCTTCCTGGGAACTTATTATCCAAGACAATTACCCTTTATCTGTGAAACTCGGGTAGCCGTGCGATTTCTAGCTGCATGTCACCGCTGGCAGAAGAGTTGATTTGCTGCTATTCTTCCATGCTCGCCAGACATCTTGGTAGACGTGGGCACTCGCCCACGCTTTAGCCCACCAAAAGTGACCTGCTGATTTACTAACTGACTCAGTGGGTGGACAGAGGCAAAGAGGATACAAGAAATGCGCTCATCGTTTCAACCGGTGCAGTACGGTCAAACGAGGTATGGGGGAGGCCTTCATCCAGCAGTGGATTGACAAAGGGCCGTAAGATTAAAGTCTTACCCAAAGCCTCTCTCAAAAGTGGAAAAAACGCCGCTAAACAGCCCTGTTTAAGATGTCCTTCAGCATGATTTTAAGTGAATTTTATACGGATTTCCCAACTCTCGATCACGTGTGCTTGTTGTAAACAATTGTTTTAGTTTATTTAAAAACATCAATTTATATAATGTAGCATGGAACACATCCAAGAGGACGTCCACCGAGGCGATGGAGCAATTAAATCAAATTAAGGTGCTGCGGTAGCGACATGTTAACTACCTGCTATATGGGTGGTCATGGGTTCGATGTCGACCATGACGCCTGCTGTGTATTTGGAGTTTGCATGGTCTCTCTGTGATCGTGTGGATTTTTCTCCAGGTCCTCCGGTTGCTCTCTCCACATTCAGAAACATGCATTTAGATTATTTGGTTGCTAAACATTTCCACGCGATAAAGCCGCTTCGTTAAGCTATCATTTGTGGCCAGGTGTCTTCTGAAAATGAGATACATAGCTCAACGAGCCTTATCTGGTAAAATAAAAAAGCATTTAATGGTTTAGATTATGTGCAGGTGCTGGGTGTATCACTACGTAACAAAAATTGAGAATTGGCAGTGACTTGGGGAGACCGTACAGCAGTGGATTGAACTTGGCCGATGATGATTATAGTATAATTAGTGACAATATATTGACTTAAAGCTTTCGTGGAGTTCATATTCCTTGGGTCTTTCGGTAAAGCTACGTAGCAATCGTCTTCAAATAAGCAATCGTCTTCAGGTGAAGACGATTGCTTATTTTGATTATTTTTATTCTATCTACGTGGTTTTACCGAAAGACCCACAGAATATAGTGACAATATGTTGATGTTGATTATGTCTGATAAATATTCCAGACTGTTTCGCTGTTTTGTCATTTTGTTCCACGATAATTTACACAAAAAACGGTAACATTGCCCCTCGGTATATGTCAGGACAAAGTCCTCTATGCTGAATACACAGACTTCACCAACTGGATACACATTTACAAAGCAACTTGCACTACGTTCCAATACACGACAGTGTATGTGTGTATGTTCAACTTCTTTTGCACCGTATGTAGCCAAACGTGCAAATCGTAGGTGCGGATTGTTTGCTCTGGGTCATGAGAGTCAACACGCTATAATAAAGCACATTTTATATGCGTAATAGCATTGAGCAATAAGTTACAACCCGCATTTAAAAATATATAATTTCATAAACGAGTCACTTGGCAGGCACACCTCTCAACACATGGAAGACATAGTGGGTGATAAATAATCGTACACCATATACTGTATTGAAATATATTTACAAATAAATGTATATACGGAGGAGAACGGTGGTGCAGTGACGAGCACTCTACGCTAAGAATCCAGTGACCTGATTTCAATACCCAGCCACCGCTCACATCATGGTGATATCTGAACCGGTTTTGGGCCCCCTCCTCACCAATCCCCACTAACGAGTGTGGTGAAGTATGGAATGAAGAAAAACATCATCATCATATATTTCTATACACTAGCATGGTCCGGGTGGGTGGTGTTGTGGTTAGAATGCGTGGCTACAATCACAAGGATTCGATTTTAAATCCAAGTTTGGGGATCGACGCAACCCTTTGTAGATAAACTGGGAAACCAATTTGTGGTTCTCCTCTAGATAATATCATAACAATTCTCTTGATTCATAATCAACGTTTTTGGGTTTAGATCGCGTTATTTATAAATGTGTCGTAACCCTCCACCACCCGACACGGCCAATCAGTAAAAAAGTGTCACGTTGACAAAAGACAAATAGTTCACTGCTTTAGCCCACCGGTGTGTTGAAGCGTGAAACCACAACATTTACAATTTGAGTACGACGTTTCGCTGGTAATTACATCCAGCATCATCGGGCAATTCGCCACAATGGTGACACTTTTTTACTGATTGGCCGTGTCGGTTGGTGGAGGGTTACGACACATTTATAAATAACGCGATCTAAACCCAAAAACGTTGATTATGAATAATATTGGTCGCGAAAGCCTACGTGTTAAATTCCCTTGATCTTCACAGGGAGAAGGCTCACAGTCTCAAGACTGTGTGCCACGGTGGCGAGATGTTAATAACCTACCTCGCCTAGTATGCATGAGCACGTGACTTGAATCTCGACCCTGACGCCTGCTGTATATCTGGAGTTTGCGGTGTCTCTCTCCACGTGGTCGCGTCGATTTTTCACCAACTCCTCCGGGTTTTCCCCTCCACATTTATAATCAACATCACGCGTTTCGAGCATTTGGCTGCTGTACATTTCCACATGATGACGATAAGCCACGTCGCTGAGCTATCATGTGTGGCCAGGTGGCTTCTGAAAAAGAGCTTACATAGCTCAGTGGGCCTTAGCTGGTCAAATAAAATAGAAATAGTGCAATAGGGCAGGAAACCGGAGTAATTGGCGAAAGTCGACCTATGTATGCAAGGGTAACGCATATCTCCACACAGATAGATTGCATAGATTGCTGTACCGCAGTCTTCTGGCCACCTCAAAGCCCAAGCCTGTGTAACAACACCTGGTTTTACTCTTTGATTCTTTCGGTAAAGTCACGTAGAAAGAAAATAAATTAAATAATAGAATACGACGCTTCGATTGCAATCGATCTTGTTTCCCTCGGTCACTTCGGGGTGGATTCATTGACATGATAATTTCTCTGCTCCATCAGCTGCCCCAGCAGACCCACCTCTCTCTCTCTCTGCCCCCCCCCCCTTCTTTCTATTTAAGGCCTCGACATAGAGGCATTGGGTCTCTGTGTGTCTATGTTGTGTGTCTCTGTGTTGTCTCTCTCTGCTTGTGTGTCTGTCTGCGTGTCTCCGCGTCTGTGTTTTGTCTCTCTCTCAAATTTAGTTCTACGTGATGACGGTTGCTTGTGTTGCAATCGAAACGTCGTACTCTATTATTTAATTTATTTTCTTTCTACGTGACTTTACCGAAAGAACCAAAGAGTAATTTTTGCAGTCACGAAAGCTTCAAATCAAGTTTGAAACACCTGGTGTCTCCAGGGCATTCACCCATTAAAATGCTAGTCAGGGTTTAATCCTACTTTCAGGGTGATTTTTGAATGGGCAATTACCAATGGTTTAGGACTTAATATATAGGATTCATGCTGCCACACGCTCGTTTGAGCAGAACACTTACCTCATTGTTTTATATTATATATGCACAAGTGCAATGACAGTTTGATACATTTCAAGTCACAATAAGTCCACGCACAGTAAGTGATTTGGGTCAAGTATTTAAAACGTGAAGACCAGAGGTTCCATCTGAAGGGATTAAACCCAGGTGAAATATTTCCATTACAAACATGTTTGCGTACTAACAATTGCATTTTGAAGCAAATTATCTTGCAATGTGTTGTCATTTAATCCGACATCCATTATTATCATAGCAGCTGTAGAGTGTCTCACGGAAGCTTAATGATGATGATAGTCTAAAAATGAATGCACACAACAATCTAGTGTTTCTGCAAGCTAGTCTGCTGAAAAGTCTACGGAGGAAATAAACCCCTCGATAATCTCAAAATTGTATTTAAAAACCTCACGTGATGTTGGAGGTACGAAACACAGCTTTAGTCACCGATGTCCTGATATATATAATGCTGTACAACTATCCACACACACGCCCAGAACTCCCTTTATTGACATTCCGATGCAAGTGTATTTTGATGTATTACATCGTCTTTGCAATTATGCAATGCTCAAGGTCCCACAATAACTCATCCATCGCATGGTGTTCTCTTACACCTCGGGAGTTCCACACCATGACACGCCACGAACATTGACCCTGCACACAATCCACGTCTTGTTCACGCATCTCACACCTCAACTCGGCGGAGACACGTGTGAAGCACTGCTTCAAATTCGATGTTCGTGATGGATTCTATTTTTTTAACAAACATCGGTGGTAAGACATTCGTGGAATATTGCTATGGAATGACCTTATCCTAGAAGTAGATATATCATGGATGATAATGTTGTTGATAACCTTGTTGCAGAAGGAAAACAAACACTCTTCGTTTCTGCTACATCTATTTAAAACAAACTGAAGTGGGCCACATTTGCAGAATGTCAAATGGAAATGCTTGTGTGTCCATAAAAAACACGCTTTTAAAATTACCTAAAAATACTCAATTTGCGTGACGCAGCAACGTTATCAGCCTCCAATAAATGTACTGTCGACTGCGTAACATCGTGATTTCGTAATAGCCTCGTGCTATGAAAGTGGCGCAGATGTCAAATTCACCACATCATCATCATTAATTGTCATTGCATTTGGCGCCTTGAGCCTTTTTGTGAAAAAGGCAAATTATGATTGTGAAATACTTGACTTTGGCATAATGCATTGGCCATGCTGACAAATCAGTGCATGCAAATCACTCACCACTTCTCTTTCTGAGAAGTCGGTCTGCTTCTGGTAATGTGAGACCCGGGCAAAAATCAATCCTCTGCAATGTTGTCAGATTTTTTTTTTTATATAATAATGGTGATAAAGGTTCAGCCCTTCATTTGCGTTGTCACGCCACTTGCTGGTGGAAGAGCTTCCACGAGACCAAAATCGAGTCTACACCCTAGATAGGAGATCTAATTGATCAGACGACCGCTGGACCTGTTCTTTAAATTAAATCTTGAATTGTCACGCGAGACACGTCTGTGTACAAAATTTCAGCTCGCTAGACTTCGTAGATCCGAATATATTAAACGTCAAAGATTTGAAAGAATATGAACGTACAACACGGCGAGTTAAATAAAAGTGTGTAATAAAAATGTGTAAAAACCATTACACCGTGTATGTGTGGAATTATAAAATAAATAATTTAACCCATAAAAAATGAGACGTGGATTTTTTTTTCTAGATTTAGCGATAATTCAACGTGTAAAATTACTGCCATAATTTCATGCTCATATATGATTTGCTTTCCAGTTTCACACTGCAATGTATAATTTAAATAATAGATGGACATTAATTATTTAGCAACACAATATTCATAGATGATTCTCCAAAAACACTTTCTAGAAAGTTGTTTCATGATATGTTTGCAATTTCTTCATTACTATTATATAAATCATCCCATCTTGATTTAAAGCTTTCGTGACTGCAGGAATACATATTATTGGGACCCTTTTCTAAAAATTACTGCTTGCGTTACGATCGAAACGTCGTAGTTTTCTGTTATTTTTTATTATTTTCTTTGAACCTATCTACGTGACTTTACCGAAAGACCCAAGAATATGAATCCACCCAATTGCTTTGCTTTTCTCTTCCTTACTCGGCATTTATTCTCTTCAACTTGTGTTACACTTCCTCGTTGTGTATGTTTTTCTACTCATACGTGTACCTTAAAATATGCAAGTTCAAATATCACTCGCCGCTGATGTTAGCCGTGGCCAGGAATCTAACCCTCGTTTCCAGGTTCACGTCGCAGACGCGCTGAACCACGTCTGTCACCACCAAAGCCGCATTGTATCAACAAAGATTAACCAGCAACATATAATCGGTGATCTAAATATTATTCTTGGTTCTTTCGGTAAAGTCACGTAGAAGGGAAAATAATAAAATAAAAATAAAACCTAATAAAATTAAATTCTCACGACGTTTCGGCACACAACACAAGCATCCGTCCTCAGGTGAAGAACAGAGCTGTCTGAAAAACAGCGTCGTAATGAACACTGCTAAGCTTGGCAGCGTATATTTTATCTGGGTGGGAGCAGCAGATTGCCTTGACAAAGGAGTTTACATATAGCAGTGTTCATTACGACGCTGTTTTTCAGACAGCTCTGTTCTTTACCTGAGGACGGCTGCTTGTGTTGTGGCCGAAACGTCGTGAGAATTTTATTTTATTATGTTTAATTTTTATTTTATTATTTCCCTTCTACGTGACTTTACCGAGAGAACCAAGAAGATTAATCCATGCAGTCACGAAAGCTTTAAATCGAAAAATAAAAGATGTAAATATTTCCACAACACCCAGAAAATCGTGCATAAGAACAGACACGACCAACGCCTCTTCATGGGGGTGGCATGTCTCACAAAAGCTATCTTGATGCTAAACAGAAACTCAGAGATTGCGTGGCAAACCTGTTCGCTCGGTCGCCGCTGGCTGTTTGCAAACCAATGGGCACCATATTTGAAATGCCAGCGTTGGTCCTTGTCTTAACATAACATACAGGTTTAACCCGTAGGCTTTCGCGACCAATATTATTCATAATAAAGTTTTTGGGTTAGATCGCGTTATTCTGGCGAATTTCCCGATGATGCTGGATGCAATTACCAGCGAAACGTCGTACTCAAAAATGGTAAATGTTGTGGTTTCACTCTTCAACACACCGGTGGGCTAAAGTAGTGAACTATTTGTCTTTTGCCAACGTGACACTTTTTTGCTGATTGGCCGTGTCGGGTGGTGGAGGGTTACGACACATTTATAAATAACGCGATCTAATCCAAAAACATTTATTATGAATAACACACAGGGTTTGTGCGGATGGCAGACAGGGTCGTTATTCCGCCTGTGCGGATCATGACTGCGTAGCCGACAGGATTGTTCTGCCTCGGTGAGATCATGTCTGCGAGGAACAAACTGCTGGGCGGCTGGGATTTGCAAAGTATGCTCTGGCAGTTGGAACCAGAATCCACTTTCATGAATTAACGGACATTGATCGTCATTGTGAAAACACGAGGCAAGAGTCGATTCTTATTTTCTTTCGTGTTCACTTGAAAGGGCCGCACCTGTCGCGGGAAGTGCGTGTTTGGATTTTCGTCATCATTTTATTTTTAGACGATGTGGAAACGAATCGTTTAGAGGTCACATGAATGTCAGATAATAAAGCCAAACAGAAGCCCCTTGAACGGAGTACTGTAATTATATTTACTGCCCACACATTGCAATGCTCAAACAAGGATTGGGCGGTGCTAATTTCGTCCGATACAAATTGCGTGTGTAAGAATCGATGTTTATTTTTGATTCATGTATGTCACGGCGAACCCGTTCACAGACTCTTCAACAACAAAAAACCCCACCAATCAATTCTTAAGTAGGGAATCTCAACCCGGAATACGCGACATTCCATTCAGTCGCTCGGAGGAAGGGGACGTGGTGGTGGATTATTTCATCACCACTGCACAGTGGCGTAGTGACTACATCATCACCCCAGTCGGTGCGGCAATGGGACAGGTGGGGCCCCAGCGTTTGATGTGTCACGCGCGGTCGCACCTAGGGCTATGACATGTCGCGACTCGTAACCGCATCGTTACGCTCACGGTTTCGAGCATTTAACGCTGCAGGGGCGCTCCGTCTTCGCAAAATAAGTGTTTTTTGTTCTTTTACACTGTTGTTGAAAAACACATCTCGCTGTGGTTGTCAAGGGGGGCCCCCCAACTCGTCGCTTTGGCCACCAGAGGGGGTCGAGGCACCCCCTGGATGCAGTGCCGGTTATCCCGGGAGCAAAAGTAGCTACATATGCTACGGGCCCCGCACTTTCAAAGGCCCCCGCGCTGAACGCTTTCAAGCTATCAATTCCGGTTCAGTGATTCTGCACTTGCTCTATTACTATAGTACTATACTGCCTTCAACTTTTATTAACGACTGGGTGTTTAAGGTTATCTGGCTGTATAGCAAATGAAAAAATACAATTACTTTACTATGCAAGTAAAAAATGTGTTTTAATATTTACGTGTTATTTTTTTATTTAGGGCCCCTTCATAACATATGCTACAGGCCTCGCACTAGCTTCATCCGGCACTGCCTGCCTACCCCCACGCAAGTTACGCTAACTGCTGCGCTGTATACACTTTAGACTTTCCATATACAGTATTGGTCTCATGCAATACGGCCGTGTCCATCACAAATGTGGCTTTTGTAATAATACTGTAATAATCATAATGAGAAGTTGTATAGCCCCGTAGCACGGTGAGCCATCACACGGGCGCTGGTAGACCACTGCCGATGCGTGTGTGCGGTACGACGGTTATGGGGAGCGGTGGCGCAGTGGTTAGCGCACTGCGCTACGAACCCTGCCACCTGAGTTCGATTTTCGCTCATGGCCAACATCGGTGACGAATATTTTAACCGGTCCTGGGTCTCTCCTAGGTCGACTCAGCCTTAAATGAGTACCTAGTGGAGTGCGTGAACATCAGCGCTGGGGAGACAAAGGCGAACGAGCGTGGTGCTGGCCACCGACCCCCTCGTGTGCCACAGTGCCGGCCTTCATAGGTGCTCGCTAACAGCACTTGCCCCAACAGTCTCTTATAGGCTATACGGGGGATTCATATTCTTGGTTCTTTCGGTAAAGTCACGTAGAAGGGAAACAATAAAATGATAAAAATATGAAACGAAAAAATTCTCACGACGTTTCGCCTGCAACACAAGCAATCATCATCAGGTGTGAAAAACACAGCAATAAAATTGTCTTGCTGTGTTTTGTATTATGATTGCTTGTGTTGCAGTCGACACGTCGTGAGAATTGTATTTTTTATATTTTTATTATTTTATTGTTTCCCTTCTACGTGACTTTACCGAAAGAACCAAGAATATAAACCCCTGCAGTCACGAAAGCTTTAAATACAATTTTATATGGGGGATCTTTGTCTTTTTTCGTGGGTCACGAAGGTGAATCTTTCCACCGCTCTGCTGGCGGTGGTGATAAGTCAGCCATGTAAGTTCCAAAAGTCCTACAGCAGGAGCCAGTCTCGGCATGAAATGACTCCAATTGACTTTACGCATTTCTCCGGCTATGGAGTTGTTTGATTGTGCGCTGAGTCTACCGAAGTCTGGAAGTTGAACTCCTTATCTTCGGCTTCGACTGTGACCAATTCGCTTGGAATGGAGCCCGATCTCATCAGATCTCAGAAGCTAAGCAGGCTTGAGCCTGGATAGTGTGTGCGAGATATGGGTGAACTTGCATTAGTGCCCATAATTACATGGTTTTGTTTTGGGTTAGATCGCATTCGATCGCGTTGTGTGCGCATCGTCTACGCGATCTAACCCCCCAAAAAACTTGCATTATGGATGATATTGGTCGCGAAAGCCTACGTGTTAAATTGCAATTGTGGATTTAGTGAATCCTGATTTAAGCTATCGTGTTCATTAACACGTTTGGGTTTTTTTTTTTTGGGGGGGGTGCAAATATTTGTATGCGTGCTCTATCATGTTAACCTTCAAACGCTCGCTGTTTGATACTTGATTTGCCCCCCACGTCTGAGCTGCAATATGGTAAATGCAATTGCAGAGATCTCACATCACACGGCATCACTGCAGTGGCCAAAATAACATGCTGATCTGTATCGACTGCCGCCAGGGAGAATAATAACGCAGCCGATAGACGGACAGAAACATCGAGTGACACTCCAAGTGAGTTCAATAACACTCCGTTTAAACTTTTCACTTGATAGGTTCCTCGCTTTTCGTCGGTTCTTTTGATGGTAGAGGCAGAATTTAAATTAGACTGAAAGTAATACGCGCACCATCGCATACAACTAACTCAAAATAATAACGAGAGTCGCTGTGGAGGATATAAATAACATACATGTACAGACAATGTCAAGGAAGTCTGACTCTACTGATGAGATGCGAAACATTGAGATCATTCCTGAGTTGTCTTTGAGCTGTACGCCTTTTGGCGTCCTCTGGTCGAGCACCAATTGGGTCGAGGCTCAAAAGAAAGCCGTCCCTTGGTGTGGACCAATCAGTTTCAAGGATAATGCATATAT
The DNA here is from genome assembly GCF_015708825.2 of Lethenteron reissneri. Taxonomy (NCBI): domain Eukaryota; kingdom Metazoa; phylum Chordata; class Hyperoartia; order Petromyzontiformes; family Petromyzontidae; genus Lethenteron; species Lethenteron reissneri. The sequence continues at coordinate 8,546,129 of NC_083825.1, read as the reverse complement.
TATCATAGTATGTTTTTTGTTTGCATTTTGACTGCAAGTATTGTGGTTAATGCAGACATAAATCCTCGTAAAAAGGTTTCAGTTTTGTTGCCATAAAAAAGGGGAAAACCCCTATTTTCATTCCTGAGTTGTCGTGTTTAGAATTAATGCTGCTGATGCACTCTTAAGAAGGCTGTGCGGCTGATGGGATGTGACAAGGATACGTGAAAGAGACGTTACTTGCTCATTTATTTAGTGACGGTACACAATTATATCGACATATCTGTCAACCCATACGGTTTTCCCGTATTCTTGTGCAGGGAAATTGAGTTTTCAGGTCCATACGGCATACAGCCGTTTCAATATGGACAACAAAAATAGTGTGTTTGTGTTTCTACCTTGTGATGGGACTTTGTCGGATGAACGTTGAGATTTATAAGGGACACGGGGTGACCAATAATTCTAGATTTGAAGCTTTCGTGACTGCAAGGATTCATATTCTTAGGTTTTTTCGGTAAAGTCACGTAGGTAAAAAAAAACTTGAAATTAATAATTATAAAATTCACGACGTTTCGGAGGCAACACAAGCTTCCGTCTTCAGGTAGAACTTACTTGATACAGCTGTCGTGCTGTGACGGTTCCACCTGAAGACGGAAGCTTGTGTTGCCTCCGAAACGTCGTGATTTTTATTTTATTTTTATTCTACTTTTATTAATTTTAATTTTTTACCTACGTGACTTTACCCAAAAAACCTAAGAATCTGGCCAATAATGTCTGAATTGGTCTGTAATAAGGCAGGGCACTGATAAGGGGTTGACAGGTATGCATCGATACATGAGCATCAGCTTATGCCTGCACAAATACATGTCGACATAACAGTCCAACATGCTGATCTTGTCAAAGAGCATTCACCATCACACAAACTCCGGTCATCCTCGCAGCAACAGAAGCGGCTTTTGGCTAACCATCAAACAAAGACGGCGATTACCGCATCGCGCGCTTTCATATGCGCTTCTGTGGCCGTCTGGAACGCTCCTCCTTCCGATATTAGGAATACACCGGAGCTATGCACTTTTGAATCTAGATTGAAGACTAATTTCTTTAGAACTGCTTCTTGTGTTAAATTGTAAAATGTGTTGTCCCCTGCACCTACGATTCGCTTGGTTGGCTACGTACGGTGCGGAAGAAGTTCAACATATAATTCCTTGGCTGCCACTCCACTATTATTCTTCACCGGCAGCCCCCTTAGTTATCTTAACGCACGTAAATACTCGACGTAAAACTACACAGCATACTATGTTTAACGTGCAGTTCATACGTACGTACGTACGTGCACACAAACGCTACGTATGCCCGAACAATATAAGCGTGTTAAACTTTGTCCCCCAAGGCGCTGGCAAAAAAAAAGATAGCGTACTCCGAAACATTGCACCCAACTCTACAATGTTGAACGCGTTGACGATCAACAGAGGACCCATTACTGTCAAGTATAGAGAGACGTAATCAAAGCAGTGTGCGGGGGAGGCTCGAGGTCAATAAACACAGCTCTTGGCATGGATAAGCTCGTGCGGACCGATGCAACCGGGGGGGGGAGGGATGGTGGGAGCTTCCCTCGCTGCCAACACTGCAAACCCCGTTCCGTATGGCGGACCGTCATCTGCCCGTTGCCAAACTCATGCGCATGTGGTTAGGGAACCCCCGGGGGGGCGGGGGGGGAGTAAAAGTTCGCCACTTCGACGGTGTTTGTTCCTGGTCAGCACAATGTGCATCGCGTTGTCGTGTATTTGCTCAAGTTTATATATTTTTTTTAAGGCACGTAACGTGCTCTTTCTTAGGGGCCGTCCATAAATGACGTCACGCACCTAGGGGGGGGGGGGGGTCAGGCTTCAAATAAATATAGACAACACGTTCTACTTAATTAAATAGACTTTTTAATAAATGTTTTCTCCTACAACATCAGAGTGCAGCGCCACATTAAATACGCACTACAATGACAATAGTTTAAAGCGATTTGAAGTATGTATTATATTTTGGGGGGGGGGGGCAGAGCTTTGTGACGTCATATTTGAGGGGGGGGGTCTGACTTTTTGTGACGCCGTGTGACGAAGGGGGGGGGGGGGGTCAAAAGTCGTCCAAAATCGCGTGACGTCATTTATGGACGGCCCCTTATGACAGATGCTACGAAAGTAATGCCTCCTACCCCCCCTCCAACTTCACCCCCCCCCTCCCAATAACTCTCATACAAAACGTAGAGATTCGTAGTAATGTGATGACCTATTGGGCTTCACTCAACATAGTCTCCGTCCTCTTTTTGTCTCAGCAGTTGTGCCGACAAGGATTGATGAACGTCATATGACCATTTTGTGAACTACATGGCGTGTTCGGTGTGAGAGTGACCGGCGTTGGCTGTGTGGCAGAGGTCGCAATCGGGTACCCGATACCCGTACCCTACCCGATACCTGGCTACCCGTACCCAGCCGGGTACGGGTACCCATTTGCGACCCTAGTGCGGCCTGGTACGAGTAAGGAATCAAAACCCATTTTTCGATTTAAAGCTTTCGTGACTGCAGGAAAGATTATTTTATTATGTTTAATTTTTGTTATTTTATTACTTCCCTTCTACGTGACTTTACCGAAAGAACCAAGAAGATGAATCAAAACCCGTTTGCGACCTCTGCTGTGTGGTGGATGGGGCAGCTCATTCCACCCGAACTATGTAGTGGCATCTGGCTGGCCATCGAACAAAGACGGTCACTGGCATCGTGCGCTTTTAGATGCCCTTCTGCGGCCGTCTGGAACGTTCTTCCTTCTGATATTAGTGTTGAGGCGTAAATGATGACTCGGAGGAAGATCGTCATGTAAGGGATTGCGCCAGTTATTTATTAAGGGTTTAGACAACTTCCCCCAGGGGTAGGGGTCCTTCACTAGGTTCCTCGCACGAACCTAAACTCGATCTCTTCCTTAGCTCGGCTAGCTCCGGTCTCTCTCCCTCGAGTCGGATCGGGGACTGAGCCAACTCCACCGACCGGGGAGAAAAGCACCACCTATGACTACCACCGGCTTCTTTCTCAACTCTCTCTCTCAGCTCTACCCCTGACTGGCAATACAACCATCCACCATCCCGGGCTCCCAAAGTGACCCCGGTTTCGTCACGGGGTCCCCCTTAAGTACCTATAGGAGACATGACGTCATCGCCCCACCCAGCGCGCATGACGCCACGTTCCATGACGTCATCGCCCTGCCCAGCGCGCATAACGCCACGTACCCATATTACTCCTCTACATTAGGAAACAACTGGGAGCTATGCACTTTTAAATCTAGATTTAAATATAATAATTTATTTAGAATAGATTCTTGTGTCCAGTTTGTTGTACTTCCCTGATGAACACCATTGGCTACGTTCGGTGCGAAAGAAGTTCAACATACACACAGTATTGTAATCTGATGTTCTCTGACTCCGTGTGTTGGCTGACATTTGAAAGAGTGCTTCTGCCAATTGACGCCTATGCTCTGGAGTCAGTTGGCCATACTGATGTTACCATGGTTGCCTCAATGTCTGTTTAACGCGTTGGCTTTCACAGAACAATACTATCCATAGTTCTAGATTTGAAGCTTTCGTGACTGCAAGGATTCATATTCTTAGGTTTTTTCGGTAAAGTCACGTAGGTAAAACATCAAAATTAATAAAAATAAAATAAAGATCACGACGTTTCGGAGGCAACACAAGTCTCCGTCATCAGGTGGGACCGTCACAGCCAGATTAGCTGCATCAAGTGAGGCAATGATTCAAGATGTAATCCCTTAAAAGCCAGTTGAGGGGGGAGGAGAGGGGGGGGGGAGCTCATCAGAATGTGGTAGCCAATGAATGGAACGTATCGGGAGGGAGGGGGGCGGGGCCAAAAGGGTGGGCGACGGCGTGGAAGCGATTGTGCGCAAGCGACAAACTGCTGCACACGCCAACGTCTTGGACAGAGAGGGGGAGGGGGAGGCCTGATACACATGATAGAAAAGAAAAGAAAATGCGTATGTTTATACCAATGCTGGCTGAACAATGAAGGGATTACTGTTAAACACTGGGGAAGTTAACACTCGGTAAAGTAAAGTAAAATAGTGCCTGTCAGATAAGATGGTCCAAAAAAGTGTAATTAAGTCTTTTTTTTGCGTGGTTAATAACATCTTTCCAATGATTACTAAGTTTGTACCCATCATCACGGTTTAAATTATGTCTGTGTTTGTATATTTGTATGGCTTCGTGTACAAACCTTTGATGGTAGCCAGGAGGTTTGCAGAGAACCTTGGTCTCGGAAAAGACAATTTCATGAGAGCCCACCGAGTTGTAGCAATGATCGGCAACCGCCGAAGAATCAGTTCTGCCGTGTTTCAGATCTGACTATCCATAGTAGATGTGTTTTGGGTTAGATTGCGTAAATATAAATGTGTCGTTAAACCCGCCATCAACCGACACAGCCAACTAGTAAGGTTTGTCGCGTAAACAGAACGTGGCCAATTCGTCACGAGTACAACACACCGGTGTGTTGGAGAGCCAAGCCACAACATTTCAATGTGCCAGCAAAGTGTCTCGAATTGGACATCTTGTTGGCACATAACCATGACGAGCGGCGCAGCCAGTAAATATTCGACCACGTGAACGCAACGCGTCACAAAAAGAACAGCTCTCCATTGTATTTACGATGTCAACGTCATCGGTGCCACTTGTGGCGAGATGTTCACTACCTGTGTTGGAGATTAAACCCACGGCATTGACGATTCAAGGACGACATTTCGTCGGAATAATGACAATCAGCCTCATCGGGCGCACGGCCAGAGTTGTGGAGGAATCCTGTTGCGGTCTAAAATAGAGGGGGGGGGATAAATGTGATAAATGTGATAAATGTGATCAATAAATGTCTACGTCCTTCCTGAGTGCTGCCCCCCCCCCCCCCCCCAATTGGTTTAATGTGGACTCCTGGACTCTGGCCTCTTTGGCTCCGGGATTTGTGCCTTTTCCCCATCGGTCCACAGTGGTTTGCCGCGGTTTTGTCCGCTCCCCCCCCCCCCACATCTCTCTCTCTCCGTCTCTGCCAGGAGTCCCTCTCGCCTTCTCCCTGGATTTTGTTTCCTCTGCTCCCTGCGTCGCTGTCAACCTACTCCCCAGCGTTTTCCCTACTTTTATAAATGCATCTTGAGGATGCCGTTGCGTTGAGACCGCAGTTGGAGTTGTTGTTGCTGTTGCAGAGTTGACGCTGACAGCGACTTGAACGCACAACCTTGCAATCATGAACCCAAGGGATTTCGTGAGTGCTGTATTTCCAACTCAGCTGTATTAATACGTTTAACATACTCTGCGTTCAGCGTGACTGTCTGACATGCTGTCATTAAATATGTAGCTCACCTATTGACAATGTTTATCAGAAAATCAGAATCCGAATATTTACGTATACTGGAGGAATCCGATGAGCTATAAAGCTCTTTATCACACATGTCCAGTAGGGGCAGGTAAGAACGTTACAGCAACAAGCAATACAAAAACATGATAGTAGTGCAAAGTATAGGAAATATAAACAAATCACCTAAAGATATACAAATACAACTCAACCAAAGCCATCATACCACGAAAAGCCCACCGAGGTATTAACCTCATTTTCAGAAGCGACCCTGCCACAAATGATAGCTCACCAAAATGGGCCATCACTTAGACACTTAAATCACCAAAATATTTATCAAAATAATCTTCATGCATGTTTCCAAATGTGGAGGGAAAAGCTGGAGGATCCTAGGCAATGTTCGGTGCGCATAGCATGTGCTCTGTACGAACAGCATATATTGTCACAGTTATATAATGTAAAAAAAAATATATTCTTTGCAAAGGTTCATGAATATTTCATATTTTTCAAAGCCAATATTTTTTGGACTCAATTTCACACTAAACTGAAGTAAATGAATATGTTAGTAGCTGCATACTGGAAGTAATTTGTTAGAAGAGGGATTTAACTTGCAGTCCTTTATGTGAAATAGTCTAATTTGAAGTAATGATAAGTCGAAATGATCAAGGAGGCTCTGTTATTGAATTGGAAACACTTTGATGATGAAGTCCAGTTACAAGCAATTTGAAATATAAATTATTTGTCTATCAGAGGAGAACACTGTGCAGGAAATAAGCAGGGAATGAAAATCGTGCATACGAATGAATTTTGTAACGCGTTTGTCCGTGGAAATATTTAATAGCTCAACTAAATGGCCTATCATGTGGAAATATATAGTAAAACTCTAGACGCATAACAATAGGGTTATTCCCCTTTTTTCTGGTAACAAAACTGAAACCTTTTACAAGGAATCATGTCTGCATTAACCACAATACTTGTGCCCAAAATGCAAACAAAAAACACGCACTGATAATATATGCATTGTCATTGAAACTGATTGGTCCACACCAGAGACGGCTTTCTTTTGAGCCTCGTCTCAATTGGTGCTAGACCAGAGGACGCCAAAAGGCGCACAGCTCAAAGACAATGCACTATCAAAGTAATGAGGGCTCGGGGTAAGCATCTACATCATCAGACCTCCTTTGCTAGTACCAAAATATAATAATAGGGTTTTCCCCTTTTTTCTGGAAACAAAGCTGAAACCTTTTTACAATCAGCTGTTCAGATGTTAAAACACCATACTGAAACTTTTTACAAGGAATCGTGTCTGCATTAACCACAATAACTTGTGGTCAGAATGCAAACAAAATAAATAAGGGGTGGTCCGAGACAGGTTCTGATTTTCCCCACTCGTGTCGGTCTGGGAGCGGGAATCGAACTCGGGTCGCCGGATTCCTCATGTTAAATTTGAATCACAGTTCCTATGATCACTGTTGTTACATTGTTTTTATAGCTTTATGTTGGTGATTTCGAAAACATATGGTTAAGCCATGTTTCTTGCGGAATTGGCCTGATAACTTTAATCTAAATTGTCTTATGGTTGTTATTGTTTGCCTTGCATCACACTGGGATTTTTGCACACAGCGCTGTAATACGGTGTTTTTTTCTGGAATATTGGCTGGTTTATCCAGGATGTTTCTGTTGCGCGTAGTCGCTTTAAGATGTTCTCTGCTCATATTTAGTTTGTTGCGGTTGCACCCGACTATGAGCCGCATGGCTCACAGGGCTATACCTAATAAATGAAACTTGAAAACTTGAAACTTGAACTATGCCACCGGTTTTTGCTGTTATGCACCGTACACTAAACACCCATGCGCTCGCTATATAGCAAACGCGTGTGTGTGTGCCATGTATATCCTGTACATAGATGGCTTTAGTGCGAAAGCAGAGTAGGCTTTGCAAACAGTAACTCACTTGTTCAGGACCTTTTTTTTTACTAATTGGAAAATGTGCTGCCACTATGGGGAGCCAGGAGCAGGGAGCTCGAGGTAAAGACGACACTTGGTTGGGACTCCGCCTCCCCTCGCAGTGGTTCTCAACCTCGTGTCACTAACTGTACCCCTTGTTTAATTTTGTTTGTTAGGCGCCACGGTGGCGAGATGTTAACTGCCTCACCTGGTATACAGGACAGTGCCGGACTAAGCTAGTGCGGGGCCTGTAGCATATGTTAGAAAGGGGCCCTAAATAAAAAAAACATAAATATAAATAAATACTTGCATAGTAAAGTAATTGGATGTTTTAATTTGCTATACAGCCAGACAATACGACAAATTGATAATCTTAAACATCCAGTCGGTCATAAAAGTTAAAGGCAGTATAGTACTATAGTAATAAAGCAAGTGTAGAATCACTGAACCGGAATTGATAGCTTGAAATCGTTTAGCGCGGGACCCTTGAAAGTGCGGGGCCCGTAGCTACATATGTAGCTACTTTTGCTACTAGAATAATCCGGCACTGATACAGGACGGACGTGGGTTCGATCCCGACTCTGACGCCTGCTGTATATTTGGAGTTTGCGTCTCTGTCTCATCATCATCATCACGGTGGTTAGGAGATCTTAACTACCTCGCCTGGTATGCAGGAGGTCGTGGGTTCGATCCCGACCCTGACGCTGCTGTATATTTGGAGTTTGCGTCTCTCTCTCTCTCATCATCATCATCACGGTGGCTAGGAGATCTTAACTACCTCGCCTGGTATGAAGGAGGTCGTGGGTTCGATCCCGACCCTGACGCTGCTGTATATTTGGAGTTTGCGTCTCTCTCTCATCATCATCATCACGGTGGCTAGGAGATCTTAACTACCTCGCCTGGTATGCAGGAGGCCGTGGGTTCGATCCCGACCCTGACGCCTGCTGTATATTTGGAGTTTGCGTGTCTCTCTCCCCGTGGTTGTGTGGATTTTTCTCCAGGTTCTCCGGTTTTGCCCTCCACATTTAGAATTGTGCGTTTAGAATATTTGGCTGCTGTACATTTCCACACGATGAGCCACTTCGTTGAGCTATCATTTGTGGCCAGGTCGCTTCTGAAAAAGAGCTGTATAGTTCAGTGGGCCTTGTCTGGGTGAAAAATAAATTGTTTCTTTGTTGTCAACTGAGTACCCTCTTCCCTGACCCATCATGGTTCTGAGAAATGTGTGAACAATGAACATCAATGTTTTAACCAGTTGTCCATTTTTGTGAGGTATACTCACTAGCTAGTAACTGTAAGCGAATAAAAAAACTAATTGAACGAACGTTCTGTATGCACGACGTCATTTATTCCCGCTCGCTGGTACCTCTTGGAAACCACATTGTTCTAATATCATTGAGTTTAGACAGGCCTTTTATGGGGCCGTCCATAAATGACGTCACGCGATTTTGGACGATTTTTGACCCCCCCCCCCCCGCACGTCACACGGCGTCACAAAAAGTCAGACCCCCCCTCAAATATGACGTCACAAAGCACTGCCCCCCCCCCCAAAATAAAACATGCTTCAAATCGCTTTAAACTATTGTCATTGTAGTGCGTATTTAATGTGGCGCTGCACTCTGATGTTGTCGGAGAAAACATTTTTTTAAACGTTTATTTAATTAAGTAGAACGTGTCTATATATATTTAAAGTTGCGCATTTTGATGTGACGTCACATTTCTCAACCCCCCCCCCCCCCCTCGTCACACATCGTCACAAATGTCTGACCCCCCCCCCCCCTAGGTGCGTGACGTCATTTATGAACGGCTCCTATATCGTTCTCGGCTACCATAAGGCTACAAATGCTATCGTGGTTATTTTACATTGCCAGATCCATGCACGATTATTCACCAATGACTCTCATGTATGATATAATTTCACACATCAACATTTTTTTTTTAATCACCTCATGTAACCCCCCTGGGACATTTCCACGTAGCCCCAAGAGGTGGGTGGGGGCGGGGTGACCGCGTGCCCCACTCCCCGGTTGAGAACCACAGTCCCAGAGAACCCCCCGTGGGCTATGCACCCCCGCTGTGTGGCTGTAACCCTTCCTTGCGTGCCCCCCCCCCTCCCATACAACGATCGTACGACACGTGACGCTGAGCGAGATTGTTTTTTTCTCTCTCTCACTCTCTCTTCCTTCCTTTCCCAGATGATTTTCGATTTTGGCTGCGCGTGTGCATGCGGTGCGTTGAGCGAAGCTCACGGCCTGTTGTTGCGATGGTTAAACAAGGCTCCCCCGAACACAGCCGATTTTTTTACACATCGCGATCCGCACTCGTGGATAGGCCACACGGGCGAGCAAACGGTGGCTAACTCGGAGCTACAGAGAGGGACACGTGCACATTTGACATTTGGACGACAACGCGTTTCCTTGAAGGCTTGCTGAACCTGCAGTAAAGAGAAATGTGCCATACTCTTAGTTCTTTCGGTAAAGTCACGTAGGTAAAAAATGGAATTAATAAAAATAAAAACTAATAAAAACAATAAAATCACGACGTTTCGGAGGCAACACAAGTTTCCGTCTTCAGGTGAAACTGTCATTTTTATCTACGTGACTTTACCGAAAGAACTAAGAGTATGAATCCTTGCAGTCACGAAAGCTGCAAATCTAGAAGAAATGTGCCACTGTAATAGGGTAAACGCCTATTGTGCTCTGCCAATGATTAACAAAACGCTGTTCAGCCACTGGTCTCATTTTGTACGGGGATATTTACAAAGTGGATTAAAGCACATTACGTGGATTAGGACTAATTTGACTTTTAAAACTGCGCTGTCAAATTAAACTGCAAATAGATGCTTGTTTATTTTTGGATCTTGAAAAATGTTTTTACAAAGGCGATTTCGATTGTCCACGCACAAGCTTATTGCAAGCATTGCACTTGAATGGTGGGATATGATGAATAAATTAATTTACAACCAAATTCATCTTGTTTATAATGCTCTTCTAAATCTGAGCACGTGATATCAATTTCAGATACAGCTGGAGAAAGCCCAGACATGTCTGCCTGTATTTGTTTATAGTCTGCTCCTGCTAGCTGCTTTAAAAGCACATTTAGGAATACAGTAGAAGTTGGCTTTAAGCACATACGATACAAGCATATTCCTGGTTGAAGCAACACGTTCAAACATGATACTGTTGGGGGGGATGAAAATGGTGACTTCTGATGCAAGCACACTACTTAAGATAATAAGCACACGGTGGCCTTTTCCCAAGCAGTGTGCTTATATCCAGACACCGATGATTAAACTAGGTGCTCAAGACTGGCCAGATGATGGTCTCAGCCTCAGTCACCAACAACAACAAAAAACGCAGCAAAATAAAAAAGAAATTGGTCTCTCGCTTCATTTAACTTCATTAATCCCTGCTACTTATAAACGTTTCTTTTGACTTTTCACGTGACGAATGACTTCGCATGCCCCCCCCACTCCCCCAGCGGAGATAAGGAAGGCCCATTGCAGTGACTTCAGAAGTAGTTCTATGATGGCATCATATGGGGGACCAATTCTCTGACACCGCACATTTTCAAATGGGAATGTCTTGATTTTTAGCGCACATCGAAGTGTGATGGTAATGTAATCGGAAAAGGAGCGACATGTCTTCAAAAGAGAACGTACGTGCATTTCTCAGTCTCTGTCGTAACCGTCAACTCAATTGCACACTGATTCTTCATCTCATGCGATGATGCCAATTGCATATTTGAAATGTAATTGGGGGTGGGGAAAGACTAAATTTAATTCAAAAAGGGAAGCATGCATTTTCATTCTCTTTGATTTGTCTGTCACTTGTCGCTGTCACATTGACTTGAAATACTTATTTGTGAATAAGCTCATTTCAACGAAAATGATGGACATCTGAGAAACACATGAGGACAAATGTTTATATATTTGCAAGAAAACTACTATGCATGCATTGAGTTTTTTACTTATATCTCAATAGTCAGAGAGGGGTGGAAAGGTCAAAGGAAGGCTGTTGGTAAGAAAAGTATTTTTCCAACGTGATTTAGAATACTCATATGACATTATATGCCTTGGAACAAAAGTCGTACAATATTAAATCAATAGAGTGGTGCATTTAAAGCCATAGAAAGAAAATAACATTGCTATACAGTGTGTTTATCTTGGAATGGCCTTGACATCTTTTAGTAACAGGCAAAGTGCCACAATTCTGAATCCCCAGATAACCTGTGTTTAAGGGTTAGCTGTACATTAGCATTCCATCATTTCCCGGCGGAATTGCGGAGTGAGTCGTGCGATGTTTTACATCCACGCGAAATTGCAGCGTGGGGGTTGCGAATCGGTTGAGTGGTGATAATTGGGTTTACCAGCACCGACTTTAATTATTAAAATGTTTTATTTTTATCTAATGTGCAACAATAGCAAGAGTTGCATGCAGAGAATATCGAGCCGCTTAAATTAAATGTTATATTGCGATAATTACGTTGTGGTCAATTATTTTAAAGACCGATCGAGGCTTTTGCTGGCAATTGAAAAAAAAACCATAATATGCTTATTAAATGCAAAAAATTAACATGCACCAGTTCATCACTTTTTAATATCATCAACAGGCATGTTCTCTCCACTGCTCGATGAAGGCCTTGTCTAGCTGGCACTAACCCATACTCTGTCGTTATGTAACAATCCATCCAGCTCCTGGACATGAGCTGACCTCATCTATAAGCAAAGCCAAAGTGAATTTATTTTCACTCTGTAAGAAAAGTTGGCGTCTCTCCATGCTTAAATCAACATTGAAGTGACGGCCCTGAACGAAAATAAAATGTAATTCCACATTCCTTTAATTGAGGCCATTTTCTTCACAGGGTGACTAACAAGCGCCATCTGTTCCAATCAACACCTTTGGTGTTGGGTGATAAAGATCGATAAAAATAAGTATTTCAGGAGGAGGTGGAAGAGATACGTTGAGAAATGAAGAAGCACGGAAGAGAGCGGGGATCATATCAACGATTCTGTTGTTGAAGCAAAGGGAAGGCAAGTGGAAGTAGTCAGGACACGCCATGCGTACAACTGACCAGAGATGAGAGACAACATTAACTCCGGAGCTGAGGCCGAGAGAAGGAAGGATCGGAGAGATGGCGACAGTGGTATGAAATCAAGCGGACAGGAAAATATCTCGTGGAGATGATGGAATAGAGGACGGTGGCAAGAGACTTATTCACCGGAGTGATGGGTTAGTGGCGGACGGCAGCAAACAACAATACGTTCACGACGTGAACGAGCAAAGGAACGCAGCGGTGTGAATGCGCGGTGACTCAAAGCGTGGAGTGGCCATCGCAGCACGTGCTTTGCGCGGCCCAGGTTGAGAGGACAAATGTCATTAATGTGTGCAGCCAGGGGCGCTGCTGTGTTTTAAGACGGAACACCGAGTCACCGGATAATGAACACATTCTGACTGAGTCGAGGGTTTCTGGGAAAGACTTGTGAGGGCCCAATTAGCGGCTTGGGACTTCCAATATATGAACAAAGGCGCCTTAGTTTGGCCATTGCTCATGAAAGGCTGAGAACAAAAAAAACAATTGTAATAAAAACGCATTATCCCCCCAAAACATGTTCTAAGCGTGCCATGGTGACGGGCGCTACAAGGGGGAGGAAGAAAAATGATTTGTAACAGAGGGTTCGTAGACACGTTTAGCAAGGTAAAACGGCCGTGCGATTACTCGCAGAAGGCAGAACAACAAGAAGGGCTGCGTTACCCAATCTCTGCCGGTTGTTGAGTGCTCGATCTTGCAAGGGGTGGGGGAGGTGGGGGGGGTCTCCCCAAGTACTCCGGTTAATTCTCCGTACATGCTCACGAGAAAAGAAAGAAAAAAAACCGCTGCGTGTTCACCCCGCTATGGCACGTGGTGCACGGACATAATGCTGCTCGCGAAAAGAATGGCGGGCTACAAAACTGAAAAACGCACAAGGATGGATCGATAGGCGCGTGACTCGTAATGAGATCGAGGGACGTACTGAGGAACACGTGGGTTAGAGCAGCGGTCCCCAACCTTTTTGGCACCAGGCACCGGTTTCGTGGAAGACAATTTTTTTACGGACCGGTGGGGGGGGGGGGGGTCATCATTGGGTCTTTCCACCTTTTCAAAGAAGCTCTCCAGCGACGTTTGTTTTTTATACATTCTGGCTACTAGGGGTTAGAGCTTGTGGTCTTACCAACAACACTGTGACTGAGACAAGCGCGCAGTGCAGGAAAGAGGCGCGGACAGAAGTGGTGAATAATAAAATAATGGGAGGGCCACGTGCGGACTCACCGTTCACCTCCTGCTGTGCTGCCCGGATCCTAACAGGCCACGGACCGGTACCGGTCTGTGGCTCCTGGGTTGGTGACCCCTGGATTAGAGGACACACACCGGCTAAAGGCATCATTCACACCGTTAAAGGTAAGACAAAAACAATCTAGTGGGCTGTGGCAGAACGTGTCACTTGAAGGGATCTTCTTCTTCTTCTTTCGTATGGCTGATGTAGCTGCAGAGCACAACATCTACAATTTCACATTCAGGTGGTCAAGCCAGACAACCGTGCCAGGAGCAGCCGAGTGTATTTCTCCGGGTCCTCCGGTTTTCCCCCTCCACGTTTAGAAACACGCGTTTAAAGTATTTGGCTGCTATAAATTCCCACGTGATGAAGCCTCTTTGTTGAGCTATCATTACGCCAGGCCACTTCTGAAAAGAGCTATATAGCTCAGTAGGCTTTACCTGGCAAAATAAACAAAAAAAATTGTCCAAAATAGTTCAAATAATATCGCTGTGATGTCTCCTTCGTATTTGTTGCTCGGACATTGCGTCGTTATGTGTCGTACGGTCTTCTCCGGATGACCACAGTCGCACACGACTGGAGAGTGTTTTGAAGGGACGATGGCTGACGGTGAAGGATAATGACGGAGTGGCAGGCAAGGGATGGAACGCGTGCGAGAGGACGTCCGCCGAGGAAGATAGAGCGACGAAATCAGCTCGTGGCACGCAGGCGCTCGGAGAATTATTGCCACATCACACGAAAGCGGTAAATGGCAGCGGGTTGGGGAGGCCTTCATCCAGCAGTGGATTGATCATGGCTGAGGATGATGATGATGATGATACAAAGAGCGCTAAATAAATACTTATAAATTAACCGGTCTATTATCATGAAAACAAGATTAATAAGAAAAGGTCCTGCGTATCTGGGAGCGTTTGTGTGCAAATAAGAGACGTCTGTTTTATTTTTAGATTAAATTGTCTAGATGTGTGAGCAACATTCGGCATGAATTTTAATAAGTCCCCCGTGTGGTGCAGGAATTGCGGATTGGCTTAATTGGTATCTATCCAATTTAGAAACTAATTTTTGCTTTGCGACCAGTGAGAGGAGTTGACGCATGCAAAAATCTGCTTTCATCAACAAAATAATGGTGCGAACTTAATATTCTCAATAGATTTGTGCAATTAAGTTGCTCTGTGCGTAACATTACATTTTTATCATGTATACTGTAGCTATTAAAACCTAGCCGTGGTTACTTGCGATGCTGTCGTGGGACAATAGTCAGCACACTGGACTTGCAATCCAGAGGTCTCGAATTCAATTAAATCTGCCTGCGTGGCAGTTGAAACAGTGGCCAATTTTCTTCTTTCTACCACCCCCTCCACATCTGTTCAGCCAGTTTTATAAATGGATACACCACAGGTTAGCTGATGGGCAGGTCACGTGTGATGGGGTAAAGTGTGGGTATCCACACTTTTATTTAGATGCCTGGCGAGCATGGAAGAGGAGGCCAAAATACTCTCTAGAGGGGTATTCTGGGGTTCCCTATACCAGAGGTTCTTTCACCAGCAGCGGAATGACCAAGACGATGTAGAGCTGTGACTTTTTTTTATGTAGTTGCTAATAATATTACTTTTAGTTCCAGGCTGTGGGTTAAAATCGCGTTCGGGATCGGCTTGAGTCGTTATCCCTGCAGGGCTGATATAAAATAGGAACCACATTATGGGAAGTTCACCGTGATTTTCCTCGCGAGGGAGAGACTGGCTCCCAGCAAAGGAATGTGGAATTTTCACAATTTTGCACAGGACCCCCAGGGTAAGTGGGATCCGCACGAAGCTTCCTTGAATATGGCGATACTCTTGTTGTGGTATTGATACGTAAAAAATGTTAATAAATTAATTGTGTGTATTTTGTAAGTCGATTTAAATTATAATGATATTACTAAATAAAATTTGATATTTTAACTTGCAAGCCCTTGTCATGCCACTGCTGGATGAAGGCCTGTCCAGGCCATGTCGGTCATGCGGGTGGTTGGACCATGAGTACTTCACCACGCTGGTCACTGCGCGCTGGTGAAGAGACGGGGACAGGGATATGTTCAGAGGTCACTCACCGCTGTTGGCCGGGAATCTAAATCAGGTTCACGGAGTCCCGATTAGCGAGTTTTAAATGTGTTTTTGCGGCTATAAACACAGCTATTGTTACCGATTTAATTATAAAGTTGTGAGAAAAGCGATATCAATCTTCGCAGCGGGATGAAACCCTGTGAAAAAGTTGATTAAGAATACAACGTTTTATCATTGCAAAATGATCGCTCTATGCTATTTAAAACTTTAACGAGTGCAGACGCACTGCTATTAATACGTGTAATACTAAGAGGCGCTGAGAATAACAGGCCTCTTCACCCAATTATTTCCATGCCATTGCAAACGATGCTTTCCTCAATCCAAATCAAATTTGTGTCAAAAAAACACATTTCTTGGGGGGGGGGGGGGGGGTTCGTCCGACGGGAGAAGCTTACGCGTCAAGGACGCTTCTCGTTGGGCGAACCACTCGGTGGCTTCCCGCGATGCCACGTGGGCTGGTTGAATGAAGCGTCTCCCGCTACAGATATCAGTGGGCACGGTCGGTTCGATAGGTTCCCCGGTCCCGGGCACTCACGGCCGCCGTCGCACTTGGGGGTATAACATCCCTCGTCCTCCGCTCGTGAAGCAGGCGACTGCATCGTCCGTCTTCCACCCTCATTGGAGGGTGGACGAACAAGCCAGGGACCGCTGCTGGTTGGGTCAGCGATTGAGGTGGTGGTGGTTATTTACGTCGCGTTCGTGCCACACATCTCGTCCGTCTGGATAATGTGTTGGTGCCAGCTGCGTACGAGGATAGTGGCTGGGGAGACGATGGCAACCCAGGCGTGGTCTCCGTTCGCTGAGTGTCACAGACGACTGAGAAACCGAAAATAGCCTCACGGACTGAAACGTAGAAACACTGATGCGTATTTACCATTTGGCTTAGCCCTCCGATCAGTTTTCTGGTTGTACCCGGCGTTGTTCGGCACGATGACCGACGTTTCGCTCCACTCTGCCGGGAGCTTCTTCAGGCACTGAGTTGAATTGAAGAATGTCCCTGCACGCTGGAGTGAGAACCGTCAGACATTGTGCGGAGCGACACGTGGTACAAACACATCGGAGAGCTGTGCAGCATAGGCACAAAAAAATCATACGTGCAGTAGTTATCACACTTAGCTTTGTAATGGCATTCATCTCAAATCGATTGTTCTAAGCGTCATAAGGAAACTCAAGACAGCTCTCTACATGTGTACAAAAAATGTAAACATCGTACCGTATTGTGTCTGTACATTTGTCTGTTTAAATGACGATTTATAAAATTTGTCGTTTCGCTTATATATGAGTATATAACATGGTTCCAACCGTTTCACATAACAGCGTTGTCCGACTAATAATACGGTCACCTACACGACAGCTCAAATAACAGTAACATGCAAAAACAAATTCTGCTAACCAAGGCCGTAGCCATGGAAGTCAACATTGGGGGGGGACCAAATCTTCTAGGGGGTCTGGGGGTCCCCCCCCCCCAGAAAAAAAATCTAAATTTAAAAACGATTTTCCTGCCATTTCCTGCCTAAATTTTTTAAAAATTCACTAACACATGGGATGGACTTTTAATTGATTTTAACAATAATGTCTCATAGTGTAATGTATTACATTGCTCTGTTTTTTTTTTACCTTTTCTTGTTTCATTGTATGTAATGTCAGAGATTAGCGATTAATAAAGTACAACCATAACCACAATCATATAAACAGAAATCTATTTTATAGCAATATATTGGGGGGGGGGACATTTTGAGCACATTTGAATATTGGGGGGGATGTGTCCCCCACAATTTATATTATAATTACTTTATTATAATTACTTGGTGCTAACGCTGGACGCGTTAACTTTGACACCGGTTCAGATGTTACCCCTCGCCGCCTCCGTAAGCCGTGGCCGGGATTCCATCTGGGGGTCGCCAGGCTGATAAACATGTCGTCACGGCTCGAGTCCCCTGCATGATACACGCTCATCCTCGTTGACTCATCTTTTTGGGCGGTTTTGAGCCAATACTGCAAATTCCACATTGCTATGACAGGACCCAGGACGCCTTTGATACAATGCAATGTCCACTACCGGGTTCATAAGGCGTTTGTTGCATGCAACACCAGGCGATGATGGGGCTGAGTCAACCAGAGCCATACTTGCATCATAATAACAGCAGCAGCAACAACGGTATGACGTGGTCGAAGCTATCTAAGACGTCGCCTTGCGGTATGGGAGGATCTGGCCCAAGTGATCGCCCCGAGGAGGACACCGAAGAAGTGAGACGCATGACCCCTAACACCCCCCCGCCTCCCCCAGCGTAGAACGACATCGAAACTCTCCCATCACCCACAGCGAGACGGATCGGCTGCAACGGATTGCATCGGCACAAGCCGCGCGAGTGCTGTAGGGGGGTGGAAGGGGGGGCTAAGAGACTGCCCCATTTGTTTCTTGGGCAAAGGGGGGGGGGGGGCTTCATTCAAAACGGTGCACAGTCTTGCATTTGGGTGACAGGATTGGGTTTAGGGTTGGCGTTGGCAGCGGCATACTTCGTTATGCAGAAAGCTGCGAGCAGAAGTCAAAGCGTATCCTGGATTCAAAAAGAGGAATGGGGACGGTAATCTATTTGAATTGGCAGTTCACAGCCATTGGTGGTGGTGGAGGAAAATCCACATTTTCATGGCAGGGGTCAATCTCTTACCATTGGACTACCGCGGTTGAGTAATGTATTGCAATAAACGTTGGTGCGTGTATTTCGGTGACTCACGAGCCAATTGGGCTGATCAGAAGTCACAAGTTCACTTCCTTTTGCCTCTGTGAGAATTAGAGCAAATGTCCAGTCCAGGGTGTCGGCAACCAAAATAACAAGAAGAGACATTTGTGTTTTGTCGAATTCGGTAAGAACCTCAATATCTCAAGAGCCGCAATGCAAGTGACTAACAAGAGACTGGTGGTCCTGTAATACATAAGGTCACGTGGCAGGCCTTGAAGATTCACATGTGACTCTGGAACCCCAGGTTACCGAATCCCTGGTCTCGTCCGATGTAAAAGTGGACAATGTCACAAACTGAATTATATTGTCAAGGAACCCTCACTTGTACAAACACGTAACCTTAATTCACAGACACAAATATCAATCTACTCAATGTGAAATAGGGCAAAGTTCCTAAAATTGGTACGGAACCCTCTATAAATAAAAGTATTTAGACTAAGTGAGGCTTTCCTGGCTATGAAACAGACACAGCATTTTATTATACGCGTTTATACAATTGATAAAAAATCGCAAGTATAAAACAGTTCGCCTCGGACGTGAATTGCTCATTCGCCGGGGGTACAACCACCGAGTTTCACTGCAGCATTGTGCATACAAGGCCTCAACAACTTCCATCTGTGGCTGACGCACAGTAAACAAATTGGTTAAAGATGTTGCGCGACTGCGCATGTCAAAGTACACGCGAACGCAAGCCAGCTGTGCAAAATCAAGATGTCTTGTGCACTGTATGTTACGTTTATAACCGTGTCATATCATGTGACTCTTATTTTTTCTCCTCCGTTTTACCAGCATGGCCCTTCTTGCCAAATCCCTCCACCTCCCACCCAAAGCTCTCTCTCTCTCCGAGTCAAAGGTCTAAGCCTTAGTTGTATTAGCCAGCTGTATTAAATTCGCTCCCACTGAGTACTTCACAAGGTATACTTTTTAGGCCGTCGGTAGTGAGGGTTTTTCAGGAAAGTGTATTTCTTTTCCATCATTAGACCTCCTTTGCCAGTACCAACAATATAATAATAGGTTTCAGTTATGTTGCCAGAAAAAAGGGGAAAAAACTCTATTATTATATTTTGGTACTGGCAAAGAGGTCTAATGATGTAGATGCTTACCCGAGCCCTCATTACTTTGATAGTGCCTTGTCTTTGAGCTGTACGCCTTTTGGCGTCCTCTGGTCTAGCACCAATTGAGACGAGGCTCAAAAGAAAGCCGTCTGTGGTGTAGGACCAATCAGTTTCAAGGACAATGCATATGTTATCAGAGTGTGTTTTTGTTAGCATTTTGACCACAAGTATTGTGGTTAATGCAGACATGATTCCTTGTGAAAAGGTTTCAGTTTTGTTGCCAGAAAAAAAGGGGGAAAAACCTGATTATTATTATTGTATTTCTTCTGTTCTTGCGCAGTTCCACTTCCTCGGAACTTTCCATCCCTTATCAGAGCCTCGGCGCAATCTCTGCTTCGCGAAATCCTATTGAGCGCCCGTACAGCAACTAAGAAGTATAGTTAAGGATATATTAGAAAATAATCAGGAGTGGTGGTGACACAGTTGGTTAGCACACTGCGCAATAATTTTTGCTGATCCCGAGTTCAATTCCCGGCTACGGCTAACATCAGATATCCAACTGATCATGCCACCCTGCTCCCCACTGCCCTTCCCTCCCCACCTCCCCGCCCCCTTCGACAACCTACACTGACGAGCGTGGTGAAGTAGGGTCAAATAATCTCCATGACCAACAAGCATGAGAAGGCATTGATCCGGAAAGGTTTGATGAAGGGCTCTAAGTTAGAAGTTATGATGATTGCAGTATCATTTTTATATCGTAATTAATGGAAAAAATATCACGTAACAATTTTAAATATGTAGGTCAGGCACTAAGGAATTGAAAATCATTATAATTTACAGCAATGCCAATTCTTATTCATTATCACATCGACAGGAAATGAATGCGCATCCGCCACAGATGCATATGCAGTACAATAGATGTGCTCACACATAATTTACTCCTCAAATTCTCCAAACATTTTTGCTGGTCTCTTATTAACCTCAACCTTTACACAATAGTCCCAAAGTAGGTGTGCACGTGCTCAAGTGAGCCACGGGAAACTATCATTTTCATCATTGAATCCTGATGCAGTGGTGATAATTCCTGCGCTCTTGACTGTCCACCAAAAATGTGACGCTTTTGCTGGTGACGAAAAGAAGCACTTTTAAGCCACGGGTCAGGGGTCACTCTCGTGACCTCAACCGCAGTGGCTCTCCTCTCGTTCATACTCGCCATCTCGGCAGCGCGACTCGCAAACCTCCCCCTCCACACCAAGGACAGGGGCCCTCCACACCAAGGACAGGGGCCCTCCACACCAAGGACAGGGGCCCTGCCGTGCGTCGTTTCTCGGTGGCAGCTCCACGCCGTCTGCGGAACGCCAAGCCCCGCAAATGTTGCGGCGTTCAATCGCCAGTGACTTTTAAGAGACACCTGAAGGGCCCCCGCCTCTCTCTCTCTCTCTCTCACCTGGCTTTGGAGCGACACTGATCTTAGCACAGAGTCACGGATCATGTATGTCCGTGACATATTGTGCGCATTACAGGTTGTGTTATTGTCATCCTTATCTTCAAGGTTATCCATGGACCCACGCATGTCTACTCTCCCATCTCATCTCACTCTTCCTCTCGGCGTGCCCTCCTTCCTCTCCCTGCTCATCTCACTCTACTACCCCTCCACACACTCTCCACTCCAGAAAGCAATGCTTTCTTTAGAAGTCCTGTCAACCGTCGCTCAGTGGGAGGTCACTCATTCTCCTCTGCTGCCCCCATTGCCTGAAACTTTATTTTCCTAGGCATCTGTGCTGTCGACTCCACGTCACCATTCACGTCCTGGCTGTAAGATGTCACATATTGTGATGTCACGAGAGCACAAGGACACACAGACAAGGTACACGTGTACAGGACAATAACTTTGTTTTCTGGGTTGCATTTTCTCGTGACTCTATGAGTAGAACTCGATTCTGTCTCCACACAAATAAAAACACGTTTTAGTCCATCGGCCTATTGACTTTCCAGAACAACGGGATCAAGTAGCATCTGTTTACGTAGGCAAACCCCGGAGCGGTTTCGACCTGCTGGGTCTCATCAGCAAGCATCGGGCTTGTTAAACAAATACTGTAGTATCCGTGACATGTTTCTGTGTATATTTGTATTTTTGCTTTGAGCCACAATGCCCCCCCACAGCAACACATTTGCAGTGTGTGTTTGGTCTAACTATAATCGCTGCTGCACGGTGCGTTAGCACCTTGAGAAAAAACGAAAACATACCGAGTGGAGGCGTGTGGAGACATGCTAAACGTGAATTTTCTAAGTAGAAACCAGAGGAAGCCACAACCAGATATTAAAAACAAATTCATGCGGATGTTTCCATTCTAAGCTCGGCGCTTTCAATTATCAGTTCCAGCGCGCACCTTCTAAATGTGCCTTGACCTGCAACACTGTGAGCAGGTCAGGTGCTCTGGTTTTTATTTTCTCGAGCGAAAAAGGAACGAACCGTGCTTAAGGGCCAGTCATGTCAGTGTCCAGCTGGGCAAACGTAATGGGATGTTCGCGCTGATAAATTGGTTGAAACGCAACGTACCCACTTCGGAGAGAGAGAGTTGGTACAAAGCAGGGGCAATGGCGTGTCGTCAGACTCGTTTGTAAGTCTAGTTTTACTGGTAGGAACCTCCTGGTTACACCAGCCCACAGGGGATTATTGTGTCCGTCCGTCCGTCGTGCAGGGAGGGGCTGGGTGGGGAGGGAGGGGCTGGGTGGGGAGGGGCTGGTCACCCCGTGGTGCCCTTATAAAACTCAACGTTTAACCTACTCACGCCGGCTTGTGCCCACCCTCACAGTCGGGCATATTTGCGGAATACACCACGCCGCCGTTGACCCTGGCCATTGACCGAGCAACCCAACGTTCCTACCAGCTCCCTCCGCAGCAATGTGTTTGTATGCCAACCAGTTGTGATCATCTTTGATTTTAATGGTGGCTGCAGTGCATTGGACGAGTCCCTGCACTGAACGGAGGGAATTTGGGATGGCCAATACAATACACTGGCCAACACTGCCAATCAATCTCTGGACTATTATTATGGCCGATGAAGTCACTGCACGTACAGCACTGCAGGTGTGGTAGTTCGTTCCGCAGCCGATCAAGATGAGACGGCGGCACCGCATGATCTCCTTGATGTGGTCCTTGAGGCCACCCAACATCACTGTTGGAAGAGCGATAATTTAACACAGAAACTCTCGGGGGGGGGGGGGACATATAATCCACGCACAAGCAAGCACAACATGTATGCATGTGTGTTGAACTTCTTTCGGACCGTACGTAGTCAACTTTGATAATCGAAGGTGCAGGGGAAGGACAACAAACTCAACACAAAAGGCGGCTCTAAAGAAATGAGTTTTCAAATTAGATTTAAAAGTGCATAGCTCCAGTGGTTTCCTGATATCGGAAAGAAGTGCATTCCAGACGGCCGCAGAAGCGCGTTTGGCCAAATGTTGGTGTGGTTGAATCTGAAAATCTAAAATAACAGTGCAGCGGTAATTTACAATTGTTAGCCCTGAGTCAGTGATGATAATTCTACATTTACATGGTAGTGACCAGCAAATAGAATTAACCGCTGTTGACTTGCGATGAAGTAATGCTCACTCTTTCGCACCCAGAGGGATGATGTGCCTGAGTCCACCCGCATTCAGGGTTTGAACTCACAACCTCCCTGCTGCGAGGCAGGCGATCTCACCGCAGCAACAGCCAGCCAGCATGTCAAGGCAAAGAAACCGCTTTAAAATTGGCGCATGTACCAATTGTGCGTAATGATTTGATGTAATGGGACGCAGCTGCTATTAATTTGGTGAGACAGTGACGCTTCAGTCTATACCAGATGTCATACTTAGACGTCTATCAGAATGTCACCAGTGCAGACTCATCCTGGAATGTCATCCTCTCTCCATGCTTTCAGCATTACGGTTACTTATTGCATCGCCCGTCAGCCTGTAGCACGCCTACGCCACTGATTGACGTGACGTCGATGAACGGTACCAATTTAGGGCAATTATGTTATATGATTTTGACTTATTACCTTCACGCCGACAGAAAAAGGTTTTTTTTTCAAGATGACCTCAACTCGGTGGAAACTTTCACGAGATTCAGATCCAGGATCCAATCGCGTCGGCTAATGTGGATCAGGAGGAGCAGTCGCACTTTTTCGCCACGATGTTTGCAAATTGTATCGTTTATGCTTTGATTTATTCGACTACTGCAATTAAGCCAATGAAGCTAAACATTTATTTTTTTATCTTCTTGGTTCTTTCGGTAAAGTCACGTAGAATGGAAATAATAAATAATGAAAATAAAACATAATAAAATACGATTCTCACGACGTTTCGGCCACAACGCAAGCAGCCGTCCTCAGGTGAAGAATAGGTCTGTCGAGAAGACAGGGTCAGACCGAAACGTCGTGAGAATTATTTTATTATGTTTTATTTTTATTATTTTATTATTTCCATTCTACGTGACTTTACCGAAAGAACCAAGAAGATGAATCCCTGCAGTCACGAAAGCTTTAAATCGAAATTTATTTTTTATTTTAATCTTTGAAAGGAGTGGAGCGTTGGTGCAGCGATTAGTGCCCTCTGAGCCGTGGAACTTGGTGAACCGGGTTCAGTTCCTGGCCGCAGCATACATCAGTGGCGAGTTGCATCTGATCCAATGCTGGCCGTGCCCTTCATGAGCACGCATTGACCAGTGTGGTGAGGTATGGTCAAAGAATCCCCGTGATTAACACGATCTGAGGAGGCCTTCATCCAGCAGTGGATTGAAACAAGGGCTATACATTATTGTTATCGCAGACGTTATGATCAGTCCACGTTATAACTTTTCTCATCCAATTCATATTGTGTTCCTTCTGCCATGCCCTATAAGATGATATTAGATGGTCTCTCTTTTCCTTGTCATTCACGCACCACATAGCTGCTTCACGTTTTGTGTTTAGTTTGTTGCCTTTCCACCCCACCACAGATTGGCACGATAGGCTATGCACGCATGCGACAGAAGTTCAACATACATCTTCTTGGTTCTTTCGGTAAATTCACGTAGAAGGGAAGTAATAAAATAATAAAAATAAAACACAGAGTCGCCTCGACGGACCTGGTTTTCACCTGAGGACGGCTGTTGCGTTGTGGCCGAAACGTCGTGAGAATTATTTTATTGTGTTTTATTTGTATTATTGTATTACTTCCCTTCTACGTGACTTTACCGAAAGAACCAAGAAGATGAATCCCTGTAGTCACGAAAGCTTTAAATCGAAATTCAACATACATACTAAAGTAATCGATTCTTACACAATGCATGCATGGTAGACGTCATAATAAATTTAAATCGATGCATCATTTCCACGTGGTTTTTTTTTGCTCTGATTTATATTATCTTCATTGTTGTACTTGTTACGTTATTGCTTTTGTAATTCTGCCGTTGCCCAGGTCACCCTTGCGAATGAGGCTAGCCTTGACCACTCACCTGGCTGAACGAGATGAGCTTGGAACTTTGATACGCTCACGGGCTTTGTATAGCCGCACGTACCACGCATTGAGATGCACTGCATCAGCAAATAATGCATGAACCACAGCAACGCGATGAAACAATGAGCAGCAGGCTCAATACATAATTTGTCTGCAACAAAAAAACTCATACAAAGGAATACATCCAACCGCACTTCTTTGATGAATCACCGATAATTTGATTGGTGAATAAGTATCCGCACGCCGTAAAGACATGAGTCGAGCGCCCCAAACAAGGCAGTCAGTGTTTTACAGCCAGGAAGCTCAACAGCTGACCCATGGCAAGGTCATTAGAAATCTGCGGATGCAGTAACTTCCTCTTTTAAAAAAATGTTTATGTTTAAAAATATTTTTTTTGGCATGTAACGATACATCATGACATTGATCAAACACGATTCCGAAGCTCACAATGCGTGCGTTAAACGAGTTACGTAAGAATAATTATTGTAATTCGTACATGGTGTATGCAAATGTAGGTTGACGTGGTGAAACTATTTCAAGTTGGACGCTGATGGTATTGGGCATAGTGCACACACTGTAAACTCTGACTTAAGCATGTTTGATATGCTGTTGTAATTAGGCAAAGGGGCCGTCCATAAATGACGTCACGCACCTAGGGGTGGGGGGGGGGCTCAGACATTTGTGATGATGTGTGACGAGGGGGGGGGGGCGGGGAGAAATGTGACGTCACATCAAAATGCGCAACTTTAAATAAATATAGACAATACGTTCTACTTCATTAAATAGACTTTTTAATAAATGTTTTCTCCTACACCATCAGAGTGCAGCGCCGCATTAAATACGCACTACAATGACAATAGTTTAAAGCGATTTGAACCATGTTTTTTTTTGGGGGGGGGGGGCAGAGCTTTGTGACGTCATATTTCAGGGGGGGTCTGACTTTTTGTGACGCCGTGTGACGATGGGGGGGGGGGGTCAAAAATCGCGTGACGTCATTTATGGACGGCCCCAAAGGTGAAAATGTTTCCCTGCTCAATTGAGAAATCGGGTGACACTCATCCCCAGTGGTCGTCGTGAGCCAGCGGTAGGACATTCCACACCCTATGGCAGTGGCCAGTCCACCCGGAGGAGGGCTGAGTGTGCAAGCAAACATCACTCACCACTGATGTCAGCCTGGGCTGGGAATCAAACTCAGGTGGGTGGGTTCGTAATGGAGTGCACTCACCACTAATTCAATGAAAGGCTAACACGCTATTCTATTACAATTTTTCCAACAACAAAGATTATATTATATCTGTTTCTCTGCACAAACCCATCAGCCGCACGGCCTTCTGGGAGTGCTTCGGCAGCATTGTTTCAAGGCAAGCAGAGTAGTTGGAAGACGGCTGTTACACAAAACGTTTGAACAAAACAAATATGACACAATGGATGTATATTGTGTGGCCAGACTGAGGCCATCAATTTATAATCAACGTTTTTGGGTTTAGATCGCGTTATTTATAAATGTGTCGTAACCCTCCACCACCCGACACGACCAATCAGTAAAACAGTGTCACGTTGACAAAGGACAATTAGTTCATTGTTTTAGCAGTGAACTATTTGTCTTTTGTCAACGTGACACTTTTTTACTGATTGGCCGTGTCGGGTGGTGGAGGGTTACGACACATTTATAAATAACGCGATCTAAACCCAAAAACGTTGATTATGAATAATATTGGTCGCGAAAGCCTACGTGTTAAACTGAGGCCATCAAGTACACCTACGGATAGGCTGTGTACACTATCATGCACGCATCCTGTGTTATGGATTGTTGTTGTCGGTTTTTTCCGAATGCAATACATGTGAACATTGACAAAGAGCTCTTGGCCTTTTGTAAAGTGCTTCAGGTGCGGCGGTTAACCCGGGGATTATCATCTCGCAGACGATTGCCCAGTGTGAGTCGCGTGTGTGAGATGAATGCACCACCATCAGCCACTCTGCGCTCAATGTAATGGTAAACGAATTGTGACTGCACCCAGCGCGAAGGAGTAATGATGTAGATTTCAATGAGTCGATGAACCATATGACAATTCAGGCCTTTGAGAACACTTGTCGAATCTAATGCAGGGTGGCACTTAATTGCTCATTGCTACATTGTATCGGAGCTATGAAATCAGCTCGTGCACGGGTCTCTGGTGCATTATTACATCGCTGAATCGTGGCAATGACATGGGGAGGCCTTCATCCACTAGTAGATTGATCATGGTTGTTGATGACAATGTATTATTATAAGTTCAAAGTGGATTGCTGGAAGCTGCACCTTCTCAATCATCCTGCAATAGTTATCTGTTCCTTCTAGATTTGAAGCTTTCGTGACTGCAAGGATTCATATTCGTAGGTTTTTTCGGTAAAGTCACGTAGGTAAAAACATTAAAAAGTAAAATAAAATAAAAATCACGACGTTTCGGAGGCAACACAAGCTTCCGTCTTCAGGTGGTGGTGCCTCCGAAACGTCGTGATTTTTATTTTATTTTACTTTTTAATGTTTTTACCTACGTGACTTTACCGAAAAAACCTAAGAATAGTTATCTGCTTCACAGCGGGCGGCCCAAGCTATTTTGAACATGACGAGATTGGTATCGTGTGACCCCACTCAGATAATCAACTCACTATACTTGAAAGCTCCTAATCCAGGATCTCAGCCAGGACAGTTCAATGCTCTGACTCCTGAGTCACCCGGTCACCTCATGTTGAGCTCATGGCCTGAGATGAGAATTCAGGGTTGGGTCGAACCCCCCCCGCCATCCCCAAAATGGGACTTGAACGCGCGACCTTTCAATCGCATTCTCTAACCACAATACCACGTGGTCGACTGCCAAACAGAGGAATACACACGTAACGAAATTCACATACATTCTAATGATGCAGGTACCAATTTATTTTTTGGTTTGTTTCACAATGCAGTGGTAACTCTAAGCACATCCATTGGGGACAAGGTCAGGTGTGCTTATATCCGAAGTAACGTGCTTGTAACAGAAGTTTCCCTCTGCCTTCCCCTCCACCAATGTAATGTAAACACGTGTTGCTTCTACTACTGCTGTGCTTATATAAGATGTGCTTACATCCAGATTTCACTCAAAATGGCCAGAAAATAAACTACACGTGCCTTATGAAATATGTATTTGTGAAGAAGATACATTAACATGCAAGCAAAAGCTAAAGATAGATATTATTTGGCCACTGTGATTATTTGTTATTGGAACAAACGGCTCTGTTACTTCTTTGGTTTTTCAAGACCTGACCTACATCAGCACCAACGCGTTATCATACGCCCGGTGGTAAAAGGGTCTCCGACATTTGCCTTCTCTTCTTGGTATATTTGTTTTCTTGTGTTTGTTTGCCAAAATGCTGCGTGGCGCAAACAATTGTGACCATTTGCACAAAGGCTTATGTTTATGGTCATGGCTAAAGTCAATTTGACCACTGAGTGTTCTTTTTGTCATCGAAGCAATGACATTTTCAACGATTCCCTATCTTCAGGAGAGGCCGTAATGCAAACCATACGTTTATTCTACATTACATCACACGCGTAATACAAGTTGCCTGCAAGAGGGCGACCGCTGCAGAGGAGGAGCGATTACATCAGTTCACGTGCGCGAACGAGACGGATCGTGGCAGCACGCGGCCGTGAGAGGGTGGTGATGACATGGGGAGGCCTTCATCCAGCAGTAGATAAACAACGGCTACAGCTGATGATGATGATGCAATGCTTAGGACCCCATTGGTTCAAAGCTGAAAATGATGCCACTGGTGGCAGGGTGGGGAGCAGTGGTCATGCTTGCGCCTTGCAGAAAGAAGCACCTGGGTTCGATTCCTGACTAGGGCGCTTTTTTGTGTGTAGGTTGTACGTTTGGAGTGGAAGTTGTGTTGATGTTGTACGTTTGTAGTGGAGGTTGTGTGTAGGTTCGACGTTTGGAGTGTAGGTTGTGTGGATGTTGTACGTTTGGAGTGTATGTTGTGTGTAGGTTGCACGTTTGGAGTGTAGGTTGTGTGTAGGTTGTACGTTTTGGAGTGTAGGTTGTGTGTAGGTTGCACGTTTGGAGTGTAGGTTGTGTGTAGGTTGTACGTTTTGGAGTGGAGGTTGTGTGCTTATCCTCCTTTTCTGCACGCGTTTCCTCCAGGTTTTTTGGTTTCCTCCCACAGCTAAGGGGCCGTTCATAAATTACGTCACGCGATTTTGGACGATTTTTAACCCCCCCCCCCCCATCGTCACACAAAGTCAGACCCTCCCTCAAATATGACGTCACAAAGCTCTGCCCCTCCTCTCCCAAAAAAACATGCTTCAAATCGATTTAAACTAGTGTCATTGTAGTGCGTATTTAATGTGGCGCTGCACTCTGATGTTGTAGGAGAAAACATTTATTAAAAAGTCAATTTTATTAAGTAGAACGTGTTGTCTGTATTTATTGAAAGTAGCGCATTTTTACGTGACGTAACATTTCTCACCCCCCCCTCCCATCGTCACACATCGTCACAAATGTCTGACCCCCCCCCCCCCCTAGGTGAATGACGTCATTTATGGACGGCCCCTAAAAAAGAAAAATGAAAACATTCCAATGCCGAAAAAACGACCCGCAAATTGCACAATTGGGATTGCACGTAGCAGTATCGCACCCGAATGCGACAACGTTGGCAGGACCCCCCTGAAAAAGAGTCTCGAGAATCAGCGAGGCTGTCCTGACCAAACGAGTGGCGTGATGTGATTTGCTTCGACCTTGGTGTACAGGAGGTCGTGAATTAAATCGCAACCCTGACGCCTGCTGCTGTATATTTGAAGTTTGCATGTTCTCCCCGTGGTCGCGTGGATTTTTCTCCAGGTCCTCCGGTTTTCCCCTCCAGAATTTGTAAACATGCGTTTAGAGTATTTGGCCGCTATAAATGTTCACATTATAAGCCACTTTGTGGAGCTATCATTTGTGGCCAGGTCGCTTCTGAAAAAGAGCTATGTAGCTCAGTGGGCCTTACCTGGTATATTTTGCTGTCTTTTCTTGGATTTTCTGTTTGCACTTAGTCACATATTCACTTTAAGATGTTTTTTGTTCATGTTTTTGTTTTTTGTTTGTTGCGGTTGCACCCTATCCAAGAGCCGAATGGCTCACAGGGCTATACCTAATAAATGAACTTGAACTTAAACCTGGTAAAAATAAAAAATAAAATTGGTTTTTTTAGAGTGTAATACCCAAACAAATTGCTCAGTCACATCGAAAGCATGGTGACTTGTTATTCGACCTATTATTATACTTGAATAAACAGTACTGAAACATGTTCTTGGTTATTTCGGTAAAGTCACGTAGAAGGGAAACAATATAATAATAAAACTATAAAACAATAAAAATTCTCACATCGTTTCGACTGCAACACAAGCATGTTGTCAACGTGACGCATTTTACGATTGGAGTGGTGGGATACATTGGCAACACAAACATACGTCTTAAAATGTCTAAAAAAATCATTTTTAATT
The DNA here is from genome assembly GCF_015708825.2 of Lethenteron reissneri. NCBI lineage: Eukaryota > Metazoa > Chordata > Hyperoartia > Petromyzontiformes > Petromyzontidae > Lethenteron > Lethenteron reissneri. Next base: position 8,515,622 of record NC_083825.1, on the reverse strand, counting down.
CATAGCACTAATTATATGGGAGAGAAACAGCGTGTAAATATATATATATGTAACTGGTGGATGGAATATACTCTTAGCTTTTTTCGTAAAGTCACGTAGGTAAAAAATAATAAAATAACATTTTAATAAATGATAATATATCAATTAAATCACGACGTTTCGGAGGCAACACAAGTCTCCGTCTTCATGTGGGACCGTCACAGCTAAATTTACTGTATGATTATTGTTTACCGTATCATTTTTTACCTACGTGACTTTACCGAAAAAACATAAGAGTATGAATCCTTGCAGTCACGAAAGCTTCAAATCTAGAACGTGTATTACTATTTCCGAGTCTGCGTATCAAAATGTAGTGGTCATTAAACGGCCTTGTTTGATGAAAAAAGACACACCTACAAATAAAATATTTTTTTTACATCTACATTTCGCTAACATTATGGGTCGGTAGTAACATAATGTTAAGGGAAAAAAGTAACGTATGTACAAAAACGACGTAAAAATAATGTCACGGTACTGACACACAGGCTCACGAAAGCTTCAAATCTAGAATGGTGGATGGAGGCCACCTCAAGCAATGACCGTCTCTCTTTTTGGACAGTGGGAGAGGGTGACAGCTTGGGATGCATTTATCGAGCAGTGGATTGATCATGACTGATCATGATGAACCAATGAGCACAATATGCAACAATTTACGGAGCAATTTCATTCGGAGAGAATGCGTGCACATTAACCAACATCATATTTTGTCTCCCTTTCTCTCTCGCTCGGCACAGCCACTCACAGGCAAATGACCTCAGCGCGAGCTTTGCCTCTCGTAATTGCGACGCAGAGAACGTAGCGAAATGTTTCGCATCTGGAAGCAGAGGCAGGAGGACAAGCCAGCCTAAGACCGCTGGCCAACTCGACGCGGCAAGGACTATGTCCACTCTAACAACAACAGTCCACTATGTTAGGCGCAATAATCACAGCCCAAACCCGAGGGCACGTGGTGGAACGGTTGTCACTATAATAGCGGGGAGTGTTCGTGCGCGCTTGCGGGCGGGCGGGCGTGCGGCCGTAATTTAAGCTCTCCCCCACCGCACCTCAGGAAATGGCTGTCTCCCACAGAGCCTCGACTCGCAGGTCGACAAACCAATGCCCGATGCTACGAAACGCAAGGCGGAGAACGCACCCTGGCGTTGCTGTGTGCGCTGTGGGTCTTCCCGGCACTCTGTCATTTCAAGCCACCGTTTAATGTCCGCGTGCATGCCACTCACTGTGTGTCTGTGTCGCGGGGAGCGGTGGCGCAGTGGTTCACGGTGGCGAATATCTGAACCGGTCCTGAGCCTCCCCTGGGTCGGCTCAGACCTTGAATGAGTTGCTGTGCGGCGTGTAAACAACAGCATTTGGGAAACAAAGGCGGCCGGGCGTGGTGGTGGCCACCCATTCCTCACCAGTGTCGTGCTGGCCTTTATAGCAACAAGGTCTGTTAAAGACAGTCTGTTAAAGGCGAAACAGAGGATCTTTGTTTGTATGTGTAGTGGTGGTATTGACGTGCGCCGGCAGTGATGGATCACGGGGCGCGGGGTTGGGCACGCGGTGTGGGCGTGGCATGGACGCGCGCGCCGGTGGTGAGGCGCGCTCACACAAGCTGGGAAAAGAGGATCGTAGCGAGTGCGCAGTGATTGGTCAGATAAGTGGGTACTCTCAGCGACGTCCGCAGGAGGGGTATAAAGGGGGACGCGCGAGAGCACTCGTGGTCAGTGTTAACCAGTTGAAGACCGAAGACGGGGTGGAGGAGGTAGGGGCCCTGTGTGGCTCGGAGCCGAGACTGGGGGGACCGTAGTCCGACGCCCGTGTGGGTCGGGACGGTGGTACCCAGAGCCGAGACGGGCACCCCGGCTGGGTGTGTCCCGGAAGGCTACGGGGCGTAAGAGCCCGTGTCAGTACAGCTGAGTGGGTGTTGGTCACCCGTGTAGCTGAGTGGGTGTTAGTCACCCGTGTAGCTGAGTGGGTGTTGGTCACCCGTGTAGCTGAGTGGGTGTTCGTCACCCGTGTAGCTGAGTGGGTGTCCGTCACCCGTGTAGCTAAGTGGGTGTTGGTCACCCGTGTAACGAAGTAGGGTGTTAGTCATCCGTGTAACCACAAGTTGGCGAAAATAAAGAGTGTGCTACCCGTGAAGTCGTCTCCTGCCGAGTTACTACTTTACAACTGGCGTCAGAAGTAAACCTGTCTTCAAGGAGAATGGACACAAGGAAGACTTCTCGTTCCCACGTGCAAGACCGGGGAGACGACGACGTACCGGTGACACCACCCTCGGGAGGAGAGGACGAGGAGTTGCCGCCGATGCAGCACTTCGCGGAAATGGCCGATGCTCCGCCCGCCTCCGACACCAGCCTGCAGGACGCACACTCCCGCCTGGCGGAGTTGCTGCTCGCCGCCGCTGCGATCTTGGCGGAGATCTCCGTTCCAGCGGCCGGTGGAACGCCTGCGGGGTTGGAAGAGGCGGCGCGGCTGGAGGGTTCCCGCCATAAGGCGTTTCGCGCCAAAAGTTTGGGAGTTGGCGCCATTTTTGAGGGTCCGCCTCCGGTTGGCGGGAAACGCGGACACCACGTGGCCAGAGGTCTCCACACAGCGCAGCCCGCGTCATCGGCGAGCGCCGGAGCTCTCCATTTTGCGCCTGCAGAGGGAGCCGACATTTTCTACAACCACAGCGGCGCGCGGGAAAATCGTTCCAACGACGACGACGACGATCGAGTTCTCCAGCAACGATTGCCCGCGCTGTCGGTGTTCAAGGCGGACGGGGGCGACTGGGGAGCCTTCCAGCGACGGTTCATCGCGCATCAAGAAATGTCGGGGTGGTCCGACACCACTGCCCTGCGCGCGCTGCCAGCGATGCTCGACGACGACGCGCTTGCGGCCTTCACGTCTGCCCCGAGGTCGTCCCGCTCAACGCTCCAGGCCGCGCTGCACCTGTTGGCCAAGGTGTTCGGGCCGCCCTCGACCTGTCGCCACCAGTTCTACGATCGGCGGAAGGTGGTTGGAGAAACAACGCTCGCCTATCGCACGGCGCTGCTCGCCCTGGCGGATTCAGCTTTTCCCCGCATGGACAAGGAGGGGAAGGACGCCATGGTGACGGAGCAGCTGCTGGCGCTGGCTCACGGATTGGGAGTTCCCATTAATACGGCGGACGAGATGGACATCTGCTCCCTGGGGATTGCCACGAGTATCCACGCTTACGAGGTCCTACAGCGGAAGCCGACGGTCGTCTGCGCATCGGTGGAGAACGGGGCACCGGCCGCCACGATCATCGGACCTCAGCCTGCTGTGCCTCGGGAGGAGGCCTTCGCTGGTTCGAGGCCGGGGGAGTGGAGAACGGGAGGTCGTTCGCCCACACGCTCCTCCCGCAAGCTGGAGCAACCGAAACCTACGACGTCCCTCGTCATCTGCTACAACTGCGGCCTTCGGGGCCACGTCGCGTCCGGGTGCCGGGCCCCGCGTCAACGCACCGCGGGACCACGTCCGGACGACGACCAGGGACTCAAGACATCCCAACTGAACCCGGCAAGTCGCGGCACCTCACACGTTCGGTCCACACGCACGGCACGTTCGGGTCGCCGCTTAGCGGTGGGGGGACCGTGTATGGGCGCCGGGGGTTCGGTTCGGCGAGAGGGGTCCGCGTACGGCCCGAAGGCAGTCGAGTGGTCCGAATTGGCCCACAGGATTGTGGCTGCGTCGGCCGGGTCGTCCGTGGTAACGGGGTACATTGACGGGGTTGAGGTCCGGATGCTCGTGGACACGGGTGCGTCGGCCACTATTATTTCGGACCTTATTTATAATATTCTTCCCGTACAATGTCGACCACTTCTGCCGGTGGACGTACCATTTTACGCGGCAAACGGGGGATCTTTGGGAATCATCGGCCAGATTCGGGCGAATATTTGTATTGGCGACATTAAATTGGCGGGTCCTATTTTGTATCATCATCGTTGGCCGTTCCTTGTTTACTAGGCACGGACTTTCTGTCTAAAATGCCCATAAAAATTCTCATAGACCAGGCCTGCATTGAGCTTCCGTCGGGTCGGCGGGTTGAGTTTTTGAAGAGTCCAAATAAGATACGCACGGCTTGTGCGACGGTGCAGGCGCTGGCAACCCGGACTGTACGGGTGCCCCCGGGATCGCAAATGTTGGTACCCCTTCGGTTGAGAAAACCCCTTGGGGCGGATGCGGGGGCGCAGGGAGTTCTATTGGGGCCGTCTAACAGGGCTAAGGGGGACCTCGACTTAGCGGTGGCCCAGACCATGGTGAGGGGGGACAGTGAGCCGTTCGTTGTGGTCCTGAATACGGGGTCGCGGCCGGCCGTGATTACGCAGGGAACGGTGCTCGCTCACGCCGCGCCGCTACCCGTCGAGGAACAGCTCGTTGCTCACGCCGATTCACATGTCGATACGCATCCCCAAAGTGAGGAGGGGACGGAGTGGTTGGACTCGTTGTGTGCCGGGTCCAGTACCTTGTCCAGTGTGCAGTTGGGTGCATTGAGGGGCTTGCTGCTCGAGTTCGCTGACGTGTTTAGCAGGCACAAGTACGACATTGGCTGCACAGACCTGTTGCGCCACCACATAGAGACTGGGGACGCGGCCCCTATTCGACAGAATCCCTTCCGGCTCAGTCCAGCCGAGAAGGAGCATGTGCAGTCGGCAGTAAATGACATGTTGGCGGCCGACATCATTGCGCCCTCTTCCAGTCCGTGGGGTGCTCCTATCGTCTTGGTTAAAAAACAGGATGGATCCCTGCGGTTCTGTGTTGATTTCCGCCGCCTAAACAAAATATCAATGGCCGATGCGTATCCGCTCCCCAGGATGGATGAGTCGCTGGATGCCTTGGCAGGAGCACAGTTTTTTTCGACGCTCGATTTGCTTTCGGGATTTTGGCAATTGCCCCTCGATGACGAATCAAAACCTAAAACCGCTTTCCGGACACCGGGAGGCCTATTTGAGTTCAACCGATTGCCCATGGGTTTACATTCCGCTCCTGCCACGTTCCAGAGGCTCATGGAATTGGTTTTGTCAGGCCTTCAATGGGACACCTGTTTGATTTACCTCGATGATATCATCGTTTTCAGCCGAACTTTTGAGGAGCACCTCCAGCGACTGAGGGCAGTGTTTCTCAGGATGCGTTCCGCGAAGCTTAAATTTAAACCGGCTAAATGTTTTCTGCTTCGGGAATCGGTCAGGTATTTGGGCCATATCGTTAGCCGTTCGGGGATCTCGACGAACCCTGCTAAGACGCAATGCGTCGGCTCATGGCCAACACCGACCTCTGTTACTGAAGTCCGCAGCTTCATAGGATTTGCCTCCTATTACCGTCGTTTTGTCAAACAGTTGGCCACCATAGCCAGGCCCCTGCACGCCTTGACGGCTAAAGGGGTGCGGTTTCACTGGGGGCCGGAGGAGGAGGCCGCGTTCTGCTCCCTTCGTGACGCCTTGGTGCAGGCTCCCCCCTTGTGTTACCCCGATTTCACGCAACCGTTTGTGCTCGACACGGATGCCAGTAACACGGGTATCGGGGGAGTGCTCTCACAGGTGGTCGGGGGGGTCGAACGGGTGGTCGCCTACGGTAGCAGGGTTCTGTCCCCCGCGGAACAACGCTACTGCGTGACACGGCGTGAATTGCTGGCGATTGTGTTTTTTATACAGCAATTCAGGCCGTATCTGTATGGCCGTCACTTTACGGTTCGCACGGACCATGCGGCTCTCCAATACGCTATGCGGGTGGCGCAGCCATCCGGCCAATTGTCCCGATGGTTGGAGGTCCTTCAGGACTACCAATTCACGACAATTTACCGCAAGGGGTTGCGCCACTCGAATGCGGATGCATTGTCACGGTTGCCGACGCGTACGGAATGCGCATGTCAGTTGGGATCGGCGCGGTGTAAACCTTCTGTCGATGTCCCCGCGGAAGTGGTGCTAGCCGCCACGGATACTACGGGGGTCGACGCCCCCACGGGGAGGGACTCACTGTTAGCATTGCCTCTCATCGAGTGGGGCCGTCTGCAAATGGCCGACAGCTCCCTACTCGCGCTACGTCGGAAGGTTAACGTTCCCGAGGGCGGGGAAACGCGGGTCGGTTCCTGGGTGTGCAGACAGGGCCTCTTGATGAAGTGGGACTCCATGTCCCGGCGTCACATGCTTGTGGTGCCGGTTGCTGTACGGGGTAAGGTCGTCCTGGCTGCCCATGAACGACTCATGCATCTGGGGTTTCACAAAACGCTCGCCCTCATTCAGCGAGACTACTATTGGCCTGGGATGGGCAGTGACGTGGCGAACATTCTTAAGGGGTGTGTAGGGTGCGCTAAAAGAAAACCGCCACCAATAGCGGCTAATCCACCGCTTCAATCCATTCAAGTTTCGCGCACGAACGAATTGGTCGCGCTAGACATCTTGGGGCCCTTTCCCACTACACCTCGGGGAAATAAGTTCCTGCTGGTTGGCGTAGAGTACTTCACCCGCTGGCCCATGGCGTGGCCACTCGCCAACCAGTCGGCTGCGGCAGTGGCGGACGCCTTTGTCCAAGGTTACGTTTTGGACAAAGGCGCCCCCGAACGCTTGCTGACGGATCAAGGGAAAAACTTTTCGAGTGTTTTGTTGCGCGAGGTGTGCGACCTGTTGGGTACAAAGAAAGTACGTACCTCCCCGTACCACCCGCAGACTGACGGTATGGTTGAACGTCTGAACAGGACGATTACGTCTATGCTGTGCCAACAGGTATGCGACGACCAGGTGGATTGGGACTTACAGGTACCGGGGGTACTAGCGGCCTATCGGATGGCACCCCATGCGGCGACGGGGTTTTCTCCATTTTTTCTGATGTATGGGCGGGAGGCTGATCCGGCCATGGACGTCCAACTGGGGATTTCACAGCCACGGGCAAAATCTAAATTGGCAGACCACATTAAGTTTAACATCGCCAAATTGGCTGAGGCGCGAGAGGCTGCGAGATTGAATTCACGCTCTCGGCAGATCGCGAACGAGCGATTGCATGAACGGAAGGTGCATACGCACAATTGGGAACCGGGCGATAAGGCCTGGCTGCATTGTCCACACGCACCGTTGGCTACGTCCCCCAAACTGTTGAGACCATGGAGGGGACCGGTGGAAATTGTGCGGGTTGCACGACCCCAGAGTATACAGATTAAATGGGGAAAACGCCGTTGGTACGTGCACCCCTCCCGACTGAAACCCTACGCGGCGCCGCGTGACCCCGGGTTGTGCCGTGACGACCGAGCGTGTGATGTGACCGTCGACTCGGGGAGGGATGTGTCGCAGACTGATCCTCACGTGTCTCCACCTGACCCACCCCCAGGTGTCTCGGACCTGACGGCTGTTGACCGTCGGGAACCGGAACCCCGCGGCTCGCACGGAGCCCCGATGCCTGGCCCATGCCTTCCTGAACTGCCGGCGCCGCCGGATGGCCAACTGCGTCCTGTGCCGTACGACGGTCCGGCAAGGCGGACTCGGGCAAGGACGCAACACTTTTCATGAAAAAAAAAAAAAAAAAAAATTTCTTTTTTTGTTAAAGCCCGACTTCGTTGCCGGCTTCCCCCTCTGCCGGGGTAATGTCCCGTTCAAGGGACGCTCGGACATTGGGACGCTGCATGAGTCGGAGAGAAAAGAAGAGAAAATGATTAAAGAAATTTTTTTTATTGTTACTCTTTCCGCATACACAGTATCGTTGCCACTCGCCGGATTGTGCATGTTGTTCTTGTTGCGGGTGTGGCGGTTGCTGGGTTTTGCGGATTGCGGTGTTCATGTTGTGTTGTTAGGGTTTGTGTTATGTTACGGGGCACACATGGGAGTGAAGGGGTGTTGTATGTTTTATTAGCAGCCGGGTCGGCTGCGAGCTATGTGGTAGGGGGTGATGTAGTGGTGGTATTGACGTGCGCCGGCAGTGATGGATCACGGGGCGCGGGGTTGGGCACGCGGTGTGGGCGTGGCATGGACGCGCGCGCCGGTGGTGAGGCGCGCTCACACAAGCTGGGAAAAGAGGATCGTAGCGAGTGCGCAGTGATTGGTCAGATAAGTGGGTACTCTCAGCGACGTCCGCAGGAGGGGTATAAAGGGGGACGCGCGAGAGCACTCGTGGTCAGTGTTAACCAGTTGAAGACCGAAGACGGGGTGGAGGAGGTAGGGGCCCTGTGTGGCTCGGAGCCGAGACTGGGGGGACCGTAGTCCGACGCCCGTGTGGGTCGGGACGGTGGTACCCAGAGCCGAGACGGGCACCCCGGCTGGGTGTGTCCCGGAAGGCTACGGGGCGTAAGAGCCCGTGTCAGTACAGCTGAGTGGGTGTTGGTCACCCGTGTAGCTGAGTGGGTGTTAGTCACCCGTGTAGCTGAGTGGGTGTTGGTCACCCGTGTAGCTGAGTGGGTGTTAGTCACCCGTGTAGCTGAGTGGGTGTCCGTCACCCGTGTAGCTAAGTGGGTGTTGGTCACCCGTGTAACGAAGTAGGGTGTTAGTCATCCGTGTAACCACAAGTTGGCGAAAATAAAGAGTGTGCTACCCGTGAAGTCGTCTCCTGCCGAGTTACTACTTTACATATGCATATGTCACGATTGTAACACCTCTCCCCACCAATTTATATTCCAACTCAGTTTTGTCTCCACGTATGAGGGGCCGTCCATAAATGACGTCACGCACCTAGGGGGGGGTCAAACATTTGTGACGATGTGTAACGAGGGGGGGTGGGGGAGAAATGTGACGTCACATCAAAATGCGCAACTTTAAATAAATATAGACAACACGTTCTACTTAATTAAATAGACTTTTAATACATGTTTTCTCCTACAGCATCAGAGTGCAGCGCCACATTAAATACGCACGACAATGACAATAGATTAAAGCGATTTAAAGCATGTTTTTTTTTTGGGGGGGGGGGCAGAGCTTTGTGACGTCATATTTGAGGGGGGGTCTGACTTTTTGTGACGTCATTTATGGACGGCCCCTGAATACAAATATAAGTCTGTCCATCGGTCAATAGTGATTGTCCAAACCACTATTTACCAAGCAGCATTTATTTAAGCACAATCCCTGCACCCGTTTGACCTGCTGGGTCTCATCAACATAGTCATGCTTGTGAACCAAATGTTACTGGATTACATGATGTTATTGGCAGGAGCATTCCATATTAACGGTGGGACTCCATTCAAGGCAAACAGCAATGCTGATCATACACACACCTATGAGGCATTGCCCTGAAACATTATGGGGGAAAAACATACACACTGTACTGTATGAGCAGAACTCCATTGGTCTGCAAAGCATTTAGGCCGAGGGACTCTTTTATATAGACACGTGGAGACATAGAATGGAGTTCTGCTGAGATCGGCATCAGGACACGAGATGAAGACATTTGAATGAGGAACCCTCACAGCGACCAGAGCACCACCCTGTGTCAGAGAACAGCCCGGGGAAGTTGACGTCAAAGAACTACTTCTCAGGGTGACTTCAATCAGCCCCTTTATCCACACAAGGAGCACGCAAACCTTTAAAATGCCACACATAAAAAGAAGTCTGTCTCTGATGTAGGCCAATCGGTTTCAAAGACAATGCACATATCTTCTTGGTTTTTTCGGTAAAGTCACGTAGAAGGGAAGTAATAATAAAAAAAAAGTAATAGAATAATAATATTATTTTATTACTTCCCTTCTACGTGACTTTACCGAAAAAACCAAGAAGATGAATCCCTGCAGTCACGAAAGCTTTAAATCGAAATACAACGCACATATTTATAATAATCGTTTTTTGGGTTAGATCGCGTTATTTATAAATGCGCCGTAACCCTCCACCACCCGACACGGCCAATCAGTAATAAAATGTCACGTTGACAAAAGACAAATAGTTCGCTACTTTAGCCCACCGGTGTTTTGAAGAGTGAATCCACAACATTTACAATTTTTGAGTACGACGTTTTGCTGGTAATTACATCCAGCATCATCGGGCAATTCACTTGCTCCCGGTCTTAAATAGAGCAGCAGGGTGACGTCATATATTATCAGACCACCACAAGTCCCGCGCGTGATTAATGCAGACATGATTCCTTGCAAAAGGTTTCTAATTTGTGTTTGAACATCTTAACACCTCCTGTTTTATTGCCAGAAAGGCTGAAACCTATTTTTTTTTCATACTTTGATACTGGCAAAAAAGGTCACATTTTGGGATGTATTCATTGTACGGACCCCTGGATGGATTTGTTCTAGCGAGGCGGCAGCGGCTTGGGGAGGCGTTCATCCAGCAGTGGATTGACCATGGCTCATGATGATGGACTCGATCACGCATTTTTTGCTCTGCATCTCTCCAATGTTTGTTCACCAGTGACGAAGCAATTACTGTCCATCGAATCGGCCGGACGACATCAAACACCGGCAGAAGCAGCCGGAAACACGGTCTTATCGAGGAGAAACGTCAGCCGCTTCGTTCATTTGCAAGAAGAACGCCCCAGGATGAAGAGAAAAACGTCGGACATCGCACACGGTACAACCTAAAAGCACATCGGAGGGCGGAGCCCTTTGATGGGAGTTATGTATTCCAACAATGTCGTTCCTTTGGGATGGGCCTAACGTCATAAATAAAATAAAATAAATCTATTTATGACGTTAGATATGTATCTGCTACCTGGTTTGTTGTAGGTGATAAAGGCAAATTGTTTGAGAGAGTAAATATTAATAAAGTTGATATTGATAGAGTGAATGTTAATTAAAAAACATTTGGGGTGTGCGACTTAAATACCAGTTGGTATGTGTGTGTTGTATGACAATACGAAAATGTATCACAATTTTAAAAATTACACAAACTAAAAATACGTAATATATTATGTAAGCAACAGGCCAACAATTGCCTGGAATTAAAGACGATAAATTGCCCACGGTTAAAGAGGCAATGATTGCGAGACGTGGCCAGATTTTCTTTTTAGAAGGTACATCATCGAAAACACAAATTAAGCACGGCCACGTAAGCACAACTACTTCATACTCTTTGGTTCTTTCTGGTAAAGTCACGTAGGTAAAAAATGATCAAAGTAAAAAAATAAAATTAAATAAATACAAAAAATCACGGCGGTTCACAACTACTTCGTTTCATCAAACCTGTGTATTAACATGATAATTGTTTTAACGACTGAGAGCCAAAGGGGTGCAGACTGCGGTCAACGTGAAGAACCACCGGTTTAAAGGCATCAAGGTGCTGTGTGAGGTGGCTCATTTCCTTGAGGTTGATGGGGATTGTGCCACTGTGCAGCAACCAGACTATGGAACAACGCTCTCTGCCTTTGTTCATGGTACAAATCGGAGTCGTTCGAGCTTGTGTTTAATATTTGTCTTGCAGGTTCTGGTTATTTCCTGCTTTCCATACGTCGGCACAACATCGGGATCTTACGAATGAAATGCACCTTACAAGTGTGCAATTTTGTATTATTAGTAGCCGTACAGTCGGTTCATTGACCAACGTGTGAGAAAAATGCAATAATGTCGGATTTTCTTCAGGGAACATGCTTTAGCATCACACGCAAACATATGAAATACAATTCTAAAACAATTCCACAAAGCTTAAGCAGGACCTTTCCCCTCGAGTCTTGAGCCTTGCGAAGGTTTACCTGGGTAAATAACCACACGATCACAACGACCCGCTCAATGCAATAACACAACCTGTCTGCAGTGTTCCTAGAGACAAGTCACACACTTTCCACGGACTTCCTCCCCCCATCTGCCACTCCGTCTCACTCAAAAAACGCGTTGAACCCCCCCCCTCTCCCCCGTGTTGTTTGGCACGATGCCCCCGACGTTTCACTCCACGTGCTGGTTTTAATCTTCTTCAGGAACTGAAGTTCGACAATGCGGTACAACACGACCGAGAGCACACAAATCAGAAGGCTTTGGATCAACACGCTCGCGGAAACCCTCCGAAGTTGGTGACCCCAATTCCATCATCGGGAACAGGAGGAGTTTTTGCAGGCAATTATCGACAATTCTTTGCGCGTTCTCAGGCGTAGCTTGCGAAAAATGTTTGTACCGACAATTAAAAATAAATACATGTTTCGTAAACATTTGCACAATGTCATTACGGCAGACTGTGTGTGTGTGTGGGTGTGCGTGTGTACAAAAGGGATGAGGCACTCAAATCACTCGTGCTGTCATTTCTTCAGGTGTGTCTTCTGTTTTAGTCGTCATCACCCCCGCGGGGATATTAAAGATGAAGCTCATCCTAGAACACTGTGCACCACACTTGTGATCTTGACGCAGCAGCAGCAGCAGCATTTTTAAACAGTGTCCATGATTTCGATGTAAAGCTTTCGTGACTGCAGGGATTCATCTTCTTGGTTCTTTCGGTAAAGTCACGTAGAAGGGAAATAAAAAAATAAAAAAATATTTTATTATACTTAATTTTTATTATTTTTATATTTCCCTTCTTACGTGACTTTACCGAAAGAACCAAGAAAGTGTCCATGATATTTGGCGCTGGAGCTGCCGTTGTTTGTGACCAAATCACCTGGGATGCGGCTCAGATGTCGGAAGCTGAGCACGATAGGCTGCTGCAGAGTTGCTCTGGAAGCAGAACGCAGTGCAGTAAAATCCGTCATTGGACTTTACTTCCTCCCCTCCATCGACACGTGCTGACCAAGCGTGGCCCAGTCTGATCAACCCCCATAATGGCATGAAGAGGCCCTCACCCTCATCCAGCAGTAGATTGACCAGGGGGCTGTAGATTCCCGTGCTAAGTCGTTTTGTTTATTCAAGCAAAACTCATTAATTAATTATTTGAATTTATTTTAGATGTACATATATATAGTAAGTGCATATGAATCATGAGTGTAAGAATACATGCTTTATTGTGTATGCTAAATATATTAAAATTCTATTCTTAAGTATAATTTTAATCAAATTTTTTAAAAAAGTTGTACAAATGAGAGAGATAGATAGATAAAAACAATACAAATGAGAAGGTAAAAAATTAACATTAAAAAACATTAAAATTGCCTCCGAAACGTCGTGATTTTTATTTTATTTTACTTTTATTAATTTTAATGTTTTTACCTACGTGACTTTACCGAAAAAACCTAAGAATATAAAACATGACAGTCCATTCTTAAATGGAATCATGACCCTGAATTTTGACAATTGTGACAATTATTTAAATCACGAGAGGATATTTTTTGTGTAATGTGTTTCTTTGAATACCGACTTCTATATACAGGGCTGCGCTTTCATAACGCTTGAAAATATATGGATGCTAAGAAAATTGTAAATAGAGCGATACATTTCATATTGTACAAATGTTGTTTACTATGCTATGTACGTAAAAATGTGGCTTTAACTCTCTACCATTAAGAGACAAAAAAAGGTTTCAATTTGAATGAGGTTTTATGAAAATTATTTGTTCATAAACCATGAAGTCGTCCTCCTTGTCTCGGGTAAAATGAGTTCTTCTATATGACCAGAGAAATTAGAAGTATACATAAGCTTCATACATGCACATATTGTATTTACATATAGATTTGAAAAAACGTATACAAAAAGTTCAAGACCCGATAAGGTGTACGATTTAAAAAGATGGAAGGGAATTATTTGTAAAAAAAAAAGAGAGAATGTTATGGGTCTGAAAAGCAACTCAAAAGTTTGGAATGCAGCTTTAGCTTCCTGTAAGACTGTAAGTGATAAAAACCGCAAAGATGTTGATCCATAGCCCGAGTCGATTTCCAAGATGTTGCATTCCCCTTTAACGTGAGACCGAGCCTCATGCTTATTGATGTCCACGCGTGCGGATGGCTTTTGTATTTATGCAGAACAAGATAATACGTAAACAGCTTTTATTCTGCATGCAGTCGTGCATAGAGCAGAGGTCGCAAACGGGTTTTGATTCCGGCCGCACAAGGGTCGCAAACGGGTACCCGTACCCTACCCGTACCCAGCCGGGCACGGGTAGGGTACGGGTATCGGGTACCTGATTGCGACCTCTGGGATGAAGCCATGTTGCAGGCGCGGGTGGGTTGATTCTAGGAACTTGAATTGTGAAAAGAGACAAGACGTTGGGAAATGAGTGACAAACGGTTACTCACCAGTGACTCACGGTCTACCCGTACCCGGCCGCACCAGGGTCGCAAACGGGTACCCGTACCCGTTCCCGGCCGGGTACGGGTAGCCGGGTATTGGGTAGGGTACGGGTATCGGGAACCCGGTTGCGACCTCTGGCATAGAGTAATTCTTGTTTCTTTGACATGAGCCGAGCATTGTATCGTTTCACATTCTTCATCCCTGAAACATATCCTCACCGTGCACTGTGGAAACCGTCATCAACGTAAATTACGAACGTTTTCTCGTCCTCAAATAAACTGGCACGTGTCTCAGAATGTCACCGTTAGCTCAGACGGTTTTTTGGTATTTTTTCTCTCATTAATATATAATTACCATTCCTAATCTCTCCTCTCATTTCCTACGCAGATACTTGGGGTGACCCAATACCCTTCTGGAATTCCTCTGATGGGAGGATGGCTCTACCCTTAACATTGTAACGTTATCGAGTCCAAATTCCGGTGGATGATGTCATCGGAAACCAATTGTGATGTCATTTGTGATGTAATGAGACAACTCAATGGGTTGGGGGTTGAGTCACGGGTCTCAGGGTGGGACTCCGCTAGTCGCTATATTTCCACACCTTTGAGCCTGCGTGTCAGAACCGTAACATTATTTTTACGTCGTTTTTGTACATACGTTACTTTTTTCCCTTAACATTATTTGTAAGTGTGTCTTTTTTCATCAAACAAGGCCGTTTAATGACAACTACATTTTGATACGCAGACTCGGAAAGAGTAATACACGCCCACATACCCAACACGTATCATTAATTTATGACCGTAAACACCACCATGCTCCTATAGCAACGGAGTTAAATTACATTCCAATTACCCGAGATTGCATTGTATCTGCGGGTGTGTGCTCTATCCTTGCATAACGACATTTTCGAGAAATGGCGAATTCTATGAAAGGAATTCGATCATTTAAATATACGCACATTTTACATTCCCCTCCTCCTCACGAATAATATCAGTCATGATCAATCCACTGCTGGATGAAAGGCTCCTCAGGCTGTAGCCATTTCTCATGATTCTGCAATGTAAGAATCCGCTTAGCGTGTCCTTGAAGTCCTTTTTAACATTTTATTTGATTTACATTTTTTTTGGTAGCTGCTTAGTTTTCACTGTTGTTTTATAATACTGCATAGCGTTTGGAGAGGTTGTTTGGGCAACCAATAATAGACTCGAATGTTTTTGTTTTAATGGTTTTCTCTGTAAACGCTTCTCTATTTCCAAAAGGTACATTTTGTACAGAAAATGTAGATTGTACGTTATGTATTACAGGAGACAAATTCTCCAAAATATATGAAGGAGAGTACACGAAATGGCGAACCTTTGTGACATGGTCGTACATCATCATTCATAATCAGTATTTATCCTGGAGGAATCCGATGAGCTATGAAACTGGTCAGCAAGTTACATCATCAACAACAACACAAATTCGATGAAGGTTATAAGAGTAAGACAGTTGAAAAGTTAAGCGAGTCACTAAATCTAGAAATAAATATAAATAAATCATAAGAATAAATCATGGGCGTACGAATGTATATCACTCAGTACATAAATTCCTGCAGATTTGTCAACATCAAATTCAAGCTTGGGCAAGGCAACAAAAACGACAACAACCATTACTGAACATCTCTGAAGAAGAGCTTCAGAGATCATCGGATTTCTCCAGTCTAAATAAATATTCTGATTCTGATTGGCTGTAATAAGCATGCGAAGACGAGATTGTTGGGACTGGGAAGTGTACGAGGCAGCGCAAATACAAACAAAAGCATTTCAGTATTTCTACCTCTCCACAGAGACCAATTGTCACAAAATTACTCGCATTTATTTCACAGCAAGGGATGATGCAGTGGTGCAATGGTCGGCGCACGAGATGTTAACTTAATCCCCTGGTATAGCGGAGGTCGTGGGATCTATCCTGACCCTGACGCCTGCTGTTGTATATTTGGAGTTTGCATGTTCTCCCCGTGGTCACGTGGATTTTTCTCCGGGTCTTCCGGTTTTTCCCACCACATTTAGAAACGTGCTTTGAGAGTATTTGGCTGCTATAAATTTCCACATGATAAGCCACTTCGTTGAGCTGTCATTTGTGGCCTGGTCGCTTCTTAAAAAGAGCTATATAGCTGAGTCGGCCTTACCTGGTAACAAAAAAAAGTTTCATCATCATGGGACCTCTTTTTCCAGTACCAAAATATACTAATAGGGGTTTTCCCCTTTTTCCCGCCTTTTGGCGTCATCTGGTCGAACACCATATGAGACTAGGCTCTAAAGAAAGCTGTCTCTGGTGTGGACCAATCAGTTTCAAAGACAAATCATTAATTATCAGAGTATTGTTTTTTTGTTTGCATTTGACTGCAAGTATTGTGGTTAATGTAAGCATGATTCCTTGCAAAAGGTGTCAGCTTTGTTGCCAGAAAAAAGTGGAAAACCCCTATTAGTCAAAAAAAAGTTTCGTTTAGTTTTTCCAATCTCCTCGAGGAACACGGGAAATAATGGGGGCAAGTTTCCTAGCCCCCCCCCCCCCTCCTCATCCATCCCCCATCGCCTCTGTTCACAGAACAGTTTCTCTCCGTCCAAGTCTCAGTCCCATACAGTCGGTTGCCAATGGGCGTGTTGAGGGGTAAATTATGGGCACTCCCACCACTTCCAAGACGCTTGGCCAATAGGCAAGTGGGCCAAAGGGCCTCAAGAAGGGTCTCTCCAGATCTGCATCTGTGCCCTCTTTTGCTCTCATATCTTCCCACAGAGACCAAATGGCACACGATTGCTGACGTTTAATTCACACAAGTGTGAAGTTTGGACCGCCGGGTAAGACCTCCCTATGAGTGCTTGTTAACGTCTTGTTTATCTCTTCCTCCGTGGATTTTTCAATAACACAACGCTGCAAGGTGCCAGTGGAGAGAATGCAGTCCGCGAATGAGGGTGTAGTCCTGCCCCGGAGGGCCGAGAAAAAAAGCGGCTGAGCATTGATTATTTTTAGGGATAGGCTTCTGGTTTTTTTTGACTGACTCATTTGTTTTTTGACTGCAAGCACACCCACAGGCTCCGTCGATTTGGTGGGGGTTGGAGACCGCATATATATTTACTTACGATAATTATACGATGCCCCCAAGAAGAAACAACGCGCGTTGAGGGAAAATTGTTGGGAGGTCGGTCGTGAAATTATGGGCCCTCTTAAAATGATTACTGGCCGAGCGTGTTTTGTAGAAAATTGAAACTCAAGGATGGCAATTTATTTGCAATGATGCGCCATGGATTCCGAGCCACACACTTCACTGCTGTAACAAAATGGGCGGCCGCACGTAGCAAAAAACAAAAACATTTAGTGCGATACAAATCTCGGCTTTACAAAATATGCTCATTATCTAAGTGATTTAAAAAAACTGATTCAACAAAGCAGTATCTATCGTGTGAACGAATACTATTATGAACAAGATAGAAAATAGGGGAAAAGTCATCCGTTCCCAATGTTTTCGTTGGAACGGGCTGATGAACAACAGCATAGACTTGCCAATATATTTCATAGGGAGATACAATTTATAGCTGTAATATATATGCTCTACGTACACTGTAATAATACAGTGTATGTAGTGGATTTATATCACCGAATGTAATAATCATTAATAATCCTTTGTCAATCCACTGCTGGATTAAGGCTTCACTATACCACGCTGGTCATGGTGATTGTTTTGATCATAATTCACCACACGGTGCATTGCGGGCTTGGAAAAAGAGGGAGGAAAGGTGGGGGAGGTGTCCCAGGGTCGGTTCAAATATCACTTACCGCTGATGTGAGCCGTCACCGGGAATACAACTCAAATGTACTCTTAGGTTTTTTCGGTAAAGTCACGTAGGTAAAAAATATATAAAAATTACTAAAAGTAATAATAGAACTAAAATAAAATAAGAATTATTTTATTTTATAAAATTATTTTATAAAATAAAAAATTACTAAAAGTAATAATAAATATAAAATAAAATAATTATTACTGCCTACGTGACTTTACCCAAAAAAACCTAAGAGTATGAATCGTTGCAGTCACGAACGCTTCAAATCTAGAACAACTCAAATGTGCCTGCTTCATAGCCGCCACCCTAGTTAACATGGAACTTTGGGCCAAAGTTGGTGCCACGGTTCCAACCACATGCCAACGTCGTCCCAACGTCGTATATTTACTAGGACCCCCCGCCCCAGCTCGATATATCAGGTCATGGATAGCAATGAGGCGATACTGATCTATCGAGCTTCTCGTGTTCTCCCCCCAGTCTTATCTTCTGAAAGTAAAAACATCACAACTCGGAGGAGTCATAAAAAAGAAGGGCCCAATTTCTGACTACACTGGGCCCCCCGCAGCCAACCCCACCCACCAGGCCGACCAGCGTGAAGAATGGACCGACGAACCCCATGAACAATACAGGGAGGTCTTCATCAATCAGTGTATAGACAAGGGGACGTAAATTCATAGCATTTTTATACTACTACTACTAAGCGAGTTTATCGCGGTTGTGTCGTATATCTCCCGGATGTCTCTCTTTCTCTTTCTGATTGTACGGTGTGTTGCTCGGAATGGTGTCCAACGTTCCTGTTTAAGTTCTCAACATGAGTAGTAGCGAAACATCGGGCGTGACGCCGAATAGCACGTGGTGCAATAGTAAAGCACATCAGAAGGGAGGCGTTATGCTCGTACAACACACATCCAAATAATCGTAAAAATAACTGCTGTAAATTTCGATTTAAAGCTTTCGTGACTGCAGGGATTCATCTTCTTTCATTCTTCACCTGAGGACGGCTGCTTGCGTTGTGGCCGAAACGTCGTGAGAATTATTAATCGTAAAAATAACTGCTGTAAATTTCGATTTAAAGCTTTCGTGACTGCAGGGATTCATCTTCTTTCATTCTTCACCTGAGGACGGCTGCTTGCGCTGTGGCCGAAACGTCGTGAGAATTATTAATCGTAAAAACAACTGCTGTAAATTTCGATTTAAAGCTTTCGTGACTGCAGGGATTCATCTTCTTTCATTCTTCACCTGAGGACGGCTGCTTGCGTTGTGGCCGAAACGTCGTGAGAATTATTAATCGTAAAAACAACTGCTGTAAATTTCGATTTAAAGCTTTCGTGACTGCAGGGATTCATCTTCTTTCATTCTTCACCTGAGGACGGCTGCTTGCGTTGTGGCCGAAACGTCGTGAGAATTATTAATCGTAAAAATAACTGCTGTAAATTTCGATTTAAAGCTTTCGTGACTGCAGGGATTCATCTTCTTTCATTCTTCACCTGAGGACGGCTGCTTGCGTTGTGGCCGAAACGTCGTGAGAATTATTAATCGTAAAAATAACTGCTGTAAATTTCGATTTAAAGCTTTCGTGACTGCAGGGATTCATCTTCTTTCATTCTTCACCTGAGGACGGCTGCTTGCGTTGTGGCCGAAACGTCGTGAGAATTATTTTATTACTTCCCTTCTACGTGACTTTACCGAAAGAATCAAGAAGATAATTGCTGTAAAGTTTTTTTTTTATTTCAAGCACTCGTAACTTTCTTTTCCTACTCACGGAAAGTAATTGCCTAATCGTCGCTAGAAGAACACCCGTGGAAAAAAAGTCATTTAGAGTTAGGTGAGTCTGAGCTGGTAAAGTCAAGATCATTGTGAACACATATCTGGGTTATCCACCCAACTTCAAATACCGCTAAGGAATTATCCCAAAATATAAAAATAACCAACCCGTATATTATTGGGTTGGAAAAAAACTCAAGATAAATTAATTCTGGCCCTAATTCTCTCAAAGGTCACCCGCGATGCCTAACTTTGGGCAGATGCCAGCAACCTTACCTTATAATCTCAGGCATCCCCAATCTGGATCCTCGTTTAGCTTAATATTCCCTTTGAAATAGCTCTCAAGCACATCGGCTGATTAGAGGCCAATTAGCAATGGCTGAGATGGTGCGGTGGTGATCATACTGCGCTGGATATTTCAGAGTTCATTTTCCATCGATGAACAACATCGTGGGGAGTGAAATCAGAACCGGTCCTGGGTGTCCCCGCTACCCTGCACTATTCATTTTTTTTTCTTCTTGGTTCTTTCGGTAAAGTCACGTAGAAAGGAAGTAACAAAATAATAAAAATAAAACATAATAAAATAATTCTCACGACGTTTCGGCCACAACGCGAGCAGCCTTCCTCAGGTGAAGACCAGGTCTGTCGACATATCTGGTCTTCACCTGAGGACGTCTTCACCTGACTTTACCGAAAGAACCAAGAAGATGAATCCCTGCAGTCACGAAAGCTTTAAATCGAAATCATTATTTATTGTTGAAGAGTAATAAAAATGTTTTGCAATATTCACGTATGTATTATTATTGAAATAATTTACAATACATATTTTTACTAAAATGTTATGTACTTAAAAGTCATAACTATTTTTTTTTAGGTTTGAAAGTTCTTTTGGAAACGCGTGGACACCAATTTATATTAGTTTGGACTTAATGCGATACATTTTGTGTCATATTTTCCGAATGATGATCACATACAATACTGCTGATGTCTCCGCGTGCAATTGAACCAATCCACTTTTTTTTAAGCCAAATAAAATCAGATCTGTTCCAAATATTGAAGAGACCGGATGGTAGTCTTAATTTATACCAGCAGAAGTAGCATTTATGCAGTTGACTAATCCACAGCGCAAAAAAAACATCAAGGGAGCAATCTTAGTTATCCTGTAATCAAGTCAAGGTGTGGACAGTTGGTGGCCATATGCGTCAATGATTAAACATTCGGAGAACAACAAAGCAAAACTTCTCTTTACTCTCAGGCAAACTATGACTAAACAGTGATTGCAAGCATTTCATAGCCACTAGTCAGGTAACACAGTACACACCTATCACCACCTTTCACAAATGCTCACAACCGTTTTCTTTGCATTGTGACTCACATTTAAAAAAACAAAAGTCGGTGGTTTCATCTCGCACTCCGGTAGGTGTTCACGTGTGGACCAGATTTGTAAAGCGTTTATCGACCCCGGGAAACAAGTGTTGGGGGGAGGTGCGTGCGTGCTACTTTTCCTGAGCGTCTTAAAACATTCCTGTGGAGGGAGCTGGTAGGAACGTTGGGTTGCTCGGTCAATGGCCAGGGTCAACGGCGGCGTGGTGTATTCCGCAAATATGAACGACTGTGAGGGCGGGCACAAGCCGGCGTGAGTAGGTTAAACGTTGAGTTTTATAAGGGCACCACAGGGTGACCAGCCCCTCCCCACCCAGCCCCACCCCACCCAGCCCCACCCAGCCCCTCCTCACCCTCCCCACCCAGCCCCACTCTCCCCACCCAGCCCCTCCCCACCTTCCCCTCCCTACCCAGCCCCTCCCTCCCCACCCAGCCCCTCCCTGCACGACGGACGGACACAATAATCCGCTGTGGGCTGGTGTAACCAGGAGGTTCCAAACAGTATGTGAGATGTATAACGCTGCTGCTACGCGTCATTTGTTGAAGGCGCGGAGCGACCCCTGAACTCTTGTTACGTTCACTAGCAAATGCCCCTGCTTCTCGTTTTGCTCCTTCGCCAGATGTCTGATATGCGTTTTTTCGTTTTGTATTATGTGGAGCGGGTTGCCATGGTTCTGCGTTATTCCCTGCAACTTTCTGCAATACAACTATATTCATGATTAATTCTGTCCCTACCATTTCTGAAATTACTCTTTGGTTATTTCGGTAAAGTCACGTAGAAAGAAAATAAATGAAATAATAGAATACGACGTTTCGATTGCAACACAAGCCATCGTCATCAGGAAGAACAAAATTTGAGAGAGAGACAAAACACAGACACGATATTACACAGACAGACACACAAGCAGAGAGAGACACGTTTAGTTCTACCTGATGACAAGTGCTTGTGTTGCAATCGAAACGTCGTATTATATTATTTAATTTATTTTCTTTCTACGTGACATTATCGAAAGAACCAATGGGCAATTCCTGCAGTCACGAAAGCCTCAAATCATTTCTAAAATATTACAAACAGCAAGAATGTGGTCTCGTATACGTCAAAGACGATTCATGATAAAGTTAAAGCGTTGCCTTTCTCAAACAAGGATTTGAGAAGTTGGCCGCTTCAGTTCATGTGCCTTAACGATCGGTAGATATTCCGCATTCCTGTGACTAAGCCAAAGTTGGAGGAGCTCATTTAACCGACCCAAAGGGGACAGGAGGCTCCCTCCAACTGCCCCTCCACTCGCTGCACTCTGCTGACGAGGTCTGTTTGAAGACCCTTGCGTGCTAAGTGCTGTTGTATGTGTGGCCCCTGCACTGTGGCATTCTACACCGCGTGGGATAACAACAAGTATAACCCGTAAAAACAAAGTTTTTCACTATAAATCCTTTATATGCGTGGTGGCTAGAGTCCTCTCGTCCTCTGGCTTGTGATGGCTGCCACCTATGGGTCAGATGATTGCATGGCACCATTAAGCAATTGGTAATTAAATATAATATTTTTGTCCTAAAAAGTGTAACATTTTGGAAAAAAAATTTCACGAACATTAATTGTCACGCACGACGAGTCTGTGTGGAAAATGTCAGCTCGATTGGATCACGGGAAGTGGGTTATAAAACGACCGAAAGATTTGCACGGTCGTAAGCAAGCAAGCAAGCACGCAAGTGAACTTAATATAAAGGATTTAAAAAGAAGGGAGGGCCTGTCAGTAGAATTTTGTAATACACTGCACTTCAAGGCCCACCGTTTTCCCCTTGCTTGAGTTTTTATTCACATTGGCTGAGCTGATATATACTAAAATGTATTCGATTTCAACGATGATTTACAAGCATTTACTTAACTGCTGGACATCTGTGAAAGAGAGTTGAATAGCTCATAGGATCCCTCCAGTATGAATAATAATTCTGATAATTGATTGATTCAATGCTACATCGACGCGCATCAATATTTGAAATGATGCTTCACAACCAGGAGAATTGCTGCTCTAGCCCACTCAACGAAACCCCTGCCAGCGTTTGAAATGATTTAATATGAAACCTCCAGTACTCATTTTTTATATATAAAGGCGGTAAAGATAAAAGTGCTGCCCGACAATTGCTTGGAGGAAGGGCCTCCACTAGGAGAAGCTCTAGGAAGGAGCCACCCCCCCCCCCCCCCGTGGGTATTTGGCCTACTCTTCCACGCTGGTTAGATCGAGTTCTCACACTTCACCCCACCACACGCGATCCGCCTATCGACTAAAGAGCACAATTCACAACCTATACTACCTGGGTGCACAGAGGCAGAGCTGATTTAAGAAACTTGGCCCCCCATTGTTTCAATTCCCACCGACAGGGCAGTGAGCCGATGACCTCTGATTTGCAGGTTCACTCCTTCTGTTACGCCGCGACACTATACAGACGGGGGTTCTTTTTTTAAAGACAGTTTTAGTCGCTAAAAATAGTTTAAACCGCGTGTGTAACAAGTAAAGGGTGGGGTCTCGGAAGGAGCTCTGAACTCTGCTCATAAAATCGTATATCTCCCGGCTAAGCAATTCGAATGACGTACATCGGTAATGTGTTTGAGGTTTTTTATTTATTTTGGAAACGCTGGGCTAATCCTTGAAGCTCACCCCAGGGTGGTATCTGAACATATTTAATAGTGGATACGTGTCGTCTGTGAATCACCCTTGGTTTTTTTTTTGGGGGGGGGGCAACCTTAACGAGGGAAATAGCCCTTTGTCAATTAGAGCTTGTAATCTTTACATTGCACCTGTAGCCGTCAAAACATACACGCGCTAAATGTGTGTATCAAGCATTGCAACACGACTTGCCAGCTATAATAGGCTTGCTCAAAGTCAAAAAGCTAATAAGCCTAATTTTCATTTTTAGGCAATGATAATTCGAATGATATATATTTAAAGAGAATATTCGATGTGTCTGACAGCTACAATGTGCCAAATCACTCAGGAGAGAGACAGCTTCTCGTTCATTCTGTCAAGGTGTCAATCTGTGCGTCCGAGTTTCTTGACCGCTCACTCGAGCGCGGGTGCCACGCTCCTCCCCGCTGGCAGCCCGGAACCAGTGGTGGAAATTCCACATTCCTATGGTGGGCGACTATTTTTCTCGAGCATAACTTCGAGCGACTTCTCGCAGACAGGTTATCTGTGCGCTTGTGTTTGTGTGTGTGTGCGTTGAACTTATTTTGCATCGCACGTAAACCAACCGTGCTATGGGAAGGACAACAGACTTTACTTTTTGAACTCGCCAACTTCTGGATGCTAGTTCAGGTTTTACACCACAGTACCATGTGGCAATCATCATGCTCAATCTACTGCTGAACGGAGGACTCTACATTACCACGTCTCAGGCGTGTAAAGTAACAATCCTCCCTTCATCTACATGCGCTGATTTCATCGTTCCATCTCTGTCAACGCGTCCCCCTCGTTTTCGCTGCCTCTCCATCGTTGGTTTCAATCGTTGACTACCATCCATTCACCGTGACGTGTCCTGGCCAAGCTCACGCATTTTTATCTCAACAGTCAAACCTCGTGACGTCTCTGAGTTAAAATTCAAGTCATGGGCAACTGAGCTCATCACGTGCGGCTATAAATTAATTGTGAATGTCTCTACGGGTGCACAGGCCGTCACGGGATGACGATGATGCATATGCTTGAATGTGTGTTCCGAGGCAAACTAAATGTTCGCATCGTTGGACTAAATATGTATAAACAAAGGAGTGGCCCATGTCTAAACACCTCGGGGCTACTCCAGGTGCAGCTCTGACGTGAACAATGCATGCCATGGCTCACGACTCAGCATCTCGCGAACGAACAAGGACAAACGGGTTAGGTGCATGCCCGCATTCCTGCGATGCAAGCGAAATATTTTAACACGTGGACGCGCACCGCCGTAACAAGGAAAGACACACTCGAATAGTTTTTGTTGAGGTTTTATTTTATGGCTCGCAAACGGAGTAGGACTCAGCCCATCATCCCTCCGGGATCGATAACTCAAGTACCATTTTGTGGGGAAGTCAATCCTGGTTGTGTCACGTGGATAGACTCGCTTTTGCCATAGGAATGTGGAATTTTTACTACCGTGCCCAGAGCTGGAAACAAGGAGTTGGGCGTTGCAGGAAATCGCTTTGACTTATTTTAAATGAATGTGCTCACGAATATAATGCATGTCTTATTATTATAAAACAATTAAAGAAACAAGAATAAGGTGATAAGAGTAGTTCTGGAAAAGCCAGCGTGATAGAAAAAAAACGAGTCGTAAGATTTTTCGATTTAAAGCTTTCGTGACTGCAGGGATTCATCTTCTTGGTTCTTTCGGTAAAGTCACGTAGAATGGAAATAATAAAATAATAAAAATTTAACATAATAAATAATTCTCACAACGTTTCGGCCACAACGCAAGCAGCCGTCCTCAGGTGGAGAACAGGTCTGTCGAGGAGACAGAGTCTTAATGACAAGCCTCAGGCTTGGAGCGACTATTTAAGCTGGGATGGAGGGGGCGAAGAGCGCCTTGACAAAATAATTTGCATATCAAGAGGAATGTAGCATATTTATGGGAAATGCAGATATGCGATTAGTACTACTTGTGAAATGCGTAGGAGGTTTGGCGAGGGGTTTAAAGTCATTATGCCCGTGCATTATTTTATTAAGTTTAATTTTTATTATTTTATTATTTCAATTCTACGTGACTTTACCGAAAGAACGGAGCAAATGAGTCGTAAGATGTCCTAAAAAGACAGGAACGAACACGGACTTCTTGATGTGCGCGAGCGACGGGTCCTACGATTTGTTTCGATGGTGGAGAAACGAGCGCACTTCCCGTTTAACGCAGTTGCACACGTTGAGATGTTCGTGTCCACGTACACATGGGGAACATCGGTCCCACTCAATTTGATCCAACAGTTGGGCTCCAGGCCCTTGACAGTACCCACATTGATTATTTTCCCTTATCACATTCTTTTGAAGAGCGCTGCTTGCTTGTTCAACTGCGACATCGGCAACATGATCTTCATTATTCAAAACGTATGCATTTTAAGCCATGTATATAATGCAATTTGTATTCAAATGTGATTTAAAATAGATATGTTCGAAAATGGCACCTTTCGTTGGCTGTTCGATACAACTGTAAACCAGTCTGTGAACCAGTTTAAAGGGGGCTGTCATTTTGTATTTGTTTTTAAAGCTGATGGTGTTTCACTGTTATAAATAAGGACATGTTTCTTCATATATCGTGTCTATTTTCTTTCTTAATTGTGTTTATTTGTGCATATAAATCTTGTTCTCAATTCACATACCAACCGATCATGGCTCTGGATTTTTCCGTATTCGTCTCATCACCTTTGCACGCGCCAAGACGTTCTATCTGCCTAAAATAACTCCTAGCCCTGTTTGCCAATCTACTGCTGGATTAAGGCAGTTACTTGACCATACTTCACCGTGCTGGTCAGTGGAAGGGTTAGGGAGGAGATCCAGAACCGATTCAGACATCGCTCGATTCCAGATCGTGAATGCAACTCAAGCTGCATGTGTTCGCCGTGCAGTGTGCTAACCACTGCACCACGCCACTCCCTCCTCCCCCCACCATCTGTTTAAACACACGTGCGCATCTCTTACGTCACTCTGTCGATTGTGACAAAGATTTTCCTCCGTGATTATGGTCACGTACGTTGTGATTCGCACTTAGCAAAACTTAACAAAAAACGAAAACTATTTTTTTTATTTGACCATGATAGCTCAAGAAAATAGCTTATCACGTGGCGATGTATGGCACCTGAATACTCCACACGCATGTTGTTGATTATCAATATGGAGGGAAAGATCAGGAAGAACCGGTGAAAAATCCACGCGACCACGGAGAGAGAGAGATAACGCAAACTCCAAATGTACAGGCCTCATCAGGATCGGGATCGAACCCACGACCTCCTGCGTACCAGGCGAGGGAGTTAACATCTCGCCGCAATCTTTGACCTAGTCGCATGTTAAGCAAGTACTCTGAGCAAGCACCTAACGAGACAGGCAGAGGCTTAGTAATACGCCGACGTGGGTCGTGAAATCTGACTCAATCATGCCCAATCATAGCTGCAGCTACTCTCCTGCCGATGACTTTGACACGTTAGGGGGCGTCCATAAATGACGTCACGCACCTGGGGGGGGGGAGGGGGTTCAGACATTTGTGACGATGTGTGACGAGGGGGGGGGTTTGAGAAATGTGACGTCACATCAAAATGCGCAACTTTAAATAAATACAGACAACACGTTCTACTTAATTAAATAGACTTATTTTCTCCTACAACATCAGAGTGCAGCGGCACATTAAATACGCACTACAATGACAATAGTTTAAAGCGATTTGAAGCATGTTTTATTTGGGGGGGGGGGGGGCAAAGCTTTGTGACGTCATATTTGAGGTGGGGTCTGACTTTTTGTGACGCCGGGTGACGAAGCGGGGGGGGGGTGGTCAAAAATCGTTCAAAATCGCGTGACCTCATTTATGGACGGCCCCTTACGCAATGGAGTACATTTTTAGGCTGCGTTAACCAAACGGGGGGTGGAGGGGGTGTCCACGCCGCAGGTGCTGTGCAATTGTCTAGGCTTGTACGTGGGTTGCAGCGGTTGCAAAACAATTGCTTTACGAACCGCGCTGCCCACAGCAAAAGCCAACAACGATCACCCTCCCTCTCTCCCTTACAGCCCTGGTCGACAGTGACGTGGCACGTGCTGCGAGCACCCACGCCGCCGATGTGTACGTACACACCGCGCCAGGGACTCGTTTTTTTTTTAAAGACCGAGTTGACCTCGAGGAGGCCCAAGACCAGTTTGGACATTTGCCACCGATGGTGGCTGTCGGCGAGAATAGAACTCAGGTTGCCGAGGTTCGTCGCACAGAGAGTGCCCTAACCACGATGATACCGCTGGGGGCATATTGTGATTCGCACTCAGGCAAAGGGTACCAAGAAACTAAAACGATTCATTTATTTAACCAGGTAAGCCCCACTGAGCTATATATCTCTTGTTCAGAAGCGACCTGGCCACAAATTATAGCCCAACGAAATAGCTTAGGGGCCGTCCATAAATGACGTCACGCACCTAGGGGGGAGGGGGGGAGTCAAACATTTGTGACGATGTGTGACGAGGGGGGGGGGAGGTCAAAAATCGTCCAAAATCGCGTGACGTCATTTATGGACGGCCCCTTATCACGTGGCGATGTATGGCAGCCAATTGCTCCAAACGCATAGAGAGAAAGATACGCAAACTACAAATATACAGGCCTCGTCAGGGTCGGGATCGAACCCACGACCTCGTGCGTACCAGGCGAGACACACGCACACACACAATGACCAGTACGTGTTTTCTCAGGGGTGGTCTAATATTTTTGTTAGTGATTATAATCACCCAAAGGCACTCCACTGTTACGATTGCAATACCAGTGCAACAACTTTGATCTCATTATGTAGCAATACCCCTATTTACGCCTCCCCGTTTCAAGTCGTTTAACAAATAACGTCGTCACTTGATTCATTTTATGAACACCGCCTGCCTGATTTACGTTGCCTCAAAGCCACGCTTACGTCGCTGGCAGCATCGTCCGGCCTTTCTCGTTATCTGTCGCCTTGGCCATCGCATCCACCTACCCCATAGAGCAGTGGTTCTTCTTAACCCGGGATGTACTGATAATTGGTTTTTTACCCTTCTATCTGGCAACAAAACTGACACCTTTTTACAAGGAGTCATGTTTGCATAGACCACGGTACCTGCAGTCATAATGCAAACAAAAAACATAACTCTGATAATGTGCACTGTGCTTGAAGTTGATTGGTCCACACCCGAGACAGCTTTCCTTAGAGCCTAGTCTCACATGGGTTGGACCAGATGACGCC
Organism: Lethenteron reissneri; assembly: GCF_015708825.2. Lineage (NCBI taxonomy): Eukaryota > Metazoa > Chordata > Hyperoartia > Petromyzontiformes > Petromyzontidae > Lethenteron > Lethenteron reissneri. The sequence goes on along the minus strand of NC_083825.1, from coordinate 8,486,662 downwards.
AAAAGGGGTGTACTATTATATTAACCACGAAACCATATTTTTTTGGGATTGTTTGTCTATTTCCTAATGGTGTTCCGATTGAACTTTCGGCATGGTGCCATGCTACAAAGTATCTCACAAGTGTATCGCAGAACAATGTACGTTCATGTGTCAGAGAACGTTTCGCAGAAGATTCCTCAGACGCGCTTACGAAATCTCTTCAAGTGACCTTTCCCAACCGCACACGTGGGTGCAAATTCCTACACACGCCCTGTTACACACTTGTATTCTTCAAATGGCAATTAAAATGCACATCTCAAAGGTATAATTTTGCCCAATTAAGTGAGAAGCCAAAATTTTATGCAATAGATGTATTGTGCAGTCGTGGTGCCTGCGTTAAGACGATCATCGGCCGATACTTGTAAACCAACTCGGTTTAATGAGTGGATGCAAATTCAGATTCAAACTCAGGATCTCAGTGGCATCACCTCATTGTTGTGATTCCTGAGCCACCCACCCATCCATTCAACTCCACAGTACGATATAAATCAAACTGGGGGGCAGTAAAGACATAAGCTCACATTGCACAATAACACCATGCCTTTGAAAGAATAATTATTTATTATATGTAGTATACTTTCCGCTCTGAAAGGGCACGTCTATCACGAAGGAAAGTACTATGTTTCACAGACACAGTCTGCCGAAGTTTTTGCAAATCTACGCGACCACGGGGAAAGAGAGAGACACGCAAACTCCAAATATACAGCAGCAGGCGTGGTCAGGGTGGGGATCGAACCCACGACCTCCTGTAGACCAGGCGAGGGAGATAACGTCTCGCCACCGCGGCGCCCTCGTTCGGTGTCAAGAAGAACACCGTGAGTGAGTGCGCTGTCTTAGAATTACAAATTTATATAAAAGTCGACGTTTCGAGCTATGGCCCTGGGTGCTCTGAAGAAGGACCATTGCCTGAAACGTTACCTATTTTCTATTGTTCCTTGTAAGGCCCCCTGGGACCCCCGGCTGTGTGTTTGCTTGGGGAGCTACTGTAGGTGTCCTTCCACCTCCGATTAGCACGGTTGGCTACGCACGGTGCGAATTAAGTTGATCATACAGATAAAACGGGGGCGATGATGTTGCTACGTGTAATCCCAAAGGAGCAATCCGCAGGTAATTTTCCAATTTGGCACAGTTGGTGGACGACACAGCAACGGCCTACTCTTTCGAATGACGCCGCGGGGATCTTTGACATCCACCGCGAAATAACCGGTGCGCATTCGTGTTGTGGGTGCACATGCAGCGATAGCCAGGACGGCCTGCCGGGGGTTCGATCCAAGAACCTCCGCAAACAACGGTCGTACGTGCCACATCTGGGCCACGTCACCGCCGCAGTGAGGACACGTGGTTCGTAATGTACAAGGTGAGCAACTCCACGGCGGATGAAATGCGTGACGTGGTTGCAATGCAGTCCACCACGTCTTGAGGCCTTGCCACGCGGTCATGTATTTGTTTTGATACGATAAGCAGCTTCCAGAGTTTAACCTGTCAGGCCTGAATTTCGCAACAACAAAGAAAGTATCTACGGCTCACATTTTAAGGCAAGTTGTGCTGTTAAGCGACACATTAGTACGTTGTGGGATTCAGAGGGCAGTGAGTTGAATGAGGCTTGCTTAACAGAGGTTATGATTTGATGAGCATTTATCTATCATCTTGCACGTTCATGCAGTCATTTGTCAGTCTGTCCATGTTTCAGTGACTAATTCGACCATGAAATATGTCAAATATTCATTGTCCAACAGTGACCGCACACAATACTGAATGTGAAAACATGACAGAAGGAAATGCAATATAGAACAGTACTTAATTGTCAATACCGTACATGAGGCTTATTGCATCAGACCAAGGAATGTCTGTAATGCGTAAGACTTCATTATCATTCGTGATTTTCTGTCTCAAAGGCAGAGCCAAGTTAATTTGTTTAACCAGGTGGTGAGAACTCAAGAGACCAGGATGCTTCTCATTTGCAAGAGTGACCTGGATATCTGAGATTTATTCTCACAGTAGCAGTCCTCAAGGCTCCAATAGCCAGATGAAGACCCCGTATTGCTAATCACAAATAGAAGAACTTAGTTGTGTCTCCACAAATAAATGAAATACGTATTAGTCCATTAACCTATTGGTTTTCCAGACCAGAATTATCAAGCGGCAAATTCTGGAACGATTTCGACCTTCTGGGTCACATAGCATCAGTCTTACCAGGAATCGGGCTTTTTCAATAATTATTACTACATCACCAGATGTTCTTGGCAAGAGCATTCCATGTGAAATATGGGGAGGCATTCAATAAAAATGTGGTTATGTTCAGGGATGTGGCTTGCATGCTAGAATCATTCGGATGCAGTGGCAATTACCACACTTGCAATAAACGCTGGAAACTCCACTTCGACTCTAGAGTTTGTGCAGATTTGTATCCCCGGCTGATGGCCTTTTATTGGTAACGCCTTTCTGTACCAGCAACGATTGCATGTGAACCTTGCAAAGATCGAACGAGAGATAGCAACCGAGCCAGTGACAAAAGTGCTTGCATTATTTCTGCAATTCTGGCTACATATTTGTTCATACATGCAGAACTTAATATGTAAACATTACTCCTCTTTGCTTTTTTTTACAAAATCGTCATATAGTTTTTATAGACTATATGATGAAAAAGATACTGTGAAATGTTATATTCATACTAGTGTTTATTGCAACATAAGGTTAAGTTCCTACATGCCAATCGTGGTGTGATTGAAGCGATGTATGCTTAGTTTAATCTAAAATACGTTTATAACATGAATAATTGGCAGCCCTGGGTGAAGACCTCCCCATGCTGATGACAATGGGATTTGTTTGGCCATACCTCACCGCCCTGATCAGTGCAGTTTGTTGAAAAGAACACCAGGATTAGTTCAGGTATCATCCCGCCACTGATTTTAGCCGGAGCCATGAACTCAGGTTACCGGGTTTGTAGTGCAGCACGCTTACCACTGCACCACAGGTCTACCCATACAACTTTATTTTTGAATTCATGCACTGCATCTGTTTTTTGCTATGACTTGAAGAAAGCCAGTGCATGTGAGATGACACTCAAACATCCATTCAATCTAGGTAGGTGAGCAAACCTGCTTGTGGTACTGCCACCTAATAGCCACCTTGCAGCGCTGCATTTTGATCTGTTGATAGCATCGCGTGTTGATCTGTGTCTGAGCCATCGACCCAGCCACCAAAGCACTAAATTGCAGGTGTGCTTCCATGCACAGCGTGACACCTGCAGCGTCCGTGAACTCGGCACAACGTGTTCAAGCAACGAATTGTCACCACCAAGAGAGTCTTACAAAAAAGGTGTCGGCGTCTTCAAAATGTTCGGCTGGGGATTTTAAAATAGAGCGCTGCTGAGGCTGCTATTCCTCGTAAAAAAAAAAAACCCGCGTCTGACATTCACCCAATGACGTCACGGTGCGATTCGTCAGTCACTCTCAGCGACGCCTTCGAATTCACGCGTGGCACGTTCAGTCTTTGACGTCGCCGACGCTGACAACAGCAGTGACAGGTTTACCACACCAGAAAGCGATCACGTGAAATTTAAGAGGCCCGATGACGTTTTCGCCGTGGTTCTTTTAATTCATCGCGATTTCTCACAGCTCACGAATGCATAATGTGCAGGTAAACAAAAAAAAACATTAATTCATGCAGGTTGGCGGACTTAAGTTCGATTCATAATAGAGGGTTTTTTGGGTTAGATCGCGTAAATAGAAATAAATGTGTCGTTAAAACCCACCACCACACTAGTAAGGGTTGTCACGTAAATAGAACTTGCTAATGCGTCACTGGTACAGCACACCGGTGTGTTGAGAGCCAAGCCACAACATTTACAATCTGAGTACGACGTTTCGCCAGTAATTACAACGAGCTTCATCAGGCGACAGCCAGATTTCACAAGTTCGATTCACAGCCACGGCTAACATCAGTGGTGCTGTAACACCCGAACCAGACCTGCATCCCAACTTTGCCAACCTACACTATCCAGAACTGGTGAAGTATGGTCAAACATACCCCACACCCAACAAGGCATGGGAGGCCATCATCCAGCAGTTAGTCGGCATGGTGCTGTAAACCATCTGCATCATCTCGTACCAGCTTGCAGAAACTCTGGTAGCAAAGTAAAATATTGCTCCGATTTAAAGCTTTCGTGACTGCAGGGATTAATCTTCTTGGTTCTTTCGGTAAAGTCACGACAGACCTGTTCTCCACCTGAGGAGGGCTGCTTGCGTTGTGGCCGTAACGTCGTGAGAATTATTTTATCATGTTTTATTTTTATTATTTTATTATTTCCATTCTACGTGACTTTACCGAAAGAACCAAGAAGATAAAACATTGCTATGAGACAATACTGGATTCCTGCTTAACCAGTTCTAGCCACAGATAAGACGGGGAAGGAATTTTTGTTTAAAAATGTATAAAACTGACAGCGCCATTTCCTGCACACACAAACATTTTTTAAGGTCAATGTGCACGCAATTTATATTTAAAAAAAACACTAATGGGATATGATTTCTGTTCAGAATAATATACAGAGTGGTAAGCCAAGTTTTAAGTAGTCAATTCGCATCAACGTTTTACGTAGCGACCAACATACATGCCTCGTGTTGTTTTCTTTCTGTGAGAAGAATATGACGAAAGGAGTGCATCGTAATACTCACGTAGGTAAAAAAATGAAATTAAAATAAATAATAAATAAGTAATAAAATCACGACGTTTCGGAGGCAACACAAGTCTCCGTCATCAGGTGGGACCGTCACAGACAGATTTGCTGCATCAAGTGAGATTTGCTGTACCACGTGATACAGCAAATCTGGCTGTGACGGTCCCACCTGATGACGGAGACTTGTGTTGCCTCCGAAACGTCGTGATTTTATTATTTTATTTGTATTAATTTTAATTTCATTTTTCTACCTACGTGACTTTACCAAAAGAACTAAGAGTATGAATCATTGCAGTCACGAAAGCTTCAAATCTAGAAGTGCATCGTAATGTTACGCAACATTGGACGCCTAGTTTTAAGTCCTATCTGTATGATGGATGTTTTCGTTATTAACATCCATTCGTCAAAGCACTTATTGACAAATGCCTCCCTACGGCTGTGTCGGTCACGAAGGTTATTCGACCATACTTCACCACGCTGGTCAGGGGCCGTCCATAAATGACGTCACGCACCTAGGGGGAGGGGCAGTCATTTGTGACGATGTGTGACGAGGGGGGGGGGTGGAGAAATGTGACGTCACATAAAAATGCGCAACTTTAAATAAATACAAACAACACGTTCTACTTAATTAAATAGACTATTTGATAAATATTTTCTCCTACAACATCAGAGTGAGCGCCACATTAAATACGCACTACAATATTCTTGGGTTTTTTCGGTAAAGTCACGTAGGTAAAACATTAAAATTAATAAAAGTAAAATAATTTTTTTTTTTACTTTTATTAATTTTTATGTTTTACCTACGTGACTTTACCGAAAAAACCCAAGAATATGAATCCTTGCAGTCACGCACTACAATGACAATAGTTTAAAGCGATTTGAAGCATGGTTTATATATCTTTGGGGGGGGGCAGAGTATTGTGACGTCATATTTGAGGGGGGGTCTAACTTTTTGTGACGTCATGTGACGAGGGGGGGGGGGCGTTCAAATATCGTCCAAAATCGCGTGACGTCATTTATGGACGGCCCCTGGGCCCCCTGTGGGGTGGCGCGCTCCTGCCGCGGTGCACCAACCTCTGGGGGCACGGCATCGGCGACCCTGCCGTGCATCACGTGATGTTGGAGTGGGTCACGTGTGCGGTGCGAGATGCACAGATCGGGCCAAGAGTGCCTGCAGCGTTGATGGTGTTGCGCTACGAAACCCGATGATCCGAATTTCGATTTAAAGCTTTCGTGACTGCAGGCATTCATCGTCTTGGTTCTTTCGGTAAAGTCACGTAGAAGGGAAGTAATAAAATAATAAAAATAAAACATAATAATAAAACAAAATAAAAAAAGTTTTTCATTCAGACGCTGTCGCCTCGACAGACCTGGTTTTCACCTGAGGACGGCTGATTGCGTTGTGGCCGAAACGTCGTGAGAATTGTTTTATTTTTATTATTTTATTACTTCCCTTCTACGTGACTTCACCGATGACCTGAGTTCAATTCCTGCTCACGGCCAACACCAAGTGATGGTTTCGCCAGCTGTGGTTGCAAAGTTTGGTAGTGCATGTCATGTATATCGTTTATTGTAAAATTTCAATCACAGTTCCTAAGATCACTGTTACATTGCTTTTATAGCTTTATTTTGGTGATTTCGAAAACGGTTTGGTTTAGCCATATTTGTTTGTTGTAGCACAGAGTTAGACTGATTACTTTAATATAAATTGTATTATGGTTGTTACTGTTTGACTTGCATCCCACTGGGATTTTTGCACACAGCATTGATATACGGTGCTTTTTCTGGAAGACTTTGCTGTTTTTTCCTGGATTTTTCTGTTTGCGCATAGTCACTTGAAGATGTTTCTTGTTCATGTTTTTGTTTTTTTATTTGTAGCGGTTGCACCCGATTTAAGAGCCGAATGGCTCACAGGGCTATACCTAATAAATGAAACTGAAAACTGAAACTGATAATTATAATCTGAACCGATTCAGGGCCTCCCCTAGGTCTACTCAGCCTCAAATAGGTACCCTAGTGTGGTGTGTAAACATCGCCACTGGGGAGACAAAGGCGGTCAGGCGTGATGCTGGCCAACACGCCCCTTCGGTTACCATACCGCTCTTCAGAGGGGCTATTCCAGGGGTCGGGAACCTTTTTGACTGGGAGAGCCATAAAAGCCAAATATTTCTAAATATATTGCATTGAGAGCCATATAGTATTTTTAACGTATAATAAATTAAATATGTCTTACTTTTAATGCGAATTCTGGTCACGGGACCCGTGACCCGAGAAATTTTATCTTCAAAACTAATTTCTGTTTACTTGAAAATGACGCGGTATTATTAAGCAATATCACAAGTATTTTAAAATCAGTTCCAAACTGATTTTATTTTTATTTTTTTTTCAACTCAAAATTGTCTGGGAGCCATATGCCGTCACCGGAAGAGCCATATATGGCTCGCGAGCCATAGGTTCCCGACCGCTGGGCTATTCGCTAACAGCACTTGCCCTAACAGTCTATGAAGGCTACACGGGGGATCGTTGCCTTTGTGCACAGATGGGGCTTATGCGAGACACCCACCTGCAGGAGCCAGGTTTAACAGGTTAACCTTTTGGGAGTTTAAATATGATGTGGAGTGACGTCACCTGCTCATGATTATTAATGAGGGGGGGTCCATGTGGAGGACGTAACCTCTTCATGATTTTAATTTAAAGCTTTCATGACTGCAGGGATTCATATTCTTGGTTCTTTCGGTAAAGTCACGTAGAAGGGAAATAATAAAATAATGTCTTTTCCTGTTCATGATTATTAATGAGGGGGGCTGTTCGATGTGGAGTGACGTCTGCTCATGATTATTAATGAAGGGCGGTTCTCCATGTGGAGTGACGTCACCCGCTCATCATTAATAAGAAGGGGGGCTTTTCGATTTAAAGCTTTCGTGACTGCAGGGATTCATCTTCTTGGTTCTTTCGGTAAAGTCACGTAGAAGGGAAATAATAAAATAATATTTTATTATTATTTTAGTATGTTTTATTTTTATTCTTTTATTATTTCCCTTCTACGTGACTTTACCGAAAGAACCAAGAAGAGGAGGGGGGCTGTTCGATGTGGAGTGACGTCAATGAGAGGGGGGGGGGAGTACTACGTCACCCGCTCATGGTTATGAATGAGGGGTGGGGGGGGGGTGTCCATTTGGAGGACGTCACCTGCTCATGAATATTAATGAGGGGGGATGGTCGATGTGGAGTGACGTCACGAGCGTTAAGGACATTTCTGGGTGATTATAGGAGGTGTTATAGGCGGTGCAAAATGGTTTTGGTCCACTTTGACAATGCATCGCACGTTATTTATTTAATTTTTAATGTCTCTTTTCTTGCCAAGGGGTCGTCCATAAATGACGTCACGCACCTGGGGGGGAGGGGTCAGACATTTGTGACGATGTGTGACGAGGGGGGGGTTTGACAAAAGTGACGTCACATCAAAATGCGCAACTTTAAATAAATATAGACAACACGTTCTACTTAATTAAATTGACTTTTTAATAAATGTTTTCTCCTACAAGATCAGAGTGCAGCGCCACATTAAATACGCACTACAATGACAATAATTTAAAGCGATTTGAAGCATGTGTTTTTTTTGGGGGGGGGGGCAGAGCTTTGTGACGTCATATTTGAGGGGGGGTCTGACTTTTTGTGACGCCGTGTGACGAAGGGGGGGGGGGGGTCAAAAATTGCATGACGTCATTTATGGACAGCCCCCAACACAAGAATCCAAGTCTCGGTCGAAGCCGGGTAGTAAAGCGAGTTTAATATAAAAAAAAGTCTCTTTTCTTACCAACGTATTACAACTACCACCCTCCTCATCAAGAGTGGTCTTAGTTTCTCGCCCAATGGTAGTCGCTGCCTGCCATCTCGGTTGACAGGTGGGTATTGCATGTGGCACAAATACAGCTGGGCCTTGTGTGTACGTTGAACTTCTTTAGCACCGTACGTAGACAACCGTGCTCATCATTGGCAATTGCGTCTGGGGAATGGGGTCCTTCTTGAGATATATCCATCTTGCACATCTGTGAAAACAGAGCGTCATAGTACATTGGATTTATCCAGGATAAATAAAGACTCTAATGTTGATTCTGACATCGGATCATACATGACCACCATCTCATTTCACAACACAAGTATTTTATACTGGTAGGAACCACCTGGTTCCACCAGCCCATAGGGGATTATTGTGTCCGTCCGTCCGTCGTGGATCCAAAAATGGGAGGGGTGGGGCTGGGTGGAGAGGGGCTGGGTGGGGAGGGGATGGGTGGGGAGGGTGGGGCTGGGTGGAGAGGGGAGGGTGGGGAGGGGCTGGGTGGAGAGGGGATGGTGGGGAGGGGCTGGGTGGGGAAGGGCTGGGTGGGGAGGGGAGTGTGGGGAGGGGCTGGATGGGGAGGGTGGGGGTGGGAGGGGTGGGGCTGGTGGGGAGGGGCTGGTAACCCCGTGGTGCCCTAATAAAACTCAACGTTTAATCTACTCACGCCGGCTTGTGCCCGCCCTCACAGTCGGGCATATTTGCGGAATACACCACGCCGCCGTTGACCCTGGCCATTGACCGAGCAACCCAACGTTCCTACCAGCTCCCTCCGCAGGAATGTGTTTGTATTATGCACCACTGCCAACGCAGCAGCATCACCAAATACAGTAGACGAATGTCAATTATACGCGTGCAGTTTATCCGATTTACGGATTAACCGCGCACCTGAGATTTTGCTCATGAATTTTCTCTGAAGCCCAAATTAATAATCTAAGCACATTTACACGTTGTTATTCTTGGAAATGTTTATTACAAGTCGCGTGCTTAAACCGAACAAATATGTGCTCCGGTTAATCCGAAATCCAGGCGATTGCCACTACAGCACAGTAATAGCTTATCTTTACAACAGTGGGTGGCAGGGTTTGATTGACGTTGATTGGAGCGGCTCTGCGACCCAATTCGTGGGCCGAGCAAAGTGAGTGTTATTGTTATCACTGAGTATGCGCAGTGATAACAAACTAAATTTTCTTAACTTGAACATAATTGCTACCTATATTAGTGGTTTGTTGCATAGAGATCCGCGGAATTTTTAAAATATTTTTTTATTTTCCGCGATTTTATGTTTATCAATCGCATCACACAAACATCTCGAAGCGCCGTGCGATCAGGAGAGCACGACGGATCGGAGACCAATCGAGGGAAAATGACGACGAGGCAGGGTGGACACAGGCTAGGGCATGCACGACCCTACAGGATGCAGTACAACAAGTATGATGCTGGGCTATCAATTCCCGGTGATTTGGCCACATGCCTATATATGCAAGTAGTTAAAATTTACAACCCCTTGTAAGTGAGCTGTAACGTCTACAAAGTGTGCCAAATATAAACCCAAACTGTTATACCCGCTGATTTGAATGTCAATTCACCTTTGGGCTCAAATGAAGCTGTTGACCTTTGCGCATGCAAATAATTTCGTCGTGTAAAACCAAACCAACAATCCAACAGCGCCAAACCACTACCCTATCTCACCTCGTGCAAAATTCAATGTTATCTTACGATGGGAAGCAATGAAATAGATTGCTTGTTATATAAATTACTATTTTTTCTTATCTATTTTACCAGGTAAGGGCCACCGAGCTATACAGCTCTTTTTCATAAGCGACCTGGCCACAAATGATAACTCAACGAAGTGGCTTATCATGTGGCAATGTATAGCAGCCAAATACTCTTAACGCGTGTTTCTAAATGTGGAGGGAAAAACCGGAGGATCCGGAGGAAAATCCACAGGACCACGGGGAGAGAGACACGCAAACTCCAAACATACAGACGTCAGAGTCTGGATTGAACCCACGATCTCCTGTATACCAGGCGAGGTAGTTAACATCTTGCCACCGTGTCGCCTAATTTAAACCCCCGCCCTCCTCCGACCCCCTTTTTAAAGGTACGTACTTAATGAATTCCATGTTATTTTTATGAGGGTCGAACTTTGGAATGCTTGGCCAATTTTACATTCAATATTTGTACGTCTGTGTGTGTGGGAAGACGCTGGAGAAAACGGTAAACACTCACCCACACACGATGACAAAAACACTCGGCACCAACATAGATCAACAACCTACTTGCGGCACTGCTTCCCATCGTCACCACTTCATTACCCCTGCGCCCGGGTGGCTTCATCACAAACATGGATTCATTCCCAAGTGACCCACCAACCAAACTACCAAGTCGTCGGGATAGAAACCGCAATGCCGTCATGCCCGGGTGTACCACAGTTCAGTGGTACAAAGGTTTGAGATAATGGTGGTTGGTGGATTTACTGCTCGTTTTAGCGGTTCGCGGTTCAAGCGCTTCCGCCACCCTGGTTAATACTGCGGGTATATTAACCAGGTCTGCCGTCTGCTCCACGGTAAATGTATTGATCTATTCTGAACTTGTTTCGCAGCGTACGTAGCCAACCGTGCTAATCGGAGGTGCGGGAGGGGAAGGACGGCACACTGAACACAAAGAGCTGTTCAAGGAAATGCGCATGCAATCTAGATGATTTAAAAGTGCGCAGCTCCAGTGGCTTCCTATTATCAGAAGGAGCGTTCCAGACGGCCGCAGACGCGCATCTGAAAGTACGCGATGCCGTGACCGTCTGTTTGCTTTATGGCTAGCCAGAAGCCTCCGCGATGATAACTGTGAGTTCGCGTGATGATGTATGCCCCTGGTGAGATCGGCAAAGAATTGTGGTTCATTTGTGGCAATAACTTTGTGTGTAACCTCATAACGCGTTCGCTCGGCAAACCGGAAGCCAGTGGATCTCGGCGAGTACTGTGGACGGACATGGCCGGGCCCTGCAGCATTCGTCATGACACGTGGTGAAGAATGTTGTGCACGTGCAGGATGATCCCATGACGGCCTTCCCGGTCCCTCCACTGTCTTCGATGTTCTCCCGTTGGTGTACGGTTGCTTTTTCTGCAATATATTTTCTTGGATTTTCTGTTTGCATATAGTCACTTTAAGATGTCTTCTTGTTCATGTTTTTGTTTTAAGTTTGTTGCGGTTGCACCCGATTCAAGAGCCGAATGGCTCACAGGGCTATACCTAATAAATGAACTTTAAACTTGAAAAACTCCCCCCCCCCCCCCTTTCCTTAGTTGCACTGCTCACAATCCTTTCCCCTACCGCAGTAGGGCAGCGAGCCCGGACGGCCTGTGATTAGTCTCTAATTTTGAGGTGTCTATTACATCGAGTTTGTTAAACGTTATCTGCTGGGTTTTTTCTCCATCTTTTCTGAAATACACTTTGCATGATTTAATAACGAGTGTATATATAAATATATTAATAAAAAAAACTATCATGACGCTACGCTAAAAAAGACGAGGCCACTAGCTGGCATCCCGGTCAAAATTTGCCAAGTTTAATAAACGACTTGGAAATTCCTCTTCTTGGTTCTTTCGGTAAAGTCACGTAGAATGGAAAAAAAATTATTTTATTATTTCCATTCTACGTGACTTTACCGAAAGAACCAAGAAGATGAATCCCTGCAGTCACGAAAGCTTTAAATCGAAATTTGACTTGGAAATTAAACACTTGGGAAGCCGCATCAGGAACATTGAGCCCCTACTGGCAGACTGCTTGATGCCCACTTGCTTTACCCGGTGCTGCAATCACCCTGTGTGACACAGGGACAGCTGCCACTGGGGGTGTCCTCTGCGTCAGGACATGCCGAGATGTAGTGCATGGGAGATGCTGTATAAGCATTAAGCAACGATGATGCTGATGGTGGGATAAATAATTGCCAATCAGAGCACTATTATTTATAACAAAGATGCGAGGCGAACTCATGCCACCAGGTTCATGGGGAGTGCACTCAGGGCGTGACTTTCACAGTGTGCGAATGGTTAAAAGAAAGAAAAACGTGTCCCATGGAAAATGAAACCTGTGTTTAATCTCGCAATGTCCTGATACGTGCACAGTTTCAAGAAGATGACTGTATTAAGTATACATGTGTCGTTAATGATACATTACTCTTACGCGATATAACACAAAAATACTTATTTTATGAATAATATTGGTTGCGAAAGCCTACGTGCCAAACAAGATTAGTGTATTGTTGTTGTTTTTTTTTGTATAATTTCTATTTTTTATAATGGATAGCCGGGCAACCTATGGGTTAGTCTTCTTGTTCATCATTCTTAATTAGTGCAGTTTTCCAATTAGAATGCATCTTTCACTCGCTGATCATGAAATGCAGGGAAATTATTCTCTAATGACGATGATTATTTGTATAGCTGTAATACAACCCCACGAAATTGTATTACAAATGCAGGCCAATGTGCACCCTTCGTATTACAGTTTCACCAATGTTACACTTTCACAATATTTCGCTCACTTTATATTGCTTTACACGATAACATATAACATGGATATATTAAGACCTAACAGCCCTTTGTCAATCCCGTGCTGGATAACCACCTTGCTGATCTCGTTAAGGAGCATAAACCACCACAGCGCCTTCTGGCTGGCCATCAAACAAAGACGGTCACTGCATCTCGCGCTTTCAGATGCACTTCTGCGGCCGTCTGGAACACTCTTCCTTCAGATTTTAGGAAGTCACTGGATCTGTGAAACTTTTAAATCAAAATTGAAAACTCATTTTTTTAGAACTGTTTTTTGTGTTTCGTTTGTTGTCCTTCCCCCGCACGGTTGGCTACGTGTGGTGCGAAATAATTTCAACATACATATTTACATGGGAGTCGTTTGACCATACTTCAACCGCACTGATTAATGTGGTTTGGCGAAAGGGGATACCCACGACGGGTTCTGATATCAATCGCCACTGATGTTCGCCGTACTCAGGAGTCGAACCTTCATCACCAGGTTCACGGTGGAGTTCACTCATCACTGCAACAATCTCTTACACCTCCGCTTTCATGAATATAATTTATTTTGTTCTGTATCAGTGTAAGTGTAGTGGTGGTATTGACGTGCGCCGGCAGTGATGGATCACGGGGCGCGGGGTTGGGCACGCGATGTGGGCGTGGCATGGACGCGCGCGCCGGTGCTCACACAAGCTGGGAAAAGAGGATCGTAGCGAGTGCGCAGTGATTGGTCAGATAAGTGGGTGCTCTCAGCGACGTCCGCAGGAGGGGTATAAAGGGGGACGCGCGAGAGCACTCGTGGTCAGTGTTAACCAGTTGAAGACCGAAGACGGGGTGGAGGAGGTAGTGGCCCGAGACCCCTAGTCCCGCCGTCCTTGTGGGGACCGGGGCCCTGTGTGGCTCGGAGCCGAGACTGGGGGGACCGTAGTCCGACGCCCGTGTGGGTCGGGACGGTGGTACCCAGAGCCGAGACGGGCACCCCGGCTGGGTGTGTCCCGGAAGGCTACGGGGCGTAAGAGCCCGTGTCAGTACAGCTGAGTGGGTGTTGGTCACCCGTGTAGCTGAGTGGGTGTTAGTCACCCGTGTAGCTGAGTGGGTGTTGGTCACCCGTGTAGCTGAGTGGGTGTTGGTCACCCGTGTAGCTGAGTGGGTGTTAGTCACCCGGGTAGCTGAGTGGGTGTCCGTCACCCGTGTAGCTAAGTGGGTGTTGGTCACCCGTGTAACGAAGTAGGGTGTTAGTCATCCGTGTAACTACAAGTTGGTGAAAATAAAGAGTGTGCTACCCGTGAAGTCGTCTCCTGCCGAGTTACTACTTTACAACTGGCGTCAGAAGTAAACCTGTCTTCAAGGAGAATGGACACAAGGAAGACTTCTCGTTCCCACGTGCAAGACCGGGGAGACGACGACGTACCGGTGACACCACCCTCGGGAGGAGAGGACGAGGAGTTGCCGCCGATGCAGCACTTCGCGGAAATGGCCGATGCTCCGCCCGCCTCCGACACCAGCCTGCAGGACGCACACTCCCGCCTGGCGGAGTTGCTGCTCGCCGCCGCTGCGATCTTGGCAGAGATCTCCGTTCCAGCGGCCGGTGGAACGCCTGCGGGGTTGGAAGAGGCGGCGCGGCTGGAGGGTTCCCGCCATAAGGCGTTTCGCGCCAAAAGTTTTGGAGTTGGCGCCATTTTTGAGGGTCCGCCTCCGGTTGGCGGGAAACGCGGACACCACGTGGCCAGAGGTCTCCACACAGCGCAGCCCGCGTCATCGGCGAGCGCCGGAGCTCTCCATTTTGCGCCTGCAGAGGGAGCCGACATTTTCTACAACCACAGCGGCGCGCGGGAAAATCGTTCCAACGACGACGACGACGATCGAGTTCTCCAGCAACGATTGCCCGCGCTGTCGGTGTTCAAGGCGGACGGGGGCGACTGGGGAGCCTTCCAGCGACGGTTCATCGCGCATCAAGAAATGTCATGGTGGTCCGACACCACTGCCCTGCGCGCGCTGCCAGCGATGCTCGACGACGACGCGCTTGCGGCCTTCACGTCTGCCCCGAGGTCGTCCCGCTCAACGCTCCAGGCCGCGCTGCACCTGTTGGCCAAGGTGTTCGGGCCGCCCTCGACCTGTCGCCACCAGTTCTACGATCGGCGGAAGGTGGTTGGAGAAACAACGCTCGCCTATCGCACGGCGCTGCTCGCCCTGGCGGATTCAGCTTTTCCCCGCATGGACAAGGAGGGGAAGGACGCCATGGTGACGGAGCAGCTGCTGGCGCTGGCTCACGGATTGGGAGTTCCCATTAATACGGCGGACGAGATGGACATCTGCTCCCTGGGGATTGCCACGAGTATCCACGCTTACGAGGTCCTACAGCGGAAGCCGACGGTCGTCTGCGCATCGGTGGAGAACGGGGCACCGGCCGCCACGATCATCGGACCTCAGCCTGCTGTGCCTCGGGAGGAGGCCTTCGCTGGCTCGAGGCCGGGGGAGTGGAGAACGGGAGGTCGTTCGCCCACACGCTCCTCCCGCAAGCTGGAGCAACCGAAACCTACGACGTCCCTCGTCGTCTGCTACAACTGCGGCCTTCGGGGCCACGTCGCGTCCGGGTGCCGGGCCCCGCGTCAACGCACCACGGGACCACGTCCGGATGACGACCAGGGACTCAAGACATCCCAACTGAACCCGGCAAGTCGCGGCACCTCACACGTTCGGTCCACACGCACGGCACGTTCGGGTCGCCGCTTAGCGGTCGGGGGACCGTGTATGGGCGCCGGGGGTTCGGTTCGGCGAGAGGGGTCCGCGTACGGCCCGAAGGCAGTCGAGTGGTCCGAATTGGCCCACAGGATTGTGGCTGCGTCGGCCGGGTCGTCCGTGGTAACGGGGTACATTGACGGGGTTGAGGTCCGGGTGCTCGTGGACACGGGTGCGTCGGCCACTATTATTTCGGACCTTATTTATAATATTCTTCCCGTACAATGTCGACCACTTCTGCCGGTGGACGTACCATTTTACGCAGCAAACGGGGGATCTTTGGGAATCATCGGCCAGATTCGGGCGAATATTTGTATTGGCGACATTAAATTGGCGGGTCCTATTTTTGTATCATCATCGTTGGCCGTTCCTTGTTTACTAGGCACGGACTTTCTGTCTAAAATGCCCATAAAAATTCTCATAGACCAGACCTGCATTGAGCTTCCGTCGGGTCGGCGGGTTGAGTTTTTGAAGAGTCCAAATAAGATACGCACGGCTTGTGCGACGGTGCAGGCGCTGGCAACCCGGACTGTACGGGTGCCCCCGGGATCGCAAATGTTGGTACCCCTTCGGTTGAGAAAACCCCTTGGGGCGGATGCGGGGGCGCAGGGAGTTCTATTGGGGCCGTCTAACAGGGCTAAAGGGGACCTCGACTTAGCGGTGGCCCAGACCATGGTGAGGGGGGACAGTGAGCCGTTCGTTGTGGTCCTGAATACGGGGTCGCGGCCGGCCGTGATTACGCAGGGAACGGTGCTCGCTCACGCCGCGCCGCTACCCGTCGAGGAACAGCTCGTTGCTCACGCCGATTCACATGTCGATACGCATCCCCAAAGTGAGGAGAAGACGGAGTGGTTGGACTCGTTGTGTGCCGGGTCCAGTACCTTGTCCAGTGTGCAGTTGGGTGCATTGAGGGGCTTGCTGCTCGAGTTCGCTGACGTGTTTAGCAGGCACAAGTACGACATTGGCTGCACATACCTGTTGCGCCACCACATAGAGACTGGGGACGCGGCCCCTATTCGACAGAATCCCTTCCGGCTCAGTCCAGCCGAGAAGGAGCATGTGCAGTCGGCAGTAAATGACATGTTGGCGGCCGACATCATTGCGCCCTCTTCCAGTCCGTGGGGTGCTCCTATCGTCTTGGTTAAAAAACAGGATGGATCCCTGCGGTTCTGTGTTGATTTCCGCCGCCTAAACAAAATATCAATGGCCGATGCGTATCCGCTCCCCAGGATGGATGAGTCGCTGGATGCCTTGGCAAGAGCACAGTTTTTTTCGACGCTCGATTTGCTTTCGGGATTTTGGCAATTGCCCCTCGATGACGAATCAAAACCTAAAACCGCTTTCCGGACACCGGGAGGCCTATTTGAGTTCAACCGATTGCCCATGGGTTTACATTCCGCTCCTGCCACGTTCCAGAGGCTCATGGAATTGGTTTTGTCAGGCCTTCAATGGGACACCTGTTTGATTTACCTCGATGATATCATCGTTTTCAGCCGAACTTTTGAGGAGCACCTCCAGCGACTGAGGGCAGTGTTTCTCAGGATGCGTTCCGCGAAGCTTAAATTTAAACCGGCTAAATGTTTTCTGCTTCGGGAATCGGTCAGGTATTTGGGCCATATCGTTAGCCGTTCGGGGATCTCGACGGACCCTGCTAAGACGCAATGCGTCGGCTCATGGCCAACACCGACCTCTGTTACTGAAGTCCGCAGCTTCATAGGATTTGCCTCCTCTTACCGTCGTTTTGTCAAACAGTTTGCCACCATAGCCAGGCCCCTGCACGCCTTGACGGCTAAAGGGGTGCGGTTTCACTGGGGGCCGGAGGAGGAGGCCGCGTTCTGCTCCCTTCGTGACGCCTTGGTGCAGGCTCCCCCCTTGTGTTACCCCGATTTCACGCAACCGTTTGTGCTCGACACGGATGCCAGTAACACGGGTATCGGGGGAGTGCTCTCACAGGTGGTCGGGGGGGTCGAACGGGTGGTCGCCTACGGTAGCAGGGTTCTGTCCCCCGCGGAACAACGCTACTGCGTGACACGGCGTGAATTGCTGGCAATTGTGTTTTTTATACAGCAATTCAGGCCGTATCTGTATGGCCGTCACTTTACGGTTCGCACGGACCATGCGGCTCTCCAATACGCTATGCGGGTGGCGCAGCCATCCGGCCAATTGTCCCGATGGTTGGAGGTCCTTCAGGACTACCAATTCACGACGATTTACCGCAAGGGGTTGCGCCACTCGAATGCGGATGCATTGTCACGGTTGCCGACGCGTACGGAATGCGCATGTCAGTTAGGATCGGCGCGGTGTAAACCTTCTGTCGATGTCCCCGCGGAAGTGGTGCTAGCCGCCACGGATACTACGGGGGTCGACGCCCCCACGGGGAGGGACTCGCTGTTAGCATTGCCTCTCATCGAGTGGGGCCGTCTGCAAATGGCCGACAGCTCCCTACTCGCGCTACGTCGGAAGGTTAACGTTCCCAAGGGCGGGGAAACGCGGGTCGGTTCCTGGGTGTGCAGACAGGGCCTCTTGATGAAGTGGGACTCCATGTCCCGGCGTCACATGCTTGTGGTGCCGGTTGCTGTACGGGGTAAGGTCGTCCTGGCTGCCCATGAACGACTCATGCATCTGGGGTTTCACAAAACGCTCGCCCTCATTCAGCGAGACTACTATTGGCCTGGGATGGGCAATGACGTGGCGAACATTCTTAAGGGGTGTGTAGGGTGCGCTAAAAGGAAACCGCCACCAATAGCGGCTAATCCACCGCTTCAATCCATTCAAGTTTCGCGCACGAACGAATTGGTCGCGCTAGACATCTTGGGGCTCTTTCCCACTACACCTCGGGGAAATAAGTTCCTGCTGGTTGGCGTAGAGTACTTCACCCGCTGGCCCATGGCGTGGCCACTCGCCAACCAGTCGGCTGCGGCAGTGGCGGACGCCTTTGTCCAAGGTTACGTTTTGGACAAAGGCGCCCCTGAACGCTTGCTGACGGATCAAGGGAAAAACTTTTCGAGTGTTTTGTTGCGCGAGGTGTGCGACCTGTTGGGTACAAAGAAAGTACGTACCTCCCCGTACCACCCGCAGACTGACGGTATGGTTGAACGTCTGAACAGGACGATTACGTCTATGCTGTGCCAACAGGTATGCGACGACCAGGTGGATTGGGACTTACAGGTACCGGGGGTACTAGCGGCCTATCGGATGGCACCCCATGCGGCGACGGGGTTTTCTCCATTTTTTCTGATGTATGGGCGGGAGGCTGATCCGGCCATGGACGTCCAACTGGGGATTTCACAGCCACGTGCAAAATCTAAATTAGCAGGCCACATTAAGTTTAACATCGCCAAATTGGCTGAGGCGCGAGAGGCTGCGAGATTGAATTCACGCTCTCGGCAGATCGCGAACGAGCGATTGCATGAACGGAAGGTGCATACGCACAATTGGGAACCGGGCGATAAGGCCTGGCTGCATTGTCCACACGCACCGTTGGCTACGTCCCCCAAACTGTTGAGACCATGGAGGGGACCGGTGGAAATTGTGCGGGTTGCACGACCCCAGAGTATACAGATTAAATGGGGAAAACGCCGTTGGTACGTGCACCCCTCCCGACTGAAACCCTACGCGGCGCCGCGTGACCCCGGGTTGTGCCGTGACGACCGAGCGTGTGATGTGACCGTCGACTCGGGGAGGGATGTGTTGCAGGCTGATCCTCACGTGTCTCCACCTGACCCACCCCCAGGTGTCTCGGACCTGACGGCTGTTGACCGTCGGGAACCGGAACCCCGCGGCTCGCGCGGAGCCCCGATGCCTGGCCCATGCCTTCCTGAACTGCCGGCGCCGCCGGATGGCCAACTGCGTCCTGTGCCGTACGACGGTCCGGCAAGGCGGACTCGGGCAAGGACGCAACACTTTTCATGAAAAAAAAAAAGAAAAAAATGTTTTTTCTTTTTTTGTTAAAGCCCGACTTCGTTGCCGGCTTCCCCCTCTGCCGGGGTAATGTCCCGTTCAAGGGACGCTCGGACATTGGGACGCTGCATGAGTCGGAGAGAAAAGAAGAGAAAATGATTAAAGACATTTTTTTTATTGTTACTCTTTCTGCATACACAGTATCGTTGCCACTCGCCGGATTGTGCATGTTGTTCTTGTTGCGGGTGTGGCGGTTGCTGGGTTTTGCGGATTGCGGTGTTCATGTTGTGTTGTTAGGGTTTGTGTTATGTTACGGGGCACACGTGGGGGTGAAGGGGTGTTGTATGTTTTATTAGCAGCCGGGTCGGCTGCGAGCTATGTGGTAGGGGGTGATGTAGTGGTGGTATTGACGTGCGCCGGCAGTGATGGATCACGGGGCGCGGGGTTGGGCACGCGATGTGGGCGTGGCATGGACGCGCGCGCCGGTGCTCACACAAGCTGGGAAAAGAGGATCGTAGCGAGTGCGCAGTGATTGGTCAGATAAGTGGGTGCTCTCAGCGACGTCCGCAGGAGGGGTATAAAGGGGGACGCGCGAGAGCACTCGTGGTCAGTGTTAACCAGTTGAAGACCGAAGACGGGGTGGAGGAGGTAGTGGCCCGAGACCCCTAGTCCTGCCGTCCTTGTGGGGACCGGGGCCCTGTGTGGCTCGGAGCCGAGACTGGGGGGACCGTAGTCCGACGCCCGTGTGGGTCGGGACGGTGGTACCCAGAGCCGAGACGGGCACCCCGGCTGGGTGTGTCCCGGAAGGCTACGGGGCGTAAGAGCCCGTGTCAGTACAGCTGAGTGGGTGTTGGTCACCCGTGTAGCTGAGTGGGTGTTAGTCACCCGTGTAGCTGAGTGGGTGTTGGTCACCCGTGTAGCTGAGTGGGTGTTGGTCACCCGTGTAGCTGAGTGGGTGTTAGTCACCCGGGTAGCTGAGTGGGTGTCCGTCACCCGTGTAGCTAAGTGGGTGTTGGTCACCCGTGTAACGAAGTAGGGTGTTAGTCATCCGTGTAACTACAAGTTGGTGAAAATAAAGAGTGTGCTACCCGTGAAGTCGTCTCCTGCCGAGTTACTACTTTACATAAGCATTGTACCAATATATGTTGTTCAGTTGCGTACAACTGTCGTTTATTTGGCATGCACGTTTATTTTGCAATTTTTTATATTACGGAACAATTCGTTGTATTGTGTGGGCTTTGCAGCCCGTGCCAATTTATTTACTCATATATTTCATTTGCTCATATATTTTCTCATATAATCATTTGCTCAAACATTTCCCGTCACGCCTTGCCAGGCTTCTCGTGTGAAGAAGACTTGTTTTCTTCGTGGCATCTCACCAAACCGCAAAATCCATTTTCCCACCACCACTTGCCCGAGAAATTGAATTTGAGCCAATACATAATTGAACAACTTAATCCATTCACACATAAAAAAAAAATCACGTAAAGAATGGGCACCACGCTCTATCCACATTGACACCCCAGGTCTCCCTCAGCAAAGGTATTCATCTATACAGCACCCCTCTCTGCCGCTTTTCCACTGGCACATCTGAGCTGAGCCAAAGCGGGGTCCTCACAGTGATAGTTGTCTTCCACTGGCTGTTCGCCACGTCGAGTTGGAACCACACCACGAAAATCCGGGTTTGGCTTCGGGCAACGGCAGGGAGGACAAATGACGGCGGGGCACAGACGATGCGTCCAGTCAGCCAGCATGTTGCGAGGAGACGGCGTCACCGCACGTAATCGACAGGCATCACACACTCGTTCCCTGCACGTGACGTCAATGGCATGGCTTGGCTCCATCGGTGGAAAAACCTGGGGCTTCCTGAGCCGCGCCAGGCATGGCCCCAGAGCTGATCGGTTGTACGGTGGAAAATAAGTATCATTGCCCCAGTGGCTTCTGACTGGTAGTCTAAATAAAAACCTCGAACTGATATTAAACTATTTTAAACACATTTTTTTACCAGGTAAGGCGCAATGAGCTATGTAGTTCTTTTTCAGAAGCGACCTGGCCACAAATGATGGCTCAACGAAGTGGCTTATCACGTGGAAATTTATAGCAGTAGACAAATACTCGAAACGTATGTTTCGAAATGTGGAGGGAAGAACTGGAGGACCCGGAGAAGAATCAATACGACCACGGTGAGAGAAACACGCAAACTACAAATATATAGCAGGCGTCAGGCTCGGGATCAAACCGACAACCTCCTGTTTACCAGGCGAGGTAGTTAACATCTCGCCACCATAGTGCCCTATGACATTAACCAACACGTATCTTTCGATTTAAAGCTTTCGTGACTGCAGGGATTCATCTTCTTGGTTCTTTCGGTAAAGTCACGTAGAATGGAAATAATAAAATAATAAAAAATTAAATATAATCAAATAATTCTCACGACGTTTCGGCCACAACGCAAGCAGCCGTCTTACAGAGTCTACTCGAAAGACCTGCTCTCCACCTGAGGACGGCTGCTTGCGTTGTGGCCGTAACGTCGTGAGAATTATTTTATTATGTTTTATTTGTATTATCTTACTATTTCCATTCTACGTGACTTTACCGAAAGAACCAAGAAGACAACACATATCTCTTTTCCTGGTCCCTAAGCATCTTGAGACGTAGTCACATTAAGTCACTTGATAAATAAAATTCGTATGACAGTACACTGTGTGCTTGCCAAAGCCTTATTTGAGACTGGGCACATTTCCTTGGGGCAAAACTGTTACTATGCCATGAACGTTAAATTAATTACGATGATGATGATGATTATGATGAGAGCATTAAACTTCAGGGTAATCTATGGTGTGTGATTAATTGTCCCCACCAACATTGCAATAACAGCATATTAGTCACACTTGAATCACTCCAAAATGTTCAACGCCTATACTGTTTGAGCAAAAAGCTAAACCATAGAACGCCTAAGAAAACTCAAATAAACTGACATGTACAATCATTAGCCACGCACGGGTCATGTATAAGCTCTGTTGTGTAAATTCTATTCGTCCTCGTGCAAGTATTATTTTCATTTTTGTTTTGGCTGCGTGTAAAGCGATGGTATTGAATGCCCTCTTGTACTTCTGGTCACATGCTTCTGAGGTAACTCCTGTAAGACACAAAGAATATATTTAGATTGTTTCACGTAACATAATCAGAATCTTTACATAACATCCACGTGTCAGAACAAGCTCCCTGGTTTTACTGCATTATTTGACGAATGGCAGTTGACATCGTGTGGGGAGACCGTGAAATGTGATTTTTCTGAGTTAAAGATAACTGTGGTATCCATAATACAGGTCTTTTTGGGGGGTTAGATCGCGTAAATATATAAATGTGTCGTTTAACCCGCCACCACCCGACACAGCCAACTACCCCCCCCCCCAAACCCCCCCCCCCCTCTGTTATGGATAAACTAACTGTGGTATCGATGCTTTATAGTCAACAGCAAATCAGCAAGCCACAAAATGACTGACTGAAAACAACTTAAATTATCCAACTTGGACCCCTCATATCGTAAAGTGAGCCTGATTCTATTGATGAGGCAAATGTGTGTCGAAACCGTTTCAGGTTTTGCCTGTCTTGATTAAATGCTGCCAAAATGATGCAACTGGCAGAAGGTCGTGCAGCCGATGGTTTGTGGAATAAATATGTTTTATGTGTAAAGATGGATACGTGAAGGAGACATCTTGTTTATTTATTTTGTTATTTCATCACACGGTGGGTTGAGGCACTTGTAAATAAAGACACTTGCCCATTGTTGCATAGCATAGGGCATAAATTGAAGTGACGTGTTTAGGATTGTTGATTCATTGCTGCAGTCTGAACACCATGGTGATAAAAAATGAACCCGGAAAGTAATTCATCCAGTTCTTAATGCAGCCAGCATCCTTGTGTCATCTGCACTGACATCATTATCCTTTAAAAAAAAACGACCTAAACCACAAAAATAAATCATTTGAATGCAGCTGTAAAATCAATTCAACAAATGATTCGGTGATGCTGCTGCATTGGCCGCGTTGCTCAAACGCTTTAACAAAATAACTCGACACATTCGTCAATAACACTGTCTTAAAAAGACAAAGTCTGTACATTCTAGAGTCTAGACAACAGCCCCGCAGTGATGGACAGGCCACTCCACCTCTGTGACAAATGTGTTAGGTTTTGTTATTGTAATAATCTATTGAAACCTTTAATACAAAATATATTTACTTACCTCAAAGTCTGATTGGGCAACACCATTGATGGTTTTGTAAATATGGTCATTGAAGTGGAGATATTCAAGATGCAGCTCGAAGTAATTTAACCATTCAAAACCTTTCGTCCAATGGCTTGAATTCTGACTGTGTGATATCAATCAGTATGGAAGTACATCAAGTAGGTTGTTGGCCATGTGTGTGAAGTTTTAGTGATCTCTCCAAACATGTGACTTCTCCTGGCACTCTGATTCCCTCTCAGCGAGGTGAACTTGGGTTACTCAAACACACTTCACCATATCACTATTTGGACCAAACCACAGGAAGAAAAAAAACACCCACAGGATGAGGGAACACTCAAAGTCCATATGGATGGGTCAATACCCTACTTCATGTACTGTATCCTGTAGGCCAGGGGTGGGGAACGTCCGGCCCGCGGGCCGTTTAAGGCCCGCAAAATTATTTGGTGTGGCCCTGCCAAGGCAACCGCAGGCGGAGCTCGAAATTCCAAAAATCTCGGAGCAAACCTGGAAAAGCAGTTGCGAGTAGCAACATCATCAATACCAGCTAACATCACACGCCTCGCCAAAGAGAAGCAGTTCCAGCCATCACATTAGGGGTGAGTTAATTAAATGTTTGACCAAATATAACAGGCAAATTTTTAAGTTGATAATTTTGCATGGCCCGCGAATGATGTTATAAATATCCAAATGGCCCTTGGCAGAAAAAAGATTCCCCGCCCGTGCTGTAGGCAGTACAGCCCAAGCCACAGATGTTTAACGGCCTTTATGTGATAATCTCTCTTTGACCCACCAATCCCAGCTCCAAGAGACTGGATTACAATCAGGCACCACCGCACACACCCAGACAACAGCATTTAATAAACAGTGAACAAACACAGATGGATAAAGTTAGATCGCCGAAGCTAAATAGGATTGAGCCTGGATAATGCTTGTATAGATCATCGAATTGTGCAAAGGACAGGCGGAGTCGGCATTATTACACTTGTAACGTTACATGGAAGTCACGGTCGCGAGATGTTAACTACATCGCCTAGTAGACAGGAGGTCATGGGTTCAATCCCGACTCTGACGCCTGCTGTATATTTGGAGTTTGCACGTTCTTCCTGTGGTCGTGTAGATTTTTCTCCGGGCCATCCGGAGGTTTCCTCCACGTTTGGAAATGTGTGTGTTTCCACATGATGAGCACCTTCATTGAGCTATAATTTGTGGCCTCTAAAAACAGATATATATATAGCTCAATGGGCCTTACCTGGTAAAAAATAAATAGAAATAGGCATTGTGGACAGTCGAGGCCAGGACAAAACTCCTACTGAACAGCGTGGTGAAGTATGCGAAAATAACCCCCACAACAGACCGTGCATGGTTTGCCCTCATCCAGCAGTGGATTGCCAAAACGGGCTGTATATGCTCATGAGGGTGGCTTTTGGCTATCCATAAAACAAAGACAGTCACTGCATCGCGCGCTTTCAGGTGAACTTCTGCGGCCGTCTGGAACGCTCTTCCTTCCGATATGCGGAAGTCACTGGGGCAATTTTAAATCCGGATTGAAAGCTTATTTTTTTATAATTGCTTTTTGTGTTTCTTTTTTTGTCTTCCCTCTCACTTCCAAGTAGCACGGTTGGCAAACATATGGTGCGAAAGAAATTGAACTGACATCAAACGCAAGGCGCGAAATACAAGCATGTATCAGTCTATCGGGCTATAAACCAGCGCTTTACAAATACCAGAGTACATGGCAACTGCATAATTATTCGGTTACCTCCATTGGTAAATACGCGGCGTGGGAGTTGGATATAATAGGCAACTTGTGTTGGTTTACTTTGCCGTTCAAAGGGAATCTTTATTAAGTGCTGTGGAAAAGCAACCACCACAGTGTTATTCATGTCAAGCTGATCTCTGGAGTGGGTGGCGATGTTTGGCCCAAGTTTTGTTTCCTTAAGTTTGAAAGTCACATCACGTTTCACACTGTCGAACGAGAGTTGACGGAGGTCACTCTAGAATGGCGATTCGAGCAAAAACAATATCCATCCCCTTGAGAAAAGACACGAATGAACCATTAATGATCGCCAGCAATGCATATATTAGAATCCTTTGTCATTACAACTGATAAAATGAATCCACCCACTCGAAGCAATAGTGCGTATGACTGACTGAGTTCAAAGGCCAATTCATTTGTAGATTGGCTCGTCATTCTAGCTAATTATCTCGGGTTTTAATCGGCTCATAAAGTGCCGCATCTAATTCAAGAAAATACAACGCATTGGCTACCCAGAATAATAATTACAACTTGATTACATCTAACCTGTACTGCAATGCATCTTTTAACCCAGGCCAGTGGGAGGTTTTCAATGTTGCACGTTAGATCGATAATAACGCGTATCATAATGTCGACTTGTAACGCACACAGTGTTCGCTCACTCTCGCAGAGAGAGAGAGAGAAAACGACTCAGAGGTTCGAAGAACCACAGAAAAGTGGGAAAGACAACAGCCAATTGCCCACGCTCTACAGTCCTCTACATGTAAATATATTTTCGGCAAATTAATCATTGTTTATGCGTGGGAGGAAATTTCAGCACCCAGACAACAACAAAAAATACACGCGCGCTGGGGGTGACACTCGATTTCGCACAGACGTAACAAGTGGAGTCCGCATGTGTCTGTAGCGCCTTCTCTGGACGAACCAGGAAACGCCACCTCCTGAACGCCCAGAGGAAGGAAAGTTTCACAACGCTCGCCGCCTCCACTGTGCTGGGTTACAAGCGTGCGCCACCACTGCTCGACAATGTACATCGTACTCCCTAAAAACTTACAGAAAAAAAAGCAATACTAACCCAGAGAAAACAATTGACAATCAAGGTTACATTGCTTTTAAGGAAGCACAGTCATATGACGTCCCACCGTTGCGTTTGTGAAGTGAGTTTATTGGGTGATCGCTTTTTTACGACAAGATAACCCTCTTACTTTATGGCCAAAGATGATCACAGCAAATTGGCTTTAAGTACATCGCATTGATGCGTAAGCTCACAATGTGACTCGTAAGAGCGGCACAAGGCAGTTGCGTGAACGTGACACTGATCAGCACAGGTTTGGGCAAGTGGCGTGCCCAGGTGTCGTTTAGATGTAACATCCCACTGATATTAGCCGTGTATGAATGTATGTTGAACTTATTTCGCACAAAAGCAGTTATAAAGAAATGAGTTTTCAATTTAAATTTAAAAGTGCATAGCTCCAGTGGCTTCCTAATACCAGAACGAAGATCGTTCCAGATGGCTGCAGAAGCGCATCTGGAAGCATAATGCGGTAATCATCTTCGTTCAATGGCCAGCCAAAAGCCGCTGCTTCTAGGATGACCAGAGTTCATGTTAGATCAATAAGACAAAGCGTTCCCATTGCTAAATGACCACCCCTCCCGTGTGGCGCTTATCTTCACCCTGCAGTCCAGGACCAGTGGTGGGAGTTCCACATTTTAATAACTGTGCAGTAAAACCCAATGTTGGCCCCACGTTAGCCTAATGGGATGTCAACTTCCCACCGGGCGGTGCAGCCTCAACAGGCAGTGCTCATTTGACTGACCTCAAGAGGCGGTGATGATGATGATGATGGGACTGGGGTTCACGCTGGCCTGCAGGGTATGAACTCACGTTCATTTGATTCCGAGTTTTGCCAGCAGGCTAACCAATTTCAATATTCATAGGACACAAATTATTTGCAAATGAGTTGTGGACAATTGTGCTCTTTAATTAATTGAAAGTATCATCCTCTAAATCGCAAGCAATTCACCGTCTCCAACCTCAGCACCGTAAGAATTTTCCATTAAATTGTGGAGTACGCTCAAACAGAAACAACAATTTATACATAAATGGCTTCTTGTTCTGCTGTATGTGCACTGCGAGCACTGTGTTTAGCGTCTAAAACATGTCATGTTGTAAATTAGGGGGCCAGTCCACTCGAGGCATGTTTGGAAGGGGTGTGTGTACGTGCAGTGTGTTGGAAACTTTAACGTATGCATGTACATTGAACTTTTTTTCGCACCGTACGTAGCCAACCGTGCGAATCGGAGGTGCGGGGGAAGGGCATAAAACCCAAACACAAAAAGCAGTTATAGAGAAATTAGTTTTCAAAACCGAACACCCCTGTGCGAAATGTGGTGTTGATCCACTCGTAATTACAAACATGTGCCTATCCTCACAGGGACCTGCTGTCAAGCGCACAGGTACAAGCCATGCCCATGGCCCTTTACCCATTTTCATTGGGGGGGTGTGGTGGCTTTTACACTCGAGAGAACATGTCTCGGCACTGGACTGGGTTCCAGTCTTATTGTAAGATCGTTTAAAGAAATGTCACAAAATGGATGCCATGCAGCGGTCGTTACGTTTTACCAGCCCCCCCGCAAGTACCCAGTGGACATGTAACGTTGAGCCAACGTTGGCACGTGGCTTGAATCGTTGGCCCAATGTTGGGTGAACGTTGGCCCAACGTTACATATTCACTGGGTACTGTTTAAAGTACTGGGATTGTCCACTTCCACAACGCAGAGCCGGTTCGTACAATATACATTAACACTATATATTTTTAAACTACACTTTAAAACGAACTTATTAAAAAATAAAATTTGTTTTGAATCGAGGAAGCGGACAGGTACAGTCGCAGCAACCCCCAGTGCTCACGTTCGCAATTCAGTCCATATGAAGAGCGTGCCTGAGGCAGTACAGCAGGAAGGTTGCTGACATCTGTGCCGATGTTGCTCATGTATTTGTTTGTCCCAGTGCTATGGTTTGGTCCCACGTGCAACACAAGCGATGTTAATAATGGACAAACATCCCAATGCAGCATAATTGTGAAAAGCAAGTCCTGACATTCAGTGAGGATTTTCTGGGCAAGTCAAGAAATGTAGCATTTGCAACAAGTAAACATGTTGCCCCAAACAAACGAGTGCGGTGCTTTGCTCGCCTCTCTTGCTGCATTGTGTTTAGTATCATCGTGCGCCGCAGTGTATCGTTAAACACCACAAGGTGGACATCGTGAACTGCAGTGGCAAGGAGACTGCAGTCTTGGACAGAATGGGACCCCATTATAGGTTGATGCAATAAAATGTACCATCATAATGGCTGAAATGGCGCGAGATGATTGGTGTGGTGTGCGATTAGAAGGTCCCAGTTTGGTTGAAGGGAAAAGTGTGTAGTGTGTATAGTAGTGTATAGTGTAGCGTATAGTAGTGTATAGTGTAGTGTATAGTGTAGTGTATAATGTAGTGTATAGTAGTGTATAGTGTAGTGTATAGTAGTGTATAGCAGAGGTGTGGACTCGAGTCATGTGACTTGGACTCGAGTCAGACTCGAGTCATGAATTTGATGACTTCAGACTCGACTTGGACTTGCATAACAATGACTTTGTCCCACCTCTGGTGTATAGTGTAGTGTATAGTGGTGTACAGTGTAGTGTATAGTAGTGTATAGTGTAGTGTATAGTGGTGTATAGTAGTGTATAGTGTCGTGTATAATGTAGTGTATAGTGTAGTGTATAGTAGTGTATAATGTAGTGTATAGTAGTGTATTGTAGTGTATAGTGTAGTGTATAGTTGTGTATAGTAGTGTATAATAGTGTATAGTGTAGTGTATAGTTGTGTATAGTGTCGTGTATAGTACTCTATAGTGTAGTGTATA
This sequence comes from Lethenteron reissneri, assembly GCF_015708825.2. Lineage (NCBI taxonomy): Eukaryota > Metazoa > Chordata > Hyperoartia > Petromyzontiformes > Petromyzontidae > Lethenteron > Lethenteron reissneri. Next base: position 8,457,027 of record NC_083825.1, on the reverse strand, counting down.
GTAGTGTATAGTAGTGTATAGTGTAGTGTATAGGACAAGACGTTGGTGAGGCCGGTGCTGTTGTATGGGGCCGAGTGCTTGGGGCACAATAAATAGGGAGGACCAAGCTACGGCAGTCACAGAGATGAGGATGTTGCGGTGGATGTTTAGTCTTCACAAGGAAGGCCAGGGTGAGAAATGAAGTGAGAGGAAGACTCAAGGTGGTAGAGATCACAGAGAAGACGAGAGCGAAAAGGCTCAGGTGTGGTTCGGTCATGTGGAGAGACAACGAGAAAATCGTGTGGGTCAAAAGGTGCAAAGTGATGCAAGTGGAAGGAAAGAAATCAAGAAGAGGAAGACAGCAGAAGAGGTGGGGGGGGGGGGCGATGTGGCGCAGGACAGGGCAGCGTGGAGAAGGTTGGCAAGGACGGCGGACCGCACGTGAGTGGGACAGACGCGTGTAAGATGAAGAAGAACGAATCAAATTTACCAAAATAACCGGGGAACAGAAATCCTATCGAACCACACTCTAACCACTGCGGTTGAAGTATCATCCAACAACCCCATCATTGCCTTGGCACAGGAGGGACTTTCATCCAGAATCGGACTGACAAACGACTCTACAGTATATTGCTGCTATTGTACTTTATTTATTTTAAAAGCAAATACTGCATTGTCAATTCCTGTTCTGCATTTGTACTATAAGTTGAGCATTGGTGCCACCGGGTGGTACGAGTGGAAATTGCGTTGTGTATAATGCACTCCTGTACAGGTAATTGGGTCGAGATGCAAGTGTTTATATATTTTGTATCCAACAGCCTCTCTAATAAACCCTCCAAATACTCAGTGTGTTGTTACAATGAACAATAATTTAGTCAATCATTTTTTTCGTAGATTAATACTTGTCCCAACTACTTAGATGCTCGGTGATAGGTAACACATTACAAAAATGTAATTAAATACTGTAATGAATAATAATCACGATAATAATTGACATACTTTAGGCCATACATTACTGGATGAAGGTCTCAACATAATATGCCGGGTCACGGGGGGGTTGTGGGTTGTTTGACCATACTTCACCACACTGGTCGTGACGGTTTAAACATCGGTGGCCACCCACGTGATTACCCATGGCCGGGAATCAGACTCGGATTGGTGGGTTCAAAGGGCAGTCTGCGAAGCTATACATAACTGTGTTGTGTTAACATTTACAACAGAATGTCAATGTACTGCCGCCAATACGTTTTCACGGTCGTGCTGTATAGACAGTTCGCTACGATTTGGGGTTGTGCCGTGTGTTGTTCAGCATTTGTCTGACGTTTCGCTCCCAGCACGACCTGCGTTTGATTCCCAGCACTGGGAACAGCATCTCGCTTTAAAGCTTTCGTGACTGCAGGGATTCATCTTCTTGGTTCTTTGACTTTTTTCGGTAAAGTCAGGTAGAATGGAAATAATAAAATAATAAAAATTAAACAATAAATAATTCTCACAGAGAATAATTCTCACAGAGAATAATTTTATTGCTTTAATAAAAATAAAACAATAAAATAATTCTCACAGAGAATTATTTAATAATTCTCACAGAGAATTATTTTGTTTTATTTGTATTATTGTATTATTTCCATTCTACGTGACTTTACCGAAAGAACCAAGAAGATGGAACGGCATCATTGGCGACTGATATCTGAACCAATCCCAGCCCACTCGCCACCACCACTTCGCAAACCTTCACCGACTCTAGCGCGGCGCAGCCCGAAGAGACATCGAAGAAATGTCCACGTACGTTTGTAAGCTCGGTGAAATGTGCACAACTGTACAGTGCTGGCAGTCAGCCACTGTTGTGGCCCTGAATTGCCTCCAATGGCTTTTAAGTGGTATGGGAGTGCACGCTTCGCTAAACTGCACATGGACCCATTACCGCATCTTGGGTTTCGTTCAACTTGAAGTTGAATCCCACGCTAATTGTATTTCTGTAATTCTAATACAATTGCAGGGCCTGTGTTAGGATGGAGTTATTCTTTTTTTAAGACAAGGTAACCCATACGTCCTTTGGACGTGACTATCTGTCCCTCTAGATTTGAAGCTTTCGTGACTGCAAGGATTCATATTCTTAGGTTTTTTCGGTAAAGTCACGTAGGTAAAACATTAAAATTAATAAAAAAATAAAAATCACGACGTTTCGGAGGCAACACAAGCTTCCGTCTTCAGGTGGAACCGTCACAGCCACGACAGCTGTATCAAGTAAATGATACAGCTGTCGTGGCTGTGACAGCTGTATCAAGTAAATGATACAGCTGTCGTGGCTGTGACGGTTCCACCTGAACACGGAAGCTTGTGTTGCCTCCGAAACGTCGTGATTTTTTTTAATTAATTTTAATATTTTACCTACGTGACTTTACCAAAAAAAACCTAAAAATATCTGTCCCTCCTAGCCAGAAAGCCAACCAGCAAAATTTTTACTTATATAGAGCCCTGTCTCACTCGACTTCTCTCTTGCCTTGTTTATGCTGCATGTTCCAATGTATCTCAAATTCCCACGTTGTCTTCATTTCTAGTTGTTTCTCTATTCTGGTCCCATTTTTTACATGCTTTTATTTAACTGACTCTGTCTGTCGTTGTTGTTGTTGTCGTATCCTCAAATCTTGTAACTCAATTTTAACCCACTTCCCAATGTGGTATCGACTGCAAACTTGGTATACTTATGTCATACTGATGACAATACTATATTCTATCAAAACACTTTTTTTTACATAAAGTTTTATATGTTATGTGTCGGCTTGGGTCGAATTGTCCACGCTCAACTGACGTTGGCTGTAAATCACCACGGCCCCTTACGTTATGGAAAGCTTTTAGGCCACTTCCTGGAGTCGTGGAGTTCTGCCATTACGAGTAGGGTACATTTCATTAAATCGTGTTTTAAAAAAGTATTGTAAAATATTACTTATTACCTCTCTCTTCCTCTATATTCCTCTCTTCCCTCCACTGTGTCTCACCCACTTCCCTCCCCCCTATCTCCCTGTTTCTCTCTCTCTAACCTCTCACACTTGCTCTTCCTATTCCAAATTCTCCCTTTCCCATATCAATCTCTCTTGCGCGAGCCAGCCAGCCAGGAGTCCAGACATAAAGCCAGCCAGCAAAACTTTTTTTCTAATAAAGCATGAAATTATAGTAGCAAGAATAAGGGGCTGATGTACAAACGGTTCCAGCTGCTCTGGTTGAATAGTTTAATCTGACATTCCGTAGTGTTTAGCTGATTGTTAGTATTGGGCCATGTGCATGGGTAGGTAACATTGCAAAGTATTATTTGATCTTGCCACCATAGGCCACTTCTGTCATTTTAAGCTTCCCTTGTATTTTTTTTCCTGGTTAAAGATTTAGGTGACTTTACGAGCTTCCCAAGTAGCTCAAAGGTAAGAACACTGAGCTGGCACTGCACTTCTGAAATCCTGGGTTCAAGCTGCCCCGTATGTCTGTATGTATGTACGTACGTTGAACTTATTTTGCACTGTACGTAGCCAACCGCGCTAATCGTAGGTTCGGGGCAAGGACAACAAGCAAACACAAAAAAGCACTTCTAAATACATTAGTTTTCGCTCTAGATTTAAAAGTGCATATTTAGATTTACAGGTCAGTGTGAGTTAGAGACGTTGGGGGGAGCTGGGAAGGAGGGGCCGGTGCAGGTCTGGTTCAGATGTCACATGCCACTGATATCAATGTGGTCAGGAATTAAAAACTTAGGTGACACATTTATGGTGTAGTGCGCTAACCACTGCACCGCCACTCCCTCCAGTGTATGGTTTGTATGGTTAAAATTCATGTTTCCCTTGAATAAGAATTAGGTGAAGTGACACTGATAAATGAACAGATATTTTCTTTTATGTAAACATTCCCTATACAATGGCATTTTGTTCAAGTGCAATTAGTATTTTACTTTAACCTTCTTTACATTTCATGGTGAAAACTCGTATTACATTTTTGGCCGAACTGTGCTCCATCCATGTAGATGGAATGCTCCTGCCAATAACATCTGGCAACCCAGCAACATTTGTTTAAAAAAGCCTGACGCTGCTGATGAGACCCAGGAGGTCAAAACCATTCCAGAGTTTGCTTATTCAAACAAATACTGCTGGATTTAATTTGTCTCCAAACCAGTGGGCTGATGGACAACAAATTTTTTTTTTATGCGAAGAGACAAATGGCGGTCTCTGTATTCTACCATTCAATTGTTAAAAAACATCAACGGCACGCAGATTTTACCTCCCACATCTCTCGACCACCCTCAACTTAGAAAGAACGGCGCAACTCACGGGAACTTGATGTGGATGAATGCCCTGGAGGCCAGGAACCCGCCGAGCATGCACGCACAGCCCAGAGAGAGGCACAGGTAGCGGTGCAGGCGTGAGAGAGAGGGCTTTTCAGCTGCCAACATCAGCAGAAAGCCCAGGCCTCCCACACAGAACAGCATGCCGGCAGCCAGCCCTTCCAAGATGTACTGCGAATGTAGGCTGCAGATGGACCGCAAACACATGAGTGAACTTTGAAGACCTTTGCTTTATGAATGTGTGTTGTGTGTAGAGTTTTTGTTCAGGCTTTTATTATTTTGTCAGTGGGGAGCCCCCCGTTGAGGTTCCGTAATTATCACATATTTCATGAGTAAATAGTGAAAGAGAGCTAAAATAAATGCCAGGTGTGGGAACCGAATTCAGATACAAACTCGAGACAAAGCAGCACCTCCAAAGGATAAGCAAGGAAACGTACAAATCCCAGTTGTGTTTGAGACGCTGGTCATCCCACAAAATGACACCGTTGGTTGCCACTGACCTGTTAGCCTTGAAGACAATGGGGCGCTGATGTCCGCGAGCATCAATCCCGCTCCCTATGCTCGGAGGTTCGTGAATGACGTCATATATCACACCTGCAAATCGATCGAGGGTCAAGTTTGTGTTTAAGAAATATGAAGAGTCGACAACAACAAGTAATCATGATGCTTTGATGTTTGCGACGTACTGTTGTAACTCTTTGTGATTCTTTCGGTAAAGTCACGTAGAAAGAAAAGAAAAGAAATAATAGAATATGACGTTTCGATTGCAACACAAGCAACCGTCATCAGGTATGAAAGATTGAGAAAACAAACCTAGTAAACTTAGTGCAACATTGTACATAATATGTATATATAAAGTGACTTTCCTATGAGACCAGCCCTTGCGATCAAAAATAATTCCCACCATTGGCTCAAGATTAGAGATAAGCCCTGTTACAACGCTTGCATAATACAAAGTGACACTAACTTGAAATAAAAATCTGAATTTTCATTGAATTACCTGTAATTACTATAGCTCTAAAGAAAATATATTTTTTTACATTATAACATTTAAACTTTTAACACAATATCAGTCTTTATCCTGAGCAAAAAAAAGATAAACAAATAGGAAAATATACTCTTTGGTTCTTTCGGTAAAGTCACGTAGGTATAAAAATAATAGCTCACGACGTTTCGATCTCAACACAAGCAATCGTCATCAGGTGGGACAACCACAGCAAGAAATAAGTATAACCCGTAAAAACAAAGTTTTTCACTATAAATCCTTTATATGCGTGGCGGCTAGAGTCCTCTCGTCCTCTGGCTTGAGATGGCTGCCACCTATGGGTCAGATGATTGCCAGTATTAAGCAATTGGTAATTAAATATTTAATTTGTTTTCCCTAAACAGTGTAAAATTTTGGATCATTTTTTTCACGAACATTAATTGTTTAGCACAACGAGTATATGTGCAAAATGTCAGCTCGATTGGATCACGGGAAGTGGGTTAAAAAACGACCGAAAGATTTGCACGGTCGTAAGCAAGCAAGCAAGCGAACTTAATATAAAGGATTTAAAAACTGCTGAAGTAGGCGAGAGATTTCTTGCTGTGGTTGTCCCACCTGATGACGATTGCTTGTGTTGCGATCGAAACGTCGTGAGCTATTATTTTTCTACCTACGTGACTTTACCGAAAGAACCAAAGAGTATGGATTCCTACAGTCACAAAAGCCTCAAATCAAAATAGGAAAGTGTATTAGACTGCGGATAAGCGCCACTTCTGCGGAGTGGAGATTGCACGCGCAAAGCACATCCGCACCTGATACCAGTACGAAGTAACCGATCATAGTTGCGATGAACGCAGTCGTCGCAGAAGGGATCACCAGCCAGCCTGGCTTCTTTATCCGAACCCTCGGCCACTCTATGACTTGTCCCACCATTGTCCTGCATCGAAGCCAAGCACAACGCGTGTGAGTAAAGGCGTGTCGTCTGGTAGTGTGGAGTGTCGTCGTGAGCGCTCCGCGCGACGAACCAGGTACATCCGAGTTCGATTCCCGCTCACGGTCACGAACACCAGTGACGATTTTATGACCTTCCCGACGTTGACTCAGCCTCAAATGAGTACCTGGTGCAGTGTGTAAATATCGCCCCTCGTGTGCCGTTCCGGCCTTAATAAATGCTCGCTAACAGCACTTGTCCCACAAGTATGTTTAAGCTATAGTGTATGGGGAGGGGGGGTCTTTGTCTTTGGTAGGTGAAATAGGTAAAGGTGTGGCCTCGCAATTGCTTGTTCACAGCCACTGTAGGTGGAAGGGCCTCCACTCCAGCTAACTACGGAGGGTATTTGAGCCACTCATCAACATTGCATACGAAGTGTTGGAAGATGTAGATGTTACCCACACTTTAACCCAATCACGTACGCTCTGCCAATTGACTAACTCGTGGTGCACCAGTTTCTACTGCTGGGTGGATAGGGGTCGGTGGTGATTTGAGTTTCAACTGCAGGATGACGACCCCTGGGGTTGCAAGCACTGTGTGCTAAACATTATGCCGTGGCAGCTCACTTGGCTGGTGGGCTCACAGAGCTAATGTGATGCATATTGCAGACCACCGAGTCTCAGGCTCAAAACCCAGGAGTCCACCAAAGACAAAAAAAACAAATCCTCATGTTAGACAATTTGACTTTTCTCAACTGAGCTGAATATCAGTACAAAATATTAAACTGAAAATGTGGGTTTGATACGTAATGTTTGATCCATTCAGAATCCCAGATCTGTGAGTCCAGTCTTGCACCAACTACAATATCACACTCATCATCTTCCAGATCCTCCGTGAACTCGTGTGACCTGTGGCGTAGCACAGTTACCTCTCCCTCCCTAACCACCGGCGCCTGCCACCAGCTCCAGCAACCAAGGTGTCCATTCCATCTAAGCCCTTATTGAACCTCCCCACTGTGGATGGTCACTGCTTGTAGATTTGAAGCTTTCGTGACTGCAAGGATTCAAAATTTAAATTAATAAAAGTAAAATACTTTTTATTTTACTTTTATTAATTTAAATTTTTTACCTGCGTGACTTTACCGAAAAAACCTAAGAATATGGTCACTGCTTCTCTGCTGCTGCTGCCCCTGCGATCTGGAACTCCCACCACCATCAGGCCGTCTGCATTACTGACTCCATCCATCTTTTCAAGTCCAGGCTTTAAAACCTTCCAGTTCTCCTCTGCCTATGACTGACCTTGTGCAATCTGTCCACGTTTTTTGATCGGCACTGATAGGACATGCGTAGGACGCCTGCTCCCCATAAGGTGTCCCTTGACCGTAATAAAATGTGTCTCTTGTTATTTGTCCGCTGCAGAATAACTCTAAACTCGTTTTTTTAGATTGAAAACTCATTTCTTCACAACCTGCTTTTTATTGTCCTTCCCCTGAACCTCCGATTAGCACGGTTGGCTACATACTGTGCGAAATAAGTTCCACATACATCCATACGATACGCGTGTCTTTGTGTTTTCTCTACAAAGTCTTGAGAAGTGATCACATTTGAACGCTTTATAAGTACAAATTATGTTTCGTGGCTAAAGCGATTTTTAATGGAATATGTACGGATATCACGCAAAGTCTGCATTTTTTTGCAAGAGGCCAACATATGGCTCAGCGGTTGTTGCGGTCCTCGGTGACAGGATTCAACACCCAGCATGGAAATACAAAAAGCAATGCAAAAAAAAGTGGCAAAAAATAAATTGCAACATTTTACAACAATGCACAGCTCATATTTTTCACGCGAATGAACGTTACTTTGATACTTGACCACGCACTTAAAACAACACTTCTATTAAAAAACCAATTGTCATGGATGATTTGCAACAATTATCTTTACATTGTACCCCTACCAAAATGATTATCCGACATTCGTAAGGTCACAAACACTATTACGCCTTGGTCGACGAAACTTCTCAATAGTCAAACATTGTTTTTTTTAACATCCTCATATATCAACAATTCCGTTCGCGTCTATTCCTTTGCTTAATGTCAACGCAACACGCTTCCCTCCGCTCACCTGTCCACACACACACAGCGGCACTTGGCTGATGGGAAACAGCGGCCCTTGTGCCCCGCCGTTAAATGTACGGGACGAGTTCTCCCTCTCTTTCTCTTTACACGCACGTGACGCCGACTGGGACACGTCCGCTTAAGCGTGAGAATAAAAGCATTAGCAACAGGTGAGTGTATTCACACGAAGATAATGCAACGTGTGGCTCTGTCGTGACATTTTGAGGCTGCTCTGACCAATCCTGTGAGTCCACCTGTGTCCATGAGAGGGCACTGTTGGTGCTACACGTAAATAACACTGGTCAACACACTTTTTCTGGCATAAGGTATTCCAACGGTTTTAAGGTAATTTTGGAGTGCTGATTCCAAATCTGGCATCAATTTTTGTCTATCACATCAGGTTTTTGAGATATCAAATATTGCATTTTCAATAAAAACTGCAAGAAGAATAATATTAAATAAATGTGGATATCTATATAAAATTGTATTATAAACACACTATCCTAAAAATACAGCACCATATTTAACACTAAAGCAGTCACTGACTCGCAACAACTTGCAATCATAAGTGAGTTAATTTCGGGTAAAATCAATGAAAATGGGGTATGCCGATAGCATAAAAATTATGTGATAGAGCAAATCTGAGATCAGATTTGGAATCAGCACCCTGAAATTAGTCTAAAACAGCTGCAAAAGTCCAGGCCAGAAAAAAAAAGATTTTTTGTTGACCAGTGTAATCTATGAAATACGTTAAATGTATCATAACACAAATAAAAAAAATTGGTTAAAATAAACATAACGTAAATACAAAATTAAGTATTAAATAATAGTTTATAGATGCAAAAAACAAATTGCTGTGGTTTTCCCACCTGATGATGATTGCTTGTGTTGCAATCGAAACGTCGTGATTTGTTTTTCATTCATTTCTACGTACGTGGCTTTACCGAAAGAACCAAAGAGTATGGATTCCTGCAGTCACGAAAGCTTCAAATCAAGATTAGTTTATAAATGAACTTACCTTTATCTCATCACTTTATCTCGCATCCCTCTCTCTCATCACTTTCTTTCTCTCTCTCGATGCAGTAGTCGAGTGGAGTTCCAGATGTGATTTGCGGATAGTGAAAATCGCGGATAGCAAGTTTGTGAATAACGATGGAATACTGTACGCACAGTGATCTATTAAAGTGTATAAATAAAGGTTCCAAGGGCTTATTTGTCACTGGATATTTACCGGGTTACTGGTAGACTGTATGCAGTTGAATTGGTATGCTGTAGAGATGTCCTGGATGTGGTGTGCTGGGTGAGCGAGATGTTAACTACCTCGCCTGGTACACAGGAGATTGTGGGTTCAATCCCGACCGTGACACGTGTATATTTTTTAGTTTTCGTGTTCTCTCCGTGGTCGCGCGGATTTTTCTCCGGGTCGTCCCGGTTTTCCCTCGACATTTAGAAACATGCTTTTAGAGTATTTGGCTGCTATACATTTCCACATGATAAACCACTTATTTGAGCTATCATTTGTGGCCAGGTCGTTTTGGAAAAAAGAGAGGTGTTTTGCTCAGTGGGTCTGACCTGGTAAAATAAAAAAATATATAAAGTTTAGTTTCAATTGTTTAGTTTTAACTGCAGCATGAATTGTGAACACATCACCTTTACTGCACCTCTTGAAATATTGAAAGCTGAGCATATTTGAGCCTGGTTATATTACTTGGACAGGAGGCTGTCTGGGAATATCAGGTGTTGTTGGCTTGGCCTGCAACGTGGACTTTTCATATTTTTTGGATTTATACCAGATATACTTCGGTTTCCTTCCCACTTACAAAAACACACAGTGATGGATTATATTTTTTTGTTGAGGTATTCATATGGGCAAAGAATTGTTATGGTATTACCATATTACAGCACTACATCCGGGACAGAGGTTAAGTGTTGATGAAACGCAGCCAACTAAAGTGAACCTTCACGGCCAGAAAAAAAATCTCGACACCTTTACCAGTTCTAGATGTGAAGCTTTCGTGACTGCAAGGATTCATACTCTTAGTTTTTTCGGTAAAGTCACGTAGGTAAAAAATGAAATTAAAATTAATAAAAAATAAAATTTATTAATTTTAATTAATACAAATAAAATGTATTAATTTTATTTTCATTTTTTACCTACGTGACTTTACCGAAAAAACTGAGAGTACTTTACCAGTTCCCCCGTCACGTGCAGCAAAACGTCGGACACCGTGCCGTGTTCGGCACGACCGCTAAAACCTACGCAAGTGGCTTTTTCAAGGTGCAGCTGCCAATTTGAATTCGGCTGCAAGGCTGTGTCACACTAGGAAACAAAAATTCCATACAAAAAAAACAGAAACATCCACCAGCATGTGCTGGATGCACCTGAGCAGGAAACTCTTTAGCACGAACTCGCACAACTTGAGATAATTAATGCATTAAGCTCAGGGAGCACACAGAGTATTATTTAACTCAAGGGACCTGGGGGACATTATTCAATTCAGGGAGCTCAGCATTATGGTTTGGAGCTGCTGTGCTCACAACTGCAATGTGAAGATTTATACAACTTTATGAATTATCACAATACAGGGATGCAATTCGATTAATAATAGCTTTTTTAATCCAGTTTTTACCACCTCATATGTTTCTCATATTTTTCTGTCTTGTTGTTTGCATAGTTTTATTCACTCCATAGCCAAAAGGTAACATGAGCGTACCATTTGTATTCATTTGTCCATATATCGGAAGCTGACAATATTCATACGCGGCGTTTGATGTAAAGTGGTGTGTGCCTCAAGAATCAACATGAATCATGACTGCAGTAGGTGGTCACATGGCCGAGATTCCAGTGGCCACCCTGAGTGTCACTGTACCTCGTCTGCTTTACAGTGGACATTTAACTATTAACGATTTGTGTTTTGCCTGGTAAGGCCCACTGAGCTGTATTGCTCTTTTTGAGAAGCAACCTGGCCAAAAATAACAGTTCAACGATGTGGCTTATCGCATGCAAATGCATAGCAGCCAAATACTCTGAAAGCACGCTGATTCTAACTATGAAGGGAAAATCCTGACGGACCCGGAAACAAATCCACGTGACCACGGGGAAAAAATAAAAATTCCAGATATACAGGTGTCAGGGTTGGGATCGAACCCACGACCTCCTGTATACCAGGCGAGGTATTCAACATTTAGCCACCGTGGCTTTACATCTCGCCGCATGACAGACCCCCTGATGTTATTCGCAAGAGTATGTCATTGTGTGCCAGTGCCAACATTCAAATGCAGCACATTTGAATATTTCCCGCGAAGTACAGAACCAAGAAGATGAATCCCTGCAGTCACGAAAGCTTTAAATCGAAATTTACTCAAAAAGGGTTATACATAGCAATAATCACCGCCCAACTGCCAGAATAATGTTCAAAGTCACTCTTGTAAAATTAGACTATCCTCTTCTCACCTGGTTAAACGAATTTAACTCCAACACCCCAGGTAATGATCACACACGTGGCTTCTACGATCCATTGGAGCACTGCACAGATACAGTTCTGCAATCATCCTGTAGATGGCAGTAACACAACACCTCACATTTCGAATGCTACGACTGGCATAATGGCAACAAAGACAAAATACAAAGATCCCCCGTGTAGTCTTGGCAGACTATTGGGACAAGTGCTGTTAGCGAGCACCTATGAAGGCCGGAACAGCACACGAGAGTGTGGGTGGCCAGCACCACACCCGGCCGCCTTTGTCTCCCTCGTGGCGATGTTTCCCCGCCGCACCAGGTACTCATTTGAGGCTGAGTCGACCTAAGCGTGGCCCAGGACCGGCTCAGATAATCATCACAGGTGTTGGCCGTGAACGGGAATCGAACTTCTAGGACGCTTGGTTTGTAACTCAGCTCACTAACCGCTACACTACCGCTCCCCGCGTCGCACGTAACACCAACAATGCGTGATAGTCACTGAAAAACCCTGCTTAGCTTCCGAGATCTTACGAGATCGCGCGCATTTTCGTTGCTTTTTAAATCCTTTATATTAAGTTCGCGTGCTTGCTTGCTTGCTTAGGACCGTGCAAATTTTTCGGTCGTTTTTTATTTAAATCTTTTATATTAAGTTCGCTTGCTTGCTTAGGACCGCTGCAAATCTTTCGGTCGTTTTTTAACCCACTTCCCGTGATCCAATTGAGCTGACATTTTCCACACAGACTCGTTGTGCGTGACAATTAATGTTCGTGAAATTTTTTTTCCAAAATGTTACACTTTTTAGGACAAAAATATTATATTTAATTACCAATTGCTTAATGCTGCCATGCAATCATCTGACCCATAGGTGGCAGCCATCTCAAGCCAGAGGACGAGAGGACTCTAGCCGCCACGCCTATAAAGGATTTATAGTGAAAAACTTTGTTTTTACGGGTTATACTTGTTTTAAATCACAGGCACCGTGTAGGGCAGCAGATGACCCAGGGTTGTTATGCTCCCTTTGTGTACCGCACTATGAACCTGGTGACCTGAGTTCAATTGCTGGCCCTATGGCTCACATCAGGGACGAGTGATATCTGCACCGGTCCTGGGACCCCGCATTCACAAGCCCGCATTGACCAGCACACTGAGGGGCCGTCCATAAATGACGTCACGCGATTTTGGACGATTTTGACCCCCCCCCCCCCCCTCGTCACACGGCGTCAGAAAAAGTCAGACCCCCCTCAAATATGACGTCACAAAGCTCTGCCCCCCCCCAAACCATATTTCCATTTTGAAAATAAAACATGCTTCAAATCGCTTTAAACTATTGTCATTGTAGTGCGTATTTAATGTGGCGCTGCACTCTGATGTTGTAGGAGAAAACATTTATTAAAAAGTCTATTTAATTAAGTAGAACGCGTTGTCTATATTTATTCAAAGTTGCGCATTTTTACGTGACGTCGTGTTTGTCACCCCCCCCCATCACACATCGTCACAAATGTCTGCCCCCCCCCCCCTAGGTGCGTGACGTCATTTATGGACGGCCCCTGAAGTATCGTAAAAATTAAAAACCTTCCACGACCCACGTGTGATTTGGAGGCTCTCATTTAGCAGTGGATTGAGAAAGGGTTGTACATAATACATATACACAACTGCAAAAGATATCACTGATAAATATCGATGAGAACATTGATGGTTTGCATCAGGGTTGACAGATTGTATATACTATAAACATGGTGGCCCAAATTTCAGGACAAATAGGGTAATATCATTTATTTTAACACTGGCGTTAAATGTGTTTTTTTTTATTCTTTAAGCCTATATTTTGCTATTTGTTATCATTAATATTTATTTTTCATCTTCCTGTGGGGTCACCTCAAATCCGTCACTTACCCAACTCAACCAAGAACCCTGAATGAATTGAGACAAGACACAATTTATGATTGTTCAAAGGTTACACTTGTAATCTTAAAAAATAAAAGCCAAACATTTATTTCAAAGGATAATTAATGCATTCATTAATGTTGATGGAAGTCTGTTTAAACATTTGTTAAAATATCATAACCCTATGTGTCCTGACTTTTGGACCACCCCTGTATATGCCATTGGGTACTCATGCAAGAGATAACATTAAGATGTATGGTATGCTCAATGTAGTTATTATATATAAATAATACATTATTACGTTTGTGTACATTAGTCATGCTTTGGCTGCAATGCATGCAATGCTTCAACATTATGCAGCCTTTAATTATGCAATCATGTTGCATCGTATACGGCACTGTACATGGATTTCCTATGAAACATATATAAACTAATATTTTTAGAAGCTAATCAGATCAATTTAATTTGTGATTATTTTACATCAATGTGATTATTTTACATCATTTAAATTTGATATCATGTTACCATAGTGTTATATATATATAAATCATCCCCACTACTTAAACTGAACACAATCAAAAGCAATAACTGTAATTGAAGTGCTGCTTCGGTTTGGAATGCTCCACAAATGAATGCACCTTAATTTATAACGATATGGCAATGGACACCGGTTTTTAACTGCTGAAATATCTGTATACCTATCTGAAATGACAAAGCAACGTGCAATTAAGGGCATACTTCACATTATTAAGCAGAAGCACTTATTACACAAAAATTTGGGCCCATTATGTATTGCGAGCAAATGAGATGTGATCGCCGTTTCCAAGAAAATGTTGATTTTTGCCAGAGTACATTTTCATAACCACTTTTTCTCTTTATTAACGTACGTATTGCACATTTAAAATTATAATTTCGCAGCACTTATTTAAGAATCAAATCGGGCCGTTATTTTGCTCCCTGGCAAATGTGATGTGATCACCATTTCCAAGAATATATTGTGATTTCCAAGACCGCATTCATAACCGCTTTATTATTTTATTCATTGCAAAGACCAGTTCATAGTGTAAAGGCAGCGGTCACACTCACACACATGCCGAAGCTGACAGTATCCGGTCTGCGTACAGAGTAGCTACAGGGAGTCCATTCATCTACATTTAAGCCTAGGCGATTTTAATCAACCGTCATATATTTCCATCACAGAAATTGACTTATGTTTTATTTCGTTTAACCAGGGAAGAAGGCGAGTGATTTTACAAAGTCGTATGTTCACGTCAGTGCTGGCATTATCTGTCAACCCATACGGTTTACCCGTATTCTTGTACAGAGAAATTGAGTTTTCAGGGTACGTACGGTGTATAGCCGTTTCAATACGGGTAATTTTCTTGGTCTCTTTGTTTGTGTTTCTCCCTCGTGATGGGACTTTGTAGGATGAACGTTGAGATGTATAAGGGCACGGAGTGACCAACAAGGTCTGCATTTGTCCTGTAATAAGGTAGGGGCAGTGATAAGGGGCTGACAGCCATGGCATGATATTAACAACCAGGTTTTATTTCTGACCATGAGAGAAACATAATTTACGTCCGTTTACATACACATTAAAGTGCAGTTAGTTATATGTACTGTAATTGTAAATAGTAGTGGGCTTTGCCTCCTTTCCATTGGCTTTAGCCTCGCAATTTTCCAGAAAGTACTGGAGATATTGAGACATCAAAAATTCTCAGAACTGAATTGACTGCCCTTCAACACTTCCATAGGGCTACGATCACAAACATCCCCAGAAATGTTGCTCCACAATGTTGTGGGTTTAAGGTTTTTGGAGTTATAGGTACAGAATTCACGACACTATCTGTGCGAAATATCAGCGTTATTACTCATTCTCGAACATCATTAGAAGTAAGTCTTTCACTCACGAACACGCACGCACCGGTGTGGTGAAGTATGGTCAAACAATCCCTTGGCTGATATGGTATGGTGAGGGCTTCATCCATCAGTGGATTGACCAAGGGTTGTGTTCTAATTCTTCTTCATTCGTATGGCATTTTTGTGGATTGCAACAGATTACAAATATCGAGATTTGATATCCATTCGACTGCTTCAGGAGTGGCCGCGTGAATTTGTTTCAGATCGCCGTTGAATGATCCGGTTGGGCGGTCGTTCACGATGTGTTACACAGGTCTGAGATGTCGCAGCACCACCACCACACTCACAAACTCGACTCTTGTGAATTTGACGTTTTTTTGAGAAAGTGTCCACACATCTTCCATGGAGTGTCCGGATCCGACTCAAGGCGGACCGGATCTTCCTCGGTAGGTCAGATCCTGGTTGGAGGACTGTGGGACTAGCCGACTATGGATTTCTGTATTTAAGCAGGATTTCCCCAGTGGAATTTCTCACCCCTCCAAAATATTCCTTGCCATTTGGTGATTAATTCTCGAAAGCCTTCTTTCCTACAAGCAATATGAGAGGGCTCCATTTCGGTATCAGTAATTGCACTAATAATACATATTGTAAAGATTTCATGGCATAAAAATTACAACTCATAATATCGTGACATGAATTGTGATTTCCTCGGCCAGAGCTGCGTGTTCTCACTCGTAACGATTTACGTTTTGATTTTCTTAATTTTTTTGTAAAAATGTTTTCCACAACAAACTGCGCTGCAACGAATCAGCGTTCTACACATTTCTCCGTTGAAATGCAAAGCACGTCACTGCAAATTGTATACATCACAATTGTTAATAATCTAAACCTGGACTGTGGTGAATTGTGTGGAATGGAGTTTCAAATTCCCCATTTCAACAAAAAATAAAGTAAAGCCCCTTTTTGTTGACACTAACGGTACACAGCTGCATTATATATTTACTTTCGCGGAATGCCTGTCTGTGTATCCGTGCACCAGGTATTAATCGAACTGGGATCATGTTCAGTTCACATTGGAGGTGTGAATAGACATACGTACAGATGAAGGTTGAAACACGACCCAGCCAATAACAGACTGGTCAGGACACACAGAGAACATTCACAGATACAAATCGTGCATGAGTGCAAGTGTGGACTGATGAATGGGCGAGCACACAAACAAGAAGGATTTGGATACCAACATCCTGGCAAACAGCCAGCCAGGCAAATGCCTCCCCTTGTGCACTTGCCAGATGGCTCGGAAGACGTTGACCCGTTGGAGCACCTTCAGTTTGTCCCACTCCGCAAGCTCTCTTGCAAGTTGACAATGCTGCACTGTGCATAACACTATGGACATATGTGAAATCAGAGCTTCATAGCTCGTCGGATTCCTCAAGTATGCTATAGATTAAAATCGTGTTAAAGATTCCTCTTTCTTTTTGCCATTGGTCCAACTTCATTTTTAGCATTTAAATATCCAACGATGGTTTTATCGCTTTCTTGGGAATTGGCCTGTTAAATAAACATATATGGTCATTGTTGGAAGGAAATCCGACCAGCTGTAAGTTATACTCATAGCTTTCTTTAGAGAGAGAGACGAATAATGTAGGTCATCCTCGTTAAAAAGTTACATTACAATATATTATATTTTAGTTTGTGATAAGCTATCTGTGTGGAGAATTATATCCTCATTTAATTTTTCTCCAGACACTCCGGTTTCTTCCCATGCGCAAAAATAATTCAAAATATGAATTGAAAAAAACATTTCGATTTAAAGCTTTCGTGACTGCAGGGATTCATCTTCTTGGTTCTTTCGGTAAAGTCACGTAGAAGGGAAGTAATAAAATAATAAAAATAAAACATAATAAAATAATATAATAATATACTTTATTATGTTTTATTTTTATTATTTTATTACTTCCCTTCTACGTGACTTTACCGAAAGAACCAAGAAGATGACAAAAACATCTCAAACAAGGACCCGATGGAATATATTTCTTATGCGAAGTGACCCTTTACTGGGTAGATAGAACACTGTTATTACTTATGATTGCTAAAGATTATTAAAACTGTTCTCCGGAGATAAATTCGCATTCATTCAGCCGTACGACCACACACACGTTGGAAATAGGACGTCACATTATTCCAAACAATTCAAATTTTTTTTTTACTAAATAAGTACGTGATCCATGAAGCATGCTCGAGATGTAGCAAGTCTCCTCCCGGCAGCTCCCTGGGCGTAAGACGTATTCATCTCGAACGTGTGGGTCACTGGGCCCTGTTTAATAACACAGAGCAAAGGCGGCGCTTAATTATTTTCCACTGAACTCCGAAGACATTAATAACAAACAAAAAAGATGCCACCTCTTGCGGTTTATTTCAAACAGGTTTGTGATGCGCAAAGCTGTCCATGCATGAAACACCTTTCGCATCAACATTTATCTTAAAGTCACGTTAAACATTAGCTTTTGTCTTTGGTGTCACATGATATGGATGATGTGCATATGAATCATAGTCATACGTACATCATTTGAAATATATTATAGAAAAACGAAATATCCAGCGCAAAATTACCCGGACATTTTGAGGTTCATCACACAACATGAGAGTTTATCTTCTGCTGTGATACTTAGTCCTTGAGGAGAAGATGTAATCCTATAACCACATTCGAACAAGGCGTCTTAGTCAATATATAAGGTGCCCATAAAATATCCATGATTCATCATCATCATCAATCAGATTCATCTACAGCTGGATGAAGGCCTCTTCACGTTGTCACCATCCATCATGCTCCTGTATGAGCTGATCGTTCTGACAAGTTCTCTGTTTTGGCAGTCATTCTGTTACCAGCATTAGTCATTGGCCATCAGTGATGCATTCTGCCCAAGGCCAAAACAATGGGTTACCTCATTTTATCTTGAATCCGCGTGTTCCTCTTCCTGTTTGAAAAGTGTCATTTCGAGCATACACACCCCTCCATGTGTCTTTGCTTAACGTTGTTGTTGTTGTAACTTTCTTACCTCCCACCACTACTGGGCGTTTGTGAAAAGAGCTTCGTTACCTGTCTCTGTGCCCTCAACTGGCTACCCATCGCCAGTAGAGTCACACACAAGACCGCCTGCCTCTGCCACAATGCCTTCACATCTGCCTGCCCGCCGTACCTTTATTCATTACTGACAACTTGCAGCTCAGCACACGGCAGATGCCTGCGCAGCGCGACTCACGACCTCCTCTTGATACCAAGATCCAGGATGGTCACGTCTATGCGCCGCTTCTCGGTGGCAGCCCCAACAGTCTGGAACGCCGTCACCCCTCTGCACATTCGCAGCATCACCTCAATCGCCTCCTTCAAGAGAGACTTAAAAACTCACCTCTATAAGCCACTGCTTTCGAGCGACTCTGAGCTTGGCTCTGCGTCCTCTGAGTTGCGGCCATTACGTCCGCAAATTTGCGCGCTGTTATAAATTGCATTATTATTATCGGATTTCTCCAGGATAAATAAAGTTTCTAATTCTGTCAGCTTAGATGCCACTGGAGACGAGTGACCTGGTTATTGGGGCCATACCAATTCAGTTGAAGATAGACAACCCACTTCTGTTATCGTGGTGGTGAGATGTTAACTCGAGGCCGTGGGTTCTATCCCGACTCTGAACGCCTGCTCTATATTTGGAGTTTGCATGTTCTGCCCGTGATCGTGTGGATTGTCCTCCAGGTCCTCCGGGTTTTCCCTGCACTTCATTGGGCTATCACTTGTGGCCAGGTCGCTTCTGAAAAAGATCTATATATAGCTCAGTGGGCCTTACCTGGTTAAAAAAAAAAAGCTTATAGTTGAGTAATTCGTCTCTCACCGGTGCTACCTACTGGGCAGGAATGTCGAGAATGCCCCTCATGTGTTTGTGAGTCCAGAATTGGACTTACAGGATCACCATGAGAACCCACATAATAAGACGAGAAACAAGCCACCAACAACGACACCTGACTCCTCCACCCGACAGGATCTTGATGCAGAGAGAACACGTGCAGAATGTCTTCTTCTATCGTATGTCAGGATTGAAAAGCAACAGTTTAGAAACGTTTTGTAGTTGGATATTTTTTTTTATCAACCAATCCAAGGAGGCAGTATGGATCGCAGCTTTTATTTTTCTACTACGACGGACAAATATAAGATCGGGTTTCATATCTGATATCAGTGTCCAATGATCGCATTCATATCGGAGCGGATAGCTCGAGGGCTCTCAAGTGATGTTTTCATGCCAATGGATATGTTTCTTGGGTGCCATGGTGACGAGATGTTAACTACCTCGCCTGGTATACAGGAGGGCGTGGGTTCGATCCCGGCCCATACGCGTGTATTTTTTTAAGTTTTATGTCTCTCTCCCCGTGGTGGCGTGGATTTTTCTCCAGGTTCTTCGGTTTTTCCCTCCACATTTAGAAACATGCTTTCGGAGTATTTGGCTGCTATACATTGCCACGTGAGAAGCCACTTCGTTGGGCTACATGTAGCCAGGTCGTTTCTGAAAAAGAGCTACGTAGTTTAGTGGGCCTTACCTGGTAAAATACTAATTTTGTTACTCTATTTTCAATGATGGTGAATTGACAAAAAACAGCTGTTGCTTCGTCAATGTTTGATTTTAACTCACTGCTTACATTTTCGAGCCATTCTTTTCATAGATTTCAGATGTTGAAATTATTTACATTCCTCTAGATATTTGCCTTTAAAATAAAAGTTAAACTATTTTGTGTGTCTGGATGTCTGAGCCATCTGCGCTGAATCCATCCATCCATACACCGTTTGTCACCATGAACGCACATCGGCTCCCTGATAACCGCGCTTAGAATTTTAGACAGCGGTTCGAACTGCGTTGGGATGATGTAAAAGATAAAGTGTCTGCCAACAAAAATAAACAGCTTGAGGAATCTTAATCAGCAGATAGCAGGCGAATTCCAAATAATCCCAATTGGAACTCTCTCAAATATCGATGTGATGTCTAACGCCAATGCAACGGCAAACACGTTAAGGTTTAAAGATATGAAACTCAAACCATAACAACTTCATATTACCGTGTAGGCGTGTGTTCAGTTGTATTATTCAAAGAGCTGTATGACTATGAAGTGCAATACTCGGTTGATATACCTACTGGTATGTTCCCTTATATATTGTAAAAAAGGTCACAATTATAAAATTTAGATTTAAAGCTTTCGTGACTGCAGGGATTCATATTCTTGGTTATTTCCCTTCTACGTGACTTTACCGAAAGAACCAAGAATAATTAGAAAATTGTTATCAAATTTGTGACATGATGAGCAATTGGTTTCATCAAGACTGTTGCACAATATCAAACGCGAAACATAAACATCGGTGTGGCTTACCCAACTCAGACGGTATTTGGGCAGTAATGATAACGAGTGGAGACTCCTTGACAGTCTGATAGACCTCGTTGGTTACTGGGAGAAGTAATGTGAATGTCTCTAAACCCAGAGGCTTTATTTATATAAAAAAATACATTTCTTATTGAACACACAATTGGCAAAGCCAGAATAAAACGTAACAATGAAGACCACATCATATAAAAAACAAATCACAAATTAAACACTTTATTGCATGTGATGGTGTACAAGTCGTAAGCTTTGCAGAATTATACCCATACATATTCAACAACACCAACGCTTAATGTGTAGTCGTAGGTGCAGAAATTCCAACAGAGCACTTAGTTCAATTTAAATATCCCACGACACACTGTCTCAATGAGCAATATTGTTTACTTACATCAATTAGCATTGATCGCTGATCCATAATCTTAAACTCAAGTTTGTGAACTGGGAAAATAACTTTAAGAATTGTATTTCACCTCAGCCTTTTAAGCACACTATTTAGAAATCGTCCATAAAGGATGCTGGTTCACAAACTGTACACTGTTGTCATTTACCAACATGTTTGTGAGAAGCCCGCTTTTGGGCCACAGGTCTTAATTTTCTGGGTGGCCAAAAATGTATTGCAATATCATAGACAGGATTGCTCAACTTAACAACCCAAACCCAAACAAATGCTCTCAGCAACTTAACACAATGAAGGCAGAAAAGCTTATATAAAAACAAAATCACCTGTTGTATTTTTCAACAATGGTTAACTCGGCTACTTATAAGTCAACTTGTAAACAGCAAGGCCCTATAAAAAAAAACAAGCAAGAAGCTGTGCAGGCCAATACATTAAGTGAGCCTCTCCCTTTTTCTCAATTAACAGTAGCATGTCAGAGAGCAAACATCTGTCCTTGCACAAGACAATCGTGCACACACGTACACGAACATGGGCCAATACATTTTAGAATCATCCCAACATGTCGTTTCACTACAATTGTGGGTGAAGACCAACTGCGTTAACTGGAATAACTTACGGTTCGGATAAGCACATTTTTGCGACTGCCAATCGGGTCATCTTGGCGTCCCCATAAATGGAACTTGTGTTTTTTTTTTTAATAATTCACCTGTCATCAAGCTCAGAGAAATCAAGATCGAGTACTGATGAACGGCATGCAATGTGCACAAACGTGCGGACGCGTAGAACATCGTGAAGACAACAACAAAAACACGCTTCAAAGTTTGGCAGAAACTGTTGTGGCAACCGCCATTTGTGAGTACCTATTTAAGTCCAGCACAGAACAAAAGAGGGCGGGGGCAGGGCTGGAACTGTGGGTTTTGCTTAAGAGCGTCAAACAAAATCATATTACAGATGGAATCACATTTGTCACACTGTGCCATTTCCATTGTGATATTTATAAAAATGTAAAGGAACATGATAATCGCATTTAAATAAAATCACCAATTGAATCAAAATCCCTTGATCGGGTTTTCTGTCGAACAAAAATCTCAAAGAGAGCCGTGTCTTGCAAAATGCTCACTAACCGCTCTGAAGAGTATTCGTGACAGCATGTCAGGCGAAGTGTAAAACAGCCATTGGCTTCTTTGCAAACTATGGAAATGTGGCAAGGTCTTCATCATTAACATCAAGATATATTGCCAAATTGATGCATGGTAGGCAATTGGTGAAAACATCGATCTGCCACATGGTCTTGGGCTAAATTAATTCACAAGCATACATTATTTCTGATAATTAATCATTGATCTTGAAGTTTACTTTTGGACTTTTACACGAATCTCAAATAGAGGTATATGAAAAAGTTTTGCCAAAACATTTTAGAATTTCATATTCTTTAATAGGATGTCTTTCAAAAGTGTCGAACTGGAACTAGACATGAATAAGAAAAAAGAAAAAGCACATTTACAGTATAAACACACAAACGCACACGTATGCTGGGTGGTCAAAAGGCTTTCGGCAAATAATGAAAAGTAGACACGAGAAAGTTTATTTTGATGGCAAAACTTTGCGAGCGAATCATTAAATGCAACGCGATTGTCATTGTGCATGTGAACAATCGACTCGTGTGCAAGGTGCCGTGTGTGTGGCGTCACCGGCGGAGACGCTGACGACCTGGGGAAGGCCTTCACCCGCCACTGGATTGACCATTTTCTGACGATGAATATTTCTGAGCATTGGCGCTGGCTGTGATCGTTGTAAAAGTAAAAATGGGGCTTTAAGCATGATGGTGTTTAGAGTGACTGCTTGGTTGGTGGCAGTGGCGGAAGGAGTTCTCTGCTGTTTAGGATGTAGCGTGTCAACGGCTGATCAGTGAAAATGTTGCGTCCGCGGAACGAATTAATTTCTCAACATGCAATTGCACTGATAATTGTTTTTTTGACCAAAAGGCGCCTTTTGGCGTCATCTGGTCCAACCCATGTGAGACTAGGCTCTAAGGAAAGCTGTCTCGGGTGTGGACCAATCAACTTCAAGGACAGTGCACATTATCAGAGTAATGTCTTTTGTTTGTATTATGACTGCAGGTATTGCGGTCTATGCAAACATGACTCCTTGTAAAAAGGTGTCAGTTTTGTTGCCAGATAGAAGGGTAAAAAACCAATTATCATATTTTTACTGGCAAATGAGGTTCCCATAATGCAATTACACTGGTCAACAAAAAAAAACATTTTTTTCTGGCCTGGACTTTTGCAGCTGTTTAGACTAATTTCAGGGTGCTGATTCCAAATCTGATCTCAGATTTGCTCTATCACATCTCATTTTTATGCTATCGGCATACCCCATTTTCATTGATTTTACCCGAAATTAACTCTGTCACTTATGATTGCAAGTTGTTGCGAGTCAGTGACTGCTTTAGTGTTAAAATATGGTGCTGTGTTTTTAGGATAGTGTGTTTATAATATAATTTTATGTAGATATCCATATTTAATATAATATTTTTCTTCTGAAGTTTTTATTGAAAATGCAATATTTGATATCTCAAAAACCTGATGTGATAGACAAAAACTGATGCCAGATTTGGAATCAGCACCCCAAAATTACCTTAAAACCGTAGGAATACCTTATGCCAGAAAAAGTGTGTTGACCATGTGTTATAAATCCTTTTGGTCACCCTGTATTAAACAACGTTAACTCATCTAGCGCATCACTTTAGTAAAGCTTGCACTACGTTAAATTTGGAATAAAAAGCCAGCCTTGCTGTAAGACATCGCAAGGCACGATGGTCAATACATCCTTTTGTTAGAGATACATTAATCAGTGTAAGAAGCACATTTAAGGAAGCCTTACTTTTAAAAAAAAATCACGAAATAATGCAAGAGCATCCATGAATTCCATTGATGTGACAGCTTAAATATAGTAATTAATGTCGTGGCATTGTTTTACGTTAGTCAATGTAAAGCTCTGACTGGTTAACAACAATAAAAGCACAATTTTGGAAGCAGATGACTGCAATTTCAAGCTAAAAGTCGAACTTTGTTATATTTGGTGGAACAGAAGCATGCATGGTTCTAATTAAGCAACACACGCTTACATTGCACTGGAGGCGGAGAGGAAAAGAGTATACAAGCACACTACATCAGATATAAGCACATATGACCTTTGTCCCAACGGGGTGTGCTTATATCCAACTTCTACCATATGACCATGTGTGTTTTAAAGCAAAAGGTGGTATTGTGTCTCATGATCCAGCAGGTCTTTGTGAACAATATTTCTATAACTGGACACAAATTTGGGGCGGAAGGGGGGAATATGTCTTTAATTTCCATAGCGTCATATAATCCGGATAATGCGGTATTATATTGTGCCTGAGCTATCGCACGCTGAGCATTGGATGCCAGCCTCGAGCGTGTGAGCAACTCCACTCTGATGAATGCACACAGCCTGTGTTTGATATCAAGTTCACGTGGCTGCCTTTCTTAAAACCAAGCAAAACATCAAAACGGCGTGGAAGAAAGGCTCTTTCTGTGCGACCGAAACCAAGTAAAACTCTCCTCTCCATGACCACAGTGTGAAATTTGCACGCAGGGGGTAAGTCATGTCTCGAGCATGTCTGGCAGATCCAGATTCACCCTAACCTGACCGTGACCCAATACCGTGGCTTAATCGTGGTGAGAAATATGATAGTCCGTGCTATTTTTGAAAAAAAAATGTAGATCATTCTATTGAAAACAGCGCATGTAGTGAACTGTAAAATCTCAAAATATTCACGCGGGGCACAACATGAGGATATCCTTCGGATTTATATACCAGCGTTTTATTATTACTGATGTTATTAACGATGTTTTAGCGTGACATGCAGTGTTTAATGCATTTCTTATGACAGGCTTACCTCAGTTACATTGTTGTTTTTCCATCACTTAATAACACTCCGAGTATTAAAACATAAACACTTTCCAGTTGTATAGACTGGCAGTCGGCTTGTCGTAGTAACATTGTCAAAAAGATCATTCCTTTTCGGTAAACATCCTCGAACTAATTTGGAACGAGCATTCGAATTGGGCCTAACAACTGACAAGAGGACAGAAACAAAATGAGCTTGTGATGCGATGCATAGACCTTGAATCATCTCTAGGCTGGAGTTTTCCCCTTACGATCCGTTCATTAACACACTGTATATTTATATTTAGAGGCACCTTTCTCTCAAAAATGTTTCGTAGTTTAAAATCAGAGCTAGTCTAAAAAAAAACATCTCATAGCACAGGCTACGGTACAGATAATACAACGACTTAGAAAACCTCAATTAATTTCGATTATTTCATAGTTGCACAGGATCACTCCCTGCAAGGCCCCCATCTGTAAAAGCTCAACAGAACCTCAACCTCTGCTCTTTTTTAATATATAAAGAAACTTGAACCAAACTACCACCGTTTCTATAGGAAGACCCAAAAGACCCGATAACAGATGTCAAAACTCTTACAGCATTTGTACAGCAAACTTTGGGAATTACATATAGCGTCTTTCCATGAGGGCAGGGTGAACAGAGGCATATGTGGGAGTATGTGTGTGCAGACACAAAGACAAAGATCCCCCATGTAGCCTTCAACAGGCCGTTGGGGCAAGTGCGTTGGAGAGCATCTATGAAGGCCGGCACAATGCAAGAGGGACTGGTGTGGCCACCCTTTCGTCTGTTTGGTGCTGATGTTTACACACCGCACCAGCTACTCATTTAAGACTGAGCCAAGCCAGGGGTTAAGCTAATCACGACTAATAGTTATTCGCCACGGCCGTCAGTCGAACTGGGGCCGCGACGCTCATAGCTCAGCACGCTAACTACTACTCTCGTCGCTCGTGGGAAGACAAAGGCGGTCGGGAATGGACGTGACCACGCCACGCCCTTTTTGCGCCGCGCCGGCCTTTACGTAAATGTACGCACGTCGTACTTTCGCGTCGTACGTGGCCAACCGTGCCAATCGTCGCTCCTCGCTAACGGCACCTGTCCCGAGGGATCTGCGTGGCTAATTAGGGGGGGGGGGGAGTCGTTGTCTTTGTTCGCGTGCACGTGCGCGTGTGTGCGTGTGCGTGCGCGTGCGTGTGCGCGTGCACGTGCGTGTGCGCGTGCGGCGCCATCGTTGCGCTGCAGGGACTCGGCGCCTCTCAATTGTTGGGGAACACGGCCACCACCTCGTAGCCCTCGGGGGGCTTAACGCGCGCCCGCGCGTGCACCTCGCAGTACATGTCGCCCTCCACGAAGAAGTACCCCTTCTGCTTGAGGCAGGCGCCGCAGTCGGCACACACGAAGCATTCCGGGTGGCGTAACTGGTCTCGAACCTTCACCACCGTGCCTCTGCGGGGGAGGGGGGGGATGAGGGGGGCAAAAGGGCATGGCAGTGGGTGACGAGCGAGCATGCGATGCTCTAACCGTCGGTGGAGCGGAGTGGAGCGGTAATGCAGCGGTTAGCGCACTGCACTGTGAACCTGGCAAGTCTGAGTTTGATTGCCAGCCATGGTTAACTTGAGTGGTGAGTCATATCTGAATCTAAAACTATACGACTTTTTGGTTCTACCAGCTAAGACCCACTGAGCTACATAGCTCTTTTTCAAAAGCGACCTGGCCACAAATGATAGCTCAACGAAGTGGCTGATGATGTGGAAATTTCTAGCAGCCAAATACTCTGAACGCGTGTTTCTAAATGTGGAGGGAAAACCCGGAGGACCCGGAGATAAAAACCACGCGACCACGGGGAGAACACGCAAACTCCAAATATACAGCAGGTGTCAGGATCGGGATCGAACCCACGACCTCCTGTGTACCAGGTGAGGGAGTTAACATCTCGCCTCCGCCGTTCCTGGGCCGTGTGCCTTCACCAACCCGCATTCATCAGCTCGTGCGGAGGAACTCGATGAATTGTTGCATCACGACACCGCAATACTGTGGGGGGCCTTCATCCAGCAGTGGATTTATTAAAGGTTTGCACTGCAAATTTTTAAAATTCTTGGTTGATCATTGATGAGATTATTTTACAGGAGGATGCTGCTTAGAAGAATTTAGCCAATTCCATAGATTGTGTGTTGGGTATGTGGGAGGTGACTAAAGTACCTGAAAAAACAGCGACACATCCGATGGGATAACACTGAAATCCCCGCACACAAATGGATTCAAGATTCCATGCGTTTGGCAATTTGGAATGTGAGATCATTTCTTGTATGCCTATTTTAAAAGTTCAAATATAATTCAATGGGAATAATAACGCAATTCCCATTGAAACTAAACGTAGCCAAATTGCCTTTGGTTATTTCGGTAAAGTCAAGTAGAAAGAAAATAAAGAGAGAGACAAAACACAGACACAGAGACACACAGACAGACACAAGCAGAGAGAGACAACACAGAGAGAGACACACAACATAGACATGTGTGTCTATGTTGTGTGTCTCTCTCTGTGTGTCTCTGTGTTGTCTCTCTCTGCTTGTGTGTCTGTCTGTGTGTCTCTGTGTCTGTGTTTTGTCTCTCTCAAATTTAGTTCTACCTGATGATGGTTGCTTGTGTTGCAATCGAAACTTCGTACTCTATTATTTAATTGTATTTTTTTCTACGTGA
Source organism: Lethenteron reissneri (assembly GCF_015708825.2). NCBI lineage: Eukaryota > Metazoa > Chordata > Hyperoartia > Petromyzontiformes > Petromyzontidae > Lethenteron > Lethenteron reissneri. The sequence continues at coordinate 8,429,045 of NC_083825.1, read as the reverse complement.
CTTTACCGAAAGAACCAAAGAGTAATTCCTGCAGTCACGAAAACTTCAAATCAAGTAACCAAATTCATTGTTTTTTTTACTTGTAGTGCAGGCTGCGTTTGTCATTTTCGTATATTTATTTTTTATTCTTCACAAAAAAATTTTTTCGCACACTTAAAATCGATTCATGAAAGTATTGGGTGTTTTTTTTACTTAAGAGAAGCAGAGAAGGGAAATGAGATGGGAGAGAATAATAAACAAATAACACAGAGAAACGATCTCCAAGATAAATTGAAAACTCTGAGGTCTACCTTGCAGAAGATTTGAATTCCTACCAGAACCCCAAATTGCAGGAGAAAATGCAGGAGATTTAAATTCCTATACGATGTAGAAGGGCATTTTGAAAGAAAAAAGCTAGAGAATTTCACGTGTCTGGCAAAAGACAGAGACGAGATAAGAGACAGAGATACAGACCGAGAGATGACGCAGGCACGCACGCACGGATACAGAGATGGAATTAAATATCACAACCGAGGATGAATGGAGAGAAATGAATTCAAGAGCAGTGATAGAAAAGAGCCAGCCAGACAGACCGACAGAGAGGCAAGGCTGAAACCGGGACAGCTGTAGAAATAGGTCTGTGTTGTAGTAAACTTTACGTTTTGCCCAACGTACATCTGTTTCTACCTTGTGTGTAATTGCTTCCTTGTCAGAATGGGAGCCAGGCAGACTGCACATGGGACCCGGTGTGACACTCGTACACGGGAAAGTGTTTGAAGGACGGGCAAATGGAATGGATGGAAGGAAATTACAAGAAGTAGAAAATAAAAATTGAATCCCCTCGGCATGCCTGACGGGATCTTTAAAGCCAATGTAATGGCTTACCATTGTAACGATCATTCCAGACCCAGATGCGGTTACAAAAACACCTTTAAAATAATCACTACCCTTTTAACTGTTCGATTTATTAAAATGAAGTCTATAAAAAATAATGGAATTGTAGTTTAAGTTTGAGAGTTTTTTGCAGGATAAAAAAGATTTTTTTTCCAGCAGGCCATTATAAAAATTGTTAAAATAGTTCAGACTTTTTTCAGGAGGTCACGTGCAATGGAACATAAAATCGCAGACACAAGCTTGGCCTTTTACGGCTGTGTTGTTACTCTTGGACAAAGATTGGGTCCCTTTAAAGGATTGCACGCGGTTATCTTCCTGTTTGTTTCTACAATCCCGCACAAAATGACAACGGGATCAAGCAACGACGTTTCGGCGTGGCTGCCCTCCTGGTAACGTTAAAGCTCGCCCCCCTCCCCCCCCATATCTGTGAGGCTCACCTAGGGCACACGGTAAACCATCAGCCTCCCACTTACATAACCATGCCCATTTACTCCCGAGCCCCGGCTACATATTGAGTGGCCTCCTGGTATGGCGTTCCGACATTGGCCTCGCATGTTGCTCAAAGGCCCTGCCTGACCCCACTCTGCAATTCCCACTCACTACCCAGGTAGCCCTGCCCTTTGACCCGAACCATGAGTGGAGCATGAGGCCAGGAGATTTTAAACTGGGCACAAAATCCAGTTGTTTTTTGCTTAACAAAATCCTTCGCGACACCGGACACAGCCTTTCTGTATCTGAAATTGCCCCAACCGGACCACAGCATTTGGTGGCTTGATCATGACGTGGGTAGTGACAGATATATTGCAGCAACACACAACACCGCAGGCAATCCCTCTAGTTACACTTAACACACCGCTTGATTGTGAGTGCATTTACCAAACCATTGTCAATCCACTGCTGGATAAAGGTCTCACCATGCGTTATCAATCATGGGGGTCATTTGACCATACTCCACCTGGCTGTTTAGTGCAGATTGCTGAAGCATGGAGCTACAGGAGTGGTTCAAATATTGTGTGCTTGTATGTTGAACTTTTTTCACACTGTACGGAGCCAAACCGCGCTAATTGTGAGGTGCGGAGCGTCACGACTTACACAATGCCAGCGTCACAGCGTCCACAGATTGGCAGCTTCTGTGCCGGCGGGGAGATGGGTCCCAGCTTATTGTTGGGGGCCCTCACTGTACGGGTGCCCGTTGGCCTCTCGGGCTTATCGCCTGTTCACACGACAACAACAACAACAAAGACACCAACAGGAGCCATTTGGGCTCATTAGTGCTGCGTTCCCGTGAGCACTGGGAAGTGCGTTGGCTCGGTTCCATGACAGCTGAACCTGGGCCTACTTTTTCGGGCGCCCTTCCCGTGTCGTTGTCACCCGGGCTGACGCTATAAACAAACCAACAATGACCGGGCTTGGTGAAGTATGGTCAAACAACCCTGCCATCAGGACCGAGTGAAGCTTAGGCAACGACATGGGGAGGCCTGCGTGGTGATGGCGATGATGCCCACTACCAGTCACGACGTCACAGGGTCAACACGGGAAGGGGACACATGCACCTTGACATCAATCACCGAGTTCACATTTGGGGGCCATCTTAGTCTGAAAACCATGTGGCAGTAAATGGCAAAAAAAATTTTTACTTGGATTTGGATAATCAAATATAATAATCATGAGAGATAGCAGTGGCTTGAGGAGGACCCAAAACTGGTCGAGATATCACACATCACTGACATTAACCATGGTCGGTGGGTGGGTTCATAGTACAGTGTGGCTATCAACTGTGCCACCAATCCAGACATCACAGTGCTGTGTCGTAATTCATCTTCCGGGCAAGCAGCAGCAGCCATGGTCAATCCACTGCTGGACAAAGGCCTTTACCAATCCGCCACCATCTCTCACAATCGTACAATGTAACGTTTTATAACGCGCGCAGGTAAATGGTTGCGTGCGCTAGTAACTTGCGTCACGGTTCGAGTTTCTAGCGGTACAGTCGAGTGCTTGGCAGCCGAGAAGGAGTCTGTGAGGGTAATGTGTGCCCAGGCAATAAATTCACTTCATTAATGTTCGAGGCACATGGCACCATATTAGTACATGTTTATAAAATGCTTTAGTGCTGTGCGGAAAAATGCTTTTCGCGTATTGCTTCAAGCGTGTGCAGAGAAGTTAAAAGCGTTATTAAGCCGCGTCATCTACAAAATAATACACATTTCCTGCATGAAAATGCTAATGCTTGAACTTTGAATAATTTAGCGTGCGATTGAAATATTAGCTGGTGCAGTGGTTAGTCCATTGTGCTCCGTGGGTTGTTTGACCATCACGAATATATAATAATAACAAATCAGTGGTTATATTCTTAGGTTTTTTCGGTAAAGTCACGTAGGTAAAATATAAAAATTAATAAAAGTAAAATAAAATAAAAATCACGACGTTTCGGAGGCAACACAAGCTTCCGTCTTCAGGTGGAACCGTCACAGCCCGACAGCTGTATCAAGTAAAAAATTAAATAAAAAGTAAAATAAAAATCAGTGGTTTGCGTCCCCAGCAACCTAAGTATAAAATATGGCCACGGATAACATCAGTGGTAAATGATATCTGAACCAGTCCTGGTCCACCGTGTTACCAGCCCATACTGACCAGCGTAGTATGACCTAACAACCCCCCACGACTGAGAAATACAATCAGAAGTGGATTGACAGGGGGCTGTAAATCGTTATTTCTATTTATGAATATATTTTTAGGGGCCCAATCAGTCCATCATCCTTCGGAGGTGAATAAAATAGATACCACTTTGTGGTACCTATTCAACGCCGTCTATTCTATGGAGAGACTGGCTCCTGCCAAGGGAATGTGGAATTGGCTCAAGGGCCTCATGAAAGAAGGAGATGTGCCGAGTATGTTGTTTTTATAAACTTTTTCAGCTTAAGAAAATGTAGAGAAAATTTATCTTACAAAAATTATCTTGCGATTTCCGAATATGGTTATTTTAAAATGTAGGACCTATGGAAAATCCTGGGATATATGGGGAACGTTTACGAGGATATCATTTAAAATGCTGAGTTTCTTTCATGCTTTTAGTCGCCGTGTCTTTATTTTAAAGAGTATGAATTAAAATCCAGACGTGACTTGTACGTCCATTTCTACTCCTTAAGTTTAAATTAAAGTTTAAGAAATCTAATTATACGAGTCAAACAAACCTGTTCAAGAATTTGTGCAACTGTAACTGAATTTAAAAGCGCATAGAGTTGGTATGCCTTTGGGCACATTTGACATTATTTTAAGATTCAAATGCAATATTAAAGTTTAAGAAATTTCCTTTTTTCTTCTCATTTATATGGATATCACTGTATATAACATTTTATAGGAGACTCACGGGATTCATGAAAGTGGTGGGATTTAAAATATAACTTTGTTCTCTGTATTGAAAAGCGGTATTTCCTTTTACTCAATGACATACTATTTCATAAAGTTATATACGATTCCACACACATATATATGTGCTTGATACATTTATAGTTATATGTTCGAATTGTTCTTTAGCCTAACAAGTTCTCACCGAGTCTCTACTTTTTCAGGGACAGTTTCCAGAGAAAGCCCAATTCGTACAAGTAGACAACACTCCAACTCCTAAAATGTAGGGATGTGACCTACTTGATGCACTGCATCCTGCAGGCATTTCATTAGCCAAACAAAAAAACTGTAACATTAATTACAAAAAATAATGTTAGGTTTCGTACAAATGCCTATGAACAAATCGGATCTCAGAAGCTGCCTGGGTCTACCAAGTCTTGTAGGCAAGGACTGCAAGGTGACCGGGACATTACATGAGAGCAATGGAAACTTGAATCCATCTGTGTGGAGCTTTGAGCGTTGACTCTCAGGTGTGTGGGGGTTTCTACGGTTATTCTCGTCTCGTCCCGCAAGCCAAACAGTTATGAATGACAAGGCCAAACATTCCAATGCAGGACCCTCCTTAAAAGGAGCCTTGAGTCTCAGTAACGTCTTTCTGTGTAAATAAATGGCATTATAGTCGTATTGTTTATCTTCATAATCCTGGGGCTAACTCAGTTCATCATCATCATCATTATTTTCCCCGGGTGGGTAAAACGAGTACCACCCCAGCGAGGCGACACCACTTTTTTTTTAGAAGCAGACATGAAGGGTATTGTTATTAAAGCCTGACCAGATTTAGGCCCATGAATAATTCCACGAGAAGATGCATAAGGTTTCTCATTTAGACACAACGTTGTGCAAGTTATTACACGCTGTCAAATGCATTTAGGGGGCCAGGGTAAATCTTATTCAATCGGAACTTTGAAGATCAAAGCGCACTTGCGTAACAGCTCTGCGGTAAGCACGCTCAGTGGTATCTCTCAGTAGTTAATTTGGCGAGTTTACGTGCGCTTTGAAAATAATTGACCAGATTCAGCGGGATAAAAATGTCCTTTAAAAGAAAAGAAAACGCACTCCTTCCATGCAATGCATGAGACCAACAACCTGGTATGACGCATCTGCGAGAGACATTCCATCGAATGGCACTCTGCGGGCCCTGCCCTTCTGCTCAAGCTTTCTCTTCCGACGGTCTGACGTGACCCCCGCATACCACGCTCTGCCATCGGCAGGAAACAAGCTGTCAAGCCAATTAGGGTCAATCAGTTTTCCGTCTGCGCGAGCCGGTGAGCGGCGGGGGGGGGGGGGGCAGGAGTACATGGTGCTTTCTGGACTGCTGCCCTCAGACAATTCAACGGTGCAAAGGGAGAATTGTTTAAAAAAGAAATATACTGCAATTTTTTTTTCCAACGCTGCATGCACATTTCGGTAAATTAAATGCTTCTAATCGAGGTGGGCTGACTACCCACTGGTGACTGTACAAACAATGCGTGACACTAAATTCGTGTTTTTCCCCAGCTCTGAGAATTAAACACCGTTTGCTCGACTCTCATGTGAAGAATGTTACACTCTGTGTTAGAGTGTCCCTCAACCGTGTGGACAAGAGGTCCCTTCAAGTAAGCTCGGAGGTGGCTCAGCGGTATCCACTTCTGCGGGCTGTCCTCTTACTCAAAGGCTCACACAGCTCCGTGAGAGATCCAAATGGATTATTTTTCTCATTGCATAACATCAACGGCATCAATGGAATACAACTGGGAATAAACCCCTGTCTGATAATGATCACAGGTGGGTCGCCACCCAGATAATATTCCAGAATCCTTGCGGTCATGCCACAGCACTCTGGCTCAACCACTGTGGCCCTCTGCTACCCAGCCACCTCTTACTCGATGTTTACCGCAACTCACTCCGATCAAATCACCCAGAATGCACCCAATCTCTGATCTCTGAAGCCAAGCTGGCTTGAGCCTCCATTGCGAGCGAGCACAACGTAAGATGTTGTTATAGGCTGCCGTGGCGGTACACGGTGGGCAGCAAAATCCATTGTTGCTCTGTACTTCTACGCTCTCACATCTACGTTCCTTAGCTTCACAAACCCTGCACTGACCGGCTCGGTGAATTACGGCCTCATAACCCCCAAGAAACGAGGCCAGAGTCCAGTTGTGGCTGGACATACTTAGTAAACTAATATTTATTTCACAAGTTAAAGCCTACTGAGGTATCACCTCTTTTTCAGAGGTGACCTAGCCACACGCAATAGCTCATGAGAGTGGAGTTTATCATCGCATGTGGAAATTTAAATTAGCAGCCAAATAATATAAGCGCATGTTTCTAAATGTGGAGGGCAAAAACGGTGGACCCGGAGGAAAACATCCACGCGACCACCACGGAGAGAGAGGACACGCAAACCCCAACATCGTCAGGCTCGGTGATCGAACCCACGAAGCCTCCTGTGCACCAGCCGAGGGAGAAGTCATCTTTTTTTTTCACTTAAAACTTTCGTGACTGCAGGAATTCATATTCTTGGTTCTTCCGGTAAAGTCAAGTAGATAGAAAACAAAAAAGAAAAAAAATTAAATAAAACTAATAAAATACAAGAAAAAAAAAATTTAAATAATAAATTAGAAACAATAAAACGTCACCTCCCTCGCCGCGCGGACGCGGCGACGCACGGCGGAAAGCGCGGACCCTCACCGTTGTACTCCAGCATGTCCTGCAGGAAGCGGAAGGACGTCGACTGCTTGGGCTGGCTCTCCACCTCGGTGATGTCGAGCAGCATCTTGTAGACGTCCGACTCCGTGTCGACCTCGCCGCCGCTGCTGCTGGAGCCCGCGCGCCGGGCGGCGCCGACCGCAGCCGCCGCCGTCGCCACCGCCCTCTGCGCCTCGTTGCTGCGGAGGGAACCCGGTCGTGAACTCTGGGTCGAACCGAACGGAAGTTCTTTCGAGGCACGGGTCGCAACTCGGTGCGGTGGGGAGCGCAGTTTGTGTTCTAAGCGAAATGAACGCGGCCTCCCGATTGGCGCGGTTGGCTACGTACGGTGCTGACAAAGTTCAACACGCGTACGCACGTACAACGCAACTTCACGTGGTACAATGCAAAGGGGGCGCAGTTGCGTTTTAATTTAGATGAACACATCATTACAACATACAATCACAATGCAATTTGGATGCATATTGCATCCAAATGTGACCTCATTTAAAGATGCTGTACAGAAGTATGGGGCATAGAGAGAGGCAGTCGTTGTTAGGTCTCTGAGGGAATAGGGTCTCGATCTGAGTATACGAGCATCTATGTACATATTTCGGTCTCTATGTAAGTGTATGGGTATGTATGTAGGTGTGTGGGTCTCTACGCGAGTTTATACAATGCAATATTCACTAGCAAAGAGTCTAAATGCTACCTCATCTCAAGTCAAGACACTGCGCAGAAGCATTGGGTATATTTATTTTATCGAGAGACGTGGTCAGGCAGAGGCAGAAAATTTAAACATTTTGAGCTCTGGTCTTGATCAGGCACGGATGACTGAGGGAAGGGATTTCCAGACTATAAATTCAACTATTTTTTATTTTACCAGGTAGGGCCAACTGATTTTTATAGCTCCTTTTCAGAAGCGAGCTAGCCACAAATCATAAGTCAACGAAATTGACTTATCACGTGGAAATGTACACCAGCCAAAGACTCTAAACGCATGTTTCTAAATGTTGTGGAAAAAAACCGAGGACCTGGAGAAAAATCCACGCGACCACAAGGAGAACATGCAAACTCCAAATATACCGGCGTTAGGGGTTGGGATCGAACCCAAGACTTCCTGTATTACCAGGCGAGGTAGTTAGCATCTCGCCGCCGTGGCGACCCAGACCACGAAGGCTCACGAGGAGAATGAGCGGCCCTTCCGCAAATGGGCGGCTTTGATAGAAAGCCTCGATAGCAGGAGTGGGGATTTGTGTGGAGGGGAGTCGAGCGATGAGGGGAGAGGTAAATCTAGATTTGAAGTTTTCGTGACTGCAAGGATTCATACTCTTTGGTTTTTTCGGTAAAGTCACGTAGGTAAAACATTTAAATAAATGTAATTAAATCCCGACGTTTCGGAAGCAACACAAGCAACCGCCATCAGGTGTTGACTGCTGGAGTAGTCAACACCTGATTTAATTTATTAGAATTTTTTACCTACGTGACTTTATCGAAAAAAACAAAGAGTAGGGGAGAGGTAGGCAAGGGCTGGGTGACTCCTGGAACACAGAGACGAGGAGTGCAATTAATGGAACTTATTGTTGTTTTTTGTCTAACGTCTTCACATGCAGTTGTATTTAAGGTCTACGTAAATACTAACTGGTGGAAACCATTCAAGGCAGTCTTCAAATCATCTCAATTTGCTGGTCACTTGTAGCAAAGAAGAAGTGTAATAACTGTAACTCGCGTGCCTTGCATGGACCTAAATTCCTAAGTCATAATTTGCAAATAACAAGCAACCTAAACTATAATAATCATGTATGCTCTGGGATACTGTACAAAAGTACACACTGCCCTACTTTTGAAAATTAAACGACATGATCCTTAATATTCACCAGACTATGCTTTGGCAATTAAACACACGAACTTCGAGGTAACAGAAAGACACAAAACATTACATCTGTCTAACTCATCCGTGCTCTCGCTCTTCCCCATATATATACAAATATGAATAGTTGCATGCAAGCAAGCGACATGAATTAAAAGAAAAACCAATGCATATTTTCCACACTTTTTTGGACCAGCTTCAGAGTGGCCAATGCCCAACAGCTGATTATTTTCCTTTAAAACACCAAAGATGGATCTGATAACCCACCAACGGTAAAGGAATGCATGTTTTTTTAGACAGGGCCAGACATAGCCATCCACAGCTGCCGGGACAGGAATGACAAACACCGCCAGGCCCTCTCTGTAGAGCAGCCCCTGGATCTCAAGGCTGGAAAATGCTGAATAACTTCCAAGTGCGGCAGCCGCTCTCAGCGTCTGCAGTGGCCACAGTGGCGGCTGGGACACGGCAATTTTCCAAATGCGGTTCCAAGACTCGGGAAAGCACTGCCAAGATGCGTCAAAGGGGGGCTTTGAGTGTTGCAATCTTTCAGAGCAATTTTTCCAAGCTACTGATATCCGCTGTTGTGTTCTTCTAAGGATTTATACAACTAACTTGTCATACCACATTGCAACTAACTCGATTGTTGTGCTGTAAAAATAATACCTTGATAATATTCTGCCCTTCATAAATCCATTGCAGGTTGAAGGCCTCCCCATGTATGAAAGTTGAACGTCTTTCGCACTGTACGTAGTCAACAGTGCTAATCGGAGTTGTGGGGGAAGGACAACAAACTAAACACAAAAAAACTGTTCGAAAGAAAAGTCTTTCAATCCAGATGATTTTAAAGTGCATAGCTCCAGTGGCTGCCTAATATCAGGAGGAAGAGCGCTCCAGTCGACCACAGAAGCGCATCTGAAAGCGCGCGATGCAGTCGCTGTCTGTTTGATGGGCAGCCAAAAGCCGTGCACCAATGCCATGTCAGTTGTGGGTGGGATGGTCAGTGTGGGTTGGTGACTGACAGGGACAATGCAATGATACAAGTTGGATTTACACAACATCTAAATACAAATGCATCCTAAGACATTGTGCAAAATAGTGGGACGTGCATCACAGGGAACAGAAGGACTATACACTGTATACATTTTTGATAACTTATTGTTTGTATATGAATGTAATAATTCTATGTAAATTTTAACTGGGATGTGTTTTTATATTTAGTTTTCCACTTCATTTTGAGTTTCAAAAATGAGATTGTTACGCGGATGATGAGACAAATTTAATTCCAGAATTTAATTGGCGCTATGTACCTGATCTTGATTTGAAGCTTTCGTGACTGCAGGAACCCATACTCTTTGGTTCTTTAAGTAAAGTCACGTAGGTAGAAAATGTATTAAAATATCACGGCGTTTCGATCGCAACACAAGCAACCGTCATCAGATGAAACAAACACAGCAGGAGAACTGCTGATGTATACCTGGTTGTGTTTGTTGGATTGACCGTGGCTGATGGTGACAATGATGGCAAACTATTATTTGGGAAGCTCCTAAGAAGCTACGACCATGCCAACGTTAAACCTGGGCTTAAAATTCTGAAACCTTCGAACATTAAATCAGTTCTCATGCTGTTGAATCTTTTCGCGTCAAGAACACAAGTGATGCTTTTAACTCCCGCCGATCCATTCTCTCCCAGAACAATAAATCAAATCCAAGGTCACGGAAATATCTGCGCGGCACGTTCAGTTCGGTGGGAGGCACGTCTCTTGCCCGATGTGAAAGGGTTTAAACGCAGAGGCATGCCAATGGCATGAGTGTGTGGAAAGCGCCGTGGCTGCTCGTGGCGCGCTGTTGGGATCAAGTCACGCAGACATAATAGCAGCCCGACAAGTCCTATAAAAAGACTCTTGCTCAATGGAGGCAGGTAGCCAATGAACGTGGCATCTGCGGGGCATCTACGAGGTAGCTCGAAGACACCCGGGCATCGATGGGAAAGTGAGCCAGTGGCTTGGCTGCATTCATGTTGTAAGATAGGTAATGTTTAAAAAAAATGTTTTAAATGTAATACCGTAAGAACCATGAGTGTGGGCCGAGAGCGCCAACGCTAATCACATTAATGAGCGCGAGAACTTCTGCGAAAATCGCTTGCATAGCCCCTTCTTGGAAATACTGGGGGTTCCCTGCTCGTAAAATGGGAACTCTATGTGGTTTAGCCTAACAGTACCCTTGTTCCATTCCCAAATTCATTGGCATCCCAGCCACATTTAACAGACTCTGCCTCTACCCGCGCAAGCCGCGTTGTGCGAGCACATTTGGCGTGCTGGCACGTAGTGAGACAACTGACAAACAAGCATGGCGAGTTGGGGTGACAAGTTGGTGCCACGAATCTGGAAGGTTACATGACTCTACGCTTGTCCTGGCATCCTCACAAACACACGCAATGGAGGGACCACAAATCCTGGTGGTGACGTGCATTAGGGTAAACATCCAACAACAAAAAACCTCCCCTTTCATTAAGCTTTGAATTGCTAAGAAACCGTTAGAATTATCGAAATATTTACATTACGTTTTTGTAAATCATACTGCCTTAAAAGGACAAATATATAGCGGGCACCATTTCGGGCAATGGCCCTTTCTTCTACATCGCTCATAAATAAATTCTTCATTGCAAAACATGTATGTGCTAGGAAGAAGGGTTATTTCCCAAAGCGTCACCAATTAGGATTTTTTTAGTTTTAATGCCACAGTGTTATTGACGAATGCGTAAAGTTTTTCGTTGTTGGTGCTTGCGTGTGCCGCTGCCACGCAGCACCGCCAACATAATTTATTTCGGCTTTTATTACAGCATTCCAGTTTCAATCGCAGATCAGCAGCACGAATATGAAGGCCAGTTTTCATAAACATTTTACCCTCTTGCTGCTAATACTTTTCCACGAACGGGGGAATGCGTTTTCGTGAAGCAACTTCTGCTGCCAAAATGTCGTTTCCCTCTCTTTCCGAAAATGTGCAAAAGTTTTATTACGGGAAGATATGAGCGAGGCTTGCTGGAAGAACCGAGTGCGTTGGGGGAGCGCACCAGTCCCCTGGGCCTTGTTAATAACACTGTGATAGCGTTTTAAAATGTACGTACAGTACATCCGTCAAACATTACAGAGGCCTTGAATATTCGGTAATGCGCGCTCATGTTGAAGAAGAGCACTGAGAGGCAAGCAGTGTCATTCACAGCAATGCCAAGACAGCAAGCGGGAAGAGGGCTGCATATTGCAAATTAACCTTTAATTGTCATGCCCCAGTAAACATGGCACGTAGGACGCTCGTTCCACCGTTCCAAGGACACGTCAGAGTTGGCCCAACATTGGCACGTGCACCGGCACGACTGCGTACATGTTCGCAGTCGTGCCAAATCGCTCTCCGATGTGTATTCGGATTGTGCCGTGCGTTCGTCATGATGTCCGTCGTTTCACGCCACGTGCTGAGGACTTCTTCAAGACCACATCAGAGAGCTTAGCTAATCGTGCAAAAATTGCACCGCTTGCAAAAATTGGTTTTGGCACACGGGTATTATTGATTGTTCTTTATTGCCCAGAAAAGCCTCACTGACTGTCGAGTTTAATTTCACAAAGGGTCCCATGTGTGTGCTTGACCAATTTCATTAAAAAAAATGTTTCTTGTACACAGAAACCAATAATAATACTTTCAATATAATGTCGCAACGTTCATGCCAACAGCATCCTATAACTCTGGACATAAATTATATAAAGACCAAACTATTACTGGTAGGAACCTTCTGATTACACCAGCCCACAGGGGATTATTGTGTCCGTCCGTCGTGCATCCAAAAATGGGAGGGGTGGGGCTGGGTGGAGAGGGGAGGGTGGGGAGAGGCTGGGTGGGGAGGGGAGGGTGGGGAGGGGCTGGGTGGGGTGGGGCTGGGTGGGGAGGGGAGGGTGGGTAGGGGCTGGTCACCCCGTGGTGCCCTTATAAAACTCAACGTTTAACCTACTCACGCTGGCTTGTGCCCGCCCTCACAGTAGGCCATATTTGCAGAATACACCACGCCGCCGTTGACCCTGGCCATTGACCGAGCAACCCAACGTTCCTACCAGCTCCCTCCGCAGGAATGTGTATATAAGGGCCACACGTGTGGCGTGAAAGAAGCTCAACACACACACGTACATACCAAGGGAATGAAAACCCGACTACGACCAAGCAAAAAATAAAATAAACAAATTAAGAAATGGCACCAAAACAAAAAGTACAAACAAACAAAAGAGTTATAACAAGAAAAAAGTACTCAGAGAAAGAATGCTCAGCCTACTTACTGAACTGCCTCCTGGTTTCAGCAGGACAACTCTTTGCCTTGACCTTTAGCACCAGGCGATGTCAAGAAGAAAGTTGTAAATCAGTGTGTACCAACCCGACCGTGACATTTGGGTTCAAAAACACGGTGGAGGACGACAAACACTGCACAAAAACTAAATAAGCAAGGAGAGATGCACGCTTGAAATTACGTTGAGAGACAGAAAGAGAAACACGTGGATTAGAGAAGGCACGCAGGAACTACCGTTGCCTGTTCACATTCCTCACCCTGGTCTACAAATCCCTTCATGGTCTTGCCCGCACCATATCTTGCCACGCTTGTATCTTTCCACATCGCTTTCTCGCCCTCTACGCTCTCAATCTTCGCTGTCTCGTTCTGTCCCTCCGTCTCCTTTCGCTGGATCCACGCTTTCAACTCTTTCAACTCTCTTTCTCTTCTCGCCCCCCTTCACTGGAACAAAATTCTCCCTCCACGTGAAGCAGTCACCTTCGCTCACACGAGTTTCCGCTCCCCCACTCAGAGCCCACGTGTGTTCTCTAGCTCACCCCACGGCCCCTGAATCTCCCCCTCATAACCGCCACCGTTACTTTTCCCTCTTCATCTTCTTCTTGGTTCTTTCGGTAAAGTCACGTAGAATGGAAATAATAAAATGATAAAAATAAAACATAATATTTATTATGTTTATTTTTATTATTTTATTATTTCCATTCTACGTCACTTTACCGAAAGAACCAAGAAGATGAATCCATGCAGTCACGAAAGCTTTAAATCGAAACCTCTTCATCTTCTCATCATTATGTGGCTTTCACTCGTTCTTCATTCATTAATCCGTTCATCATCATTCACTGTCATCGATTTCGCTTTCACCGAATTCATGCATCACAGATGTGCCCATTGCTTCCTCTCATCTATTTCATTCACCTCATCTCCACCATTACCTTAATATGTGCTATCGTTAATTCTCTATAAAGCGCCTTGGATAAATGCGCTACATACATTTATTTAAGGTAAGATAAGATCGTTCAAACTGTTAGGAAAAGTCGGCTTGCGCAGGACGCGTCGCCAGAGGCGATGATGGCCGTTGGTCAACAACAATTATGGGGTGGCAGCCAAGGGATTGAAACGCGCCCAAGAGAACATCCCGCGAGGAGCTGGATCTATAAGATCAGTTTGTGTGCACTGTAGGATCGTGCGAGACGGCGGTGGCTTTGTGGAGGCCTTTGCCCAGCAGTAGATAGACCATGGCTACCTCGGACCAACAACTGCCGCAGTGGCGAGATGTGCACTCCCTCACCTGATATGCAGGAGGTCGTGCGTTCGATCCCGACCCTGATGCCTGTACGTTTGGAGTTTGCATATTCTCCCTGTGACCGCGTGGATTATTATGTTTTTTCCCTCCCGCTGTTCTAAAATTCCATACAAGCCATCAATTGTGGCCAGGTCGCTTCTTACAAAGAGCTATATAGCTCAGTGAGCCTTACCTGGTAAAATACAAAATAGTTTTAAAACACCATTGGAACCTCATTTGCCAGTAAAAAATATGATAATTGTTTTTTTACCCTTCTATCTGGCAACAAAACTGACACCTTTTTTACAAGGAGTCATGTTTACATAGACCACAATACCTGCAGTCATAATGCAAAAAAAAGAGTTATGTTTTGACTGCAGGTATTGTGGTCTATGCAAACATGATTCCTTGTAAAAATGGTGTCAGTTTTGTTGCCAGATAGAAGGGTAAAGAAACAATTATCATATTTTTTACTGGCAAATGAGGTTCCAATGGTGTAAATGCTTACCCCGAGTTCTCATACTCTGATGGTGCATTGTCTTTGAGTTGTGCGCCTTTTGGCATCATCTGGTCCAACCCATGTGAGACTAGGCTCTAAGGAAATCTGTCTTGGGTGTGGACCAATCAACTTCAAGGACAGTGCATACATTATCAGAGTTATGTTTTTTGTTTGCATTATGACTGCAGGTATTGTGGTCTATGCAAACATGACTCCTTGTAAAAAAGGTTTTAAAACAGTTTCACTCGACACTCACATTGTGGGCGTCCGCGGCATGGGCGACCGTGGCGGTGGCGAGGACGGCAGATCGGGCTCGGGGCTTCCGCCAAACTGTCCCTGCACGGTGTGCTGCAGGTTGTCGTTGGAGTAGAGGTGCAGTGGCGTGTTGTACTGCGCGTTCACGATCTGCTTGGCCGCGTCCACGTCGCTGTGCGCGATGAACGGTCGCGCTCGCCGGTTGTACCCGCTGCCGATCTGCCGCGAGTCCTGCGGTGATGAAGACAAAGGATCCCCCGAGGTTAGTCTCGCGCGTAGATTGCCAGGGGCAAGTGCTGGCCGCCAATACCTAAGGCGGTGTGGCCGGAGCGATCTCGTGCGCATTCGGCATGCAACGGTACGTGGAGAGAGATGCAGACGCGGCAGCTGATGTGTGTACGTATGTTGAGCTTCTATCGCAGCGCGCGTGGCCAACCGCGCTGATCGGAGGTGCACGATGAGGTATTCGTCTGGGCGCTACAGATGCAGAAGATGCTTCGGTCTCAACGACCCGAGGAAGGCAGCGAGGTGATACAGCCCGCTGCTGCTGAAACTTAGTGACGATGAAAAAGTCTGAGGCTGGCATTTTTCTGCTTTTGTGGTGCCCAGATGCACACATGCTGAGATGGGTGCACATCCACGCAGGACGCGGCAAAGTTACCAACAGAAATGTTTTTTGCAATTGAGCGTTAAATTGACAAACAAATCCGTATGTTTGTGAAACAGTACGGTGTATAAATAAACTGATGTTCCAGTCTGTAAACAGGTTCTCTCTCTCACACACACACACAGGACTGGTATATACATCTCTGTGCATGCACCAGTATCAACTTTATCCTTTTGCACAGCACACAGGCACACCCAATAATTTGGTCGTTTCAGATTACAGGATCGTTTTGCCATCTGAGCAGGTGGCCAATTCACTTGCGAGCACCTCGCAATTTAAACATTTATACCACATTCGGCCCCATCGTCTCGAACAGAAGGGAGCTATGAAGACACCGCAATTGGGGTGGAATGACTGCCAAAGTGTTTTTGCAGTTTAACACATCGGCTTTCGCGAGACCAATATTATTCATAATAAAGGTTTCTGGGTTAGATCGTGTGACTATAATTGCGTCGTTAACCCACCACCACCCGACACAGACAATTAGTCACGTTTGTCACGTAAACCAAACGTGCCGATTAGTTACTACTTCAGCGTTGAAGAGTAAAGCCATTTACAATATCGAGTACGACGTTTCGCTGGTGATTAAAACAAGCTCCGTCAGGCGATTTGCCAGGATTGTGAAGAAGTCTTCCTGTTTCCGGTTTTGCACACCGCACAATGAACCCGGCTGCCCACGTCACGGCTTACATGGTCGCCCCCAACACCAACACGCCCAAGCATGGTGAAGCGCAGTCAAATAAAGTCCACGACTGAAACGCTCTGGGCAGACCTTCATCCAGCAGTTGATCAACAAGGGTTGTATATTTATATCACAATTGCCACTTTTTCAACATCTTGCCTACAAAGTCCCATGAGTCTTATTGCTATGATGCGTTATTTAATTCCAGGATGTCGCTTTGCTTTGGATAAGGAGCAGCAACTGACTATGTGTAGGTTTTGCGGTTGTTGCTGGATAGTTATACGACGTGTTTTGTTGCTTCAACAGGTTCAACGTTACACTACACGGGCTGGACGCTTCTTCAGGAACTAAATATTCAGTTCTTCGGCTCCAGAAAAGCTCCCAGCAACGTGGAGTGTAATGTCATAACGCCATTTGGCACATGGAATAACAAGTGACACAAAATTGAAAACACGTTGGAGAGCTGTACAGCACCAACTTTTCTACCTACGTGGCTTTACCGAAAGAATCAAAGAGTGTGGATTCCTGCAGTCACGAAAGCTTCAAGTCAAGATAGCACCAACCTCATCATCAGACCAAAGACACATTCTCAGCTGTACCATTGTGGCACAAGTGAACGTTTTGTTGACAACACTCGTTATTTTTTTACTTGTAAATGTTGCTGTATTCACATTTCCCGGTGCATGGTATGTACCCGACTATTAGACAACAGAGTGTTTTAATTGTTTGGTGCGATTCGAAAATATTTTGCCTTTTTTGGGAAAATCTGAACTCCTGCTGTGCCAAAAAGCATGCACGATGAGCACTGGAACAAAATAATTATCCATCATAGAGGTTTTTGGGTTAGATCGCGTTAATATACATTTGTCGCTAAACCCGCCACCACCCGACACAGCCAATTAGTAAGGTGCGTCACGTAAATTCCTTTCCAATTCCTTTCTAGTTCAGCACACCCGGTGTTACTTAATGGTAAACATTATGGTAATAGCTGTATTTCATAAAGCAATAATTACAAAGCTGCATGTTACTGGCAATGCAGCAATCAGGTAATTTATTCATTTGGAGGCCATAAAACCATTCTAAAATTATGTACGAGATAACTAAGATCGCCACTACTAAGTTAATCACTCACGTCTGCATAACTGATCATAACACCGTGCTATTATTTGTACATAGAATCCTGTTACTGCGTTTATGTAGTTATTTCTCTCATCAGCAACTAAAATTGTAGCCGAAATCCATAAAAACATCCATGACCAGAGTATGAATCCTTGCAGTCACGAAAGCTTCAAATCTAGAATCAGTTATTTTAAAACACATTGTGACATTTACTAAAATACAAAATGAATACTTGAATATCACATACTGTGGATATAAAATAAAAACGATCTCACACACGCAACTAACTTACCATATCAAGCGGTCAGCACAGAGTGTATAGGACAAGATGGTGGCCTATGTTCAATTCCCAACCATGGTTAACACCAGTGATGAGCGATATCTAAACCGGTCTTGGACCCCCTCATTCAACCGACACTGACCAGCATGGTGAAGTATGGTTTAACTGCCCCCCCACGACAAAGGGAAGCCTTCATTCTATAAAGATGTTTTGTTTGACCAGGTAAGGCCCAGTGAGCCATATAGCTCTTTTCAAGAAGTGACCTGGCCACAAACGATAGCTCAACAAAGTGGCTTATCACGTGGGAAATTATAGCAAACAAATACTCTAAGCACTTGTTTCTAAATGTAGAGGGGAAAACCGGAGGACCCAACAAAAAAATCCACGTGACCACGGATAGAACATGCAAATTCCAAATATACAGCAGGCATCAGAGTTGGGATTGAACCTATGACCTCCTGTGTACCTGATGAGGTAGTTAACATCTTGCCACCACAGTGCATTCAACAGTGGGATTCACAACGGCTGAAAAATATAATTATTAAGTTTCAATATAGCTCGTATTTTTTTAAGACAATGTCTAAGAAACGTTGTCTTCACACTTCACACAGACAATACACCGGCTATGTTTGTGCAAGAAAAGTATGACCGTCATTCAACAAACTATTGCAGAGAAGGCCACAGCATTTCTAGAAGTAAGGGGTGGTGATTTCATAGGAACACCTGCGGAGGGATTGACATAACAGGGCGACGTTGGGTGACAGACAAGCCATAACACAGCGGGATTTAATCCAAGCACTTGTGCAACTGAAATGTCATTGCAAATCTCAGATAACCGTGCATATGCATGTGTGCGTGCGTGTGGGTGTATTTTGAGGTGCTCGCAAACCACACTTGCCTGACCGTCTGTTATACCAGCGGTAGTCGCTAAACCATCAATGGGGCCGTTTCGAATTTACCTCCAGGTCTCACAATCCATCACGCCTAGGCAGGCCTCCTGTTACAGGCCATGGGGGAATCTTTGTCTCTCAATTGTACATTGATCCGCATAGCCCACCTGTGAGAGGTGGTCTCCCAGAATCCAAACACTATCCATGCTCAAACCTGCTTAGCTTCCGGACCCTTTGACCTGGGTTCAATTCCTGGCCAAAGGTGACATAAGTGGGCAAGTGATATGACAAGCTCTCCTGGTTCTACCAGAGCTTGACTCGGGCTTAAACAAGTACTTGTGTGTGGTGTGCATACATTTCAGTGCCAGCCATACAGATGTTCATGGAGCTGGCCACAACTACCCCTTCATGTGCTGTGCCGGTCGTGTTTTTTTTATTATTGTGTGTTGCTGATAAAACTTGCGGTCTGTATGACTCTGTAGAAGTCCTTGCACTGGCTTTTGTCATTGCGTGCATGAGCACAACATCTATAAACCAACGTTCTAATGTATTCCTTAGTGACTCCAGAGCCGAACGCGTTTTTCTTTTGCTCAGTAAATGCGCGTACAAAGAGACGTACACACGCACAATGGGCCGCTCTTGCCAATGTCCATTTGAAAGCAAAGTATAAACTTTGAATATAATGGGTGACTGCATTTCTGGATAGTGTGCAAGGTCCCCCATCTATTCAACTGGTGAGAGTGAAGCCAAGCAGATGTAGTCTTGCTAAACGTGCGTACAAGACGCTTTATATCACGTTTATTTGCTAAACACAAGGTCACCAGCTTACCACGTGCGGTTTTTCGTCAGTCCGCTGCTGGACAAGTAGGGGCCTCCCCACACCACATGGGTCATCAGGGGCATTCCACCATACTTTACCACGCTGGTCAGTAAGAGGTTGGTGAATACCCCGGAGCATAAACAGGGGGCCATAGAAGTACAGTACAACAGCGATTGTTACCGCACTGCACTCTGCTGCTCACCACATAGCCCAAAAGCCTATAGCAACCTACTGTGCATGATGGCTGTCCATCCAGGCACCTAAACTAGCTGCTTCACGTCTGAGATCTGATGAAATAGGACACATTCCAGGTGATTTGGTCATAGGCGTAGGTCTTACGAGCCCCTGCGTAATCCACAGTGGCATCTGCCACAACCTCAACACAGTAGCGGCTTGGCAGCTGCCTTCTGAAGACAGAACGTTGGTCCTAAGCCAAAAATGGGAGCCTGAAGTTGTCCGTGGAATGTTGAATTCCTGCAATTTCAGGCAAGCTGAGATCACTGGACCAAAAGAGAAGCTGATAGAGGATGATGATGATGATGATGATTGCGAGTGTGCGTTGAAAACGTATACGGTTTGGCAAGAGACCAGGTTCATGGGGGAGCTTTACACCGCCACAGCTTAGTGCATTTAACGCATTCCATAACTGACACTTGTTAACGAAACAGGCGTATCCGTGCAAAAGAGCACCGGTAAGTGTTTTTGAGTCAATATTGGTGAGAACATGTGCACACATGTTTGTTTGTGGGTGGGGGGGGGGAACGATCACAAATACAGGCGATAGAGAAACGTTTGGACTGTTGGCTGTGTGAGTCGAGAAAGAAAAAAAAACCCGTAAAAAACAAAGTTTTTCACTATAAATCCTTTATATGCGTGGCATCGGGGCGGCTAGAGTCCTCTCGTCCTCTGGCTTGAGATGGCTGCCACCTATGGGTCAGATGATTGTCTGCCACCATTAAGAAATTGGTACAACGAGTCTGTGTGCAAAATGTTAGCTCGATTGGATCACGGGAAGTGGGTTAAAAAACGACCGAAAGATTTGCACGGTCGTAAGCAAGCAAGCAAGCAGACGTCCGCGTGGACGGCGGCCCTCGTATTGAGTCAGAGGGCCGCCGTCCACAAGGATGTCCGAAGAAGCGATGGATGGACCGAATAAAGGAAGACATGAAGACGGTCAACGCATCCCCTGAAGATGCCCTGGACCAAGCCAAATGGAGAAGACAATGCCGAAAAGCGGACCCTGCGCCACAGCGGGAACAATGCGAGGAAGAAGAAGAAGTAAGCAAGCAAGCAAGCACGCAAGCAAGCAAGTGAACTTAATATAAAGGATTTTAAAAACGTTTCTGTTTTTCATGATTCGTCCTCCATTATGAAGCTCATTTTGGTTAATAATTCCTGCGTTTTAATGTTAAATTGGGACCTTGCACGATACCGTTCTGGGTAACCATAAAAAAATATATATATAACAAACAATATTAGAAAAATACCCTTTCCGAGGTGATTTGTTTAACGAAAATAAACAAGATGGATAGCATGATCAAGCATAGCAATAACGCACAGTCCTTAGTCAATCTACTGCTCGATGAAAGCCTCGCTATACTGTGTTGTTCATGGTGGGGAGGGGGGGGGGGTTGGGCTTGACCATGCTTAACAGGAGGTCGTGGGTTAGATCCCAACCCTGACGATGCCTATATTTGGAGTTTGCCCTTTCTCCCCGTGGTCACGTGGACTTTTCTCTGGGTCCCAGCGGTTTTTCTCTCGACATTTAGAACCCACATGCGTTTCGAGTATTTTGGCTGCTGTACATTTCCAACGTTATAAGCCACTTCCTTGAGCTATCGTTTGCGGCCAAGCCACTTCTGAAAAACATCTATATGGCTCAGTGGGCCTGACCTGTTAAAATAAAAATAAAAAAAACTGTTGCCTAATAAATAACAAATGTGAGTTTCTGAAGGATGAGGGCCCAGGACCGGTTCAGATGTTCGCTGTGGCCCACAATCGATTGCAGATCTCAGCAGACTTACAGCGTAGTAATCAAGCACAAAGTTACACAGGAAAACGAAACTACCATTCAGCAAGCGTGAATCAATACTTATTCCTGCATTGGGCGCTTAGAATATATGATACATATTCACGACCTTTGATATCAATGTAAACATAAACGTTTCTTATAACCCTCCCCTTCTGGGTAAGCATTTCTTCACAATGAGAAGGCTTCGCAATTTCTGAGTGAGACCTCCAAAACGTCAAGCTACCAAAAATACGAAAACTATGTCACGTTTAACAAATTGGCAAAAGTAACAAAAAAATTATTGACCCAGCAAATTGCTGTGCATGCGGAATAACGCAAAGCACCATTAAAATAATACGGATAGTGTTGGACAAAAAAAAACCCAAAGCCCCTAGCCCATTGTTTGAGTTCATACACGGATAAAAAAGGCAGCTAATCCATTTGCTGAATGCTCAGCAGATGAGTCATTGCGCAAGCCCCGTGCACTGTGAAAAGATTCACAAGGAAAACCCTTATGGTGAGAGGCAGGGGAATAGCCTTTGTTTAAATATCGAAATAACTCAACGCATTCGTCAATAACTCTGTGGCCTTAGGGGGAAATTAGACAATAGGCGACGTTTTGGGCAATGAGCCTTCTTCGAAACACATTCGGGTGTTTGGTTTATTATAATTGTGTATCACCAAATAATGTTCATATCGAGACCACAGCAAAAGAACTGACTTGCTGCGAAACATTTTCTGAAGTCATGTCATCATCGCCGTCATCATCATTATCATCATCATCATCAGGTGCCATCTGATCCTAAGGTTGGCAAAAGTGTTCTTCCGAAGCTTCACTATTTTCTGCTTCCCTCTTCATCTGCAGCGCTCTGATGTCAACCTCCCTGTCTTGTCGCTCCTCCACATTCTTCGTGGTCTAGCTCTACACCTTATGTGGTTTAGAGAAGAGTGCATGGATGCAGCTAACCAGACGGTGTGTCATGCAGGACAATACGAAACTCACACAAGGAGTATATCCTATAGCCACAACCCCTCCACTCCCACCCTCCCCCCCCATTTAGCCTGCAAGGGCAATTGCTGTTTGCAAACACCCAATAAGGTCAGCATAGCACACGAGGGTGTTGGAGACTTGGGGACTACGTCTTTGTCTGACCATACAAGGCACAAAATGTAAAGCCGAGTCAGCCGAAGCAAAGAGCAACACCACAAATGAGATGTTTGGCTTCATTAACAAGATCGATGGAGCTTCAGCTTACAAAACGTAAACGTGACTAAATTATCAGCTTATCTATGTATACAGGAGGAGCATTGGCGTGGTGTAATGATTAGCACGCAGGACTTGTCATCCGGGAGCAGCAGTTTAAGTTTCAAGAGTTTATTTTATTTTACGTAGCCAGTTTCCTGGTTGTTTTAGATGGGAGATTCGTTGTGCTTGAGCACAGCAACAACAAATGAAAGACAAAAACAAAAATAACTGAACACATAAAGGTGTCAGTTTTGTACCAGTTTAAAGGGTAAAAACCTACTACTAAATTATAATATCCTTGTGAATAATTTAATTTAGAACACATAGATATGTAAAACACGTCCAAAACGATTAAATGCATACTGTCCAATCCAAAGATCTACTGGAAACTGACTGGGATGACAGAGATTCTAATTGTAAATGCAGATGAGATCATTTTTTTGTCGTTGAGATAATTATCGCATGCAAAAACGATTTCCCCAAAATGTTCCATTCACCTGTTTGGATCATTGCATACAAGTCCCGAGGCCAGGGCATGCTTGCGATGGGCAGAAAAGAGAGACAGGAAAAAAAAAGGAACACGAGACGCCTACAGAGCTGATCACCATCTATATTATAATACAATAAAGTCACGCAAACCTCAGAACAGCAATTACTGTAATCCTCCTCGCAGTCGTTAGACAACCGTGTCATCTAAACGTCAAAAATAACGATTGGATAATTATTGTTTTGCGAGTTTGTTGTTGCTGTTTCTCCTCCTCTTTGGCCCACCTTCCATAAGACACGCAAGGCACAGGCAGGGATAGAAATGAAGAACACCAATTCACAGGCTTGGCAAGTAGCCAGATAAATGCTCACCCCTCCCTCTCCATCCGTAATATTAATTTGACACCTGGCAACGCTGCTACCGTTCCAGCTCACGCCAGCATCAGTGTCAGTCTTATTTTGTTTACATTTCAACTGCCAAGATGTTGTCTCGGTTAAATATATATTTTTGTAATATGATTAGCTTTGTAAACAAAAAGTTACTTGCGCATTTATAGACGGTGGGAAATGTAGAATCACACACACACGCTCACACACACACACGCCACGATTCTCTCAATCAATCAAAGAACCTTGAGAGAAAGGTCTGGTTCGTGAGGAGGACCTCGAGACGTCAGATCAAATACTTGGTGAAGTTGTCAACATTTAGCACGGTTGACAACGTACGGTGACTTTACCGAAAAAAACCTAAGAGTATGAATCCTTGCAGTCACGAAAGCTTCAAATCTAGAGGTGCAAAGGAAGTTGAACATACAGATATACAACGTGACAATTGTCACGATTTGGGGTCATGATTCATGAGTAATGTGTATATGTCATGTTTGTTGTGTCTCAATTGCTATTGATCTATCTAATTTTGATTGGCTTCATCTTCTTGGTTCTTTCGGTAAAGTCACGTAGAATGGAAATAATAAAATAATAAAAATAAAACATAATAATTCTCACGACGTTTCGGCCACAACGCAAGCAGCTGTCCTCAGGTGAAGAACAGGTCTGTCAGAAAGACATTCTACGTGACTTTACCGAAAGAACCAAGAAGATGAATCCCTGCAGTCACGAAAGCTTTAAATCGAAATTTTTTATTGGCTTTCTGGATTTTCTGTCACGTCTGTATTGTCCATCTCAATCGCATATCACCGACCTCCAACGCTCTCATCTCATTTGTCCCATTTGTAACCTCGCGAGCATCTACTCTCTTTCGTATCGTCCGTCTCATTTCTGTTCCCTGCCTTGTTTGTTCCGTTCGCCGAAATACACACTCGCATACAGTTACATAGATCATAACACGTGATTTGATGCACTGCCATTAGCGAGGAAAAACATTAGATAGATGAATTGATGCAGTGCGACACGCCCAATGCAGCGCGTATGTGTGCGTGATACGCGTTCAAATAAAGTAAACCAATCGCTCGGAGGTTGACACATCTTTCATTTCAGCCCCTGACATTCCTAAAAATCAATCACGCTTGAAGTGCATAAAAATTATATACACGCACATGCGCACCATTTCCCCCGTGGTTTTAAACGCCAGTTCTACAAAATAACACACTCGGCGTAATTGGAGGTCAGAGGTGGGCATCACGACTGACATTTTAATAGCGTGCTATTAACATACCTCTTCCTCAAAAATCAGGACCAACTATTAAGCGAGTCTGGTCTGGATTTCACTTCAACCTGAGTCTGCGTTTGGGCACAATTACAGCGCAGGGCTTACGTAAGAATTTCAAACATTTAGTGGCGGCAGGGTGACTTTGGGGAATAATCCCTGATACCAGGGCTCTGTGTTCTGTCTGGCTGGGTTCCTGAGCTCCGCTATGGCTTACGGTGGCATTAATTACATTGAAGCACACGTCACCGTCACTCACTTATCGTTGGTGTTATGCTGACACGGCTAAGTACAAAGTGTGCAGCACAGGATTGGGCGTTCACGTAACTCTGCGATGCATTTTCGGGTCGTAGTGCATTTTTTTCGGCACGGTGTCTGACGTTTCACTCCATGTACTCGATGCTTCTTCGTTTGTTAAACCCCCCAAAAACACAGCTCTACTGCACAGCCACAAAAACTTACTCAGAAGTAGCATTCAAATAGGATATTGCCACTGAGGAAAGAAGCCAAATCAACATCTATACCATAACTGCGAAAAAGGCGACTTTTCTACCAAAAAAAAATTGTGTGGAGTAAAATCCAATTAATTCTGCAAAGTAAAAAAACACGATGTAAGTCGACTTTTAACCAATGACTAAACATATCGGCTTTGTAATCATCTTGCGAGGCTAGATATTAAATCTCAACATTATACTGTCAAATCTTACTTTTCCTCCAAATAGCATCGTCATAGCTCAACTTCTGACATTCATCCAGAAACCAAAAATCAGAAAACAGCTATCAATAAGAAAAAATGTAGACTCTGCACTTAACGTAAATATAGTTAAGAGTGCAAGCGTACGGCATACGCATGTAATACGAGTGTAAAGCCCATTGACAATCAAATGTAACACATTACTTGCCAGGAGTTCATTCACCATTGGAACCTCCTTTGCCAGTAGCAAAATATGATAATTGTTTTTTTACCCTTTTATCTGGCAACAAAACTGACACCTTTTTTTACAAGGAGTCATGTTTGCATTGACCACAATACCTGCGGTCGGAATGCAAACAAAAAACACAACTCTGATCATGTATTCACTGTCCTTGAAATTGATTGGTCCACACCCGAGACAGCTTTCCTTAGAGCCCAGTCTCACATGGTGTTGGACCAGATGACGCCAAAAGGCGCCGGAGTTTATTCAACCCCCAGTGTTTTTACGGGTTTAATAACAACAACAAAACCTGTAATAATAACAACACAATAGAATTATATTAAGTACAGTAATGTTAAAAAGTAGTTTCATAAGGCACATGCAACAATTTTAGGAGAGATTACCCAAACAACATATCTTGTTGTATGCATTTTAAATGGGGCTCGTAATTGTGCTGGACGATTGTAAATTATAAGAGTGGATATGCAACGACACGGCCAATAGTCCAACTTCCCATAAACTATAAATCATGAGTTTTCAACAGACTCAGTATCGATTTGAAATTCGTGGAGTGCTCTGCACGAACAAACATACAAGCGTGACAGTAATAATAATAATGAATACAGACGAGCTGATAATTATTATACAGATTGTAGGATCATGCTTCATTAAACAAAATGTAAGCAATAATACGTGAAGGCAGCTTAAATATTCCAGATGTTTAATGCATGCCTTTAATACATCACAGCAGAGGTCGCAACCGGGTACCCGATACCTGTACCCTACCCGATACCCGGCTACCCGTACCCGGCCGCACCAGGGTCGCAAACGGCTACCCGTACCCGTACCCGGCTGGGTACGGGTAGCCGGGTATCGGGTAGGGTACGGGTATAGGGTACCCGGTTGCGACCTCTGCTGTGATGTATTAAAGGCATGCATTAGGCCGTGAGTCACTGGTGAGTAGCCGTTTGTCACTCATTTCGGGTAGGGTACGGGTAGGGAACGGCTACCCGTACCCGGCCGGGTACGGGTACCGGTACCCATTTGCGACCCTGGTGCGGCCGGGTATGGGTAAGGAATCAAAACCCGTTTGCGACCTCTGCATCACAGCCTCTCAGCGGCATGGATGCCACACACGTCTTACTACGGGCACAAAATATGCTCGAGATAAAAAAAAGTATGGAACTAAGTGTATCGTAATAACGGCTAATTGAAGCTCTCCGGTCGATGTCAAACCCGGAATAATCTGAGTCTGTGCAATGACGGGGCGTTCAAATGGTTCATGCCAGACCTCAAAAGAGGAGCACCCAATCGAAATTCCTAGCCGTGCGCGCACATTCGTGGGCAGTCTGCGGTGTACAAATGATGTCTGCGGGGAAAGAAAAAAAAGAGACACGTTCACCAAAAATTTAATGTAAGTATCTTTAAAATAAATAATGTGATGGGAAGAATTTCATTCCGTACTCTTCCCCCCAAAAACAGCTCCGTTGCATTTAATTAGAAATTTCCCAACAAGTGATTTCTATTTGATGGAGAAAATACTGTTCTGCTCTAAAGAAAAGTAACTAAATGTGCAAGACATTTCAGACAGCTGAATCAATAGGTCTCAGGGTGGATGGCTATATGTTTTTCTGTGTCTGTCTTGGGCTAACCTTAGCACTTGTGTAAATATTAACTTCCTCAAGTCAACTTTCGAAAGTCTACAGCCCTTTTTCGTTTGACAGTTTTTATTACACAAACCCTGTGGGATAGTCTGTGGAAACTCTTCAGATAAAACACAAACTACTGTTGTTGTGTCCTGTATGTAACCTCCCATCGTGCGCTGCCAAAGGACCTGCGTTGCATTATGGGGAAACGTGATGGGCTCATGTATGTTTCTTTACCATTTTACAATACAACAGCGTTGCAGCGGCTCACTCACTGCGCTATAAATAAATCCAGTGACTTGAGTTTGATTCCTGTTCACGGCTACCGTTAGTAGCGAGTGATATCCGAACCAACATCTTCTGAAACCTGCGCTGACTTGCGTGGTGAAGTATGCTCATACAATACCGACGACTTGAAGCGAGGGTCACCGTTATCCAGCAGTGGAATTCACAAAGGAATGTAAACTATAGATAGAGTATCTCTTCGTTATTATGTGTTATTGTCCAGATTCTAAGTGGATTATTTATTACATTGCTGGATCGTAAGAGGTGGTGGCGTCTTGGGGGGGGGGGGGCCTTTATCCAGCAGTGGATTGACCATGGCTGATGATGATCATTATTAGACCACATGACGATGCACAGCAAAGTAACTTAACATTCCCCATCAGGTCTTCCTGAATGACGAACGTTTCCTGCGGCATCTTCTGACGAGACAAGTAACCGTGCACCGGTAATTGACTTTTAAAAGTCCCATGAGCGAGGTGTGAGCTTGTTAAGCAATTGTGCCGAGTAGACTGAGATTATAAGCGAGACCCAACACAGAAGATCCCTGGGGTTTGATCTTCCACGAAGCTCATGGTTCACCCTAAACCGCATCCACTGCACAAACCATGGCAGATGCGGATACCCGATGCACAAACGGAGTTTGCGACTGTGGTCATCCAGAATAAACCATGCAACATATAACGACGCACAGCAATAACACTCTGCTAATCCTGATGCAGTTATCTAGCTTGACCGCCTGAATGCGAAATTGTAGTCGATGCTCTGCATCTGCATCAGCCGTACGAAAGAAAGAACGATAAGACAGGACAATCCATGTACAACGCGGGGCCCATTGTTGCTCTATGCTATCGTATCTACAGCGTCATGGTCACACATTATATGTTGTATAAACTCCGGATGTAACAAGAGTCTAAGGTTAGCAGGTTCATAGTGCTTTGCGCTGTGAGCTGCACCCGCCACTCCCCGATCCCCTGATTGTCTCTTTGCACTTGCACAATGGTCATGCCATCGAGAGCAGAGGCAGTGTTACAGCCAAGTGCAATTCAAGGTGTGGATCCATGAGCATTCCCAAGGGCACACAAAGCAAATGTTAAAGTCCCCAAAACATCCATTGTGTTCAGACACAAACATTTTCGTTGAGGTATGCAGACAAGTCACGAAGAATAATCGGGCGCTGTCAAGGGCAAGAGATATTACCCAAGAGACAATGGGGGAAGAGATCAGGGGAGGTGGCAAAACATACCCAAAGGTTAAATGGAAGCTGTATGTCTGTCCAAACTAATACTCGATACTAAACCAATGGCCCAAAGCAATGTCAACGTATACAATGTGCTTAGAGACTGGCCCCTTCCCATATACCTTAATTCCACAGTGAATTAGTGTGCATGAAAATTGCTAAATTACTCTGGTCTGTATCAGCAAATGTAACAACCAAGGCACCACTCATCGCTAAGCCCCCATGCTTTCAGTCCAGAGATATATCTCAAGTTTACAACTTTACTTGTCAAATCTGTCTTGGGCCATAGAGCTTTGCGCACCTGGTTAGAACTGGTTAGGATCTCAAATCTCTTGACTGAATGAGGTCATATATTTTAGCAGCAGTCAAAATTCAGTTAATTACGACATTCTACATGTATCCATTGTGTGTAACTTGGTATTTTGTCCTTCTGCATATTTAATTTCATAACAAAATTTACAATGTATCTTTAAAAAATCTATATTTTAGTATTTCACTCAATATCAATGCTATTTCGGTATGTATTTATCTGATGATATATATGATGACATATAACTTAATAAGTTGTGATTTAATAGTTGGTTACGGCTGCTGATTGTGCACATTTTTACATGGAATTGATCAAAGAAAATCTTGCCAGCACGACCCTTGTGAATGAGATGTGAATGTCCAGCTAATATCCTAGTTGAGTAAAGATTAATGACAGAAAGTAAAATGAAGTGTATTGTATTGCTCGAGTGAAACACATGTAATGAAAGCTCACTGGCAGTTTTGGCAGAAGTGTCCTATGCTTGATGTAAAAAAAAAACTCATTGGATATGAACATTGTGAGGAATTTCATCCACACTCATCAAACTCTTGCAAAGCACAATTGGAATGATGTGCAATCCCAATGTTTAATATATATACACATGCAAGACTTTTCAAAGTTAATTGCTATCTTTGTATAAACACACAAGTGTAGGTAAGGCTTGCACGCTACATCGCAGAAAGTCTGAAACTCAGACCAAATATCATTAAAGGCTTCATAGAGGCCTGGCTTGAGGCTGTCTAAACAAAGCGAAGCACAGGACAAGGTGAAAATGCAGCCCGGCAATCACTTGTTCTCACCACTGCTGGCTGCCCGCTGGAGCAAGCTCTAGAGAGCCCCCTACGGAGGGTGTTTGGCCTACTCTTCCACGCCGGCCAGACGTTTTAGAAGGGGTTGGAGTACCCACGGTTTACCCCACCGCGTGCGTTCTGCACATTAGACTATCTGTGGCGAACCCATCCATCCAGCTGGGTGGGGATATCCGAGAAACGTGCAACTTGCTTCAACGGCCACGCCGCAGAAATGAACCGGCGACCTCTGGATGACCAGTCCATTATGTACTGTGTGTTGAACTTCTTTCGCACCGTACGTAGCCAACTGTGCTAATCGGAGGTGCTGGGAAACAACATACACGAACTGCTACAATTCCATTATCTATCAAGCTAAAATAAAAGACATTGACAATGCAAAGAAATATTTAGACACACGGACATGTTATCGTATGCTTTCATTGCATAATACAGACAAGGGTTATCATGAACTTATTTGATCTCTGAAATGGATTGTAAAGTACAGCATTGAATCAATACACCTGTAGACAATAAACACGTGTAGATGGGGTGGGACAACCTTTGATCATTAGGTCAAGAGTTGTCCCATTGTTTCCAATTGTACAGAAAAACAGTAAAGCACTAACTCGCATTCAAACCCGGCAGGCAGCATTACCAATACATCTTAGCTTGGGAGAACTTTTTTTTTGCAAGAGCAGTACCTCCAGCAATGACACAGGAGTTTTGGTTAAATGACGGACGATGATTTGCATGCACACTGGACTTGACATCCAGAGGTTGCCAGTTCGATTTCCTGGCGGGGCAGTTGAAACAATGGTGCCCAGTTTCCTAAACCCCCCTCCCCCTCCTCTGTTCACCCAGCGGTGAAATGTGTACACTGGGGTTAGTCGATGGGGTCGGCAGGTTGAGTGTGGCGGGGTAAAGTGTAAGTACTCCCTCTTCTTCCTTTACGTCCGGCCAGTGTGGAAGAGTAGGCCAAAATCCCTTCCAGAGCTCACATTAACGGAGGCCCTTCCGGTAGCAGCGGCGCGAGAAATATTTTATGGGCTGCACCTCTTTATGCTTTACCTTGTAGGAACACGAAGTGAAAATGATGGCCTCATTCTTGTCACTTTGACTGTCAAGCTCAGAAGGCTGGCCCTGCGGTGGTTCTTAAGAAGTGGGAACTGACAACCACCAATGCCCCCAAATACCCCGGTTGTTAAATAATCCCCCAAAATACCCTTGATGTGCAGACCAATGGTTTTAACTTCCACATCAAACAATAGACTTCTCCGAAAAATGTATTGTGTGGCTACACGGCACAATTCTCCAGAACCAGCGAGAGCCAAAAACGCTATTAAGATGTTAAACCCTAAATTATACGGCCACATATATCTTTCACGGCAGGATAAAGCCATTTTTGCAAATACTGTGCAGGCACTCTGAAGCTTAAGACATCTCTGCAGACATCTGTGGAAGCACCAACCCTCTTCCAATTCTGAGTTTCCATGAAAAAAAATACAATATTTATATTCACTTATGCGAACGCTCACGCAGTTTCATTGGGTCTTACTTATAAAACCTGTATACTGCATCCTTATGTTTTAATACATTGTATCCATCATTGAGACATCAGTGTGAAGAGCGTGTCCGAAATTCAGCGCTGTGGAAGCGAGGGTTGGTGGTTCGCACAAATGTTGTGATACTTGCACCTCAGGGTCGCTGACTTCGGGCAAGTGAAAATTGTGCGCGTTACAAATTAGCACCCTCATAATCCCCTCCCGCGGGCGTCCAGGTGCCATACCCTGGCTCGCCAGGAAGAGGTAGTACAGCGAGTGGACTAATCTCCATCTGTTTCCATTTGTACGAGGATCGAGCGTTGACCCCTCACACGTGTGGGTTTTCTCCAGGTGCTTCGGTTGCCTCCCACACTTGTGTAATAAACGCAAGTCGTCATTCAAGTGGCTGAAATTATCTTTAAATAAAACCCCAAGGCAGGACCTTCCTGAAAAAGAGTCCTATGAGCTCATTGTGACTCTCCTGGACAATCTAAGTAAATACAATTGTTTGGTGGCTCTCTCCACAAATGTTGCGAGACTCCCTTTCCATGGACATCGTGGAGGTGCCAAAATCCTTGCTTTCCAGGAGATCGCTGCCCAGCAAATGTGGACTCCATCTGCTCCAGTTTTATTGGTCAGAGTGTTTCCTGCCTCGCAAGCAGCGCGGATTTTCTCTGGGTGCTCCGGTTTCCTTCCAGATTTACGAACACCCATGTATGAACACCAATTGGCTGAAAACTTTTTAATATAGAGAGGACCGCGAAGCTTGGGCAATTAATTGCGAGTGCTGGCTCCCGCTCTTTTGTGGTTCCTCACCCCTCCTGAGCATTAGTCATTTGCATTGTTATTATTCTGCTCTAAGATGTTTGTCAAATGGGGTGATGTCAGAATATAACACATTCCTGCGGAGGGAGCTGGTAGGAACGTTGGGTTGCTCGGTCAATGGCCAGGGTCAACGGCGGCGTGGTGTATTCCGCAAATATGCCCGACTGTGAGGGCTGGCACAAGCTGGCGTGAGTCGGTTAAATGTTGAGTTTCATAAGGGCACCACGGGGTGACCAGCCCCTCCCCACCCAGCCCCTCCCCACCCTCCCCACCCAGCCCCTTCCCACCCTCCCCACCCAGCCCCTCCCCACCCTCCCCTCCCCACCCAGCCCCACCCTCCCCACCCAGCCCCTCCCCACCCTCCCCTCCCCACCCAGCCCCTCCCTCCCCACCCAGCCCCTCCCTGCACGACGGACACAATAATCCCCTGTGGGCTGGTGTAACCAGGAGGTTCCTACCAGTATTAGTACATTGTTTTAAACAGGCTTTGGTTTTTCTCTACAGGAATCCGAAAACAAAATCACACTCAATGCACATGATAACATCATATCTCAGAAGCTAAGCAGGTCGAAGCCTGGGTGGTATAAGACGCGGAGACTACCTGGGAAAAAAAACAAGTTTTGTCTTGGGCCAGCAAGGTGGCTCAGAGATGGTAGTAAAACAATAAATTATTGAATCTATCCGTGTGGAGCATTGTGTTAGTCTCTCATAGGTGTGATGTGTGTTTTCCTCCAAGTACTCCAGTTTCCTCCCTCATGAAGCCAAGCATTCAATCATGGAAGTGGCCAAACATTCCAATGTTTTAGGGCCATCATGCAAAAAAAAAACCTTCAGACTCAGTGAGGCTTTCGGGGTAAACAAAAAAAACACCTCGTTACAACAACTGAAGACTTACTTATACGTGATGAGATCTGAATAACATCTAAAATGCACGTGACCACGGGGACAACATAGTTTGCATGTCCTCACCGTGGTCGCGTGGATTTTTCTCCAGGCGCTCCGGTTTTTCCCTCCGCATTTAAAAACGCGCGTTTAAGAGTATTTGGCCACTATAAATGTTCACGTGAGAAGCCACTTTGTTGAGCAATCATTTGTGGCCAGGTCGCTTCTGAAAAAGGGCCATGTAGCTCAGCGGACCGTACCTGGTAAAATCAAAAAACGAGTTTAGTTTTTACATGTTGGGTGGGTGTTTGTAAGGACATTGTTCTGACGCTCAATGATAATAAGCTCAAGATGACTCATGAAACACACAACCGCACGCTTCTGCCCTTGGGCTCAATGATGAAAATTCCAAGGCTCGTGTTCAGTACAGTCGCAAATGAGTCAATACCTAGTCACGCTCACCTGCATCAGCCATGACTCTTAGACTATGTTGGAAACACCTCTCAGAAGCGCGTGTTTCATCATGGAAATTTAGGTTAAAAAAACATAAACCTGCTCACCTTTTGGAAATGTCAAAATTAGTTTTTTTAAATCATAATACTACTAACATTTAAGTATATTTCTGAGTGTAGCAGTGGCCAGGCCCGCGAGATTATGGTGAGAGCACGTGGAGACGTATATCCAGTAGGGGATTGAGAATGTCTGATGATTATGACCATGGATGACGCTTATGTGGCTGATCAAGTGAATTTCAACTCACGTCTAAGTTTCTGGTTCTGCACATTCGTACATTGCCGGTAATTTCAGTGCTGCAACTTTACCTTCAATATGCATTTATAGCAGCGCACAAAAACGACAGTGCTACACCTAACCAGTGTCCTGCTCCGTAAAAAAAAAACCTAAATAATATCGATCCCATCTGGAAATAATATAATATATTAGAATAAATGTTGCCCCGTAACTTTCAAGTCACATCACGAGAACAAAAAACTCCACGCAGTAGGGAAAAATGTCACTTCTAATGTATTACGCCGAGCTAATATGACCGTAAGGGGCGAGAGTGAAGGAGCCGATTGCTCTTGCGGGATAATTATCGCAGGGAGAATCTTTGAATAACATCCACAAAACCATTTTTTCTTTTTTTGGAGACAAGGCTGCTTGAAAAGGCCTTCTTGGGAAGAACGGTGCTAGATTTCCACAACCCCGCTCGAGTGCGGACAAAAGTCCGAATCGCCGACACAGGGCCCGGAATATGGGTCTTGTCGACGGCAAGAAACCAGGAGCAACGTTCCAGTTTTCATGACCAAAACCGTCGGGCCACCCACCCCACTGCCGAAAATAATAATTATGAAATTAACCGTCGGCCAGCAGTAAAACCCACGCGGTTGAAAAAGTGTTTCAAAAGTTAATATTTTTTTTAAACTCACTTAAGGATTAACGTATCATGCGATGCACAATACAGTGCGGAACAGCAACGGCAGCCCCCGGGAAAGAGCCACATCCGCAATGCTTGAGACATTCAGCGAAGGTGCTGGGGTGGGTGGTGTTTGTCTGTCGTCTGGGGCGACGGGGGAATAAACAGCCCCCCGGCTGCTTGCCTTCCCCTCCCCTCCCTCCTGGCTTGCCTGCGAAAAACACATCAGTAGCTAAAGATTTTATTCTGCAACAGCCCCGAGCACTGCTCCTCGATCTCGAGTCCACAACACTCAGCTGGTGCAAAGGGTAAAAAGAGATACTGGCTGTCGAGCTATTAGAATTTGGAAGATGAATCGGGGTATTATTAAAACAAATTTTGTTTTTCGACGTGGACTAAATGAAAAGGGCAAACTGAATTTTTACCAAATATGGTGGTTTTAACCTTTTAGTTAGGAATTACTGACGCGTTCGCCTTAAAAGGATTTTTTTTTCTAATAGGTGACGTTTCGGGCAATGGCCCTTTTTCACCGCACATACAAATCTCTGTAACAAATCACCACATATGTATATATTTCAACCGTTGAAGACGTGGATCAGCTAAGGTTTAAATATTGATTCGGGCAAAAAAAGGAACACAATAAATTCATACAGGTACATGCACCACAGCCTATTTTGTCAATCCACTTCTTGCGTACAATAACGGATATTCGACCATACTTCACCACTATGGGCAGTGTCGCTTTGGTGAAGGTGGGCGGAGAGTGCAGAACAACAATGAGTGTTGCTGCCCTCTGCCTTCTACTGCTCACAACGCTGGCTGCACCTGTCTTTAGCATGGTGGTGGTCACCCATCCAATCACTATCCAGGCTCAAGCCTGCTTAGCATACGCGAAGCGGATGATATCAGGTGCAGTCAATGCGGTTTTGGGTTTAAGCTCAGTTATAATAGCTACGTTCGGTGTTTTCGAAAGATGAGTCATTTATGTGGCCGGAGCAACATGCCAATCACTACAAATTCCTTTCATGTCTGACAAGAACGCTGCACGTACGCTTTTTGCGACCTCAATGAACATATGGCGCATCACTCGGTCACACGACTCCTTCCCTGACAGACGAACAAGAATTGCATTCTCAGCTAATTTGGATGGACAGTCAGTCACCTTCGCTCACTCGTTTCCGCTCCTCACTCAAAACCCACGTATTTTCCATGGCTCACCCCACGATCCTTGATCTCCCCTCGCCCCCTCATAACCACCACCGCTACTGTTCGAACTTTATAGTATTATCATGATATGGCTATCACTCCTTTCCCCATTCATTCAATCCATTTATCATCATTTACTATAATCAATTTCGCTTTCACCGTATTTACACACCACGGATTTGCCCATTGCTTACACTCATCTATTTTATTCACCACATTTCCACCATTACATTTATACGTTGTACCGTTCTCTGTAAAGCACCTGGTATAAGTCGCTATAAAAATGCAATTAAGATAAGATATGACAAATTGTATTCACGACAGTCTGCATTTTACTCCTTACTTCAAAGACGGCCACTAATTCGGGCGATTTCAGGTGAGCTTTTGCAGCCGTCTGGAACGCTCTTCCTCCCAATATTAGGAAGCCACTGGAGCAATGCACTTTTAAATATAGATTTAAAACTCATTTCTTTCGACGTGATTTTAGTTTCTAGTTTGTTGTCCTTCCCTCGCACCTCCGATCAGTATGGTTGGCTATGTATGGTGCGAAAGAAGTCCAACATACATACACCCAAGACACTCAACGCCCTGTGCACCAACGGGCTGGGCTAAAGGACACGCACGTGGGTTGAAGTTACAGAGTTGAATCTGTGATCCTTAAAAGGAAACCGACTGCAGCTTCAGCATTGCGTGGAAAATGCGGCTTAGGTGCGCAGAGTGCGGGATTCACCCAAGGTTCACTGCACTCGTTGCTGGCAACAGGCAACGCGATGCCGGAACAATTGTGTCGGTAGGGAATCCGGCATTAGCGTGGATTCAAAATGCAATTCCAATTTTATTCACTTAGATGCGTTTGCATACTGTAAGCTGGCAATACGAATTGTACTGCCATGCAGAAATGATGACACCGTGCAAACGAACGTTATTTTACATTCCTATCCATGCGCAGTATCACAGAAGTCCTTTTTGTCTTGTTTTTATACAGAAAATGAATTCCCAAAAAGATGTTCTCTATTTTGGAATAACACGTTCAGGACTGTCAATATGCTCAGTTTAACACGTAGACTTTCGCGACCAATTATATACATAATACAGGTTTTCTTTTGGGTTAGATCGCATAAATATAAATGTGTCGCAAACAAAAATGTTCTGTTTGCGTGACAAGCCCTACTAGATAGCTGTGTCGGGTGGCGGCGGGTTTAGCGACAGTATTATGGTCAATACATTCATAAATGTTAAAAGTTTATCATCTAACTTTTAATGTTTCATTTGTACATCTGATGGATGGGCAGAAACCACGCTGAGTATATTTGCACAACGTACTGCAGCACAGCTATTCGTGTGTTGAAACGAGTCATCACCCAATTATTATCATGATACATCCTTAGATTTGTGCGTGGAATTCAGTGTCGGGTATTTAAATTAATCTATGTTGTATGTAATGGTTTCACACGACCTCTCCCTCAACCCTGAGTTTGCAACAATAATCACAATGATAAGTAAAAAAATGTGATTCTTGAATCTCATATGGGATGCCACGATGGCAGGATGTTAACTACTTCACCTGCGATACAGGAGGTCATGGGTTCGATCCCGACCCTGACGCCTGCTGTATATTTGGAGCTTGCATGGATTTTTCTCTGAGTGCTCCGGTTTTTACCCTCCACATTTCGAATCAACATGCATTTAGAGTATTTGGGCTGATACATTTCCACGTGAAAAGCCACTTCGTTGAGCTTCTGAAAAAGAGCTGTATAGCTCAGTGGACCTTACCTGATAAAATACAAACATTTGTTTAGTTTATAATCTTAGTTTCATATCGTGATCCTCCTGGATCGTGGAGCAATTAATCGAAGTAAAATAAATAAGTAGGGGCGTTTAATTAGAGCCCTGCAGGAAATGCACGCTACATGGCGTGAAGGGAGTCATTTATAACGTGAACATTACTGCACACTCATTGCGTGTTCTGCAACGGCATCAACAGTGACCATAATAATTTACGTATCCCAGTTTTCATGCAAGTGCGTTCTGTTCTCTCTCTGTGTTTGGCCTCCCCTTGCAATGCAGTCTGGAATTTTTATGGCTTGGCACTGCATATACATAACTTTAATTGGGCCATTCCATTACTCAAAAAGCTGGCGGACCGACTTCAGTTATTCCAAAGTATTTGGGGAGTGAGAGGGATTTTTCTGGAATCCCGCATGACTTTACCCATATATATATAAAGAGGCACAAGTGTTGGCCTCTGAGAGGCAAACAAACTCACAAACTCTTTGAAATTATGCCTCTTTGTCAATCATATTCTTAGGTTTTTTCGGTAAAGTCACATAGGTAAAAAAAT
Organism: Lethenteron reissneri; assembly: GCF_015708825.2. Lineage (NCBI taxonomy): Eukaryota > Metazoa > Chordata > Hyperoartia > Petromyzontiformes > Petromyzontidae > Lethenteron > Lethenteron reissneri. The sequence continues at coordinate 8,390,615 of NC_083825.1, read as the reverse complement.
TCTAATTAATAAAAGTAAAATAAAAATAAAACAAAAATCACGACGTTTCGGAGACAACACAAGCTTCCGTCTTCAGGTGGAACAGTCACAGCACGATAGCTGTATCAAGTGAGAGAAATTCCAAGAACACAGTATTTGTATATATACTGGTTGAGGGTGGGAGGAGCCAAGGTAGGCCCTGAATATTATTATTGTGAGGTTCGGTGCGGCTGAAGCACGCTGTTAGGAATGAGCCTTTGTTGTGTTAACTAGGTGCGGATGATGTAAAGGTGCATGTAAAAGGGTCTGAGCCTTTTTGTCAATCCACTGCTGGATGAAGCCACCCCTACGCCAGGTGGAGTCACTCGCCACTGATGTTAATTGTAGCTGGAAATTAAACTCAAGCGACCAGGTTCGTTGTGCATTGTGTGAAACAGATGCGCCTCTAAAAACACAACTCATGTTGCCTTTAAAGGAGATTTCCCTCCCCCCCCCCCCATGCAATAATTATCCGATTAGTTTCTAAACTTTGGTGGAATTTCTCAACTTAATTTTTTTTGTATCCGCTAGATCGTCGGTACACTTTTCAAAAGGCGACACATCCCAAGGGTGACCACACTTGTTCGTTTTGCCAAGACGCTGAGCCACCACAAGTCACAAGATACGCAAGTAAAAGCCACGCCGACGCTAATTTGCAAGTCAGGCCACATTCAAGAGAGACCACAGAAGCACAGGGCGGAATGAGTCATCTTTGATGTGTTGCCAAGTCATCTCAAAACCCAGACGCCTCTGCAAACACCAAGCTTGGGATTGGTTGGAAAGCATTCGCTGACAGAAAACTGCCCACGGATCACTTTCGTGCTCTTCAATTTCAGGGCAGTAGCAAGGCACATTTTTCTTCCTTCTTAACGTGAAAATAACGTCAACAACGGAATTTTAATCAATGAAGAAAAACTGGAATTTTGTTTCAAGAACATGTAACCCACAGGTGGGAATGTATAAAAATGTGCACGTGGATTTCCGGTGTTAATTACAATTGGCTGCAATGTACGTGGAATTCACGTAACAATTTATATTGACTTCTATGTATTACTTCAGAGAGATTTTAACACGGGAATCACTCGTGGAAGAATCACAATTCCTGCAGGATCTGCCCAGTGCAATGATGGGGTTCAAATACGATTGCTGTAGGACTGGCCCAGCAATAATTTGCATTTGTTTTGCATTTATAAAAAAAAAAGTGTCAGATTCTAAAAGTTAAAACGAGTTTTCTGAACCGGTTGCATAAATCCCACGTGATGGATCAGTCTATAACCACTGGTGACTTTCAGAGAAGTAATTCTTCACTGGGCAGCACTTGTTGTATAAGCCACGAGGAGACGATGGTTTATGATGATGGTACCCAGTCGACCTTAGTTCTGGGGTTTGAACCCGTGCCCCCATAATGGAGAGCTGTGTGGTTCCATTAGTGCCACTACCTGTAAGACGTAATAATGGTATCTACTCTGCAGGTAATGTTTTACAGATTCAGTGCACACGAGGCTAAAGTCACGAGCGTTTACTACATTTAACGGGCATCACAAATTCAACTGTGAAGTACACCCACTCGCACATTATCTGGCAACCTCGAAAAGTAAATTAGGCGTGGGAGGTTTTATTCTGCATGGTTCTGCCTTTCCAAGTGAAAGTAGACACCTGTGAGAACACACGCTCGAGTGTGGTGTACGGCCCTGCTCTGCTTTGCTGTCAAAAGAAATCACTCCCCGAGCCTAATTGTTAAGACGACGTAATGCAGCAACCTTGTTGCCTGCGAACACCTTTTCTCTTTCGTACGTCCGTCGGGCGTGGCGTGGCGTGCCCTGTCCTGAGCGTGCCTTCCGCGCTCGCCCGATGTGCACGAGAGATAGGGGGGGGTGGGAGGACAAAGCTTCGGGGCAAAAAATGCGAAGGGTGCCGCCGACAGAACGAAAAACACTCGAGGTAGTTAACAGCATCCGGCCTTCTGGCTCAGCGGTAGAGTGAACGAGCAGATTGTGATTGAAAAGCTGTAAGTTAAATCCCTGGTTGGAGGTTGACTCTGCCGGTCATACTCGGCCGATCATACCACGGCGGTTGTCCCTATGGATTGCTTGACCCTGTACTATTTTTGCGCGCGGCAATACGTTCCCGAACTGAATGCCACGACGAGAGGGCCCCAAGAGAAAGTTTGTGGAGTTCTGCTGTTCCTCCTCCCTTGAAGGAGAGCAAACTGAAGTGCTTTCCTAAATGTTCCGTAATGTAGGTTGCATGGCCACAATTGCACTACTGTGGCTTATCTTTAATTTTACATTCATCAAGCAGATGTGCATATCGGCCTGGTGTACGTATATATGAACTTCTTTTGCACCGTACAGAGCCGACCGTGCGAATCGGAGGTGCGGGGGAAGGACAACAAACTAAACACAAATAGCAGTTTCGTGTTTAGTTTATTGATGTTCTGATGTGGTTGATGGTTAGACCAGCATCTTCGAGGAATGTCAAAGACTCGTCCCTGCAATAGGAAGCTGGAATCTCCACCACTGGCTCAGGGCTGTAAACAGATGAACACTGCCTCAATGCTCATTTGAGCAAGAACTCACTGACTTTTTCAGTTAATAGCAAATGCGGGTCTTTGAGAAGTTACTTCTTCCAAGGGCATTTATCAAGGCATGCTGCTCACAGGTCTTTTAACGTGAAAGCCACCTGTTCTTTTCCTAGTTTCGTTGTGCTCCAAGGGCTTCTCGTAAATCATGGACAAGCGTTCGCTCTGCAAGATAAACTCCTGCGTTCCGCTCCACCGCAGCAGGCAGCCACGAAGTGGCAGACGGGATGTGGAAAGAGACAAAGTAAAACTCGCAAAAGCACATGGGAAGACACATTCAGCTTGAGACGTTAGATTTAATTGGGTTCCTGATCATCTGGTGCTGTGTTTGCCTGTCATCCCATCCAGGTATAGGTTGTCTCCAGGCACTTCTGTTTTTTATCATTTGGCATACACTCACAAAAAATTTCAGTCCTAACATCAATATGAATAAACTCTTATCGCGTTCAATCTGGAAAAGCACCTCCGATTGGCACGGTTGGCTACATACGGTGCGAAAGAAGTTCATGCATAGCGTGCATTACAGTGTGTATCATGATTCATTAGTGCCTTTATACACTGTGGTGTTTTTTATGTTGTATGATTTGACATGGAATTAGTTTAATCGTTTAATGCTGTATTAGATTGCACTGGATCTGGGTTTGCAATTTCTTAAACTGTATTGTATGGCATTGTCTCTGCCCATTCATTGAGTGCATCAGATCGTAAAAATGTGCATTTTATGCATCGCTAATGCACTATGATCAATATCATTGATCAAATACGTTCTACACACATACGTAAATACATTCTCAAATGAGCATTGGTAGGAACCCATCTCTGGTGGTGGTCCAGGGCTAGTGGTGAAAATTCCACATTACTATGGCAGAATTCACTCTGTCCACAGAAAACTACAGTATTGGCTTTCCACTAATACCAGACAGCACTGGTCAACACACTTTTTCTGGCATAAGGTATTCCAACGGTTCTAAGGTAATTTTGGGGTGCTGATTCCAAATCTGGCATCAGTTTTTGTCCATCACATCAGGTTTTTGAGATATCAAATATTGCATTTTCAATAAAAACTGCGGAAGAAAAATGTTAAATAAATGTGGATATCTACACAAAATTATATTATAAACACACTATCCTAAAAATACAGCACCATATTTTAACACTAAAGCAGTCTCTGACTCGCAACAACTTGCAATCATAAGTGACAGAGTTAGTTTTGGGTAAAATCAATTAAAATGGGGTATGTCGATAGCATCAAATGAGATATGATAGAGCAAATCTGACTTCAGATTTGGAATCAGCACCCTGAAATTAGTCTAAAACAGCTGCAAAAGTCCAGGCCAGAATTTTTTTTTTTTGACCAGTGTAATCAGAGTAGTGGCTGAGTCAAGCCGAGCCACGATGTGAACCCACAACCTAAACTAAACTTGTATTACTTTACCAGGTAAGGCCCACTGAGCTATATTTTTTCAGTTAAACAAAAAAATAACCAAACTGACCTAATTAAGCGCCTTATTAAATTTTCCAGCATTAGGGCCGGTCGCGGAGAGCCGAACTCTTGACAGGTCCGTACTTTTGATTGAGACAACGGCGGAAAAAGTGTAGGTCCCTTGGCCCGACATTGCAGCGCATGCCAAGTGGTTTCAGTTTCACCTACGAGAATCTCGCAGTGTCTGCGCACGACACGCAGAGCCTGCCCAAACGCTCACTCAGCACGCGCGCCCGCCCGCCCCTTGCAGTTGTCAAATGCGCGCGCGGACAGAAATCAGGCAGGCCGGGTCTCGCCAGTGCACCTCCTCACTCGGGCTGACTTCTCGTGAAGGTGAAGAAAGAGACTTTTGTGTTCGCTCTACCTGTTGGTACCTGTCCAACTCACGTGGAATCCAAAGCTGCCTGGACGGCCCTCTGCCTTGCTCCCCCTCCCTCTTCGTCGCGTGTCAATGTTCTGGCACATTTACGCGTAAAGCCGGCTCGTTTACGTGCGTTGTGTACTTACGTATGCTGAACTCCTTTGGCACCGTCCGGAGCCAACCGTGATAATTGGAGGTGCGCAAATTGGTAACTATTCGTGTGCCAGTTTAAAACTGTTCATCTCAAAGCATTCTTAACATTATATTTATTTCAGGGCCCCATAGCCTATATGAAGCAGTCTATCACTCACTCCGTCTCTCTGGTGTCTATACTTCTGTGCAATGAAACAGGAACATTTCCCGAAATGCCACCGATTGAATATATTTTTTCCCCTCGTCAGGAAAGTTTAACTGCCAGTTGTGTTTTGTTAATGCTTAGCGCTGTTCCCTTGCTAGTGGCTCAGCATTTTGGGCCTTTGAGTCCTGTGCACAGCAACGTTGATAAACAAACAAAAATCATCGGCCAATGAAAATAATAAACCAAATTTATATCGAGTGGACTCAAGCTATCACACGCACTTTGTTTGGTTTGTTGTTCTTCCCCCGCACCTCCGACTAGCCTGGATGGCTACCTACGGTGTGAAAGAAGTTCAAAATACATACGCACTACCCTTGAGAACTTCCTATCAGCACAGGTGGCAGCCCAGGATCTCATCGGTCCTGGCTCAGTGGCGCGAATTGGGAATTATGAACCCGCTGAGCCACTTGGCCAATCCTGTGAAAGTGACGAATCTGGTCCGATTGTCAAAAAGAGTCAGCTTCTGTGCTGCTAGGGACCATTTAAAAAGGACCACACCACGGACACCACACTTTAGCAGTGCATTAATGCATTGGTACAGCGATTAAGATCGATTCTTAAGCTCGCAATAATGTTGAATACTTTACAGCCCTCTGTCAATCCACTACTGGATGATGGTCTTCCCAAGCCACTTTGGTTCGGGGGGTTTAGTGAAGGAGAGGTCTAAGACTGGTGGAGAAATCACTTGCCACTGATGCTGGCTGTGCCCAGGAATTAAGCTCAGCTTGCCAGGCTCATTGGGCAGTGTTCTAACCACTGTGCCACCAATAGACCCCCAAGCTCACAATACGTGTATGGAATTAATTGTGCGCTCAAGATTCACTGTTTGTTGATTCAAAGATGTTACAGGTAACCATTTTCACACGACTCCCTCCAGCCACTCGAGGCTGCTTGCATTCACCACATCGTTAAGGAGAAGATCGATTCGTGAATTGAAATGCGACCACGAATCACAAATGTAATTTTCATCTCAAGAGAGGGAACAGCTCTCAGATGTTGTTTTCAGGTCGAACTGCGTTGTTGTCGTTGTTATCGCTGTCGCTGTTGTTGTTATTGTTCGGCGCGATGTCCAACGTTTTGCTCCAAGCACTCGGGGCTTCTTCAGAAGTGACACTCAAATTTCAAGAGAAGCTACCGGCACGTGGATCGAAACGTCGGACATCAAGCCGAACAACACCACGCTTGAGTGCTGTACGGCAGAACCGCGAAAAACCTTCGCAGCAGGGAGAAAACTGTTACACCCCTAGTAAACTCGGTATCATCCATTTGTTTACATTCATCGCCCTGCAAAAAGTAACGTTTTTTTTTAAGTTATGACAAACAACGTGGAGTTCAATCGCTGGAGCAGCTTATGAGTGAGCGTCACCCTCAGCAAGCTGCAGGTAAAATCACAGGTGCACACCTCCGCACCTGGCAGACGAAATTATGTGTTTGGCGCAAAATCCATCGAGCGGGAAGAACGAGGCGGATTAGAATACCGTGTCAACACCTTTGCGATGGGCCGGACACAATTAGAAGAATGCGGCGGTGCCGTTGTGCCGGTTACACAGTTCTCACGCGGGGCGCTGAGCAGAGCACGCTTTGTGCAAGGTTCCTGCGGACGTACTTCTGGGAGCAATTGAGCAAGGGTGCAGCCCTGAAATTGCCCGCTCGCACCACTCACTGGCGGAGGGGACCTTGACTAGACGGAGCTCCGGGGGGCGTATCGTCTACTCTTCCTTGCTGACCGGACGCGTCGGGAAGGGGGGGTGGGTGAGCCCAGGCATGAACACCACCAACACACGGCCTGCCGATCGACTAACGGTGGTGAGCCCGTTTCACGATGGCTGGGATTTTAAGAAACTTTGCTCCCGTTATTTCACCCGCAGTGACAAGCGATGGAGTCAAACCAGAGAGTATGGATCCCTGCAGTCACGAAAACTTCAAATCGAGATCTGAATTGTAAGTCCAGCATGTGCTGCTGGTAACCACTGCACAAGCATTGGAAACACGTGGCATACATGAGACAACTTTAGAGCTGCGAGGAGAATGTATTAAACAGTGGTAATACAATGATCTTCAGCACTCATACATCTCTGCAGTGTTGATCTTAATGCAAAAACAAACTACACTTTTAAATTCTTTATAGCTCTTCTGTGTGTATAAACATATCAAACGTACATGCCATTCATATCCCAGCAGTAGTAACTGTTAAACACAGATGATTAAATTTAATCAGGAACATTTTCCAACCGAATTAAATGCACACACACGTAAATGTTCATTGCACTATATGTAACGACAAAGAACCCCCGTATAGCTTACGTGGGCTGTTGGGGCAAGTGTTGTTAGCGAGAATTGATGACAGTTAACCCAGCGCACGAGGGGAGCCGTGTGGTCACAACAATATTCGGCTGCCTCTATCTCCCCAGTCTCTGATGTTTTAACACACTACACCAAGTAATAATTTAAGGCTGAGTCGACCGGTTCAGATATTCGCCATCGACGTTGGCCGTGAACGAGAATCAAACTCGGGTCGACGGGGGTTCGTAGCGTCGTGCACTAATGACTGCGCACCATCGCTCCCCGCTTGATATGCATGACGTATACCCACGCACAATTCAACATAAGTAGAACTCCGCATTAGTAATCTACACAATGTGATATGGCACTGTATCGCAAAGTAGTGAAATGCTAAGATGGAAACTCGAAAAAAATGTTGGGAGGGCTTGTGTTTTCGTTTACTGCACCACATCCAGGCTAAATGAGGCCCTGTATTTGCCAAACAGCCGGAGGCTGAGTTACAGGAGGCAGTTTGACAAGCCCAAAAATAAACACCCCTAACAAGGAGATGTGGGACATTCTGCACAGCACGGTGCCCTAAGTGTTTTTGGGGTAAATCACAGCCAAAATGTGCCGAGTTGGCTTTTATGTTTTCTTAATCGCCAATACCCCACAAAGGAGCCTACTACGGTGGGTAGAATGGGTTTTGAGCAGATGGGACGCTCTTAAATATGTTGAGCACATCCAATATTTCCTCGACACACACACACTATTGCCTTCAAGCATGTCAGCTCGATGGATCCTTGTATCACTAAGGACTTAGCCGGGCCTAATGTCCACATTTAGGGAGGCCTACATCTTGCAGTGGATATATCGTGGCTGACGATAAATAATTATATCGATACAGACGTACACGAGCTCTCTGAGCATTTGGTCGAAATATGAAGTTAATATACGTTTCGCACATTTCACTTGAATAACGTTACGAGATCATGCGAGGGCTTTCTTTTCCTCGTGTGGCAGGCCTTGAGGATATCATTGTTGTTGGAAGGGTCGGCTTCTCCGAGTGCATTTCGTTTAGTATTCTACACGTGCCCTCTTGGGACGCAGAGGGCTCGTCAAAGGCGTATTTAACTGTGGCCACGGTTTTTTTTTGTGCGCGAAACTAAAGGGCGTCCCGACACCGTCAAATTCCACAGCGCACTGGGGGGGGGTAAAACACTCGGCAAATGCTCAAGCAAAATGAGATGCTATCATTCTTTATTTGTGGTGAAATAAAAAAAATCATTAGTAACAACTTTGGAATTGCCAGGTACAGAACTATGTATAAAAGCCCCATGTTTGTGCGTTTTTTTGTTGCAATAAGCTGCATTATTGTTGGCTTTAATCCTTCCTCTTCAATGGGACAATTGTAATTCAAATCTGAAATGGAATGTGACCTCCTTATTCCGTCACCATGACAACTATGTAAACAAGATGACGCACAGCTCATCAACCCAGCCTTTATTTAATGCAGGAGGTGCGCCCTGAGCATTTTAACATTCTGGCATGTGCCGCTACATACATTTAAGCACCTCGATTAGCACGGTTGACTACATACGGTGCGAAAGAAGTTCAACATACATACATACATAACAATAATTAATTCAATATCCATCATCAGCCATGATCAAGCTATTTTAAGGCCTTCCCAAGCAACTGCCACCTCCCAAACTCCTCTAATGATCCACCTCGCACCACCTGCATTTTAACTGATTTCATCGTCTTTGGTTCTTTCAGGTAAAGTCACGTAGTTAGAAATAAAATCAAACAAATCACTGACGTTTCTATCGTAACACAAGCGGTTGCCTGATGACGACCGCTTGTGTTGCGATCGAAACGTCGTGATTTGTTTTATTTATTTCTAACTACGTGACTTTACCGAAAGAACCAAAAGTATGGAGTCCTGCAGTCACGAAAGCTTCAAATTAAGATTGATTTCATCGCTCCATCTTCCCAATGGACGTAGTCTCAGACGTGTTCCTTTCCTTGCCTGCCACTCCATCATTATTCTTGACCAACGGCCATCATCCCTTCTAGCAACGAGCCCTGCGCAAGCACACCCACTTTGCTTTACTGTTTGAAACACATTCCTGTGGAGGGAGCTGGTAGGAACGTTGGGTTGCTCGGTCAATGGCCAGGGTCAACGGCGGCGTGGTGTATTCCGCAAATATGGCCGACTGTGAGGGCGGGCACAAGCCGGCGTGAGTAGGTTAAACGTTGAGTTTTATAAGGGCACCACGGGGTGACCAGCCCCTCCCCACCCAGCCCCACTCCTCCCACCCCCCACCCAGCCCCTCCCCACCCAGCCCCACCCTCCCCACCCAGCTCCTCCCCACCCTCCCCTCTCCACCCAGCCCCACCCCTCCCATTTTTGGATGCACGACGGACGGACACAATAATCCCCTGTGGGCTGGTGGAACCAGGTGGTTTCTACCAGTATTAAGCCATTGACCTGCGTACGTTCTACAATCCATGCGTTCCTCGCTCCAGTCTCTCAGTGTAAGTCCAAGCAGGCGTCTCCTCTGTGTTTATTTGGGACCCTTTTCACCTTTTAAAATATTTATTTCGTAAATGGCCATGTTTATGAACGCACATAGGTCGTAGAAATTTGTACTCATTAAACATGAATTCATACTCTTTGGTTCTTTCGGTAAAGTCACGTAGGTAGAAAAATAACAGATCACGACGTTTCGATCGCAACACAAGCAATCGTCATTCGGGTGAGACAACCACAGCAATAAAAAAAAACTGCTGCAGTAGGCGTCTACTTCAACAAAGCAACCGGTAACTCCGCCACCCGTCCGTACCTGTTGCTCAGCCTCCAGGTTCACTTTGAACGGATGAACTCTGCCCTCCTCATCCTGAACGTTCGGCGACCACAGCTTCGTCTCCTGCCTGAAAGCAGAGGGTTAAAGAGGTGGTCAGTCACGGAGCGCTCGTACGTACGTGCAAACACACGTATCACTCTACGCTCACGTGCGTGTAAGCCCAGCCATTTATTAACCCCCAACTGCCTCGCCATTGCACACGGCAGTTATTGTATCACCTTTCACCAAGTAGCGAAGTGTGGAGCATAGACGTGGGAGCACAGAAGTACAGCACAACAGCACTCTACTGCCTTTTGTTGACCACTAAGTATCCCCACAGCAGCCCAGAACAACCTGCCCATGCAGCGTGGTAGCCCATCCAAGCACTATTCTCAACCCGTTTTACCGTCCAAGATCTGACTGGGACAGAACACATTACAGGCAATTGGGTCATGGGCACACACTTGTAACGCTTATTCAAAGCTAACCGCCATAGTCAACTCAGCATATCCTGCTGTTCACGTTCTAATACGTAAAAAATCATCCGCCACGAGTCTAAACGTGGAGTCACGTGGGTCAGGTTGTCGTCCTTGTTTCAGAGTCAGAATCTTAGCCAGAGGTCGACTCGGCCCCATAATCCCTCTGGACTCGTTGAAACCAGTTCCGCTACCAGCAGAGTCATCAGTGGGTCGTTCTATTGGACGATTGTCCCCTGCCGTAGGAATGTGGAATTTCCTAAGATGGGCCAAGGGCTCTCAATGAAGAACAGTGCCACCCTTGATCCTCATTGATTTGATCGTGGCGAGACTTTAACTTGAGTAAGCATAACTTTAATAAATTAAAAAACAATATTTCTTTGTAAACTACAGGTAAACACAACAGCTGGGACTGAAATGTGGCAGTACAAACCTGCCGAGCTCATAAGAGCTGGTCGAAATGCCACACAAACAATAGCCATAGTAAAAGCTACCATAATTACACCCACACCGTAGTATTGTCACGATGAAAGGTGTCCTTATCTTTTTGCAAATGTCATATGCTGCAGCTAGTGTGCTGGTGTGTAAACACAGGCATTATCTAAGAATGTGAGCTGGTTTCAACACAGTGATTTATCTGCAGAGTGTTGAAAGAAATAAGGGTCTAATCATGCCAACGAAAACCATTATTTGGGCACGTTTGCTTTTGCTCATTAGTTTGTTGTGATTGTGATTTTACGATTGTGTTGACGTGTTTGATTTGCATATGTTCATTTACAGCATTGTTTGGTAAACAGCTAGAAATACCGTTAAGTTTTGATCATCATCATCATCAAAAGTCAGTGTCTACCCGCTGCTGGACGAAGACCTTCCACACCATCACCATCCCTCATATACACATGATGCTCACCAATTTTTTTGTTTCATTTACTTGTGCACTTGTGTGGTGTTGATGAGGAATAAATGCTCATAAAACAGCGTGGTGTCGGACGTACCCAGGCGAAATACAAATCTTCATCTACGCTGGGATGGCGATTCTGCATGAAGGCTCGTGTATGTAAAGAGCCATTGGCTTTGCCTATGAATAATCCGCATTTTTATAGCACTTTCGGTTATTACCTTCAAAACGACACGCCACACAAAACGTATTGTTAAAAGATTTTTGGAAATTTGATAAAGGCTTCCATAATTGGATTTTTCACACAACCAAAAAGCGAGTTAAGCAAAAAAAAACACACAATCACCAAAAACACTGCCCTGATCTTTCTCGAACAGCATACCACACTTCACGATGGGTATGAGATAACTGGTCAGTGGCATTCCTATATATATAAAAAAAAATTCCACCATCTAACTTGTGTTTCAGGCTGTTTTCTTGTTTCCTTGAAAAACTAAATAAATATATACAACGGGAAGGCTCTGGGAGCCATCAAATCCTACATGGCTCCCAGAGTTTGGTCACAAGGTCAATATTCTGAGCTGGAATGGCCCAGGGCCATTGATTTCTGGGCCTCTGGGCCCACTTAGCCAGTGATCACGGAAACATCACAACTGGTCTGGGTCCACCCCTGAACTCACCATGGCCAGCAGTGAGAACCTCTGGAAGCTTATGGACCTCCCAGATTGCTGACCGCCTGCTGTACCCAGCGCTAACATCTCGCCGTGGTGGCGAGATGTTCATGGCCTCACATGGTACAGTAATCCCTCACCACTTCGCGGTTCAAGTTTCGCAGCCTCAGTGCATCGCGGATTTTTCGAACTGATTTAAAGGCCTCATTATACCTGTGCAGTAACACCATCATCATCATCATTCATCATCACATTCATCGAACTGCACAGGTCTGTCATTGTCATTGTCATCGTCGTCGTCGTCATTACTGGAGTCAAGTCTCAAGATACTACTGTCATTGGTGAGTGTAGAACACCATAATACGTATCGTATGAGAGAGAGAGAGAGTGAATGTATAATATTAAGGTTTTATAATTAAATAGATTTAAGTAAAATATATATATAAAGTATAAATATACATATTTTAAACATTCTGGTACCCACACATACATATACGGAAATTCCTAGGGGGCCAATCCTACTTCGCGGATTTTCACCTATCGCGAGGGGTTCCAGTCCCCATTAACCGCGATAAACGAGGGATCACTGTAAACAGGTCATAGGTTCGTCGCCTGTAAATTTGTAGTTTGCATGTTCTCCCCGTGGTCGCGTGGATTTTTTCTCTCGGTCCTCGAGGTTTTTTCTCCTCCGCATTTATAATTAACTTGCGTTTAGAGTATTTGACTGCTGTAAATTTCCACCTGATAAGCCACTACGTTGAGCCATCATATGTGGCCAGGTCGCTCCTGAAAAAGAGCTGTATAGCTCAGTGTGCTTACCTGGTAAAATAAAATAAAAATCTTTTAGTATCAGATAATGTGGACTAATCCGAGCCGTTAGAGGCATATAAATGTGAAATATTTGCAGGATGTTTAACGCACATTTGCCACGGTTGTTGTATGCCTGTGCAAGTCACTGTATAAACAGCCATCTGCCTGAAACAACACGCTGTTATTTTGTAAACAAAATCCAGATGCGATTGCTCAATTGTGGTCCTTTACCATGCCCTACAGCAAGGAGGAAAAAAGGCAAGCGGTTTGTTTTTGGAGTCCCTTTGTTGACGATTCGTACATCTGCCAAACACATTTAATTAAACCGTGCAGAAACACAACAGCATACGCCACAAACCCCATATTGTGAAATTAATTATGAGCTTAATGTTAATTAATTTACACATGTGTATGCTGTGTACAATACAACAAGATACACATATGGCGTTTAAACATAAGTGCAGCCTCAGCAAGTTAATATTTGAGTTATACTTTGAAAATTGGCCAAGTACTGGAAAATTTGGCAAGGAACTGCATTGACCTGCGGTGGAATTCTAGGCAGTTGTGCTGCTTAAGCACAATCATATGTGGGTCAAAGTGTTCATATCTCGATTATGTATTTGAAGACTTTAATCCAAACAGTTATCTCTGTTCTACGACATTTCAAAAAGACGGCATTAATTGCGCATCTCCTCTGACGTGCTTTCGGGTTGCACCGTGGGTTGTGATGTTAGGAGCTCCGGCAGAAAACTGAAATTGTTTCAGTCGGACAAGATGCCTCGCAACCGGAAATCACCCGAAAACGACACAGCACAAGGTGAGAACACTTGCCTGGCAGGATAAGTGCCACTATTAAGACATACTTGCCAATTCTCCCATCCAAATACTGATCAGAGCCAACCCTGCTTAGCTTCCTAGACATGGCCACAAATGATAGCTCAACGAAGCGGCTTATCACGTGGAAATTTATAGCAGCCAAATACTCTAAACTAGGGGTGGGGAACCTTTTTTCTGCCAAGGGCCATTTGGATATCTATAACATCATTCGCGGGCCATGCAAAATTATCAACTTCAAAATGAGCCTGTTATATTTGGTCAAACATTTAATTAACTCACCCCTAATGTGATGGCTGGAACTGCTTCTCTTTGGTGAGGCGTGTGATGTTAGCTGGTATTGATGATGTTGCTGCTACTCGCAACTGCTTTTCCAGGTTTGCTCCTAGATTTATTGAATTTCGAGTCCCGCCTGCGGTTGCCTTGGCAGGGCCAGACCAAGTGATTTCGTGGGGCCTTATACGGCCCGCGGGCCAGGACGTTCTCCACCCCTGCTCTAAACGCACGTTTCTAGATAAGCTCGCATTTGCAAGGTGTTTCAGATAGAGAACAAAATTAATCCCAGTGCTGTCCGCCCTAGTGCCCATACATTGGAATTTTAGTCTGCGCCATGCTGCTTTGTTTATTACGTTTATTCTAAGCATATTTAATTCATCATATTACGATTCCTGTGTTGGACAGGAGGATCACGGTTGCATACTGTCTCATGGGATTCACAAAATAGGCTCAGAAAAGTTGTTATTTATTCAACATCGAAAGCTAAGCAAGTTTAAGCCTAAACCGCGAACATGCAACCATCATGCACAACAGGTGTTGTAGGCTGTGGGACCACATTTTGGGCAGCAGAGGGCAGCGCAGCAAAAATACATTGTTGTAATGTACTTCTGTGCCCCCGTGTCTGTGTATCTCGGATTCACCAACTCGCACAGTCAGAAATGTTTAGGTATGGTCAAACAACCGTCATGAAACACACATCATGTGGAGGCCATCATCCAGCAGTGGATTGACAAGGGGCTGTTCAAGTACACGTCTAAAATGTGTCCGGTCTTACAAGCTCTCTAAATAAAGTAAAAGATCTAAACTTTGGAGGGCGTAGTGCTTCTGTTCATCATGAAACAGAGCTTGCCAGAATAACCACACTGGTGTACATTCAGCTTATAAGTGAGATTTAGTGTCACAAAAGTAAACACTAGACACATCTGAAAACGTCAGCAACACACACACACACTACTGACTTTAATCTTCCTTTGTGTAAACATGAGATTAGTGGCTTAGCAAGAGAGTTTTATCAAAACAAGAATTTGTACCAATGGAAAGCCCAAGCGATGTCCTGATTCAGGGAATCCAACGTGTTGTAATAATGGCCTGGCCAAATTAGTGACAATCATTGGAGCTCAATAACACTGTGGCCTTAAAAGTAAAAAAATATATATGCTGGACAATGTGTTGGCCAATGGCAGAGAGATAAGGAGATGAAAGAAAATGAGAGCATTATAGTTGGGAGACTATACAGTACACCATGGGGCCCTGATAGAAAGTTAGTTTTAAGAATGTTTCTAGATGAGAACAACCGTCAAATTGCCATATGAACAGTTTTAGCTTCGAGTGTATTTTATTTGGTACATGGATGACGGTCCCGTTCATCCAGTTGCCCGGGTATTTTACAAGGGAGGTCTGTGGTGTGCGAAGACAACAACAACAACAGACAGATAAATACAACATCAATATTGCAGAGGACAAGTACAGGACCCTTCAAGAATATCGTGCAACTAACAAGCTAGGTATTTAATGGTCATAAACTAAACATGGCAATCAAAAGAACCGCGCAAATATAACATGAGAGCAATAGACACCAGAGAAAGAGTTAGGTACATGCGCTAGTGAGCTCTACATTCTAGTATAACAGTGATCCATGAGTGGAGAGACCACAGGGAAATTATGCAGGTCAGAGAGTGCAAGTGATGCAAGTGGAAGGAAAGAGATCAAGAGGAAGGCAGAAGAAGAGGTGGGGGGGGGCGATGTGGTGCGATCGGACACGGTGGCCCGAGGAGCGGAAAGAGAGATGGCCCAGGACAGGGCAGCGTGGAGAAGGTTTGCAAGGACAGCGGACCACACATGAGTGGGATAAACGCATGAAAGTAGAAGAAGAAGTAATCCATGAGTCAATGTTTAGTGACAGACAAACCCTTCAAAAGTCAAATACGCACGCATAAACTCATTTGAATGAAGTCCATCGCCCAAAAGGTCCCATTTCGTGCATTATTCATTTTAAGACAGTGTCATTGTCAATTGTGTTGAGTTGTTGTTGTTGTTATTTGTGCTCGTGCACCCACTTCCAAGAAGTATCACAAAAGTGTCAACATGTTTAATCGTGGAGCTTCTGGTTTGTGGGTAGTGTTGCGTGCGGCTGTTCAAATTACTCAAGAACTAGCCTCTCAGCAGCGTGCACACCCACCGGAGCAGAGGAGGAGGATGTTGGAGAGGGGCTATGGCCAAAAAAATCCAGCAAAAAGTTTGAAATACCACCTCAATATACGATCCCTCGTGATTCCACGGGAGACACCGTTACATTGGGACCCTTCAGCATTTTCATGAAAATCACGTCACGAGAGATTATTTTCGTCTCTTTTGCTTCAACAATTTTCGAGAGGTTGATGATGACCATTACAAGGACATGAGTAATTGTGACCCTTGATTGCACATACGCGTTTTAAAAAAAATCATAATTTTGCGGCGGTGAAGCCAGAGCAATATGTAAACCCGGCCTTCCTAATGGTAACTCTAGCTCGACTCGCCCGAGCATCCTTCAGCGTTAATAATTATGGTAAAGCTCACTATGAAATCCACGCACAGCCCAGGGAGATATGACCCTGCACCCCCGGCTCTGCCCCCTCACCCAAAACCCCGGCCGCCCAACCCGCTCGTTGCGGAGTTACCGATGGAGAAAAGGGTCCGTTGTGACGTCTTTGACTCCTGTGCCAGAACCTTCCTTTTAAACGTGCCGCCTTGCCTGCGCCGTGATTAACGATCCTGTCCGAGCCGCAGGCCCAGCTTTGTTTGGCTGTGGGGGTGTTCTCGTCGAGTCGGGAGCACTGAAGAGCACGGGGAGTCGGCTGCAGCTTGTGCCCAGAGGAGGGTGATGGTGTGCGGTCTCCAAGCTCAAAGAGAAGATATATAGTACATCGTCTTGAATAACACAGCAGCCGCAATAACTTATATGTTGAGCTGGGAAAACCTCGGCAAGTTAAGGCTGTTCGAGACAGTCCTGCTCGGCATTTTTTTTGGCCAGTTTTTGAAGTATTTCTCCATGTCGGAGGAATCCCAAGTGCCTGGAGAATACCCACATTTATGTGGGAATAACACTCAAACTCCGGTGCTCCAGTGGTGTTTAGTGTGCTGCACTATGAACCCAGCGACCCGGGTTCGATTCCTGGCCACGTCTCACATCAGTGGACAGTGAAATCAGGACCAGGCCCTGACCTACCGCACATGCACCAACCCGCACTGACCAGCGCGGTGAAGTATGTTCAAAACCCCCCTCCCCCACCCCCGTTAACAATATGGTGTGGGCAGGCCTTCATCCATTGGTGGATTGAACATTGCTGGATTTTATCAATGTATTGACACTTAAACAACATAATATTGTTTACTTTAAAATCCTAACTGCTGAACGGCCTGCTGCACCCAGCTACATTGACCCTTTATG
The DNA here is from genome assembly GCF_015708825.2 of Lethenteron reissneri. NCBI lineage: Eukaryota > Metazoa > Chordata > Hyperoartia > Petromyzontiformes > Petromyzontidae > Lethenteron > Lethenteron reissneri. The sequence goes on along the minus strand of NC_083825.1, from coordinate 8,373,308 downwards.
TGGGAATGTTACACAAACACAATCGGCCCAGACTCCAAGTCACTGGGATACAGGCATGCACCACCACCATGACTTGCTCTGTATATCTTCACGGTTTATGCAGTTACACCCCATTACCAAAAGTAATGGCCTTTTTAATTCATCTCGGCGAAGAATGAACAGATCTTTATCTACAATTACTCCAATAAATCAAAATAGGACATTATTTCGTAAATATATATGAACACGTCATATTAACCAGCTCTTTGCAAAACCCATTCCCATAACCCAATTACTGTGCTACAAAGGAGAGGGGGGGGGGGGTGCAGTGGTTAGTGTGCACTGTGCTATGAACCGAGTGACCTGAGTTTAATTCCCAGCCATGGCGAATATCAGAGGCGAATGACATCTGAACCAGTTCTGAGCCCTTCTCTTTCCCCAACAAATAATGACCAGCATGGTGGTGAAGTATAGTCTGACACGACATGGGGACGCCCCGATGCAGCTGTGGATTGACAGAGTGGGAGGAGGGGGGGATTTTAAATGTATATTATTATTTATTTAAAAAACATAAAAACCAATACATTCAGCACAACCATATAAAACCAGATGTCCTCCTGATATTTGTGCCCAGTTTAATTTCTCTCTCCAAACAGCTGTGTACGACAGAAAGCAAACAGATGGGTCTTTCAAGCAAAGGTTTCACTGTACTAGGCAATGCTCAGACACCATGTGGCCTAAACCCTAGAGATTTAAAACAAGTCTTAGGGATTGCATCAGCTTCGAGGTCACCTATTGAGGAGTCATATCCCTGGAATCTTGGCTGACAATTGCACAACGCCACTCCACACACTCGAAAACACTTTCTGAACCGACACATGTACACACAGACAAAGATCCTCCATGTAGCCTTGACAGACTGTAGGGGCAAGTGCTGTTATAGAGCACCGATGAAGGCTGGTACGGGATACAAGGGGGTGGGTGAGTCGACCTAGGGGAGACCCAAGACCGATTCAGATAATCGTCACTGGTTTTGGCCATCGAACTTGGGTCGCCGGGTTCGTAGTGCAGCGCGCTAACCGCTACACTACTACTCTCCACACACATACACACACATCCACACGGCCACACACACAAGAGTTCTGATTGACATGTCATTAATGCCACTGATCAATGTCAAAGTATCTCCCTGTTCAAAGGGACAATGGAACACCACTCATCTCTCTTGGTGGCCTTGACTCAGCGGTGGAAATTCAACATTCCCATGACAGAGGACAGCCTCTTCTTAGGACGACTGAAGTTTACTTCCCACAAAGCGGCACTCGCTTGATTCAACCCGGAGGGATGATGGGGCTGAGTCAACTTCCAGTTGGGATTTGAATTCAAAATCATCCAAGTGTAAGGCGAGCCACTCTAACCAGATTTTAACCCAGCTGGAGATATAAAATAACAACTAACCACAATACAAAAGTGTATAAACAAAGATTTGAAGCTTTCGTGACTGCAAGGATTCATATTCTTAGGTTTTTTCGGTAAAGTCACGTAGGTAAAAAATTCAAATTAATTAAAGTAAAATAAAAATAAAATAAAAATCACGACGTTTCGGAGGCAACACAAGCTTCCGTCTTCAGGTGGAACCGTCACTGCTCGTGCTGTGACGGTTCCACCTGAAGATGGAAGCTTGTGTTGCCTCCGAAACGTCGTGATTTTTATTTTCTTTTTATTTTACTTTTATTAATTTTAATTTTTTACCTACGTGACTTTACCGGAAAAAACCTAAGAATATGTATAAACAAAGGTTGTGTATACAAAATATACAGATGTTTTAAAACCTGATAAAACCTCATGTGCATTTCTATTTCTGTAGATAGTTTTGATGTATTATCTTCTACCACATGGAAGATGCTAAGTAGATGGAATACAATCGACTGTGGGGGCGCTAAAATGAACGGACCCATCTATCTGTGGAGCGCGGTCAAACAACACTCATGAACGACACGGCGAGGGGAGGTTGTGCTTCCGAAGCCATAACACTTGCAACATCGCTCATAAACACAATTACATTTGAATTTAAGTAACTCCTTATTGATAAATCCTATGAATTTACCATTTTTGAAACACATCACACGGTTTACCACAAAAACTCAAATTGCCCGTGCCAATTACCTAGCACCAATGTGCTCTGAGAAACGCTTTTCCCCCCAATTTTTAATAAGATACAAAATATATAGATTTTTTTTTTACTCCTTTAAAAGCACACACATTCACGATGATAAATGTTCGTGAAGGACATTCTGGAAAATACGAGCGTGGAATTATTAATTCTGCACCTAACATTATTTGAAACTTGAGTAACACGCCGTGTTTATTTAGGGCCCTTGCAGACTCCACCACCGAGATGAAAGCGAACACATTGTTTTACTACTCCGCTACTGAATACAAACCAGTCGTATTTCATTTCAAAACTTGACTTTTGATAGCCAAGCACGTTTAGCTATATTATTTTCCTCATTTCATATATTTAATGTAGAAATGTCTACCCTACCATTGCAGACTTTAAACATGGTACTGACTTCGGTATAAACCGACAATTGTAAAAGTCTACAGAGAGGTTGCACCGCTGAATGAAACCCTCTCGACACGGGTGCAGGTCGTGGGGGCTGTTTAGCCATACTTTACCACGCTGGCCAGTGCGTGCTACCCACGTGAAAGATATGAAACAAAGATTTCCTGTAATTGAATCATTTACAAGGTGGAATTTTGCTTTCCCTAGACCGTTTTGACTGCACAACAAAACTTAGGTCAACATTCCAGAAAAACAAATCGTGATGCTTGTATTGTAAAGTTGCTATGCATATGAAACAATGCACTTCTTGTGCAAAAAAAACCACTTTAAGTCCCCTACACAAACATTAACTGATTAATAAACTAAGCAGTAAAACGTAACGCTTCCTCCCCAGACTTCCTTCCAGGATCTCTCTACCCCTTGTATAAACCTGCGTTTAAATACACGAAGACTGACACGCACAGCACAACACTGACACTATATGAGAAGAAAACAACTCACGAAGATCAGTGAGCGCCTATTAATGTCAACATTGCACATGAGTTGACGGTGGCATCAACACAATGCCAACCTGCTTTCTCTTTCCCAGTTCCGGTTTTGTCAAGCACACAGTTGAGACTGAACCAAGCCTCAGAGAGGCCCACCACATCACTCTGAGTGTCGCTCCTCCGCTCTCCATTGTTGCTGGAGGGCAAATACCTCCAAGTGCCCAGTAGCATCCTTCACGATCCTCCTCCACAAAGGCCAGTTCACTCAGCTCCAAATCATCTCGTACGACATCAGCTCAAAAGCGTCTCTCGTCCTGTGCCACACCTGTTTAGTCCCCTCTATCCGGCCAAACAAAGGCTGCAGATGCGAGCTACATGACCCTGCCAACGCAACCTCACTCTGCTCCACACACACACCAATACCTTGCACAGGTCTATGACGCACACACACACACAATCTTACATATAGTATCTATCCACCAAGCAAACAGACGACCATTCACAAACACATGAACACGCACGGCGCAATAAATTCCCCGGCAATTATTCACTGCTGATTAATGGCTCAGGCGGTGGCTTTTGGCCAACCTCAGATATTCAGGGTTCCCGCAAAATACACGGTCCCATTTCTTCCGGCACGGGCAAGGTTTGCCAAGTGTGCAAGACCAACATGACATCATCGGCAATGCCACCACCACATGGCCCCCATTCATTTCCTGTCAGGCAGACAACTCGTCGGAAAGATCATTTCAGAACATTGCCAGTGTTGTGTCATGCTGCTGGCCAACAGAGGAGTGTTGCGACACATTTGGCTGGCCATTCTGTTATCCCACAAAATGAAAAATCATTATTATCGAGAAGCCACGATTTTCCATTCTCAAAGCCAAATTATCTAATGGATGGCACCGCAATAACAAAATTTCTTTTCCCCTATCAGTGCAATTTCTGTAATGTTATTTAGTTCGGTGTCTCTTTAAAATCCCTACAATTTGCAACACATATTAGAGAGCGAGAGAGATATGCTGCTTAGGGGAGAGTTTATTGAAACCAATGTTTTTGTTGATTAATGTTATTTAATCACAGTTTCTGAGCATAGGCCCAAAGGCCCAAAATCCCACGTGGCCAGCTACGAACAGTACTAAACGCCGAGGTTCTGGGATTTTAAAATAAATATATTTGAGGGGAGAGTCGTAAACTGTAATAGGGTAATGTCAAGTCTACCTCACAAAAGCTGCCACTCTGAACACTCAAAGATCTGGGCCAACATTTAGAAATTTGTCACGTACACGTGAAGATGGTAAAATAACGTTGGTGAAATGTGACTATTTGCATGGACATTTTTATCCTAACCTCAATAAAACAGGAGATTGTCTGTGTGTCCATCCATCCCGTGTGTGCGCTTGTATTAGTCAGGCTTTCTGCTTCTACAAATATTAACTCAATTCAATTTCTCTTTAAGGTATTCAGAACCAGGCGTGAACTCTTTGAGGTGCAATTTTACTCTTGTGAAGGAGGCCTATTCATGATCAAGTTCAATGTCCAAAAGCACTCTGACCAAGCTCTTGCGAGCATCTGTAGATCATCATCAAGTTTCACGCTTTTAATTTTATACTGAGAGACCGAAAGAGGGACAACATGGATCAGGAAAATATGCAAATCAGAGACGTAATATTGACTATAATAGAGGTTTTTGGGTTATATGGCATATATATGTGTCGTTAAACCCGCCACCACCGAACACAGCAAATTAGTAAGGATTGTCACGAAAAGAAACATGCCAATTCGTTGCTAGTTCAGGCTAACAGAATAAACCCACAATCTCCAACACACCGGTGTGCTGTACTAGTAACTATAATTGGCACGTTGTGTTGAACACAATATTGACTTTTCGATTTAAAGCTTTCGTGACTGCAGGGATTCATCTTCTTGGTTCTTTCGGTAAATTCACGTAGAAGGGACATAATAAAATAATAAAAATATAACATAATAAAATACAATTCTCACGACGTTTCGGCCACAACGCAAGCAGCCGTCCTCAGGTGAAGAACGGGATCTGTCGGAAAGACAGCGTCTGAATGAACACCACCAAGCTTGGCAGCGTATGTGTAGGAGGTGGGGGGGGGGGGTCTCAAAGTCATATTATGCTCGTGTATTATGTAGGATTAGCAGTAATAAAGGGAGGAAGTAGGGTTAGCAGTAATAAAGAGAAAAAGTTTTAGTTTTTTACGTGTTGGTTTGGCTGCTGCAGCTCCTTACTATTAAAATGCCTTCCCTTTATTACTGCTAACCCTACTTCCTCCCTTTATGACTGCTAATCCTACATAATGCACGGGCATAATATGACTTTGAGACCCCCCCCCCACACCTCCTACACATTCCACAAGTAGTGACTAATCCCATATCTGCATTTCCCATAAATATGCTAAATTCCTCTTGATATGCAAATTCCTTTGTCAAGGCGCCCTTCCTCCTACAACCCAGCTTAAATATACGCTGCCAAGCCTGGTGGTGCTCATTCAGACGCTGTCTTTCCGACAGACCTGTTCTTCACCTGAGGACGGCTGCTTGCGTTGTGGCCGAAACGTCTTGAGAATTGTATTTTATTATGTTTTATTTTTATTATTTTATTATTTCCCTTCTACGTGACATTTACCGAAAGAACCAAGAAGATAATATTGACCGTTAAGGAAAGTAAAAAGTTGCACAGAGCGCATAACTTGAAGAGATGATGGCAAATGGATGAGACAGGTAATGGCACGGCAGCCAAAAGAGAGAACACGTCCCAGAGGATGACGAGCATGGAGATGGAGCGATTCAATGAGTTCAGGTGCAGGAGAGAGATGGATTGTTGCATTGTGGGACTGAGGGATGATGATCACTTAGGGAGGTCTTCATCCAGCATGGTTTATGATGAAGATGATTATAATGAAGGGTAAACCTAAGTAGATTAACCATACGAAGAAGGTGACATTATGGCATTGCAATGTGGATATGGATATATATTAGCTTAATTTAGGATTATAAACATATTCGAGAACAGGATAAATTATTCTCAACAGACAAGATGAGTAAAATAAACATATTATGGATAGTAGGTACACAAAATAAATGTAACAAGAAAAATTAGGGAAAGGCATGTTACCGTTTCTTGAATATGTAATTGGCAAACAAGAAGCTGACTAAAAATGTGTTTTGACTGGGAAAATTAAAGGTACAAGAAGCCAAGGAAGACCTCAAAATCAAGTTAAATGAGCAATTTGAACAAATGTACGTAGGTGGGAATATCTCGGCCACGATCGCCCGATGCCTTTGAGAAAGGATGTGGTGCACAGAGAATTAAACTTTCCATTTGTTGTAGAAATACCGATGCAAGCGGAGACATGCTTACCATCGTGTCGCTGCGTGCTGTGTCATCGCCAATGTCACAAGTTAAAAATATATATACCCGCAACTTAATCTTTAAAAAATTATTCACAACCGGGCTGCCTAATTGCATCAACCCAGGTACCTACTGGCAAAATAAACACGTAAGCTCGATGAACCTTGACCCGGTTAAATAAAGAACCATTCTCTAGTGAACATGACAACGTTTCATTTGTATTTCGCTATCAAAATATGATGTAATGGCCTACGGTACAATTACACCGGTAATATATACTAATCTATTGTACACAGCCAGCGACCTTTATTAAGCTTCGGGCATGTCCCCTTTGTCATCAAACACATTTACAGGAAAGATATGGGGACAGCGTGTAGCCAAAACAAAAATACACTGCGTTGAAGAAAAAAAAACACAAAAGAATTGAAGAGTGATAGACAAAGCACTAAATATAATACGGTCAGCGAGTCAGGCCCAGTGGGAGATAAGATAATAAACCTAAAAATAATCCTATTTGGATTTCAACAGCTGGCCTGTGGGTGGGCGAGTGGGTTCCTGACTTGCCCTCAGCCTTTCTACAGCTCCCAAGGGAAACATTTGAGTTTGGGTGCAGTATTCATGCCTGAAAATAGGGTCAAGCAAATGTAAAAGACAAATCTCATGTAAACTTGCTTTTCCATTTGTGCTGGAGTAGAGCACAGAACGCGCGTGTGTGTTTGTTGTTCAGTGTGGCGAGTGGTGGCGCAGCGGTTAGCGCGCTGCGCGACAAACCTGGCGAGCCGAGTTCGATTCCCGCTCACGGCCAACACCAGTGACGATTATCTAAATTGGTCCAGGGCCACTCAAATGAGTACCTGGTGCGGTGTGTAAACATCGCCACTGGGGAGACAAAGACGGCTGGGCGTGGTGCTGGCCACCTACCTTCTAGCGTGCCGGGCCGACCTTCATAGGTGCTTGCTAACAGCACTTGCCAAACAGTCTGTTCAGGCTACACGTTGTGTTTCACGATGTGTACAATCACTCATGACCAACATCTGGATCGCGAAACAGAGTTGTAACAACAGGGTCCTCAAGCATAAACATTGTAATGTCAGTGGCATGGAAACCCCACTGTTAAAAGTAGAAACAATCGCAGACACGGCCAATGTTGAATGTTTCTGTATATATGTTGAATATATGTATTTATGTTGAACATTCTTTCGCACCGTACGTATCCAACCGTAATAATCAGAGATGCAGGGGAAAGGACAACAAACTAAACACAAAAAGCAGCTCTAAAGAAATTAGTTTTCAAGAATGAATGATAATTTTAATGATAATTTTTTATGATATTCAATGATGAATAATCATTATTTCCCCCGCAGTAAAATTAATTTATCTTCACCCCTTCGTGTGTGCCTCAGGCAAACAGAGACCCTGGCCGTAGAACAAGCTGCCTTCACAATCATCTCCACAAACCACAAACGACATCTTTCATAAGAAATCCTTTAACTTTTTTTCTTGATGCTGCTAATCCTGCATAATGCATGGGCATAGTGACTTTAAACCCCTCGCCAAACCTCCTACGCATTTCACAAGTAGTACTAATCGCATATTTGCATTTTCCATAAATATGCTACATTCCTATTGATATGCAAATTATTTTGTCAAGGCGCTCTTCCCCCCTCCATCCCAGCTTAAATAGTCGCTCCAAGCCTGGGGCGTGTCATTCAGACTCTGTCTCCTCGACAGACCTGTTCTCCACCTGAGGACGGCTACTTGCGTTGTGTCCGAAACGTCGTGAGAATTATTTTATTGTTTTATTTTTAATATTTTATTATTTCCATTCTACGTGACTTTACCGAAAGAACCAAGAAGATGAATCCCTGCGGTCACGAAAGCTTTAAATCTAAATTTAAATCCTTTAACGTTAGCAGACGTTTTACCGGTTCCATTCCATTTCCCGGTGTGGCAGTTGAAATAAGTGGGCAGGTTTTTTTGAATCCTAAATCGCACTCCGCCTACCCAAAAGCCTCTGTCCATCCAGCAGTATAAATGTGTGCAGCACAGTCAATCGGCAGGTCCGCGTGTGGTGCGATAAGGGGCCTTCCATAAATGACGTCACGCGATTTTGGACGATTTTTTTACCCCCCCCCCCCCCCCCTAGTCGCACGGCGTCATAAAAAAGTCAGACCCCCCTGAAATATGAGGTCGCAAAGCTCTGCCCCCCCCCCCCCCAAAATAAAATATGCTTCAAATCGCTTTAAACTATTGTCATTGTAGTGCGTATTTAATGTGGCGCTGCACTCTGATGTTGTCGGAGAAAACATTTATTAAAAAGTCTATTTAATTAAGTAGAACGTGTTGTCTATATTTATTTAAAGTTGAGCATTTTTACGTGACGTCACATTTCTCACCCCCCCCCCCTCGTCACACATCGTCACAAATGTCCCCCTAGGTGCGTGACGTCATTTATGGACGGCCCCTAAAGGGTGGGTACTCCCACGTTTACCAAGATGTCGGGCCAACAGGGAAGAGGAAATCTTGACTTAAAGCTTTCGTGACTGCAGGAATTCATATTCATCAGGAGGACGACCGCTTGTGTTGCGATCGAAACGTCGTAGTTTTTTGTTATTTTCTTTCAACCTATCTACGTGACTTTACCGAAAGACCCACAGGATAGGGAAGAGGAAACCCAATATACCCGATAGAAGTGCCCCTCTAGAGCTCCCTCTAGTGGAAGCCCTTCTGCCAGCAGTGGCATGAGCAATCAATTGCAGGGCTGCGCCTTTACCTGCAATGTTGCCGTTCTATTTGCTTTGGTGTCTTACTGGGGTATAACCATTCACCTCTACCACTCCGCTAGCGATTCAATGCTTTTCCATGATTCAGGGTCACGATTCAATCCACACTGGCTTATTTCTTTTTACAGCGGAGAATGTAGCGGCCTCTAGTGGGTGGTGGAGTAACACGGACCCATTACATACAACATACACACATTGAAAATGCATTTGATTCTTACACGACGAACTCAATGCGTGTATCATGAGCTTAACATCGATATTAATCGATGGATTGATTCATCGTTCCACCCCTTGGTTGCACATCCTTAATAAATACACGTATAAGCATATATAGCAGGTCACGTAGAAGGGAAATAATAAAATAATAATAATAATAAAAACACATAAAAAAATAATTAAACATAATTAAATACTTATCTTACTAAATATTTTTATATGTTTTATTTGGATTAGTTTATTATTTTCCTTCTACGTGACTTTACCGAAAGAACCAAAGAGATGAATCCCTGCAGTCACGAAAGCTTTAAATCGAAATATATATAGCAGTTTAAGTCAGCCAATTAATACTGTAAACAATTCCTGCCACTCAGTCCCCTGACATAGCATCTGTCCAATTCATAACCTGTTTATCCAAACCCGCCCTGCCAAGCGCTCTAAAAAAACGCAACCCAAAGGAGTCAATTGCTCCCCCCTTCGCTTCGTTCCCAATGTGAACTCCCCAGAGTGGCATTTGTAGTAAAATTCCAAGGCCACATCAGCGCCGAGACATTTCCTTACATAGATCTGTGATGGTCCTAAAGTTCACATTTTGGGTACACAGAGAAACCTCGCCGTATTTTTTAAATCCTTTATATTAAGTTCGCATGCTTGCTTGCTTGCGTGCTTGCTTGCTTGCGTGCTTGCGTGTTTGCTTGCTTACGACCGTGCAAATCTTTCGGTCGTTTTTTGACCCACTTCCCATGATCCAATCGAGCTGACATTTTCCACACAGACTCGTTGTGCGTGACAATTAATGTTTGTGAAAAAAAATTCCCAAATTGTACACTTTTTAGGCAAAAAAAAATGTATTTTACATATATTCAAATAGAACTCATTCATCGCTTTGGCTGAACGTCACAGTATAAGAGCCCAGAGCGTAACCCCTCCACAGGCCGTGGCGGAGTATCGCAGTTGGTAGCGCCCTCGCTTCCCATGCCAAAGGTCGCGGGATCGATCCCCGCGTCCTCCACAGGTGAATATATTTTTAAATCCTTTATATTAAGTTCGCTGCCACGCATATAAAGGATTTATAGTGAAAAACTTTGTTTTTACGGGTTATACTTATTCTGGTTGCTTTGATGAAATATTTTATGACGCGTATTTCCTTCTTTGCTCGGAGCTTTCACAAACAGGAAGGCTGATATGTCTGTCATGGTTTATCCTTTAAGGCTAGCTTTGGGCTGCATGAGTACGTATTTTTGCGCTTAATCGTGCTTTGTAGATCTGTCATGATCATGATGATCGAAAAAAACTATTACCGTCATGAATAATGTGGGCTTCCCTGCATACACAAGGGACATGTTAAGAGAACAAGTTGTCAAAGCCATGGTCGTCACACCACCAAACAAAATATATTTTCACACTTAATAGAAAGTGAATAAGTTTTTGTAAAAAAACAAAAATAAATAAATAATAGTTTACCATGTAGGGCCCACTGAACTATAATAGCTCTTTTTCACAAGTGACCTGGCCACAAATGATAGCCAATCGAAGTGGCTTATCGCGTGCAAATTTATAGCAGTCAAATACTCTAAACGCATGTTGCTAAATGTGGAGGGAAAACCCGGAGGACCTGGAGAAATATCCATGCCACCACGGGAGAACATGCAAACTCAGGGTTGGGGTCGAACCTACGACCTCCTGCATTCCAGGCGAGGTAGTTAACATTCGTCTGCAGCCTGTACACGGTACTTACAAAGAGCTCTGTTTTTTTGTTGCAGGGAATAACATTGTTTCGGGCTGAGTTTGGCCACGTCTCTACCACACAGTGCCCCATTCTTTGAAAGGACATTTGAGTCTGGCTCGTGAGTTAGACTACTTATTTATGACTATCTATATATATAAAATCGTGCATGTCTGTCTGTCTGTGTGTGTGTGTGTGGATTTCGGACCATACGCACTTTCATTGGACGGCGGTTGCCCCTGGCAACGGATAGCGACGCCTTCGCCGCTTTCATTGGACCTGGCAACGGCTAGCCACGCCTTCACCAAGGGCTGCAGTTTCATTGGACGGCGGTTGCCCCTGCCAACGGCTAGCCACGCCTTCGCCACTTTCATAGGCTCCGTAAATAATTAAATAATAGCCATTACACAGTATTGTTGGAGCGCTGAAGGGGGGGGAAGGCACGCCACCCGTACCCTGCCTCTGCCGGGTGGGCAATTTAGGCCAGGCCGGAGGCTCTGCACGTTACTAGGCCTCGACACCCACCACGCCACTCTGAGGTAAATTCATCAAAGTTTTTCCTACTCTTCACTCCACCCCCACCACAATGTGTGCAATTAATATTACTTTTAAACCCAACGCGCCAAACATCGATTACTTAAATGTTCACTGTACAAATAGTCATTAAGCTGGGTCAGCGTACTGCCAGTCTATCATGTACACTGTAGCCTGCTTATTAAACTCAGTGAGCGTACTGCCACTCTATCATGTACACTCTAGCCTGCTTATGAAGCTGACTGCGTGTACTGGCAGTCTATAATGTGGACTGTAGCCTGGTTATTATAATCGATTCTTTATATGTTCTTTGTACAAATAGTCAATAAGCTGGTTGAGCGACCCCAGTTCGATTCCAACTCACGCCCACCACCGCAGACGATTATTTGAAACGGACCTGGCCCTCCCCTAGGTCCACTCAGCCTCAAACGCGTAACTGCTGTCGTGTGTGAACATCGTCACTGGGGAGACAAAGGCGGCCGGGCATCGTGGATCCAAGTCCCGGGCGAAGCCGGGTCATGTGTATGTGTGTATGTGTTTATGTGTATGTCTGTGTGTCTGTATGTATGTGTGTATGTATGTGTGTGTATGTGTTTGTGTGTGTGTGTATGTATGTGGGTTTTTTTCTATGTCTTTATGTGTATTTCTGCGTGTCTGTATGTATGTGTGTATGTACGTGTGTGCATGTGCTTGTGTGTATGTATGTGTGCGTCTATGTATGTGTGTATATGTGTTTCTGTGTATGTATGTGTGTGTATGTATGTGTGTTATGTGTCTGTGTGTCTGCATGTATGTGTGTGTGTATTGTGTATGTGTTTGTATGTGTTTGTGTGTTTACGCTCGCATTACACAAATGTGTTGCAGGTCTAAGGCGTTCCTTGCGCAGCATTGCCGCTTTATTATTTCAGTCGTTTACTGCCGTACGCACCCTGAAAGTCGTGTGTGTCTGCAGCAAGCGCGTGTATGTGTACCTATGGACGCGCGCGCGTGTGTTGTGTAGGGGGAACGATAGTGTAGTGCTTAGCGTGCTGCCTGTGTCTGTGTGTGTGTGTCTGTGTGTGTGCGTGTGTGGTGTGTGGGGAGCGGTAGTGTAGTGGTTAGCGTGCTGTCTGTGTGTGTGTGTCTGTCTGTGTGTGTCTGCGTGTGTCTGTGTGTGTGTCTGTGCGTGTGTGGTGTGTGAGGAGCGGTGGGTGTAGTGCTTAACGCTACGCTGCGCTACCAACCCGGCGAACCCAGTTCCATTCCCGCTCACGGCCACCACCGGTGACGATTATTTGAACCTCCCCTAGGTCGACTCTGCCTCAAACGAGTAACTGCTGTAGCGTATTAACATCGCCACTGGGGAGACAAAGGCGGCCGGCCGTGGTGGATACAAGTCCCGGGCGAAGCCGGGTAGTACAGCTAGTAAACAAGTAAAGAGCCAGACCCAATGAGCCAAACGCTCCTTTGTCCACATCACGGTGTACATTTTTATATTCCGAGTGTGGCGCATCATGAAGGAGGTCTCAACGGACTCGTTTTGGACTCCAAAGGCTCGTGTTTTAAATAGGGGTCATGTCAAACCACAAACAAGGCCAGTGTTCCATGGACAATGTTATATTTCAACGCTCTTGCAAAGTTATGGTTATGAGCATCCGTGTTATGGACTTTTTTTTAACACAGATTAATATCTGCCAGTGTTTCCATGAAATGTGTAAGCAGTTTAAAAGGTTCTCATAATTAAGTGCAAGGCATGACATTAGGTGTGGAAGCTCGGGGATTTTTCAAAAAAAAAGGCTATTTTGTTATGTAAATAACTGATGTAAGTAGAACATTTAAAATGACTACATACACACACATGCATAAGTCGTAAATGTTTTTCTTTCTGTCCCATTTAATGTTCCTTCTATATTGAGTAAAACCCAAAGCAGACATATAGCTTAAACAGAAATACAATGTGTACATAGACATTTGTGTAAATAAATGAGAGAGAAAAAATCCACGTACGTATTGAGGATAATTATCTTGCATAGGGGGCACGGCTTGGGAAACACAACACTGCAATCTTTAAGAGAAAAATAATTATTTAAATTATATTAATATCTCCCAGTGGTTTGAGCATTTGTTGTGTGACCAAATTTGGCTCATTTGATACGAGCCCCAACGTTCCAAGTTTTTTCCTCGTGCAACACATCAGCCAAAACGGCTTAGAGTGGAGTGAAACTGAATTTGGCAAGATTTTGAGCATATGTGCCGATAAGCACATTGCACTGTACCATGGTATGCCTGCATTTTTTTGGGACTTTAGGAAATACTGATGCAATAATGAAAATAAAAACCGATAGAACAATGCATTTTACAATTCCTCTGACGGAGCCTAAATAAATGGTAAGTAATTTTACGGAAAAAATGTCACATTGGAATAGACTTTTCGGAGACATTTTAATATGATACAGGATTTGAAAATAAAACAGATAGGCAGCCTGTCTAATTTTGTTACAGGAATATAACAAGTCAGCTGAATTATCCTATGTTCCTAACATGCCATGCAGGGAAACAAACACGAGAGACAAAGCTCCACTGTACATCATTTACAGACTGTTAAGGACACTGCTGTTAGGCCAGCACTGCATACAAGGCGAGTTGGGTGCATCCAGCACCTCGCCCGAATCCCTTTAGTCTCCCGAGTGCTGAAGTTTTTACAGCGAACCAGATTAACATTCAAGCCTGAGCTGACCTTGGGGAATACCAGGATCAGTTGAGACATCACCCGACACTGATCAATCAATAAGTCATTATTTCTATAGCACTATTTCGTGAAAAGGATGCCATTCAAAGCGCTGTACAGATAAAAAAAAATTGGTCGGATGAATGGGACGCCTAATTAAACCACAACCAACAACAACCGCCATTCGCCACTAAGTGACGTCACCACGGCGCTTGTGCCAGGCTAAGTGCACTTTAAGGCCACGTGAAGTGTCGAACGCCCACTGGCAGGAGGTCACGGGACAGACCCAGCAGGTGCCATGGATTGACGGACTCAGATGACTGGCCGATGCACCACCTGTGCCCCCTACTGCGCCAACCACAACCACCACAACAACAACATTAGTGCCGTGTCAGGTATACACCGGATTATACGACGCTGCGGGAAGTAAGAAGCAACCCAAGCCAGTGCATGCTGTCAATAACATTATTCCAAATCGTATCAGATTATAAGACGCAACCCTCAACTCTCAAGTTGAAATATTGTACAGGGGAGAAAGCGCGTCTTATTTAATCGGATAATACGCCACCGTAGTTATTATTATTATTTGTGTTTATTTTTGTTGTTGTTTAGTTTGTTGTACTTCCCCTACACCTCCGATTAGCACGGTCGGCTACATATGGTACGAAATAAGTTCAACATAAATACATTTGTAGAGTGCAGTGCAATAAGCACTATGCCACTGAAGGGAAACACACACACAACTTTCGGCAGATACGTATGTACCGTGTATGTTTAATGTACATTGCACAAACGTCAATGGAATGTATAGGCTTCTGGCGAAAGTATTTTGGATGACTCTTGCAAATTTACCACCAGACCCAGAGCTCCCTGGAAATCAGCAGGGGAAAAGTACCTTATTCTTATCACTCTATACCCAAAGGGGGTTTTCAGTGATTTCCAAAAGACCAAAGGATACTTCTGGAACATAAAACTGCATATAACAACAACTTCTGGGTAATGTTAGGTCCCAATTTTTATCGCCTTAGTACGAGGCTGACGACAAATTACGTGTAAACACACGTTTCAGCACTCTGTCTGACAATTGCCAAATTGCCAAGGGTAGTGTCAATGTCAAATAAATCAGGGATTTTATTTATAACCTAGTAAAGAAACATTTAAGCGATGCCAGACGTTGCTTATGGCAACATACATCCACAGTTTCCTCTGAGCCGTGGAGAAATAGTTTCTCACAAATATGGTAAAACGTATTGAAGGCAGGATGGAAAATGCAACGCTTATCGTGATGACTTTACTGTTCACACGTATATTTGTAGAATGCAAGTGCTTTCGTTTATTAGATTTGCCGAAGGATCTGGAAATCATCTTGAATATTCTTAGTATGGCTACAATGTCAGTTGAGTCAAAGCATATGATAATTTATTATGTTAAAATTAAAGCTATTCGAGATTATTTTCTCTCTCTCTCTTAATACAGTGTTGATAGAAACTATAACATTGCGTGTCTTGTTTGTAACATTCGTGATTTTTGGCCAAAGAAAATAAATCCCAAATCCGTTTGGTCAGAGTTACGATTTTCTCTATTCCAGTAAAAATCGAAATGGAGAATTAATTTTTTTGCCTTTCGGTAAAGTCACGTAGAAAATAAAATCAAATAATAAACGTCGTATTCTATTATTATTTGATTTTATTTTCTACGTGACTTTACCGAAACAACCAAAGAGTAATTCCTGCAGTCACGAAAGCTTCGAATCTAGTTTGGAGAATTTCTCTTTTCCACGACCGCATTTATCTAAAGAGACCATTAACTTGATAAGTAATTTTTCAAAAACCGTAGCAAAACACCTTCAAGACAACTTATTTGGGTGGTGATGCTGCTGCATAGGCACTGGTGCCTAGGCACAAGTAACAAAACATCTCAACACATTCATCAATAACACTCTGGTTTTATGAGGGAGAAAATGTATATGTATAATAGGCAATGTTTCAAACAACGTTGCCCATTATATATATCACGCAAATATTTTTTATATCAATATCTATGTTATCTGAAGAAGGACCATTGCCTGAAACGTTGCCTATGATAAATATTTCTTTTCAGGCACCTCTACTACAAACTGTTTTTGGCCGAGAACATTTTTGTAAACGAGAAACCAGAACCACTAGTAAATAACTCCCTGTTCGCATCCAGCACCTTCTGTACATAATGAGAAACCCATCACAACGGGAAAATGTCAAAAACCAGAACTGTACTATGCCATGTACAGATTTTATTAAACCTAAAGCTTCATTTTGAATATTGGTCACGAAAGCCTAAGTGGTAAACTCAGCCTATACCGCTTTGATTAATGTCATGCGTGTCACTACACACTGATGGACCTCCCAGAAACATTAGTTTAAATTTTTTTTAACTGACCATTTAAAGGACAGAAATAAATGAAGTTTCTATTTTTTCAGTCAACCCCACGAACCTCAGACTTAGCGTTCTGCGTCTCAGTTCATTTCTGCTGCAGTCTGGCCAAGAAAAACCCCGAAATTATTTTAAGAGATTCAAGTTCATTCTGTATGAAAAGCTTGCCAAGCCAAACTCGCGCCGTATGAATTTCTCCTCAACCTAGTTTATCCCCTTTATTATTTTACCCTCGGTCAAAGGTAAAGGTGCAGCCCGGCAATTGCTCTCTCACGCCACAGCTGATGGTAGGGCCACCACAAGTGCACGTTCGTGATGGACTTCTCCCCCTAGCACTCACGCAGCCCCTCTTCCCCTGCTCCCCCCCCCCCCTCTCTCCAGAGGTCGCAAACGGGTTTTGATTCCTTACCCGTACCCGTACCCGGCCGCACCAGGGTTGCAAACGGCTACCCGTACCCGGCCGGGTATAGGTAGCCGTATCCTACCCGTACCCTACCCGAAATGAGTGACAAACGGTTACTCACCAGTGACTAACGGCCTACCCGTACCCGTACCCGGCCGCACCAGGGTCGCAAACGGCTACCCGTACCCGTACCCGGCCGGGTACGAGTTGCCGGGTATCGGGTAGGGTACGGGTATCGGGTACCCGATTGCGACCTCTGCCTCTCTCTCTCCCCCCCTTGCCCCTCCCCCCTTTGTTACCTACATAACCACGTGCCACGGCAGCTCTCTCGCCTACTTCAGCAATTTTCTCGCTGTGGTTGTCCCACCTGATGAAGATTGCTTGCGTTGCTATCGAAACGTCGTGATTTGTTTATTTCATTTTATTTCATACCTACGTGACTTTACCGAAAGAACCAAAGAGTATGGATTCCTGCAGTCACGAAAGCTTCAAATCAAGATTGTTGAGACTCACTTAAGAGGAAGCTCTCGAGATCTCCTCTATCCCAGTGGTTCTCAGAGTGCGGATCCCTGGCACCACCATCATTGGTGGTCCACGATGGCTCCTCCAGGTGGTCCGCTGTGGTTGTGATGGGAATGCAGGTTGATCCGGACAGTAATAACAACGTTAATAATACTGGTAGGAACCACCTGGTTACACCAGCCCACAGGGGATTATTGTGTCCGTCCGTCCATCGTGCATTCAAAAATGGGAGGGGTGGGGCTGGGTGGAGGGGAGGGTGGGGAGGGGCTGGGTGGGGAGGGAGGGGCTGGGTGGGGAGGGGAGGGTGGGGAGGGGCTGGGTGGGGAGGGTGGGGCTGTGTGGGGGGTGGGAGGGGTGGGGCTGGGTGGGGAGGGGCTGGTCACCCCGTGGTGCCCTTATAAAACTCAACGTTTAACCTAATCACGCCGGCTTGTGCCCGCCCTCACAGTCAGCCATATTTGGGGAATACACCACGCCGCCGTTGACCCTGGCCATTGACCGAGCAACCAAACGTTCCTACCAGCTCCCTCCGCAGGAATGTGTTACCTTTTGTTTCAGACACTAATTAACATTTTACTCATGATATTTTATTTTTAAAATGAAGTTAGGTAAACTATCCTGATTAAACTACCCTAAGCCTAAGATCTAAATGCGCCCCCTAAAAAATAACCTTACAGCTTCGTAAAAAAAATGTATGTCGTGGTATTGAGAGATAAGCGAATGCGTTGTCACCAGGGGTGGGTGGTGGGTGGGGGAGCTGGGTAGTCCTTGGAAAATGTTTGCATCGGCTGAGCGGTCCGCAGGCCAAAAGAGTTTGAGAAACACCTCTCTAGAAGGTACTCCCACGATGGGCAGGTGTCTTCAGGGATGTGGAAGTGCCTACACTCTCCCCCACCTCGCGCAATCGACTCACTGTGTTATCTTCAGTGTTCGGAGTAATTTGTTTAATTGGGTTATTGAGGGACTGAAGCACACATTTAACGACGGTGTGTTAACAGACAACGTAACCATGCCCACAATGAAAGCTTGTACTTCCCAGGTCACAGCGGTTTGGGGAGGCCTTCATTCAGCAGCGGATTGACCATGGCTCATGATGAATTTTCCACCCTAGCAAAAGTCATAAGTGCCTGGGCGACTCAAACACATGTGGTGTTTGAATAGTCTTATTCTTCATTGATTTAATGTGTTGACAAAGTGGTAAAAAAGGGGTCATGTTTGCGGGTAAAGGCCGTGTCCTTTGATTCGTGTACTTACTAATGTAACATCTCGTGCCATCCAGAATGTTTCTTTCTTCTCAAGGACTGAAATCAGACAAAGAGATTTTTTTTTGGCCAAGGTGACCAGGGAGTGGAGCTTTACAAATGAGAGGGTATTGTGTTTGTTGTGCAAGCACGTGGGACTTGGCATCACGTCGTGAAATTCCGAGCCAGCCCAATGAAAGACATATTCTTAAATTGTAAGTTGTCTGTTCATGCGGTACAGCCCCCTCTCTTTGTTTTGTTTCAGTCTCGTGGCCTCCAGTATCACCTAAGTGTCGAACTCGTATAAATCACTGTTTTAAAACGGATGTGGGATTTTTACAGGTATCAGTTAATTTGACGAGTGAAATGCTTTGCGGTGGTTTTAATATATTTACAAGGTTTTTCACTGCACATCGCCACTTTCTCACGCTCACAAAACCTCTCGGTGAATTTGACATCTGCAGGCTTGCCTATTGACAAACACAAAGTTTGTGGAACAGTAAAACGTATAGTTAGAATGCACGGCCAAATTAGTATGAACACAGAGTCAAGTAAATTACATTTCGAGCAAATACAGCAGCATCGGTATAGGCAATTGTGTGGTTACAAAATTATAAACACACCATGCAATGGACACATTTAAAAAAGTACTCTTTTCACACACACACGTCTCTTTAAAATATCCTCACTCAAATTCATTGATTTCGTTTAATTATGATATACTTGATGTACACATCATATCATGCGTGTGAAAATCGTTCATTTTTAAGTCATACATGTTATAAGTAATTGTTCCACGTGGCTACCAGAAGCACTACAACGCAATGCAACTTAAAAATAAAAATAAAGATTTCAGAATTGAATCGCTAACCCAACACGTGACAAATCAGCGAATCACATGGGGAAATAAACAACAGGTCTATTGCGCAACATATTAGAGCTACCGGTGCAACATCTATAAAACTTCACTCAGAACGCAAAATATGACTGCTCCCAGACTGATAATGTTCGACGCGAATGTTCGACAAATTATTTGGTGATGTTGCGTTGGCACAACGAATAAAAATGAAATATATATAATCTGCAACAGGAAATGGCCTTTCTTAATAGCACATCAGGCCATATTACTTAAACATTATTCGTTATCATTAACTTGGTCGTTTAATTTACAGGGTATTTGTTATCTATGCTATATCACTCATATTAATTATCAGCATCAATTGCTGGTTTGTTCAAACGAATGAATGGGCCAAGCGGGGGCAATTTAACCCACCCCCCACCTCCCTGTGGGAATTTAAAAAGCTAACACACTAGACAGCCAAATTAAACTCGTGATGCTAAAAACACAATTCAGGTGACGGGCAGTCCAAATCAGCATCGGCACAGGAACACTAAACAGACCTCCCCAAAGGTTAATAAATAAAGGCAACTCTGAATAAACAGCCAAGTTAAATTTACTGGCCATTGGAATGCTGAAGAATTGAGTTCACACAATGGATCCTTTCATTGTGGAGGGTGCACAGCTGCCTGTACGGCCTGTGTATACCTTCTCAGAAGCCGTTCGGTGGCCATCACCAATCTTGTCGACAAGATAACCTCCTCCTCATTCTCCCGCACCCTTCAATGTTTTCCTAGACAGCTGTGGCCTTTTGTGCTGCGGCAGTGACCTGGTTAATAGCAACCGCCAGCGATGATGGAGCGGTTAATGGTATGGTGCTACCAGTTGGGTAGATACATGAGCTTATTATATGTAGGGTACACATATATATTCATTGATTCAATTATACTGCCATGCTAATATTCTTAGGTTTTTTTCGGTAAAGTCACGTAGGTAAAAAATTAAATTAATAAAAGTAAAATAAAAATAAAATTAAAATCACGACGTTTCGGAGGCAACACAAGCTTCCGTCTTATTTTACTTTAATTAATTTAAATTTTTACCTACGTGACTTTACCGAAAAAAACCTAAGAATATGAATACTTGCAGTCACGAAAGCTTTAAATCTAGAATGCCATGCTAATGATAACAAATGAATGTAAAGTGTTGTAACCTGAGCACATTATAGGTAGTTTAACTCATTTCATTCTCAGCAGTGGATGGACCAACGCAGCAGTTGTTCATACAGTCTTCCCTGATACTGGTGATCGAGTTTGACTCCCGGGCAAATGCTGTGTGCGAGCACCTATGAAGGGTGGCACGGCACACGAGGGAGTGGGTGGCCAGCACCTACGCCCGGCCGTTTCTGTCTCTCTCGTGGCGATGTTTACACACCGCACCAGGTTCAGTCGACCTAGGGAAGGCCCAGGAACCAGGTTCAAATAATCGTCACTGGTGTTGGCCATGAGCAGGAATCGATCTCGCATCACTGGGTTTGAAGCGCAGCTCGCTAACCGCTACACGCATGACAACATATGCACGCTTATGACATGCATAGGTTTTTAGTAGCAACCCATTTTGGTTACCTGCCTCCTACAAATGAAACCTCATTGCATTGTTTCACCTGCGATATTTTTTATACCACTTTGCAACGTTTTAAATGTTCCTACTTTGCTCTCAAAAAAGAGCTATTTGCCCAAAGCATTCGCTTACCATCATCAGCCATGATCATCCACTGCTTGATGAAGACCTCCGCAAGCTATCATCATCTCTCACAACATCCCGCACCTGCAAACGGGCTGATTTCATTGGTCCATCTCCACGGTGGATGTGCATTCGGGTGCGTTCTATTTCTTAAGGAAATATGCACTGCGCAGTATATTACTGGTAGGAACCTCCCGGTTACACCAGCCCACAGGGGATTATTGTGTCCGTCGTGCAGGAAGGGGCTGGGTGGGGAGGGAGGGGCTAGGTGGGGAGGGGAGGGTGGGGAAGGGCTGGGTGGGGAGGATGGGGAGGGGCTAGTTGGGGAGGGTGGGGCTGGGTGGGGGGTGGGAGGGGTGGGGCTGGGTGGGGAGGGGCTGGTCACCCCGTGGTGCCCTTATAAAACTCAACGTTTAACCTACTCACGCCGGCTTGTGCCCGCCCTCACAGTCGGGCATATTTGCGGAATACACCACGCCGCCGTTGACCCTGGCCATTGACCGAGCAACCCAACGTTCCTACCAGCTCCCTCCAGCAGGAATGTGTTTTTTTTTGTTTCATTTAAAAGGCAGTGTTCTTGGTGATGGACGATGGAAGAGTGTTGCTATCCTGAGCACATTCAAGGTGCACCTTCTTACACGTATAATACTCAGTTAAGCAGGCACATATATGCCTCTATATGTGTGGTATCACTGATCTTAAATAATTGGGGTTTGTTAGGCCATGTCCCAACGAAGCTTATGCAAACATACTTTAAAAGGAAGTGGCTCATGACCAGATCATTCTTGACCCATCTTGACCTTTTGAGGTCCTTCAGCAACAACAACAAAATCCAGTAGAAGCTCATAAAAACACATCCTGTGTCACTCGACACACTATATTACAAGTCAATATAGCAGCGAAATTGAATCACGTATCAAAACACTTGACATCCATACAAAGAGGTTTGTTACGATCGCAATTCCAGACATTGTGAAGATTATCGGATTATTATTCAATATCTGCGGTATTTTAGATATTTTAGCAGGTAACATTTAGTGTTTACTGAAATTGCATTTAATTTAGTTTGCAATTGTGCACAGCACGGAGTGATGGCATTACTCGTTTTTGCAGACGAATCTGCCACTTTATATGGTACAACATGTACCATACGCCAATTACTAAAACTTTGTGTAAATGATGACAAACCTATCTCATGGAAAGGCTCTTATAAGCTATAATATCAAAGGCAAAGTTGTGATTGTGTGTGTCTGTTCAAAATGTTTAGCGTACTTCCCGACATGTAACAAACTTGAAATTTGCCATGTGGGTACTTTCCAGACTGTACACCATGCAAAAATGATAAAAAATACACTTTTGTGTTTTTTTTTGGGGGGGGGGGGGAGCTCAATAATGCACACATTTTTTTGCACGGCAAGTGAGCTGTGACGTCACTTTTGTCACGTGACCCGCGCATGTGGAAGCGTGACGCATTGTAGTGTATCGGGTAGCGCTATGCCGCGCTCTGAACCCGGCGACCCGAGTTCGATTCCCGCTCACGGCCACCACCGGTGACGATTATTTTAACCGGTCCTGGGCCTCCCCTAGGTCTACTCAACCTCAAACGAGTAACTGGTGTGGTGTGTGAACATCGCCACTGGGGAGACAAAGGCGGCCGGGCGTGGTGAATCCAAGTCCCGGGCGAAGCCGGGTAGGAAAGCTAGTAAGCTATAAACAGACATCCCCCTCTTGATTTGTCACATTTCGGGATAGCGATTCAATTCTAAAATCTTTCTTTTTGTACGTCGCGGCGCAAAGTGGTGCCTCTCGTGGCTGCAGGGGTCACGCCAACTAATTACATGCAGCATGTACGACTCAAAGTTGAATGATTCTCACAAATCTGGCTGTTGCCTGATGAAGCTAGTTGTAATTATTGGCAAAACGTCGTACTCAGATTGTAAATGTTGTGGCTTTCCTCTCCAACACACCAGTGTGCTGCACTAGTAACGAATTGGCATATTCTGTGTATGTGGCAAACCTTACTAATTAGCTGTGTTGGGTGGTGATGGTTTTGACAACACATTTATATATTTACGCGATCTAACCCAGAAAACATGTATTATGAATTAATATCGATTTGTCTTTTTTAATTTTAACCAAAGGATGTGTTCTACACAGACTTCATCGATATACAAATTAAAAGTACCATACAGACCATGTCCTTTGCACGGTGTGTTCATAATTGTGTAACCATAGAATTGCCAATATGATACTCTGTCTTCATACCAATTTGCTGTTCATCCTAACTATACATTTTGCTTTTCCGAAAATGTGTTTTTTTATATGTTAGGCAGCTTACGGATTATTATAATTCATCTTACTCGGAATACTGTTCCTCATTCTCCTCTGTCTCCATGCAACAGGACACATCTCAATGGCCACTCACCTGAGTGAACGATTGAATGGGTGCTTGTGCTAGGGGCCCAATTGACATATGGGTGTATGACTCCTTTTAGTTGTACATTTGTTTTTGTGGAGTGAATTTCTTCACAAGTCCTTTATTGCCAATTATAAGTCATGTCATCAAGTCGATGTGATTGGGCAGTTTCGCCTTGCACGCTTCAACGTCGCCGCAAAACCTTAGAATAACGTGCGTATGGGATCTCAGAAGAATGTTCAGCGGTATTTTTTTTTTTTGGGACTCAAAAGGCTTGCCAGTGTTTAAGGGCAATGGTGCCAGACACAGGGCTGCGACGCGGGTTCAAGTGGCTCGTGTTAACACAGCGGTACGAGAGGGCTCGTTCTACAGCCAAACAACAACCTTGAATTTAGCTTTGCCGTCACTGGCTCTATGGCTCCTCCGAGCCTGACCTCCGCATTCCTCAGCAGCGGCCTCGTGAGCTGCAATGTATACAACGCGAAGTCCGTGCCGCGCGTTACAATTTCCGTCACCGCCCCAAGAAAAAACAATGGAAAAAATCTTCACGCAAATATGTGCTTAAATGGGCGAAATACTCGCCCAACTTAAACAGCTAACCAATACGCATTTTTTTCGATTTAAAGCTTTCGTGACTGCAGGGATTCATCTTATTGGTTCTTTCGGTAAAGTCACATAGAAGGGAAGTAATAAAATAATAAAAATAAAACATCATAAAATAATTATCACGACGTTTCAGGCCACAACGCAAGCAGCAGTCATCAGGTGTTTTATTTTTATTATTTTATTACTTCCCTTCTACGTGACGTTACCGAAAGAACCAAGAAAAATAATACACAATTATTTTACTATTATGATTATTAATGATGTAAGTGTGATTGGGTCACCATATTATGGACCTGGTGATCTGCATTTGATTCCGAATCACATCAGCTAACATCAGTGGCGAGTCATAACTGAGCTCGTCCTGGGCTCTCCTTCACCAACCTGCTTTATGAACGGCTGTACATTTCATCGTCGGCCACAGTCATTCCACCGCTGGATGAAGGCCCCCCCCCAAACCTCTGCCATCTCTCGTGATTTGCGTTGTCATCGCGATCCATGGGTAGATCGCCCATAGGTTGTCCACTGCACATTTTGTCACTTGTTTCCACTTTCCTGTCTTGTGCGAATATGCCCAAGTAGTGCAACATCTTTCTGGCACCAATCTCGTATGATGCCATCGTCAAGCCATTCTCTGTCAGGTCTTTCTCTCTTTTGCTGTTGTCCGTACTACGTATGTGCCCAAATAGTGCCACTTTCTTTCTCACCACTGCCTGCATAAAGTCCTTCTTTTGCGTGCAACCTTTTCATTACTTCCATTTTAGCGATTTAAAGAATACGAATTGTACACGTCTTAAATACAGGTAGTGCGAACGTTATTGTGAGGGTCCGAGGTCAAAAAATATCTGAGCTGGCAGACAAAACATGGCTCCCAAAATGTAAACGCAAGTGAAATACAAGGCAGATTTTGACTTCTTCTTGGTTCTTTCGGTAAAGTCACGTATAATGGAAATAATGAAATAATAAAAATAAAACATAATAAAATCATTCTCACAACGTTTCGGCCACAACGCAAGCAGCCGTCCTCAGGTGAAGAACAGGTCTGTCGAGAAGACAGAGTCTGAATGACAGACCTGTTCTTCACCTGAGGACGGCTGCTTGCGTTGTGGCCGAAACGTCGTGAAAATTATTTTATTATGTTGTATTTTTATTATTTCATTATTTCCATTTTACGTGACTTTACCGAAAGAACCAAGAACATGAATCCCTGCAGTCACGAAAGCTTTAAATCGAGATTTTGACTTATTCATGATCATCGTCAGCGTCATCATGGATCTGGCGGTGATGTTGCACCACAACAGTTGTAGTCTGGTGGGCAGAATAATTTTCAACAAGGGATTTTGGTTTAAAGCTTTCGTGACTGCAGGGATTCATCTTCTTGGTTCTTTCGGTAAAGTCACGTAAAAGGGAAATAATAAAATAATAAAAATAAAACATAGTAAAATAATTCTCACGACGTTTCGGCCACAACGCAAGCAGCCGTCCTCAGGTGAAGACCAGGTCTGTCATGTCTCCCCGACCTGCCCGGTGTTTCAGCTTGGAACGCTTGGGCTTACTTGTTTATCAGTGAGTGAAAGCAATATTTGTTATTACTCTATTAGGTGTGTGTGTGTGTGTGTGGTGAGAGCAAGCCATTTCAGGGCTGCATCTTTGCCTTTCCTCCATTTTAAAACGTATTGTGAAAATTACAGGTGTTATTACCTAATGAGCGGTGAAAATGTATCGAAACGCTGCATGCATTTTTGTTTATATCCTAACAGACTGCCATTGTACAATGGCTCCAACTGAAAAGCATTTAATCATTTTTAAAACACAGCTGTAGTTTGCAGATTCCTTGCGGAGGCCATGCTATAATTACATGATTGCTTCCCATTAAACAGAAAACCCAGTAGGGACTACTGCACATGTTCAATCCCCGGCCCTTTGGGGCCATCACGAACACACTTTACACGGCAGCCAATGTTGTGTGTCCATACGTACTTGCATTGACTTTAAATACTCGTGTCAGTTTTGCGTTCGTTTATTTTTCTATCTACATTGGGGGGGAGTGATGCCACGGTGGTTGGTGTACCGCACCTCTGGCTTGGAAATTTGAGATCAATTTCCAAATACAGCCAAGATTAACCATGGCTAACCATATCTGGCTTGTACCATATATATGTGTGCGTGTGTGTATACAATTGAACAAATTCCAAACTCTTCAAACTCTGTAGATGTGAATGCTGTTGTATTAATAGTGAGAAGCCTGTTGAGATTCAACAGCATATGCCTATTTGTGGCATGATTTTGAAAGAGAGCTTACCTCATGCACCAGATCATAAAAAGCAGTGCCAATTATCCGAATTATCAGTACATTGTTTGGTTTATTTCAACCTCATTCTCATAGTATCTACCATCCGTCCAATGCCACCTTCTTCTGGCCTCTTGTAGCGGTGGGCTGTATTAAATGAAGTCGCGGCTGCTGTGGTCTCGCCCACAGGCCATGGGTTCCCCACCTCTGCTACAGATGTTAACTGTCTCACCAGGTATACAGGAGGTGGTGGGTTCGATCCCAATCCTGACGCCTGTATATTTGGAGTTCGCATGCTCTCCCCGTTGTCGCATGGATTTTTCTCGCGGTTTTCCGGTTTTTTTCCTTCCACTCTTTATAATCAACATGCGTTTCGATTATTTGGCTGCTATAAATTTCCACATGAATAAGCCACTTCATTGGGCTATCATTTGTGGTCAGGTCGCTTCTAAAAAAGAGCTATATAGCTCAGTGGGCCTGGAAAAATATAATAGAATGTCACACTTGTTAAAGGAATGGCTGGTTAAATTTCGATTTAAAGCTTTCGTGACTGCAGGGATTCATCTTCTTGGTTCTTTCGGTAAAGTCACGTAGAATGGAAATAATAAAATAATAAAAATAAAACATCATAAAATAATATAATAAAAATTTCTAAAATAAAATAATTTATTTAATTATGTTGTATTTTTTTTTTCCATTTTACGTGACTTTACCGAAAGAACCAAGAAGATGAATGGCTGGTTGTCCCCAACTTGCTTCCACGAGTTAACTTGGCATGTGCTGGACACGTGGGGACTCCCATGCTTTCACAGGTAAAGGATGAATAATCTTATTCTTGGTTATTTCGGTAAAGTCACGTGGAATGGAAATAATAAAATAATAAAAATAAAACGTTATAAAATAATTCTCACGACGTTTCGGCCACAACGCAAGTATCCGTCCTTCAGGTGGAGAACAGGCCTGTCTGAGGACGGCTGCTTGCGTTGTGGCCGAAACGTCGTGAGAATTATTTTATCATGTTTTATTTTTATTATTTTATTATTTCCATTCTACGTGACTTTACCGAAAGAACCAAGAAGATGAATCCCTGCAGTCACGAAAGCTTTAAATCGAAAGATGAATAATCTGTTACCTTTAGAACACACAAAGTCAAAGTGAAGCTTAACCTTCGAGTATGGGACAAGGGGCAATACAGAGGAGGATTACAGGTTTACACTTGAGCCCAATGGAAAAGTAATCTGAAATGTAAACTAAGGATTGTAATCAGTTTACAGATCTTGCAGCAGCATCATAGATTGCCTGATTGATTGCTTAATCTGCAGTATACATCGGAAGTGGATTATGATTTGAAATTTCACTTCCCAAAAGTGTCAACATACAAGTGAAGAGTTAAGTGGTGTACAGTAAAATTCTGGGGAACCCACTATTACTCGCAACAATCGTTGAGCAGGTATACTTTACAATTCACATGTGGAAATTATTGAAAAATTTGTAACTTTAAGCAAATTCTGTAATGAAACAAGGAGGCCATACCACGAGCAGATGTGTGGCCTAAGAAGGATGATTTATAAAACTATTTCTGATTTCAAGCATTGCGTACGGCTCAGTGAACGCATATTATTTCGCGGTGTTGTGGTTTTGGCTGCGTGTGTTCTGCAATGATATGGCCGATTGACAATAATTACACCAAAGGTCAATCTTTCTTCAGAGCAGCTGAAAATTATTCCAATTGGGCAATTGGGGATTAACAACCTAATTTCTTATTATTCATTATAATTGTTGGGTTTGCCAAGCGGACGACTGCACAGCGTGCTGCCACTTATACAAGAACACTCACATTTGTATCGAGGC
The DNA here is from genome assembly GCF_015708825.2 of Lethenteron reissneri. Classification (NCBI taxonomy): domain Eukaryota; kingdom Metazoa; phylum Chordata; class Hyperoartia; order Petromyzontiformes; family Petromyzontidae; genus Lethenteron; species Lethenteron reissneri. The sequence continues at coordinate 8,344,614 of NC_083825.1, read as the reverse complement.
AGTGCACACAGGTGAATGTGGAAAACTAATTAACATTGCACACAGTCATAATAGTGGATCATTATTTATTGCAGTTTATACTCAACGTTGAGTTCCTGCAGACGGCAATGCACATCGTACTTTCATAACATTTTTCATTAACAAAAACCACAACTGCATAAACAGCACACAAGGTAGAGTGTGCAGTGGGCATGGAGCCGTGCAGAGATCAATCGGTTAAAATGTATTTAAATGCTCAGGATGCATGCATCATATTATTCTTTCGAGAGTCATTTTTTTGTTATATATCTCTTGTATTAATTAATATTTGCCACTGCTGGTGGAACGGCCGACATTCCAGGGAGTTCTTCGAGATGACCTGAAGTTTTGGAGGAAGTGGTAGTACCCACACTGCACCCCACCACAGTTGACCTGCTGCTCGACTGTGACGCACCCATTCATACCGCCGGGTGGACAAAGGCAGGGGCATTGAAGAAAGGTGCGTCATTGTTTCATCTGCCGCGCCAGTGCGCTAACCATTACCCCGTGCGAAATACGTGCCTGGAAACACGACTCCAAGATATGAGTGTTTCTCAGCTACATGTTGAAATGTAGACACAAAACCTTCTACCCAGTAGCAGTTTGGTTCGTTGAGTTACTTTTGTTGCTGTTTGGACATTAGTGTTGAGCGGTCGGTGGACATTAGGCCTGCGGACAAATCTCTCTTCGGGCAACATTGCCATGAAAAAGAAAGGTCCATGGAAGCCTTTTTCAAACAAGCAAAAAAATACCCAAATAAGGTATGCGATTGGAACGTAAATCTGCAGTTAAATAACACTGGAGAAATAAATCAAGAGCTTAAACGATTCCTAATGTCAACAGCATTTGAGGGAAGAAAATGATCAAATGCAAACTGACCCACGACCCCCATTTGACCTCACCGTAGAGGGCACATGACCTTATATGTCCCCGAGCCCTAGCAAGATCGGCCCGTGTCAGCGAGCCACATCTGTTAGCACGTCAACAACAGACAAGACGAGTGGTAGGGCCTCTTCTTTCAAAAGCCGCCCCTTCCATCGGAGTCTCAGCCCGCCTGCCCTAGTTGTTTTTTTTTCCCCTCAAAGAGCCTCGTGCCATGTCTACGAATCTCGAATAAATCTTCTGGTTGAAAAATAAACGGCATGCCATGTCACGAACGGTGGTCAATCGTTCAGGCAACAGACAGGCTCAGTCGCTCTTAGCTTCAGGAGGTCAGGCGCATTGCGGGTGCTTTGGTCATAGGCTCAACAGAATATAATGGGGAACCTTAAATGTATATTTCAGTTTTAAATGAAAAATACCTATAAAAAGTAGGTAGATTATTTATATAGTTTTCTTTATTTAATCCACTGCTGGGCGAGTGCCACCTCACACCATGTTGGTCACAGACGTTTTTTGACCATACTTCACCACACTGGTGAGTGCGGGTTTGGTGACGAGGGTCGGTGCCCAGGACTGGCTCAGAGATCCCTCGCCATTACATGTTAGCCATGGCTGGGGATTAAACTCACTTTACCAGGTTTATAGCGCAGTGCACTATCCACTGCGCCATCCCTCCCTCTCAATTTAACGATGTTGAAATGTTCATTGGCTGCCTTGCCGAGACATTTTAATAAGAGGTCGAAATATGGAAGCTGCGAAAGTCTGCCTTTTATTTGTTAAGACCTTTCATTCAATAGACACGTCGCTCTGAATTGTTTCAATTATCACATTAATGTTCTGAAACGGCAACCGAACGTTCTGTATCATCACGAGAACTACTTCTCTCTTTTCCCCCTTCTTCAAATATTTTTTCTTACAGTAGCAAATACATCAGATGCCTTACATCGCACAAATGTCACTGGCGGCGTGCCCGAGTACACAGACAGAACTGTTTGTGTACTTTTTCACGTAGTCTTCTCGAACGCGCTTCAGGTGGGCTGTGACAAGGGGCATCGCTAAGTCCGCGCCTCGTGGCTATTGTCACAAATCCTCATCGCTTAATGCTGCAGCTAAGCTGGCCAAGCTGCGGTGCATTCCTCTACCCCCCCCCATCGCTCCACTTCAATCCCCACCTAAAAGGTTTGTAGCTTTCTGAAGATCACACACGCACGCATAAGAGCAGTAGGCAAGCTCTTCAGCAGTCATGCGTACGACTTGTACAAATCCTGAAACGTTCCTTTAATGCTTCTCACCCGGGTGTCGCTTTTGTTAAACGATGCATCGCTTACTCAGCCTGCCCTGTTTTTTATTTATTGATGCAGAGGAATTCACAGTGGATTCGTCCAGCGTGTGTTCCGGGTTGGACCGTGCGTTGTTCGGCACGGTGTGCAAAGTTTCGCTCCACATTTTGGCAGCTTCATCAACGACTGAACACGGTAGTTTGAAACGTCGAACATCATGCTGAACAACGCACAAAAAACACATCGGAGAGATGTACGGTACAACTGCGAAAACCTGAGCAGGTCGTATTTTATCGCTCGTTCTCTCGTGGAATAACTGTTGAATGTTGTTGCTTTTATTTCAATAAATATTATTATTTAATCTTTTACAACATATATAATGAAGTTACATTTTCTAAGGTAACGCATTGCAGATATTCTATAGTATTTACTCATCGCAAACCAAATCTTACCTTTTATAACACTGGCAAACATTTACACGTGATTATCTGTTGCTGAGATCACCTGTATTCTCAAGAGCGTATTCCCACAATGCACAGGGGAGACTTGATAAAGCCACTCGTTTTTCACGAACGGCCGCGTGACTCACAACGTTTGGAATGACGTGAACAAAAACGAAGAGGAGGACAACCGGTGATCCATACAGCATCTACTGCCTCTTGGGATTGGTTGATAAAAAAAAAAATAAGAGCCGGGTCGGTATAGGTCCCGAGTGGTAAAGTAAAATGTGGGTATGCCTACCTCTTCCAATGTTGGCATCTGGTCAAGGTGAAAGAATAGACCAAATACCCTCTGCAGTTGTCTCGAGTATCAGAATCTGTATTTATCCTGGAGAAATCTGATGAGCTATGAAGCTCTTTTTCATAGATGTCCAGTAGTGCTTGGCACAAATGAACCACAATACATTGCTGATTTCGTTCAAGGAGCATAAACCATCATGCGAACTCCGGTCATTCTTGCAGTGGCTTTTGGCGAACCATGGAACAAAGACCGTCACCGCATCACGCGCTTTCAGATGCGCTTCTGTGGCCATCTGGAATGCTCTTCCTTCCATAATTATTAAGCCACTAGAGCTATGCACTTCATATGTCGATTTAAAACTCATTTATTTAGACCTGATTTTTTTGTGTTTAGTTTGTTGCCTTTCCCCCGCACCTCCGATTAGCACGGTTGGCTACCTAGGGTGCAAAAGAAGTTCAACATACAGACATAGGAGCCGGTCAGAAAGTTACAGTAGATGGTCCCTTCTGCCAGCAGTGGCTTGAGGAAGCCATTTCAGGGCCACACCTTGACCTACTGGGGTTAGAGGTCGACCAATCGGGTACGTCGACCAATCGGGTACGTGTGCTGACCTGCGAATGTTGAGAGTGAGGTCATCCCCGCACGCCTTGATCTTGTTCTGCGCCTCCAGGTGGGTCAGGTCATCTGCGTCGGAGCCCTCGATGCTCAAGATGACATCGCCCTGCAACCATTCCAGCCAGAGCCGCCTTACTGCCAGCTGTGATCTGCACAGTAGAGAGAAGGGGGGGTGACAGACAAAGCTAAGACACCTCCAATTAGCACGGTTGGCTATGTACGGCGCGCAAAAAAGTGCGATAGAGGAAGGTGGAGAAGAGACGAAAATGAGAGCGATATTGAGAGGTGCAGATAGCTAACTATTTACTAACCATTGTTGATTTTACCAGGTAAGGCCCACTGAGCTATCCATACAGCTCTCTTTCAGAAGGCCACAAATGATAGCTCAACGAAGTGGCTTATCGCGTGGAAATTTATAGCAACCAAATAATCTCTGATACACTAAGTGGGACAGAGAGATAGGGAAACAGACATTTTGAGACACGCGCAGACAGAGTGAGACATATGTAGGTGTTGATCAATAATGGGAAGCAAAGATAGTGGCTGAAAGAGGGAAAAACAGCCACATGAATTCATCACCGATCATTTAAAGGGTTCAGGTAACTGCAAATCATTGCGAACTGCCAGTCAATCTGTTTGCAATGTATTATTCAAAATGGCAGTTTAAATAAGAGACTGCAACGTGCCACATTAAAGACTTGCCGAACGACGAGCTGTAAAGGTTTGTGTGTGACCTGAATGGCCACCTGTAAAGTGACGCTTCGATATGCAAAACATCTCTTTACTTTTAAGCACATAGTCAAACATCAAACAGTGATAAAAAAAACTATCTCCAGAGAAAGCATTCTGGTTTCCACTGGAAATGGATGAGCATTGAGCTCATTTCACTAACTGGCAATGCAAACGCATCCACGTTAAGCGAGAGAACTAATGCTGTAATAATGTCTTTATATTACGCGATGCCGATATTAATGGCGAGCAATATCTAAATCAGTCCTGGTGACCCAAACCCACCCTGTCACCCCCACCTTCACCAGACGCTGTGACCAGCTCGGTGAAGTATAGTCAAACGAGCCCCTTCACTGACATGGTGCGGTGGAGGCCTTCATGCAGCAGCAGTTTAGCAAGGGGCTGCAATTTCTATTTACAGCTTTCGTGACTGCAGGGATTCATCTTCTTGGTTCTTTCGGTAAAGTCACGTAGAATGGAAAAAATAAAAGAAAAAACATAATAAAATAATAATAAAAAAATTTTAAATAAAACATAATTAAATAATATTATTATGTTTTCTTTTTATTATTTTATTATTTCCATTCTACGTGACTTTACCGAAAGAACCAAGAAGATGAAAGGGCTGCAAATTAATATTACCCTTCGACTGCGATGGAGCAAATTATCTGAAGAAAATAAAGATACAACAAAGATGTTCCATGCCAACAGAAAAAGACTGAGGAATGACAGTACTCTAACAACAACAAAACAATTTATTTAATAAACATTAAAACATAAGAATGTATGGAATGTGAAAAAAGCCCTTTCTCTTGACCGGATTTAAAGCCGGGTCTCTCAAGGCGAATGGCGATAAATCCTGGGTAAGGCAGGCACACATCTCACGTTGAAAATGTGCCCGTGTTTGCCAGTCCTATGCACACAATGCGTTTTTTCCAAGGGTGGAACATACCCTAGCATGGTTCGGAACAATGGCCGAGTAAGATTTGCTCATTGCGTCAACCACAGTAATGTATATTGCAGGGTGTGCAGAGCACAGACCAACCCCAGGCATTTGACCGATGTGCAATGTTCAATTGTAATGCAACACTACTGAATGTCCAACTCCTCAACGCGACGCATTCCATCTGCGATTCACGTTACCTTGTCTCTTTCCACTCACCCGGATGACTATCATTCATTGTTAAACTAATTATTTGATGATGATGATGATGTTGCTGGATGCAGTGGTGCAACAAACAATAACACTGTAGCCTAATAGGGTTTTTCCCCTTTTTTCTGGCAACAAAACTAACACCATTTGCAAGGAATCATGCTTACATTAACCACAATACTTGCAGTCAAATGCAAACAAAAAACAATACTCTGATAATATATGCATTGTCTTTCAAACTGATTGGTCCACATCAGAGACAGCTTTCTTTAGAGCCTGGTCTCATATGGTGTTCGACCAGATGACGCCAAAAGGCGCACAGTTCAAAGACAACGCACTACCAGAGTAATGAGAGCTCGAGGTGAGCAGCTACATCATGGGACCTCCTTGTTTGCATTTGACTGCAAGTATTGTGGTTAATGTTAGCATGATTCCTTGCAAAAGGTGTCAGTTTTGTTGCCAAAAAAAAGGGGAAAACCCCTATTAGTATATTTTGGTACTGGCAAAGGAGGTCCCATGAAACACTGTAGCCATCAAAGCAAAACAATAAACGATATATTTTATATTTTTACCAGGTAAAGCCCACTCAGCTATACAGCTCTTTTCCAGAAGCGACCTGGCCACAAGTGATAGCTCAACGAAGTGGCTTATCATGTGGAAATGTTTCGCAGCCAAATACTCTCAACGCATGTTGATTCTAAATATGGAAGGAAAAACCGCAGGACCTGGAAAAACCTCTAACACGACCACGGGGAGAGAGACACGCAAACTTCAAATATTCAGGCGTAAAGGTCGGGATCGAACCCACGAACACATGTCTACCAGGCGAGGTAATTAACATCTTACCACTGTGGGCACCCATAATAGGTGACGTTCAAGACAAAGGTCATTCTTCATAGAGCATCCAGTTATTGTTTTTCTGAAAAAGCGCTACATTTGTGTTGAACTGATTATTTGGTCATGCTGTGTTGGCAGTGGTGCACAAAGCAAAATTAATAACAGCACATTTATGTGCCATGAAAAAGGTGCATCATTCGAATTATCCCCTTTAAATCTTTTTTTTCTTTTGAGGTCAAAGTGTTATTGACGAATGTGTATTTTTTGGGGGAATTTGTTTTGGCTGCGTTGAACATGCCCTTAACAAGTGTACTTACCTTGCTGAGACATGTCAGCCCAGCAAGTTGCACAGCATACAAGGTTCACTGTTTAAATGTCAAGACAAATACTTCCTGATGAGAGGTGGTGGTGGTGCCACGTGTAAAGATATTGTTGAGTAGCAAACTGAGATGATAATAATAGTTAATTATTATGTTGATAATGATGGAGAAGATGACGATGACAATGCATACATTATTCTGAGGCAAAGATATAAAAAAAATTAAGCTATGTAATGACAAAAAAATATTATCTAAACTTTATGGCAAGCTGACCCTTCGTTTAAATATATTATTTGGTCAATAAATCAATCAAACTTTATTTAATATAGCGCCCTTCACAATGGTGCTCAGGCTCATTCCTCAAAATAATAAGCATATGATTGGCATACTCTTGGCTTTTTTTTTAGGTAAAGTCACGTAGGTAAAAAATTAAATTAAAAGTTAATAAAAGTAATAATAGAAATAAAATAAAATAACAAATCACGACGTTTCGGAGGCAACACAAGTCTCCGTCATCAGGTGGGACCATCACAGCTAAAATTACTGCATCTAGAATATGATTGGCAACGTTGCAAGCAACAAACATGCCCAATTTATACTGTCCATAGAGAAGAGACTTCAATAATCCATTGCTGATCTTATCCGTTGGCTTATGGGATGAGCCTGCTAATGTGTAAACGGTTTTCTTGCCAGTGCCCGTCAAAGTAACATTAGCAAATAAGCACTAGCTGAAAGACTTTGTGAAAATATATATTTGTTAGTTTCTCAGCCTCCCAGATCTACGTTTCATTTATTTTCCATGCGGAGATAATACATTGAAGTTGACGTATTTATTTTTGTATATATCGCTGATAATGGTCGGACTAGATTGGTAAGTATGTTTTTAAGCAATATTGTTGTTTTGAGCTGACAATCCATGGTGTAGAGAGAAGACACTTATCGAATAACATCTGGCAAACCGGCAGTATTTATTTAACACATATGACTGCTAGCTAACAAGGCACAAAGGGGGCCTAAACTGGTTCTGAGTTTGCACACTCATTAACACGGCTCTGGAAGACTTACAGACAAAGAGACTGCCATATAAAGACACCGCGTAGAATAGTATCCCAATCGGTAATGTGACATCGCAACACGAGCTGCACAATCACTGAATTACACCGGTCACGTGTGTGTTCTCAGTGCCCCTTGTTTGACGTTAAGATTCCGTGTTTGACGTGAGAAACGAAGTGAATATGTTAAGCCCAGCCCTGAAGCAAAATGCTTAAGGGTCTGACCGCCAAAGCAAAATTACAAACATACACAATGGTATTTTAAGGTTGTTGTTTTTTATATACGTTTAAATTTTACATTTATACTTTGCATTTATAGTTACGATGACTTAAACACACTTGGACATGTCATTTTCGTTTTAAAAGAGAATCTGCATGATCAGGAAGTATTTCTTTGGTTTTTGCTTGTTCAACTAATCTATATTTGAACTCATTTGCAGATTATTATATGGAGATATATATGCATTTGTCCCTTACCTAACTGAAGATAGGCTTCATCGTCTTGGTTTTTTCGGTAAAGTCACGTAGAAGGGAAATAATAAAATAATAAAACATTAAACATAATAAAATAATTCTCACGACGTTTCCGCCACAACGCAAGTAGCCGTCCTCATGTTGTGGCCGAAACGTCGTGAGAATTTTTTTATTATGTTTTATTTTTTATTACTTTATTATTTCCCTTCTACGTGACTTTACCGAAAGAACCAAGATGATGAATCCCTGCAGTCACAAAAGTTTTAACTCGAAATTTGAAGATAGGCTAACAACATTATCAGCAAAAGGCAAAATTCCTAGTATTACCAGACTGCTGTTGCAAGTCCTGTTTGTGGTCTACTATTAAGGCCGGCAGAGCAAACGAGATGGTGGTGTGGCCACTACCACGCCCTCACTTCCTTGACCTCTCTCATGCTGACGTAGACACTGTCCACGCGATACTCATTTGAGGCCGAGTCAACCTAAGCTTGAGATATCACCCGCCACTAATGACAGCCATGAGTGGGAATTGAACTCGGGATACAGTGGTTAGTAGTGATGTACACGAACAACTGCACTACCATTCCCCACGTCCAGTATATTAATATATGAGCTTGAAATATTTTGTGGATTATATGACGCACTTCAAAGAAAAATGGTGTGGTTGGATCTTGCTATCCGGCTTATAAGCCAGGGAATACATTACATACAAACATACGTACAAATACGTTGATTAAAGTATCGTCTTTGTATTGAAAGACATTGTGAATAAAACAAAAAGAAACCTATCCCTGCCTCAAGTGAATTCACATTTCGCGGCAATTATTCATCAGCCGTTCAATAACACGAGGCATGCTGCACGGCGAGATTACTAACAGCATTCTCTCTCTGTGGCTGATGGACAGTGTAATCATAGCAAGGACATCTGAGCACTTCTATTTCAATCAAATCCTTCTGGGTCTCTTTAATGCCAAGAGCCATCCGTGACCTTCTGTTGCCTGACAACCGCCACCTGTATTTTGAGCCCCTTTTGTGTTCCGAGTTTCGTAATCTGCCGACAGAAATACAACGAAATTACAAGTTTCGCACGGTACTTTTTTTTAAAAAACAATTAGGCCAAATATGCCACTGCTTTCAAGTTAACTTTCAAAATGTGCCTGTTATTGCTTGTTAAACGGCGGTGTCGTAACGTGACTCTGGACCCACAGGTTTTTTGGGGTCGATTCATGTGTCCGCTGCTGCCTGTTTGCCTTGCTTCTGATTCACAGCGAGAATGCACCGATGCCCCCCAACGACGACAACAACAACAAGAGCAACAATAACAGCGCCGGGACATCTCCAAGGTGATGCGCGGTGGTTCAGGCATTCACTCCGGCAGATGTTATGGCAACCGTCATTTCGCTTCCAGCTCTGGGAATTCCCAGCAACTTGGGTGCGAAACGTCGGACATCATTCCCGCGTCTGAAGACTGCGCGATGCACAACTGCGAAACCCCTTCGCAGCAATGACACGGAATGAACTGCACGTGTGATCCCCAAATAAGACTTGCAGAGTATCTGCTAGTCACATATGTGCGTGCTCGAGATAGCATGTGTCATTTCATTGTGTGGGGCCCCGATACATTCATGCGTTTACCAGCTGCAGACCACACGTACGCATGTGTGTGTGAGGGCGTCTGATAAGAGAGGACTTCATTGTGAATTGGGCAGCCCCTTGCGATAAACAGCACTGTGGTGGTCATTCCCTCCATCCCCGTCAAGAAAAAGAAGTGTTTACATCCAGCACGAGAGTTAAAAGTAGAGTGGAGAAAAAATGGCACAATTCTCACACGAGTGTCCAAAAGAAACGCACCAATGTTTACGCTCGAGCTTCCGATGGAGCAGCGACCTAGTTTATACGTTCAGGACTTGAACTAACACAAGGCAGTGTCCAATGTTAATATTTGAACGCTACGAGGAAACATTCGCAACTATAATTCATATCTACGAGGAATGTGATGATTCGTTGTTTAAAACGTATTTTATTACGAGCAAGATACTTGCAATAAATTGTGCGTCTAGAAATATTGACGTGCCATTAGGCGAACGGAACGAATGAGACGGAGCCAATGAGATGAAATGTACCTTTGACAGACAATGCAATTGAGATGGTTACAAACGAAACAAAAATAACACTGGTCAACACACTTTTTTCTGGCATAAGGTATTCCAACGGGTTTAAGGTAATTTTGGGGTGCTCATTCCAAATCTGGCATCAGTTTTTATCTATAACATCAGGTTTTTGAGTTATCAAATATTGCATTTTCAATAAAAAACTGCAGAAGAAAAAGATTAAATAAATGTGGATATCTACATAAAATGATATTATAAACACACTATCTTAAAAATACAGCACCATATTTTAACACTAAAGCAGTCACTGACTCGCAACAACTTGCAATCATAAGTGACAGAGTTAATTTCGGGTAAAATCAATGAAAATGGGGTATGCCGATAGCATAAAATGAGATGTGATAGAGAAAATCTGAGATCAGATTTGGAATCAGCACCCTGAAATTAGTCTAGAACAGCTGCAAAAGTCCAGGCCAGAAAAAAATGTTTTTTTTTGTTGACCAGTGTAATCGAACCTCAAATATCGATGTCCTTATTTTAAAGCCCTAGGGTCAATCCACAGACGAATTAAGGGTTAACCATGCTGTGTCGGTCGTGGGGATAGTTTTCAGCACACTTCACCAGATAAATGAGACGCGAGAGGCATTGGAGGGGCCGTAGTGGTCAAGGCCAGTTCATGAATGTGTACCACTCTACCCATAACAATATATTTACATTCATCTAATGAAGAGTAATTTTAAAATAAATATATAGCATCATTTTCTTACCATTGGTGGCCAATCAAAGCCACAGGTGTTTCCTCAATGTAATCAATTACATTTTTAATTAACTTGACTTTTACATTTTAAAAATTTGGTTTATAGGAGCAACCGATGTCAAATGTTCCATGCCCTGAGAGTCCTGCCTTGCGAAATAGGCTTTGTGGCTAAAGTCTGAATGTTGCAGTTCCCAGAAAAAACAACTGCAAGTTTGCATCACTTATTTTTTTATATATACAAACATTACAATTCATGGGGTTTCTGACTCACGTCCTGAAATTAAGTGAATATGGAAGAGAAAACGAGACTGTGCGTGTGTGTGGAGGGGAGCGCTGGAGGTGGGGATTAGCGACAACCCACGTTTGATTCCCGGCCACGGCTATCATTAGTGGCTGATTACTTGAACCAATTCTGGGCATCTCCTAGGTCGACTCAGCCTTAAATGAGTACTTGGGGCAGATTGTGAACATCAGCAGTGGGGAAGGACAAAAGCAACCGGACGTGGTGCCGGTCACACCAGCGTTTGTTGCGCCATGCGAGCCTTCGTAGGTGCTAACAGGACGGTGGTCTTCGTGTTTGTGGCTATGGGAGATCTTGAATTGAAGCTTTCGTGACTGCAGGAATCCATACTCTTTGGTTCTTTCGGTAAAGTCACGTAGGTAGAAAAAATAATTGTATTATTTTAAAAATGTTTTTTTCTACCGATGTGACTTTACCGAAAGAACCAAATAGCTATGAGAGATCTTTGCTTTTATTTTGTGTCCATAGGATAGCTGGTATCGTTCTTGACGAGACCCAATTGGTAACACACACACACTCACTCTCCCACGTCCCTGGTTGATATGTAAAACCAACAAGTTTAAAGTACACATTACACGTGTGCTTAATGAAGTGTCAATTCCAGAGGTTGTAAATGTCCATTAACATAACATGTGCTAAAGCCATTGGACTTTGGCCATCGCAGCAAAGCACGATGCAAACCACTGCTCCGTCCATCTATATATATAAAATCGTGCATGTCTGTCTGTCTGTGTATGTGTGTGTGGATTTCGGACCATACGCACTTTCATTGGACGGCGGTTGCCCCTGGCAAAAGCTAACGACGCCTTCGCCGCTTTCATTGGACGGCGGTTGCCCCTGGCAACGAGTAGCAACTTTTCTCCGCGGGGTGGACGCCATTTTTAATAGCGCGGGGGGGGGGGGGGGACCGGCACCCATACCCAGCGTTCGCCGGGTGGGAAAATCAGGCAAGGCGGGAGGCTCTGCACGGTGCTAGGCCTTGACACCCAACACGCCACTCTGAGGTAAATTCATACAAATTTCACGTCCTCTACAGAGTGGCGAGGGAGGCAGAGTGGCGAGGGAGGGACTCAGCCTCAAAACGAGTAACTGGTGTGGCGTATTAACATCGCCACTGGGGAGACAAAGGCGGCCGGCCGTGGTGGATACAAGTCCCGGGCGAAGCCAGGTAGTACAGCTAGTAAAATATACAACTTAAGAATGAGATCCGAGTCATATGTTTACACAAGTAATGGTGTCTATAAAGACATACATTTTTTATTACCCATAATACGTTTGCAGACCTTTAGTATTTTTTCGTCGTCTAAAATCAATTCTTACAGGCCCCTTATTACCATCACACAGTTAATTTACAAACAAATATGTTTTATCAAAACAACCGAGTACTGCAGTAGATTTCAACTGGCTTTGATAAAAGCAAGCGGCTGTCACCAGCGTTGTTTTAGTTTTTTTTGTCACCAAAAGGTTTACTGTCGCCTCCCCATTTGACACAAGAGAACAACGGCAGCCGGTCGGTATGTGCGCCGACAATACGAGATCTGCGTACGCCAACTTTCAGGGTCCACTCGACGACGGTCGTGTGACAATACAACCGCAACTCTCACCATTGGAACCTCATTTGCCAGTAAAAAATATGATAATTGTTTTTTTACCCTTCTATCTGGCAACAAAACTGACACCTTTTTTACAAGGAGTCATGTTTGCATAGACCACAATACCTGCAGTCATAATGCAAACAAAAAACATAACTCTGATAATGTATGCACTGTCCTTGAAGTTGATTGGTCCACACCCGAGATAGCTTTCCTTAGAGCCTAGTCTCACATGGGTTGGACCAGATGACGCCAAAAGGTGTCAGTTTTGTTGCCAGATAGAAGGGTAAAAAAACAACTATCAACCGCAACTCTGCCGACGCGCACACACACACACACCGACGTGAACGACCCGCCTATTACCAACACGTGTATTTTCACCGCACCATTTACATGCAACCTTTTACACGCAAGCAGCTGTAAAGCCAAGACACCTGCTCGGCATCGGCCACATCTTCGTGGTATGTAGGTTCATCCAGGGTAACCGGCGTCTAGAATATTCATGACGACGAGATATGCACTGCGATGGTGGCCCAGTGGGAGAGAGAGCGAGCGGCTCGCAATCGGAAATGCTGCGAATTCAAATCCTGGCTGGGGGATGACTCGGCCCATCATCCCTCTGGGGGGTCGATAAAATTGGTGCCACTTTTACGCGGAAGTCGACGGCGCTTGTTCTGTGGCGAGACTCGCCCCTGCGCCAAGGAGACTTAAGAATTCCCGGCACTGGTGGCAGGGCTGTAAACGGGACATAAGCACCAGTCCAGTGCTCATTTGAGCAACAAATCATTTTTTATTTTATTTGCAGGATAAACCAGTCTGCATGGCCACGGTTATACCACGTGGCCACTGTTGATTTTTTTCTCTCTCTCTGGGTCCTCCGGGTTTCTTTCCTCCACATTTAGAAACATGCATTGAGATTAGATTATTTTTGTGCTATAAATGGCCAAATGATGGGCCACTCTGTTCAGCTATCATTTGTGGCGAGGTCGCTTCTAAAAATAAGTTAATACCTCAGTGGGCTTTGCCTGGTAGGATGGGGATGGATTAGTGTTCTATTTGTACGTGTTTGGGTGATTTGTTTACCTTTCTTGTACTTTGTACTATCGTTTTTTTTGGTACTGTTTGTTGCTGTTACGTTCTTACCCCGTGCCCCTACTGGACATCTGTGATAAAGAGCTTTATAGCTCATCGGATTCCTCCTGTGCAAATATTCTCATCATAATACGTGGCCACTGTTAAGCGTGATGACTCCAGGACAAGTACAGAAGACTACCAAGTGGCATAACTGCGGAGGTTTTCGCAGTCATGCCGTTACGGCTCTACGAGTCGTTGCCGGTGGCTCGGTGTCGTTGGGCGCGACGTCCGACGTTTTTCCTCCGCGAGCTGGGAGCTCACTCAGGAGACTGAACACTCAGTTATACATATTCTATGGGTCTTTCGGTAAAGCCACGTAGATAGAAAAATAATACAAATATCACGACGTTTCAATCGCAACACAAGCAATCGTCTTCAGGTGAGAGAAACGATTGCTTGTGTTGCGATCGAAACGTCGTGATTTTTTTATAAATTTTCTATCCACGTGGCTTTACCGAAAGACCCGTAGAATATGTATTCCTGCAGTCACGAAAGCTTTAAGTCAAGACTCGGTTATACAACCCGAAGAAAAAAAAAACAAATCAGGACAGCGCTGCTGAGTTGTAGCCATTAAAGCCGGATAGTCCTGTAGTCAGGGTAAACTTTTGGCTTTGGACTCTGCACACTGCTGAGAAGGGAGTGAGTGAGTGATTGATTGCTTGCAACACCCACGGGCATTGGACGTAGGCCCAACATTCGGTGCTGGCTCAAAGCCCAAGAGAACGTGAATCCTTGCCCTGTTACAATCCATTCTGCTTCGACATTGTAACGATTGATTTGATTATATATAATTACCAAATGTACACTGGATTCCTATTGGCTATGTAAGGTGGTGGTACAGGTGCAGTGCTGTAATTGCTCAAGAGAGCATTTGGCCTACTCTTCCATGTTGGCCTGGCATCTTGGAAGATGTATTAACTATGTAATTATAAGCAAAGTAATCTCTGAATAAGCATTCATTTACAAATCAGTAATTATGCCGTTAATGAGCATTTATAACACGAACAATCATTACAATCGATTCTGATGGTCACGACACATGCATGAATTGTGTTATCATCAGCCAAGATCAATCCACTGCTGGATGAAGGCGTTCCCAAGTTGTCACTATCTCTCAGGATGCTGCCATAGAATAATCCACCCAAGAACACATTAATCGTGTGCGTAACAATCATTTAAATGTATTAATTCGCGTTCATAACTTGCATCGCCGCTGCAGATTCTGTCAATGTACACCCCTGTCCATTATACACGCAGAGGGGGAAAACTAATTTAATAATTCCTTAATCAAAATCTCGGTCAAGAGTTCATCATTGCTAATGCTGTTGATGCCACCACACCTCGCCATTGCTTCCTTCCTTCCCCTACATCCTGCGGATTGTAGAAGAGTCGACACCCAGTCTTCAAGGACCGCTCTTCGTGGATCCCATCGTCTAGCTTTTTGGACCTTCTCCACTGGTCACTGACCTCAGGATTAGTCACTTCAATGGCTGCCTCGAAAATCCGCCCTCCGCCTTCTTATGCGCACGTCCCCACCCATTGCAACCTCCCCATCCTGATCACATCCACAACACGCCCGTGCTATGTCCTATTAGGGGACATTAATCAAAGTGGCGTAGAATCGTGACACGTAACATCACATGGAGGCTCAATAGTAATAACCCTAATCAACAGGATAGACTGAGTAAGTAATATTTTTTAGCCGTTTGCCAATCTACTACTGGATGAATGCCACGGGGTTATTTGACCATACTTCACCATGCTGGTCAGTGTGAGTTGGTGAAGCAGCAGTACTGGGTTCAAATATCAGTACTCACCGATGTTCACCGTGGCTGTGAATCAAACTCCGATCAAGAACACGCAATATCGTAGATTATAACCAAAGTTTAAAGGATTAGCGCCTCAGTAGCTTTAACAGCCCGACATTTATTTTGTAAACTTGGATTTCATTGAACGTCTCTTTATATGCCGTGGGGCATCATTGAACATCATGTTAGAACTATAGACAATTATTTTAAATATATACTGTATATAAATACATGGGCATATATTCAGATCAGTTATCTAACTAATGTTGTAATTACATGCCGAGCAACCTCAAGAGTTGTTGTTCTAATAACTCTGCAAGGGGGAATTATCTGCTTTGTGTACTGTTGCTAAGATCCCACACGTCTTCCGAATAATGGGGGTGAATGCATAATCACATGCTCAACATATTCATTAAAACATCTTTTATGTAAAGGCGTTAAGACAAAGATCCCCCGTATAGCCTTAACAGACTGCTGGGGCAAGCACCGTGAGCGAGCACCTGTGGAAGCTGGCACATGGCACACGATGAGTGGGTGGCCAGCACCACGCCCGACCGCCTTTGTCTCTCCAGTATTAATATTTACACACCGCACTAGCTACTCGACCTAGGGGAGGCCCAGTACCGGTTCAGATAATCGTCACTGATGTTGGCCGTGAGCGAGAATCAATCCCGGGTCGCCGGATTCGTAGCACAGTGCGCTGACCGCTACACAACCACTCCCCACACACACGAACACATGCAACTTGAATCCAGCTTAAGTACATTTATTTTGTTTCACCAGGTGAGAACTACAGAGGCCAGGATAGCCGTATTCTCGAGCGCGACCTGGGTTATGCCGACAGTAGAGCTCACGAGAGACCCCACAGCAACATGAAGTGTTCTTCACCTGAAACCTAAAAACCTTCAGAAAGGACTGTCTTGACGATGTTTCGCGCGCATTCATAGCCACCGAATTTAAATTGCAATGGATTAATGTGCACGCTTGATAATAATGACAATAACATACAGCCCAAATTTCGATTGAAAGCTTTCGTGACTGCAGGGATTCATCTTCTTGGTTCTTTCGGTAAAGTCACATAGAAGGGAAATCATAAAATAATAAAAAATAAAACATAATAAAATACAATTCTCACGACGTTTCAGCCACAACGCAAGCAGCCGTCCTCAGGTGAAGAACAGGTCTGTCGGAAAGACAACGTCTGAATGAACGACGCTGTCTTTCCGACAGAAGAATATACAGCCCTTCGCCAAGCCTTCTCACACCAAGTACGTTTTCGGGGTTTGTTAGTCCATTCTTTATTTATCACACTCGTAAAATTCTAACTTCCACAGCGACGAGCGTGCACAGCCGAGGGTGAGACCCAGGCCTCCTGGACTATTCTAAAGAGAATCATCAAACGTATCTGATTTAAATAGCAGCATGGGATTTCCTGCGGGAAAATTTTCGTTTGTCACATTCAGGTAGGTTAAGACGTGCTTACAGTTAGGGGGCAATTACTCAACAAAAGGCAGTGCAATTTGAATCATTCCACTCCAGTCAGTGCGGCGTTCTGATTGCCGGTTCATAGGAACAACACGGCTATCCTATCGCAGCAAGCGCAGGCTGAGCATGCTTAGCATTGCATGTAAATTGTTTATCTGGGCTGCGTGTCCGCAATAAAAACAATGACACTGTTTTATAACTTCATCACAGCAACCGGCAGCTGGCACAAACCTCTGATGAAGTCTGCGTCATTGAAATGGCACCAATAAATTTGCATTCCGCGCAATGCCACATCATCACCCTCGTCAACATTTGTTCAATTACTCAAGGGCACCATAAATCGTTATCTCTATGAGGTTTGCCTGTTAGCAGGTTGGAGAAACTCGAATGCTGCGTTCCCATGACCACTGGGAAGCACAGCCCTGGGCAACACGGTGGCGAGATGTTAACTATCTCGCCTGGTATACTGGTGGCCGTGGGTTCGATCCCGAAAATGATGCCTGTATATTTGGAGTTTGCATGTTTTCTCCCCGTAGCCGTGTGGATTTTTCTCTGGGTCCTCCGGTGTTTCCCTCCACATTTAGAATTAATGTGCGTTCAGAGTGTTTGGCTGCTATAAATTTTCACGCGATAAGCCGCTTCATCGAGCTATCATCTGTGGCCAGGTCACGTTTGAATCATGCCACTCCAGTGGGCCTTACCTCGAAACATCAAAAATAGCTTAACAGTTTTAATAACGGCTCGTCCCAGGTCATTCATCCCCATTCCACAGCTCTGCATGCCCAGTGCCTACCATCCAAAATCCATAAGGAAGTAATCATATTTGTAAAAAAAAAATCTCCATTTTTTTTCATTGTTGCCATCGGCTTCACGCCACGAGGTGAAGAATCGAATCGGAACTCTCGCAGAGCACTGCAGCCCCACGTGCCAGTGGTGGCTGACGCACGTGGCCTCTGCAATCCAGCACTGTGGAGTTGATCGACCACAACAATTGTTGCGAAACTCTCATCCTGTGGGCTTTCGAGGTACTATAACTCTGGCTTGCCGGAAGAAGGCGGTACAGCAAATGCGGACTCCACCTGTTCCATCTGTATGGGACAGATTGTTACCCCCTCGCACGTGTGTGGGTTTTCTCTGGGTGCTCCAGTTTCCTACCATATGTAAGCACTCATTAATTGGACGATTACATCTTAATATACAGAGGGCAGCAGGGCTCTGGGGGGAAACTGACACTGGCTCACCACGTGGCTGTCTTTCCCGCTTGTCTGCGATTCCTCGGCTCTGCGGGCAAATACTGTGCATGCTACAAGTTTTAATTGTTGTTATTATTTTAACAGCTGCAGAAGTCACCAGAATGATGGCATCGAAATTTGCAGCTCTAAAGGTTCAACTCCAGGCCAGGGTGGATTTAAATCAGAAAATGTTCCATTGCTAAAACGGATACACTGAAATAAGCCATCCAAAGCTCGCTGACAGTTCGTTACATAGCAGAGTTAATAAATGGCCAAAATGCACTTTGAGTGAGATGTGGTTCGCAAGCAGTATCAGGAGAAAGTGTTGCAGAGGATTGCACTCTTGCGACTTTTTAAATGTTGATTATGGTACATTTAGTGCAGTTAATTGATCGGTAGCTTGCGCGTGGTGGGGTAAAGCACAGGTACTCCTGCCTTCACTTCACAGCCGTCTATCCAGCATTTAGGAGTAGACCAAAATACCCCCGAGGGGGGCTCTCTCTCTAATTAGCTGCAGCAGAGGCCCTTGTGCTAATGGCGACGTGAAGAAGAAATTGCAGGGCTGCACCTTTTCCTTTACACATACGTTACTGCACATCCTGCTGGTTGTTGAAAGATCAGAGATATTCTTTGCTGGCTGAAGTTGCTTAAGTAAACTAACTTCGACAGGCACAACAAATCAATGAGGACTTGGCTGGCTTATTTTATTTGTGATTGTTTTTTTTCTCCTCAACCAACCGGATCTAGCTCATTGCGAGACAGATACAATCTAGACGAGAGAGTGGTTTATTGGTTATCTGACCAAATGTGCAGATAGAGCCGAGTGCTTTTCTTTGCACGCAAAAAAAGGCTATTTTTTCCCCCCAAGATTTTGTGTGGTGCTTCCATTGAAGTTATTTTTAAAGACTCTTCGAAAAAGACCCGACCCGTTCCTGTGAAAGCTCCGAAACAAACCGCATCTTGGTTATGACAGTTGTTATGGCAGTTGTTTACCGTCCCAAGAAAGAGATCCTATTTCTGGAGACGGTGTTTCTGATTTTCAAATTCAACTTTAGTCCAGGAGTTGCAAGCACCTTTCGGTGAAAGCATTTCTAATGCACAAGTGCACGCCGGCATTTACGTAACACCCACGGCGGCTTTTGCAAGCTGAATAAACTGTGGTAAATCAGTAGCAAGACATTTATGGCCAAGACAGGGAACACAATGGCATGTTTATTCCAGCAGTGTCTAACGTAAGCACAACACCAAATACAGTAACGTTTCTGTGTACAGTCCTAAATACCGCCCGTTTCGTCTCCATGGAACTGACTACGAAAACACATATGGAGTCTTGTTGGCCTCTTATAAGGCCCTATACAAGGCATTTCATTGATCGCTTGATTGACTGCAAATCAAATGGCATCAAGGATGAACACAGTCCTTGGAAATTCTGTGCTGCAGGTTCAGTGAATTACAAGGAATCAGAACACATCAAACCCTTTGGTTCCATTCCAACCCAGAGGATATTTAATTGATGTGTGACAAGCCAGGATAAGGTGTTTGCCTGTTTGTCCATAGTTGATATTTTACAATATGAGATTTCTCGTATGTTTTTGTTTGCCTTTATTTTCATCTTCTATGTCTAATTGTTATTGTTTGTTCCATTCCTTCAATAAATGTCTCGACGCTTGTCGCTTTGAGATGACGAAATTATTCTGACAGTTTGTGTGCTTATTTACTTATACGGAGACGCATATGCGGCACAAATGAGGGCACTTGAGGGATGCTGCCGCAGTGGTGTAATGGTGAGCAGCACGCTGGAACTGCGATCCAGAGGTCACCGGTTCAATTTCAGCTCCTGGCGAGGCCATTGAAACAATGGTGAAAGTTTACTAAATGCCCCCCGCCTCTGTCCACCCAAAATGTACATGTAGAGACCACAGTCAGTCGATCGGCAGGTCACACGTGGTGGGATAAAGTCTAAGTACTCCCACCTCTTCCAAGACCTAGAAGAATAGGCCAAACACCCTCTACAGCAGGGGTGGGGAACCTTTTTACTGCCAAGGGCCAATTGCATATTTATAACATCATTCGCGGGCCATACAAAATCATCAACTTAAATATTAGCCCGTTATATTTGGTCAAACATTTAATTAACTCACCCCTAATGCGATGGCTGGAACTGCTTCTCTTTGGCGAGACGTGTGATGTTAGCTGCTATTGACGATGTTGCTACTACTCGCAACTGCTTTTCCAGGTTTGCTCCGAGATTTATTGAATTTCGAGTCCCGCCTGCGGTTGCCTTGGCAGGGCCAGACTAAATGATTTCGCTGGCCTTGTACGGCCCGCGGGCCGGACGTTCCCCACCCCTGGCCTAAAGAGACAATTGTCTCTAGAGCTCCCTCTCTCGAGCTCCCTCCAGTGGAGGTAATTCTGCCAGCAGTGACATGAGTGAGAAATTGCAGAACTGAACGACTTAAAAAACAACTACTTTAACGCCCACTGAGCTACATAGCTCTTTTTTCAGAAGCGACCTGGCCACAAATGATAACTCACCCAAGTGGCTTATTGCGTGGAAATATATAGCAGCCAAATACTCAAAAACGCATGTTAAATCTAAATGTGGAGGGAAAAACCATAGTACCCCGCAGGGAAATCCACGCGACCATGGGGAGAACACGCAAACTCCAAATGTACAGCCGTCAAGGACGGGATCGAACCGACGTCCTGTAGTTTGCTGTGTCAGGTGGTGGCGGGTTTAACGACACATACATATATTTACGCGATCTAACCCAAAAAAAACTCTATTATGGATGAGATTGGTCGCGAAAGCCTACGTGTTAAACAAGGTGAAGTAGTTAACATCTCGCCACCGTCGCCAGATGGTTTTAACCTTTTGGAGGTCAGTGCTGTGTGCGCACGGCTCGGGATTGGGAATGCAAACAAAGGGAAACTGCGGTGAGAGAGAGAAATGGTGAAACGGCAACCGGTGCCAGCGCCAAAACATCGTTTGGGCAGGATAGCGGGAGGCCACCCGTGGGATGCCGGTCAGGTGAGGAGCAGGCCGACAGCTGGAGTCAATCTTCACTTTCCTGCCAAGAATTGCTCTGGAAAATGTGTCTAAAAGGAGAACATCTTGAACGTCGTAGCACCTCGTCCTGTGTCCGACGATATTGCCCATTAGTTTTTTCTTCTTGGTTCTTTCGGTAAAGTCATGTAGAAGGGAAATAATAAAATAATAAAAATAAAACATAATAAAATACTATTCTCACGACGTTTCGGCCACAACGCAAGCAGCCGTCCTCAGGTGAAGAACAGGTCTGTCGGAAAAACAGCGTCTTGAAGATGAATCCCTGCAGTCACCAAAGCTTTAAATCGAAATTTGCCCATTGGTTGTTGTGCGCGGCAACAAACATTGATAGAACAACAAAAGAATGAACTCGTGTAAAAAGTTGTTTGTGATATTTTACATGCGTATGCATGCCATTAATGTGCCATGCTATTGAAATGCATGCAAGGCTCTGGGCAGAGGAAAGCTTGCAATATTTACTTGAATATCAGTGGCTCGTACATGAAGTAGAAAAAAATTATAATATAAATTTACAGCTTTTTGTCAATCCACTGCTGGATGAATGCCTGTGCATGCCGTGAGCATACTTCACCACGCTGGTGAGCGTGGGTGTGTCAAGCTGTAGAAAGTGGAGAGGCATACACCCGACCCAGTTATGATTTTGTTTTTTACTGGGAGAGTTAGTTGTAATAAAACATTTGTAAGAACACAAACGAAACTGTAGCTGCAAAATGGTATTTCCCCTTAATAAGTCACAGGGGCTGGGAATGTGAAGTGACTGTGTGTGTGTGTGTTCAAATGCCTTAAGAGGGTGGCTGCTGACTTGAGTTACCTGCCTGAACTCACTCCGTCTTAAAGTGTCGGCTCAAATTTCCAGAACAATATTTACTATTGTGTCTTCAATTACATCGGTGTCCTCAGGTCCACTGTGTTGTTAAAGGCTCCAATATCCCCCTTGCCCTGAGTCTGAACCGCGCGTACCTGCCAATTCCCCGGGATAAACTACAGGGCCGGGTTCTGCGTGAAGTAAATAAATAACCGTGTTTCAACATTTCAACCACCGGGGTTGTTTCGTGACCACAAAGATGATCTCTACGAAGCTCTGAATCGACACACCGCCACGATTGTGGGGTCACGATTCAACGCAAAGATCGGTTATTTAGAAACATCCATTTATTTGAGTATTTGGCTGCTGTACATTTCCACGTGATTAGCCACTTCATTGGGCGATCATTCGTGGCCAGGTTGCTTCTGAAAAAAGAGCTGTATAGCTCAGTGGGCCTTACCTGGTAAAATAAAACAAAAATTGTAAAGTATACTCTTTGGTTTTTTCGGTAAAGTCACGTAGGTAAAAATGTTAATTAAAAAAATGAAAACAACTACATTTTTGCAGTAAATTTTTTAGTTGTTTTCATTTATTTAATTTTATTTTTTACCTACGTGACTTTACCGAAAAAAACAAAGAGTACGAATCCTTTCAGTCACGAAAGCTTCAAATCTAGAAGTAAAGTTTTAGTTTATTTTGGATCAGTATGTATGTATGTTGAACTTCTTTCGCAACGTAGGTAGCCAACCGTGCTAATCGTATCTGAGGAATAGAATACGTCCAAGAGGATGTCCACTCACAAGGCGGAGCGATGGTAGATTAATTACACTGCAGGATGGCGTCGACTTGGGGAGGCCCTCACCCAGCAGTGGAATAACCAAGGCTGACAACGACGACGACGACGATGATAGGGATAGTGCTAAGTGCTTTGGATAAAACTGCTAGATAAATTGCTAATCATCGTTACTTTTTAAAGTTCACGATGCATGCATAAAATCTAATTCCCAAGCATCGGTGTTCTTAAATTCACGGACGTTACATGCAAGTACAGTTTCCCTACGTTTATTACCAAACAAGGCAAGGAAACGTACCAATGAGATTTGTAGAGACGAGACACGAGTCAATTCCTGAATTAAATCTCTAACCATTAATTATGACAATGTATCTTATTCACAGTGGGGGTGGTTTGCGTGTTGAAAGTGCACTAAATGCACCTCGAATAATGACCACCTTTACACAACTCAGGACTTGAACAGATGATGCAATGATACGCTGCCTGAGTTCCCTGATACGAACATTACAGATGCCCCCAGCAATTTAGCTACGCAGGTAACAAATTCCGTTGAAGGGGGCCCATCATTTAGGCCACTGTTCTTCATCAAATTTCAGAGGGTTTGGCCACTTTCACCGATAAGACATCATCAGTGTGAGGGCCGCCAAACATTTAAAAGCATTGAAGTTGACAGCATGATGGGGGGTGTTTTCACATTTGTGTATTGTCTGGGGCCGCACTAAAGGCCACCAGGGGACACCTGTGATCTACGGGCCTGCGTTGAAGAACACTGATTGAGGCCGATTCAATATGGATGCGTGTATCCATAGGGATGCTGCCTAATACACCGGGCCAGCGAGTTGATTACGGCGGTTGCTGAGCGAGAGAGCGGACGTCTATCTGCATAGAGGCAGACGGACTTTATTCTTTTTACTTTTACGGCGACTGCGCATCGTTATCAGAGTCATTCACGGCGTGGAACCACTTCGTGGACCTTGGACGCCAGCGGAGGAGGAGAGAAAGAGCGCGCGCCCTCACTCCATCATCACATTGGCACCGGCGAGATATCCACCAAAGCTTAGTTATCAGGTTATAACCAATGTTCTTAATAGTTAACGGAATTTATTCCAAAATGGGACCTTTTTGCCAGTATCAAAGTATGAAAAAATAAGAATAGGTTTTATCCTTACTGGCAATAAAACAGGAGGTGTTAAGATGTTCAAACACCAAACAGAAACCTTTGTGGTGAGCATGCAAACAAGCATGCTCTGATAATATATGCATTGTCTTTCAAACCGATTGGTCTACACCAGAGACAACTTTCTTTAGGGCCTAGCCTCACCAGTGTCAGACCAGAGAATGGCAAAAGGCGAACAGCACAAGGACAATGCACTATCAGAGCATTGATATCTCGAGGTGAGCAGCTGCAAAAATACATTCCCCCTGCCACCCACTGAAACCTACAAGCCCCAGACAATTTTTCACGATTGTAAACCCATGTCCCCCTTGAAACCCAAGTAGTGATCTTACCTGGTCACCGAGCCAATCGAATACATCTTCATTGACTAATGAAGAGAGATACGTTGGGTAGTTCCGTCAAAACAATACAAAGCTTTGGGAATGGGAAGCTGGTTTACTGGCTCGTGGTCTCAACGTGTGGCATTGCAGGTCGCTAAGAGCATCTTTCACTTGAACTGAGAAGTTGAACCCGGCCGGGTGAAACGGAGTGTGGTGCTTGCAGTTGGGAGGTTGTAACTCCAAAAAACCTGCTCATGGAGTGGAGGGAGTTCAATTCCACCCTTCATTCTTTTCATCATCACCATCATCCATGAACAATCCACAAGCTATCTCCATCGCTTACGATTCTGCCGTGCAATAATCGGCTGAGCACACGCAGCACACGAGCTGATTCCATAGCTCCATCTACCCGGTTGACGTCCTGTCGCTCGCATTCCATTCCTTGGCTACAACTCCAAAACTACTTCTAGATTTGAAGCTTTCGTGACTGCAAGGATTCATATTCTTAGGTTTTTTCGGTAAAGTCACGTAGGTAAAACATTAAAATTAATAAAAGTAAAATAAAATAAAAATCACGACGTTTCGGAAGCAACACAAGCTTCCGTCTTCGGTTTGAAAGACAATGCATATATTATCAGAGCATGCTTGTTTGCATGCTCACCACAGCCCGACAGCTGTACCCGCTTGATACAGCTGTCGGGCTGTGACGGTTCCACCTGAAGACGGAAGCTTGTGTTGCTTCCGAAACGTCGTGATTTTTATTTTATTTTACTTTATTAATTTTAATGTTTTACCTACGTGACTTTTCCAAAACTACTTTTTAACATGGTCCATCATCCCTACCAGCAAAGTGTCCTGCCTTCTGATCTTCATCCCTCTGGGGGAGGGGGGGGCGTCAACAAAATGCGTACCAATTTGTGGGAAAGCCAACAATGGTTGTCTCCATGGAAAGCCCCACCATAGGCATGTGGAATTTCCAACCACAGGCTCAGAGCTTCGAGTGTGGAGCAGGCGGCTGGCAGGGGCTGCTGGGAAATGCGTCGTGTGGCCTGTTCAGACGCCCGCTTACCCGGGAAATGGTGAGCGGCTGGCTGAAGTCCTTCCCTCCAACCAACCGAAAGCCCCAGGGAGCAGAGCCGGTGAGGCGCACTTGCATGGTCATGTTGAGACTCGAATGGCGTCACAAATCTGAAACAATAAGAGAAAGGAAATAGTACACCAGATGCATGTCTGAGATTGAAAACTCATTTTAGATTGAAAACTGGTTTCTTTGCAACTGCTTATTGTGTTTAATTTGTAGTCCTTTGCCCGCAACTCTGATTAGCACGGTTGGCTACGTACTGTGCAAAAGAAGTTCAACATACATACATACCGCATATACACAGCCAATAGACTGAGCACCTGCTATGTGATGTGACTATCACACAGATACGAGTGTTTCAATGCCGTTTTGCGGCTGCGATCGCTTGCCCGTGTCACTGCTGGCGGAAGAGCTTCCGTTGGAGGGCCCTCTAGAGAGACACTCTCTAGAGAGACACTCTAGAGGGTATGTTGGCCTACTCTTACACACTGGCAGGACACCACATGCGGCCTGCCGATCAACTTAACTCTGGCGCATCCATTTCGACTGCTGGGTGGGTAAAAGCGGAGTGGATTTTTAGTGGGATTGCTCATTGTTTCAACTGAGGTTCAACCGGCCACCTCTATAGTCCAGTAATGGAATGCAACCAGGATCACATTCCATTACTACTACCGAATGTATACTTTTTTAATTACATATAACAAGCATCTTCACAGTTTACGGATATCCACATCACTCTTTCAATGGGTTTTACAAGCCTCAACGAGCTGTCACCTGCTTTAGGGCAATATTTTCAAATCAAAACAAGTATGAAATGTAAACACTTTAAAACAAACACTTGCTTTCTCAGGATCCCTTGGCAGAAGCCTGATTGACGTTAAACTGTTACCAAAAGGTATGTAAGTGTAGCGTCTTTCCGGAATTGTGACTGAACCAAATGCACCTTTGCCCCTGCCCTCCCGACACAATGTGTGAATCAGACCACACACAATGACAGAAACAAACGGGCAACATCATCCAAGTCACAGGACTGGGCCAAGACAAAGAATAGAAACGTCTATTCTTTCAATTCTTTCCAGTTTCTAAAAGAAGGATGGAATTGTGGTAATGAAATTTGTATGACAATGGGGCAACGATCCAGGTCGCCTGAGTTTGCTTCCTCGACCGTGGCCTGCGATAGCATCAGTGGCGAGCGACATCAGTGGCGAGCGACATCTTAAGCATACTCTTTGGTTCTTTCGGTAAAGTCACGTAGGTATAAAAAAAAAAATCACGACGTTTCGGGCGCATTTATTTTATTTTCTACCTACGTGATTTTACCAAAAGAAACCAAAGAGTATGGATTCCTGCAGTCACAAAAGCTTCAAATCAAGATTGACATCTTAACCAATTATGCACGTGTCAAGCCTTCACCAACCCACATTGAACAGCGTGGTGGACAATGGTGAAACGAGTCGCCACGCATGAATGTCACAGCGTTGCGAGGCCTTCATCCAGCGGTGGACTTAATTCTAGATTTGAAGCTTTCGTGACTGCAAGGATTCATACTCTTAGGTTCTTTCGGTAAAGTCACGTAGGTAAATAATAATAATAAAATAAAATAATAATAAATGAAAATAACTAAATTAAATCACGACGTTTCGGAAGCAACACAAGCCTCCGTCATCAGGTGTAACTGCTCCAGTAAAATCCTTCACACGCTACAGTAATTTTACTGGAGCAGTTACACCTGATGGCGGAGGCTTGTGTTGCTTCCGAAAAGTCGTGATTTAATGCAGTTATTTTCATTTTTTATTATTTTTTTTAATTATTTTTTTTTACAGCAGTGGATTGACAAAGAGCTGCAGTAACTTTTCGCAACGTTTCAACTCACAGTACTCTCATACTTTGTTATAATATTCATGGCTTGCAATATCACAACGCTGTGAGCGCATCGTGAGAAATTTTTCGGGTAAAATTAAACATGTTGGGCACCATCAATATCGGGGCGTATAAAATATAGGGAAAAATCACGTTCAGTCACGCCAGTTCAGTCGCAGGGAAATTTTGACAGTTGGAAATGGGTTGACACAATAGAGCTTACATATACCAATTATGTAACATCCTCTTCACAGAGAATTCCATGCTTTGCTAATTTCCTGTAACCAAAACAACTAGTTATTTCCTGGCGGCTTTGGGAATTTAACCATGAGCCATAGATGCACATATACCCTGGCTCCTGTGGTAAGCATGTTGACCCACTTTTGTATTGAGCCAGCCCCATCATACTCCAGTAAGAAATCCATGAAGATATATTTGTTTTAAAGCCAGTGCATGATTTATACAGGGTGTCCGACAAAGAATATACCACGAAGAAAGTTGCACAGCTGTATTGTTGTTTGACCGTACTGATGTAAATTTGATGCGAATATATGTATTGGACTTATCAGTTATAGTTTTAGATTTGAAGCTTTCGTGACTGCAAGGATTCATATTCTTAGGTTTTTTCGGTAAAGTCACGTAGGTGAAAAATTAAAATTAATAAAAGTTGATACAGCTGTCGGGCTGTGACGGTTCCACCTGAAGACGGAAGCTTGTGTTGCCTCCGAAACGTCGTGATTTTTTTATTTTTTATTTTTTATTAATTTTAATTTTAATTTTTTACCTACATGACTTTACCGAAAAAACCTAAGAATACAGTTATAGTTTGTTGTGAATGTTGATTGGTAATTTAATTCTATTTCGGGAGAAACCACATTTCCTGATATAACGTACAAGTCCGCCCGTCCGCCCGACAAAGCCATTAGATTTTTTTCTGAGGTTTAAAAGAAAAGAAAAGTCTATAACTAGCAAACCAAGGGTCCTTGAATAATCTAAACATCGCATTGTTCATGCTGTCATCATCCATCCCTACAGCTGTGTTGCAAAATGTGTTCTCATTGTTTGAACGCCGAATCAGATTGATTCTAATGAATAATGGATGATGTATAGAAGTGTATTAATAATTCGAGAATATCTAATCAATACCATAAAACATTTAAATAAACTAAAACGTATAAGTCTATTACATGTGTTCATGTTAAATTCACGTCAGCATCTCGAATAACAATAAAAACCAGTCAACATTCTTTTTGCTATATTAAATTTCGGACACCCTGTATTTCAGTAGTGAACGCGGTATTTATAGCAGTGACATAGTGCGATTCAGACTGGAACAAACATGACCGTCTACCAATGCCTCCCTAACCCAGACAGGGCTTTGTACGCAATGTTCTGCAGGATGTCAGTGGAGAGGAGTGAGCGTGGGGCGTTGTGACGTTGGTCGTGGCCGCGCGTCGCTTTTTTGGCAGAGGAGCGGTTCGAGAGGATGGGTGTGAAAAATGTTCCCCCCCCACCCCCGCCCTTTTTAAATCCTTTATATTAAGTTCGCTTGCGTGCTTGCGTGCTTGCTTGCTTACGACCGTGCAAATCTTTCGGTCGTTTTTTAACCCACTTCCCGTGATCCAATCGAGCTGACATTTTCCACACAGACTCGTTGTGCGTGACAATTAATTTTCGTGAAAAAAAATAAAAAATGTTACACTGTTTAGGGAAAAAAAATTACATATTTAATTACCAATTGCTTAATGCTGGCAGACAATCATCTGACCCATAGGTGGCAGCCATCTCAAGCCAGAGGACGAGAGGACTCTAGCCGCCACGCATATAAAGGATTTAGTGTGAAAAACTTAGTTTTTACGGGTTAATTTTGTACTCGCCAAATGCGCAGATAAAACGCGCACGCGTACCCACGAAGAATAAAATGTGAAATTATTTGTTTAGTCACCTAACCCCACCGGCATCGTGGCGGCACGAGAAGAGTGAGCCGAAGGGAGGCGCGCCTGCGATTAAGTAGAAACAATTAGTCGTCTTGAGCATGGCAGCTGCCTGCCTCCCCACTGCACGTGGCAATACAGAGGCAAATGCAACGTGTGGCCTCTGTAGGCGTGCGTTGTTTCACGAGGGTCTAAGATTAGGGCATCACAGCGCACAACGGCTGAGGGCAGTGCCGGATTAAGCTAGCGTGGGGCCTCTAGCATATGTTATCAAGGGGCCCTAAATAAAACATAAATATGAAACACACATTTTTTACTTACAAGGTAAAGTAATTGTATGTTTTCATTTGCTATACAGCCAGATACGACGACAAATCGCTAAACTTAAACGCCCAGTCGTTCATAAAAGTCGAAGGCGGTATAGTACTATAGTAATCGAGCAAGTGCAGAACCACTGAACCGGAATTGACAGCTTGAAAGCGTTTAACGCGGGGCCCTTGAAAGTGCGTGGGCCGTAGCATTGATAGCTACTTGTGCTACAAAGATCATCCGGCACTGGTGGGTGGGGGGGGGTGATGTGGCAAACAACAGACCAAAGCCACCTTTGTACCATCAAGTACTGCTATTCGCGTATCACACGAGGCACTCGTTTGAAGCCGAGTGGATCGAGGATACACCTTAAATAGGTTAACATTCCACGTACGACTAATGTCAGCCATACCTGGGAAATGCATGCAGGTCACCCGAGTTTGTTGCACCTGTGCACAAACCGCTGTGCCACTATTCCTCGCAAAGGAAAACACTGATACACACACACGCACGCGCGTGCCCATGCAACCGTAAAATAAGGCTCACAAATGCACTCACAACAACCCAGGCACACACAACGACAAAGGCGCCCCTCTCGTGTGCTGGCATGGCACACGAGGGCGTGGTTGGCCAGGAACTAATTTCAGCCTGAGTAGACATACGAGAGGCCCACGACCTGTTTTGGGTATTCGTCACCGACGCCGGCTGCGACACGGATTCGAACTCAGGTCACCGGCTTCGGAACGTCATGTGCAACCCGCTCGCTGCACAACCGCTCCCCCAACAAGCACGCACGGTTACACACCCACCACACACACACGCACCCACAAGCCACCAACACCTAAACACACACCCACATTCAGGCCGCTGTCGTCATGCCAGTGTGTACTCGTTTGTCCTTGTAAGGCAACGGCGCAGTCACTACCACCATCACCGCAGTCCCCGCACCCACTCTGATAAAACTCAGGCTTGGGAGGGAAACTCACAGCTCTGATGATGCCTCCCCCCCTTCCCCGTCCAATATGGAATTTGTATATCTCTGGCTGTGCGCGTTGGGCCTTAAAGCTAATTTATGAGCGCTTTGCATTCAAGCGCCAACGTGGACAATGAACAGCAGGCGGGCCAGATAGTCCGCTGGTCGCCTGCGAAATCCCCGTGAAACTCTTCGTGTGTGTGTGTGGAAGGAAGGAGAAAGCCAATTGACAAGCATCCACACGTGCAACATGTGCGTACACTCACAGGTACGATGACATCTGCCCAGGAGAGTGTAATGCACACTTGCACCTGCATCGTCATCAATTCAAAAACACCACCTCTTCGTAACCCATACCAAAAGGTTTGCTGGGGGCAAGTGCTGTTAGCGAGGTCGCACCTACGACGGCGATGTTCACACACCACACCAGGTACTCGTTTGAGGCTGAGTCGACCTAGGGGGGCAGGACCAGGACCCGGTTCGGATAATCGTCACCGGTGTTGGCCATGGGCGTGAATCGAACTCAGGCCGCCGGGGTTTGTAACGCAGCGCGCTAACCGTTGCACCACCGCTCCCCACGACCAAAGGCTTGGTTTACACAATGTTCCATTAAAATGAGACACGGCTGAACTACGCAACTAAGATTTGTAACAATACAGTGGTGTGTATACACTGTTAGGATGTAAATGGCCCAAGTGTTTTGAGTGTGTGTACGTTATATAGTGCAGCATTGTGCGCACGCAGGCATTCCGTTTTTACATATATAGCACATGTTTACCCAGGAAAGCCCGACTGAGTCACAAGGATTTTTAAGGAGGGTCGATGCCGAAAGGTTTGCAGTAGGGAGGCGATGCTGCTGCTGTGTGTAGTCCCAATTGAGTCATTTGCAGGTAATTTTCAACATTGTGATGTTTGGCCAATGTCAATTACGTACATTGTACGGTTTTTTTGTTTGTTTCACCTATGGGAGGAACCCCAAGCAGAGCAGAAGGAGAAATACAAACTCGTGAAGTGAAATACAATCTCGTACAAATACAAACAAACTCGTGCAGAGAACTACTGACTCGTGCAGAGAAATGCAAACTCGTACAGAGAAAGGCGTCAGAGTCGGGAATCTAACCCAGGCGCCCTGCCACCAAAGGCAATGCCCTCTATCTACGGTACGCAGATGCACATAAACAGTGATAGATAATGTGTGTGTGTATATACTGTGGGGGAGCGGTGGCGCGGCGGTTAGCGGGCTGCGCTACGAACCCGGCAACCCGAGTTCGAATTCCTCACCCTTATGTCGACTCAGCCTCAAATGAGTACCCGGTGCGGTGTGTAGTAAACATCGCCACTGGGGAGACAAAGGCGGCCGGGCGTGGTGTTGACCACCCACCCCCTTAGTTGCTAGCTAACGGCACTTGCCCCAACAGTATGTTAAAGGCTACATGGGGGACTTTCTCTGTGTATATACTGTGTATTTTTGACCAAATCTGAGTGTGGATCTGCCTGTCGATAAGGGGCAAGAGCCAGCGATTGTGGTGGAGTGATGCTGGCAGGAGAAGGGGGAGGGGTACAGGCAGGGCAAGGAAGGTTCACCGCGTTGCTAATCAGTTCACAAAGGTGTCTGGATAGTATCTCTCGAGCAGAGGAACACTCCATTGCTGTCCACACTGCTCCAGCAGTGTTTCCAAGTTAAGATAATGGCCATCAGCTGGCAGGTCGGTATTCTTCCGTTATTGATTGACCTGAAATCTGCGCGTGTCGGGTGATGCCATGGTGTAATGGTTAGCGGCACACAAGTTGCCAGTTCGATCACCTGATGTGGCAGTCAAAGCCTACACACACCTCGTGGTATAAATGGGCACTGTATGTCATGGTAGGTGGACCTGCAGATTGCATGTGGTGGAGTAAAATGTGGCTTCTCCCACCTCCTCCAAATTGTCTGGTCAGCGTGGAAGGGCGAATTGCCCGATGATGCTTGATGTAATTACCAGCGAAACGTCGTACTCAAAAACGGTAAATGTTGTGGTTTCACGCTTCAACACACCGGTGGGCTAAAGTAGTGAACTATTTGTCTTTTGTCAACGTGACACTTTTTTGCTGATTGGCCGTGTCGGGTGCTGGAGGGTTACGACACATTTATAAATAACGCGATCTAACCCAAAAACTTTGTGAGTGGAAGGGTAGATTGAAATAACCCTCTAGATGGGCTTTCTATACACTAAACTATACACTAAACTCATTTTTTGATATTACCAGGTAAGACCCACTGAGCTAAACAGCTCTTTTTCAGAAGCGACCTGACTATCACAAATGACAGCTCAACGAAGTGGCTTATCGTCACGTGGAAATGTATCGCAGCCAAATACTCTAAAGGCGTGTTTCTAAATGTGGAGGAAAAAACCGGAGACCCGGAGAAAAAATCCACGCAAGCACGGGGAAAACATGCCAACTGCAAATATACAGCAGGCGTAAGGGTCTGTATCGAACCGACGGCCTCCTGTATACCAGGCGAGGTAGTTAACATCTCGCCATCGTGGCGCCCCTTTTAGGGTATTTGGGATGCCCTTCCACCAGCAGTGGGGTGAGCGGGCAATTGCAGGGCTGTACTACGGCTGGGGTTAGAGGTTTGTAATGATCAATGTGTAGGAAAAAATGCATTCATAATCTGGAAGTCGTAGATCACTACGTGTGCGATAGATCACCAATGCAGGCTCAAAGGAAAAAGGCACAATGGGATTTTTTTTCACGTCGCATTTGTTTATTTTGCCATTGCGAATATTTGTGCGAGAAATTTGATTTCATAAGAGGCACAGCCTTGACGAATGTTTTCTTTGGTCACCTTTTTCGCACAGCAGCCCTTTCCTTGCACACCCACCACCCTTCCTGCTCTGTAAACTTTTGCTGCCAAACTTCAGCTTCAGACGAATGGGATTTCGCTTAAATAATTATCGGAGCAGTGCAATTCTGCATATTCCACTGTGGGTTTTTTTCCTTTTTAGTTTTGCTCCTCAGTTTCTATAATGTACACACTGCATAATAGAGGTTTTTTTTGGGTGTTAAACTCATAAGTACAATTTGTAATTGTTGTGGGTTTTACTCTCTAACACATTGGTTTGCCAAACTAGTAACCCCAAAAAATAACCCTAAAAAATAACCTCTATTATGGATAATATTGGTCGTGAAAGCCTACTACGTATTAAACGTAAGCACTACAGTTTGTGTCTGTGTGGCTGCACGGCACACTAGCTGCTCGCTAACAGCGCTTGACCCAACGGTCTGTTAAGGCTATATGGAGGATCTTTGTCTTTGGCTACGTCACACAACGCAGAGCGTGTGTTGCTCAAAAACATCCAACAATCACTTTACACGCCCCGATGTCAATCCACTTCTGGATGGAGGCTTCACAATTGCCGCGTCTGCCGTGGGGATTTGCTTGGCCATACTTCACCACACTGGTCAGTGTGGGTCTGTGAA
This sequence comes from Lethenteron reissneri, assembly GCF_015708825.2. Taxonomy (NCBI): domain Eukaryota; kingdom Metazoa; phylum Chordata; class Hyperoartia; order Petromyzontiformes; family Petromyzontidae; genus Lethenteron; species Lethenteron reissneri. The sequence continues at coordinate 8,310,306 of NC_083825.1, read as the reverse complement.
TGGAGGGGGTCAAGAAGGGTTTAGGATATCATTCCGACTGGTGTTAGCCATATATAGCGCCCTGGAAAGGGCGCTATATATGGCTCTATGAATCCTAAACGGAGTACAATGTGCAGGGAATCAAACTCATATTCTTAGGTTTTTTCGGTAAAGTCACGTAGGTAAAAAATAAAAATTAAAATTAATAAAAGTAAAATAAAATAAAAAATAAAATAAAAATCACGACGTTTCGGAGGCAACACAAGCTTCCGTCTTCAGGTGGAACCGTCACAGCCCGACAGCTGTATCAAGTAAATGAGAGATTACAAGAGATACCACTCCGTATGGTTTACCTACGTGACTTTACCGAAAAAACCTAAGAATATGAATCCTTGCGGTCACGAAAGCTTCAAATCTGGAATCAAACTCGTCAATGTTTTCATAGCCCAGCGTGCTAACGAATGTGCCATTGCTCCATCCGCGACACACGTGTTATTTCCAGCGTAACGTCGCACACGCATACGCCAATTCCAGTGGCCATTGACAAACAAAAAACATAATAAGTGAGAGTCAGTATATGCAGGGGTAGCGATGCACGTTATACACATTACCCCCTTTCTTAGTTGTTCTCACTCTCTCTCTCAAACACATGCATACACACAGATGCACACATTTCATTCCCTTGAAAGGAGGCAGCAACTTAAAAGGGCCGTAGTTGGGGGGGGGGGGGGTAGCCGTGTCCCCAAAAGCCCCCTATGGCAATGGAAACGTCACGGGCGAGGAATAAAAATAAACCTATTCAGCGCAATTCGCTTAAAGGGGGGGGGGAGGGAGAGAAAGCCCCAAAAAAGGGCCTTCTTTTGTGGCCACTCCAAAAAGTAAAAAAAATGTGCAAGCAACTTCTTTGTTACGCTCGACTCCCATTCACATCCCCGAGTCAGCGGTGGGAATTCCACATTCCTATGGGCAGGAGCGAGTTTATCCACAGGGCAACTACCGTGTGACTTCCCTGCAAAGTAACGCTCATTTGAATCGACCTCAGAATGATGATGGACCTGGTCGCTTCCCACCCCGTCCAAAAAAGGATTTGTACTCGCCACACCGCTGAGCCACCATCTGTGCCTGCTATCATCATCCGTTGTTTGCTGTGATTGAGTACAACTTGAAATTCATCGAGACCCTGACACGTGGAATTGGAAACACAGTGCCCGGGGTTAGCTCGTCATTACAGTAATTATTACTAAAATATAATAATTACTATTATTATTACAATAAGTAGTTTACCAGGTAAGGCTCGCTGAGCTATACAGCGCGTTTTCAGAACCAACCTGGCCACAAATGATGGCACAACAAAGTAGCTAATGATGTGGAAATGTTTATAGCAGCCAAATACTCTAAAACGAATGTTTCTAAATGTGGAGGGGGGAAAAACCGGAGGACCCAGAGAAAAATCCACGCGACCACGGAGAGAGAGAGAGACATGCAAACGCCATATATACACAGACGCGCCATGCTACAGCACACAGTATCAGGCGCGGAGGCACCTGGGTTCATGAGCCCTCCCCTCGCTCCCCCAACACCTGAGTGTACTTAAGACTGCTGGGCTGAGCAACCCAACATGACTGGCATGTTGGGTTGCCCAGCATGCCAGGCAGCAACAGAAACTTACACACTCAGCTGCCAAACAATACGACATGTAGAGCACAGTACATTGCACGCAACAGCACTTGATCCAGCAGAGCATTGAAAGCCACACCTATGCCTGGCACCTATCATTACCAAAAAACTAGCTGTTCGTTCCCTCCCCTCAAGTAAACACAAACATCTGAAGCCAAGTACTGTGTGTGTGTGTTATTTTTATCACGGTTGTTGCTGAGTACAAGCTCGGAGGCTCCATGATGCCGAGCGGGACAGCAACAAACAGCACGATAAAAACATATATATACTCTAGATAATAGCTAAATGCGTTTCTTGAATTGAGCAAGGTTGCATAGATCTTGGGAAAAGAGTTTAAGGGACCGTGGAAGGAAACACCGTACGGTAACTCCAGGCAGTGTGGTGAGTGAATGAGTGAGTTGGTGTGAGCAGCAGTGTGGTGAGTGGATGAGTGAGTTGGTGTGACCTGCAGTGTGGTGAGTGAGTGAGTGAGTTGGTGTGACCTGCAGTGTGGTGAGTGAGTTGGTGTGACCTGCAGTGTGGTGAGTGAGTGAGTGAGTTGGTGTGACCTGCAGTGTGGTGAGTGGATGAGTGAGTTGGTGTGACCTGCAGTGTGGTGAGTGAGTGAGTGAGTTGGTGTGACCTGCAGTGTGGTGAGTGGGTGAGTTGTTGTGACCTGCAGTGTGGTGAGTGGATGAGTGAGTTGGTGTGACCTGCAGTGTGGTGAGTGAGTGGGTGAGTTGGTGTGACCTGCAGTGTGGTGAGTGAGTGTGTTGTTGTGACCTGCAGTGTGGTGAGTGGATGAGTGAGTTGGTGTGTCCTGCAGTGTGGTGGGTGAATGAGTGAGTTGGTGTGACCTGCAGTGTGGTGAGTGAATGAGTAAGTTGGTGTGACCTGCAGTGTGGTGGGTGAATGAGTGAGTTGGTGTGAGCTGCAGTGTGGTGAGTGGATGAGTGAGTTGGTGTGACCTGCAGTGTAGTGAGTGAATGAGTGAGTTGGTGTGAGCTGCAGTGTGGTGAGTGAGTGAGTGAGTTGGTGTGACCTGCAGTGTGGTGAGTGAATGAGTGAGTTGGTGTGACCTGGAGTGTAGTGAGTGGATGAGTGAGTTGTTGTGACTTGCAGTGTGGTGAGTGAGTGAGTTGGTGTGACCTGCAGTGTGGTGAGTGAGTGAGTTGGTGTGACCTGCAGTGTGGTGAGTGGATGAGTGAGTTGTTGTGACTTGCAGTGTGGTGAGTGAGTGAGTTGGTGTGATCTGCAGTGTGGTGAGTGGGTTGGTGAGTGAGTTGTTGTGACCTGCAGTGTGGTGAGTGGGTGGGTGAGTGAGTTGTTGTGACCTGCAGTGTGGTGAGTGGGTGGGTGAGTGAGTTGTTGTGACTTGCAGTGTGGTGAGTGAGTGAGTTGGTGTGATCTGCAGTGTGGTGAGTGGGTTGGTGAGTGAGTTGTTGTGACCTGCAGTGTGGTGAGTGGGTGAGTGAGTGAGTTGTTGTGACCTGCAGTGTGGTGAGTGAGTGAGTTGGTGTGACCTGCAGTGTGGTGAGTGGATGACAGTCCGTCAGGTGGACAAGAGTCCTTGAAATGGGCAGACGAATAATTGAGCGAAGTTCAAGGAGAGAGTAAACATGGTAATAGCAATGGAAGAGCGATAAGGAGACGACTGTCCACCGGTGAACGAGTGCTGTTATGCACGTTGATGGAATGCAACTGTGTGATGCCAGTTCGCTCTGCGTGTTATGGAAATGTGCACGAGGTTAACAGCTTCACCAGAGCACGTGGTGTTCGCTATGCAATTAAAGCACCCAGAGTGACATTGTCCGTAACTATACTGTAGTCCTCTAATCTTGAGCAGCTGACGACAAAGGGCTGTCACTGTAAGGTGCTTTATGTAAACAGCCATAACAATGTGAAAAATAAGAATAAGGTTTTACCCTGCGTAGCAATTAAACATGTATTGAGATATTCAAACACATGTATTAAGATGTGTTTAAATATTTAAACACCTGCGTTATTTCCACAAAGGGTAAATCTATTCTTATTTTTCATACTTTGATACTGACAAAAAGGTTCCTTGATTTAGCCATAACAAGCCTTCGCTTTTCAGTACCACAACTCCCTTTGATATCACATCACTTTATTATTACTTCTATTATCTATTATTATTTTTTACCTACGTGACTTTACCGAAAAAACCTAAGAGTATGAATCCTTGCAGTCACGAAAGCTTCAAATCTAGAATAAATAATAAGTAAAAGCTATTTAAGCCATTTTTTTCGATCCACTGCTGGATGAATGCCTCTCCACTCGGTATCGGGTGCTTGACCACACTTCACCATCTTCTTGGTTCTTTCAGTAAAGTCACGTAGAAGGGAAATAATAAATAATGAAATAATAAAAATAAAACATAATAAAATAATTCTCACGACGTTTCGGCCACACTCATGTCAGTGGCGCACAGGACTGTATCACACACAGCAAACCATAGCCACGAATCGAACTCATGCATCTCGGGTTCAAAGCACATTGCAACTCACCAGAGTACACCCGCTCGATCCCCTGTTGATTGCCAACCCACTCGGCAGCGTTACTTCCACAGCACGTACAGCACTATTCCTGGACACACCGTGCAATCTAAAGAACAGCCCTGTACAGCCGAGCTGTGATACGGGGATCCAACTTGCAGCAGCCACTCAGGGTGTGTGGGGCAAGTGAAACTGGAGAATGTTTTTTTCTCTCACCACAATTCTTCTCCCCCCCACCACTACCACCTCCACTCTCTCTCTCCCCTAGCAGTGAAGCGGATGCACCGACGCTCACTCAGTTGGCAGGTGCAATAAAAAAAATGCCACGTGCTGTATTCTACACCACAGTACGGTGGATTGTACTCGACACGCAGCGAGTATATACCAAACAGACGAACTAGATTGTAATGTGATCATGTATACGGAATGCTGCTGCTGCTACTGCTGTGGTCTTGGCGAACTGGATTTGCAATTCGGTTCGATCTCTCGGCTTGGCAGGTCCAACAAATGGGAAAGTTTCTTAAATCCCCGTCTCCACCACTCCACCTCTATCCATCCAGGTTCATAAATGGGTAACTCCACAGTTAGTAGATCAGCAGGATGATTGGTGGGGGGGGGGGGTTAAAGTGTTGCGTACTCCCACCTCTTCCAAGATATCTGGCCGATGTGGAAGAGTAGTCCAAATACCCTCCTGAAGGGCTCTCTTAGAGCTCTCTCGAGTGGAGACCCTTCTGCCAGCAGTACTGTGAGCGAGCAATTACAGAGCTGCACCTTTATCGTTGATACTAAGATCACTGTAAGTTAAAAGTGACGACGCAGTACAGTATTGCACTTTAAAATCCATTAATGTACTGTCTTGCAGTCTTTGGTATTGCATTTGTTTAAAGTTAAATTACAGTCAAAAGTCTGGATGTATCATCATTATCTCGACCATTGCCACTTTTATGAATAACTAATCACTTCGAATAGGGTCATTCAAGTAATTGGATGCTATTCTTACCACGACTCGGATTCACTCTGAGTTCATCCAAACACCTGTGCTGCCTTGTGTCATTGCAAAATGACAATAGCATAGTACTGTGAGGGTGATGCTGCAGTGCACCCTGAGCAAACCCGCCGTGAAAGAAGAGTGAAAACATCGTATTGCTGCCTTTAAAACGTCGTGTTATATTCACAAGAACAATAAGTGTCACGTGGACTCACCTTAAATGACTCGCTGACCTTCAGTCTCAAGGCTTGTTTGACAATCCTGAAAAAAAATAAAAACACATAAACGACTCTCGTAAAATTCAGAAAATGAACTCCAGAGTAATACAATCCCCCCCTCTCTCTGTGTTGACTTGATCTTCTCTCTGGCTGGTGAACAAGATAAATAAATTGGTGCCAGTGGTGAATAAGACCACAGAGAGGAGAGAACGGCCTGAACCCACGCTAGACAGCGTCTGAATGAAGCCACAAATTCAGACCTGTGACTCCCCTGTTACTCACACAAGAGTGAGTCAATTGCGTTTGAGAGCAGATTGGGAGGTGGGGGGGACTTTAGCTGAGATGGGTGGGAGGAGAGATGTTAATGGCTGACGTTCAGGCCACATGGCACTGAGGAACTGCGAGCGCACCTGTGACACCGCACCCCAAGCCACCCACCCTCGTTCTGTCTCTCCTTACCCTCCTCGCTCTGCTTTTATTTCTTCCGGGCAGCATCAGCCCCATCGCCCGTGGCTTTTTTTTTAAAAGGGGGGAAGGGCATGAGCTTTTCATTTATTATATACTCGCACCACGCCCATCTTTAACTCTTGCCTGGTCATTTCTTTTATAAAACTATGCCCCCTCTCTTTTCTTTCCACGAGTGGCTGGGAAATGGTGTGTTGCCATCTGGTGGCCATCAACATGACCATATTTGCCATCCCAACGGAAAGGATGCCTCCAGTTCCGTAAGGCTAACACAATACACACGATATTGTGTTAAATCACGCGCTGTACTACTAACAGTTACACCTCGCTGCTTGGGGAAGGGGGGTTGCTCTGACACTGATTAAAAAGTGTCTTTTTGAATCAAAATCTTTGTTTATCCTGGAGAAATCCAATGAGCTATGAAGCTCGTTTTCATACATTTCCAGCCAGACGCCAGCGGTGGATAGAGTGAACGAAAAGCCTCAATTTCACACGCTTAAACTATGAAGCCGGGACCCTGTTGAGTTGCCTGGGTTGTGGTGATTCTTGCTCACGTCTTTAACCCGAGAGTAAAGGCAAATTCCATTGCGGCAAAGCTTGTGGTGAACTCGATGGGGCCGCTTGACAAACACCGCAAGCGGGGAGTTGAAGCACCTCCGATTAGCACGGTAGCCAACTGTGCTAATCGAAAGGTGCCACGACCCAAGGCCCATCTCTCTTGGTGTGACACTTGACCGCACGCTCAAATTTAATAGACACCTAAAAAAAGGCTAATGGCAAACCCAAGACAAGGGTGAACCTAATTGAAAAATGTATCCGGTATGAGCTGTTGGGCAGATGCCTCAGTGTCTTCCAACATCGACCCTTGCCTTGGCGTACAAAGAGAACTGCGCCACATTTCCCACCACTGTCCACTCATGAATACCTAACGGAACATCGTGATGCGGACTATCACATGAACTTAAACTATATACAATTGCATTGGCTGCCTGTGCTGTCAAATATTGCCCCACCAGTTATTCACTATCATGCTGCAACAATCAGTTTTCACTTTCAATTTTCAGTTCCATTTATTATTTATCAATCAGTGAACTGTACGGATAAGAAGTTGACTCAAACCCGTTGCCAATCAACGGCGATCTGAACAACATCCCTGGGTCCATGGCTGAGATCCTGACCTCGGCTATTATTTAAAAAATTCGTGGCACAAACTCGACGTGACGCGAAATTTCAGAATTGAAAAGTCGCGGACCAAATGTTCTTCAGTGCAAGGCCCGCGGGCCACTAGCGGCCCCTGGTGGCCTTTAGTGAGGCCCATGACGAGTGACCCCCCGACAATATATGTGAAACACCCCATCATCATCGTGCTGTCAAACCAAAAAGGTTTTTTTTTTTAATGTGTGGTGACCCTCACACTGGTGATGTCTTATCGGCGAAAGTAGTCCTGCCCACCCCCCCCTCTGAAATTAGTGTAAAACGTTGGCGTGGACCAATTCGTGTGCTTCACTTGACGTGCCCAACAAATACCTGATCAGTGACCCCAGAACTTGGACATTGCGTGGCTTCCACAACGCACAGCTCATCGGCAAGTCCACCACCGCCATGCCAGAGGTCGCAACCGGGTACCCGATACCCGTACCCTACCCGATACCCGGCTACCCGTACCCGGCCGGGTACGGGTAGCCGTTTGTGACCCTGGTGCGGCCGGGTACGGGTAGACCGTGAGTCACTGGTGAGTAACCGTTTGTCACTCATTTTGGGTAGGGTACGGGTAGGGAACGGGTACGGGTACCCATTTGCGACCCTGGTGTGGCCGGGTACGGGTACGGGTAAGGAATCAAAACCCGTTTGCGACCTCTGCGCCATGCTGCCATGGACCATCACACCCTTCGCGCTGCCACAGATATTCATTTGAAGGCGTCGTTCCTGAAATGCACCATCCCTCGGGCCTAGCAAGCAAATGGCTCACTCACTTAGAACTGAATCTCTCATAATTGGCCAAACGAAATCACATGATATTGCGAGATAAACATATGACAGCCATACAGCATAGCCCCAAACACCTTTGCAATACAGTAACACCCCGAGTAACATCTACCCCCCCCCCTTTCACGTCATCACTTCATTATTAACACCACGTCCCGATATGCGCCCCCTCAACCCCACACTAACGTCGCTGACAGCATCGTCCATCCTCAACCTTCGCCTCCACCTACCCCCGTAAGTTGCTTTAATTTACGTCGTTTCAATATTCGTCTCACGGAAACCGGGGTATGACTGTACAAACATCTAGTGGCATGGAATCAGTGATGTAGCAGCATAGCACTGTCTGCTGGCGGGGAAGAGGATCTGCGGCTTACAGCAGCCCTGGCAGCAGCAGGCCACGTGACACGCCAGAGGGGGATCTCGGGGAAAGGTCACAGAGGGGGCACACCAAGAACCCGCGGGTAGGTTCTAGAAAGGGGGCGTGGCTGGGGGCGGAGCCAGGCCACGTGACAGTATAAGAGGGGCCCCTGGAGGGGACCTCGGGGCTGTCGTGTGGAGTAGGATCCCCGTTGTGCTGCTGGAGTCTTTGTCACCATCCTTCTCGTCGTCTTCACCATTCTTCTCGTCGTCTTCTTCATCCTTCTCGTCGTCGTCTTCGTCTTCACCATCTCGGGGCGCCACCAGTCAGGCAGCCTACCAACTCTCCTGACTGAGTAACGTCGCCGATCACAGACGGACTTCTTATAAAAGTGTTGACCCCGATGGTGCTGGTTAATAAAGAAAGTGCCTCCAACTCGTATTCGTCTCTGAGTTAGTCGCTACAAACGTAACAAATTACATCCTTTGAATGTAGTCTAAAAGTATGTATACTGATGTTTTTGTTTAATAAAAATTTGGTAGTAATGTTCAACATTACAACATACCTAAAGGGGATAGTTTTCAATCGGTGCACACTGTCTCTGCCGTGCCATTTGGATATGAAACAAGCAGCCTGACAAAATAATGGAACAGAAGGTGTAAACTACACAAAGAAGCATGGGGAGTGCATGATGGGAACTACACTGAAAGATGGGAAGAGGGACACACATATATACAGGTTAATGTCACGTAACGTTCTATTAAATCTTTCCACTACCCTGTACAGCCACAGAGATTCATATTTCACGTGCACAAGCGTGTAACACGCCAATTATTATTTCAACTCACCGTAAAGTTGAATGCAGTCATTATAATTGGCCAAAAACATTGGCTGCCAAATTTGTCTGCGTTGACACCAATACTCTGAAGGAAAGAACCAAGTGAAATGATTTGTGCCTGACATCACTGGAAGGCATGATGGTCGATGGAAAAGACAGGTGACTGAGTGGCAGCTTTGGAAGGGATCATGCCCAAGAGGATGACCGCCGCGGAAATGAAGCGGTAAGATTAGCTCACGCGTGGGAGTGAGATGGACTGCGGCATCTTAAGACTGTGGGGGATGTGGAGAATGTGGTGAAGTCTTCATCCAGCATTGGATAGAACATGGCTCGTGAACTTTTTTTTTTTACGAAAATGGGTTGTTGAGATGAAGGAAACGAGCGATATGATGGAAATAAAAAAAACAGACTCAGCCGCAGCAGATAGGAAAAGTTATTGAGATACTATTTGTTTATGGAGCAATATATTTATACAGCGAAACTCCTCTTGTCCGCTATATTTTATCCTACAAATTATCCACGTTCATCCACAATCATTCCTGTCGATAAGGGGCATAACATTGGTGAATAATTGAGGGCAATTCATCCTGCGATAGCATCCCCCATTTCAGCGCAGCAAAGAGGAGTTTACTCCGTGTTGGTTATTGTAACTCTGTACTGAAATCTAGTACCTGCGTGCTGCCATGCAACAACAATAACTATTGTAAGAGCGCAGTATTGAGATTATTATGTCTTTGCAATCAGGTTGATGACAGCACTGGGGGCTGCCAAGCTGCGGGGAGCCAACTGCTATAACGCTGAGCGGCAATTTATAAATGAACTCTTACGGCACAAGTGGACGCACCTGCCCCCCCCACCACCACTGCATATTTAACTGTTAAAACAATTCCCAATGGGTATTCATTGACCGAGAAGTATGGCCAACGCTGTTTATATTTAGCACGTTAACATTTGGGCGGTTCGGCAGTGGCCCAGACCACCTCTGAAGTTAACTGCCGGCCCTTATTAGGAATAAACTTTCACGTCGAAATCTACATTTTAAAAAACAGACTCTAGGTTCATTGGAGCCGGTTAATTACGTTGATTTGTTGTTTGTGTTTTAAACCCAAAGGCCAAAGCTGCATGTGCATATCATTTGCTGTTTTTTCCTGGATTTTTTTGTTGCGCATAATCACTTTAAGATGTTCTTTGTTCATGTTTTTGTTTGTTGCGGTTGCACCCGAGTCAAGATCCGCATGGCTCACAGGGCTATACCGAATAAATGAAAACTGAAAAAAAATGAGCAGCTGCACAAAAAAACATTTCGGGGCGGGGCAGACGGGGGTGGGGGTAAACTCCCTGGACTCTTTGCCACGGCTGCACAGTCGATCATCGATTATCCCGGTTGCGTCCAACATTATCCGGCAGTCCCAGGCCGATCCGGCGAAACCGGCAAAATCGCTACCAAAAGCTGTGGCCCAGTCCGGCGATCGGCACCACAATGTGCGTGACACAAAAAACAAAGTGGCTACGCTTGTCTTCTTGGTTCTTTCGGTAAAGTCACGTAGAAGGGAAATAATACAATAATAAAAATAAACCATTTTAATTATTGTATTACTTCCCTTCTACGTGACTTTACCGAAAGAACCAAGAGGATGAATCCCTGCAGTCACGAAAGTTTAAATCGAAAAATTGACTATGCTTGATTTCAGCGTCAAATATTACAAAACCGTACATGATGCACGACACGCAACGGCTTAAACAATGCTGCACGTATATACAGGTGATAAGAACAGCAGGTGTACAGCGCGACCCGGCAACAAGTATAACCCGTAAAAACAAAGTTTTTCACTATAAATCCTTTATATGCGTGACGGCTAGAGTCCTCTCGTCCTCTGGCTTGATATGGCTGCTACCTATGGGTCAGATGATTGCATGGCAGCATTAAGCAATTGGTAATTAAATATAATATTTTTGTCCTAAAAAGTGTCAAATTTTGGAGAAAAAAATTTCACGAACATTAATTGTCACGCACAACGAGTCTGTGTGGAAAATGTCAGCTCGATTGGATCACGGAAAGTGGGTTAAAAAACGACCGAAAGATTTGCACGGTCCTAAGCAAGCAAGCAAGTGAACTTAATATAAAGGATTTAAAAAAGCGCGTGAATTTCGGCGTCCGCATCGTCAAAGACAAGTTGTGTAGGGGTGTCAGGGGAAGGATTCCCACCAATAGGAGGGGGAGGAGTGGGACGGTGACAGGAGAAGGAGGAGGAGCAGGTGAGGAGATATAAGGGAGAGAACGGGGGGAAGAAGAGGTCGTTGGCTGGAACGAGATTGGGACGGCTGGGGACAGGTGTGGATGGGAGGAAAGGAATAAAAGACGAACCTTCTTGCAACCGTGTGTCGGCTCTCCTTTACAGTTGTGTTGAAACAAAAGCGGAGTACATCACCCCATGCAGTCTTCGAGATTAGCGTGGTAAGTATGGTACAGTAAATAGGTCACTTGTTGCGGTAGGGCATTACATATTTTGTCTGTGTTTATCGATGCCAGTGTCACATAGTAAACACATTTAAGGGGCCGTCCATAAATGACGTCACGCGATTTTGGACGATTTTTGACCCCCCCCCCCCCTAGGCGTCGTCACAAAAAGTCAGACCCCCCTCAAATATGACGTCACAAAGCTCTGCCCCCCACCAAAAAAAATTAAACATGCTTCAAATCACTTTAAACTATTGTCATTGTAGTGCGTATTTAATGTGGCGCTGCACTCTGATGTTGTAGGAGAAAACATGTATTAAAACGTCTATTTAATTAAGTAGAACGTGTTGTCTATATTTATTTAAAGTTGCGCATTTTGATGTGACGTCACATTTCTCAAACCCCCTACCCCCCTCGTCACACATCGTCACAAATGTCTGACCCCCCCCCTACCCTAGATGCGTGACGTCATTTATGTACGGCCCCTAAAACACACTCAAAATCAAATACACAACACCTAAAAACGTAATGTTATGTAAGAATGTGGGAAAATAAGTTATTTTAAAGAATGATGATGTCAGTGATTATCCGGCGTTTCTGAAAATCCGGCCGCTTCCCCTTCCGAAGCAGCCAGATAATTATCGATGACCGACCGTGATTTCTAAAATAACGAGGCTTCGTTTTGCCTAAAACACAATGAAAGACTCGTGATGGGTAAAGGCTTCCTCTTTTGTAGCATCTTAATAATAATACTTGCCAACAAAAAATGGTCCCCGTAGGTGAGCCTATTTTATTTTTTTAGAAATGTATAAAATATAAAATGTCCACGTACAAATGCCACTATAGTAGACAAAAGGGGATACTAAATCAAATAAAAGCACATGTCCTTCTTGTGAGACATACTTGATTCTGTTTGTCAATGAGTTATTTCGTCAGTTTCACAGTAGGCTTTCGTGACCAATATTATCCATAATAGATGGGTTTTTTGTTAGATCGCGTAAATATTAACGTGTCGTTAAACCCGCGACCGCCCGACCGTCAATTAGTAATGTTTTTAATGTAAACTCTGCCTGTCCGCCTGATGATACGAGTTCTAATTACTGGCGAAACGTCGTACTCAAATTGTAAATGTAGGTTTACTCTCCAGCACACCGGCGTGCTGAACTAGAAACGAATTGGCAAGTTCTGTTTACGTGGCTCTGTCGGGCGGTGGCGGGTTAAACGACACATATTTTTACTGGATCTAATTTTTAAAAATCCTCGATTATGGGTTATTTCGTGATGACCAATCAGTTTGTTACCATGAAATTCCCGAAGCAATCATACAGAATCAGAATGATAAATAATAAAAAAAATAAAACATAAAATACGATTCTCACGACGTTTCGGCCACAACGCAAGCAGCCGTTTTCAGGTGAAGAACAGGTTTGTCGGAAAGACAACATTCAGACTCTGTCTTCTCGTCTGAATGACTCTGTCTTTCCGACAGACCTGTTCTTCACCTAAATACGGCTGCTTGCGTTGTGGCCCAAAACGTCGTGAGATTCGTATTTTATTATGTTTTATTTTTATTATTTCCCTTCTACGTGACTTTACCGAAAGAACCAAGAAGATGAACCCCTGCAGTCACGAAAGCTTTAAATCGAAAAATTGAATCAGAATGTTTACTTATACTGAAGGAATCCAATGAGCTATCATTTACACGGAGGTCTTCCCCATTACTCTGGGTTGTGGTGTTGTTTGATTGTTCTCAACTGGGCTCAACAGTATGGGTCAGTAAGGGTCAGCCCAGAATCAGTCTCTATATATATACTCACCACTCATGTTAGTCAAAGCCAGAAATAGAACTCAGGTCATCAGATTCAGAGTGCGTTCATCACTGTGCCACTTTTGCAATGTGAATCCGTTTCGCTTCCGGAACGCCTTAATGATTCTCAAAACGATTCCTCAGGAGGGACTTTGCATTTGGATGTTTGGCCAATTCCACTGACGAGTGGCATGTGGAAGGAAATCGGAGTACCTGGAGCGACTGTACACATCAGCAGGGGCATAAAACGCAAAGCTGCACACGTATTGATTCAGGATTCATTACGGACTGTAATTTCCATACCTGTAAAAGGCAGTGGGGTTTTTTTCAGGTCGGATGATTTCAAAACACAATGTTCTAACCAGACACGTTCGACGCTGTTGGCATCTTGACCTCACTGAAATATCTGCCCCTTCACCAAAACGGCAGTGACCAGCGAAACTCGTGGAGAAACATTTGACACCAGGGGGTGCCAGGTGACCATCTGGGGGCGGTGAGAGGCAGCAAGCCGAGAAGATTCGTCCTCTGGTGCCTCTAGCGCCCTCGCCTGGCCCACCGCTGTAGTATTTGTTGAGGATTCTAGATTTGAAGCTTTCGTGACTGCAAGGATTCATACTCTTAGTTTTTTTTCGGTAAAGTCACGTAGGTAAAAAATAAATTAAAACTTACTAAAAGTAATAATAGAAATAAAATAAAATAATAAATCACGACGTTTCGGAGGCAACACAAGTCTCCGTCATCAGGTGGGACCGTTACAGCTCGATTTGCTGTATCAAGTGAGGTAGAGATTCCACTCCCCCCTTAACTTGTATTTAAGAACTTGTATCTTGGAATCTCTGCCTCGCTTGATACAGCAAATCTAGCTGTGACGGTCCCACCTGATGACGGAGACTTGTGTTGCCTCCGAAACGTCGTGATTTATTATTTTATTTTATTTCTATTATTATTTTTAGTCATTTTTAATTACATTTTTTACCTACGTGACTTTACCGAAAAAAAACCTAAGAGTATTTGTTGCGGATGTTGAGTCGAATTGTGCCTCCGCTCAAATGAGCTCGCGCGGAGCGACAGTCTTCATGAGCCGGAGGGTGGCAACCCCCACATTCTTGTGACAGGGACCGGTTTATCTGTGCGGTTGCCGCTGTTGAAATCCAGCAAAGTGATGATCATTTAAATAGACCCCCAGAAAAAATTATGATACCGAGGAAAGTCCGACTAAGTGACGAGGCACTTGTTTACATACTTCAGAATAATCATTAGCGTCGTTGTGGAGAATATAAATAACAAAATAAATCAACGCTGCTGAAATTATTCAGTTCCAAAAAGGCCGTGCGGATGATGGATTGTTGTAAGGAATTATTTTACAAATGTTTTGCCAATTCCATGAATATTTGGCACGTGGAAGGAAACTCAAGTACTACAAGAACCACAATAGAATCCCCACTTACCAGGGGATACCACTCAAAGCCACTCACAGATGGAGTAAAGAATACTTTGCTGTACCCCCGTCTACTGGCCAACTCGCAGCCTATAACATGACATTCCTATATCAGTCTCCCATTTAAAAAAAATATATATATACAGTATGCTTTTTTATTTAAAGCTTTCGTGACTGCAGGGATTCATATTCTTGGTAAAAAAATAATAATAAATTATTTTATTTTTTCCCTTCTACGTGACTTTACCGAAAGAACCAAGAATATATATACAGTATGCTTAAAAAATATTTAACACTTATATGGGACTTTCCTTTTTAATGGACAAACGAAAGGATACTATACTGTAACATGCTAACAAATGTAATGTTAATAGCTTCAAAAAGTCAAAGGGTCTCCACTTGTTCGCCATCATTGTCAGCACGTGCCTGGAATCTTCTCCAGGTGGTCGCCAGAGTCGAGAGGCACATTTCTTGCGGTATTGTTGCAAATTCTCACAAATGTTAACATTTCCTGAAGCACCCTGTATACTAATCATGCTCAATCCTGCTTAGCGGTCGTGGTCAAAGGTGATTTTATTTGGTGAGAGTTATGGAAATAATAATCCTATATGTATTTACAGTAGTTTACAATAAAGATTTAAAATAAATATTTGTTTTAATATGCACCCGTGATTCTTAATGTGAGGTATAAAGTGAACCCCTACCCCCCCCCCCCCCAAATATAGAAGTCAAACGCGGCCGATGTAGAAACCAGTGGTTCTCAACCTGGGGTGCGTACATCCCGGAGGGGTGGCAGATTTTTTTAGAAGGTAAATCAGTCACAAATTAAGGACGGGCACGTAAGTCCAACTACTTTGTATTCTTGGTTCTTTCGGTAAAGTCACGTAGAAGGGAAATAATAAAATAATAAACATTAAGCTATCAAATTCATCAGGTGTGATAACCACAGCAAGAAAATTTGAAAAAAAAGTGGCGGTGGTTTTCACACCTGATGATGATTGCTTGTGTTGCTATCGAAACGTCGTGAGAATTTTTTTTTTATTATTTCCCTTCAACGTGACTTTACCGAAAGAACCAAGAATATGAATCTCTGCAGTCACGAAAAGCTTTAAATAAAAAAATACAACTACTTTGGTTCATCAAACCGATGTATTTATTAACATTATACATGTTTTACGATTGAGAATCGAAGGGGTGCAAAGGCTGCAGTAAAAGTTCAGAACTACTGATGTAAGTGGTCAGTACACTTGATCAGCATAATTGTGCGAAGGTACACGATTAACTTTCAAGGTTGTCTTCTGAAACGAGCAGTGCAGATCTACAAGTACACACCCAGTAAGTAATGCATACGCAGGACACTGCTTTATAGCTGTGCAATATTCCTTAACAGCGACACCTGTACCCGTTCTCTGCGATGTTATTAATAACAATGCAATGATAATTAGTTTTTTACCCTTTTATCTGGCAATAAAACTGACACCTTTTTTTTTACAAGGAGTCATGTTTGCATAGACCACAATACCTGCAGTCGGAATGCAAACAAAAAACATAACTCTGATAATGTATGCACTGTCCTTGAAGTTGATTGGTCCACACCCGAGACAGCTTTCCTTAGAGCCTCGTCTCACATGGGTTGGACCAGATGACGCCAAAAGGCGCACAACTCAAAGACAATGCACCATCAGAGTATGAGAGCTCGGGGTAAGCATTTACACCATTGTAACCTCATTTGCCAGTCTTTGAAAGTCGGCATGCGATATACCGCGCTTCCTTTTCGGCAGTTGCCGAAAGCGGCATCGATCCTCGCTCTTCCCAGCAGAGGTAACAGGGGAGGCTCATGTTGCAACCACCGCGGGTTCAGTGCCATATCGTCATACCTTCGACCGCCACGTGACGTTTCATTGATGTCGCATAGCACCGGCGGGACACTTAGTTTTATAATGTGGAACCGCTGCGAAATATAGTTGGACGAGGGGGTGGGTGGCCAGCACCACGCCCAGCCGCCTTTGTCCCCCCAGTGGCGATGTTCACACAGCACACCAGTTACTCGTTTGAGGCTGAGTCGACCTAGGGGTTAAAATAATCGTCACCGGTGGTGACCGTGAGCGGGAATCGAACTCGGGCCGCCGTGTTCGTAGCGCCGCGCGCTAACCGCTACACTACAATGCGTTACGCCTCCACGTGCGCGGGTCACGTGACAGATTTGACGTCACAGCTCACTTGCTGTACAAAAAATATATGCATTATTGAGCCACCCCCCCCCCCCCCCCCAAAAATAAAAACAAAAATTTTTGCATGGTGTAGAGTCTGGAAAGTACCCACATGGCAAAATTCCAGTTTGTTGCATGTCGGGAAATACCCTAAACATTTTTAACAGACACACATAATCACAACTTTGCCTTATATATATGGAGATAACCCTGCCGTTTGGCATTCATTGCCATGTTGTTTTGAATTGTTTTATTATTATTAGATACACATCTCCCCTGTCAGCACAAGTGCTGGACACATGCAATTTTAAAATGCCCCCTGTATGTGCAAAGAAGTCCAGGGTGGCCCAGATGTCTTGTGACCCCCAATTAATTGACTCCTCGCATTTTTTTTCTTTGCATATTCATTTGTTTTAAATAAACCTTTTCATATATATAACGTTTTAGATAATTAAATGAGGGGGGGGGTCACAAGACATCAAGAGGGGGGTCACAAGACATCGGGACCACCCTGTACTGTAATTTTGTGTAATCAGAAATCAAAAAGTTGATTTGTTTTCTTTTGATCTGGGTCAACAGCACACGGGAGCCAATGTCAAAGAGACCCTGGGTTCAATTCTGGGTTTCAGCAGCCTGTGATTCAACCGGCAGATTAAAGTGTTGCACGTTAGGCTGCTGTAAAAGGCTGTTAAATGTTAGTCATCGTGAACCTTTATTTACTGCTCGATGAACGGCTCCCCCCCCCCCCATGCCATCACCATCTGCCAAGGTCCCGCGATGCCGCATGTATGTAGCCGGTACGGGCTTAACGTAATGAATCACACGTGTCGTTGTGAATGGAGTCAATGATGACAATGGATTAGACCCATAGACTCACGCGACTGCACAGTAGGCCACGTCAACAAGTGGAATAATCAATTCGGGGTACAGGGCATCTATTCAGATTCGTGTGGACGCTGTATAGGAATAGAGCAGGTGAGGCGCTTGTGTAACGTGGGCTCGATTGGTGTGCATCTGGTCATATTTACATATATTTACAGATGCACAAAGGCTTTGAAACTTTGAAACAAAGAATTGCCGCTACACAACCCTCTGGTGGCCATGTTTGTTTGTTGTAGCACAGAGTTCGACTGATGGCCTTAATCTAAGATGTCTTGTGGTTGTTGTTGTTTGACTTGCATCCCACTGGGATTTTTGCACACAGTGCTGGTGTACGGTGCTTTTTCTGCAATATTTTGCTGTCTTTCCTTGGATTTTCTGTTTGCACATATTCACTTTAAGATGTTTTCTTGTTCATGTTTTTGTTTTTTGTTTGTTGCGCTTGCACCCGATTCAAGAGCCGAATGGCTCACAGGGCTATACCAGATAAATGAACTTGAAACTTGAACTTGGTGTCCCTCGGTGGTGGAGTCACTCGATCCTCAAGAGAAGGGCAAAACACAAGGCAGAGTATCCGCTCATCGCCTCCGAACTAGTGCAGTATTTTTGTCTTTATTAGCCGGCCTGTCCCCTCGTTACGATCACGTGAGGAGAGGGATAGGGCGAGCCGGCGACACGCGATAATCTTTTGAACATGAAGCCGTCTTATCACTCCACTTTGCGGCGGTTGACCTCCTGAGTGTGTTCTGTCCTTAGGCTGACATTCCATCACCAGTCTCACCCGTCAGATTTACTGGACGTCTGTGAAAAAGAGCTCAGTAGCTCATCGGATTCCTCCAGGCTAAATAAAGATTCTGTTTCTGGCTATCATCCTTTCTCATGATGTGTCCTGCCCATGCCCGTTTTGCATATCAATTATATTTATTTGTTCGCTGATCCATATACAGTATTCCTAATTTATGTCTCGTAAGTCTAATTCCGTGTTTGTATCTCTGCATGCTTTTTTGTAAAAAAAAAAAATGCTTTTCATGCTTTGATTTGTTTTGTCAATGTCCACATTACTGGTTCCTGTGTCGTCACTGGCAAAACACACTGCGTGAAAATGCTTTTCGTTTTCAAATGCAGTATGATAGTCATAATCTAGGTCTCAACCTCACCAATCCACACTGATCAGCTTGAACCCAGGATCTCAGCAGTGCAGTGCCCACTCAGTCCGCTTACGTTTGAGTCAACTGGGCCACCTTTTAAACTCATTTAAAATGTTAACCGGCATAAAAATACTGTACACATGTCCTTCCCAGCGCAACGTTTTATTGTATTTGTATTGATTGTGTGTACAAGTTCCTTCAAATTAAAAGGCATTTATAAATTGAAAACGAATTTATTTAGAACTGCTTTTTGTGTTTAGTTTGTTGTCCTTCCCCCGCACCTCCGATTAGCATGGTTGGCTACGTACGGTGCGAAAAAAGTTCAACATGTACATACATACAGCCACTGGAAGCTGTCACATTCGCAACAGCGTGAAAACAACAGGTGAATACATTATCTGAAACGAGGTGCTACCCTGAATTGCGAAAGTCTATTGAGAATTGCCGGTGGAAAAATTACCACACGCATTTTTTCGAAATGTGCAGTCAATGTGGAAGTGTTGGTATGAGAACCATTTGTGCAGCACCCTATGTTCGCGGCCATTGACCCCTGCGGAAATATCGTTTGTTGAGGGCGTTGATATGGCAGCGCGTTCCGCCGCTTGTTGCAAGAGGTTCACGGTTCAATTCCAGTGGCCATCCTGATTAATACTGCGGGTCTAGTAACCGTGATAATACTACGCACCGTCTGCCTCCGAATGGAAGTTCAATATCCTCTCACGTCATTCGCAAGAGTTGGTTATTGTGTGCCAAGCGTCGCGGTCAAAATTGGCCAAGTTAGAAAATTACCCACAAACCACTTCTTTGGATCATGTCAGCAATCATCGCCCCCTACTGACAGACTCATGCCCGTTTTCAGGCCAGATACTGATTCTCCCTTGTGCCACACAGGGGCATCTTCCACCGGAGGGTCTCCTTTCAAATGTTTCAGATCCAGTTGTGATGTAAATCGCTCTAAAGAAGCTCCCCGGCGTACGATGCGCTTTATCATCAACAAATCCTTATCAATGTGGACGCTGCCACAGTGTAGTGCCCAGCACACTTGATTTGCACGTGACCCGCAATCCAACTGCCGTACCGCAGCGGCACCACCGAGGTGCCAATGGATACTGGTCATCAAAAGGCTGAAAATAAAAAAAAAACGAATAATCTCTCCACTCGACATTTTGACGCAAGTGGCGATTGCCGAAAATGTGCCATCGCTAAGATTCACGGAGGGCACAGTGTCGAGAGGGGGCCACCGCGTAAGGCCGCCGTCAGCATTGCCGAAGCGCGTTTCTAAACTGAGCGTCCACACCGCCGCTCGTTAAGAGAACTTGCTTCATTGGGAAACAATGTTCGCGTGACAGCAGAGACTAATTCTGTCCAGTTTCATTGTCAAAGCCTTGAGCTGACAAGATGAATGTACCATGGAAGCCTTCCAACTGTGGACCCCTATGCTATCAAGTGGCCCTACTGTGTTAATGACCCCGAGGCTTTTATTAGTTTGCCCCCAACAGGGTGAGACGAATATAGTTGCTACACACATGGATCTGTACATATCCCCATGTATGTTTACCTTACATGCATAGTTGGGCATCTTCATTATCATCACATCTCTAATTAGCACGGTTGGCTACTTAAGTTAAATTATACATCATCAGCCACTGTCGATCCACGGCTGGATAAATGGGCCTGCCCATTCCATCGCCATCCGTCACGGTCCTGCAAATGCTGAAATCCACATCACCCCGGTGCACAAACTGATCTCATCGTTCCATCTCCTTTGTGGTCGTCCTCTCCTGCGACTTCTCTTCTTCGGTTGCTGTTGGGCATCGTCGCCCATTCCACCGATGTGTCCGGCGCACGTCAACTTTGTGTTTTTTTTCTTTTCCGTTTGTTACCCGATCCTCGTGTTCCTTTTTCTGATTCTCCGTTGGGATTCCGAGCACGAATTTCTCGACACCTCGACTGTTTTTTCCATCTTGTTCATCAGTGTTCATGACGTACGCCATTGGATCAGACGAGAAACAATTGTGAATCTTCGTTGTGTGTCAAAGTGTACGGTAAATGTTTAACAATGAATATGTACGAAGAAAGGCATTGAGTTTTGAAAAACAAGAATAGGTTTTATCCTTTCTAGCAATTAAACAGGTGTTAAGATCTTCAAACACCAAATATAAACCTTTTGCAAGGAATCAAGACTGCATTAACCACACGTAATTGTGGCGAACATCTTAACACCTGTTGTTTGAAGCTATTAACACCTGTTTTATTTCCAGAAAGGGTAAAACCTATTTTTATTTTTCATACTTTGATACTGGCAAAAAACGGTCCCATGATGTTACATTGAGTTTTTTTCCGTAAGTGCACACATGTTCATGATTCTTCTTAATTCGTAATATGCCAATAGACAATTCGGAACACCGCGTTTGATTGGTACATACACGAGAAACTTTACAAAAATGGACCAACGTTAACGGACGTTTTGGTGCTGCATCTCATTCATAATGTGACTGGCCTCATATAAATATATGTCGATTTAAAGCTTTCGTGACTGCAGGGATTCATCTTCTTGGTTCTTTCGGTAAAGTCACGTAGAATGGAAATAATAAAATAATAAAAATAAAACATAATAAAATAAATATATTTTTAAAATATGTATTTTATTATGTTTAAAAGCATAATAAAATAATTCTTTTTTATAAAAAAAATTTGCATTTTATTATAGAATTATTAAATAAGTATTTTCTATAAAAGAATTATTTTATTATGTTTTATGTTTATTATTTTATTATTTCCATTCTACGTGACTTTACCGAAAGAACCAAGAAGATAAATATATGTCTTAAAACCTAAAGCATAACCTTGTTGAAAGCAGGAGGTTGGGGGTATAAAACTCCGGGGGGGGGGGGGGGGGTGGAGGGCATTACTTGAACTTTTAACACATTTTAAACTCTCGACAGAATACTCTCCGCTTTAGTATTTCGTGCATTCTGCTCGATAGCTCTCAACCCGTGTACATGAGGAAAGTCTGGGCCGCTCCGTCACTTAGATTCTTCATCGCACTGGATATAAATGGTCCGGCGTACATGTAATAACACATGCTTATATACCACATGTCATGTTACTATTCGTACACTCGGCATGCGGGATTACTGAGTGGAACAATGGCGCACAAATAAAAGAAACGTGGACCAAAGCAGACGTTTAAAAAAAGTAACACAGATGCCCATCTTCCAATGGCACTAGTATTACAGTCTAGAGCCAATTAATATCCCTAATGAGGGCCTGCTGTGGTGAGTTCTATTTGTGCCATTCCATTACAGAGACATGAGGGGACAGTACAAGGAAGGGGCACGCGTATTCTTGTGTTTGCTTGGTGATCTGCCGTAGGGATACGTAACCCACCTCGTCATCATAATCATCATCATCACCACTGGTGCGAAATTCATCCTATTACCTGCTGTTGTTTTTCCCGGATAAGAGTAGTATGGTTAAATTCATTCTTTTACAAGAGTACTTTTATAGCCCTGGGTCATATGCGTGTGCGTACGTATGTTGAACTTCTTTCGCACCGTACGTAGCCAACCGTGCTAATCGTCAGTTCACTGCTGGGTGAAGGCCTCCTCACGAAGCCGCCACCATCTATCGCGACGCTGCAGCGTAATGTCATCATCACACTCCATCTCCCCTCCAGTGGATGTCCTCTCGGATGCGTTCCATTGCTTTAGTTGACATCTTTCCAAGCCCAGCTGGCAACGGTGTTACAATATTTCGCGATATTTTTGCTATTCATTACATAATCAATTGCTGTTTGTCTAATTACATCAAGCACAACAAGTATCTACGAGTTTGTTAATCCCATATTTCTGTACTTAATTCAAGGGGAGATTAAATAACTTTTTAAGAAAGGTCTCCGTTAAGACGAAAATCACCACACATTTTGTGGCTGATCGCCCTAAAATTCACTCACCCGTGGTGAGGACTCAATCTACCCGCATGACCGTCTCGTCTCATCATCCAGACTGCAGGTGACAATACTTCTTCTGCTGCTGCTGCTTCTTCCCTCGACTTACGAAATCTGCTCCCATCCATCATCTCTTCACACTAGCGCTCGTAACCTTGCTCAAGCATGTTAACTCCTATCTTTTGCAACTTTGATCGGGCCGTATTTTCCTGGTCGCTGGATGTATGCGGCATTTTGGCCCGTGCTCAGAAAATAATGATGATTATTAAATGATAATTATCTCCCATAACAAGAAACCAAGGGAACATTTCACTCTGCAACCCGACACGCCCATCTCTTAATCCCTCGTGGTATTCATCAATGTTTGGATTTTCCTTCTTTTTACTGTAAACAAAGCACATTTCATAAAGTTTCTCCATTCACCGCTTCCTATTTTAATCTCGTGCTGTCTACTGATGGATTGCATGTTGTGGGTAAAGCATGTTGGGTATGAATAGTGATACTGAAAGGCGACTAAAAGTATTCAGCTCAAGGGAAGGGCCCTTCTGGAGTGGCGTGAAGACACGAGTGCATGGCTGAACTTAGAATCCCAAAACCTGCACAAATAAGTCTTTATTGAAAGCCAGCTTGTGTGCTTAGAATACGCTGTGTGTAATTGGGTGCTGCTATACACACACACACACATCTGAGATGGACACAACACGTTTGTGCAGTTGTCCAACCTGACATTTAAGCTGCTGCCCTGCGGAAATAAAATGTTGCCCTTTTTAAGCCGTCACTGCAGAGGTGCCACCCTGTGTCACTTCTTGACCAGTCCATGCGTCTCTTGTTTCTGCGGCATGAGATGTCCATATTTTGGTCTTGTTTACCACAGGCCCGCCGTGTGACGGTCACGACACTGGATTTGCAATCCAGAGGTCATCGGTTCGATTTTATCTTCCAGCACGGCAAAATATTTACACTCATTCCCAACCATTAAATTAAAACATTAAAGGTCACCTGTATTGATTTGAACTCTGGGGTTGCAACAAAGTAGCTTTTGAACATACCCGAGTGTATGATGTATTGCAGTTGTCCACTGTTGTGCGATTATTGTGTTGGGATTTGGAAACTATCATATTCTCTCAAACTAATGATGCAAACTTTAGACTTATTTACTACTCCTGCTACTTGTGTTTTCGCAGTTGTGCTTTTCAGGGTCGTTCAGCACAATTTCTGACATTTCGCTCCCAAGTCCTGGGATCTTCTTCGGGAACTGAATGCTCATTCAGCTAGCCTATTTGTCACACTGTCCGCGGAAACGACACGTTATATATTGCGTAAAGCCGTCCGCGGTTACATAAGGAGCCAAATTGGAACTCGTTGAAAGCTTTGTGATGTCAGCTCGTCCAGCTAAAGTGTTTGTGTAATTAGGCGCAAAGTCAATTAACAGGAAGTTATTTCTCCTGCGGATTCCTCTTCGGCCTCGTGCTAACGCTGTCACGCTACCTGACAAGCCACTGCAGAACGTGGCCGGGGTGCGTTGCTCGTAAAGACACGGTGGTGAGTAAACTTGGTTTATATATGGCATACGGTTAATTTTCTCACACATGCGGATGATCTTTTTAGTTATTTCGGTAAAGTCACGTAGAAGGGAAATAATAAAATAATAAAAATAAAACCTAATAAAATTATGTTTTATTTTTATTATTTATTATTTCCCTTCTACGTGCCTTTACCGAAAGAACCAAGAAGATGAATCCCTGCAGTCACGAAAGCTTTAAATCGAAACATGCGGATGAGTCAATAACAATTAGATGGTGATAACAAGTTGTGTATATTAATCTGCTTCATGCTATGCGTGTGTGTATAAGGTAGTGTAAAGAAAAAAACACGTGTAAAGTACTGCATATATATTGCACGCTATGTACAGAATCATGTGCACTACTTGAGAATATTACGAGATATATTACGAGATATGCAGTGGACAACCAAGGGGCCGTTCATAAATGACGTCACGCGATATTGGACGATTTTTTACCCCCTCCCCCTTCGTCATACGGCGTTGCAAAAAGTCAGACCCCCCCTCAAATATGACATCACAAAGCTATGCCCCCCCCCCCAAAAATAAAACATGCTTCAAATCGTTTTAAACTATTGTCATTGTAGTGCGTATTTAATGTGGCGCTGCACTCTGATGTTGTAGGAGAAAACATTTATTAAAAAGTCTATTTAATTAAGTAGAACGTGTTGTCTATATTTATTAAAAGTGGCGCATTTTGATGTGACGTCACATTTCTCACCCCCCCCCCCCGTCACACATCGTCACAACTGTCTGACCCCCCCCCCCCAGGTGCGTGACGTCATTTATGGACGGTCCACAACGGGCTATCTTCTCCATCGATAATTATGATGATGACGTACAGAACATTTAATTGTTCATATGGAAAATATTATTTCAGAGGTCGCCGGTTCAATCTCCCGGCGTAGCAGTTGAAATAAAGACGCTAGTTGATTTTATTGCTCAACTCAGTCCACCCAGCGGCACACGTGATAAACACACGGCGGTTATTCGATCAGCAAGTCGCGTTCGGTGGGGTAAAATGTGGGTATTCCTACTTTTTCCAAGTCATCCGGCCAGCATGGCAGAGTAGGTCAAAATAACCTCTGCATCGCCTCTCTATAACTCCGTCTAGAGGAGGCCCTTCTACCAGCAGCGGTGTAAGAAAGACATTTGCAGGGCTGCACCTTTACCCATTGCATCAAATCGTTAGGTAAAAAGCTGCACATTTTGCAGCATTCACTGTTAACACATTTCAAGTATGCAAACATTTAATATGAACTGCTACTTCGCCAGGTTCCTCTGGATTTCAATGTGGCTTCAAGGCACTATATTTAAACTATACTGCGCAGTCCACATCTAGAGGACGGGTTCTTTATTTATTGACTGACGTGGCTCTCGCGATTCAGAATGGAAGAAATCGACTTTTGTCAAAGTATGGGACCCATGTTGGGGAACAGTACCCGTGTGTGAATTGAGAAAATGTTTTTTTTTTAGTGTGCCACTTAATCCTAATGCTCACCCGCAACTCTTTGGCATCCATTGACAACGACACGATTGTGCTAGGAAAAAACACACAAACAGGTGGTTGCGTTACCTTTATATTTAAGCTGCTTACGCGTTTGGCATGCACTAGGCAGGTGTGTCCATCTTTTGCACTTTGTAAAACAGCCTATACAGTATTGCATCGCTGTCAATACATTCTAATTTTAGGCTAAAGGAAACATCGCAGCCTTTCTCCCCTTATCGGTATCTGAGACCACACCTATTATTTTACAAGCAAACGGAAGGCAACTGAAGCCTTCACTTTTGAGAATGAGCCACGCAATCCATTCGGTGTGGTGTCAGATGGCATTCGCCTGCAGATTGATTTGCGGCCAGAAAGCCATGATAACAATATAACGTCGCCAATTATGGCATCGTACACAGTTGAACATTATATACATTCAATCTTGATTTGAAGCTTTCGTGACTGCAGGAATCCATACTCTTTGGTTCTTTCGGTAAAGTCACGTAGGTATAAAATAAATTACTATTTTATTTTATGTTATATACATTATTTTGTACTCACTACACGTGCACGGGTGACGGGGGAGAGTGGTGGGTGCAGTAATTAACGCACTGCGCTATGAACCCCATCACGTGAGTTCGATTCCCAGCCATTGGTTAACATCAGCGATATCTAAACCCAGTCCTGGCGTCTCCCCCTTCGCTAACTCGCGCTGACCGCGGTGAAGTAAGGGCCAAACATTCCTCCACATGGTCGCGACATGGCATGGGGAGGCATCCGGTAGTGAATTGCTAAAGTACCGTTTTAAAGCTTTCGTGACTGCAGGGATTCATCTTCTTGGTTATTTCGGTAAAGTCACGTAGAAGGGAAATAATAAAATAATAAAAATAAAACAATAAAATACAATTCTCACGACGTTTCGGCCACAACGCAAGCAGCCGTCCTGAGGTGAAGAACAGGTCTGTCGGAAAGACAGCGTCTGAATGATCACCACCATGCTTGGCAGCGTATATTTAAGTTGGGTTAGAGGGGGCAAAGGGCGCCTAGACAAAGGATTTTGCATATCAAGAGGAAGTAATAAAATAATAAAAATAAAACATAATAAAATAAAATAATTTATTATGTTTTATTTTTATTATTTTATTACTTCCCTTCTACGTGACTTTACCGAAAGAACCAAGAAGATGAATCCCTGCAGTGACGAAAGCTTTAAATCGGAATTTAACATATTTTGCATATTTATGGGAAATGCAGATATGGGATATCTGCATTTCCCATAAATATGCTAAATTCCTCTTGAAATGCAAACCCCTTTGTCAAGGCGCCCTTCCCCCTCCAACCCAGCTTAAATATACGCTGCCAAGCACGGTGGTGCTCATTCAGACGCTGTCTTTCCGACAGACCTGTTCTTCACCTGAGGACGGCTGCTTGCGTTGTAGCCGAAACGTCGTGAGAATTGTATTTTATTATGTTTTATATCTATTATTTTATTATTTCCCTTCTACGTGACTTTACCGAAAGAACCAAGAAGATGCTAAAGTACCGTCAATTATTTTATCTAAAATGTTGCACTTGCCATGGGCCATGAGTGTTGACATGTCGACACCTAAACGGCTTAACGACGGCGTGAGAGATTGGTGCCAGAAAGATGTTGCTTGCACGACTTGAGCGTATTGGCACAAGGCAGAGGAAAGTGGAAACAACTGACAATGTGCAGTGGACACCGACGGCTATCCGTCCATGGATCGTGATGATGATAATGATGAAACAGCACCACATTGATATTGCACCCTACTTGCCAGATATTGCATATTTGTACAGCGAAGACATTATTGCAAAATGTTTTTTTTTTACGTCTCCTTGCGAGTTTGGTAAGGTTGCACCGGGGTCAGTAAATATTTTTTAGACCAGATTTCATTTTGACACTTGCCTCGTGGCTGCTCTGATCATTATTGCGGTGATGTCTAACGCGTGAAAGAAGGGCATTCTTTCACGAGATCGCTTGCGTGGGTGGGTCCACCCTTCGGCTGACCTTCAAATGCAAGTGTTTAGATAAAGGCGGCCCAAAAGAGTTCACCCTCACGGACGCCGATGTGACCGCACGTAGATCAAAGCCTGCCGTTAAGGCCAAGTGCGATCGAGATTCATGCCGAGCCGCTTTTACGCGCCACGGATCGTCGCACGCGGACCTATTCCGCGCCGGCGGGCGCTTGCTGCTGGATGGACGCGGCTATTTCAGACTATGTTCGCCGCGCGTCGACGCGCCGAGAGCTCCTCTTCGAACGTGTTTCCTCGTCCGCCGTGAATTGCCCCCCTCCCCAATCCCTCCCCCAGCCCCCCGTCCGCAGCGGGAAGCGGGACGGGGTGGCTCGCGCACACACAAGCCGCGATTGGCTCTGTTTTACACAGCTGTTGAGCGTATCTGCCGCCGTGGACGTGATTTATGCACGCGACGGCTCTCTGCTACCGTCTTGCCCGTGGCGCATGCCTGAATTATCCGAGCGAATTTCGCACACGGAGGCATTTCGGACGCGGCTTCTTGGAGCCGCGTGAGCAGCGGCACGAGGAGAATCCGTAAGCGGTGGTCAGAGGCGTAGCTATGGGGGGGCAGGGGGGTACATATGTCCCCGGGCGCCAAGGTAAAGGGGCGCCAAAATGAGGCTTACAACGTGACATTATAACTTATTGCGGCGGGCGCGGCAGCCTGAACCTACTGCACAAATCTACACCTCAACCTAAAAGTTTATATATCCCGCCACACACAGCCTACATGTCATGTAATTACATTTTGGTTTGTGATTAAACGGGGGGGGGGGGGCGCCAATTTTATAGTTCGTCCCCGGGCGCAAAATATCCTAGCTACGTCACTGGAGGCGGTGCTGGTGGTGCTAGCGCACTGAGGTTGGTTAGTTGAACAATATCTTGGGCCACTCCATTCTCAATGTACATAACATCCGGCAGTGAGTTGACAGAAAAGAGGCAGAAGACAAGAGATGGAAATGCTGTGAGGTAGGAAAAGAGAGGATGCAGACAAGATAGAGGTGTGAGAGATTAGTCGGATTGTTACATTGAATTTGGCTTATTATGTTTATTGACATTTGGTTTTGAGCTGATATTTGATGGACCCAGTATTTTTTTCCACGAATCCAGGACACCTTGAGCTACTTGGGGTTGCCAATCGTTTGCTCGATTGCTTGTGCCTCACACTACCAGCGTCACGGCTTGCGAGATGCTCTGTTTCGATTTCTCGCGATGCTATTTGCTTGCTGTGATTCTGTTCCCACAGCTCATGGGAGAACTTCTTTCGGCTGCAAGAACTTCTTTCGCGCCGTACGTAGCCAACCGTGCTAAGCGTAGGTGTGGGGGAAGGACAACAAACTGAGGATAAAAAAGCAGTTGGAAAGAAATGAGTTTTCAATTTAGTTTTGAAAATGCATAGCTCCGGTAGCTTCCTAATATCGGAAGGAAGAGCATTCCAAACGGCCGCAGAAGCGCATCTGAATGCGTTATAAATCCAAATTGTAGTGCTTGGCTCGGGCTCAACGCTGCGATGTTGACGTGGAATGTAATCATTTGGAGAATTACGTCCCAAAGAAAACTTTCCCCCAGTTTTTTTCTCACCCACCAAGCCACATGCAAATCATCGTGCCGTGTTCAACCTGGAGGTAATTTGCTGAAGCAGATTTGCGCTGCAGGGAATTGTGTTTTTGCAATTTATTTCAGTTCCATGTTTGATAGGTTTGTTGTCGTTTTATCTTCTGATGATATTTTTTGTTTTGCTTTTGTTCATTTCGATGACCCAGGCCACTCTTTCAAAACGAGCCTCTCCCTGGTCGCTTTGAGTTCTCACCCCCGGATAATACAAAATGAAGTTAAACCCCATGCTGAATTCAAATCTGTAGCACGTTTTGCAACACCGTTTCACGCCAAATTCTCGATCAGTGTTTTATTTGTTATTTTATTTTCAACGAAAGTTTTTTTTTTGGTCGCCTGTATATCGGAAATTTATAAATTCAAATTATCGTCATTATTTCTTTTCAAAAATTCTACAAAGGTAATGTTGGGTACGTGAGTGATGTTAAGTTCATGAAATATGCATTATTTATGCAAGTGAGAACCTACCGAGACTTGTAATTGTTAGTCCAGGGCATCTCCTCTATTTAGATATTCACCGCTTGCAGATAATGGTCACAGGCTTTTTTGACAGCTACATTAACATAGCAGCATAACCCCCCTCTATAATTCATTTGACAAAACATAGCTAGTGATTAAAAAATATATATACAAAAATGGACAGGCAACATTGTGCACGTGTCGATGATTTGTTTTGTGTCAGGTATATATTAGTTACAATAATCCACGCATGAAACGAGATGATGGTTGTTGTAGCTCGGGCCTTGCCATTGGCTCCTCATTTCTGACGTTGGCCACAGCACACCAGACACTCCTCCCTCTGTGTTGAGTCGACCCAAGGGCTTCCCAGGCCACGTTCAGATATCTGTTGCCGACAATCTGCATGGCATGTGTACACACACACACACCAAAGACCAAGATCCCCCGGATAGCCTTGCCAGACATTTTGGGGCAAGTGCTGTTTAGTGAGCAGCACCTATGAAGGCCAGCAAGGCACACGATGGGGTGGGTGGCTAGCACCACACCTGGTCGCGTTTGTACCCACGTGGCGATGTTTAAACATCATACCAGCTACTCATTTGAGGCTGAGTCGACCGGTTCAGATCATTGTCCCCAGTATTGGCCGTGAACTGGAATCGAACTCTAGCGGCTGGGTTTCTAGCACGGGGCGTTGACGGCTACACACACAAATATATACAGAGATAACCGAAGGCGAGTCTGGAATAGGTACACCTGTGACTGAACAAACATAATTTTAGGGTCACTGAAATGGTTGGCAAATTGAATATTAAAGTGTGCATATCGCATAGTCTGTGACGTTATCACCAACATAACAGGAAAGTATAACGTTACCAAATTTGGTGGCGGGAAACATTGTCTTCGAAACAATGAGATAGCTTTTGTTAAACTGTTACAGCAAACTCAATCACAATGAACAGGTACATGTGAATTGGATGTCTTATGATTAATTAAAATGAATTGCTTCATACAGTTGAATCATTTTGGTTTGGATCCAATGTGAGTTGTCTTTCTAGAAAGTGTTCGGAAGTCTTAACTGGCCGATGCGCTTTGCTATGTGCAGTCTACCACTTGCCACCATATCTCAGACTGCCTGATAGCTCAAAACTCAAAGGTATGTCGCACTATCTCTGAGTGTTCCACTATCTCTGAGTCTTCCATGCTCTCAGATAAATGCACAGTGCATAGTTCCTTTGACAAAGGTTTCAGAGAAAAAAGAAAACAATTCCAGAAGGTGTATGTGTCGCTGGGTATCCAAGGGTCAATTCTTTTTGGATGGGGGTTCACGATCGACATTTTGATGCTGTGTTGTGATCGGTTTTTTTTCAGTCAAGCTCTGCTCGTGGAGAAGCTACAAACTAAACTCAACTATTTTTTATTTCACCAGGTAAAGCGCACGGAGCCATAGAGCTCGTTTTCAGAAGCGACCTGGCCACAAATGATAGCTCAACGAAGTGGTATTGTCACTTGGAAATTCATAGCAGCTAAAAACTCTAAACGCGTGTGGAGGGAAAAACCGGAGGACCCGGAGAAAAAATCCACGCAACCACGGGCAGAGAGACACCTCAAACTCCAAATATACAGCAGACGTCAGGGTCGGGATCGAACCCACGACCTCCTGTATACCAGGCGAGGTAGTTAACATCTCGCCACCGTGGCGAGAAATGTGAGAGCAATCACGATCCTCCAATAATGTGCGGCATCGCCGTTATCATCCACCTCGTCATTCAACAGCTGCACCTGTGCTGGCACCGCCACCCACGGTTTTGCAATCCATCAATCTCCACACATGCTTTTTGGTCGCCCTTTTTTTATCTGTAGACGTTATAACGTCTCGATTTAAAGCTTTCGTGACTGCAGGGATTCATCTTCTTGGTTCTTTCGGTAAAGTCACGTAGAAGGGAAAAAATAAAATAATAAAAATAAAACATAATAAAATAATTCTCACGACGTTTCGGCCACAACGCAAGCAGCCGTCCCCAGGTGAAGAACAGGTCTGTCGGAAAGACAGCGTCTGAATGCCGAAACGTCGTGAGAATGGTTTTATTATGTTACATTTTTATTATTTTATTATTTCCCGTGACTTTACCGAAAGAACCAAGAAGAGGGTTATAACGTCTCTTTTACTTTGTGTTCAGAACAGGAAACATTAAAATAACGCGCAACTTGAACACATGCATAAGCTTTGCACAGCTGCTTCCTTTACTCTCTCCAAATGTCTGTAACAAAAAAAAAATGAAGGAACTTTAATTCATTTAGTTTTGTGATTCGGAAAAAAACACGTGCTCAAGATTTACGCATTTTCCATCTCCGATTTAAATGTTCCCACTGAGTTCCCAGCATGCGCCAATTCCAATTGTCTCCTGGACCAGTTATAATAATAACGAAAAATGATTTCAACTTGTAACGTGCTGCACGGTGCCCGCTCACTCTCATAGAGACGACGACTCAGAGGCGTGAGAAGAAACCACAGACGAGCGGGAAGACAGCCACGTGGTGAGCCGTCGCCAACAATTGCCAACGCTCTGCGGTCCTCTCTATATTAAGATGTTTTAAACCAATTCGTGATCGCTGACATGTGGGAGGAAACCAGAGCACCAATGGGAAACTCACGCGTGCAAGGGGCAACACTTTATACCAAACGGATATAACAGATGGAGTCCACGATTGCTGTACCACATTCTCTTGGTGAGCGGTTAGTTTGACAGCCCCGAGTTTGAGAAAGTAAAAAACTGGTCATTAGTTTGTCTGCTTAAATAAACACTGCTGTAAAACACTGTTCTGGATGGTCCATAGGCTGCAAGAACTAGAAACAAAATATATATTTAAAAAATACGTGGCAAAAAGGCATGGTTAGTCCATTATTTATACGTTACATATTTATCCTCCACTGCAGCGTGCAATGACTTTCTTTGTTGTTTTAGCCGTCGTAATGTCAAATTGGCCAAACATGCAAAATATTAACGTTGCAAATATCTCTTGGCTATAAAAGGCCGTGCAAACAAGTGCACGCTGTGGCCAGCGATGTGGCGTAAAGTACAAAGCACATGTGCCAATAATACAGTACGTCAGACGCCACTGAATTCATAAACCACCCAACCTGTACTGGGAGGTTAAACGAAATTTCGACTTAAAGCTTTCGTGACTGCAGGGATTCATCTTCTTGGTTTTTTCGGTAAAGTCACGTAGAAGGGAAGTAATAAAATAATAAAAATAAAACATAATAAAATAATTCTTACGACGTTTCGGCTACAACGCAAGCAGTCGTCTTCAGGTGAAGAATGAGACACTGCCAAGCTAGGAGCTTATATATAAGCTGGGTTGGAGGTAGAAGAAGAGCGCCTTCCACCTGAGTTGGAGGTGGAAGAAGAGCGCCTTCCACCTCCAACTCAGCTTATATATAAGCTCCTAGCTTGGCAGTGTCTCATTCTTCACCTGAAGACGGCTGCTTGCGTTGTAGCCGAAACGTCGTGAGAATTATTTTATAATGTTTTATTTTTATTATTTGATTACTTCCCTTCTACGTGACTTTACCGAAAGAACCAAGAAGAAGTTAAACGAAGTTTTTGTATTAATAGCATTGCGCGTTGTGTGTCGTCAGTCTGTCCACGTGTCCAGCGACTCTGTCCGCTGCTTGTGTCCATCATTCACAACCTTTGCCCCCCCCCTCCTCCCACGACCGTCAACGTCGCACATTCGCTGGCTATCCCAGACAGCCAACGATATATATCTCCGCTTGTTTACTGAACCGCTGGGCAGACTTGCCTAACACGTTGTCAAAACAACACACATATGCGTACATTCGCAACGGGAGGTCGTGATTTGCGCTGTGAATCGAGGCACGAACGGAAGACGGGGAGAGGCTGCGTTTGCCAAATGTATGCGTGTTTAGCTCCGCTCACGTTTGTAAATCACGGGCAGAGTTGCCAATTGCACCAGCTTAA
This sequence comes from Lethenteron reissneri, assembly GCF_015708825.2. NCBI lineage: Eukaryota > Metazoa > Chordata > Hyperoartia > Petromyzontiformes > Petromyzontidae > Lethenteron > Lethenteron reissneri. The sequence goes on along the minus strand of NC_083825.1, from coordinate 8,276,267 downwards.
AAAAATGACAGTTGTTGTTGTTGACTCGCTTGAATTGTAGTTGTTGAATGCAGGCCTCGACACGCTATACTTTACTTTTGTTATACATTTATTGCAGCGCAGTTGGAAAAGGCTTCACCATGCGCGACATCGCTGTGCTGATTTAGGGTTAGTGCCTTTGGGTTACAAACACGTTGCTTCTGCGAATATGTTGCAGTCCTCCTATACGGTGTTGCCATCATAGTCATGATCATCTTTTCTCAAAATGCACAATTCAATACAAAGCTCTCGATTTCGATTTAAAGCTTCCGTGACTGCATGGATTCATCTTCTTGGTTATTTCGGTAAAGTCACCTAGAAGGAAAATAATAAAATAAAATAAATAAAACATAATAAAATAATTATCACGACGTTTCGGCCACAACGCAAGCAGCCGTCCTCAGGTGAGGAACAGGTCTGTCGGAAAGACAGCGTCTGAATGCGATTGGCAACCTCCTCAAAAAGAAGGTACACTTGCAGGCAGCGGCGTAGTGTGTGTGGTTGGCATGGGCCCTGGTGCAAGCAGTGAAACGGGGCCCCTAAGTTGAGCTGCCTTTCCCCTCTCTTTGTAGCTCCGAATCGGGGCCCCCTTTGGCCTGTGGGCCCTTAGTGCAGTTGCACCACCTGCGTACTGGAAGCAACGTTAACTGCCTGCATGGAAAATCCGATAAGCACGGTAGGCTAAGACCTTCAACACAAAAACATGTTTAGAATTAGTGATGTGAAGCACTTTACAAAAAACACCAACAGTAATAACTGCGCATTTAAGTAACACACGAGTGTAAAACTGAGATCTTAACATATACCAAAAAGCAAAACTGTAAGCATCACGTAACGTTTGGAAAAAAAACGAGATGATTGATACTCTAATGATTTAAAATAGTAAATGCATCTCATTGTCTTTTACTCAAATATTTCACTATATGGACAAAGAATGTTATTCGCAATAATTATTATTGTTAAGTCGAACATTTCTCTTATAATAATATCTCAATTTTTTATTCAAATACATTTTAAACCACTAATAAGCCAATACGGAACATTGCCAAGGTCATGCTCTTGTATAAATTAGACTTAATTACAATCCACTGGAGTGAGGGTGAGACCCCCCCCCTCCCCGATTAAAAAAAAAACACGGTACACCAAGCTTCGTTTGGGTGACATTGCGGTGGTGTGGACGCGAGCTCTCGAGGTAAAATTCGATTCCTTCCCCTGGTAATGTCGGGGCCATGTGCCTGTTGTGTGCGCAATGTTGTGGGGCAGCTGCGAGAAGGGCATTGGTTGATTTTTCTTTTTCACGGCGCAATGGCTCGCCGAGCACCGCTCGCTTTGTCCCGTGCAGCTCTCTGACGTTTGTGCTTTTGGGCTTGTGTGGTGGCAACGACGGCCGACGTTTCACTCCACCGTGTTGGGAGCTTTTTCGGGCGGAGAGATGTGGCGGCACGACTGCAAAAGCCTCGCGCGTAACTTTCTTGCGGTAATTTATAATAACTTAGAGGCATCGTGTGACAACTGCCAATTACCTAAACTTAATACTTTACGATACTAAACCATTTTTTTTATTTTACCAGGCAAGGCCCACTGAGATATATAGTTATTTTTTAGAAGCAACCTGGCCACAAATGATAGCTCAACGGAGTGGCTTATCGCGTGGAAATTTATAGCAGCAGCTACATACTCTAAACGGATGTTTCTAAATGTGGAGGGAGAAACTGCAAGTCCCGTAGAAAAATCCACGCGACCACGGGGAGAGAGACGTGCAAACTCCAAATATATAGGCATCAGGGTTGGGATCGAACCCACGACCTGTTATACACCAGGTGAGGTAGTTAACATCTCGCCACCGTGGAACTAAATACTCACCCAATACTCACACCACTATCCATGCACACCACTCATCCCTTCAACAGACACTCACCAGACGCTCAATGATCATCGGACTCCCACCACTCACCTGCAACGTACATTCACCAGAAATGTACTCACCTAAAAGTCACACTCGCTGGACACTTGAGTAATTCCGCTCGTGTCGTCCTTACCTTGCTCTAAAGCAGCCTCGCTGAATCTAAATATTTGTGGGGTTTTCAGCAGGGCCTTACTTGGGATATTTGGTCAATCTTAGACTGTCTTTGCATTTTGGGTGAAATTGGAGTGGACCATTTTTGTTATGTCAGTGAATGAAACTGGAGCGAAAAAGGTAATTAGAAATTCACAATCAAGCAAGATCAAGTGAGATTATTTCATGAAATAACTCTCCAGAAACTTACACCATGTAACATTTACTTGTACTTCCAAGAGCATGCAGGACACTCAGTGCAATTCTTGAGATAGCCAAAGCTCGGTTGGGTCTGTATTCTGCAAGTATTTTCAGGAGTAATACTGTGCAGGTGTTCACAGATGTGCTGTGAGAGCATACAAAAGTGTGTTATCGGGTTTACCACGTGTGGTTTGGTACGACGTATGGTACTTTTGCTCCACCTCACAGATGCATGAGTATCAAATGTGTACCTCAAATAAAAAATTTTGAATTTGTCCGATACCGAACATGCATAAGGACAAAATAAAGTAAGCATTGAGCTTGTGTTATCAGCGAAAATAAGTCTCGTTTACAATTCTACCATTCACAGTAAACTGTCGAAAACACAGCAGAGACGTGAATACGGTCAAGACGATGTATTCTTAATGTGTAACCGGAAGGTTAATTTAAATGATCAGTTTAAATGGCGTAGCAGCGTTGAGTCGACATCTGGCTTTTGGACAGTGGGGCTTTAAGGCGAGGTTTGCGCGAGCGTCCGTGCTTTCTGTCCAAGGCCCTTCCAGCGCTGCGTGCCTGAAGCACCACACTAAATAACGAGGGATTAGAGGCCCTGTCACCAGGGCTTTTGATCAATGTTCAGACTTGGCAATATTTTATCGGCCGATGACACTCCTTTTACCAGGTCCTTTTTCACGAATGGATCGCGCGCGTTATTATTGAACGTCAACGCCGCCACGTGTTGCGCGCTTGACGCGACCCTTTCTTGGGGTTGGTATAAGCTTTATTAGAAATAAGTTTCCGTGTTTTACTCCCCGGCGTTGCGGAGTTTGTTTCTACGCCAGCTTAGTGCGACGCCCTTGTGGATAATGAGAAACGCCGTGGTACGTACACGTGGAGCTCGCCGGTCTCGTTCATATTATTTTGGTGATACTGCTGTGGTGCATACGGTGTATTGCTACCTCTCTGGGCCCTCACTATGGGCTATGAAGAAAGACCATTGCTCAAAATGTCACCTTTTAATGTATATTTTTGTTTTTTTATATCACAATCAGAATATTTATTTTAACTGGAGGAATCCGATGAGCTATAAAGCTCTTTTTCACAGATGTCCAGTAGGGGCACGGGGTAAGAACGTTACAACAACAAACAATACAAAAACTAATCGGAGTGCAGAGTACAATAAAGGTAAACAAATCACCCAAACACAAACAAATACAACTCTAAACCATCACCATCCTACCAGCCCACTGAGATATTCACTTATTGTTCAAAAGCGACCTAGCCACAAATGATAGCTCAACTAAGTGTCTTATCATTTAGATATTTATAGCAGCAAAATAATTTAAATAGTCTAAACCAGGTGTGGGGAACGTCCGACCCGCGGGCCGTATAAGGCCCGCGAAATCATTTGGTGTGGCCCTGCCAAGGCAACTGCAGGCGGGACTTGAAATTCAATAAATCTCGGAGCAAACCTGGAAAAGCAGTTGCGAGTAGCAACATCATCAATACCAGCTAACATTACACGCCTCACCAAAGAGAAGCCGTTCCAGCCATCATATTAGGGATGAGTTAATTAAATGTTTAACTAAATATAACAGGCTAATTTTTAAGTTGATAATTTTGTATGGCCCCCGAATGATGTTATAAATATCCAAACGGCCCTTGGCAGAAAAAAGGTTCCCCACCCCTGGTCTAAAAGCATGTTACTATATGTGGTGGAGGAAAAAATGGGAGGACCCGGAGAAAAAATCCACCCGACCACTGGGAGCACATGCAAATTGAAAATATACAGGCGTCAGGGTTGGGATCGAACCCCCGACCTCATGCATACCAGGACGAGGAAGATAACATCACACCACCACAAAAATCAGGTAGTGCTATTTTGGTGAATACGTTGGGGATTTTTGTTGTTACATGGTCTTATTCTGCACTTGCTTCGAAGCATTTTCACCGTTCGGTGTGGAAAGTCGTGTGCTGGCAATGTTTGTTGTGACAATTGATATTTTATTTTACATTTAAAGATGCTGAACGTGCATTGTAATAATGTCAAGTTTGTGAATTAAATTTGTCAAACAAATGTAGGCTGTGGTGGGAGGGTCAATGGCGAAGAATTAGCAACTTAAAATGTAAACACAGAGATGTAAAGATAACATAAAAGTGGACAATTGCGCTCAAAATGCCATAGGAACAATGGGAATGAATTTTTTTTAAAGATACTTTATGATTATACGAGTATATAATAAGAAAAAGTGCCGTAATTAATGCTCACTAAAACGTGTTAATCCCTGCTCATCGGTTTGCAAACTATTCATCGGAACGAATGAACCCGTTCTTATTATACTACCTTCATACTGAAGGAAAGTTTGATTGGTAGGAACCTCCTCGTTACACCAGCCCACAGGGGATTTCGCATCGCACGTAGGCCAACCATGCTAATCGCAGCAAGACGAAACTGTCGGGGTGTAACACTGAGTCACACGTGTATTCAAATCACGTCGTGCCACACATACATTGCACCCAATGTTAAGAGGGGAAGAGATACAGGTGGATAGGGTTATACGCGTGGGAGAGGAGATGTGCAGGGGGATACAGAAAGAATGGTAACACAGAGTGAATTCAGCAGGATAAAGTGAACAATGCAAGGACCCAAAACGTTAGCGACAGAGAGGTGGGCTGAGAAGGTGAGAGGTTAGGAGGGAGTGAAACAGATAGGGTACCTCTTCTTGGTTCTTTCGGTAAAGTCACGTAGAATGGAAATAATAAAAAATTAAAATAAAAACGTAATTAAATAATTCTCACAACGTTTCGGCCACAACGCAAACAGGTCTGTCGAGAAGACTCTGTCTGTCTTCTCGACAGACTCTGTCTGTCTTCTCGACAGACCTGTTTGCGTTGTGGCCGAAACGTCGTGAGAATTATTTAATTACGTTTTTATTTTTATTATTTTATTATTTCCATTCTACGTGACTTTACCGAAAGAACCAAGAAGATGAATCCCTGCAGTCACGAAAGCTTTAAATCGAGATAGGGTACCGATGAGAGTAAAGCAAGAGTTAAGTGAGAGAGAGAGAGAGCGGTGGTGAGAAGCTGATAAACAAGCCAGTGGGAGTCGCTAGGTTTAGCATACCTCGGGTTAAACAATAAGCGAATGCAGCAATTGCGAGACACGGCGAGGCAGTTTGACCGGTGCCCCCTAGATAAAGGAGGCCCTCTCCGCCCCCACACACACCGCGCCACGCGCACAAGTGGTCTCGAGTGAGTGCCGTAGCGAACGCGTCACTCTGACCTCCCCCTCCGCCCCACCTGTGCACACTTTCACATCACACCTCTCAGTTGCCCGCCTATTTGCTGCCCCGCGTTCGGTAAGTGCGTGTGCGTGCGTGCGCGTGCGCACGTGCGTGGGTGCGCGTGCGCACGTGCGTGTGTGCGCGTACCAAGTTTGGGGAGCGGTGGTGTAGCGGTTAGCGCGCTGCGCTATGAAGCTGGCGACCCGGGTTCAATTCCCGCTCTACGGCCAACATCGGTGACGATTATCTAAACCGCTCCTGGGCCTCCCCTAGGTCGACTCAGCCTTAAATGAGTACCTGCTGCGGTGTGTAAACATCGCCACTGGGGAGACAACGGCGTTCCGGCGTGGTGCTGGCCACCCACCCCCTCGTGTACCGTTCCGGCCTTCATAGGTGCTCGCTAACAGCACTTGCCCCTACAGTCTGTTAAGGCTATACGGGGGATCTTTGTCTTTGTTTGTACAAAGTTAGCGAAGGTGACTGGGTTGGGGGGGGCGACGCGGGGAGTCTCTTTTTTTACACAACGCCAACTTGACCGTGTTCACTGTTTTCTGGTTTATTTGTGCGTGCGCGCGTGTGTGCGTGCGTGCGTGTGCGTGCGTGCGTGTGTGCGTGCGCGTGTGTGCGTGCGTGTGTGTGCGTGCGTGCGTGCCACGCAAGCTGCTTGCTAAACGTGACCCGGAATTGCTGGTCTGTTCTTTTCTTTCAAAAAAAAACACGACACGCGCGAGACCGGAGAAGTTGCGACGTCACCTGTCAGGTGCGATAAAAAGAGAGAGAGACAGAGAGAGACAGAGAGAGACAGAGAGACACCATACGGAATGATCCACCGTCACCCGCGTTACTCGCGGGTGAAAAGCCGCGCTGGAAGGCAGTCGCGTGTTTTGTTGGCAGCGTGTGACGGACCGCAACCGGTGAACGCGGAAACCGGTCGGGACGGCGTCGGTTCAAACGTTTGTCCGACGGTTCCAAACGCATGCCTTGACGTTGGGCGTGTTTTACCGGGTATGGAGTAGCAAAGTTGTCGCGCGTGCAAGCGGTGGCACCTGACGCCGTGTGTGGGTTCCACAGGCGCCGAGATGACCCAGGTACTAAGAGGGGGGGGGGGGGGTATCTCGCCTCTTGCCCCCAGGGCCCAGGCAAGCACGCTGTGCCACTGGGGATATGGTTATGGTTAGTATCTAACAGTCCATCGTGTTTGGGTTAGGATTATGAAGAGTGCAGTAAATGTTTTCCTCTATATATACTAGCGGGAAGTACCCGGCGTTGCCCGGGCGAAAAAGACAGACACACACATCGACCTACACACACAGACATTGACCCACACACACAAAGACATCGACTTACACACACATACATATGGACTCATGCGTCTGGGCTCTTCCCCCGATGTTTTTTTTAATTCCCCCCCGTGTGCTATCGGCCTAATGTCGTTGAGATAAATATTCCATTTTGGACATCTCACAGTCTAGGGCAGAGGACTTCTCCCGGAGGAAAACAGAAATCCTTCAAGTGGCCTCTTGAGCCCTTGACACAGTCGGGGGGCATCGTCTCCCATGAGCTAGGCAATGAGAGTAGATAGCGTGTTCGTCAAAGATGATGTGGGGGGAGGGGGGTGTTATTCTTAGAGTGGGGAATTTATTGAAATCAGATGCAAATCCCATATGGCGAGGGGTGTTTTTTTGTGCAGTCATTGGTGACCGGGCTGAAACCATCATCAACTCTTTCCAATTGAGAATCCAGCTTAATCAGAATCATAATATGTATTTATACTGGAGGAATCCGATGAGATATGAAGCTTAAAAGGGTAAAAACCTACTACTATATTTTGCCACTGGTAAAATAGATCTCATAGTGTAAATGCTTACCCCGAGCTCTCAAGACTCTGATATTGCACTGTGTTTGAGTTGTACGCCTTCTGGTGTCATCTGGTCCAACACCAATGGGGACTAGGCTCTAAAGAAAGCCGTCTCGGGTGTGGACCAATCAACTTCAAGGACAGTGCATATTATTACAATTATCAGAGTTGCTTCTTTTTGTTTGCTTTTTTGACTACTTGTGTTGTGGTTATTGCAAACATGATGCCTTGAATAAAGGTGTCAGTTTTGTACCAGTTTAAAAGGGTAAAAACCTACTACTAGCTATAAAGCTCTTTTTCAAAGATGTCCCGTAAGTAGGGGGGGGGGGGGTAAGAACGTTACAAGAATGATGGGAAGCTGCTGGGATTCTATCCGAGGTCTCAAAGATGCCGACCACCCGGCCACCGAGATATGATTTTATTTACCTCAATGAGGGTAAAAATGTTACCGATACTAAACATTTCCACATTAATAAGTAATGTTTAAGTGCACGCAAAATTTAATGAAGTAACATCAAGCGTACTATTTAATGTCGTCCCTCCATCAATGTTAATCATTAACAATTTATAACTTCACTTGTCAACACGCCACTGAGAAAAGTTCTTAAACGCTCACATTTTTAAATCCTTTATATTAAGTTCGCTTGCTTGCTTGCGTGCTTGCTTGCTTACGACCGTGCAAATCTTTCGGTCGTTGTTTAACCCACTTCCCGTGATCCAATCGAGCTGACATTTTCCACACAGACTCGTTGTGCGTGACAATTAATTTTCGTGAAAAAAAATTCCAAAATTTTACACTGTTTAGGGAATTTTTTAAAAATATTTAATTACCAATTGCTTAATGCTAGCAGACAATCATCTGACCCATAGGTGGCAGCCATCTCAAGCCAGAGGACGAGAGGACTCTAGCCGCCACGCATATAAAGGATTTAGAGAGAAAAACTTTGTTTTTACGGGTTAATTTTTTTGAAAGTTTATTTGAATAAAGTTGAATGGAGCCGTCGGAAGTATTCGCCTACAACCTTCATTTCTTGTTATCATCATTCCACTTCATCACTTATTTAAGTTGCGGCCCGAAGGAGACAAATCCCTACAAGTATTACAGACGTATTAATTATTGATGTCTCAAATTATAAGAAACTATCATATGTGGGCCATTGCACACGGATGGCTGGCTCTTGTTATAACATTACCAAACTGATATTTCCACTTTCAGGAGAACGTTAACTTAACAGAGGCAGTAAAGCAAAACAAACTTGTGTTTGCGTATTTATTTATACTACGCTGCAAACACAAACGGGGCTTATTTTTTTGTAATCCTGTGACAAGTTGTAAATACTAAGCTGACTGTTTCAACTCTAACCCGACTCTATGTATTAAGAGTTATAGCAGATGGGATAACTAACCCGCATTGTCCACGTAAGAGACGTGCAATGCTCGGCAGATATATTTTATGCCAATTATTCTGACATTCGCTCCATTGTGAATGCGGTCAACTGCACCTCTGTTCAGCACTTAACCGAATTAACTGCCCATCGTAGGCTTGGACAGCAGCTACCAACGCTATATTTGTACGTTGAACTTCTTTTGCACCGTATGTAGCCAAACGTGCTAATCGGCGGTGCTACCCATATGGCAACTCCTGACGCCATTGAATGTATTACGCAACTTCTTGGTTCTTTCTGTAAAGTCACGTAGAAAGGAAATAATAAAATAATAAAAATAAAACATTATAAAATATTTGTATTACTTTATTATTTCCCTTCTACGTGACTTTACCGAAAGAACCAAGAAGATGAATCCCTGCAGCCCCAAAAGCTTTAAATCGAAATGTATTACACAACTCACTCCGTGCATCGACAACGTGTTTGTTCAGTCGCTCTTCAAATTTCGTGCGAAGCAGGCAGAGCGTTCGTTAACGTGCGGCGTGTGCCACGTGTGGGTCCCCCCGTCGACCGTGAGAATCAAAGCACCCACCGCGAAAGCGGTCGGTGAGTTCATGTCGCCAAGTCGAGCGGCTCGAAAACGGTGCCCACCTCGGGGGCACGATTGCTCTCGCCGTGACGGCGCGGCGATTGATTCCAGGGCTCCGGTCAGACTGTCGTTGAGCTCGCTAAAAAGAAAGCAGGTACTGTGTGTGTTATTTCTGGGTGCGTGCAAGGGTGCTTCTGACAGGAGGGTGTCACATGCTGCCGTTAAGCCCTCGTTAAATACAGAAGCCATTTGTGCTGCCAACACTTTTACAGGGTGCCTTGTCCTCTCCGACCCCTGTGATGCAGGGGAAAACGTGGCTGGCAAGCCACCGTAATTCTGTCGCACACGCATTCACCACCGTTATTCTTTCCAATCTTCTAGGCGCTTCTTTAGCGTAATGTTAGGAGACGTTTAACAGGCATGCTGTGTGCCTTTGTATATTTGTAATACTGTGCATGGCTAGAAAGTTCTAAATAGGTGTGCGCTCATTAGCGCTCGTCCCAGAGGTCTGTGCGGTTAAACGGGAAATCTTTGATGTTCGTGTGTGAAGTCTGCCTTGTTTCATTTAGTCAGCCTCAGAGCCCACGTAATATGGCAGTCGCGTAGTGGTAAAGCCACCACCACCACCAAAAACGGAAGTTTTTGATGTTGATGCTAATCGCGGTTTGGCTCGAAGCTCTTCAAATTTATACAATTGCTGGAAAAAATAACACCATATAAAAGCAAACATTCTCTAATTACACCTCTCTGAAAGTCCATTGTAAATAATATTATTTTATAATTACAAATGGCGAGATGTTAAATGCCACGCCTGCTATGTAGGAGTACGTGGGTTCGATCCGGACCCTGACGCCTGATGGGTGTTCGCATGTCTCTCTCCCCGTTGTCGCGTGGATTTTTCTCTAGGTCCTCTGGTTTTTCCCTCCACATTTATAAACATGCATTTAGAGTATTTGCCCGCAATAGATTTTCCACGTGAGAAGCCAATTTTGTCCCCTGTCATTTATGAAGAGGTCACTTCTGAAAAATAGCTACAATATAGCTCAGTGGGCCTTTATCTGTCAAAATAAAAAAAACTGTTTTAAGATCGCTCCCGAAACTCCGTTCCTGTTTGCGGAGGAGAGGAGGCAGGGGCGACAGAGTGGGAGGCTCCTGGCTTACATAGCCTCATGGCTCTGCGAACACTCGTACAGAGCCTCATGACAGCAGAATCTAGGGTTGTCACCTGTCCGGGTTTGACCTCGATAGTTAGAGAATTGACACCGGCGTTCAGGTGGCAGGAATTGATTTGTACTGATATCTGCTACCGACATTGTGTTGAACTTTCGTACAGTGTTGCTACTGTTCCCTTGAACCTGACTCATTGATTCATGTTTGAAACTCGACCTACTAGACTGACAGTTTCGTCTCGTTCACACGGTGTTCAACCACTATAACTGCAGGACAAAACACAGAATATCGCTCTGACTCGCTCCTACTGGACATCTGTGAAAAAGAGCTTTATAGCTCATCAGATTTCTCCAGTATAAAAAAAACACATGTTAGATTCTGATTCTAATGTGTCTCACGGCTTCTTTCCCTCCCGCTGTATTGTATCGCAAGTTCTTACGACCTTGCTCAATTCAATACACATTGACACTCAACTATTATACCTCCAATAGCACTGTTTGTTTCTGGCATTTTGGGCCACTTGGCATGTCAGGCCTTTGGGCCTGGGCTCAACAAATAATGATTACAAAAACCGGTATAATCGAGACGATAAAAATGAGATCGAATTTGTTTTGTTTAAACGCGATTACCAAATCGATTCACGGCTTCGAATCTCTGTGAAGGTGGATTGTCGAACGCTTTACCAAACTCAGCCCGAGCCAGCTCGCCCATTCGGTACCAGCGGCAAAGGTTATCGCCGCTCGCTCTCTGAACCATATAAGGCGCCGTCGCCTAGTGTGTCCTGTGGCATGGCATGCACCAGCCAGCCACCTATAAATGCTAGCCGAGGGTTGATTGCCCTGTAGGACCTCGGAGATTTACGGTGAACTTGTGGCTCCCACAACAGCTGCCTTGCAGTACGGTGTCAAGCCAAACACCAGCCCAAGTTGAAATCAATGCCTCGTAGGGTATACTGCTTGTTTACTTAGTGTCTTAAAATCATTACGGACCCGCTGTCCATATTTAGGAGCCCCTTACATTTTATTTGAAAGTGCCACGCTGTGAGTCTCACCACGCATGTAATAACTTGGCATTAGTAATATACGTTCATGGTAAATAATATTATTCACCAATTGGAAAGCTGTTACCCATTCCCAGGATTTAAAAAAGAAGAAGAATAGGCTTTACCCTTTCTGGCAAGAACTCAGGAGGTGTTAAGATGTTCGAACACCACGTAGACACCGGTTGCACGGCATCGAGTCTGAATTTTACTCAGGTCATTGTTTATAAGTGCAGTGCATGAAATTATTATCAATTTGTTATTTCATAATCAGGACTGGGCTATAGCAAACACATTCCTGCGGAGGGAGCTGGTAGGAACGTTGGGTTGCTCGGTCAATGGCCAGGGTCAACGGCGGCGTGGTGTATTCCGCAAATATGCCCGACTGTGAGGGCGGGCACAAGCCGGCGTGAGTACGTTAAACGTTGAGTTTTATAAAGGCACCACGGGGTGACCAGCCCCTCCCCACCCAGCCCCACCCCTCCCACCCAGCCCCTCCCCACCCAGCCCCTCCCCACCCAGCCCCACCCTCCCCACCCAGCCCCACCCTCCCTTCCCCACCCAGCCCCTCCCCACCCAGCCCCTCCCTGCACGACGGACGGACACAATAATCCCGTGTGGGCTGGTGTAACCAGAGATTCCTACCAGTATAAGATATGTTGTACTTTTTGCGAGATGCTTTCAATTATCAAGAGCACGACAAAAGGTGCAAACGGGTGCATTTTTAGATGGTAGTTGAGCGGCTGCTTGATGGCAGCATAAAGCTTTGACCAAAATTGTCTGGAATGCACCCAGTCTTGTCTATCTCAAAAGCCAATCTGGATTTGAGCCTGGATAGTGCTTGGATGGGTGACCACCGTGGCACAATGGCACTGATTGCTACAGAAGACAGGGAGGAAAACCCCATCAGTGACATGAACCCCCCCCTATCCTGCTCAACCCTCCCACCTCACCTTCAGCAACTCAGACTGACCAGTGTGGTGAAGTATGATGAATTACACTGTGTTCCTCGGTAGTAAGTGTTATTTTCTAATTGCTTATGCCTCACAAGTACAGAAAACGGCTATTATTCCCCACAAACTTTGCTTTTGTGACCAGGGCAGTGATATTTTGAAATGTACCTATTTTCAATGAGAAAACGTGTGCATTTGTGTCATTCCTTCACATAAAGTCCTGGTCACAAAAGCAAAGTTTGTGGTCAATAATAGCCATTGTCTATACTTTTGAGGCATAAGCAATTAGAAACTAACACTTACTACCCAGGAACAGAACTCGTGTTACATAGTGTTTCTGTCACGGCCTGCGAGATGTGGGGAGGCTCTCATCCAGCTGTGGATTGAATTAAAGGGGCAGTACAAGTCGAAATTTCGTTTGGTATTTTGTGTCTTGTTATGATGATTCCTTTATAAACAAATCCACGGTTTTAAATATAACCACACCAGGGTTCATAATCAACGTTTTTGGGTTTAGATCGCGTTTATTTATAAATGTGTCGTAACCCTCCACCACCCGACACGGCCAATCAGTAAAAAAATGTGTCACGTTGACAAAGACAAATAGTTCACTGCTTTAGCCCACCGGTGTGTTGAAGCCACAACATTTACAATTTGAGTACGACGTTTCGCTGGTAATTGCAACCAGCATCATCGGGCAATTCGCCAGAATGGTGAGGCTCTGCTGTCTCCCGTTCTTATACAGAGCAGCAGCAGGGTGACGTCATCATTAACTCATCAACTCATCATTGATTATGAATAACATTGGTCGCGAAAGCCTACGTGTTAAACTCACACCAGGGTTGTTTACACACTGATAAGACATCACGTGACTCTGGTAAGGAGGCCTCCTGCGTAAAAAAAACTTGCCACAAAATAATTTACATGTCTGTGTGTCCCATGAATGTTTTTCTCTCATAAATATAGCCCTTAACGATCAGCGAAATATCAGCTAACTCAGACACGGCTGTTTTTAATGCATTGCCCTCCTGTTGTGTGAGTGCCGTACAGCAGAGCTCCTGATGTCTGTTGACAAGTGAGGGCGCTGTTTGCGGATAAGAAAAATCGTGGCAGATGAGAAAGGGCTTCTCATCTGAATCATATTTGTCATGCGACTGCTCTTATCTGCAAAACAGTGACTGATAATCGGAATGTCTTCCAGTTATCTGACTGCATCAGACACAGTCGATTGTTCATTGCCATCATCTTTAATAAATCAACTTCTGCCCTCCGTCTTCACATAGAAATGTAATATTCTTAGGTTTTTTCGGTAAAGTCACGTAGGTGAAAATTTAAAATTAATAAAAGTAAAATAAAAATAAAATAAAAATCACGACGTTTCGGAGGCAACACAAGCTTCCGTCTTCAGATGGAACCGTCACAGCACGATAGCTGTATTAATTAAAAATTTTCACCTACGTGACTTTACCGAAAAAAACCTAAGAATATGAATCCTTGCAGTCACGAAAGCTTCAAATCTAGAAATAGAAATGTAATGTTTAATTATATTGACCACTCTCATGCCCTTTGCACACAATATATTATCAATCAGTATTTTATATAAACAGCAACACTCCAGGCTGGCTTTGACATTTTGGGTCTCATCTGCAGAATCAGGCTTTGTTAATTAAATGTATATGAACGAGAGTATGAAGGCATTTTTGAAATACATCAGTTATTGTATTACGAATACAATCAATATTATCACGATTTTTTTTTGCACTTGGATAGAATCGGTCAAAATATGTATTCACTTTAAGTTATTAAACCATGAGTACAAATTAGTTTGGAATATAATATCCCATCACATTAATAAACTTTCAGTATTTGAAGTTTTCGTGACTGCAAGGATCCATACTCTTTGGTTCTTTCGGTAAAGTCACGTAGGTGAAAAAAAGCATAAAATAGAAATAACTAAATTAAATCACGACGTTTCGAAAGCAACACAAGCTTCCGTCATCAGGTGGGACAACCATAGCAAAAAAAAGATCCAAAGAGTATACACTTTCAGTAATTTATGTCGTGAAAGAGATCTAACTTCAAATAGACCCATGGTAGCTCATCTTTCATTAGTGCCACTCTTAACTTGTCATCTTTTAAGATCGCAAATTTCATTACCATAACATTTTTTGTTCATATTTTAATTCACCTCTCACTTGCTATTGCAATGGCTGACATTCTTGAAACAAACGCCAAAGAAACTCTAAAGCCACTTTTGCTCGCGATAGCTTGGTCCATGCGCCACTGCAATGCGCTCACCCTAAGTGCAGCTGGATGCCTTTGATATTACAAAACTCGGCGTGCTATTTTGTTCGTACGCGCCTTATTCCACTCCTTGTTGGGCGAACGCGAGAGAGCGCCTTATCTCGAACCCTCGGCCACCCGCCGGTTTAGCTGAGGACAATCTGCTCGAGGGGCCGCGTGCCACCGCTATCAAAGCCTCAAAGTGCCAAAAACCTGCCACAGCACAGCTTTGCCTTTTCGATTACATCGGGTGGGATGGGGGGTGCGATGTAATAAGTGTGCAATGCCATGCACAGAGACGACATTGCATTAGCATGCTTTGGATGTCAAAATTAGTTTTCCACTCGCAATTAACATTGCGACGCCTGCCTCTTTGACATGCTGCAACGTACTCGCCTTACCGCGACACATGGTTGGAATGATACAACAAAAATTGCGTTGAGTGTTTCAGTAAATCATTGATTATTGCAACGCCGTGCCTGTACAATAAATTGTAGGGTTTACATTTTAACTTTGAATTGATCTCCCTTCACTCCACTGCAAAAACCTTGTTGCACCGTACTCAGGCTTAAATTGCAGACATGCACCTTACCGGAACTTACGCAATGTATTATTAACATCGTACTGTATCGACTGTGTTCTATACTAGCCTATTCATAATTCCTGCATTATCATAGGAGTCTTTAAAACCCCACTAATTTTCATTATACTTTCTCTCTAAGATTGCACCTTAGCACATGTGCAGCACATTGGGTCATTGATGGTAGTAGGCAACTGCAGCAGCAGCAGCAACTGCAGCAGCAGCAGCAGCAGCAACTGCAGCAGCTGCAGAAACTGCAGCAGCAGCAGCAACTGCTGCAGCAGCAGTAACTGCAGCTCCCTTTGATGCTGTTAATCCTGCATAATGCACATGCATATGCAGTACTAATCACATTCCTGCATTTCCCATAAATATGCTGAATTCCTTTTGATATGCAAATTCCTTTGTCAATGCGCCCAGCTTATATATATACTCCAAGCTCGTGTGCTGTTTCATTCAGACTCTGTCGCCTCGACGGACCTGGTTTTCACCTGAGGACGGCTGCTTGCGTTGTGGCCGAAACGTCGTGAGAATTGTTTTATTATGTTTTATTTTTATTATTTTATTACTTCCCTTCTACCTGACTTTACCGAAAGAACCAAGAAGATGAATCCCTGCAGTCACGAAAGCTTTAAATCGAAATTTAGTAGGTGAGTAATTAAATAAATAGACTTCCATTTGATTGTACGTGGGTGAACTGTCCATTTATTGACTTTCGAGGCCCTTCAGTGAATGCAAGAAGCCCGCATTCACAGGGCAGTGCCCATCATTAGTCCTTTCCCCACATTCAATCATTGCCTTCATTACCTCTGTCGCTCTCGCCATTCCACTTGTCCTTTTCAAAGCTGTATCCACATTTGTCTCTCTTTGTATCTAACCTTCTCCGTCCGTCACTGTGTCTTTCACTGCCTCTCTGCCCCTGTCTTTTGGTCTGTATATATAAACAAATATGGATCTCTATCCCGGTGCATGTCTTTCTCTCTCTCCGTTGACTCCACCCCAACCTACCATCTCTCTCCATGGCGGAATGCAAATTGTCAATCTCGGTGGCCTCCTGCAGTGATTCACACGGTTCCCGTTCTTCATCCCAAACCCTGTGCCCTCTTGTCCCCTCTGTACCCCCCCCCTCCGAGCCCCCCCCCCCCCACCCCCCACTTCATCTCACTACCATTCCTGCAGCATTTGTACATTCGCCTGTAGTTATTGTCTCCTGTGATGGCCAGGGCTACTGATTTATGTCAGACCGGGGGGGGGGGGGGGGGTATTCCCATTCAAGATTCACAAAGAGCTTTAGTTGTCTGTGCGGCTTCCCGAATACTAGCCCTGCCTGGCTTCTGATCAAAGTCATAAATTGCGTTGCTCATCCCAACTTTAGCAAAAAAAAATATCTGAAAGTTTTCGACGTATGCTATTTGTCAGGATGATTTACTTGCAGGGTTTTTGTCATCCGTGTCTTTGTCCTCTCTCCCGTTTGCATATCGTCAGTGGAATATCTTCTCTACCTGTTCGCCGGTCTGTTTTCTGTCGGTCGGCTTGTGCCTGTATTTACGACCGCGCAGGATGATTGAGCTTGTGCTGTATATCTCTCTGGTGCGTGTTTGGGCCCTACCGTGTGTCGTTCGGCACGGCGTCCCACGTTTTTCGCTCCAAGCTCTGAAATTAAGAAGCTCCCCAGAATGTGGAGTGAAACGTCGGACATCGTGGTATGACCCAGAGACTAGTCGGACGGCTGTGTCTGTCCGTCTTTGTTGTTCGTGCAAACACACCAACGTGTGCACATCTCTATCTTAAAGCATTGCAGGGGCCTAGATGTAAACAAAGCCTCAGAGCCATGCAATGTAGGAATTAATGGCCGTGCATGCCTTACTAGTGTGCACTCGGATTTAAAATTGAAATACATCCGGCCCAAGCATGCCTCGCTGTCATGTGTCGTGAGCGAGCAATGCTCCTCTGCATTTCACGCGCCGGGCGGGGAAAATTGATGTGATTGCATTTCAGACGTGTGCCACTGTTTTCATCTGCATACATTAGCCTGTACCTTTTGTAACAAATGGAGACAACCAGAGCCTGGGTTGCGTTGGAGTAGTGGGGGGGGGTGCGGTGGTTTAGCCACGCGTGCCAGCGCGGTTGTTCACCACTCCGAATTACAAATGGATGTTATGGACATTTACTGGCAACCAAGCAGTTGGGCATCACACGCAACAATTAGAAGGTGACTTTGTACAATTAGAAACTTGAGTCTCTTGTAATTCATAAAACAAATTTTTTTTTTTCAAAAATTAATAATCATTTGCCAACCCAGTGCTGGATGAAGGCATCTCCATCCCACGCTTTTTTGTGTTTTGTTTGACCATACTTCGCCATTCCGGTCAGTGCGTTGTGGGTCCCACTAATGTTAGCCGGGAACTAAACTGGGACAGCAGGTTTCAAAGTGCGGTGCGCTAACCATGGCACTGCCGCTCCACAATTCATCAATTATTTCATGCAAACCAGGTGAGAACACACTGAGGTTATTGATACATAAGCCACTGACATCGTCAGGGCCTTATTATCCGTATGCGTGGATCTTCTGTGTGTACTCAATTTCCTCCCTGATGCCAAATCCTCGTCAATCAGGAACTTGCCAAACATCCCCCTTCAAGAACCTCCGGAAAGAGTTATGAGTCTCAATGAGGCTTTCTGTGCATAAATACATGACTTTATAAATATACAGCCGTTTTAAAAATTGTAATAGTATAATAATGTAGAGCCCTTGGTCAATCCACTGCTGGATGAAGGCCTCCCCCGTGCCACGTCAGCCATCGGCGTTATTTGACCATTTCAACGTGGTCATCGGTGTGGTCTGGTGAAGGAAGGCCCAAGGGATGTTTCAGATAACACTCACCACTGATGTTAGCTCTGGCTGGGAATTGAATTCAGGTCATTGAGTTTGTAGCTCAGTGTGCTCTGTTGCTCCTCTGCTTTAATTCGTAATGTTTTTTTCCCCACCAAACCAATAGCATACATCAAAGCAACATCATGCGTGCGTCTTGCAGTACGTAATTATATACGTACAACGTACAGCATTTGGAATTTGTATTTACGACGATGATGATGATAGACTTTTCATGGGAATATTTACGTTTCTTGACCACAAATTGGGGAAATATTTGTTGTGCTTAACAAAATTGTGCACTATTTTATGATTCATGGTTTGAAAATAATTATATGTTGGATCTATCAGGACACGTGGAATATGATCGGGAGACTAAATACATGCACATGTAAACGAGTCACTGGACCTCCAATGTAATCACTGTAGTTTTGGAGGAACGTAAATCAATATCGAAATTTATCTCAATATATTTGTGTATTTTTTTGGTTTTAAATATTCATCAGCATTTTCTTCATTCACACAATTTCTCTCCATCATCCCGAGTCACTTGGACAAAACACATGTTGAGGCAAAGTAAAATCCATTATGCATGCCTCTACGTCTGAGGTTAATATGCCTCTTACATCTTAGTGCCCGTATGGACACTATTTGGGTCTTTCAGTAAAGTCACAAAGATAGAAAAATAATAAAATAAAATCACGACGTTTCGATCGCAACACAAGCAATTGTCTTCAGGTGAAAAAATACAGCAGGCGGACTGCTGAGGCAGGAAGATTTATTTTTATTATTTTTATAATTTTTCTATCTACGTGACTTTACCGAAAGACCCAAAGAGTATGAATTCCTGCAGTCACGAAAGCTTTAAGTCAATGTCATATACTTTATTAAAAACCTGTATTGCACGTGACATTAGCATTCAGGCAGAATGTAGCCCCAGACAACGGTCCCCCAGCCATTGAAAGAAATCCTCATAATTCCTTTTCAGGAGGTTCCTGCTCATGGATTGTTAAACATTGATTTAGTTTTTGTTCCATAGGGGAGAAAATTTGGATGAGTATTTGGATAACAAACCCAAAAAATCCCCACATTCATGAGAAAATTATAAAATTAGGTCAGAAATCTACTTTGCTCTACTGCCAACTCCTCTGCTGGCCCCAAGGCCCTCCCTAAAGATTGGGACTATCTATTAGACGATGACGATGATGTCTTGGATTCATCTCACAAGCTCACCATCCAAAAGAGCTGGACTACGGCCACACGCGGGCACGATTTTCGTTGCCGATGCAAAACACAACGAACGCCGCCCCAGCTTTTT
This sequence comes from Lethenteron reissneri, assembly GCF_015708825.2. Classification (NCBI taxonomy): domain Eukaryota; kingdom Metazoa; phylum Chordata; class Hyperoartia; order Petromyzontiformes; family Petromyzontidae; genus Lethenteron; species Lethenteron reissneri. The sequence continues at coordinate 8,256,658 of NC_083825.1, read as the reverse complement.
GCGTTTGTGCATTGCTTTTGCACAAACCTCGCGTGTATATGCCAACGCACAATAGCCGGCTTGCTGACCGTCGAAACGCGCACGTATCATTGTGCCCCCTCGTGAACGGCTTTTGTTGCTCTCCTGCCACTCTCTCTCCCCTCTCTCCATCCTCTCTCTCTCTCATTTTTTTCCCCTCTCTCTCCCCTCTTTTTTTTACGATCAGTGAAAACAAGAAGATGCTCGGTGTAGTCGGCACTTTGCTTCGTTCATCATTTCGTATTTTTTTAATTTAAACTTTGCTTTATGTAAACCCCCACCTCTCGCTCACTCTCTCGCTCTCTCTCGTTCTGCACGCAGCTCTCTCCATCCCCTCTCTCCATCCTCTCTCTCCCCTCTCTCCATCCTCACTCTGCCCTCTCTCCATCCTCTCTCCATCCTCTCTCTCCCCTCTCTCCATCCTCTCTCACCTCTCTCTCTCCCCTCTCTCTCCATCCTCTCTTTCCACACTCTCCATCCTCACTCTCCACTCTCTCCATCCCCTCTCTCCCCTCTCTCTCCCCACACTCTCCATCCCCTCTCCATCCCCTCTCTCCCCACTCTCTCCATCCCCTCTCTCCATCCCCTCTCTCCCCACTCTCTCCATCCCCTCTCTCCCCACTCTCTCCATCCCCTCTCTACCCTCTCTCTCCATCCCCTCTCTCCCCACTTTCTCCATCCCCTCTCTCCCCACTCTCTCCATCACCTCTCTCCCCTCTCTCCCCTCTCCCCACTCTCTCCACTCTCTCTCCCCTCTCTCTCCCCACTCTCTCCATCCCCTCTCTCCCCACTCTCTCCATCCCCTCTCTACCCTCTCTCTCCATCCCCTCTCTCCCCTCTCTCCCCTCTCCCCCCTCTCTCCACTCTCTCCATCCTCTCTCTCCCCTCTCTCTCCATCCCCTCTCTCCCCACTCTCTCCATCCCCTCTCTCCCCTCTCTCCCCTCTCCCCCCTCTCTCCACTCTCTCCATCCTCTCTCTCCCCTCTCTCTCCATCCCCTCTCTCCCCACTCTCTCCATCCCCTCTCTCCCCTCTCTCCCCTCTCCCCACTCTCTCCATCCCCTCTCTCCCCACTCTCTCCATCCCCTCTCTCCCCACTCTCTCCATCCCCTCTCTCCCCTCTCTCTCTCCCCTAGCTGCACTCACAGCATTCGCTCATGACGCAACCCGAATTCCGCGGTGCTTCAGCCGACGTCGTCATGGCAACGCGAACGCGGGATGATGTGTCCGCGTTGGCTCCAGGAGCGTCGCGTGTTTGAGACGAAAGCGCACAACACACAACACACAAAAATCAACGCTCGGACGACGACGACGACGGTGGTTGCGGACGAGAGACAATTCCACCCCCCCAAAAAAAGCAATCCACGTTTTTATTTCCACCGTCATCTCAAGTTTTTTTTTTAAGCGCCGCGACCGCCTTCTCGTAAGCTTAAGCCGTTCGTCGTTAACGGTGCTCTGTTGGGGGTAAGCACTTTACGTTCAGTATCTGTTGTTGTTGCCGAGGCTGCTGCTGCTGCTGCTACTGCCGCTATTGTTGATGTCGTTGTTGCTGTTGATGTTGTTGTTGTTGTTGTTGCCGAGGCTGCTGCTGGCTGTTGTTGTTGATGTTGTTGCTGTTGTTGCTGCTGCTGTTGTTGCCGCTGCTGTTGTTGTTGCTGCTGCTGCTGTTGGTTGCCGAGGGCTGCTGCTGCTACTGCTGTTGTTGTTGTTGCTGCTGCTGTTGTTTGCTGCTGCTGCTGTTGTTGCTGTTGTTGCCGCTGTTGTTGTTGTTGCCTGTTGTTGTTGCTGCTGTTGTTGTTGTCGAGGCTGCTGCTGCTGTTGTTGTTGATGTTGTTGCTGTTGTTGCTGCTGCTGTTGTTGCCGCTGCTGTTGTTGTTGCTGCTGCTGCTGTTGTTGCCGAGGCTGCTGCTGCTACTGCTGTTGTTGTTGTTGCTGCTGCTGTTGTTGCTGCTGCTGCTGTTGTTGCTGTTGTTGCCGCTGTTGTTGTTGTTGCCGCTGTTGTTGCTGTTGCCGCTGTTGTTGCTGCTGCTGTTGTTGTTGTTGCTGCTGCTGTTGTTGTTGTTGGGCAAGTGCAACCGAATGGGCTGCCACTTTCAGCGCGTGTGCATTGCCCTGCGGTCATTTTGCGCGTCCACGCCGATGAGCCTGATGGAACACGATACACACTTGTATCTGTTGCCACGTCCTGGTATCATTATTCATGTTTTAATGTCCCGCGTTGTCTCCCCCACGTATGGCAACGTATTCCCAGTCAATGTTGAGGCACTGGGCCCAACGTTGCCATGTGGTTTGAAAGCGTGGTACCAACGTTGGCACGACGTTCCACATTTGCTTGGTTTGCCAGGGAGATCTTGTCTCTTGCCTCTCACAAAATGGGATCTCAAAGGTTTACAATGTGTTGATGTGTGTTAAATTATTCACTTCTACTGGGAGTTCGTTTCGGTTATTTTGGGAGCTTAATACGCATCATTCATGACACTTGTTGATTGCAAAATGCCGCACGGGATTTGTACTTTTCATTCCATCAAATTTTCAGATTAAGGTATATACACTTAATATAGTTCTAATGAAATTGTCTTTAAAAAACTGTTAAAATTATAACAATTTTAAGTGGGTGGCTGATTGGCATTTGAACAGATAAGCATTGCCTTTAATGGTGATGGATGATGGATGAAAGAGGCCACATGTCTGAGACTGCAGCTTAAATACATTTCATTATTGATTCTAAACAGAGTGCGGAATTAGTACTGTACATGCGTATCACTCTATTGGCAAACGAATTAATTCACACTGATGGACAGCAGAAGTCATTTCATTTTTATGGCATCCTCTTCCATCTGCTCTGAACTTAATTTGCTTTTTAACATAGCCCTCCTCCGTGTGTGTGTATACCGGCTTTTTAATCGCATGTTGTTCGTTACGATGCGCGACATCACTTCCCAAATATGCTCCCAGTAAGTGCATGCAGCGAAACGTCGGACATCGTGCCAAACCACGTGTGATGCAACCCGATAGCACACCGGACAGCAACACGGCACAATCATAAAAAACCCTATACAGCAGTTTGATGTATTAACACTCTTAAAAAGCATTTCACCTGGATTTACAGATGCGATCATATGAAAAGAACATTGTCATAATACTGGACTGTCATTGCACTCAGTGTCATTATAAGCGCTTCCGGAGGATTCTGTGTCGCTAAGTATGCACATTTGTGATTCAAACTGGGACTGAGCTGCAATCAAAACACTCGCACAAAAGGTTTACATAAACAATTAAAGAATAGCTTCGGTGATTTATTCTCCACACAAATAAAACATCCGTGCTCTACAGCAGTGAGTCTTCAGGGTGTGCACAGGCGTGTACTTGTGTGCACACATATCTGTGAGTATTGATTGCTAATGACTTCAGCGTTAATCATTTTAACAGCGAGCTATGCATCTACACCAGCGGTCGGGAACCTATGGCTCGCGAGCCATATATGGCTCTTCCAGTGACGGCATATGGCTCCCAGACAATTTTGAGTTGAAAAAAAATTTAATAATAAAAAAATCAGTTTGGAACTGATTTTAAAATACTTGTGATATTGCTTAATAATACCGTGTCATTTTAAAGTAAACAGAAATTAGTTTTGAAGATAAATTTCACGGGTCACGCCTGCATGAAGCTCAACCTCACCACGTATGAACCAGACTACAAGGCCATCAGCAAAACCATGCAGCACCAGAAGTCGCATTAAAAGTAAGACATATTTAATGTATTATACGTTAAAAATACTATATGGCTCTCAATGAAATATATTTTGAAATATTTGGCTTTAATGGCTCTCCCAGTCAAAAAGGTTCCCGACCCCTGATCTACACACTCGGCCACAGTAGGTAGCGGTCATTCATTTGTTTGTGTTTAGTTTGTTGTCCTTCCCTCCCCCCCGCATCTCCGATTAGCACGGTTGTCTATGTACGGTACTAAAGAAGTTCAACATATAACATGCACATGCAATGCTTGCTCCAGACGTCAACGTTTGCATTCCGGTTATAGTGATGCCTTATTCTCCAGATTATGAGACACTGAAAATGAATATTGACCCCATTATTCTGCCTGGTATCATGAAAGTTATACAAATCTGGTTACAAACACACGCAAATTATAAAACCCACCCCTGATGTTTGCTTTAAAATCTAGGGGGGAAATATATATTCTAATCCAGATGATACGGTGATCACAATTTACAACGCTTTGTCAATCCATGGCTGGATGAGATTGACCATACTTCACCGCACTGGACAGTGCAGGTTGGTGAAGGGTAGGTGCAGGACCAGGTTCAAAAGCCATTCATCGCTGATTGTTCATCGTCGCTGGGTATCGAACTTAGCTCTACGAATTGGCAAGAGCAGTGCACCACCAACCCCGCGTAGGGGGTAGCCGTTGTTCAATACCGATAGTGAACAATAGGCACGGAGGGCTGTTTGCACTTGTCAGAGCCGTGTAGAAATACCAGTTGCAGTGTAACTACTAAGGGCCCGAACACACACATTGAGACCAAGGGCTTCTGTGTTCTGAGTGCTACGATTCTCCACTGTTTATCCAGTGACCCACGTTCAATTCTTTAACGTGCAGATCATTGCCTCTTTGCGTTTGAACTTGGCCTAACTCTCCCCTAAGTCGATGTGGCCTGAAATGAGTCCCACCAGGTGGCTCAGTGGTGGAGCTAGTGGCCCACTATCGAAAGGTTGCGAGTTCAAGTCCCGGTTTGGGGGGGTTAATTCAGCCCATCATCTGAGCGTGTTCGCTAAAATGACTACCGCTTTGTAGGAAAGTCAAAAAGTTGTTGCTCTATGGGTCGACTTGACCCCGCCATAGGAATGTTGAATTTACAACGATGGCTCAGCGATGTAAACAGGAGATGAGCACTGCCATCAATGCTTATTTGAGGGTACCATGGTGGTGAGATGTTCACTACCTCGCCTGGTATGCAGGAGGTCGTTGGTTCGATCCTGACCCTAACCCCTATATATTTGGAGTTTGTATGTTCTCCCCGTGGTCGCGTGGATTTTTCTCCGGGTCCTCCGGTTTTTCCCTCCAAACTTAGAAACACGCATTTAGAATATTTGGCTGCTATAATTTCCACGCGATAAGCCACTTCGTTGAACTTTCATTTGTTGCCAGAATCGCCTCTGATAAAGAGCTATGTAGCTCAGTGGGCTTTGCCTGGTAAAGTAAAATAATATTGCATCGTTTTATTTGAGCAGGAAGTCGCTTGGACGTACGTGGTTCCTCGTCAAAAAATCAGCATGGGAAAGGAAAAATCTGGCTGGGAAAGGTAAAATCTGGCTGGGAAATGTAAAATCTGGCTGGGAAAGGTAAAATCTATACTCTTAGTTTTTTCGGTAAAGTCACGTAGGTTAAAAATGAAATTAAAATTAATAAAAATAAAATGATAAATTTAATTTCATTTTTTACCTACGTGACTTTACCGAAAAAACTAAGAGTATGAATCCTTGCAGTCACGAAAGCTTCAAATCTAGAAAGGTAAAATCTGGCTGGGCCATGCGTGGGTGCTTTCCCCATCAGCTTCCCATGCGTTCCACCGTCCTTAATAGCTACTTGGCACTTGTCCCAAATGGAGTGGGGGGTGGAATCTTTATTGTTTGATGTGTTTATTTATATATTTACTTACCGTGTACTTCTTTCACTCCAGCGTAGCCAACGCATGAGGGAGGTACAGTGCAGCACCAGCTTGGAGGACCATTCACCGAATCAATTGGGAGTCGCGTTACACTCATTGTGGACGCTTTCTTCAGCTCCGATGCCAAGGGGCACACAATTGGCCACTCTTATAAAGAGTGCCACGGGACCCTTAAGTTATTTTCCCTATGGCATGGGCTTAGCACAAAGATTGGACATATGCTCTGCGGAAGGGCCGTGCCCATTGACGGACCCGCTTCAGCCGCACATTTCGACCGTTGAACCCCGGACCCAAAGGTGAGCCGACGCTTAACCTTGCGTGCAGCGTTGGGATTAAAGTGGGAAGCTTTTTGCGGTTCATACAAAGCAGCCATTCAGTGAGATATCTGATATCCCGATAAAGGTCGGCCCGGTGGTCCTGCTGTTCCGCTCTTCGTGTTGTGAACAGTTGATTCCGCTGGGACACCGCGTATCGTATCGTGTGCTCTTGTACTCATCAGTGGCTTGGTTGCATCACAATCCATTTCTCAGATGTGAAAAGTTTGATTGACCCTGCGACAAATAATATTTGCAGGGCATTGTAAGAACCCATGGCCCTCATGTGCAATAAAGGGCTTAGTCAAGTGACTTCAGCAATACCTCTGTAACATCATCTTCCATGGCTGTCCTCTGACACATGGCGATGATACACTGCGAGCTGCAGAGTTCCAAATGGAAATATCTGCATGATGTTGTCAACGGCTGAATTGGAGTATAATTGGAAGTGAGCAAAAACGTACATGAAAATACAAAAATGTAAGTGTGGGAACTTTGCAATGCATGAGTGGCAGAGCAAAATAAAGAAATAAACCGATAGCACTTATTGATTGGGCCTCTTGGGACACAGAGGCTTGCCCCCCAGAGCGTGTACTTGCAGCCTGCTGTTGATCAGGGCCCACTTTAAAATACCCACCAACGGAGGAGGCAGCTAACCTGGCGAGGTGAGAACTGTTTGTCAGTGCGGGGAGCTCGGGTTACTTGGAGCCCCGTCTGGGTGATATTTTTACGAGCGGAGTTCGGGAACCGAGGGTAGGACAGTCGATCACCCACACGGTTTGGTGGTGTTGCACCCGGGGCGCGATCACGGCTGTTAAATGTGAACCCGCGAGGCTCCGCTGGGGGTTTGCTCGCTTTCTTCCACGCTTTGACGGGGTTTGCCCATTTCTCGAGCGCGTGTGATTACATTTTTTTTGGAGCATCTTGAGTGAGCAGTGCTGCGCCCCCCACCCCCTCTCTGTCAATTCTTCTGCTGTCATAATTGCTGTTGGAACACAAAGAGAACAAATGAATGAGTCAATTTGTACGGTATTTTCCATCACCATGCGTACATTGATCGATCCACTGCTGGATTAAGGCTTCCACAAGCCATTTCCATCTGTTGCGATCGTGCGATGGCATGCGACGCGCGTGTAATTATGAAATCATGTTTATTCAAATCCACCGATGCGAACAACTCTTGCTTAAATGTTACCTGTGCCATAATTATTGTTCCAGAAAAGAAAAGTGGCACGGAGTTTTAAAAAAAAATTAGTTCGTCAAATTTTTTACAAGAGACGTCGCGTTAAGGGTGGCTGGAGCAGCGTATTGGCTCTTTGCCTGAACTCATCGGCAAGTTTGCTATTTTAGTGGCTCTCCAAAAATAGGGCAGAACTATGCTTCTCGTTTTTTTTTTGCTCCATCGCAGCAACACCTAATACCGGACCTTTGTCTCCCCACATATAACATGGTTGTTATATATATACTGGTTTAGTTTTTGGATAAGCCACATATTTGTTACTCCGTTTTGTGTTATTTACTCTGTAAGTCTATTCCCCCCCCCCCCCCCGAACTGCACAGTGTGTTCAGTCAGGGTAAGTGGTGCCACCTTGTGTGCCCTGCTATCTTCAATACAACCATCGCCATTCAGTGCCACAATTACTGCCGTGGTTTTGTGCTGGCCCAGTGCCAAAGACAACATTGTGACAAGAGAGATGATTTAGCTGTACACCTCACGTGAAAAATAGGGCACGCATTCATAGTCTGTGAACCCAAGCATTGTTATTATGTGCACCTATTCCAAATACTATACAGTACCATACAATGTACAGAAAATTGTCATAGTGTTATATTGTTAAAATAATTCATGGGAAGTATGCATCTGTCTTGGCAGTCCTGTGTTTTGTCTCTCTCTCAAATTTAGCAATCTTTGGAAGAACGTAATCAACCAGGTAAAGTGTTAACTGTTGTGTTAGCCGACTCTCTGTGTTGCATTGCATTGCATTTCTAAGTTTACTAGGTTTGTTTTCTCATTCATTCATACCTGATGATGGTTGCTTGTGTTGTAATCGAAACGTCGTATTCTATATTAATTTTATTTTCATTCTACGTGACTTTACCGAAAGAACCAAAGAGTAAGTCCTGGGCATGTAATATAAACTCCACGTTCCTATGGCAGGGCTCAGTCTATGCTGGATACAGCCAGTACAATGAAACTCCTATTATTCAGGATGATGTGGAGGTCACTATTGGCAGATCCTATTGTCCGCGCTTATCTGTAAAAATGATTCCTTAAATCTTCAAATTCATTTGCAGATAAAAAGGACAGTGGAGCACGGTGGGATTTTTGCAACGCATGATACCAAAGTCAATTTAACACGTAGCAGGCTTTCGCGACCAATATTATTCATAATATAGGTTTTTGGGTCAGATCGCGTTATTTATAAATGTGTCGTAACCCTCCACCACCCGACACGGCCAAACAGTAAAAAATGTGTCACGTTTTCAAAGGACAAATTAATTGACTTATTTAGCCCACCGGTGTGCTAACGAAGTCAATTAATTTGTCCTTTGAAAACGTGACACGTTTTTTACTTTTTGGCCGTGTCGGGTGGTGGAGGGTTACGGCACATTTATTAATAACGCGATCTGACCCAAAAACCTTTATTATGATTGATACCAAAGATTTCACTTAAATTTCCCAGCCACGGTTCACATGAGTAAATTTATCGAGTGATATATTAATCGGTACTGGGACTGTCCTTCAGCAATCTGCACTGGCCATGAAAGTGAAGTCTGGTGAAACAACCTCCATGACCGAGGTGGCGCAGAGGTCGCAAACGGGTTTTGATTCCTTACCCGTACCCGTACCCGGCCGCACCAGGGTCGCAATCGGGTACCCGTACCCTACCCGATACCCGGCTACCCGTACCCGGCCGGGTATCAGGGAGGGTACGGGTACGAGTACCCGATTGCGACCTCTGGAAAGAAGCCACGTTGCAGGCGCGGGTGGGTTGATTCTAGGAACTTGAATTGTGAGAAGAGACAAGACGTTGGGAAATTAGTGACAAACGGTTACTCACCAGTGACTCACGGCCTACCCGTATCTGTACCCGGCCGCACCAGGGTCGCAAACGGGTACCCGTACCCGGCCGGGTACGGATAGCCGGGTATCGGGTAGGGTACGGGTATCGGGTACTCGGTTGCGACCTCTGAAGTGGAATGAGGAGGCCTCCATCCAGCAGTGGATTCACAAAGGGTCTGTAAATATACTCTTGTGATTGGATGAATTTACCGCACGACTCCTCCTTCCTCTTGTCCGTGATACATGAGCAGATAACAGGATGAAATGCTACCGATTCTGGGTGCTTTAAATAAACATGCATATAGCGGAATGCACTTTCCCTGCTTGTCACCTTATCTGTGAAAAAATATACGGATAATAGGAGTGTTGACCGATTGATTAAAGGCCACTTATAATAGGAAGAGGAGGTTATAGGTTTGACGGATGAGAGCAGTTTCACTGTTGGGCTTCTAAACAAGTGGTTGGGGCATCCCAAGGCGCTACTTGTTTTAGCGATCCCAGAGGGATGGTCAGCTGAATTAACCCTGACCCCGGTTTGAAGGCGTAACCTTGTGGCTGTGAGCCCCAACCAATTCATAATCTACTTTGTTGAGCTATCATTTGTGGCGAGGTCGCTTTTGAAAATTAAGTGAATACCTCAGTGAGATTTGTCTGGTAGGATGGTAATGGTTCAGTGTTGTATTTGTACGTGTTTCGGTGATTTGTTTACCTTCATTGTTCTTTGCACTCATATTGTGTTTTTGTATTGTTTGTCGTTGTAACTTTCTTACCCACCCCGACTGGACATCTGTACAAAAGAGCTTGATAGCCCATCGGATTCCTCCAGTATAAGTAACATATTCTGATTCTGTTTTGCAGCGAGCCATCCGCAACCATCCTGAGGTGTGCCGTACGTACGGACGAGCCGATTGCAACAGTGCTACCGCGCGTCTCAAAACAAATTACATAATTCACGCGCACATGCCCCTTGCCGCGGGTATCAAACCGATATTTTTAATTCTGGAACATAACCAACCGCGCTAAAGTGCGAAACCAAATTTAACGCGATGGGGATTTTTTTATTTTTACGCAGTCGGTGACTTGGCTGTGACCGTCAACGAACTAAACTTGAGAACTTCGACTCCATGATCTCAGTGGCCCTGGCTCACTCTTCTGACCAATGTATCCACCTCGTATGTAATCGTTTTTGTTTTTGTAATCATTTAAATAATTGAGCAGAAATATTCCCGCCGTCACTTGTCCACGCGTACGTACAGTTTCACGTCGGCCACGTTATTCTCTGACCTTGGGGGCATCTTGACATTTCCCCATCATAAACTCAACAATTACCAGAAAGCAATTAGAATATCCGCATGTGGCATGTTAGTCTTATACGGCATTAGCACATCGAAAATAAAGTTGCATTTATAGCCTCGTTTAATCTCTTGCCCTTGGGCATGTCGGTCGGTCTTTAAAGGTCCAGAGTATTTATTTTCATTTTACCCAGCTCTGCCTTGGTCCCTGTCATTCACAGCATCCTGGGTCCTGTAGATGTTGTTGCGCTTTGACACAGCTGTACCACAGCTGTTGTCAGTTGGCTATTTGCATGCACCGCATGAGCTTGCCCTTGCCCTTCCTGTGGAGATGATGCTTGTACTGACAGCTGTGTGAATCCACGCGGCCAGACGCCCAGGCCTTGCGTCGATAAACCGCACTCAACAAATGAAGACAGAGATCCCCCTTGACAAACTATTAGGGAGGGCGAGTGCTGTTAGTGAGCAACTAGTAAGGCTGGAGCATTGTGGCCAGCGCCATGCAAAGCCACGTATGTCTTCCCAGTGCGAATGTTTAAGCACGGCACCAAGGGACGGTTAAGATATCACTCGCCACTGATGTGACCGTGGCTGGGAATCAAACTCAGGTCTGACCGGGGTTCGTATCACTATAATCACTCTCTTGCCACTCCACGCTTGTAACGTTCTTACCCCGTGCCCCTACTGGACATGTGTGAAAAAGAGCTTAATAGCTCATCGGATTCCTCGGGTATAAATAAATATTCTGATTCTGTACGTGTGCATTGCAGCAAGTTCACATACCAACTTGTGCAGCTTTCAAATGCCACTGGCTGCCAAGTAATAGTTGACATTGTGGTCAAATTGCATTAATCAAAACATAAGACAGAAAGCCCCAGAGCCGCATACCGCCCGTATCAATATTGAGAATCGGGTTTTGGTTTTATAAGGGTGCTCATACGCCTAAATGTTATTTGAAACTGGTTTGGTCAAAATTGTTGTGGGTTTGTGAGTTGGCTACATTTGCGCGGGATCCGATTTCCAATGACATTGTCTCCTCTGCTATTGATTGTTGTTTACCGTAATTAATATTCTGGGGAATGCCTGGTGATTGTATCAAATATATGCTGTCGTTCTTGGTGACATGTTGCTTTAAAACATGTAGATATATTGTGTAAGCATTTCAAACACGAGGCAAAACAATTGCAAAAACAATAGGTTAGAGCAGGGGTCGGGAACCTTTTTGACTGGGAGAGCCATAAAAGCGAAATATTTCTAAATATATTTCATCGAGAGCCATATAGTATTTTTAACGTATAATAAATTAAATATGTCTTACTTTTAATGCGACTTCTGGTGCTGCGTGGTTTTGCTGATGGCCTTGTAGTCTGGTTCGTACGTTGGTGAGGTTGAGCTTCATGCAGGCGTGACCCGTGATATTTATCTTCAAAACTAATTTCTGTTTACTTTAAAATTACACGGTATTATTAAGCAAATATCACAAGTATTTTAAAATCAGTTCCAAACTGATTTTTTATTTTTTCAACTCAAAATTGTCTGGGAGCCATATGCCGTCACCGGAAGAGCCATATATGGCTCGCGAGCCATAGGTTCCCGACCGCTGGGTTAGAGATTGAAATAGTCTAACTTGAGCCCATAGCAGTGTAAATCGTTGCTAAATACTTTTTGAAAACCAATTTTGCTCTGTACAAAGCAACAAATAACAACCTGTGAACACATTCGTCATTAGTACTTACCTAACTAGGAAAACTACATTTATTTATTTTCTTTTTAGGGCTATGTTTTTTTACAAATGAGCGTAGGGAAGGGGAGAGGGATTGGGGTCAGAGTGGGATGGACCAAGACCACAGAGCTTCATGGCTCATGGGGACAGAGACCCAGGGCTCTCGTACTGCTCCTGGGCCAGACCTGGGCCAGCACATGGCCCAGAACTGAGCCGGCACAACTTAGTTGCTGGTGGTTGTGGAAACGAGGCACATGTGCCATTCCAATCCCGGTTCCACTGGCACTCGACCAGCGGACACCTGACTTGCTTGCATGATTGATACAGCGTTCGGAGGCAGGGGGTAGGTGTGATCTTTCAGCGAACTCAATCGCGTGCCACTCAGCGGGAGAGTGAGAAAGGGGAGCTTAATAGTTCATCGGATTCCTCGGGTGGGGTGCGAGGATTCGGGGGTGACGGAATATGAAACGGGAGGCCTGTAGGTAGGCCCCCGTTGCGTGAGTGCGTGCTACGCGCGCGTGTATTTTTGTGTTGTTGGTTTTAACCTTTGAGACATTGTCGGTGTTGTGTGTGCGTGTGAGCGAGCATTGAAAAATATAGGATTTTACTCTGCGTCATCTCGATGCAAAAAATGTGTATGTATAAAAAGGTCAATTTAAATGTATACGTATTTTCGTTAAGCTGATACCGATATAAAGATCACGATTTATCTTACACATCGTTATTTAAACAAAGAAATAACAATATATGTTTTTCTCTCTTGTTCAGAGTGCGTTATTTTATATTTCATATCTTTGTTATTTTTCTTCATTCAAGTTATATCTCTCTGTGCATGCCAGCCAGTTTATGGCTGTCACTGTCATCGTGGCTCAGCACACTTCGCGACAGTGAGCCAAGTTCAATGCCAGGCATTGCTCAACCTTTGACACGTGTCCGAACCTGGCCTGTGCCTCACCTAGGTCGACTCAGCTTGAAATGAACATTCGGTGCAAATGTGTCCACACCGTCGCTGGAAAGACATAGAAGGTTTGGGCGGAGTGCCGCAGGTTAGACCCCGGTGTCTTACCAGGGATTGAACATACGCTTTGGTTCTTTCGGTAAAGTCACATAGATAGAAAATTTATAGATCACGACGTTTCGATTGCAACACAAGCAACCGTCATCAGGTGAGACAAACACAGCAGAATAACTGCTGAGGCTGGAGAAAGAGCTGCTGTAACAAGATGTTCTATAGGCTTGAGATGACGACGGTTGCTTGTGTTGCGATCGAAACGTCGTGATCGATTAATGATCTATTAATTTTCTATCTATGTGACTTTACCGAAAGAACCAAAGAGTATGGAATCATGCATTCACGAAAGCTTCAAATCAAGGGATTTAACACTTATGGTGGAGTGCAATATTCATGTTTGGGAGGCATTAGGAGCGGGTGCAAGAATTGAAAAAAAATCCTTGTTAGGCATTAATTTCACACTCGTGGGGTGTGATGGGTTGCGATGTATAAATCACTGGTTGCATAATAATCATCCCCTTCGCGTTCTATGCTGCCCTTAATCGGCACTCATGAGCAACACTCGCCATGAGAGTCTACAAGATAAAGCTATGGATCGGTGTCTTTGTGCGTGAGCGTTTGTGTTTGTATGCATGCTAGAGGTCGACTCAGCCTTAAGTAAGTACCTGGTGCAGGCTGTCAACATCAGCACTGGAGAGACAGAGGCGACTGTGGTGCTATCCTTCTATCTGGCAACAAAACTGGCACCTTTTTACAAGGAGTCATGTTTGCATAGACCGCAATACCTGCAGTCATAAATACAAACAAAAAACATAACTCTGATAATGTGCACTGTCCTTGAAGTTGATTGGTCCACACCCGAGACAGCTTTCCTTAGAGCCTAGTCTCACATGGGTTGGACCAGATGCGCCTTTTGGAAAAGCTGTCTCGGGTGTGGACCAATCAACTTCAAGGACAGTGCACATCATCAGAGTTATGTTTTTTTTTTGTATTTATGACTGCAGGTATTGCGGTCTATGCAAACATGACTCCTTGTAAAAAGGTGTCAGTTTTGTTGCCAGATAGAAGGGTAAAAAACCAATTATCATATTTTTACTGGCAAATGAGGTTTCCATAGTGTGGTGCTATCCTCACGACTTCTGCATGTACCATGTTCACCTTGATACGTGTTTACTAACAGACCCTATCCCAATGGTTTATATGGCTATAGAGGGGATTTTTGTATATATACATTCAACAGAATTTCTTAGGCAAGTGCTGTGAGCGACCACCTATGAAGGCCGTCACGGAACACGACGGTGTGGGTGGCCGGCACCACGCCTGGCCGCATTTCTCTCCCCAGTGGCGATGTTTACACACTGCACCAGGTACTCGCTTGAGGCTGCGTCGACCTAGGGGAGGGCCACGACCGGTTTAGATAATCATCAATGGTGTTGGACATGAGCGGGAATTGAACTCGGGTCGCCAGGTTCGTAGCGTGGCGCGCTAACCACTGCGCCACACGCACACGTCCGTTAAGAGTCCAATGTTTATAAATTACCGCTGATACCTGAGACTTATCCTTTAGATGAGCACTCAAGCATATTTACATTGAAACGGAATAGTCCCAATAAGCCTGGCATTATCACAAGCGAGCGCATAGCTGTGCATGAGCAACGCTGCCCCAAGGGTGGAGAGCTTTACACACGGGGGTCGGTATTGTCCTGCCCTAACCCCGTGCTGATTGATAACGCAAGTGAAATCCGACACTGGTGCTATGGTCCACTGCTCTGATTGTTAGTGGATGTCTCAGAGCATAGAGATATCTTTCACTCGTAATCCCAGCTGCACCCGCGAACGCAACTGATCTTAAGCCACCTACGGTACGTGCAAAACGCCACCGATTTTGGAACCTGCCGAGCCAAATTGACCTCGTAACTCGTTGAGATGCGACAAGTTTGACCTCTGAGACTAGGTCAGATTGTGGTGGTGCGTGCTTCTCTGACCCGGTGTTTTTTGTTGGTAGAGTTGGTGGATCGGTGCGTGAGATCAGCGCATGTTTGTGACAGCCGCCTGCAGGGGAAGTCAAGGTGGAAGGGACTAAACGTGCAGGTAGAAGTGCAGCCCTGCAATTGCTTGATCTCGCCGCTGTTGGCGGAACGACCTCCACTGGAGGGCGCTCTATAGAGGCCCGCTAGAGTGTTTAGGACTACTCTTGCACGCCGGACAGATGTGTCGGATGTGGTGGGAATATCCACACTTTACCCCCCACCTCGCTCGGCCTGCCGGGCGACTAACTGTGGTGCGCCCATTTAACGCACGATCAGAATAAATTGAGCAGGTAAAAAAAAACACAAACAATTAAATGTTTATTTTAAAATCATCGGGGATGTTTTACTTTATAGAGAAAAGCGTATCTCGAGCCTCAATGTACCTTATTGAAATGATCATTCTTGCGAGGGTTAAGTCGAGCTTAAAGTAAGGATTTGGATAAACATTGTCAAAACGTTAGCAAACAAGCATCGTAATGTACTGCCACTTCCTCTTGCGCTGAGCTGCATGCTCGCCAACATTTTTTGATAATGGACGCAAAACGTGTTTTTTTGCACTGTTTATGAAGGATTCAGCAACGCAAGCGACGGTGCCAGAGTGCGGCCACAGTCTGTGTTTACGGGTAACATTTCCTGCGAGCGTTAAAGCCTTGACGTCCAGCTTTAAAGTGCATGGATAACAGCGCACAATAGCACGCGGGCATGATGGTGACAGGTTGATTGGGATAACAGTCTCGTTTGTTTACGTGTGGCACGGCTCGGAGCTCTGTGAAATAATCCTTGCTGCCTTTAAAGAACTTACTGGCAACTGGCTGAGCTCAGCAGTCACAGGAACTGTGTGCACTTCCAGGATCAGCAGTCCAAAGTTGTTCTGTGCGCCCACCACACTTCATAAACCTTGAGCCTCTGTGGGCTCAGACTTGTTTTACACTCCGTCCCGCACTCCAAGTCCTCCCTGGCTGGGGGGAGGGGGGGGCATGGTGCTCGCTCAGGAAGTGATCCTGAAAACAATTGTTATAAACAACAATTAGTGCAGCACGGGTTAAGGTTTGGCTATCTCGAGGAAGAGCCTAATAATTGTTGTAGACTACAGCCATAACTGTTTTTTATTTACAAAGAAATTTGGCTTTGAAGTTAAAAACATAAAGGAGGGATGTTATTGTCCACACATCCCATTTCCACTTTGACCCTGTCCTGCAAGCATCTAATGGGTCACAGCAATTAATAGCTGTGAGTTGTACTCAGGGATGCAAGCGAGCCCACTCGGAGCCCTGTTCCTGAGCCTTGTAGATCTGTCACGTGAACCCATGCTCAGCTGACAGGCCCCAGTTCGCAAACAGAGCTAGCACGCTTGCCAGTGGTCAGTGGAAATGGGGGCACCTCTTTTCCGACTACTCTGCACGTACGGCACCGCTTTCTTACGGCGCCACCGTGGACCGTAATGCTTAGCCACGGCTCGACTCTGGCTTGCCTTCCAACTCGGGTTCGAGCCGAGCATCTGCTGCTTCCAAAGACGCACGAGCGGCTCAGCCAAGGCTTGAGTTTGGGGCTCGGCGGGACGGTAATTCTGCGCAGAGGTGGCTTCTAGCCGGCTCACCCGTGCCAAAGCCAAACCTTAGCAGAGCCGTGACTAAGACTACGGGCTGTGGTGTTTCTCAAGAGGGAGTTAGTTAACCGGTAGACGCAATTAGGTTTACTCTTCCTGTGGTGTTCACGGACGTGGCTTTGAACTTGAGGACGTCGCTGGATGCCGAGTTGCTGCTTTCATTACTGGCACTCAAGGGACTAAAACCGCCTGGCAAATGTAACGGCGCATTAAACTTTACAGCCCCGTGACGTATTTAAGTGAGGCTTAGGCGGCTATCACGTTAGTGACACGCGTTATGAGATCGTCTGTGAACCCACGGTGAGTGTCTACACTCAAGGTACACTGGAATCGTTCACCGTTGGGGTGGGTTCGCATGCATTCCCAGTACGCCCCCAAAGGCATACGGTCCCTAGAGATCAACGGCAGGTGTTGATAAGTTCCACAAATGGGATGTGTGGACATCAACATCCCTCCACAATAGCGACGAGGAGGCTAATCATTGCCAAGGGCCATGAATCCGTCATTTTCTGTGCATTACTTGTGACGTCACACGTAATGCACTTATTTGCGTCTTAGGACTGCGGCTTTGTGAGTATCGAAGTAGGTAAATAAATAGGAATACCCACACTTACAGCATTACACGTGATTGCAAATGTCATTGCTATGAGAGCGAGCGGGTAGCTTAATAGAGCAGTGAACATGCTCATGCCGGGCATGTGGTCGGAGCGTTAGACCAACATTGGCCCAATGCAGACGACTAAACTCAACATTTTTACTTATTTCACCAAGTAAGGCCCACTGAGCTATGCTAGCTCTTCTTCAGAAGCGAGTTGGCTAAAAATGATAGCTCAACAAAGTGGCTGATCACGTGGAAATGTACAGCAGCCAAATATTCTGAACGCGTGACGTTGATTCTCAATGTGGAGGGAACAACCGGAGGATCCGGAGGGCCAGGATCGAACCCACGACCTCCTGCAGACCAGGCGAGGTAGTTAACATCTCCTAGCCACAGTGGTGTTGGGAGTACACGACTCTGTACAACATGGAGCAATGTTCCACCGCACCATCAGCATGTGCTAGTGCAAAGGAAGCTGGACATGTTTCATTATTTGAGGTCTGTTTATCATTGTTTACTTTCAGCATGAAATGTGTCTTGTGTGGGCAGTAAAATATATCCATATATTTGTTTATTTTGGGTACATGCGGGTAGTATCAGCGTTATAATATAACGAATCGCAGACCCCGGCCATTCGATTAATTGCCCTGATTCGTGATCACGATTCAGAATTTTAATTCAAGCTTAGTGAACGTAGCGGCAACTATTGGCCAAAGGTGTCATGTAATGAACCCATTGCATTCAACATACCCACATCGTGAGCTATGGTCTATCCACGGCTGGACGGAAGCCTCCCAAAGCCATTTCCATATTTTAGTGGTCTCATCATATCGGTACTTCCCAGGGTCGCAAATGTTAACAGTCATCAGGATGTACATGTCATTTTGCGGTGACGTTTAAGGTCTTGTGCTTCTACCAATAACCTAAATTTGTCTTTTAGGACCGATTATGTTTCTTTAAATGATGTCGCTGTAGTCGTCATCGGGGTGCAGAGTCAAACTTTACAACTGAGAGTCCATGAGCCATTGTGGCCCAAAAAATGTCTTGTCGATATTGTCCAGGGTGGCAAATGCTAAGGATGATTTTTCTAAGTATGGCATCTCTAGATCATGGATATCTATGATAGCAAGGTCACTGTGGGAGCTTCTTATGAGGAAAGAAATACTGCTAAAGAGGGGCACCACAGCAATTTTGATAGAGAATATCGTGAGCATTCGTTAATTATTGGGAAATGAAGCATCCACGTCAAGTTTCCGTGCATTGAGGTGATTTTGTGTATAGCTCATGTCCTTGACCTCTAGACTGATCTTAGAGGAGTTGTACACCCCTAGCTGCCACTGCAATTTAGTGGCCTAAAATACAATGTTTCGCTCCGGATGATCGCTGCAAAGTATGATCTGTGTTTTGATTTAGTGTGCTGATCTTAAAGGTGCATTGAAAAATGTTGATACTCCGACTGATGCTCCTGCTGTTGTGGAGTGACTCATGCAGCCAGTTATGGCTGCAGAGTTCGGTAGTACATGTTGTTCACGTCGTTTATTGTGAAAATTCGGTCACAGTTCCTATGATTGCTGTTTCATTGCTTTCATGGCTTTATTTTGGTGATTTTCGAAGAGTTTTTTGGTTTGGCCATGTTTGTTTGTTGTAGCACAGAGTTAGACTGATGGCCTTAATCTAAGTTGTCTTGTGGTTGTTGTTGTTTGACTTGCATCCCACTGGGATTTTTGCACACAGTGTTGGTGTACGGTGCTTTTTCTGCAATATTTTGCTGTCTTTTCTTGGATTTTCTGTTTGCACATAGTCACTTTAAGATGTTTTCTTGTTCGTGTTTTTGTTTTCTGTTTGTTGCGGTTGCACCCGATTCAAGAGCCGAATGGCTCACAGGGCTATACCAAATAAATGAACTTGAACTTATTGGACGTTCTCTCTGGCGTGTCCCTTCACGCGACGTCTGTACTGTGAGCTTACGCGCCAATGTTAGTTGGTGAATCGGTGCGTCGCTACGCGTCTGGGACATTCAGCACGACATAGGTGTTGTAGACGTCCTGCAGGAAAGTTTGACAACTCTACACACAAGTATAAATAGTCGATTAATGTAATAATACTTGACCCTGGTTTACATTGCAAGTGTGCATCGCCCTTTTTATATTTATAACATAAAAAATAGATCGTCTGCGGTCGAATTTGTATCCATAAAATATCTGTTGACACGAAGCCTCGAGTGGAATACACAATTTGTTTACGTTTTGAGACATTGACCGCCAAGCACAACGCTCAGCCTAAGTGCAGCTCGCAGCTTTGTTCACAGCGCCATGTATTTATTTATTCCATGCTTTATTTTAACTTACTCTGTTGTTGTTGTCGTTGTTGTATCCTCAAATCTTGTAACTCAATTTTAACCCACTTCCCAATGTGGTATCGACTGCAAACTTGGTATAATTTTTATCAATAAAATTTTAATATTATGAAACATTATTTTTTAAAGTTACGTTTCGGCTTGGGTCTAATTGTCCACGGTCAACTGACGTTGGCTGTAATTGGCCATGGTCCCTTACGTTATGGCAAGCTTCGGGGTCACTTCCGGGAGTTGTGGAGTTCTGCCATTACTAGTACATTTCATAAAAGCGTGTTTTTAAACAAGTTTTTTAAAAATATTGCTTTTTTATTTTCACGCTGCCACCGCCGCCACGTGACGACTCGCACGCTCCGTGCTTGCGATCCGCTGGTCGCCGGCTTCGACTAAATCTCCGGGCGCGCGCGGCAGTCGAAGCAACAGAGTGGGGTGTGGTGGCGTCAAAACCGTGGGGTTCTCCAACCGATTCCGAGACAGTTTAACACGTGACCAATATCATCCATAAGAGGGTTTTTTTTGGGATCGCGTAAATAAACCCCCCAAAAAAACCTCATCGATTCCGAGAAGTCTGGCCGAAGGTGGACGACGAGTTTGACCTAATGACCCCATTGGAGTAAGGGGGCTTGTCTGTAGCCGCTGGCTCCAGTGGAGGCCCCATCCGCCAGCAGCGGCTGCGTCGGAGTGGTGGCGGGTTTAACGACACAATTCCGCGATCTGACTCAAAACAAACAAATTTTCCTGGCAATTTTTTGGTCGCGAAAGCCTCCGTGTTAAACTCCGCCAGCAGCGGAATAAACGGTCACAGGGCTGTGCCTCCCCCCCCTCTAACTTTGCCGTCCGTCCCCTTGTAACGTGCAACTTTGTGATCTTGCTCGGGCCCCCTTGAAGCGGTTTGTTTTTTTGATTCCGAGAGAAACGCACAGTTGTTTTGCAGTGTAAAGCACTCGCGCACTCACGCACACCCTCCCAACCAGCTCCCGATCTCTCTGCGATTGGCGACATGTCTCCTGTCTGGGTAAACACCGGCAAAATGAGGGTGGCACTCAGGGGGGGTCTGCGTGGAGTGGAATGCTGGCGTGATAAGCCATTGACCGCCCCTCCACCCCACCCCTTCGACGGTATTGGCCAAGTGAGTGAGCAGAGTTTGAACCAGGATTGCCTAGTCTGTGGCACACAAACAAACAAGAAAGCCCGGGCACATATTATGTGAAGAAGTATATCTCACAATCCTAGATGAGGTGAGGACTACAAGTAGGGAAATGTCTTGTCTTGAGAGGGCACGCTTCTTAAATCGCACTGCCTCTGTCCATCCAGCAGTATAAACGGGTGCAGGGCAGCCAAGTTGTATCAGCATGTTGCAAGCATCGTTTTACAATGACTTTTGCAACTGACCAAAACCAAGATTTTTTGCTTTAACACGTAGGCTTACGCGACCAATATTATCCGTAACTAGTAACTAATTGGCATGTTGTGTTTACGTGCCAAACCTTACTCATTGGCTGCGTCGGGTGGTGGCAGGTTTAATGACACATTTATATTTCCACGATCTAACCCGAAAAAAAAACCCTCTTATGGACCGAGACTCTTCATGTCCCGGGAGCTCTTACGAAATTCCCAAAGACAGATTTAAAAACAAAGAGGACGTGACTGGGAAAACCAGAACAAGGCGGCAACCACTGCCGTTGTTGGACGAACGACAGTGGTCAAGGTAATTATTGGGGAGGGCATCGGAGCCGGATCGGATACCTCTGGCCGTCATTGGCGAGTGCCGTTTCACGCGCGCTTGGAAGGTGCTGTCTCCGGTGTCCCGGTGTCCCTCTCCGGCACTATCTGTTTACGAGGAACACGAGGAGGAGTTTATTCACCTGTTTACAAAGGGACTGGCGCACAGGTACACGCACGCGTGAACACAAGTGGGAGGTGGCTGTGCGTTCGCTGCACAGCATCTCCAAACGTGGGGGCCACTCTGGCTTGGGACAATGGGCCTTTGTCACCTGATGATGATGACGACGACGTCTTTAAAGCAAGAGAGATCTGAGGCGCATTTTTGCGTGAGATTTGCAGAGGGTTGCCACCTGTCCCAGTTTTCCCAGGGACAGGTTTTAGTCAGTTGCATAGTAGTAGTAATGCACCACTCATGGCAATGCGTGGTCCTTCCATCTTCCGGTCCTGTGAGATAGTCGTCTTCCCATGGTATGTCCCAGGTTTATCATACCATGATTTGCATTAGTGGAAACATTTGTCAACGTGAAGCAAGTGGTTAAATTTCGATTTAAAGCTTTCGTGACTGCAGGGATTCATCTTCTTGGTTTTTTTGGTAAAGTCACGTAGAAGGGAAATAATAAAATAAAATAAATAAAACATAATAAAATAATTGTCACGACGTTTCGGCCACAATGCAAGCAGCCGTCCTCAGGTGAAGAACAGGTCTGTCGGGGAGACATTCAGACGCTGTTTCCCCGACAGACCTGGTCTTCACCTGAGGACGGCTGCTTGCGTTGTGGCCGAAACGTTGTGAGAATTATTTTATTACGTTTTATTTTTATTATTTTATTATTTCCCTTCTACGTGACTTTACCGAAAGAACCAAGAAGGTGAAGTAAGTGCGACAATTAAACACACGGCACTACAGGTAGCGTCACGTGCCGCTGCGCTTGACGTGCTCACGACTTATCTCCTCGCTTGAAGTATTATTCAAACCGCAAGGAAAACATCATATCGGCAATCTCTTCAATTAGCATGCTGTGGCTTTGTTTGATTTGTTGCCAGGTATGATCAGTAACAACTCTTACACCTCACCACATGCTACGTGCCCACGAAGTTGATTGAAGGGCTCCTCTGCAAGGTGGTGGTAAAGATGCAGCCCCTGCAATTGCTTGCTCACGCGACTGCTGGCTGAAGGGCCTGCACTAAGAGGGAACTCCAGAGGGTATTTGGTCTACTCTTCCACATTGACCGGACGTGTTCGGAGATGGTTGGTGTACCCCTACTTGGCCCAACCACACACGACTTCACTGTCGTGTTTTCCCTTCTACGTGACTTTACCGAAAGAACCAAGAATATGTCATATACCCATTTACACTCAGAATAAGAATATATATTTATACTGGAGGAATCCGATGAGCTATAAATCTATTTTTCACAGATGTCCAGTTGGGGCCGGTTACAACAACAACAAAAAACGTGATAGGTAGTCAAGAGGTGTGGTGGGGGGGGCTGATCTCCGGATTGTAAGTCCAGGGCACTGTCCATTACACCACGACAGCTTACCTACACATTTTACTTTTACGTGAGGTTGATTAAAGGGCTCTGGATTTCCGCTCCCTAATAAACATTGCCTCGTCATTGTCTCGGGGCTTTTTTTATTTGCCGTAATCTGCCGCTTAAAAGTCTATTCTTGGGTGTTTTTTTTGCAGCGGGAAAAGCATGATGGGGGGGGGGGCTTTTTGCCCCCACCGTCATTCATTATGAGGTTATTTCGTTTATTTTCAAACAAAAACATCCCTTCACGTGCTCCGGAGCAGAGCTCAAAGGGCAGAGGTCACGTAGATCCCAGCGCTCAGCTGACTTTATTATTATTATTTTCACAATGCCACTTCTCACACCTGAGTAATCCGCAGAGGTATTTACCAATAGACCCAGGTGCAACGCACGCACACATTGTACAATGCCTACCCCCTGGTAACCCCCCCTCCCCTGGCTTAATCTGTCTAATTATTAATTATGTCGAAACCCAGTCCAGGGTTTGCCTCTGCTGAATCAATTCTACTGAAATTATTCATGCCCCAACAAAAGGCCATGAGGTTGCTGATGGGTTTGTGTGAAATATAATTTTTTTGTGTGTATGTGGGCCAATCTTGAGACATCGTCCGCTTATCCATTTTGTTATTTCTACTGTAGTACTGTCCACATTGAATTGAAAGCGACGTGAATGATTATCTGTGAGTTAATTATTAATTCAGTAAAGCTGTTCACTAAACCATTTATATGCTATTGTTATAATGCACACATTTGGCGTGTGAATGCCCTTCGTTGTTATTTATGTATAGCTGTATACATTGGGTCTCGTTTAGTAGAGATACCAATGTATTGATTCATATCAATTCATTTATGTTTTTCAATGTGTATTTATATATTGCTTTTATGAATCGCATCCACAGCATAGGATTGAGTGGTGGCACAGTGGCTATAGCACACTCACTCCAAGATGAACCTGGCAGTCAGAGTGGTGAGTGATGACCACTCCCGTTATCCCCATTCACCAACCCGCACTGACCAGCGGGGTCAGGGAAGGTCAAACAATCCCCATGGCCGACACAGTGTCGCAAGACCTTCATCCAGCAATGGACTGACATGACTATTATTATTATAGAAATTGTGTACAACTTTGTTCACAATCTGGTCATGTACAGGTGCAAGGTGGATTGTTGCATCACAGGTCGGTGAGAGGTGGCGACGACAAATCACAGCAGTAGATTTATCTTCAGTAGTGAGCGGAAGTGCGACGGTTTAGCACGCTACTCTACGAAGCCCGAGACCCGAGTTCGATGACCATTCACGGGCAACAGTAGTGACGATTATCTGATCCAATCCTGGACCTCCTGTAGGTCGGCTTAGCCTTATATAAGAGTAACTTACGAGGTGTATAAAGGCCAGCACTGCGGAGACAAAGGCGGCCAGGCGTGACGCTGGCCACCCACCCCCTCATGTTCCATAACGGCCTTCATGGGTGCTCGCTAACAGCACTTGCCCCAACAGTCTGTTGAGGCTATATGTGGGATCTTTGTTTGTTTTCTTATCTTCAGCCACCGGGGAACAATGGATGAATTCCTCTGAAATGACTTTAATGCAATTTTGAGCACAGGCGGTCCTTTGTGTTTGGCAAACTCGAGTGCTCAAAATTGCACCTTTTGGAGCAGAGTTGGAGGGGGGGGATGAGCAATTAAGTGCTGTGGGTTTAATGCTGCTCAATACGTGGACTGCGATGCCTGCCTCATAGCCCATGAGCCCATGGGGGTGTTTGTTTGTACCACTCGATGGCTCGCCATCGAACAGTGATGGTCACCGCATTGCCGAGCTTTTCAGATGCACTTCTGCGGCCGTCTGGAACGCTCTTCCATCCGACGTTAGGAAGCCACTGGAGCTATGCACTTTGTAAATCTGGATTGAAAACTCGTTTCTTTAGAACTGCGTTTTGTGTTAAGTTTGTTGTCCTTTCCCCGCACCTCCGATTTGCACGGTTGGCTACGTACGTTGCGAAAGAAGTTCAGCATATGCGCATACATATTTCGGACGGCAAATGCTTCTAGTATCCACCATTGGCAGTATCCAGCGAAAGCTTAAAGTATATGCTGTCCGTTTTATAGAGGCAATTTTTGTTAAACGTATATTGCATTTCTTTTCATATTCCGTAGATGTTTCATATCACATTTATTTTAACTCACGATATTCTTTATCGAACATACCATCGTGCGCTTCTTTAAAAGCATGTTTTTTCTCTAAAGAAGCTACCACAGTGACCTTGCTATCACAGATGTTTATGATCTAAGAGATAAAATGCTTAAAGAAAATCATTCTGACCGTTTGCTACCCTGGGGAATAGCGATAAGACATTTTTAGGCCGCAATGGCTCATGGACTCTCAGCCTTTTAGTTTGACTTTCTACCTGATGGTGAATACAGCAGCATTATTTAAAGAAGAAGAAAATAATTCTTAAAAGACAAATTTAGGTTATTGCTAGAGGGCTCAATTCTCAGAATCACCGCAAAGAAATGTCATGTAAATCCTGATGACTCAGGCTGAACATAACAATGTATATTGCAGGGTTAAACCATACTGGACATGCAAATGAGTGCCTTAGAATGGTTTTGGTGAAGGGGGACACATCCTAGACTGTCAAACGGCCTTCTTATCTTATCAAACAAACAAGGAATGCACCCCACTTCTCTCCATAATTGGGCAATTGAAAGTAATTTTAAAATTAGATAACAATCATGACCTACTTTAACGAGGATTTTTTTTATTTTATGAAACAAAATTAGTTGAAGGGCCGACATTGTACCTGCTCATTTTGACGTGAAAAAAATTCCGGATGAATGAGGTTTATTTTTATCTCCACGTTAAATACATTTGGTTCTCGACTGCCATCTGGGATTTTATCTCCCCTTCACACACGTAGCAGCATCAAGTCCTCTTCCACCTTCGAAAAACACCGAGAGAGGACACATTGCGTTCCAGCGAGCCTTCTTCAGCAGGGCTCCGTTGCCTCCAAATCGCCCTCGAACTTTCAAGTCCATTTGCGGATATGTGCACGTCGAAGGTTGTCTTATAATGATTATATTTGTGATCGTTATGATTTCATTTTGTTTGTGTTGTGGTGGCAGACACATATAATCTTGCCCTTTTGAGATCGAGTTAATGGTTCGTGCGATATGTTCGCTTGCAGGGCAATGAGTTGCCTGTAGAATTCAGTACAGAAAGTAAGCAGCTTACCTTTTCATGGACTTTTTTACATTGCTAGCTTACATGTCATGGTGTATCATTTACATTCCAATTTGGAAGTATAAGTCAGTTCGGTTCAGGTGCTGGATGATCGCAGGATCGTAAGAGAATTGTGACAGCTTGACGGAGTGTGAGGGATTGCGATAGTTTGGAGAGGCCTTCATGGAGCAGTGGATTGCTGATGGCTGAATGATGTGAATAGATTTGTTAGTATTCATAACGCACTTCAGTCATTTTGTATGTTAAATATCGATTGATTTCTTGGTTTTCTAAACTGCCAGGTGATAACGATGATGTGAGACATCTCCCTGCAAAGTTGGCAATGCGGCAACACTTACGGAAATTACACATTTCCAAGGCAGGGGTCTCTTACATTGAAAACCCATCATAACAGTGAGTTACACGACTGGCATACCAAACAGCACAAACAACCTTAACTCTTGTGCCAATCGCCATTAATCTCTATGTATATATCACCTACTCCATAAATAAAAATACGTAATTAAAATATGATGTCTTGAATTGCATGAACAACATTTCACTCCAGTGGGACATTCCACTTCATCAGTTTTGAAATAATCAGCAATTAGAAGCTCCACTTTCAAAACAGTGGCATTGTGTAAGCACTGCTTTAATTGCGCTTTGTACCAACCTCACATAATTAGTTTAATTCTCTTCGAAATTGCCCAGGCAACCATCCCCCCGTGTCGTTTATAAAAATGCAAAGCAAGATGCATTCAACGCATCTAAAGGCATCCCACGCCTGCGCGCGCGCGTTCGCGTGCTGGTGCGCAAGAGGGAGTGGGGTTCAACGAGTCCTCATTATCATCGGTCATTCGAGCGAGCCGTTGTCCGTAGCAAGTCCCCTTTTTGGCAGGAGGACCCCCCACCCGCCCGCTCGCTCGCCCGCCCGCCGCCGCCCCCTCCTGATAAGTGGCACTGCCGGGAGAGGTGGCCCTTTCAGAGACGTAACCAGATTTAACGGGGCACCTCGCGAGGGTCCACTCCGTACAGAGTCGGGCCGCTCGTTCTCGCTCCGCCTTTCCCTCTCTCTCTCTCTGCGTTCTCCACCGGCTGCGGTGCCTTCACTGTTGCAGCCATCGTCGACTGGCCGCTTGCGTCTGGCGAGGAGGCGAACTTTTGTTTAAATCTCCCTTGGGAGTGAAGTCAAAGGACACAGCGAGAACACGGTAGGACCAGAAAAAAATGTGATCTCTTGCCGCTACAGCCGCCGCACGTGTTGTGCTGCGTGATTCAGCGTTGCTTGATTTACCACCAAGGCTTATTCATAGGCGCGCTAACTGTGTGCAGTGAGATGTGACCTCCCCCGTAATGTGGGATACGCGATATCCATACTCTCCTCGAGTGGCTCCCAAGATTGTAAATTGACAGAACTCAAGTCGGGGAGCAGTTGCCTGGCGGCGTATCGGGTGTGTTTTTTTCTTTTTTACTGCGAACAAAGCAACTTATTTAGCAATTGATGCGAAGTGCCGTGTTTGACGTTGATCTGACCAGGTTTGATTATTATCGAGTAGTAAGCAGCAGCATGGCTGGTGTGAACGTTAATATGTCATGCTGTGTGGTTGGGTTGTTTTTATTTTGTTTCAGTTCACAGCAGACGAGGATTTTCAATTCTTGGGGATGCATAAAGCAGATAAATATATTGTTACTTATTTAAAATGTCACGTGGGAGCGTTGGCACAGTGGGTAGCGCAGTGCTGTATGGACTCGGTGACCTAAGTTCGATTCATGGCCACAGCTAGGATCGGAGGCGAGGGATATCTGAACCGGTCCTGGCCACCTGCCTTCACTAAACCGCACTGACCAGTATGGTGAAGTATGGTCAAATAACCCCCCAACCCCCCCGTCTTGACCAATATGGTGTAGAATGACTGTACATTATTTGTCCTCTTTGAAATGTTTTCAAAACACTGTGTGGAACTGTGACAAGCGATGTTTTTTTATGTTCGTTATGCCATATTCAGGTTCATCAAACATCTACTGACCCAGTGACTATTGTGATAAACTGTGTAGGTACAGATACGTGTAAAAGAGTGCATCTTTTTTGTCCACAGCAGTGGAAAGTGGTTGACCGTTTGGCATTACACCGTGCAAATATTTACAAATAGGCGTGTGCCGAATATACACTACCGTTGGACAAGCAGTATTTGTGTTGCACAGATCAAAACTCCTTTAGGCGAAACAAAGAAACGAGCCCAGAGAGAAGCAAACTCAACAATGGCACCTTCTTATTTAACAGCACATGTACCAGCCGACCTATCAGCGGCTGAATGCGTTAACAAAGACCTCTGGATAAACACACGAGCAAAAGGATACAATACAAAACACCCCACACTCGCATGGGAACCATGATGAAATAGTAATTTCAGGTGAGCCACTGGGCCAGAACCTTACCTTTCGATCATTCATCGGTTGACCTTGTGCCTTGCCTACGGAATGAGTCTTGTCAAGTGTTTGCCGTCTCAGCTTGTTGCGACCAAATACGGTTAGATAACTGTAGGTTTAGGACGTTTGGTCTTACACCACGATAGCACGTTAATGGGTTGCTGTGAGCGTTACGCTTGGCCAGACCGTTGGGGATTTGTTGCAAAATATGGGGAGGTAAGGGCGCCTAAAAGACAACTTGTGTGCATTCGTGAGGGTGGTGGCAGGATAAACATGAGGTCATTTTTTGAAAAACCGGACCTGACCGCCGATGCCGCGGAGTGTTTTGCCTGCTTTTTCTGTCTGTCGGTTGAATGCGCCCTTTTACGCTCTTGTAACTGCAACTTTTGTTTGTGTTGGCACATTGATTCACGGTTAAATTGTTACGGAGATAAAAGCAATTCAATACAGTAAAACTAAATTTTGGGATATCTTATAAACAACTTGTGCGCAGCGCAGTGGAGTCACCGTTTGTTGGCATGTTCCATGAACAACACCTGGCGGTTTTTAAATCCTTTATATTAAGTTCACTTGCTTGCTTGCGCGCTTACGACTGTGCAAATCTTTCGGTCGTGTTTTAACCCACTTCCCGTGATCCAATCGAGCTGACATTTTGCACACAGACTCGTTGTGCGTGACAATTTATTTTCGTGAAATTTTTTTCTCCAAAATTTTACACTTTTTAGGAAAAAATAAATTATATTTAATTACCAATTGCTTAATGGTGGCAGGCAATCATCTGACCCATAGGTGGCAGCCATCTCAAGCCAGAGGACGAGAGGACTCTAGCCGCCACACATATAAAGGATTTATAGTGAAAAACTTTGTTTTTACGGGTTAATTATTATTGTCAATGAGCTGCTGCTGTACGTTTACAGCAAAATTAACAGTCTGATCGGTCGGCCGCGTGGTGTGGTGGAGTAAAGCGCGGCTACCCTCACGTCTTCCAAGGTGTCTGGCCAGAGTGGAAGGGTAAGCCGGATATCCTCTTAGTGGCGCTCTAGATCTCCCTCTCGTGGAGGCCCTCCCGAGCGCAACGGTGAGAGCAAAGCAATTGCAGGGCCGCACCTTTGCCCTTGAGCAGCAAAAACATTTACTTTTACGTAACTTCGTGAGGCGAGAGAGTCCACCATTGAGCCGGCATTGCGACGCTACGTCTGGAATCTGACCAACACCAACAAATTTCGGGCTCGTAATTCGTAAGCATTACGAAAAACAAACCAACCTCGCCCACCCGGTACATCATACACGGATCCCATTTTTGTTTCTTTCTGAAAACGATGTTTGGTAAATAATAATAAAAGGAGAGATATTGTAGCCGGGGGGGGGGGGGGGGGGGAAGTACGGCTAAATATTTGTAAACGTTCATAAATTCCTGCGGCGAGAAAAATGTCAACAAACGTAACAACGCGCATTTACTGAGCTACCCAGGGGAAGGAACTCGTAGGCTGTACGGCCATATATGCCCATTAAGCCTTTTCTGTAGAACGTCGTGGGGACGCTGGCCCCCAGATCACCGTCTTTCTGATGCCTTTTTTAGGAGAAGGGTGCAAAAAAACCCACTCACGCCGCTGTTTACCTTATCCAAAGAAGTCTTGGTCGGATGAAAGCGGTGTTAAACGTAAAAAAATATCTACACATATAGTCAGCCAATAAGCACACGTGATATAGACCCGATGGAGATATGATATCTGAGGTTAATGTATGTTGAACTTTTTTCGCACCGTACGTAGCCGAACATGCTAATCGGACTTTGCACCACGAATTATATTTTATTTGGATTTATGCAGCATCTAAGTTACAGCCACATTTCAAGACGCCATACCGTGTGATACGCGCACCATGTAGATGATGGTATATGGTACATTTGTGAAAATGTATCGTTTCCGCGAGTCTAGTGGGAATCATATGAACATGATTGTGTTGTTTTTAAGAGATGTTTGTGCATCACCTCTCAATATTCCGATAATTAAATTTCACTTGGGTGCCCGTCTGTGTTAGTGCGTGGCGTGCGATGATTTTACACGGTTTGACCAGCAGCAGAGACACATTGCCACTCAACCAAATGTCTTCAATCGGTTGGCAATTACGGGTTGAAGTCAATTGAGGACCCAATCGCACAAATTAATGTTGTTGGGAAGACCTGGGGAATCTTTCGTT
The DNA here is from genome assembly GCF_015708825.2 of Lethenteron reissneri. Classification (NCBI taxonomy): domain Eukaryota; kingdom Metazoa; phylum Chordata; class Hyperoartia; order Petromyzontiformes; family Petromyzontidae; genus Lethenteron; species Lethenteron reissneri. The sequence continues at coordinate 8,225,857 of NC_083825.1, read as the reverse complement.
CCGCTATTCTTTTTATTTCGCTTTATGTTTCGCTATTTTGAACTTGGATTGGAGTGGTTAGCTTTGTGCACAGTGGACCCAGCGGCCTGAATTCCATTTCCTGCCACAGCTAACATCAGTGGCGAGTGATATCCAGAAATGGTTCTATGCATGGTGAAGCATGGTCAATCAACCCCCACAACGAACACGACGCGTATGCGGAATCCAACATACCAGCAGTGGATTGCCAAAGGCAAATATATATCCATTAATTTTATTATGCTCGTATATTTGACACGAATGGGTATGTAAATGCAACGGGTTTTTTTTTACAATGCTTACATTGCAGTCTTCGGAAGGACAACGCAAATGGGCACGACACAAGGTGATTTCACTGTACAGTCCCGGTACGTTAATTTGTAACCATTGCTGTTGCGGTCTCGTCAAGGTCCGCTGCGCTGACATCATATTGCCTTTACGAGCAGGCTGCACATACGTTGGGAAAGGGTCTCTTTAAGCAATGCTATACACGGAGCACACTACGTGAGCCCATTTCGCTCGTGAACACATCTTCCCTTACACATCTTCCGTTTTGGTCCAACTGTTGGCCACAATGTGCCAACGCGTCTCTTGCCAACAAGGGGATGAATCATCAAGGTGTTTCTTTTTGTTGGTCAGTTTGCCAACATGTTAATCCGCCGGTTGATGGGAAACGATGGAGTTGCAATTGGGGGAGGAAACACCACGCTTGAGAGCGCATCCACCGCAGAGATGGGGCGATGAAATGAGCTCATGCACAGAAGCTCGCTGGATTGTTGTGTCGTAGGACCGTGAGAGATGGCAGTGGGTAGATGGTGGCTGATAATGTTGTGGGTCACCGCGGTGGCGAGAGGTTAACTGCTTCGCCTGGTGCACAGGAGGCCGTGGGTTTCATCCCAAATATGACGCCTGCTGTATATTTGGAGTTTGCTTGTTCTCCCCGTGGTTGCGTGGATTTTTCTCCGGGTCCTCCGGTTCTTCTTTCCACATTTAGAATCAACGTGCATTTAGAGTATTTGGCTGCTATAAATTTCCACGTGATAAGCCACTTCACTGAGATATCATTTGTAGCCAGGCCACTTCTGAAAAGAGCTATATAGCTCAGTGGGCCTTACCTGGTAAAATAAAAATAGTTAGTAGTATATTATATTAGCGGATACATGAATATAATAAACATATGCATACTTAATGTGCATCCGTATAGGAAAATATCAATTTCATAACTATATACGATTCGCAAATCCCAATACCATTATTTAAAATAATCCATAACGACATTGTATATTTAAAAACTAGCCTTTTGCCCGTCAAAGAACGCGTGTATTGCAGTAAATATGAAACTTGCAAGATGAAAGCAGATCGCGACGGGATATTCATTGCATTTGTAAGGCCGCGGTGACACAGACCTATTTCATTTTAAGGTTATAATCCCTTGTTCGTCATAACGTCCTTTTTACTTCGATGTCTCAACAGCGTTACGGAGACCGCGTGACGTGAGGGTTCTGCCTTTGTAGTGAGGGTTGTAAGTTGACGCTGAGGGGGGAGGAGGCGCCTCGCCCCCCATGTGGAGTGACGTCACCTGCTCATGATTATTAATGAGGGGCGGGGGTCCATGTGGAGGACGTAACCTGTTCATGATTATAATGAGAGGGGCTGGTCGACGTGGAGTGACGTCACGAGCGTTGCACACAGACATTCTTGGCTCATAGTAGGTAATAATAATGGGGGGGGGGTGTCCATTTGGAGGACGTCACCTGCTCATTATTAATGAGGGGGGCTGGTCGCCGTGCAGTGACGTCACGAGCGTTAAGGACATTCCTGGGTGATTATAGCAGGTAATTTTAATGTTTTTACCTACGTGACTTTACCGAAAAAACCTAAGAATATGAATCCTTGCAGTCACGAAAGCTTCAAATCTAGAAAGGTATCCTGAGGTTATCCACATCTCTGATTGTGACCAGAGCACGTGCAACTAAACATTGGACATCTTGCCAACAAGACGCGCAGGGCACAACCGCGGGAGACTCTGCAGGAGTGAAATCCTCGGTCCGAGTCTCCATTCAAGTGAATGGAGATTGTCGCACAAGATCACAATTCCTACGGGAATAGTCCGGGATAGGATGGAATCGTGGGGTTGGAGTAGAGTCCCCCCCCCAGCAAGTTGCCATCTCAAGTATAAGTAGCGGCAGTATTTTGTGAGGTTCAAATCGGGGTTACATTTGAGAGGCTGTGGCCATTTGCGAAGCAGGTCAAGGCATGAGGCTTAACCCCTGGCATAAAGCTGGGCCTGCAAAAGCCGACGGCGGCGCGTGGAATGGACTCGGGGAGGGGTGCCGATATTTTGGCCATTTAAGTTATGCATGCTCACACCATGTCAGTGCTTCTTCACGATCAAAGATACACGATACGTGAGTCAACACCGTCATTGACATGCAAGCCTGCACTCGGGCATGCGTGCGCGTGTGAGTGTGTAAAAGTATGCGCCGTGCAGGGAAGCACTGGCATAGTGGTTAGTGCGCTGCGCCATAAACTCTGCGACCTGAGTTTGATCCCTGCCGATGGCTAAAATCGATGGCGAACATCTGAACTGGTTCCTAGGTCGAATCGACCATATATAAGTATCTTGTGCAATGTGTAAACATCATCACTGTGGAGACAAAGGCAGGCTGGGCGTGGTGGTGGCCTTCACAGGTGCTCGCGAACAGCATTTGCCTCCACAGTCTGTCAAGGATATTTGGGAGATCTTTGTTTTAGCATGTGCTGTGTTGGGGAGCTCCGGCGAAGTGGTTAGTGCACACTGCGCCATCAACCATGCTACCCACCCACGTTCGATGCCTGGCACGCGACGGCTAAAATCCGTGGCGAATTTGTTGAACCGATTCGGAGCCTCTCCTCAGCCTCACACGAGCCTCTGGTGCGGCGCCAGTCTCACGAGGTGATTGCTTACAGCACTTGCCCCTACGGTCTACCAAAGACTACGTGGGGCATCTTTGTGCGTGCTTGAGTTCAGGCGAGTGTTGAGGGCTCTGTGGGTGATCTTTGCGTGTGCTGCGCGTGCATGCAATTCACATCACATTATTCACACGTATCGCCGAAGGCAAGTATAAACATCGCCCGAATTCTCAGGACCATCTGATTTGGTACGTTTGTTATTGATTTGCCACTGTTTTTTTTTTAAAGATTGCACAGCGTGTCAACGATTACGATTCAAGGCTACTGCAAAGCACTGGTCATATGCCATCGGAAATCTTGCAGAAAATGCAGTTGTATGCTAAGCTTGGTGGCATTTGTGCAATTTAAAATGCAGTTGTGAGTGATGATGGGAATATTTCAGAACATGATTGAGCTAGTTTACCAACTATGGAGAAACACGTGTGCATTATAATGGTTTAACTAAATGTGATTTTATTTAATTAACTATATATACTAATGAAGTCAACAATCCGATAAGAAAATGCTGGCTCAAAATTTTGAATTGCAGTCTTTGCTTAATCCTCGTGTCCTTGTATACAAGGATCGAGTCCTGATCTTCGTCAACAAATGATCACATTTTCTAGTGATTTTGCGTGAGCACCCAGTTTGTGTCATCTTTTTTTTTCTTCCATTCAATCCATTTTCACTATCCAGACGAAAATGTAGGCCACCAGACAAGTAAGAGACGATTTAACATCTGCCGTGTGCATTGACCGAATAATCCCAGTGTGACCGCAATCGATGCTTCATGCCAAACGCGAAGGCACCGTGGTGGATGTCCCTTTACACACAGCGATTCCCAAAAAAAAAGCGTTCACAAAAAAAGCGTTCAAATACGCCAAAGCAATTTGTTGTCAAAGCAACGATGACAATTTCGCTAAATATTCCGACGTTTGCTTTTGCAATTGTCGGTGCATAGGAAGGGTTGCGTTTCGATTTAAAGCTTTCGTGACTGCAGGGATTCATCTTCTTGGTTCTTTCGGTAAAGTCGCGTAGAAGGGAAATAATACAGAAGGGAAATAATAAAATAATACGTAGAAGGGAAATAAAGTAATACAAAATAATACATGATTATTTTATTATGTTTTATATTTATTCTTTTATTATTTCCCTTCTACGTGACTCTACCGAAAGAACCAAGAAGAAAGGTTGCGTTGTCACGTGGTCGGCATTTATGGTGAGGTAGTGGAGTTTCAAGCGAAATCAGTTAAGCCAGGCAGTGTGTAAACGCATCAAAAATTGACTCCTGTGTGCACATGTTAGGTGGATTGCTGAGTCAGAGGATCGTGAGAGGTGTCTGTTCAGGAGACCTTCGGCCAGCAGTGGATTGATGATGGCTGATGATGATTGTTGCCAGCGGGCTTGGCTATTTAAAAACATAGCTTCACTCCACTTTGGCCCCAATTAGCGTGCATCTTCTGCGCAGTGTATACAGTGGAAGCTGGATACAAGCAACACAACTGTGTTCTGGATATCAGCACATGGTTCTGATACAAGCAACACAACTGTGTTTTGAATATCAGCACATGGTTCTGATATAAGCAACACAACTGTGTTCTGAATATCAGCACATTGTTCTGATATAAGCAACACAACTGTGTTCTGGATATCGGCACATGGCTCTGATATAAGCAACACAACTGTGTTCTGGATATGAGCACATGGTTCTGATATAAGCAAAGCAATTTTCCGCCACGCTGGCGGGCGGAAGGCGAAGGTCAACTTCTGATAAAAGCACACTTCTTCAAATACAAATACACGTGCGTGGCCTTGCTGACAAGAGGTGTGCTTACATCAAGCTTCTGCTGTATTTCATTGTCACATTAGTGCGTGCGCGTGGTGTGAGAGAGGCTTGTGTATACCTTAGCGAATTTTAATCCTCAGCATACAACGATGAGATCGGGAATTGCGAAGAGGATTAAGTTGTGTACTCTCTGTGGCTGTGGTCTCGCTCTATATATGTCTGCGGTCAGTCATCACAGCACATCCCGAATGAGTTAGAACAGCTTGTGGTATGCCCCATTGTACGTCAGCACGAGCACCCGCGATGAAAAATATGTATTTCTATAGTAACAACAACGTACATTTTCTCGGGTTTTCTTCAGTGCCATAACATGGCAAGCCATCATTGGGGTGCACCCACCAAACGACACAAACATTAAATGTGAGCCGTCAGCCCGTTTCCAGTGAGCATGTGAGATGCAGTGTCACTTGTGGCCATTGAACGTGTCAGTTTTGATGAATAAAAAACACAATTTCTGCAGTATTTTAAAGACAATAGTGCCCTTTGCTCTGTGCAGGAAAGCGTCGCCGAAGTCTTACGACTGGATTTGCATGAATCGCAATCCGTTCGTGGGTAGTTTGTACGCGGACGGTAACTGAAGTATCCAAAGAAAATCTGCCATGCATACCAGGGGGATACACTCAAGAAACCTCTGCACAGATGGATTCAATCAACATGCTGTACTGCCGTATCCTGGCCACTTCGGAGCCCGTGGAGGGTGCGATCCGCCAAGCCATCACCTCCAATGTGTGTTGGATCACAGGCGTGCCGTTCACTCTTAGCAGCAGCAGTCGCAGCATTAAGAGACTAATGCAGTGTTCATCAACCTTCATTGGGATGTGAACCTGTAACCCAGTTGTGCAAAAGTCAATTGTGACAGCATCCTGAGCATAGCTCTCAGCTGTCAAAGATCAGTCAGGAAAATACCGATATGGCCTCGCCCTGTGAAGCACCTGCTCACAAGATAGGAGGACGGTCACTTAAGAGCGAGGAGAGACGCGTGAGTGGTTTACGACCAGGCCACAGCGGAGGTGGCCGGGGTGGCTCAAGAGGTCCGAGCGCTGAGCTGGCAACCGCTGAGGTCCTGGGTTTTCGAACCCAGACAGCTGCCTGTGATTAAACTGGGTCGTCAAGTGTCGTGGAATTTATGTTCGCAGGCTAGGTCAAAAAAAAATACTGAAAATTCAATTCGGATTTGCGCTTCATTTAGCTCAACTCCAGCTCCTGAGAATGAAAGCATGAGGTCGACTGTCATGCGATGAATCGAGCTCTCCCGTGCGAGTGCAATTCGCAAGCTGCTGCCCTCTGCTGTTTGCGGATCAGAGGGCACTTGAAGGGAACTCCAGAGATCGCTCGGTGATATCCACTTCCGCGGGCCTGTTCTCCGACGCGACTGGTACGCGCTGGCTCCGCGAGAAATCCGAAAGGGTTCCTCCGTCTCGTGACGCCACAACGCCGCAAGGTGTAATCTGGGTCAAAATTGGGGAAGGAGACGAAATGAATAAAGTGATTTTCCCCGGGTTTTTTTTTAGCGGGTTGAGACTTGAGTATCGTGTAAATGAGGTACAACCCGAGCCGTGCCGTCTACGGTTTCGGGATGTCACGTGCAACTTTACGGCAACTCATCCCCCCTCGGTGAACTCTGCCTCCCGCGTGTCTCAAATCACACGGCGGCTTTAAAAAGGACGGGCATGTGTTGTGGCCTGACATCATCCTTTAACAAGCATCGCAATACGCTTGCATCATACCCTTAATTTAACACTTTGCCACATCAGCACGGGGAGCAGCAATACCTGGCCACCTTCAAACTGATCTTTGTTCATTCAGCCTAAGCGTTCGTATTCACCGTCCCGGGTACGTTCTATGGAAATGTATTTTCGGTCTGATATATTCCCCAGTGCGAAAAAAAATGGGTCTAAAGCTTGCGTGTCATTGTTGTCTCTGTGATATTTTCATTTCTTGTTGTTGTCCAGAGCTCCTAAGCTGCTACGAGCATGCCCTCCCGCAACAGGGGAAGGTCACGAAAAATGTAACAGAAAGACGTGAGAAAAGATTACTCCATTAAACAAGTTGAAACGTCGTGGCATTTTTTGTTCGCCTACCTCGGCTCCGCACAGTTGAGCACAGTTGAGCTTTAACCGCGCAGTCGATTGTTCCTGCGCCGTAGTGATGGAGAAACATGCGCGTTGACGAATGTTTTCGCCCTTTATTTTTAAAACCAACCGACAGCCCCTGCTGCGTCGATATTTTCACGGTCGAGCTCTCCGGCGTGTCGCCAGGTCGTGCCGTTGTGTTTGTTCAGCGCGATGTCCGACGGTGTCGCTCCACGCTCCGTGAGCTTTTTCGAAAAAACGTCTTCAGTTCGCGAAGCTTCTTATTATTATTATTCGGGACCTACATGAGTTCTTTGGCATGTGGGGCGGAACGCCGGACTTCGCGCTCAACAGAACGCGCGCCGCAAGCCGAAAAGCTCATCGGAGAGCTAACGGCTTGCCGAAATTCGGTGTCTGGGTGTTTTTTTTTTTTGTTTCAAGAAGGGCCCTCAATGATGGAATTGGTTTAATAGGTTGTACGCTATTATGATGGTCAAGTGATGACAAAGAGCGGATGAGCGATGTGTTCAATGGCAGTGAAAGGAAAGAGTGATAAATCGAGTCCTTTGTTCTGTTTTCATAGCGCTCGTGAATTCACACGTCAATTCGATTTCAATCCAAGCTCACGCACGCCATGTTTCTTGACAGAAACATTACCAGCACTGACGATGAATCACCGCTTAGATGAGCGCAGTACATTGTCACCGTTCAGTTACGATTCAATTCACAAGCAAATTTCATTTTTCTCTCCGAATTGTGATGCATATAGAAATCAGCCCCTTTGCAATCTGCTGCTGGATGGATGCTTCTCCATGCTGTGTCAGGTTGTGGTAGTCGTTGATATCAGAATCAGAATCTGTATTTTGACTCGAGAAATCCGATGAGCTATGAAGCTCTTTTTTTCACAGATGTCCAGTAGGGGGGGTCGGAAACTTACAACAGCAATACAACAACCGATAGGAGTGCAAAGTATGGAAAAGGTAAGCAAGTCACTAAAAAAAACAGATACTAATACATAAAAGTATATAATATTAATCTATCTAACTTATTCTGGTAATAAAACGACGAAATTATTTGAACTATGAATACATAAAATCCTCCATGCCCTACTGTTAAAGGGAAAAGTGAGTGGGTTTTAAATATCACACGTCGCTAGAAGTTATTCTTTCTGATGGACAATGCTGGTGATGACATGGCAACCAAAGGAGAGACTGAGCCGGACAGTACAACCACTGTGGAGATGGAGTGATGAGATCAATTCACGTGCAGGAGCAAGATAAACTGTGGCATCGCAGGATGGTGAGCCATGAAGATGCATTTGGAAGCCTTCATCCAGCTGTGGATAGACCACAGCTGATGATGAAGATGTTGAAAGTTTAAACATGTATTTCTGAACATTTTTATCATATGAAATTCGTAACTGCCACTTATTTATACATTAACTCGTGCCCAACTGTGCCTATCTTTGTTTACGTGACCACATTGTTCCTAACTTTGTATCAGTAAATGTGATTAGGACCTTTCAAATCAGAAGGACATTTAGTTAGTGTCAGTGCCTTATTGAAGTGACTTTATACAGGACCCACACACGCACACACAAGTGCAAGTATAGACGTTATCAGTGTTTAAATATACCTCCCCATTATAATGACCCTGGTAGGAATGGCTGTAACAGGACCATTCGTATTTCATAGTTAAAAGTGAGGGTATTTTAAGGGATTGTGTTTGGCAATGCTATTACATTGTCAGCTTTGGCAAGGCCTGTCATTGAATCAGAATGGCACGATTTGCTATATTTTTACACAGTGGCAGTGACATACGTGTGTATGATTTCAACTGTAAAAAATTAACCCGTAAAAACAAAGTTTTTCACTATAAATCCTTTATATGCGTGGCGGCTAGAGTCCTCTCGTCCTCTGGCTTGAGATGGCTGCCACCTATGGGTCAGATGATTGCCTGCCACCATTAAGCAATTGGTAATTAAATATTAAAAAAATCCTAAAAAGTGTAAAATTTTGGGAAAAAAATTTCACGAAAATAAGTTGTCACGCACAACGAGTCTGTGTGCAAAATGTCAGCTCGATTGGATCACGGGAAGTGGGTTAAAAAACGACCGAAAGATTTGCACGGTCGTAAGCGCGCAAGCAAGCAAGCAACTGAACTTAATATAAATGATTTAAAAATTCACATCAACAAGCACTGACTTCTCGCTTGCAAACATAGTAAACACAAACATTTTGGGAAAATGTATGTTTTTATATGGCGTGAGGTTGACAACCTGAGTTGGATTCCTGGCCACGTCCCCGTCAGTGGCAAGGGATATCTGAACTGGTCCTTGGCCCACAAACCCCTTCGTGGCCAAACAATCTCCATGATCAACGTGGCAGGGGTAGGCCCTCGTCCAACATTTGATCAACAAAAGCCTATAAATTATATTTACTATTGATATTATATATGGCATTTGTGCATCAAGACAAATCAGTAACAATGGCCCTTACACCTTTTAACCCACCTTCAGACATTTATTTTAGTTGTATTTTTCTACCTACGTGACTTTACCGAAAGAACCAAACAGTATGGATTCCTGCAGTCACGAAAGCTTCGAATCAAGATTATTACAGAAAGTCAAAGTGATTTAATGCTAAAATGAGCACTGAGGCGATGATCATCTCCCATTTACAGCCCTGAGCCATGGACTAAAATTCCACAATCCTGCGGGCAAGACTACCCATAGGAAACCGGCTGTTGACTTCCCCACAAAGTGGTAGAACATTTTATTGATGATTTGATGATGATGGGCTGAGTCAACCACCAACCAGGAATTGAACTTGACAGCGAGCAGTTGGCTCTCCTGCCAAACCAACTTGACCCGCTTTATTACAGCAGCTACATTTACAATTTCGGGAAATTACAATTTGATTTTGTGAATTGCTTCTCTTTTTTTTTACTACTGTCACTTTGGACAGCATTGCTCTTCAAATCTCAGAATTACGGGTTTAGAACTGTGATACCGTCTTGATACCAAAAATGAGAACTATTAAAAAAAAAGAACGTTAGTGCTTTGTCTCATGCCAAAGCCGGCATGTCTGGAATTTGCTGTTTTCTTTTTGCGTTGAAAAGTTTAAACGAAGTGTCATTATCTTGCTTCCGTTTGTGTGCGTAATGTTAGACCACGGTGAGAAGATGTTAACTGCCTCTCCTGGTATGCAGGAGGTCGTGGGTTCGATCCCAACCCTGACGCCTGCTGCTGTATATTTGGAGTTTGCGCGTTCTCCCTGTGGTTACGTGGATTTTTCTCTGAGTCCTCCGGTTCTTCTTTACACATTTAGAATCAACATCACGCATTTAGAGTATTTGGCTGCTATAAATCTACACATGATAAGCCACTTCGTTGAGCTATCATTTGCGGACCATGTCGCTTCTGATAAAGAGCTACATAGCTCAGTGGGCCTTACTTGGTAAAATAAAAAATGTTTTTAGTAAAAAAATTGTTTAGTTTAGTTTTAGTTTCCCTTGCCATGTGTTGCTGAAGGAGTCGCTTTCTTCGAGCCCTACCCCATCCACTTAGTTTTTTTTACATCTTACACAACCGCAAAATATTGCGAGCTCATTAATTTGTCAACCGAAAACTCCTACACAGGCCCCCTCCGATGTTGCGTTCGGGTTGCGCCACGTGCTGTTCGCCACCATGCCCGACGTTTCGCTCTACATTCTGGGAGCTTCTTCAGGTGCGTGGAGAGAAACGTCGGACGCGATGACAAAAAAACGAGCGGCACAAACAAAGAACGTGCTCCGAACCGAAAGCACAACCCGTGAAAACCTACGCTGTCGAGAACTCCCAACATCATAGTTATTGTTGGATCTCACGGAACAACACATGCTTACCGCTCGTGTCGAGGCTTAATTAAAACAAACAATGTGCCTGTGCATCGTATAGCACATCTGTTAACGTTCGCCACATTGGGTGCTAAAAGAGCTCTTTTTAAAATATATTTTTTGGCAAAGGATGTGGGTCATGTGAGGGCTTTGAGCGGGTGTCGTATTGTGCAATTTATGAACCAATTTATCAACTCATCCAGAACAGGAAATCTATAAGTGCATGAACGTCACTGTCAGGGTTGAGGTGAGTAGTGTGTCTGTTGTAAATGTCCTTTGAACTGAGATTTTAGTTTGGTACCTATTGCATTGAGTAGATATAGCACCATCACTGTTAATTTTGCCATAATCTGTTATGTTTGAAGCTTTCTTGCTTGAGCTCTATCCATCCGTCTGTCTATCGATGTGTCTCTGTCATGTGGAGATGCGACAACTCTCATAAATATGATCCAATGTAAACAACATTTTACCATAACGTTGCATTATTGTTAGGAATTTACCCGAAAGAAAACTGGCCACATTGATCAAAGGGTTGCCAAAACATTGGAGACCTAAACCAGAGCAAAAATCTGCAAACGCTTCCCTACTGCTCATTAAATGTATTCCGAGTGAATCCTTCATCCAGCAGTGGAATGACAATTGGAATGTAAATTATTAAGTAATCGAGTTTCCCTCAATTGACGCATTACATGCCACGATCAACGTATTACTGTGAGGTTTTCCAAAATGACCATATTGTGTGACACCGAATTTATATGGACACTTTTGAGTGTCAATCTAAATAAATGTTGCTTTTGGAGGGACTCCACGTTTGCTTGGGAGTGTGACTAAACACAGTTGCAGAACTTATGCATTGAAGGGTTTAATATTTGCAAGGAAATCTGCAGTGTGTTTTTTAAAATCAAAATCCATGGCCTTCATACGTTTCCATTGTCACTTAGCTGCTGATTCATACAAGTATAGCAGGCAGCCAGGTAGATATGTTGCAGTAAACCTTAGTGCATTGCAGGGCTTCTTTTCCTTGTGTACAAGCTGCAGATTAGAACATTTCGGCATGCAGATTATCAACGCATAAGCAAAGCAACAGAAGGAATTAAATGAATAGAGTAGACCACACGTTTGTTTGGCATAAGGTTCGACGTTTTACTCCGCGTACTTCTCCAGGAACTTAAAAAGTGATCCCCTCAATTCACCCCCTGAATATTGCTGCCAGCACGAGGAGAGGAGCGAAACGTCGGACACCGTGCCAAACAACACGCGGTATCAAACCGAAAACACGTCGGAAGAGCCACACATGACGACCACACCACGAAACCTACACGATGGGAAAGGAACGTCCCGTCACCGTGCGCTCTCGTGCCACGAGTGCAGCGTGGCTGGAACGAGCAAGGGGGAGATGTATTTCGATTGAAAGCTTTCGTGACTGCAGGGATTCATCTTCTTGGTTCTTTCGGTAAAGTCACGTAGAAGGGAAGTAATAAAATAATAAAAATAAAACAAAATAATGTATTATTTTTCTTATTTTATTACTTCCCTTCTACGTGACTTACTTCCCTTCTACGTGACTTTACCGAAAGAACCAAGAAGAAGCGGGAGATGTGTTCGAAATCTCATCATTCCATAAACGTCTTGTGTTTCTCAACCACACTTGGGGAACGCCCCCCCTGCCCCCCCTGCCCCCCCTGCCCCCATGTGTCTTTGAGTAACGCCTTGAACCCCTCTCCCCAACCCACTCTTGCCCCTCAGCGGCTCTCTAACCCCCACACACATCCCGCGCCCCCACCGCTTCCGTTAATGAGAACATGGCATTATATAGACTCTTGGAACGGGTCCAAACTTCTTTCAAACACGTCAGTTGCGTCTCGCTCATTGTGCGCGCTGCGGGCCCAGCGCAGCTTGGCCATACATGGGGCCACGATTTCGGGCCGCGCGTTGCGCGGGCAGGCAGTGTTTATGGCGTCTTCAATGAATCGTTCACGCTTTGTTTACTAACGGAGCTTCCATTTAAGGTCAAGCGTCGTGGCCAGACATGTCCTAAGCTTCGCGCGCTGTTTGCGGCGTTGCCAGCCGTACGTTTCGTTGGGTGGGTGGTGGTTGTGGTTTAGGGATGGCTTAGTGTCTCCAAATGTCGATAAATAAGACTCGGAATGGGAATGTTATTGTTACGAGCGGTGCGATGGGATATGCTGCTCTCTCGTTTTGTTTGTCGGGATGATTTCGTTGTTTTTTTTTACCAAATTAACAATTTTGCAATAAACCAAAACATTTGCGCAAACTGACGCCTCGACTAGCAACAGATGGCGCACCACGATCAGCCCTGCATTAAGTTTATCGGCACAAGATACACGTGTGGATGGATGTATGTGTCATCACTATCATTGTCATTAACCATTATCCATTGTCGATCCACTGCTGAATGAAAAACTCCCCACGACTACATCACCATTCCACACAATCCGTCTCCTCCCCATGCACATGAATTGATCTCATCGATTTTCCAAAGTTGTCGCCCGGCACACCACATCGAGGATACCCCTTGCTGTGGCTGCTGCTGCCAGTCACGCGCTTAGCAGTGACCCAGAAAATGTTCCGCCATACATTAAGCCCTGGATGCGTGTGTTGTGATTGCAAGATTTTTTTTTTTATAATTTGATGAATCAACGCATCATTAAACCCCATGTATTGCACTTGCATTGTCTGGCGTGGGTGCACCTGTGGTGGGAAGCACTATGTGGATTTATAATCTCAAAAATAATATTATTCATTGAGACAGACAAACACACTTTGCAGTCATAAATGGGCAGTGAACTTTGGCAAGCTCTTCCCCCACCCCCACCTAAATTGTAACATTCTTAACTAAGCACATTCGAGTCGGCCTATGTAACCAAAAACAGGGAAATCAATTGCGCCACGTGTCGCTAATCGTCAGTCAGCGGCAGGCATTGGCAAAAGTGGGAGAGACGCTGTTTACACATACTTTATCACCGTGCACGAATCGTGCCATTTTATAGTGTTTACCTGGATTGGTTGAACCATAATATGCTAGATTAAGGTGTCCTATGCCGTGATGGTCGTGAGGGTGGTTTGACTATACTTCACCTCGCTGGCCAGGATGGGGTTGGCGAAGGGGAAACTTCCAGAACCAGTGCAGATGTCACTCACCACTGATGTGAAACCGTAGGTGGGAATTCGTCGACTTGGTTGTGCAGTGCGATGATCACTTGCACCACTGCTCCTGCGAATTAAAACAACAGCACTGTAACTTATTTTGCTTTCCTTACGATGATGATGATGATATTTTTTACCATGGACAAGGTCGTTGTCCAGAGAATGATGGTGTTCCGCATGATCGCCGTAAGCTTTCTGTTGGAGTAAAGGGAGGCGGTGCGTTAAAGTTTGACGCAACATTTTTTGACTCGCTTCCAAAAGACAACTCCCGTATTATAATTAAATAAACGAATAGTTTTAGGAGAACCGCCCGCGTTCATTAGCGCTCTGTTTCTAGTCACTCGTTTCGGAGGTATTTTTTTGGTGACTGAATCGTTTGTTCGTGGACAAATGTACTTGCGGTGTTGATCAATGATCTCTTTTACTACTACTACGAGTGGCATGATGAGATCTCATACTTTCCAAAGATAGCAGATGTGTGCCACCCCCTAAAAGGGGAGGCGGGTGGTCATTTAATAGTGTCCCTACGGCACATTATCTTTATAGGTGGGACGACATACAAGTGCCGGTACACGTCGCTACTTGCCTCGTTCAGTGCGTGCAGTGCGTGACCGGGCCACAAATGTGCCGCTTAGGCATCTGAGAGAGAGCACGCCATAGCCAGTATGACTTAGTGAACCCCCCCCCCTCCCCAAACTTATACTGCTTCATTTCATACAGGCGGCAGTATTTATAAGCTCGGGCATGTAACCTCGTAGGGATTAGGGGGGGGAAAGGCTGAGTTCGTGTGCAAGCTCAGCTCTGTTTTTTTTTTACACGGCTGCAGGGCAATTACACGATACAATACAATTTGGGTTCATGTGGCAACATTGTTGCGTAAATGTGTTCGCACGCCAGCCAAATGAGTGTGGGGAAAAAATGTCAATTCCATCAAGAATTTTGATCAAATAGATGTTTTTTTTTTATTAATGCTGCATCATGGCAAGGATGAGGCCTTCATCCGACAGTGAATAGACCATGGCTGGTGATAGGAATGAGGTATTTTTAAAAACTCCATTAGATACAATTTGGTTAGTTAACATTGGGTTTTAGGCTAAACGTTCAAAAATAAATCTCACATACCTCTTTACATAAATATAAAAAAAACAGGAGAAAGAAATGCACGCGATCGATTACTCGAGAAGCCGACAGGTTAAAATAACTTGTCGACTTTGCTGACATGAGGCCAGTAGAAACAAAATGGAGAAGAAGAAAAAAAAGCACGGGGCGAGCAGCATGACTGACAGTTTTGTCTGCACAGGGCCCTATCTGAAAGCCTCTTAAATGTTGGCTCGCTTTTCTTGTAAGATTAACTGGTGACCTTAATGCAGATGGATTCCAGTCATGCCTCCCAGAGGCCTTGATCAAACTCAAGCGAATGGGTGTGTCTAGGTGTGTGCTGGACAAATGCTCGTGACGGCAGCTATGTGTTGCTACGACGAGAGTTATTGCAAAGGATAAGCTTGGGTCGCGCACCAATGTAATCATTATTGCAGTAGCCATGGTCTATCCGCTGCTGTTTGAAGGCCTCTGCTGAGCCCCAAGCCGATTACAAATATGTTACAGCAGTGCGCCAACTGTTGAACATCCCACCGAGCAGGATAGCCTCCACGAGGTGCTCATCGTTTTATTGACCAAAGAGAGATGATGTGCTCAGTCAAACTAGGCCAGGATCGAGCTCAAGCTCTCAAGAATTGGAGCGCTGCTTCTCTAATACTCATAAGCGCTCTATGACCAACTCATACACAATTCACCTAGGACAGAGCAGTGCTGATCAAAATTCAAGTTTCTACTTTTTTTCTATCAGGTGAGAACTCAAGAGACCAGGATGGTCTCATTTGCAGGTGTAACCTGGGGTTACCAAAAATGGCAAACAAAATAGAACATGATAATAAGTACAGCAGTGAAGCAAATAGAAAATTACAGCAAAGTCAATCACGGTCGAGGAGAAATTAAAAATACCGCACAATCATAAATCAGTATTTTGAATAGAAAATGTCCTGTAATGTAAGTTGGCTCTGAAAAATTACGTTTTAACCCGCTCAGCGTCCAATGACAGGGCAACATTGAACAGGACATAAAATGCATGCATCGCAAACTCAATGCACGCTATGCACGAGCAGTCATTTGGGATTGTGCGAGCGTTTGAAGCGTGCGCCCGCGTTTTTTTTTTGAGGCAGCGCTGTACGGCGTAAATGAAAGGAAGCCGCTCCTCCGCTCTTCAAAGGGCTGAAAGAATGTACACTAAAAAAAAACGTGCGGCGCTTCACACTTTGAGAGAAACATTTTATTTTTAAAGACCTCTCCCTCTCAAAGCTGTATAACGTCTACAGAATTCCTGACGACGGGCACAGAGTAGTAGTTTTGTTGTTATTGTTGTTGTATTATCCCTCGACGTGTTTTGTAGCGGCGGCTTTTTTGCCAACGCTTAAATCTCCGACGATAACTTCCTTCCCACGCCGCGCATATTTTAACGTGGATTTGCAAAAACGCTTGCAAGTGGTGGTGGGTTTGCCACGGCTCTTGGCGGGACAGGGTTGCGACGGGGCGACAGGAGGGGCACTCGCTGACATTCTGAAATTCAAATCTGGACAGCGGGGCCCATAATTTGAGCAGATTCTCTCGATTGTACGTGCGGGAATTGTTGTTGGCGCCAGTTCAGCCAAACAAAAAAATGTGCACATCGTAAGCTTTGTTCTTGTTTGATTGTCAAATTCAGTGAAATCAGTCCCATCATTTAAACAAAAAAAAATCTATATTCACCCAGAAAGTGAGATCCAAGATTTAATTTACAACCGAGTATAATCCCCACCACATCATATGCTTCCCATCAATATGAAGTTCAAAAACCTCTCGACCTTATTGTTTTTTATGCATGTGGTTGTCATAGCTCGATCTACACATTATCCATCACAACTCTACTATCTCTCAATGGACCATTAACCAGGGGCGGTTTCTTCATTAGGGCGATTGGGCGACGCACCACCAATGTCATTCAACCACAGAGTCACGCTAGCCGTCACTGTGCCTCTGGATATAGTCCAATCAGCGTCATGTCACGTTCTGTGGAGTACCGCCTCTTTTGGGGCGATTTCACTCCGGCTGAGAATCGCCCCGAGTGGCCCCATAGACTTACATTCAAAGATGTTTTTTTTCGAACGGGGGCGCTCCAATGCATTCTCTATGGCTTCCGGGAGGGCAACAATATAATTTATCGCTACCTAGTGGAATCTTTAATAAAATAAACTTGAGTGGTTTGTTTTAATAGTGAGTATATAAACAAACAAGATGTATTGTAAGAGTCACTTTTTTTTTCATTAATATTAAAGAAGTGAAGTTGCCTTTACATGCTTAAGCTGTTAATTTATTCATTGCATGGGTGGACCTTATCCTTATCAATCATCCAGACATTTGCCCCCCCTGAGAGATTTTGCAGGAGCCGCCACTGCCATTAACTCTGCTTTCAAGTTGCTAGGGCCACCAAACATGCCTCCTGGATCACTTGTTTTCAGTTGTGATCCATGCCCCGCGCAATGCAAGTTGCTTTCCGCGTCAAGCTGCACCACGAATACCCACTTCATCGTTTTCGCCTTGTATAGTCTGGTGCGCTCGTTTTTTTGCCGACTCGCATAATATTTGACAGTTTTCTTTTTTTTTTGCCCCCCCCCCCCCCCCCCCCCCGAGGCCCCAATAAGGGCAAGGTACACATTGACGTGGGGCTCTGTGCAGCATTCTTGCTTCACCGGCTACTCCTCTCCAATCGTTGAATCCTCCGCCATCTCGAGCGAGAGCCGATCACGAGGTGGCCCGTCTACTGTCCACGACACCACCGGCGGGATTCACATTCCGGGCCGTTTTCAAATCCAGCCGCCCACTTTTAACGAGCGGATATTATTAATCACGACTCCCACAAGGCTTTAAGTTCGAACCAAAGAAGGCGAGCGAGGTGGGCCCTTGCACCGTGTATGGCGGATGCCAACAATTCCGCACATAGTCCAGAGATTTGGCACTGCCCTGTTGCTTAGACAAACAAGCCCGAGTGCTTTCAAATCGACCTGTGATTTCCCCCCCCACCCCCAACTCCTGTTCAGGGATATGCACAATATATTGGAAAAGGTAGCAGCCAGCCATCTCTCCCCCAACTCTGTGCCAGTCACATCGTCTCAGAGGTGGTGCGATCACAACACGTCGGTCCTGCCCTGCGTGTGACAGGGGAGGGCTGCGGAGGGGGGCAGCATCATTTGCGGTACTCAACAGCGACAAACAAAAATGTTGCCGGCTATTTTTAGGCCGATGCCTTTCGGTGCGTGTTTTGTGAGCGGTGTGGGACCGCCTTTGCAACGAGACCCTGTGACTCACGGCCGGCCGAGCGCACCGCACCGCAACATTTTTTTTTAGTTTTTGGGGCATGGCACATTGTGCGCGTAGCTTTGCTCGCGAAAGCGGGGGACCGTCTCGGGCGCCTTCGTGTTTGATTTGCTGGAGGGGCAACAAGTGGTAGGGGTGGCGCGTGTCGCGAGGTGGTTGGGGCCACTCGCTCTTGCGGTTCTGAGACGCGGCAGGCTCGCAGCCGCCGTCGAGGTCATTTCTCTCTCTCTCTCGGCGCTCGTTTTTGAAAAGTGAAGGTGAAAAAAAAAAGGGGAGGTTGTTTCATTACAGATAACCGCTGTCGAAGAAGGCAAGGGGGGACGACGGATTTGTGTCGCAGAAATAAAGAGGTATGGTCGCGCTGCGTTTCGGTTTCGTGGTGCAGCGTTCACGCTCCTGGGCCACGAGTTAAGAATGTCAACGTGTCACATACTTCACCATGCTTAGTAGCAGCGTTGAATGTTTTTATGTTGCTGTTCCAACCCTGGCACGTTCAGAGAATTTACACGATGCTGATGCGTGTGCTTTTATGCTCGAGGCACGGCCTTTTTTGTTTATTTACGAGCGCAATATATGCATAGTTAGCATACTCTACGTAAAAAAAATACAATAAATGTCCGCTATGATTAGTTGCAAAAACTGTATCGCATTACACGGGGCCCGGTTATATTTAAGGCGCGTAATAGCTTTTAAAATTACTTTTGCGTCGCCGTTATTTCATGCATTTTGCACAGGTCATCACGCAAGATAGCTGCAACAGCACGTGGGCCGAGTCACTAATTGCAAAATGTAATTCAGCGTGTCCCCACACTAGTCAAACAACGCTTTTGGCATTCCTCGCTCAAGTTGTTAATACGCTAAGACTGTCACTTACTCCTTGCCAAACAAGCGTGCCACTATTTCGGGTTGTTGCTCCTTTAAACATGATCTCTGCAAACATTCTGCATATGTGATCTTGAACTGAGTGGCTCATTGTGGCTCCATGAATTGCCAATGCGAGCATTTGAAGGTTTTGAATGTCTGACTTGTTATTCGGGATAAATGCAGGAGAGTATTTCAACCCTTCTTGGAGTGGATCTCAGAATTAGCACCTTATTTTGTGCAATACGACATAGATGTTTTCTCTTTTGCAAACCCCAGTTGAATTTGCTGAATAATTACGTGATTGCAGCATCACGTGGATTGGCCACTAGGGAATCAAATGTTTGTTATTCTTCTTGAGTGTTAAAATGTAAATACGAGTACCATGGGAATGTTGATTTCAATGGGATATTATACACAAAAGAGGGCCTTATTAACCGCGTCAGGCTCAGCTAAACGTCTAAGGTCGGATTACGGTCCAATAGCATTCATGTATGTACTCGTACATGCAAAACACACACGTGCACAATACAGGGCATGTACACGTGTTCACGTACAGCCCTTTTGGAGGCGATTTGGCCATACTTCACCACACTGGTCAGTGCTCGTCTCTGACGGTGGGTAGCATGTACATGGAAGCATAGATGTATAGCACATAACGTAGCCCTACAGCTGCCTATACTATAACCTGTTGTGCACGGTGGTCAACCATCCAATCGCTATCCAGGCTCAACCCTGCTTAGCTTCTCAGAGCTGATGGAATCGGTCACATGTGAAGGTAATTTGATCATAGTATGGAATTTATTGTCTAAAATATAAATGATACTTTTCTTAGAGAACTGCACTGAATGCATTGAGATGGCTCGCTCAAAGGCCCTGATCGGATTGTTTACAACAAAATAGGCATTACATCACTTTTGGTGATATGAATGTGAACATTAGGCCAAAAACTGCCGTGCGTATTGATAACGGTTCGAAGTTCGCCCAAACAGAAACCCAACCCGTGCTCCGCGAAAACTGCAAGTCACACAACGGCAATAGCAGTGGCACAGAGGGCATCACAGCCTTCACATTCTGTCCTCTCCTGCCGCGGATATTGCGCGTCCCACGGGACTCTTCTTAGGAACGATCCTTTGTGCGTCGCGTCACGGCCAAACGAGAGCGAGGCACACAATGCGTGATGCATCCCTGCCCTCTTCAAAAGGCGCCTTACAAGCGAGCACTGTAAGCTCGTTGTGCGTGCGGATTGTGCGCCAGGATTGCGCGCGGCGAATAAACAAATGCCTCGGGAACGCACTTCTCGTTTGCCACGAAAAACAAACACCGGCGCTGCCGAGTTAGGAAAGTGCGATCGAATTAAGAATCAGAATCAGAAAGGGTTTTATTCGCCATGAAAGTTCGCACAGACAAGGAATTTACTTTGGCAGGAAGGTGCATACATTCAACATATAGGAATTTTAATCTTAAATAAGTGGTGTATAAGTCTGACTATAAAGAGGGAGACTTGCCCGATCGGAAGACACGTCTGCGACACTGCTAGAGATATTTTTTCTTTTTTCACGTGGCAAAGTGTGGTATTCGCGCTACCACCACCGTAAGCGAGGCGTTTATGGCAGCGATTCCACGCAATCCTCTTAACGCGACAGTCCGGAGCTCCACCCCTTGCGCGCCCCTCGGCCAATATCGTGCCGGTTGCCGCAGCGATGACGGTGAGCTGCCGTGAATACCTGGAAAACTTGCCGTGGCATATGCCAAAATGCGAAAAGTAGCGATCGCGAAAACATGACCATAATTAAGAATAACTATTTACACAGAAAGGGCGTCACTGGTGTGATGGCATTTCAGGAGAGCCCTGCCAGGGAATTTGGCTAAATATTTTATTTTACGTCGACAGTAACATACGCTTATTATTTGCCGTCTATTTATCTGCCTTTCCTTATCCGTCTGTTTTCCATCTGGCAGTTTTAATGGGTTACACCACAGTTAGTCACCAGGTCACGTCTGGTGGGGTAACACATTCCTGCGGAGGGAGCTGGTAGGAACGTTGGGTTGCTCGGTCAATGGCCAGGGTCAACGGCGGCGTGGTGTATTCCGCAAATATGCCCGACTGTGAGGGCGGGCACAAGCCGGCGTGAGTAGATTAAACGTTGAGTTTTATAAGGGCACCACGGGGTGACCAGCCCCTCCCCACCCAGCCCCTCCCCACCCACCCCCACCCTCCCCATCCAGCTCCTCCCCACCCTCGCCTCTCCACCCAGCCCCACCCCTCCCATTTTTGGATGCACGACGGATGGACGGACACAATAATCCTCTGTGGGCTGGTGGAACCAAGTGGTTCCTACCAGTATTAATACCTCAGTGGGCTTTGCCTGGTAGGATGGGGATGGTTTAGTGTGTTTGGGTGATTTGTTTACCTTTGCACTCCTATCGGTCTTTTGTATTGATTGTTGTCGTAGTAACGTTCTTACCCACCCCTACTGGACAGCTGTGAAAAAGAGCTTCATAGCTCATCGGATTTCTCGAGTATAAATAAATATACGGATTCTGGGTACTTACCACCTCTTCCAAGACGTCTGGCCAGCGTGGAAGAGTAGACCAAAACACCCTCTAGAGGGGCCCTCTAGAGCTCCCTCTAGTGGAGGCTTTTTCAACCAGCAGTGGCATGAACAAGAAATTTCCTGGCTGCACCTTTACCTTTCATTACCAATAAGTTACATTTAAATTTGCAAGGTTAAGTGGCAAATTAATGGCAGTCCATTTTGGGCATTCTTCTCTGCAAGCTGTCAAGTATTTAATTGGACCAGGCGTCACCTGCAAAAAACCTAAAATACCGCCCCATGAAACAGCACATGTATACACCCAGGCACTTTTATTGTCCACAAGTCACATCCCCCTAAGAATAGTGAGATGACACATCAACACGCACTTGGCCGGCAAAAAAGATGTATCTGCCAGATCTACGATGTTTGAAAGTGGCTTAAGGAATTTGACTCAGCCCATGTTTGAATTTTTTTTAGCTTAAATCATTACGGTGCTGCGCTTTTTGGGGAAATCACCGGAGAAAATAATATTATCTTCTTGGTTCTTTTGGTAAAGTCATGTAGAAGGGAAATAATA
This sequence comes from Lethenteron reissneri, assembly GCF_015708825.2. Classification (NCBI taxonomy): domain Eukaryota; kingdom Metazoa; phylum Chordata; class Hyperoartia; order Petromyzontiformes; family Petromyzontidae; genus Lethenteron; species Lethenteron reissneri. Next base: position 8,203,561 of record NC_083825.1, on the reverse strand, counting down.
AAATAATAAAAATAAAACATAATAAAATAATTCTCACGACGTTTCGGCCACAACGCAATGACACTGTCTTTCCGACAGACCTGTTCTTCACCTGAGGACGGCTGCTTGCGTTGTGGCCGAAACGTCGTGGGAATTATTTTATTATGTTTTATTTTTATTATTTTATTACTTCTCTTCTACGTGACTTTACCGAAAGAACCAAGAAGATGAATCCCTTTAAATCGAAAAATAATATTACTTCAAGGAACGTTTCCTGAAGTTTCTCCTGCCCTTTCTGTGTTTTTTCTTGTTGCATATACTTACTTGGTTGTGCCCTTCTACGTGGGGCATAGAGTATATATGATATCACACACGGTGCCATGGATGTCTGAATACTTTTCTCGCTCATGTTATGAACAAATTACGTTATTTGGTTAAGCGGGAAAGCCTCGATGAATCTGAAATTACTCAATTCACAAGGGTCAAGCATTGCGATATTTGGCCAACTTCACTGGCATGTGCGTACCCAGAGGAAAGCGACGTCTACCAAAGGGGTATCACACAAAGCTCCACACAGATGGATTCAATCCCCTTGCTATACTGCCATTTTCTGGAAAGCAAACAGCCCGGCAAACTTGTGTGATCCACCAAGCCTCACCTCCAATGTGGTGAATCATATGCACCTTGTGCCACCACACATGGCTATAATGCTCACACCTTAATTACGTGAATTATTCCCAAAGTTTAACAATGTTTAGAGGTTTTATTTGAGTTAATGTGACGTTTTGTTTTTCTATTTAACTTTCGTAACTGTTATTAGTGTTACGACGTCAATTGAAGGGTAGTTCCCAGGACTGGTTTTACAGATATCACTCACCGATGATGTTAGCCGTAGCGGGGAATCAAACTCTGATATCTGGGTTTTGTAGTGAAGGCCACGGACCGGTGCAGAACGACTTCACTTCCAACCCTCCCCACACACTTTTTGTTTGCTATTACGACTGTAATATCCCAACGTATATTTGAAGGTGGCAGCAAGGCAGTACGCTTGCGTACGTTTGAAGTGCACTTCCCTAGCAGGCGTTGCAAACATAGCAACAATTAGTTGTTTTTAAATAAGGCAAAGAGGTATTTTCAGGTATATATATAGACTCAGAAAATGTGGCATGTTTTGGCAAGTGAAAGGGGTAATGGGTTGCTAACTCCGCCACGTTCTTTCGCTCTGGAGGACTCGTAAGTGACATTAAATTTAACTTTGGAGAAATTTCTGGCAAAGCCTCGGATCACGAAATTGCTTTGCAAGTGCAGTCAGGTTTGTCTTATGAAGAAGTGATCGTTTGATGCTGGAATCACAAGCAGATGTACGGCGTTACATCTCAGGCACTCCCAGTGGGGGATCTGAAATACATTATCGCTTGCTTCTAAATCAAATTTTGAACCGTTTGTGAAAATAAAATGAAATCATATTTTTATATCTACGGTCGTAAAGTAGATTTGTTCCGCCTTAATGATTGTAGTGGCAGGTATTTTTAATTCCCGTGGAATCAAATTTAATCCCGTTTCTGATAATTATTGGTTTCCATGAGGAAGGCATAAAATGAGCACCAAAATTAATCAACTACGCTCTTAAATGGACATTTGCATGACTTTAATTTGAATAGTTTCCATATTAATTTGCGTTGATAGTTTTTACTTAAGCCATCGCCTATGCTATCGCTCAAAACTATCATTCACATCATTGTGGAGAATATTAATAGACAAAATAATAAGCAGACACTCTCCTTAGCGCGTTCTCCACAATGACGCTCATTATTATTTTTGAAAAATCTATTTAATTTTTCATCGAACTCGGGTCCCATAACACAAAGAGTGTCCTTGCATGTAAGATTGCCACTTCACGAACATTGATTCAATCAAGCCTCACTTTGATGATGAGACACTGTACGTCAAAACTCGTCCATGGTTTGCTGCTATGTTAATTCGTGCTGCTGAAATTATACAATCTCAAAATAAATACGATATTTTTTTTACGTGGAGATATGGACAGTTGCTGAGCACAAGCTCGAAGCCCCAAACTGCCAAGCACCCAGCAATACAAAGCACTACGTATTTGAAAGTGCAGTACAGATCAGAATGAAATTCGCTTTTTGGAATTGAGCAATATTGTGTAAGAACTTTGGAAAACAGTCGATGGGAGGGAATTCCAAAGTCGAGCAGCGTGAGGGAAGAAGCAACCGCGAGCTTGAGGCGTGGTGGCTGAACACTGTGCAGATGATGATGATGATGATACAACAGTCTGCTGGACAGAGTCCTCAACATGCATCAATGTTAATATTGCCATCTTATTGTGGGGACTATTGTATGTTATCTTGGTGTGGTCTGGGACTGTTTTGTTGTTGTTGTTTTTGCTGCCTTCCCCAAGCTTAATTAATAAATATGACATATATGACTTGCCTTACTTTTTTTTCCATGTTGCACTCCTATCGTTGTGTTTGCATTGTTCACTGTTGGAACTTGCTGACATGCCCACACTGGGCATCCGTGAAAAAATTAACCCGTAAAAACAAAGTTTTTCACTATAAATCCTTTATATGCGTGTTCAATGGGCCACAACCCAGCCCACATTGGTCTTTGAAACGGGCGGCTAGAGTCCTCTCGTCCTCTGGCTTGAGATGGCTGCCACCTATGGGTCAGATGATTGCCTGGCAGCATTAAGCAATTGGTAATTAAATATAATTGTTTTTTCCTAAAAAGTGTAAAATTTTGCAAATTTTCTTTCACGAAAATTAATTGTCACGCACAACGAGTCTGTGTGGAAAATGTCAGCTCAATTGGATCACGGGAAGTGGGTTAAAAAACGACCGAAAGATTTGCACGGTCGTAAGCAAGCAAGCGAACTTAATATAAAGGATTTAAATAAAAAACGACCGAAAGATGTGCACGGTCGTAAGCGCGCAAGCAAGCAAGCGAACTTAATATAAAGGATTTAAAAAGGCAAACACTGCCCTGATTTCAATGTCGTTGGGGCTCATCAGCAGAGCGTGGTGCTCTCGCCCATAACACCAGGCGAACGAGCAGTACCTAATCATAAATAAATTGGCAAGTGAACGCGTGCGTATTTAATTATATTTTTATAGGACACACACCAATACAGCTCGTCCCCTGCGTGATCACGAGCAGCAGCCGTCGTTGCATGCATGACGTGTGTGACATCAGCTGTTGGGCAATGCTCACCCCCCCCCCACAGCACCAACTCGATCCATCTCGGCTGGGCCGCTTGTGCCGACAGTCTGTTTGTCATGTACGCGGGGCAGCGATGGCAGGAACGAACCGACGCGCCTGCCCGTTGACGCAACCGAAAAATAAACAGCGAGGCCTGGAGTTTGTTCAGCCCCTTCTTAAGCTGGCACAGGGCCCCCTTACCGAGCAAAGAGTGTGGCATCTCACAACGCCGAAACTCTTGGCCTGAATGTAGTGAATAGTGATACAGCAAGCGTGCTGTGACGGTTCCACCTGAAGACGGAGGCTTGTGTTGCCTCCGAAACGTCGTGATTTTTATTTTATTTTTAATTTACTTTTATTAATTACATTTTTTTACCTACGTGACTTTACCGAAAAACCCCAAGAATATGAATCCTTGCAGTCACGAAAGCTTCAAATCTAGAGTTAGTGAACGGTTGTAGGTATGCCTGCTATCTGGTGTTCCTTATTCTGACTTCATCAGGTGCAGGGAATGACTTGCAGATACGTCATGTAGTTTCATGGCCAATATTGTTGTTACAAGTGTTATCAGCCCATCATCCTTACATTGATCAGAAATGAGTGTCACTCGATGGGGAGTCAACAGTCGTGGCATTTTGTCTGTGCTGGTCCCTGCCACAGGAATGTGGAATCTCTACCGTTAGCTTATGGCCATGGGGGGTGCGGGGGGGCAGTGACACGGTGGTTAGCGCACTCTGCTACGAACCCAACGGCCTGGGCTTGATTTCCAGCCACGGCTGACATCAGTAATGAGTGAAATGTGAACCAGTCCTTGGCCTTACCCCCCTCATCAGTGTCCTCTGAACTGTATGGTGCAGCGTGGTCAAGAGAAGACCTTCATGCAATAGGGGATTAACAAAGGACTGTACATTGCTTTTTTCACATTATTATTAGCTTATGACCGCAGAGATGAATAAATGCCCGAAGCTCTTTTGACTACCGCCATACTTTGGCTTTCATTATCATAATTATATTGATTCCATTGCCAACTCAGCATCTCCGCACGGGCGGGGACTTGTGTTTACAACGGCAGTGAAAAGGCGCAGCACCGTTGCTGGGAACTAGACCTCTCCGTGACGAGGCCTCTTTGGGGCGCGCCAGCGAGAAAATAGACGGGTGTGCCTCACCCCCCCCCCTCCCCTTCGTGGTGCCAGCGGAGTAAGTGGCAAGAGATCGTGGTAGTAATAATAAGGCCTCTTTGGTTCTGGATGCTGCAGTGGAACGCTGTTGGGAATTATCAAAGCACGCCCGCGACCGCTCTAAAATAGACGCGGGCGATGCTGATGTCCTCTGCGAAAGAAGGCCATTGACGACGTTTATTTTCAGCGCCGGGGCTCTAAATGTAACGTCGGTCCATGTGTTCGGCGATACAAAAAAAAACATGCTCGTGTGCCGCTCAATTGTTTGCCCGCACTTCACGAAATAATGTAGCTCCTCGACACTTGAAACGTGCGGTAATTACGTGGGAGCCTCACGATGAAGCGCTGCGTCTTCTTGACTCCTCCGTAAGTCGCACCGTTATGTTGCCCGAGCGATGAAATGAGCACACAAATAACGACTGTGTCCCGTGCAACCCGAGCCTGCATAATGCAGGCCCTCACGAGGTAATTGACCTGTTCGAGCGGAGCATTAATACTGCATGCAAATGACACCAGCTCTGCGTTTGCTATAGAAACCTCATTCGGCAGGCAATTGTTGCATAGATGTCCGCTCGACTCGCTTTCAGTGGAACAGAGATGGTTTTCATCGACGCCCATGGCAGAAGCTTTGAGGGGCAAAGGTGCAGCCCTGACATTGCTTGCTTACGGCAACACCTGGAGGAAGGAATTTCACTCGAGAGTACATTGGCCTACTGTTCCACGTTGGCCAGACATCTTGGAGGAGGTGGGAGTACGCACACTTTATCCCACCGTACACGACCTTCCGATACACTCAAGTCGACTAAAGTTTGGCTGAAATTATTAATGCACTGCCACGACCTATATTTCTGCCCATATCCGGGCACCTTGGAGCATAGATGTGTGGGTCCACATCTTGATTGTGAGAATCAGTGAAGTTGAAACCATTCCGAGGTGTCTGAGATTAGTGGCACAGATGTATGGGTCCGTGTCGTGCTTGTGAGGATCAGTACATATGAAACCTGCCAAAAATTCGCAGCTAAAAATAAATCTGCCAAATGGTCCCATCCTTAAAATCATGGGGTTTGCACCACTGGCTCATGACTGCCAGCAGAGATGAACACTGGTCTAGTACTAATCTGAGTGTGTGACCTTGTCACTGTTTTACTTTAGATCGATAGCTTATCGGTAGGCGGAGTTTGACATGCTGATAACCACGAGGCAAGAAAGCCTCCCAAAGTGACCGCTCGACATCCATAGGACTCACCGGGTATTTCTTAACTCCAGTCTGCACGACTCCCCCATGCTGTACCTTTCCATGATTACCGATCTTTCCTATTCGTATGCAACTTAAGCCACTTCTCAGCCCATGCACCTGATGGTTGGTAATCACAGAGAGCTGTACCATGGGTCGTGAGGACTGGAGCGGAAATACACTGCAACAGATGAGTAAAACGTGTTTGATTTCTGGCCCAAATGAGCTTTAAGGCGGTGCTCATCTCCTGCTTACAGCCAGTGGTGGCAATATCAAATTTCTATGGCAGGGTCAAGACTACCCATTGGACAACCACTGTCAACTTCCCCACAAACTGGTAGACAATTTATTGACCCTTGACCCCAGAGGGATGATGGGCTGAGTCAATCCCCAAGCCGAATTGGAGCTCGCAAACTTCAGATAATATGATCCGCTTGCTACATCGCTGAGTCACCAGACTGGGTGTTCCGGATAATTAGAGAAATCATTTGAGCTGCGCACACAGCCACACGCGTCAAATGTGAAACTCACTTTGCCAAGTGACGTTGACAGCGAGTTCCGTCTGTGCATCAACGGGACGAGCCGAAGCACCTGCTTGGATCGTTCATCCAAACGGGTTGAACTCTTTCCTTTGGCGCGAGGAACTTTTTTCTTTGGCCGTTTTGTTAAGCTGCATCTCATAATCCCCACTTGACCGTGACGTCCTCGGGAAAGCAAGCGTTTACTTGACGTCAGGTCTAGCATTTGCACTGGCACGCCGTCAAGGAAGACCTTATTTGACATCGGTGCACCCTTGGAAACAGCCTGTTTGTGTTACTGACTGTTTCGTAAACAATATAGCACAGCAACTGAAGCTGTCCCAAGTGCATTGAGCTATGGCCATATATAGATGCTCGTGGATGTGTTATTCTTTGCTTGTCCGCTCACACTGTACCTGGTATATTATTTGACAATTGTTTTGCAAGACTTTGGAATCACAACGCAGTGGAAATCCTGTTATACGTGGTTACGTGTGGACACTGTTTGCACATTCTGTTTTCTGTGTATGCCCGTGTAAATTACTAAGCTTATCAACGCATCTATGAATAATATGATGAATTTACTTCCACTTCTGACTGACTCCTCTTATCCGCAGATGATCTCCGATAGTAGCAGGAATTGATGTGAGTATAATGATATTCCGTAGATAGATTCGGGTGTTACGGCATAGAGGATAAGTGGCGAACAGGAGTACAGGTAAAAGAGCTTTCAATATACAGTAGTTTGCAGGGTATCCAGTGCGGTGGCATCAACTTTCTTTGTGTGTCATGAAATGTTGCGGTCACCTTTAGGGATGTTTATTCCTCCCCCGTTGCCTCTGTCCATCCAACGTTCAAATCGTCACACGTTTCCGGAAAGTTGCTTGCGGCATGACATTTGGTGGGGTCAAATGTGGGCAACCCCATCTCTGTTAATCTTTTTTGTATGGCGATGATCAAAGTATAGATTCCTTTTGAATATCAGAATCAGAAATCAGAAACGGGTTTAATCGCCTTGTAAGGTTGCACAAACAAGGAATTGCACAAACAAGGAATATGAGGTGTTCCTCCATTTACGAGGAACACCTGAAATATGAGGTTTCATCCTTTCAGTGGCTTTTGGCTGGCCATCGGACAAAGACGGTCACCGCATCGCGTGCTTTCAGATGCTCTCCTGCGACCGTCTGGAATGCTCTGCCTTCCGATATTAGGAAGCCACTGGAGCTATGCACTTTTAAATCATCTAGATTGAAAATTCATTTCTTTAGAAGTGATTTTTGTATTTAAAAGTTCAACATACATTCCTGCATTCGTTCCTGTAATGGTGTGCTGTGAGCACAGCATGCACGACTATTATTATTATCTCATTCACAAAACAAATAAGCGGACAATTATTGTGGTATTTTTATTCCCCACAACAATGCCACTAATGATTATTAGCTTTATTAGTTTGTTTAGCACGCAAAAGAAAACATTCACATGTTTGTGTAGACATGAGTGTCCCAGACTTGTTTTTTGGTTTATATTTATGAAAAAGTATAAAAGCATAATGGTATTTTTTTTGCATCTGTTTTAACTTATGAAGAGATGGCTGGGAGGTGACAGTGGAGCAACGGATTCTTAAATCTATTTGTGTGGAACCTCGTGTTTGTAGGGGGGGTTTTCATTGGGCCTCACAGTTTTCCTGACCGTGCGCGAAATGCTCGTTAATAGAAATTTGCTGAACGTCCAGCCAACAGGGCCCTCCCGGGAAATAATCTTGAGACTTAGTGAGGCTTTCCTTTACATGAAGAGCAACGGTTGTTTATATTTCAAGAGTACAAATAACAAGTAATTCGTTTTGAAGTAAAGCTTTCGTGACTGTAGGGATTCATATTCTTGGTTATTTCGGTAAAGTCACGTAGAAGGGAAACAATAAAATAATAAAAACTATAAAACAATAAAATTCTCACGACGTTTCGATTGCAACACAAGCAATCGTCATCAGGTGTGAACATTTTGAAAAAAAGTGGCAATTTTCTTGCTGTGGTTTTCACACCTGATGATGATTGCTTGTGTTGCAATCGAAATGTCGTGAGAATTTTATTGTTTTATATTTTTATTTTATTTTATTGTTTCCCTTCTACGTGACTTTACCGAAATAACCAAGAATAAGTAATTAGTTACTGAAATTGTCGTTCACATCAAGCTTTAGTTACAACTCACAACCCTTGGCGTGACCTGGGAGAGTTGAAATGCTACCGATTGCGTTTTTACCCAAATGGTAATCTAAAAATAATGCGGAATGTGGTTCTTCGCTTACCTATTTGAGCTATTTGAGGACTGAATTGTATAAATCCCCGACGATGCTGAGAAATTGTCATTTCCCATGAAGAAGAGTATCAATAGCTCACATCTCTTAATGCAACCCACTTGAGTTGAAATGCTACCAATTGTGAAATTTTGCCTGGGTGTTAATCTAAAAACAATGTGGATTATGTTGCAAACCTGTTTTGATCTATACTGTAAGGTATTTTTTTTGTTAAATCCCTCATGAGATTACATTTGTCACATTCAACTTGCAAGCTGTGTTTTTTTTTTTTGGCCCGACTGACAGGGCACGGTGATTACATTCTTGGTCTGTCACTCAATCAACTAGGTAGGGACAGCGTAGAGCACAGCGGTCGGGAACCTATGGCTCGCGAGCCATATATGGCTCTTCCGGTGATGGCATATGGCTCCCAGACAATTTTGAGTTGAAAAAAATAAAAAAAAATTAAAAATCAGTTTGGAACTGATTTTAAAATACTTGTGATATTGCTTAATAATACTGTGTCTTTTTAAAGTAAACAGAAATTAGTTTTGAAGATAAATTTCACGGGTCACGGGTCCCGTGACCAGAAGTCGCATTAAAAGTAAGACATATTTAATTTATTATACGTTAAAAATACTATATGGCTCTCAATGAAAGATATTTAGAAATATTTGGCTTTTATGGCTCTCCCAGTCAAAAAGGTTCCCGACCCCTGGCGTAGAGAATCAAACCCATGTTGAGATGGAGCTACACACGCATTGCGACAGCAGATGTCTCTTCACAATAAAGGGGTTGTTTTTGTTTGTTTTATTTAAATCGCGTGAGTATAAATGTGTCGTTAACCCACCACCACCCGACACGGCCAACTAGCTCGGGTTCGTCACGCCAACAAAACGTGCCGAATATTTACTACTTCAGCACACCCGGTGTGTTGCAGAGTAAGTCCACAAGATTTACAATAGAGTTGTGGGGGGTATTGCATCATACTTCACCGTGTCAGTGTGGGTTGGTGAAGGCAGGGAGCATGAATGTGGGGGTTAAGCAGTGCAGTACAATACGACAATTTATCCTTATGGCAGTATCCCGGGAAATACCAAATAATACAAAATCTCCGAGGCAATTAAATATTTTATTTCTAAACACTCGTTTTTTCCAGGGGTGTATTTAACTCCGTGACTGGGGTACCAATCAATCTGAAATCAGTGCCACTCCGTGATGTCGAAACGCAGCGAGGACGATTGCGCCGAAACCCTGAACGCTCGCAAGCACCATGGTGGTGCATCGTGTACGGCTCGTCGAGATGAGTCGATTGCCGCATCGCCAACCATCAACAGACTAAAGATGACTGCATCACGGACATTGTGCAAGAGCCGGATTACTATGGTCACCCGGGGTACCGCCATGAGGTTCAATTGGTGAAGTACAGAAATACGTAGGCAACACAAACGCAGGCTTGTCATAAACCTCACGAGCCGAGCATTATTTCCCGATGGAAAACTCGTTTATTTATCTTCTTGGTTCTTTTGATAAAGTCACGTAGAATGGAAATAATTTGCCAAATTATTATTTTATTATTTCCATTCTATGTGACTTTACCGAAAGAACCAAGAAGATGAATCCCTGCAGTCACGAAAGCTTTAAATCGTGTGTTTATCACTGCTTTTTGTGTTGCTATTTTTTACCTTCCGCCCGCACCTTCGATTAGCACGATTGGCTACGTACATCGCAAAAGACGTTGAACATACATGCATTATAGGTAGTTAAATAATTACATTCCGATCTGTATGTCCGCGTAACAATTAAATGTGTCAGTATATTGGCATGTTGGCCCTGCAGACGTGTAATGAGTAGCAATTGCTGAAACACGCAAACACAGAGGGTCGATACTGCTCCAGGGTTTGCGTGTTTAAACAAATGCTGCTGGCTGACATAATTCTGGAAAGCTGATGGGACTTAAATGAGTTTTCTTGTTATGTGGAGATACGGAAGAGAAAGGTGATATTTGTAATAGAGTGCAAAAGCAAGTCTGTGTGTGCTTCAACTCTTGTTGTTTATGCTAATTGAGTTGTTTTTATTCCATTAGTTTTGTTTTGCAGGCAGTGTGGCCGCAGAGTAACTTAAATCTCTCGTTCACTTCATTGGCCACTCATTAGAATCAGGTGAAAGGCGAATAGAGACAATGCAGCTTTTGTAAGAGATGAATAAATACAGCCAACGAGTGGAACGGTGTACAAAGCGAGAGTTTGCAACAACAACAAAAATCAACCCGTAAAAACAAAGTTTTTCACTATAAATCCTTTATATGCGTGGCGGCTAGAGTCCTCTAGTCCTCTGGCTTGAGGTGGCTGCCACCTATGGGTCAGATGATTGCCTGCCACCATTAAGCAATTGGTAATTAAATATAAAAAAAACATTCAAAAATGTTGAAAATTTTGGGGAAAAAATGTTCACGAAAATAAATTGTCACGCACAACGAGTCTGTGTGCAAAATGTCAGCTCGATTGGATCACGGGAAGTGGGTTAAAAAACGAGCGAAAGATTTGCACGGTCGTAAGCGCGCAAGCAAGCAAGCAAGTAAACTTAATATAAAGGATTTAAAAACGAAGACATTTGCCAAATTTAGTGTAAAAATATACCACTAAAGTAGGCCAGCATTTGCGTGAAGTCGGCTGCCCAGATGGCCTTCCATCATGTTCTTCTCTGCGTCCATGCCAATGCCCACCGATCCCTTGGTTAATCTTAACAACTAGCGAATGAGGAGGACCAAGAGTTCCACCTGGCTTACACACCAACATCCCGGATGCGGCCGCATTTAATAATACCAGTAACAAACTCATCTTCTTGGTTATTTCGGTAAAGTCACGTGACTTTACCGAAAGAACCAAGAAGATGAATCCCTGCAGTCACGAAAGCTTTAAATCGAAAAATAACAAACTCAGTTTATAAGCTTGCCGTGGACGAAGCTGTGGCCCTGCGAGGCGATCGCCCGTTGATCCCTTCCTGCGTCCACGGTAAACGTGGCAGCATCCACGATGTCGGTATAAGCCTGGCGAACTCATGGTCCTCAACACCTGGATGATATCGTAAAGGAGCGTAAACCATCATGCAAACTCCGGCCATGCCCTGGTGGTCCCCCTCTTTAAGAAGGGAGACCGCACGGACTGTAACAACTACAGGGGCATCTCACTCCTCAGTGTGCCGGGAAAGGTCCTGGCAAGGATTATTCAACATCGCCTTGCCAGGCACGCTGAGGAGAGGCTTGCGGAGACCCAATTTGGTTTCAGATGGTCGCTGCATCATGCGCTTTAACATGCGCTTTTGTGGCCGTCTGGAACGCTCTTCCTTCCGATGTTAGGAAGCCGCTCAAGCTATGCTATTTTAAATCTCGATTGATAACTAATTTCTTTTGAAGAGTTTTTTGTGTTGAGTTTGTTGTCATTACCCCGCACCTCCGATTAGCACGGCGGGCTATGTACGGTGCGACAGAAGTTCAACATGCATACAACATACATACAACATACATGCAGTGGTGATGTATATCTGAACCAGTCCTGGATATGCACCTTCACTCGTCGACACTGACCAGCGTGATAAAGTACGGTCAAACAACCTTGGTGACCAATACGGTGTGGGGAGGCCTTCATCCACCAGTGGATTATCTGAAAATTATGTATTAGTACAATCATGATTTAATGTAAAATCTGCTAAAAGTATCTACAATAGTGTCCTGTTTTTATCAACCCCTCTAAACATATCCCTGTATTTGATCTACCTTTTCCTATAACCATGAATCCACATATGCAGCTTTTGTAGTTACGTGATACTGACGGATGTTTCAATAGGAATTTGGCTTCGAACTTTGCTCTTTTATGTGCCGGTCTCAGGAGTGTATTATGTAGCGTGTGTTGCCACAGTTGTGCCGACTGTGCATGGCAGTACATGATTGATTCAAAGCATAGAAACCGCACCATATAAAACTGCCTTTGCAAGTTTTATTCTCTGGATTAAAAGAACAAAACGTCTCAATCGGACTATGAAGGCAAATTCGAAATGACATTGGTTAGAGCCATAATCATAGCCTTTCCTGAGTGATGATCTTTTGGTTCATGTCATTTAATGAGGCATACTCTCCAGCCAGTATTTTTGGTAAGAAATGCAGTTCAATATATCTGGCACTGCAAACTGGTAGTGCCAAAAGAGCAAGTGAAATTATTATTTTTTCTCCTATGCAGGTAACATAATCTTTATTTAATGATATTTGTACTTATTCTTGGTTTTTTCGGTAAAGTCACGTAGAAGGGAAATAATAAAATAATAAAAATAAAACAATTAAATTCTCACGACGAAAAAAGTGGCGGTTTTTTCAAATTTTCTTGCTGTGGTTTTCACACCTGATGACGATTGCTTGTGTTGCAATCGAAACGTCGTGATAATTTTATTGTTTTATTTTTATTATATCCCTTCTACGTGACTTTACCGAAAGAACCAAGAATATGAATCCCTGCAGTCACGAAAGCTTTAAGTTGAAAAATGTTTGTACTTGTTTTTTGGGATCAAACTTTACGGGACATTCATCTGTTCAATTTACATACGCAGCACTAGACAACAAGTGCATGCAACGCACCATTACCTAATTGACACTTGAACATCAACAAAATTGATGAACTTGGAAAGGCGCGCGGTGGAGTTTAAGAATCACCGCTGTCTTTGTTGACATGCTCAGCGCGTGATTTAAACTGCAATGCAAGGTTGTACCGAGCGAGTCTATGTTTTGCAGACTACCCACGCAGCAGATGGTGTGTGTTTATATATATAATGAATGTTTTTACGAAGAAAATTTTGCAGTTCTCCAGTTAAATGCATTGGACGGCACCTGATGCCGGCAATCTGGAACACCCATGGTGACTTTATTTAGCATAAAACGGTTCCTGATGTTTGAAAAATAGGGCACGTGTTTAAAATAAAACGGTGTGCAATTGTGCGACCGCGTGCGGCCAACACGGCGCGCGGGCGCGCGCACGTCCCTGCCGGAAAATGAAATATCTGTTTACTCCGGAATCCTGTTTAATTATGAAACAGGAACCAGTGGGGGACCCGCTCTTTATCATGTTTTCGTATCTCGAAAAACACATGCCAAAAAGTAGAATAAACTTCAATGGGAGTTAAACCAACACAGCTCCCTCTTTTTTTTTTGCCAGTTCATAGGTCGACCCAATTTTTTTTGGTGGTGGGGGGGGGGCATTTCTGGAGCTGGGCCACAATCCAAAACAAATCGTTGCAAAGACCTGGAACGTTCCATTGCCACTTACAAACCACCCGTGCTGCGATATCTGTGCGCGCATTGTTCAGCATACTGGTTTGAGCAATTAGAATGTTGCGTAAATGACTCTGGTTTTTGGCCAGTATATTCACGAATATTGGCTTTCTGAACACTGTTGTTTTCAGGTTGTACCACGTGTTGTTCGGCGGGATATTCGATGTTTTGTCTGGGTAGGAGCTTCTTCAGCAACTGAATGGGGCGGCTTACTTTTCAGTTCCTGAAGAAGCTCCCCGCAGTTGCAGTGAAACGTCGGACATCATGCCAAACAGCACACGGTGCAACCCTAAAGCGCATTGGAGAGCACAAATGCCAAACATCCACACAGCGGAAACACGTTGATGGAGAAGTTTCAGATGACAGCATATGGATCTGTGGCATCGAAAATGTCGGAAATAAAAATGTGTGGCAAAATCATTGTTAGAATCCCAATAAATAGACACTCTTATCCGAATATTGTTTTTTTTCTTTGCATATTCTGAGGTCCGTTGTGCACAGATTAAAATGTAAATGTGTCAATAGAATGGCTCGTGTGACAGATGTTGACACCTGTTGTTTTTCCTTTGCGCTGTCATAATGACGCATTTAGCGTTAAAAGGGGGGTGCCTGCGAATACGAGTGTGACATTAATACGCCGCGAGTGGCCTGGCCAGCGACCTTGTGAAACTCTATAAAGTGGTGATGGGGGCGGGGGATCATATGAAATAAGTGAGGTCTATTATTAATGATGTCACCATATGATAGGACTGTTAGCTTTCTGATATAAATATAACATTTCATCTGGCGTTGGGGCAGTCAGTAATTTGGATGCCACTGTGTACACACGCACGTGACACACACGTGGCTTTTTTGGGGAAGAGATGTGGGGTGTGAGATGTAAATGTATTTATAAGTTTTGCATGAATGTGACCCTTAAACTTTACCCAGGGTGCAGTCAAAACTTAGTCAAGAAAAATCGCCTTCGTTTTTATTTGTTAAACATTTTGCTTATTAAAAAAACACATGTTTTTATCCCGATTGTGTGATCAGCGTTGTATCACAGAGCTACCTGTAAGATCCCTGCAAATGAGGTCCCTGCAAGGGGTGCCGCAGTGGCGAGATGTTATCTCCCTCACCTGGTATGCAGGAGGTCATGGATTCGATCCTGACCCTGACGCCTCGTGTATATTTGGAGTTTGCATGTTCTTCCCGTGGTCCCTCCACATTTAGAAACATGTCTTTAGGTCATTCGGCTGCTACAAGTTTCCATGTGATAAACCACTTCGTTGAGCTATCATTTGTGGACAGGTTGCTTCTGAAAACGAGCTGATAGTTCAGTGGGCTTCACCTGGTAAAATTAAAAATAGTAAATAGTTAAGTGACCTTCTGGTCCACACAGCAGAGGGTAGCCCTTTCCCACTCTGCATATGAGAATAATGTTGATCACATGACATTCAAACCGATATTTTAATTCTCAAAGAGCTGAAATTTTACCGAATCAAGTGCGGAACCAACTTTTATGTGATCAATTTTTTGTTGCTGCTGCTGTCATTGGCGAGCAGGCTGGTGTACGGTGAATTTTTGTGCAATATTTTGCTGTCTTTTCTTGGATTTTCTGTTTGCACATAGTCACTTTAAGATGTTTTCTTGTTCATGTTTTTGTTTTTTTGTTTGTTGCGGTTGCACCCGATTCAAGAGCCGAATGGCTCACAGGGCTATACCTAATTAATGAAACTTGACAACTTGATGACATCAACTCGCTGAGCTTGAGAAGTTAAAGCACAAGCGTTTGCCGGGGGATTCAAACCCAGGGTCTCGATAGTGTCATCTCAGCCCTCTGATCTCACCCACCCAGCCACCTCAGGAATTGCATTTTATTGCCTTTGACAGTGGGCACACAGCATTGGGTGCAATGCCACTCGGCGGGCCGTCGATGATGGGCCGTTCTACCTGCTGGAGTTGTTTGTCTTGGTGGAGAGAGGGGATTCAAAAATCAAACTGGAATTTGTGCTGTTGTTTGTTTGCAAGGTTGCTGAGCACAGGCCCAAAGGACAAAACTGACAAGGGCAAGTGGCATTTGCAGCAACAAAGGACACTATTGAAGATGTAATAAATATGAGTTAATACGTTGCTTGATAATTGTTTTTTTATCCTTTATCGAGAAACAAAACTGACACCTTTTTTAAAAGGAGTCATGTTTGCATTGACCACAATACTTGCGAACGCTGATAATGTATGCACTGTCCTTGAAATTGATTGGTCCACACCCGAGACAGCTTTTCTTAGAGCCCAGTCTCACGTGGTGTTGGACCAGATGACGCCAAAAGGCGTACGTTGCTTGAATTAAGCAGACATACAATAACTTGGTGAGAGAGGCGATGGCGGGAGCATGTGAACGTCCAGCAGTGCAAGGGAAACAGCAGACAGAGAAGGTTTTTGACCTGAAGTGTGGTAGTTGAACAGAGCATGGACGAGCCTGTGTGTCTGTGTGAGTCTGTGAGAGCCTGTGTGAATCTGTGTGTCTCTGTGAGTCTGTGTGTCTCTGTGAGTCTGAAGGAGCCTGTGTGAGTCTGTGTGTCTCTGTGAGTCTGTGTGTCTCTGTGAGTCTGAAGGAGCCTGTGTGAGTCTGTGTGTCTCTGTGAGTCTGTGTGTCTCTGTGTGTGTCTGTGAGTCTGTGTGTCTCTGTGTGTTTGTGTGAGTCTGTGAGTGCCTGTGTGAATCTGTCTCTCTGTGAGTTTGTGTGTCTCTGTGTGAGTCTGAAGGAGCCTGTGTGAGTCTGTGTCTCTGTGAGTCTGGTGTCCCTGTGTGAGTCTGTGTGTCTCTGCGTGACCGTGTGTCTCTGCACAAGTCTGTAGGAGCCTGTGTGAGTCTGTGTGTCTCTGTGTATCCCTGTGTGTCTCTGTGAGTCTGTGTGTCTCTGTGAGTCTGTGTGTCTCTGCGTGAGTCTGTGTGTCTCTGCGTGACCGTGTGTCTCTGCACGAGGCTGAAGGAGCCTGGGTGAGTATGCGTGTCTCGGTGTGCGAAAGTGATTCTGGTTGGCTGAATCCTCAGCATGTGTGGAGGAATCAAGGAGTGAAGTGCATAGAAACAGTGACCATGGCAATAGCAGTGATCGTTGGGTCATAAGGAGGTGACTGTGGTGCCAAGAGGGTGGTGTCACGTCAAGTAGTTTTCTGACCTATTTATATGGATTTTTTTTTATTAAAGAACTCTGCTCTCATTCGCATGGGTTTTCTTCCACACAATCTGGTTTCCTTCGCATGTCGCACAAAAGAAATACTCAAAAATAAAAGGAGTTGTTCAAACATACCATGGCAAGACTCTCTTGAAAACGCCCCGGAGGCTTAGTGAGGCTTTCTTGGATAAACAAAGAAGTCGTTGCATTTGTATGCATTCGAGATCAAAGGAACCCCTGGGCATAATAAAAAAACAAACTTAACCTCTCTTTGTTGCACATAAACACTGAGGAATTAATATATTCCCTGGCTAGGAGTGGTGGTGACCAGAGACTACAAGTGAGCGCTGTGCTGTAGTAGAAGATGATTGTGGCCGAGGCTGAGTTACATGCGGCAATTGGTGTTTTGGAGTGTCACGTATCCGAGTGTCTGATATCGCTCCCTCCCTCTCCGTGGAACATGTCAGCTTTTGCTAAATGAATGTTTAAAAGGCCAGGCGATTAAACAAAGGGTGACATGAAAGATGTTTTTTGGTGGCGCCATATCAATGTGCGTGTGTGTGTTGTCATTGCTCAGTAAAAATAAAGGCGGATTTTACTCCGTGCATTACTTCGCCGCTCTGTTATGCAAACATATTGCATTAGTGCTAGCAAAAAAAAGCCATATCCGTGAATATGCAAATAGATATTTCAAAATATAAAACAATCCTACAATAGGTGCCACTCTTTATATATCTGTTGCGGAATACTTCTATGTCTGTAATGTGTGTATAGGCTGCATATGCGTTAACACACACGTGCAACGCTTCCCTGCAGTATGCAGGAAGTTTATTCGGTGAACGCTGACTCTAAGATACGACACTGTACACGGAATATAAAATATATTACACTTTGAACCTCCTGCCTTGTGCAATGGTCGGGTCCACTTTCGTTCAGAGCCCTCTTTCTCTCTGATGGGTCATGTGACCTGGGTTGGATTCCCATTGAACGTGGGGTGTGCGTGTGCGTGCAAGCCGGTGGGTGCGTGTGTCGTGCAACTACTTAGTAACACGCGGTTGTCGCGAATGTT
Source organism: Lethenteron reissneri (assembly GCF_015708825.2). NCBI lineage: Eukaryota > Metazoa > Chordata > Hyperoartia > Petromyzontiformes > Petromyzontidae > Lethenteron > Lethenteron reissneri. The sequence continues at coordinate 8,185,597 of NC_083825.1, read as the reverse complement.
GTGGGTAGCGATGCGCTCAACTCCACGCGTTTCGCCGTCTTTTCGAAATATTTACCAATACTCAACCGCGCTTGTGGTGAATTTCCCGTGACGATATTCACTATTAACTCATCCTGGACGGTGTCCATCCAAAGGTTTGGGATACTCTTGACTTTTTGTGCATTGTTGCAAGTGACTTTTTAAGTGAACATTTTTAGGAAGGTTTGTCCACTGAGATAATTGTCTTCGCAATAGTTGCGGTGAAGAGTTTGACATTTTGTTTAAGGTCTACGATGACCATTTCAAGGTGGAATGTTGAATGTTTGAAATAGTTATGCGATTTGTCTAAACGCGACTTTGCCGTGCGCAAAATAATGTTGTTATTCTTGAATGGTCAACTGTATTTGAAATGTCAGATTGCTGTTGCAGATCAATCGAAAGTGAAAATAATTAACTCCTCTTTTAACGATGTTTCGTGTCCAGTTATATATTTTTGGCAACATTTTAATCGTATAGCAATTGCGCTAAGCAGGTGGGCTTTCCTTTGGTCCAAAATTTGCTCGTGATGAGTCTTCCAACTTGCCATGAACATTTCAGGGCAGGTGATAGCTATTACATGGGTATATTAACAGGCCTCAGATCGCTGATGACCATAGTTGACGTCAAAACTATCCATAATATAAGTTTTTCGGTTAGATCGCGTACATGTCAATGTGTCGTTTAACCCGCCGCCACCCAACACAGCAAATTAGCAAGGTTGTCACGTAAACAAAACGTGCCAATTGGTTACAGGTTCAGCACACCGGTCTGTTGGAGAGTAAAACCACAACAACATTTACAATTATAGTGTAGTGTATAGTGTAGTATACTAGTTAATCACTCACCGGTTGTGTGTTGGAGAGTAAAACCCACTACAACATTTACAATTATAGTGTAGTGTATATTATATACTAGTTAATCAATCACCAGTTGTGTGTTGGAGAGTAAAACCCACTACAACATTTACAATTATAGTGTAGTGTATAGTGTAGTATACTAGTTAATCACTCACCGGTTGTGTGTTGGAGAGTAAAACCCACTACAACATTTACAATTATAGTGTAGTTTATAGTGTAGTATACTAGTTAATCACTCACCGGTTGTGTGTTGGAGAGTAAAACCCACTACAACATTTACAATTATAGTGTAGTGTATAGTGTAGTATACTAGTTAATCACTCACCGGTTGTGTGTTGGAGAGTAAACCCACTACAACATTTACAATTATAGTGTAGTGTATAGTGTAGTATACTAGTTAATCACTCACCGGTTGTGTGTTGGAGAGTAAAACCCACTACAACATTTACAATTATAGTGTAGTGTATAGTGTAGTATACTAGTTAATCACTCACCGGTTGTGTGTTGGAGAGTAAAACCCACTACAACATTTACAATTATAGTGTAGTTTATAGTGTAGTATACTAGTTAATCACTCACCGGTTGTGTGCTGGAGAGTAAAACCCACTACAACATTTACAATTATAGTGTAGTGTATATTATATACTAGTTAATCAATCACCAGTTGTGTGTTGGAGAGTATAACCCACAACATTTACAATTCGACTACCGTGTTCACCAGAAATATTGGTCGTGAAAGCCCACGTGTTCAACTCAAATTAAAACTGTTTACACTTTCTACAAATGCTGCCATGTGGCATCTAAATTGCCGATAGTTTGATGGACTATTGGTATTTTTCCTTGTTTGTTTGGACGGCTGTAATTCACGTACAGCAGAGCGTAAATGTTACTTAGATTTTCATCATAATCAGGAATGAGTCATCATCACTTTCTTGGCTATAATCGATGCATACAGCAAAGTTTTCAAACGTTGACGTGTGTTTTAATAGTTGACCGCACAGATTGAACTGTGTTTACATCTTGATGAGTTGGTGATTGTTGTTGGTGGAAACAATGGCAAATTTTGTGCCAATCGGTGTGTGAAAAGCAACATTCACCACCTCGTAAATCTGACCATATCTATAAGGTTTCCATAACGACATTCACATGTTGCATTGTTATATTTTAAAAGCTAATTATCGATAAACACGACTCTGCTGATGAGACACTGTAGGTCAAAACCGGTCCGGACTTTGCTTGCCTTCAATCAATGCTGCTGAAATTATGCACTCCCAGAAGGCCACGTGGTTGATGGGTTGTATAAGAATGTTTTTTTTGTATTCAATTATGTCGATAAGACTAAATTGTCTGCGTATTTATTCTGTTCTGTGCATTTTCTGCAATGACGCTCGGGATTTGTTTTGCTTTATGCACTGCAATGTAATTGTTTGAATGAAAAGGTCTTAAGAAATTAAGGCACATTTTAAGACGTTGAACATCTTGGGTGACGCGGTCAAACTTGAATTGAGTTGTAAAGATTGTCAACCGAAATTACACGGATTCTCCATCGAATTTTAGTTTAAAGTGTATCCTTTTTCATCACGGTCAAGTGTATTTGTTTCATGCTAACACGCTATAGCAGGGAAACCAGTTTCTTATACAGTGCTATTATTGTATCTATATCCACAATTTATAAACGTAAAATGGATTACTATTAAAAATATCGACAGTTTAAAATCCAAACTTTGCAGCTCCGATTAGCACGCTTGACTACATAGGGTACGAAAGATGTTCAACAACATGCATACACATTTTATTCAGAGTGCTTAAGCCCAGCTTGGCAAATACAATGAGGAATGTGACTGGCACGTTTTATTTGAAGGCCCCCGCTTCTTGAAAACGTTTTTCGCACTGTGATTATATTTAATGCGTAATTTTCTTTTATCTTTTGCCTTTTTGTTGCAGGTTCTGAGTTGCCACAGGAACTGATTTATAAGGCCCGGTTGCCCTGCAATGCTCTTTCAATAAAGGAAATAGGTAAGTAATTATTAACAAGCCTTGAACTACGTTCATAAATACAACACCTTTGCTGAGATAACACATTGTGCTTGTTTGTATGGCCCCAGAAACAATAGTCTTCTTGTGTGGACATTTCCTCCCCTCGTGAGTATCACTCAGCTTGGCCTATCTTTTTTTTTGCACCTATGACCACATCTCCCGGACTGGGCCATTACTATCTGTGTCAAATTTCAGAAGCTAAGCAGGTTTCAGCCCGGATAGTATCGTTTCAGTGACCGCCAATGAGCGACCGCCGTGGTTACAAGCGAAAGGGCTATGGGGTGGGCAGAAGAGGGCAATGTGGAAAAATCCCATGATTCTTTACTTACTTGTTCCCACGTTCTCATGTACTCCACCTTCGCCGATATTTACCGATCAGCGTGGTGGAGTATGGTCAAGTAATCCCCACGGACCACAAGGCAACGGGAGAAGAGCTTGCCCAACAGTTGGTCGACAAGGGGCTGCACACGTACACACGCACGTTCTTAGTAAATGTCTGTGTGTCAGGACAGATGTGGTCATCTCACAGTGTGCGATTGTAAGTGGTTGGTTATCGTTCGAGAAGGGTCGTGCATTTTTGTTATTTACGAGACTGAATATACTTCGAAAACTTTTGATGCGTGAGCCAAAAAAATATTGCCATCATCAATCGACATCATCAGGGCCTTCATAACAAAAGAGCACTGTAAGGTAGAAAATACATTTTACTATGATTGTCATTATCTAGCACTCTTATCGCCAAAGGTCAAATGTAAAGGGGCAGCCCTGTAAGCACTCATGCCACTGCTGGCAGAAGGGCCCTTACGAGATGGAGCTCTAGAGACGCCCTCTGAACGCTCATTCACGTTTATTTTTCACGTACATAAAACTAAAAACTGTTTATTATTTTGACCAGGTAAGCCCCACTGATCTATACAGCTCTTTTTCAGAAGCAACCTGGCCACAAAATGTTAGCTCAACGAAGTGGCTCATCACGTGGACATTTATAGCAGCTAAATCCTCTAAACGCACGTTTCTAAATGTGGAGGGAAAAACCGGAGGACACGGAGACCATGGGGAGAACATGCAAACTCCAAATATATCGGTGTCAGGGATGAAATAGAACCTACGACCTGGTGTATGTCAGACAAGGTAGTTAACATCTCGCCACCGCGGCGCCCTGATAGTTTAGTTTTTAAAATCAAAATAGTTTAGTTTCATATGTCGAGGTCCACAGAGCTTGGGCCAAATAACTTATGTCACGGGTTTTGTACCATCTCTAAATAACAGGTTGAGACCATCAATTTTATTTTACTTAGTATAGGTGACTAGGATTTGAACTCAGTTCCTCTGCAGCTCTGGCTCAGTGCTCATCCCCCACCACCACTCATTCTGCTCACTCCATTTCCTTAAATCAAAGCTCACACAGCTGCATCCACATCTCACTGCACGATCAAAAAAAGCGGTGTGGCCTCGCTTTGCATGCATGCACCGCTTGTGTGTTCAACAACCGTTCCGCGGAAGACTTAGTCTGGCTCTCTGAGTCTTAGGCATTTCCATTTAATCCCAAGAATCAGTGAGCCGAACGCTGCCGGCATTCCGCAAACGTCGGCTGCGTCGCCCATTGCGCGTTGGCCTACGCTGATTGACGTCCGTCTCCCTCATGGAGACTACGAGCGGTAGTGCAGCGGCTAGCGCGCTGCGCTACAAACCTGCCGACCCGAGTTCGATTCCCGCTCACGGACAACGCCAGTGATGATTATTTGCACCGGTCCTGGGCCTCCCCTAGGTCGGCTCAGCCCTAAACACCTGGTGCGGTGTGTAAACACCGTCACTAGGGAGACTGAGGCGGCCGGGCGTGGTGCTGGCCACCCACCCCCTCGTGTGCCCTGTCGCTCTTCATAGGCGCTCGCTAACAGCAACTGCCCCGACAGTCTGTTAAATCCGTGTGGGTGGTCTTTGCCTTTGCGTGAGTGTGCGTGAATGCATGAGGTGCGTGCGTCTCATCTAAATTAAGCTGCCTTTTGTCATACCTTCCGAGGACCTCGGGTAAAACTATCCGCCCCGGGTGCCGTTTGGAATAACCGCGGAGTGCTTAAGAGCGCGGAGCTACTTGGCGACACCGCCGGTGACTGCGGACATCGATGGGCCTGGCCTCAGTGTATCCTGAGGCTTGTGTACCCCCCGCATGCTCGCCCCTCACGGCCAGCCATGACGTTGGCATCTAAAGACCTCGCTGGTTCATGTATTTACATGTAACTCTGTTGTTTTGCAAGGGGTGTAACTGTAAATGTCGAGACCATTATTGACTTTGAGGGCCTGTTGGCCTAAGGGGTTTTTTTTGCTGTTGTTTTATTGAGGTAAATTAAATTTATTTTTAAGTTTTATAGATCAGGTTTTTCTTGGGTTTTTATTTTTACTTTTCACTGAGGCAGTGATTTTATTTTCATGTTGTAGATTTTATCATTTTGCAAACACCGCATGCCGGTCAGGATCAACTTAGTTCCATCATGATCGTCACCTTTTCCTCTCGGGTCACTGAAATGACCACCAACTTTGCTATCGCCAATTTGTGGGAAATTGTTCTATGTAAAGGCCATAAGAGAATGAAATTTCCACCAATGGCTCAGAATCCCCTACAGAGATGAGAACAGTCTCATTCTGGTTTGAGCGTGGAGACACGGCATTTCACTTTTGACCATGCTGTAAGTTATAGGCGATGCTGCCGCGATATATTGCTTAGCACACTTGGACTTGCAATGCAGAGACAAGACAGAAGGCCACAGTTAACGCCCACCACAACGTGGTAATTCCCGCTCATCGGTTTGCAAATTCTTCATCGAAAACAAGTAACCTGTTCTTGTTACAATACCCGCATACTGAAGGCGAGATTTATCTTTGAGTAACAGATTGAATGATGTTAATTATAAATGACAATGGATCACCTCAGACTATCAATCTCACTCAATCCAGAGGTCGCCAGTTCAAGTCCGTCCTGCGATATGGCAGTTGAAATAATCGTCAATTCTCTCAAATCCTCCCCACCATTGGCAGAGCCAGTGGTGGGGGGTGGGGTGGCACGTGCCCCCCCAATGATCCGATCGAAATCCCTAATTTTTATCAGATCATTGGGGTTTATTAGTAATAAATCAGCATTTTACGACCCCCAATGCCACTGTGTAGCATATTATTACGTGCCAGGGAGTCTATGAGATGATAGGACAATAGTCTGAGTCCATAATTGGCAATAAGTAACGGCAAAGCAGTTATAAGTGACTTAGAATTGTGCCCAGTTGCGTATACAGTACACGACTTCCCTGAAGGCATTCACCTTCAGCGAGCGCGATGCCGATCACACGCAGTTCGAATTCGACCCTCGATCGATGGCTGCGCCATCGCCGCACACGCGTCGAATAAGAAGCAAGGGACAAGTCCTTACTTACTAACAACTCCTTATTTACTAACAACTCCTTACTTACTAAGAACTCCTTATTTACTAACAACTCCTTACTTACTACCAACTCCTTACTTACTACCAACTCCTCTATAATTTTTCATTGCTGGAGGGGTTGCCCCCCCTACCTGAAAATCCTGGCTCCGCCATTGCTCCCCACCACCTCTGCCCCCCCCCCCCCCCAGCGGTATAAATGGGGTGTACCACAGTTAGTAGATAGGTCACGTTCGGTGGAGTAAAGTGTGGGTAGTGCCACATCTTCCAAGATATCTCGCCAGCATGGAAGAAGAGGCCAAAATACACGCTACAGGGGTCATCCATTTTGGAGCTGCCCCTAGTTGTGGGTGCGAAAGAAGTTCAACATACGTACTGTACACACATGCCCTCTGCCAGCTGTGGCTTGATCAAGCAATTGTAGGGATGCCCCTTTGCCTTTACAGGGCCTCGAACATTAGTGCTGTTTATTGATTCATAAGGAGTCAAACTAAGTTTCTACTCTGCCACCGGACTTAACCTCGGAAGAATGTCACTCACAAAAATGAATGAAGATCCAATGACTTGCCCGCACTACGCTTGGCACTTCGGGCTATGTTTTAACATGCACTGTGTATTTTAGCTCAGCTTCAGCCAAGGGTTGTCTGATAATATGTCAGCTTCCTCAGTTCAACAGAAACACTGTTTATGTTCGTCGCCTGGTTGTGTCTCCATTGCAAGGCTATGATGCAATCTCCTCACTAGATTCGTGCCCGTGTGTTGTGTATTTTGTTAGGAAATGGCCCATAGAATATGTTATTGCGCCGTGTATAATGGAATACAAACACAACGACGCAGTAGCCCTTTGCAGCTTTAATCGTGAGAGTTTTATAGACAGGGCCGCACGGCATTTTGATGGGAAACATGCTAAAACCAAGGGTCTTGTGATGAATATTGGAGCACGACCATGGCTGACCATGTTTGCCATACAAGCAAACTAGGAGACTGTCTCCTGCATTGCTGTTCAACAAATTCTGTAACAACCACGTGCTTTAACAGCTGAACTTAAAACACTCACCACTGTCTATTTATAGCCCTCTATGTGATAATAACTTACAGTCCTTTGTCAGTCCTCCGTTGCTTGATGCTGGCCTCCCCATAGCGTGCCAGTCATTGGTGCTGTTTGACCGTACTTCACAACGCTGTCCGGTGTGGTTCGATGAATGGGGTTGCCCCAGGACCGCGTTCAGATATTACTCGCCACAGACGTTAGCCATGGCAGGGGAATCCATTCAGGTCGCTGGGGTAAAAATGCAACGACAAAAGCTCAAAACATTTGTCAATGACACTAACCCTGACAAGATAAAAAGTCTATAACAGGTGACGTATCGGGCAATATCTGAAACGTGATTTAAATATTTTTAGTTTCTTCCTTTTAGGGTAGTGGCTCTTGTTTGACAGCACACTTCGAGAGGTCATAGAGTTTGCTTCACTCTCGTCACCTGATTATAGACTCTTTAGGGCAGAGTTACTGAATGCGTTGAGTATATTTTGCCGTGACTTTAAAATGGCTCGTTGCACGATGCCATTCACTTTAACTAAAACTATTCTCAACTTGAAATTTATAGCAGCCAAATACTCTAAACGCGTGTTCATTCTAAATGTGGAGCGAAAAACCGGAGGACCCGGAGACAAATCCACGCGACCACGGGGAGAACATGCACACTCCATAATATATTGACATGGGCAGGGTCGACATCGGGATCGAACCCACGACCTCCTGCATACCAGGTGAGGTAGTTACCCCAAGAATTAGGAGATGAGCATCTGTAGGCGTTCTGAGTGAACCGCTGCGCCCAACTGCCTCAGTGAGGGCACGTTGCGAATATTTCCCGTTGACCACCTCATTACCATTCACCCACAAGTTTATCAATCATTTGTTTATCGTAAAAGCCATCTGGCGGAAGGGATGTAGCTTTAAAGGAGGACCGACTCTGATTGTCTGCAGGCGAGTGCCTGTTTTTAAAACGTTCCTTTTCTACCCTTTTACGTCACTTTTAAAACTTTGTATAAAGTCTGTGGATCCAAATGCACATCTTTGTTAACAAAGTTGCTGTGCACAGGCCCAGATGCCCAAAATGCCAAGCGACCAGCAACAAACCGCGCTATCGACACGAAATTCTTTATTTGGGCATGGTTATGAGAACTCGGTAAAAAGAGACTGAGGGATGGAATTCTAAACCCGAGCAGTTGGGGTGAAGAAGCCGAATGAGAAAATGTTGAGACCTGCAGCGTCCTCGTTGAGCACAGTACTTATAAGGTGAAACAGTTTGTCTGGTCTCGACACGAGTGGAGGAATCGGCTCTATTCTTGCATATGATGGCAGCGCGATCGGAAGCTAAGATGCTGATGTCGAGGTCTGCTCGCTGCGAGAGGGCTTCAAGAAAGAGTTTGTGTAGTTTTGCTGTTGTTCTGTTGAAGGAGTGCAGATTGCAGTGGTGTACGAATGTGGCCCAAAGTTTGAGGAATCAATGAGTGAAGTTCACGGGAACAGTGACCATGGTAGTGGCGATAAAAAAAAGTCAAAGGGAGGTGACTGACGTCATAAAATAGTTTGGATTTAAAGTTCGTCACAATTGCACATTCATGTTGTGGATTAACCGTATTAAGACTTGGCAGGACCCTCCTGAAAAAGTCACAAGGCTCTGATTGAGCCAGGCTTTCCCAGGTAAAGAAGCATAATCATAATTATCATTTGAATAATTTGTTTCGAACCAACCAGGGAAAAACACGTGCGCCTTTGGCATTGTTATAGAAGGCTGACAAGTAGCACCTTTTTTCCTCTCTGCCAAATTTATGTGGCTCAATTGCCTCCGGAATTATTTTCCACTAATATATCCAACTCAATGTCACAGTCATGTTTACTGTTAAACCACAATGGGGGGCCATATGTGCGAGACACATTTGAGAGCCGGTGGCCATAACAATAGCAGCTGGGGTCAAATATGAAGATAATTTCAACACGGCTGCCCCGACAGTCTGGTGGGAAAATTTGACAGGGATAAACCACCGAGTGGAATGGTATAGGTGGCGAACAGTAAATTACGCTTCATGAGATCTCCTTTGCCAGTACCAAAATATGAGAATAGGTTTTCCCCCTTTTATCTGGCAACAAAACAGGTGTTAAGTTATTAAAACACCAAACTGAAACCTTTTTACAAGGAATCATGTCTGCATTAACCACAATGCTTGTCAATAAATTGTGCTATTTAAATATTTTAAAACAACGGGAGAGTTGTTATTTTTTTCGGTATATTTTGTTGGTGATGGAAGGCATCCAACCTGGCATAAGATACTACTGGTATTCAGGAATAATAAAAATGTATTTGGTGTGTAATCATACCCATTAGCGCTCACTCTGCAAAAGTGTTTCCTTGATCAAATGAGCTTTCAGATAGTGCTCATCTCAATGCTCACAGCCATTGGTAACTTCCTCGCAGAACGGTACCTATTTTATCACCCCCTGATGGATGATGGGCCGAGTCAATCCTCAAAGCAGGCTCTGAACTCACAACCTTCTAGATTGTGAGCCCACTTGCTCTACCACTGAGCCACCTGCTGGTTAGCTTACAAATCGTTGCAAAGCCCTGACATTAACTGCCAAAATTGCCAAAATTGCCAAAATCACCAGCTAATCAGAATTGCTCTGAAATTGGCACCAGGGGGACAATGTATTCCCCCCAGCCAGTTTAAAGTAATGTATTTCAGCAAGGAAAATGATTAGGTTGTTGAATGACAATTTAATGTTGGACTCCCAAGGGGGGCATCGTTTGCAAGCCCCTATGGTGGCACCAGTTTCTACCGTGGTGAAGACCACCAGACGTGTAGTGCCTTTGTGTACCTGTATACTTACAAATAATAGTCTTGCGCACTTAGAAAATAGTACAAAAAACACAGATAAACCTCCCAATTTTAGCGCTGTAAAGTTTATTGCATATCTGAGATGGAGTTAGTCAGTGTCCGTCAAGACCAACGCTCCAAAGGAGGAACTGGTGGCGTTCACCAAAGCTAGATGCTTTTTTCTCTTTCTCTCTCGCTGATATTGACACTGCATCGGCCGCTCACTTTAGTGCGTGGCTAGGATGGTGGCTTTCTTCTGCTTTGGTGGCATTTACTCATCAGTTACAATTTGGCGCTATGGCTAGGAATTGAACTCGGCTCACTGGCGTCGCTGCGATAATTGTATGCACGTTCGCACATAGACACAAGCGCACGCATATTGGGAAATCCATTGCAACTCAAAGTGGCCGAATTTGATGTGGTGGCTCAAAGGTCAGAGTGCTGAGCTGGCACTGTCGAGATTCTGCGTTCAAATCTAGACAGTTGCCTCGAATTAAACAAGGTTCTCAGGTTAGGCTATTGATAGTCCAATAATCGCAAAAAAAACTTTCTGTAAAATTAGTTTTTGCACTTGAATTTGCTAAATTCCACCTCGAAGAAGTACAAATATCAGATTGACTGATATGCAACTCTGTTGCAGGATGGGTGTGAAAGTGCTAGCCCCACCCAATGTGGATAAGAATCTCAAAAGTAGTTCTGTGATTTATGCTTCTTTAGACCATTCTCTGCTCTGCCATGGCTCTCAATGGACTATTCATCTCTTGAGGTGACCCAAATGTGGATAACAAAATCAGTGAAAAGGAATCAGAAGTGGTTCTGTGATATCCACTTCCACGGGCCATTATCTAACATGGACCGATGCACTGCTCTCGTGAGACTTCCAAATGGGTTATTCTCTTCCTCGTGGCACGGTGCCGATGGCACGATGCGGATAAAGCCGTGGGACAACAGTCGACTGCATCGCTGTGCTTGACAGACAGCAGCAACAGGGTGCCCTGTAAAGTATATTAAGCTAAGCCTTGACGTTTTACGACCTTACAAAGTACACCCCAGTGGAGTTAATCTCTCGTACGTAATTAATGAGCAATGCATTGAGAATACTGTATCTCCAAATAAATTAATGATGTGTGTGTGTGTGTGTATAGAGCACTGCATATCCTGGCAACTCGGGTTCAATTGTGACCACGTGCATCATGAGTGGAAATTGGTATTCTAACCTTGTTAACTCAGCCTACGTTAAATACCTGTGAAGGAAGTTTGCGCCATAGCAATGAAGAATCAAAGGGGCCAGGGTTTTTATTTTGTCTATATAAACATATCGGTTCATTTATACTCAAGCTGTTCTGGGGCGGAGCAGTAGCAGAGTGGTGAGCGCATCGCGCTGTGAACCTGGCGATCTGAGATTGATTCCTGGTCACAGCTAACATCAGTGGTGATATCTGAACTGGTCATGAACTAATTTCCTCCCCCCTTAACTAACCTGTATGGTGAAGTATGGCTTTTGACCAATACCTTCATCCAGCAGTGGCTTAACAAAGGTCTGAAATTATTATAAATGTTACCTAAATTGATCGATTGCATTAGGTGATGCACGTGTAAAATTAGTTCACAATTTTTTGTCTTTATATGTTTAAAAAAAAGTTTTACTCAGCTGTGTTTAAAACAGGCCAGGTGGCAGTATGGTTAAAGTTCAAATCCTGTTTGGGCTCAACTTAGCTCTTCAAGCTTACAAGGGTCTCTGTAATAAGTGCCACTTTATTTTTCCCTATGGAGTGACTTTCCCCCCACCATAGGAATGTGGAATTTCCACCACTGGCTCAAGGCCACGAACTGAGATGGGCATCACTTAGGGATACAAATATTTGCGCAACTGAAGCCGATTCCTACGCTCGCGATACCGGGCGGTGACGGCACATGTCTGCAATCCGGCACCGTGGAAGCAGGCGAAGTTTGGTGGCGTCCGAGAAATGTCGTTAAACTCCCTTCTTCCCACAGGCTTCGAGAAGCCCATCTCATTATGGTGGCGGGATGTTAACTACCTCGCCTTGTATACACGAGGTCGTGGATTCTATCCCGACCCTGACGCCTGTATATTTGGAGTTTGCATGTTCTCCCTGTGGTGGCGTGGATTTGTCTCCGGGTCCTCCAGTTTTTCCCTCCCCATTTAGAAACATGCATTTAGAGTGTTTGGCTGCTGTGCTGTAAATTTCCACAAAGTAATAAGCCACTTCGTTGAGCTATCATTTGTGGCCAGGACACTTCTGTAAAATAACTATATAGCTTAGTGGGCCTTACCTGGTAAAATTAAAAAAGTTACAAATAGTTTAAATACCCTGGCATGCCTGGAGAAGGCAGTCGAGAAAAAATATGAACTCCACCTGTTCCTTCTGGATGGGATAGTGTGTTTCCCCCTCGCACCTGTGGGTATTTGCCGGGTGCTCCGGTTTCCTCCCACATGTATTAATTGGTTGATAACGCCTTAATATATAGAGGACGACAGAGCCGGGGCAATTGTTGGTGCGGGTTCATTGCGTGGCTGCCTTCCCGCTTGCCTCCTCGCTCCTCTGAATCGTTCCCTTTTTGCGAGAGCGAGCGAGCGAGCGAATGCTGTAAGCATCAAAAGTTCAAATTATTATTGAATCACGGGACTCTTCGTTCGGGTTCATGTAGACCCTACGGCCACTGTGGATTCTACGTGAAACACAATGGCAGAAGAAAAAAATCATCAACAATTGAGGAATTTGATTGTTCGCTCAGAATTGTAACAATTCAGTTGAATGGTGGCCCATGTGAATGCTTTGGCGCATATGTAACGCGAGAAGGGAACGCCTCTTTGTTGCTAATACCTGAAGTTGCGATATAATTGAGGTTTGCTATGTTCTGGACGTGAACAGTGGGTATATGTTTTGTTCACTCTCAATAAGAAAAACTTGAGAAAATATAACAACAGTGAACTGTTTACAGCTCCCTGTCAATCCACCGCTGGGTGAAGAATGTCTTCCAACTGCATGTCCGTCGTGATGTTTGACCATTGGCTCAGTGTGGGTTGACGAATGTTGGGCTCAGATTCAGTTTGGATATCACTCGTCACTCTGTGTTGGCCATGGCTCGGAATATTAGCTGAGGTCAGTGGGTTCACGGTGAAGTGTGCCTACTACCACTGTGCAACTGCCCCCTCCCCCACCCCCTCGTGTTATACACCTCACTGTGGGACCTTTGTCTGCTTTCATATGCAAGTTTGAGTCAAGTAAGTAAATAAATAAAACGTCATCAAAGTGGGCATACATCATTATACATCGGATTGCAAACGCACGTAAAGCAATCTAATGTTCTGCAGTCACCGACAATTAGGTCCTGATGTGGGGTGGAGTAAACATTCTATCTAGAGTACAGGTTTAAGCTACGGCAATCAGAACATGTTGCACAATTAAGGTATGGTGTCATTGTTTACGTGGTTGCTGTGACTATGACCACGATTCCGACCACAGAGAGCACAACGTGTCATCGGGAGGGCACGTCGGCCAATAGAGAGAGGGGTTCAAGGTTCCGAGGAGAAAACAGATGTTGCTTGTGATGCGTGTACTGCCTGGTGGTGTATAGCATGCCCACATACAATCTAAACAGCCAGCGTGACCACATAACTCCAGTTGTTCCCTATAAACACAATTTTCATGGAATTCTTGACATTTTTTTTTACATTTGTGTCAATTTGATTTTTTGTCAGTCCCTTATAAGCCACGTAGGATCCACGTCATAGAAAGTAAATAAAGACTGTTAAGAAACGTTTAGTAGGCCTTGGCAGGACACGTCATAAAAAGCTACGGGTGAGATTAAGTGATGGGTTGGTAGCTGAATGTGTTAATGCATCAGAGGACAGCCGCCACAGAGATGGAGTGATGGCAAGACCATGAGAGATGGCTATCTATCATGTGGGGAGACCTCCATCCAACAGTGCATAGACCATGGCTGATGATGATAATTTTTTACCTACGTGACTTTACCGAAAAAACCTAAGAATATGAATCCTTGCAGTCACGAAAGCTAGAATTAATGTTATCATAGAGTTATTTCTGTGTTTACACTTTGTGTGGGTGTTCGTCATGATTTGCGTCTTATAAAGCAGTAGGCTAACCAATCAAGAGAGAATGTAAATTCAAGACCCAGGATCAACTCAGATCCTCGGTCATCATCATCATCGTGAAAATCATCCCTATGCAAGTTCAAAACAACAAGTGGAACTGTGTGTCTGTATATGTGTCTCTGTGTCGGTATTTTGTCTCTCTCTAAAATTTAGCAATCTTTGGAAGAACGTAATCAACCAGGTAGGGTGTTGACTGTTGTATTAGCCGACTCTCTGTGTTGTATTGCATTATATTTCTAAGTTTACTAGGTTTGTTTTCTCTTTCATTTGTACCTGATGATGATTGCTTGTGTTGCAATCGAAACGTCGTATGCTATTATTTAATTTATTTTTTATTTCTACGTGACTTTACCGAAAGAACCAAAAAAATAATTCCTGCAGTCACGAAAGCTCCAAATCAAGTTTGAACAAGTGGAACAACCCTCTCTCTGTCTTGGAAATCAGCAGCGGTAGTTCTATCGTGAGATGAAGCCCCTCCATACGAATGAGGAATTTCCACGTAAAATTAGAGACAGGCCATCATCCATCTCGGCCTTCCACGTGAATATTAAACTTCAGCGTTTGGTTAAGCAGGCAAACTGTGGACTGCATAATTATTGAAGAATGTGAGTTTTTTGTTAATTGTGCTTGTGTGTGCTCCACTGCCAATGCGGCGTCACAAAATAATGTGTTAAACCGTGAATGGATTTTGTTCATCTGGGCTAATATTTTAACAGGCTTGATTCTGCTGATGAGACCTAGAAATTCAAAACCGGTCGAGATATTTCCACTGGTCCGGTATGCCCTTGAGCAGGGAGAATAACTCTATAGTTTATTTTGACTGATATATTATGACCCCTGCGTCAGCCCATAATGCATTTCTGGAATTTACACGATTGGCTCAAGACCTCAAATGGTAATGAGTGGAGCCCAATATTTGTTTGAGCATTGAGACTCTGCGACTTTTGACTTGAATTAACATAAACGTCGTTGCCCCCCCCCCCCCCATAGTCTAACCTGGAAAAAAGAAAGTAACCATTGTATTCATCACTCTGCATATAGACATATGTATTGATCACTGTGTATATAGACCGGTGTATTGATCAGTGCGCATATAGACCTATTTATTGATCACGGTGCATATAGGCCTATGGAGGTAATACTGCATTATGATATGGCAGCTTTGTTTCTCAGAATATAAAA
The DNA here is from genome assembly GCF_015708825.2 of Lethenteron reissneri. NCBI lineage: Eukaryota > Metazoa > Chordata > Hyperoartia > Petromyzontiformes > Petromyzontidae > Lethenteron > Lethenteron reissneri. The sequence continues at coordinate 8,170,056 of NC_083825.1, read as the reverse complement.
GGGCACTGTTTACAGACAAGGTCGTAAGTCTAATGAATGAGCTAACTGTACACATACCAGAATTAAATCATTAACTTTGCAACATCGTTGCTTCAGTATGATGTCAATGTATGAAATCATTAACCTTGAAAAAAAAAATGGAATGTGCATTTGCGCGTGAACGTGCATACAATTAGCGCAACGATGCCAGTGAGCCGAGTTCAATTCCTAGCCATAGCTCAAAACTGTATCTGATGAATCTCGACTTAAAGCTTTCGTGACTGCAGGAATTCATATTCTTTGGGTCTTTCTGTAAATTCACGTAGATATGTTCAAGAACCTATCAAGAACCTATCTCCGTAGATTAGGTTCAAGAACCTATCTCCGTCACCTATCTACGTGACTTTACCGAAAGACCCAAAGAACATGTAACTGATGAGTAAACGCCACCGAAGCAGAATAAAGCCCCCATCCTTGCTACACAGTGTCAATATCAGCAACAGAGAGAGAGACAAAAGCATCTAGGTGGCACTGCACACTGTGCTAACAGATCGTTTAGGTTCCATTAGGGTCTCAGTGTCACTTGGTGTTTTGGCATTTTATGCCAGTGCGCTTGGGAGGATAATGTTCATTTTAGTTCTGATGTGCAACTGGCATTGGTCTTACAGAGTCAAGCCCCATTCCATATCTCACTTCAAGGACGTAGACACTTTCCCGTGGGGAGACAGCCATAGAAAGACATTTCATCAAAGTTCTCCCAAGAGCTTGTGCCCGTAAGTTTTAATTTTTTATCTTAGAAATATATGCCGACAATTTTGGCTTGATCATCCTCAATGTACTGTAAGTATAAACTCCCACTTCATACACTGCAGATAAATCATTCAAGCGACATTTTTTTTCTGTTTAAAATTTTCACTCTGCTTGTATTGTGTTTTTTTATTATCAGATATTCGTTTTTGTCCCAGGTCTCTCTTGATAAAGAGGATTTTGATCTAACTCGGCCCTCAGCTGGTCATAAAGGTCATCTATCTAGCATTCAATCACCCACTATTACCTCCAATATATATAAAAACACACACCCAGAGTATATCACTCAATTCACACTCTATCTTACAATTGTATTTATATCTAGACAAGTTATGATTCACTTCTCACATGATGCAGTGAATTTTCACAATTTGGAGTGTGAATCTTAATTCAATAATCGATTGTGTTTTTGTCAGTGTGCTGTGTAGCACCTCCGAGTGGCTATGGCGTTCCCTTTAATAAATTACATACAACGTGTAGAAATCAAACTTAATCAAGCGTTGCACGCACAGTTATCGTACGTGTGTTGTGAAATATAGAATCGATTTGAGCTGATCAATTGATGCATTGGGACATGCCTAGTTGCATCGTCATCACTGGGTACAAGAGAAAAAGGTGCAGTAGCTGACGTAAATTGTAAAGAAGTGTCCATTCAGTGTTAAAGCGGGAAATGCAAAAATATGTACATTATTATTTTCATTTATGGACTACTTTGAAAATTAACATTACACATCTGTAACGCGCACCGTCTGTGTAGATTGAGCCTGCCTCACGTGAGAGGGGCATTGATCCTGATGTGTAAAGTGAAATTAACTTAAGAGAGGCCTTTGGATTAGATCGCGTAAATATAAATGTATCCATAATGTGTCATTAAACCCGCCACCACCCGACGCAGCCAATTAGTAAGGTTTGTCACGTAATCAAAACATGCCTATTCGTTACTAGTTCAGTACACCGGTGTGTTGGAGAGTAAACCCACAACATGTATGACGTTTCGCCGGTAATTACAACCAGTATCATCAAGCGACAGCCAGAGTTTCGTGATAAACTGGAATAAACCTAATTCTCTTTTCTCACCAAAACATAAAATCTTGACAGCATTATCACCGTCGCCAACGTTGTTACTACCATTGCCGTGCCACACGCAAATTATGTCACGCTTGTAAAAAAATATCTGCGCTTTAACAAATGCATTCTTGGCCAGTGTTGGTAGCAAACGGTCCTAAAGTTAGTAACCATGCCCTTAGCTCTATTAACCTGAGCTTTAGCCCGCTTAGCCGTAAAGCCAGCCGAAGAACAAGCCGTTTTGTCTGTCGTGGAAATTAATTCAGCGGCGCGTTACCGTTAGGCCGTCTCCGTGAGTGCATTGCCTTCGTGCAGGCAATCGGATCCCCGCTCTAAACCAGACACCCATTATGGTGGCTGGCACATGGGGCAGAGCCGAAACAAAACACGGCCCGCACACTTTGAAACTTTTATGAGCTGTGTCCTGTTTCAGGAGGTCATAAAATGTGCATGCGGGGACCTACAATGATTTCAGGTTGCGCATTTCAGAATGTGCACTTCCGAATACTGGGCAGCAATGTGTTGCATCCGAGCCTGGTCAATTCCTGTTTTATTTATCGAATTCTCTTTCGGTGTCCGTCTCTCGCTTTTGTTCTTTTTTTCAACTCCGTGCGCCAGTCCTTGAATGCCTTGCGCCGAATGAGACCCATTCCACGTGCGTTGACCTTCCAGTGTCTGGTCAGCGAAGGGCAGACTGTGACCATCACAGCCGTGTGACAAGGCGCAAACACACAAAACTCGTCCTTCGGTCGCCCGCCGTATCCCTCTTCACTCCTCGTCAGCAGCGCGACTCGCGACCTCCTCTCTTTGCACCAAGGAGCAGGATCGTCACCGCCGGTCGTCATTTCCCTCTATGTCAGCCCCATGTCGCACGCTTCGCTCCGTCCTCCTTGCGCTGCAGCTCACGGTAGAACCCTCCACAGCAGCGACATTCACAACCTTCTCCTCTCTACATCGAGGGCCAGGGCCATCATCATCTGTCGGGATTTCTCTGTGGAAATTTCCTCCATCTGAAATGCGGCCATCATCGTCGTCGTCATCGTCGTCCCTGCGTTCAATCAACACCGACTTTTCAGGGCCACTTTAAAGTCCCCAACTCCTCTGTTGCCTGGCTTTCAAGCGACGCCGACCTTGGCTCCGCACCTCGGATTCACTGTCATTCATGTCGGTGAAAACGTTGTGTGCCTATTATGTTTCATTTTATTGCATGTGTTTGCTTTGAACTTCTTTCGCACCATATATAGCCAACCGTGCTAATCGGAGTAATCAGAGTAATATTGCATTAATGTATTATAAAGTATGTCTACCGAAGCGACGGAGCGATTAAATCAGCTTGTTTACAGGCGCTCGATGGATTGTTACATCGCAGAATCGGAAACCTTCAATCAGCAGTGGATTGACCATGGTTAATTCTGATGATGATGATGATGATTATACCATCATTTATACAATTGTACGCGAAATGCAGGAAATGGATCCTAACTGTTGCATTTAAATGTTACTAAGCAAGCTACCATAGCAACGTAATGAATCGGGAAAACTCAAAATTCATTTTTAAACACATTTTTAAAATTCAAATATTCACGTCTCAATCCAAGCTAGAGAATCACTACTGTGTGGAATATGAATTAGTCCATGAAGCATTCCTTCAATCCCTTGGCCAATTTGCATAGACCGTGCCTTTGTTCATGCCTCGATATTGCTGTGTTCACGGTCATAGACACGGTTGCATTGGTAATTGAAGGCAAGAAATCAAGAGGTGGTTTTTGTTCAGTGTGGTTGGTGTGCGCTACACAGCACCGTGTTTGAATTCACCGCGCTGGTGAGTGCAGCTTGGGGAATGGGTTGGGTGCTCAGCACCAGTTCAGGTATCACTTGCTACCGATGTTAGCCATGGCTGGGAATCAAACTGAGGTCAGCCGATTTTAAATTTCGATTTAAAGCTTTCGTGACTGCAGAGATTCATATTCTTGGTTCTTTCGGTAAAGTCACGTAGAAGGGAAATAATAATAAATAAATAACTCCGCTTTCTTTAAAATATATATTCCTGTGGTTTTCACACCTGATGATGATTGCTTGTGTTGCAATCTAAACGTCGTGAAAATGTAATTGTTTTTATTATTTTATTATTTCCCTTCTACGTGACTTTACCGAAAGAACCAAGAATATGAGGTCAGCCGGTTCGTAGTACCGGTGCACTAAAACCCACTGCACTACTGCCACAGTACACTAATACAGTACTTCCTAACACAATAATAGAGTTGTATTTACCAGTGTGGTGAAATATAGTCAAACCACCCCCATACACAGCATGGGAGCCATTCATCCAGCAGTGGATTGATGACGGGCTAAAATTTAGGGGGGGGGGGCTTTTTGTATTACCCATGAAAAGTGACGATGTACGTACGTATGTTGAACTTCTTTCGCACCGTACGTAGCCAACCTGCCCTCGTCAGAGGTGCGGTAATCTGTGCGTTCACACGCTATTAATATAGCATTCTTCGAAAAGTCTTCCCCACCCTTCACACCTACGTATTCGAAGTCGTGACACAAAAAAAAGGATTTTTTTCTTCTCTATGCACCAGTAAATGACATGCCGATGAACAGGTTTTTTTTATTATACAGCACTCAATGTCTTTTTCTGCCGCTCCTACTCAGAAGCCAATGTGCAATGCTCACCATTTATTTTCGTTCTTTGCGAATTGTAGCCGGGTATAGCGTGATTGGTCAAAGGTCTGGCTTTCAAGTAGATTCCATTCTGTTGATGATGATGACGACGACGATGTTGGGAGGCCAGGGGTTTGGCATTGCAGTACTCAGCGATGAAGTGTACGGCATCGAATTTGTGAGTAAGCATCTTTGCTTAACCTTATTTGAGGATGGAATGTTTGAGCAGCTACTCCTTCTGAACAAGCCACGTCCTTGTCGAACTAACAAATCTATAAAGACAAATTGAAGGCTTGGATTCCTAAAGGCACTGCTCTTGCTTCTGAGGGGGCAAGACTGTTGGTTTTGCATTGCTGTTCGTATTTATTTTTCTTCTTTATCTTAAAGGTATCATGGAAAATATAGTGGGTCTGTTTGGAGGAGGGTAGTGCTGTCGAGTGGTCCTTAGGGCTTCTGCGATTAGTTTGTATAATCCCTGTAGTTGCAGCTAATGTTAGAGCATCTGTGATCATTTACGATTACAGAATCATCAAGTTATGTATTCTCACTCAGGAGAAATAATATTATCTTTTGTGCCCAGACCTATCCATCTGCATGCCGCTCCCCTGCAACCTCATAAAATAAGCCGTGTCTCTGAAAATAAGCCAACCGATTCGGGTCCACGTTTGGCAATTACATTGGCAATTTTTCTATTGGGCGTATGTAAAGTTCATTGCAGGCAACGCTTGAGCATTTTACTCTGCTTGCATCGCAGAAATAAGACTAAAAGTACTTTCTTGGCATAAAATATACACAGCAGACGACCGTCGCAAAAACAACCCAAGAGAAAATTGTATTAAATCGACACGGGAGGAAATTTGCTCGCTGACTAATTTCAACGGCACTCCGTCTAATATTAGCTCCTCCCATTCAGAACTTTCGGGAGAAGAATGTTTGGATCACGGTTCTATTTTCTTCTGGCTTCTGTTTAGATTGCGGACGTCAATGGGGCGTGTTTGACGCACGCGGCTACCACCCCCTGTTGCTCATCCTGACCATAGTCACCCCGTGTTACTGTTTTCCTCTAATAACTACGTGGCCCAAATAGCCCCGTGTAAGCCTCACCCGATTTCGTTAACCATCCAGCGACGGGAGAAATACGTTGCATTACCACCGCGTACGTTTTTTTTGCGGTCGCTTGTACCATTTGTACCTCTTGTATCTCAAGGTGTTCTGCGCTGCGTCCGGCGTTTCGCTGCGCGTTGCCGAGAGCCTCTCGCGGCACGTGGAGCGAAACGTCGGACATCGTCCCGAAACAACCACGCGGTCCAACTCAGAAGGAAGGAACAAAAGTGACATCGGAGAGCTGGGCCATGCTGGGAACGTTGTTGCGCGGTTGCGTCGCTCCGTTATTTATTTTCTCGTGCTTTTATTTGGAAGCACGGCAACACAACAAAAAATGATGAAGAAAAAACCGGCTGGAAAAACCGATGCCTTTTATACGTGGGGTGGGGATGTAATTTTCCCATAACCCGCTGGCTGCCACAACTCTGAGCACTCAATCATCGGGCGCTTAAATTAGCGTCGCTGGGAGGGGTAGGGCGACATTTTTTAAGCAGCATGACCCAACCGGGTGGGACAGCTTAAAGCTGAACTCCGTGTCAAACGTCTCACAATAATTGAAGTCCTCAGCCATCACCGCACGTGGGTATAGCAACATAAAATTACAGTGTGTATGGTGCGCATTAGCGGAGACCCATCAGAACATTCGACTGAGAGTAAAAAATATATACACACACCATTTATCTACTTTAAAATCTTAGGTTTTGGGACATGCCGCCTGAACTTACCGATAAACGAGGAAAGAGGTAAGTGCTAAAACTACTCTGGTGCGATATCTGCTGCTGTTTTGCTTGAGCGTTAAGGTAGGGGTGCCACGGTGGCGAGATGTTAACTCTCTTGCCTGGTATACAGGAAGTCGTGGATTATATCCTCACCCTTACGCCTGCATATTTGGAGTTTGCATGTTCTCCCTGTGGTCACGTGGATTTTTCTCCGGTTTTTCACTTCACAATTTAGAAACATGCATTCAGTGTGTTTGGCTGCCGCTGTAAATGTCCACATAGTGATAAGCCACTTCGTTGAGCTATCATTTGTGGCCAGGCCGCTTCTGAAAAAGATAGCCCAGTGGGCCTTACCTGGTAAAATAAAACAAATACTCTATAGTTTCTAAGTTAACTCTTTGTCCCAAACTTGAAGTGAATCTGGCTAAATGACCACTTACCACTAGAATGCCTTAATGAGAGCAGAGCAAGTGACCTCTTCAGTTTTGGCTTTAATTTACTTCGTGCGAACGGAGTCCACGAGTCGACGTGAGCTGTGAAGCGGAACTTCGTACATTAATATAATGTGTGGAGCGACGCCAGTTTTGGGTCTGTGTCAAAAAAACACTGCAATATTTTATCGCAAAGAGTCTGCGCTTATTAATAAACATGTGGTCTAGGATGATCCTAACATCTATCAGTACAAATAAAAATACATATCAAATCCTAACATCTATCAGTACAAATAAAAATACATATCAAATCCTGGACTCCACAATTGGGAAGTCTAATATATAATATTTACAATTAACAAAAAATTGAGATTGAATTATACAGTTCTGACTTCACAATTATCATGGGTAATTTTCACGAGATGAGTGAAAACAAGAATTTTGAGCCTTTGCCACCTGATTTCTGTGCTCTGAGACAGGTTGTTTATGCTGTGGACGCATCTAGAATCTAACTTATTGTCGTTGGCATCGGTCACGGTCATTGAGCAGTGCGTGTCTCGAGTCCCCGTGATGCTTCACGTCACAACGGGCTATCAGGGGTAACGTCTTTAAAGTTCGCTACCGGTTTGTGTACTTCTGCGCTGGGCTCCTGTTCCATAAAAAGCATCGGCAAAGCCCAAAATATCCTTCATTGGGGATTATAAAGCATGGAAAGGCACGAGGGAGGGAAGAAGGGACATGGCGATTCCGTCTCTGTAACATCGCAAGGAACAGCGGCTTCTGCTCATTGTCCGAGTGCTCAGACGTGTAGATTTCCATGCCCTTGTCGACGCTTCATAAACATTGGTCTTCTCGCGGACCTGTGAGGGCAGTGTCTTGTTCTTTGTGGCCTCAACAGGGTGAGATATCTTAATTTACTAAACTACACTTTTTTATATTTTACCAGGTAAGGCCCACTGAGCTACGTTGCTATTTTTTTCAAAAGCGACATGGCCGCAAATGATAGCTCAACGAAGTGGCTTATCCCGTGGAAATTTATAGCAGCCAAAGACTCTAAACGCGTGATGTTGAGTCTAAATGTGGAGGGAAAAACTGGATGACCCGGAGAGAAAAATACATGCGACCACAAGGAGAACATGCGAATTACAAATATACAGCAGGCGTCAGGGTCGAGATCGAACCCGCGACCTTCTGCATACCAGGCGAGGGAGTTAACATCTCGCCACCGCATCTTGTGTTGTTGAAACACGTGCCATTTACATTCATGTTGACAACATTTCGAGCCCAGTTTTCTCCAGGGCTGCCATGTGGTTACACCTTCTTGGCTATGTACTGTGCCACGTGTAAATGACACCTTTGGATAAACTTCCCCCTGCCCTGGTAATGTATAATTTCCATCGCTGGCTCCGGGGCCACCAACGGGCAATTACGTCGTCTAAGCGATCTATCGTTGGAACAGGTGGGGGGGGGGGGACACTTTGACTTGACTTTGAAATGGCACAGCTGGATGCACTTTTTTTTTAAAGGGGAGTGGAAAGATTTTCAGACCTGTCCACTTGACGCCCCACTGCCTTGGCTGCTCATATTCCACTCGACGGGCCAGGGTTGGGAAGTGGGGGGGCGCGGGGTATCGCTGGAGGTGCCATGCCGTTGCAAAACACCGCGATACCCTTGTGCCTTCTAGATTTGAAGTTTTCGTGACTGCAAGGATCCATACTTTTTTGGTTTTTTTCTGTAAAGTCAAAATTGTTCACTACAGCAATTTTGCTGTGGCGGTTCCACCTGAAGACGGAGGCTTGTGTTGCTTCCGAAACGTCGTGATTTAATTTAGTTGTTTTCATTTTAATTTATTTTATTTTATTTTTTTACCTACGTGACTTTACCGAAAAAAACAAAAAGTATGGATACCCTTGTGCTTTCGAGAGTAAACTAACGGAGACTTGTTGGGCCTCGGCTTTGCTGCCAAACGGAGAGCGCCACGCGTGAGTGTCAACCGGGTTGAATTTGGCCGAAAGCCTCCCCCCCCCACTCCCGCGGGCGACTCCGGAACGGAGCGACAGAACGAGAGAGGACGCGCTAATCCGGAACGCCGGCGGGGGAATGTCACATGGCCCCCATCTTGTTTACATGATCCCCTCCAAGTGTACAGCGCCGGTTTATTTCCGTCGCTCCCGAAATGCGTCCGCGGTCCAGTCTGATGGATTACTCGTCGCTTTTTACGGAGCGTCTGTCCCCGTTCACAAAATAAACACGAGTTTCCAGCCGCCCCCGGCGTTCCGGCGAGGCGACGTAAGGTCGAACGCGCGCCAGCGCGTGCGAGACGTCGCTTTCTTTTTTTTTAGGACGTCTCTAACTGCTCCATGACGCCTGTTGCACGCTGACAGCTATGTTGTTGGCCTTCAACTGCCACCTTGAGCCATAAATGTGACACGTGATGATGGACCAGCAAGTGCCTTTGTGTTAATTTTGGACACCTGAGCAGGATAATGGTTGGGGGGGGGGGCATTAGCCTCTGGAGAACAAAGTTCGGACCTTCATTTCGTCTCCCCTGAGAGTCGCAACTGTTTACAGCTACACTCATTACGAACGTTAAGGACACCGTTCATAATTCCGATCTCGCATCTACTGCCTTGCTCATGACAATACGTTTACGCACGTGAATCTACTTCACGCGCCCTTCGGCATGGAGGTTGTTAAGCTTGATGGAGTCTCGGCGGTCACATGCAGGAAAGAGTTGCTTGGCATATCATAGGGACAGTTATTTTACATGCGGGAGAAAACCAGTCTGCTTGCTGCGGTCCCTTGGCCTTTCTCAGCCATTGGGGCATGGCTGTTTTCCTTCACCGATAATCTGCCTGCAATGTCTCTCCACCTATCTCTGTTCCGTATAGTTGCATCCATCAACTGAGACGGCTTCCATCCCGTCCGTTGTTTGAAGTCTGTCACCCAATCAGATCCTGTTGTGGGCCTCTTCCTCGAGCCCCTTCCAATGTGCCCTCCCGTCACCCTCCTTTGCAGCCAGTCACTGTTCGCCCTGGTCACGTGTCTGAAGAAAACCCACGCGCAGAGAGAGAAACACACAAACTGTACATGGTAGCTTGGTCAGAAACCTACTTTCTGTGTGGCCACCCACAGACATCGCCTGGTTGCCCCTGCACGTGTCTTCAGGCACGTGGTGGTTCCATCATTCCGTGATCCACCAACACCCACGTGAATTGCAGGCAACTGTCATGTCTATGCAAGCCATGATATAATGAGTAGGGGTTGGACTATTAGGCAAGTCTTTGCGGAGAACTCTGGAAATGCGTTCAGACAGCCACCGATCATTGTTACACATCTTGTCATTGATATGCCGCTCTGCCTTCTGATGGCAAAATCCCATAGGACTTCCCAGAAGTTCCAGGGGAACTCTAAAGCAATGTTGACTTTCATGATGAAATTTAATCTAGAGTCAACTTTATAAATGAGGGTCGATGCTCATGACAAACGCTTTCCATATTTCTTTATTTCCAGCATCTTTGAGGGAGAGTCCCGTCCAAAGTTTCGGATTGTTTCACCAACTGATCCTATGCCTGTCACTGACCTTCTTATGATGTGTCCTATATATGCCACCTTGCTTCTGAATAAGATCTCTTAGTTAATTCCTGCTTTTCGACTTAAAGCTTTCGTGACTGCAGGGATTCATCTTCTTGGTTCTTTCGGTAAAGTCACGTAGAAGGGAAATAATAAAATAATAAAAATAAAACATAATAAAATTATTCTCACGACGTTTCGGCCACAACGCAAGCAGCCGTCTTCAGGTGGAGAACAGGTGGAGAACAGGTGGAGAACAGGTCTGTCGACAGACCTGTTCTCCACCTGAAGACGGCTGCTTGCGTTGTGGCCGAAACGTCGTGAGAATTATTTAATGTTTTATTGTTATTCTTTTATTATTTTCCTTCTACGTGACTTTACCGAAAGAACCACGAAGATAATTCCTGCTTGTAGGCATTTCTCCCACTCCCAGCACATCTCCACTCTTCTTCTCATTGTACCAGATTTCTCTTGCCATTTTCCCGTTACGCGACTTGTCAAATGCATTTGTTTTTTCATCTCAATTATCCAGGCAGTTAGGTCTACACAAAGCCTTCAATGAGAATCTTCTTGAGAATTCCTAAGGTTTAAGTGTTACTTTTTAATTGTGTTCCCAACACTGATATGCGGTGGCAGGCGTACACCTGTAACTTAACAACTGAGAATTTGGGGTCAGTGGATCACAGTGATGAAAATCAACTCCAGGAGGACTTCTCTCCATGGTAATGTGGGGAACCATATCACGTATCCCATAATCCACAAATTTACTCCATAATCCGAAAATGTTCACAAAATTTAAAGGATAGAGCCACAAATAATAGAAGCTCCTTGCAGTTCCCATGGAGAAGAGGAGTCACTGGTAATAGGTTCTCGGATAAAAGGAGTTATGTATATCTAGAGAAATGAGGTACCAAGTAGGTGAAATAACAGAAAGTAGGCCTAGTATAGGCTTTTATTGTGTATGTGTGGAGTTTGAGTGCTATCCTCCTGCATGCACAGATGTTCTAAGTCTTTCCAAAAAATTAAATTGGTCCAATCACTTATTTTAGCTCACTTGCTCTGCTAACTATACACCCCAGTCTAACGGCCCTCTCTGTCCTACACGTGCCACGTGTGAGTCACTGTCCTGTGCCCATGTGATGAAAAAAAACGCCTGCATGATGACACACGCGCACGTTTCGGTGCAATTACCAGCGTCTACGATTATACCGCGAGTTTGCAGTGTGCGCGCGGCTAGCACGTGCCCGTGTACACGTGGCACGGCTATTCTTAGTGAGCTATTTGCAACAAGGAAGCACATTTATCGTGAATTATTTGGCCCTTGCTGTCTCATAGTCTGTTCATGCTGCATTGTTTCATTTGGACTGCGTTGCCACGCCGCTAACTACAAATAGTTGGCTTAACTGCGCATGGTTTAATTTTCGATTTAAACCTTTCGTGACTGCAGGGATTCATCTTCTTGGTTCTTTCGGTAAAGTCACGTAGAATGGAAATAATAAAATAATAAAACAAAACATTATAAAATAATTCTCACAACGTCTTATCGACAGACCTGCTCTCCACCTGAGGACGGCTGCTTGCGTTGTGGCCGAAACGTCGTGAGAATTATTTTATTATGTTTTATTTTTATTATTTTATTATTTCCATTCTACGTGACTTTACCGAAAGAACCAAGAAGATGCGCATGGTTTGCCGATGACCAAATCACCCTGAAGTGCGCCCGATCCGATCGGATCTTGGAAGCTAAGCCTGGTTGTTGAGCATGGTTGGTAATTGGATGGGTGATCACCACCAGGGATTGGCAGGTGTTGTGGGTGCGGGGCTGCACGGTGGCCAGGAGATGGTGGCAGCATTTGAGTGTTACCCCTCGTATGCTTGGGTCTTCTTCGGGTTCTCGGATTTCCTCCCACGTTCAATCAAGACACTCATTCATGAAATTGAACGTCCCCAATGCAGGACCCTCATGGAAAAAAAAAAGTCTTGAGATTCTGTGACGCTTTCCTGGGTAAATAACTGACATTAGTTGAGTTAAATGTTTAACGTTTAAAAGCCCTTCATTAATCCGCTGCTGGATGAAAACTCCCCAAGCCATGCCAGTCATGGGGTTGTTTAACCATACTTCGCCATGCTGTAATGACATCATTATTATTTTTAGATAAAACAAATAGTTTGAAGGAATCGTTGTTTATTACTAATATCTGGCTTTCCTGCCTTCGTAGTTTGTCAAACATTGTTTAAGGTATAGAACGAAGCCCTGCTAAGGATCACCTTACAGATGGAGCCATCAGGCTGTAGTCTTGCCTCTGCCCCCTTTTAAATGCAAAATCCCCCTCGCTCCCTTTGACGATGAGAGCAGAGGACCCTAAACCCCAGTGTTCTGGATACAATCGCATTGCAGCTCAATAATTAAATTCCTCGTCTGTGCCAAATTCCTGCTGCTTGACTGCCTATCTCTCAACGTCCATTCTTCCCTTGTTGGGGCCGACGACTCCCGTGCGTGCGTGAGGTTGTACTAACGCGGCGTAGACGTCCGTGTATTGTATGCATACAGCCCTTTGTCACTCCACACACTGCGCGGGTCACGCGGGTTAACATACAGACGTTCGCCATGCCCGTCAGTGAGGGTTTGCCGAAGGCGTTGGAGCTTAGATTGATGTACGTACAGTACAACGGTGGAATTTGCTGCGCTGCCTTTTGCTGCCCGCACCTTCGATTAGCACGGTTGGCTACGTAGGGTGTGAAATAAGTTCTACATACCTACAACGTAGCCCTTATTGTAACACCAATTGCCAACGGCGGGTGCTCACCCAAGCACTGTCTAAGGTCAACCCTGCTTGTCTTCTGAGATCTGTCGAGATCGGAGACCGAATAAATAAGCACCGGGACTCCGACACAGAATCAGACTATGAATTTATACTGGAGGAATCCAATGAGCTATGAAGCTCTTCTTGCACAGGTGTCCAGTAAGGGGCACGGGGTCAGAAATTTACAACAGCAAACAATACAAAAGCACGGGTGCAATGATAACGGTGATGGAATCGCGAGAAGGAGAGGCCAACGAGCAATGCAGACTTTCCCTGGCCATGGTGAGGGAAGCCAGCGATGCCTCCATTCATGAATGCCGCCTTCACGTCCCTTTGCTTAACCCCGCGAAGGGGCTGATTTACGGAGCGGCAGCTGAACGTCCGCCCCCCTCACTCCCACCCCTCCCAGCTCTATTGGATCGCAGATAGAATTAAAACAAAGCAACGACAAAAAAACGAATCCCATCGCACCCTCCCCGCCCCTTCCCTCCCAGCGTCCCTTGACCTTTGCTGGTGCCCAAGAAGATATTCGACCCCCGCTGGTGGGGGGGGCGGGGGTCACGCAGCCCAGTGGGTGGCCTGCACCACGCATCCATTCCCTCGTAACCCCTGAAAATGTATCCCAGGCGCCCGGCAGTCGCCGAGTCTGACATCGCGAGCGCCGCATTTAGTGGAGGCAAACACAACGCACCTCGTCACTCTCGTGCCGCGAGGGCGGCGAACGTCGGCCGGTACCGCGTAAATCACCGGCTACACCGAGCTGCCCTCACTTGTCGGGGTTTTTTCCTTCTCGTTTCACGCCGGGGGCGGCGCGAAGGCTTCTGCGCGGGTCACACGCCACCGCTGCCGGGGTTCGGATTTCAGCCGTGCCGCTGAAATGCCAATGCCACCGCCTTCCGTGGAAGCTGCCCAATACCGTGGAATCTCACGAATCCAAGTGATTCGCTTGGTGGTGCATTATTTTTTGTTCTTTGCTGTTGCTGCTGCTGTTCAAGTAATGAAACGGAGTTCACGTTCTGGTCCGCGGTTCTTTCGTGTAGCGTCGCCGATGCTGCACGCAGCTGTGCGTGGTGATTCGGGTTGCCACCTCTGACGTATAAAAATACTGGGAATTTTTCATGGGAACAAGAATATCTCAATACCAGAAGCGGGGGAAGCCACATGCAAATGCATTGTCTTGGGCGGTGGAATTTTACACAACTTACCAATATAGAACTTTTTAACATCCAGAGGAGACTTGGAGATTTCCCATGACAAGCGACCTGAACGAGAAGGCATCCTGAGAAAACCAGGACAGGTGGTAACCCGATCTGTAATGCACGCCTGTAAGCCAGAATCTTGGAGGCAGGTATTGGTGGATGGTGACCTCCCAAACCTGCTGGGGTGTGAGGTGGCCATGAGATAGCAGCATGACAAGTGCGTTCATGAACCTATCTGTGCAGAATTCTGCCATCCCAAAAAGGTCCCATGATAGAGTTACTCACTCCGAGCTATCAATGCTCTGATACGTGCATTGTCTTTGCACTGTTCGCCATTTGCCGTTCTCTGGTCTGACACTGGTGAGACTCGGCCATAAATTAGTATGTGTCTGGTGTAGGCCAATCAGTTTGAAAGATAATGCAATTATCAGAGCATGTTTTGCTTGTATATTCACCACAAGTACCGTGTGGTGTTAATGCAGACATGATTACTTGTAAAAGGTTTCTATTTGGTGTTGGAACATCTTAACACCTTTTGATTTTACGCTTTCGTGACTGCAGGGATTCATATTCTTGGTTCTTTCGGTAAAGGCACGTAGAAGAGGAACAATAAAATAATAAAACAATAAAATTATCACGACGTTTCGACTGCAACACAAGCAATCATCATCAGGTGTGAAAAACACGGCAAGAAATTTTGAAATAAGTGGCGGTTTTTTCTTAACGTGAAATAAGTGATGGCTTTTTCTTAACATTAAGAAAAAACCGCCACTTATTTAAAATTTTCTTAAGGTGTTTTTCACACCTGATGATGATTGCTTGTGTTGCAGTCGAAACGTCGTGATAATTTTATTGTTTTATATATTTTTTATTTTATTGTTTCCCTTCTACGTGACTTTACCGAAAGAACCAATAATTTCTTAACACCTGTTTTATAGCCAGAAAGGGTATAAAACCTCTTCGTATTTTTCATACTCTGCCATCCCCTTGTATGTGTGGACTTTCTCCAAGTACTCTGGTTTCCTTCCGTGTGCAAAAAAATACTTATTACAATGGAAAAGGTCAATTGTTACAGAGCAGTACCCTGTATAAACTACATTATGACTCTTCCTTCAATATGCAAATGTTTTTTTGCCTATAAAGTGTGCATGTTTGGAATGATTGATTTTATAGAAACATTTGTTTTAGAATGGAATGTGTAAAAACAATGGTTAACATTCCAGATACCCGTAGGCTGGACATGCTCCTATCCACGAGTCGTATTTCCACACTCATTTCTCAGCATGACATGCAGAAACAGATGCTCATTATAGGCTGAGTCAACTTAGGAGAGGCCCTCACTGGATAAGGAAGTAGCTGTTATGGATTTTAGTTGATTTAGAATCCTTGCATAATTACTCATCGTTCAACCTTGTCACCAACGCTTAGAAAAAAAGTTTGTGTTTTAAAATATATATTTGTTCCTTCAAAGTTGGTTTATTTTGCGTGAGATCTTGCCGGTAATGATGTCACTGTTTGAACTATAACCCTCCACCACACAACAGAGCCCATAACATCAAGCTGTCATATGAGCAAATGTGCAAATAGATTTGGTGTTTCAGCAAAACTACAATGTTCAAACACAATGATAATTCTATACGTTTCTCGTGGCGATTACATCCAGCATTATATATTTGTACATTTGAGTTTTCTTTACATGGAATAATATTTTTTTTTTCCAACGATGCTCAACATTCAGTCCACTCAATTAACAACGTGTGAGTGCTGTAAAGTCGATGGAATCTGCAGTCCGGCACCTCATGTGTTCTGTCCACATTTCTCCTCCAGAGACAACCAAAGCCTTGACGTTCAAGGGACAAGCTCGAGTGTCAGCATGAACTCAGGTAAGGACATTTGGGTAATGGGAGGAGCTTGAAGTGCATGTCCTCATCTATCCATGCATTAACATTAGAGCAAAATAAATAAATTAAAGCCAACTCAGTACAGGTTGGTAAAGGGCTTGGTAGAGCAGGACTGGTCTGATATGACTCTATACTATTACTCTTTACTATGTTGTTTTTTTTTACCAGGTATAGCCCACCGAGCTATATTGCTCTTTTTCAGAAGCGTCCTGGCCATCACGAATGATAGCCCAACGAAGTGGCTTATCACGTGGACATTTAAAGCAGTCAAATATTCTAAACGCAAGTTTCTAAACGCGGAGGGGAAAACTTGAGGGCCCGGAGAGAAAATCCACACGACCGTGGCGAGCACAAACTCCAAATATACAGCAGCAGGCGTCAGGGTCGGGATTTAACCCACGACCTCCTGTATACCAGGCGAGGTAGCTGACATCTCGCCACCGTGGCGCCCTCGCCACTGATGTTAGCCGTGACCGGGTTGCCGGGTTCGTAGCACCGTGCGTTAACCACTGTGTCCACTACTCCACCCATGCCAGTGGGGCATTGCACGTGCCGCATTTCCATGGCTGCTGGCGATTGGGCTCTGGTGGCCTAGGGGCAACCCGGTTCTGGCCCACAGTCTCTGAGCCATCCTCTTCACTCTCCGTAGACATGGGTGGAAGGTCAGGAAGCAATCCTTAAAAACAAATATAGTTTTTCTGTTAACAATGATTACTCATTGATGTATTGATTCTGTGATCTGCCACAGTGTATATTTAACGATAACATTGGGTTGGATGGAGGAGCAGTGAAACCCATTACCTGAGTTCGATTGCCAACCATTATCATTTGTATTATTATTTTAAGAGTGTGGCGTGTGCCTGTGTTATTTATCTTGATTTGTGTTATTTATATTATTTGGGTATTTCAGTAAAGTCACGTAGATAGTTTTTTGTTTATTTTATTTTTATTAATTTGCACCTATCTACGTGACTTTACCGAAAGACCCAACGAATATTAATCCCTGCAGTCACGAAAGCTTTAAGTCAAGATTTGCCTGTGTTATTGCACTTACTTTTGTAACTTTCTGACTCCTAAAAACTAAGGTGTGTGCGCATTGATGAAGAGACACGTGTTGAGTTACATATAACATGTGTTAAGCATTGATTATAACGACTTTTTTTTTCATTTTTGTCAACAGACAGAACCTTCAGCAGTAATGGATTACCCCACAATGGTTCTCTCGGTGTAGGTGGCGGTAAGTTTCAAATGTTGTTTTCAAGCCATACGTCGCGTCATGGTATCTGATTGTTTTATCGAAGGCTACACAGGTTGATCATCCAACACAGAGCTCTGCTTAAGCTCATGAACATTGAGAGGCTGTTTTACACAAATATACAAGTCCTGCTTCACCCAAGTTTTTGATTTTTTTTGGTGTTTGCATTGCCAGTGTACTCGTCACCTTTTGGCGGCCTTTTGCCTTTTGATCGATAGCGCTCGTGCGACAAAGCCATAAAAGGGTCTGTCTCTGGTGAAGGCCAGTCAGTTCAACGACAGGGCATACGTTATTAAAGCATATTTGTTTGTATTTCTGGACGACAAATGTGTGGTTAATGCAGACTTTATGGCTTACAAAAGGTGTTGTCTATTTGGTGCTTGAACATCTTACCACCTACGGTATTTATGCAAAATTCTGTACCTTCAATTTTAGATACGGGACGGAATCTTGTTCATGAATGTGCATGCAATGTTATCTCGTTTGCAATTGTTTTTTACAAAGCTGGTGTGATCACATACGAAGTTCAAAAGGGATCCTGAAAATTGCGATTCATAATTCGTTTCATTTGGGTTAAATCACATACATATGTAAAAAAAATCACTTTAATCCTCTACCACCCGACAGAGCCAATCAAATTAAGTTGCCACGTGGGCAAATATGCCAATTGATTTGGTTTATCAGCAAAACCACAGTGTTGAAAAGCAAGCAAGCAAGCAAACTTAAAAATGCTGTTTGATGGTTGGCTGGAGACTGCATCCGGCATCATGAGGTGTTAATAAAAGCTCTGCTCTCTAAATTGGCATTATCCTGCACAATGATCTGATGCAAAAGATAGTTATTATGCATCAAAATATTGTTCGTGAAAGCCTACGTATAAACATTGGCCAAAAGTTGTGTGTTCGTAACCACGTGCCCTCACGCAATTCAATTAACAACTAAACCGCGTGCGACTGACGACCAGAATAACAATTGGGTGTGATCGTGACGTGATTGCAATAGTTTTGTTGATGTTGCCACCTATGGGCTCTTAAAAAACAAAATGGCGGCCCTCGTTTAGAATTTGCTCTTCTATTGACACGTGTGCGAGTAACGGATATACACGCTGATGCTGCTGATGCTACCACCACCGCTAGCTTTCCTGCTCACACACTCACTCCATCTCTGGGGGAGCCTCCCTCTTGTGGGGAGCCTGAGTGGTGGTCTTCTCCGTGAGATCACCACCGTGATTGCTGTTCCCCTGTCTGTTTCTGCTCACTCTTAATGCCTCCACTCTGGGGCCGTCTTGTTGCGGTTGCTCTGGTAACGGGCCTGTGTAGTCATGGCAACTGAATTCATGTTGCCGTGGTGACACTTGGATTGCCCTGCATGCTATGTGGCTCTTACGTCCGTTCAGAGGGAGTTATTTGGAGAAATCTGATTCAATTAAAATTTCATCCAAAAAAACAATAATCTTATAGTGAGGTAAAAACCCTTCAGTTTTATTGAAATTGTTATCCTCATTTCTCCAATGCCCATGAGGCCCCGTTAAATTCCTGGGGCTTTATCAAGGCCAAAATGAGGCATACTTCTTTTAGCTAATCTTCTGTAAAACCAATATGTAAACTTAATAAAAACATAGATTACACACAGTTGTAACTATGTTAAAAGACAAGTAATATCTCTTACATTTTTTATAAGACCTCATGAAGATAGTGATAATGTATGCACCCAGCAAAACATGGCCAAGAATAAACAAACATTTTTAGGAGCATTCTGATTCAGATGCTTGGCCAATTATAGTTTTATTTTGCCTCCTAAAATTGGATGCATGAGGCCCGAATGAGCATCTCCCACTCCCGCCACAAGTAGTCTCCTACGTGGGCTGAGTTCCGAATGGAACACGGATTGTAATCGAGGCCCTTCTGCCTGATCTTCTGTGGCATTTTGGACGTAATTGGCCTTGTTCCTCAAGAGCGAGACAAACGCAAGTGGCCTTGCTCCCTCCTGCATGGCCCCCGTCCCCGTGTGTTTTCTGCTTGCAGAGGCGCCGGTCCGCACGCATCCCCGATCCGTGTCGGCTCTTACCATTAACGTCAAGCGAGTGCAAAGCACACCTGATATTCCGCAATGCACAGGTATACGCACACAAAGGGCTCATTACCACTCTTTTATTCCCCTCTTTCCACTCGCACATCCAAGCCGTGCCTCCAGTTAAAAACCGCCCGTGCCGTGCTGGCCCCGTGCTGGCACGGCTCAGATGTGCAAGTGGAAAAAGGTTTTTTATCTTGTTCGGACTAATGTTGGTATGGTTCTGGCTCTCTTGCATTGCTGTCCAAATATGTGATTGATCCCACTGGGTTTTCTTTTTGGTGCTCTTGTCATTGTTTTACATCTTTATACCTTCGAATTTTTTTAAAGACCCAACACACTCACACTCGCTCTATTGTGGAAGCACATTTTCTGCTCGTTTAAAGCTGTCAAATGCAATGAGCATACATGTGAACTGTGGTTGAATCGGGATGAATAAGGATAATTTGAGAAAACTCCCCCAGAATAAATGGCACATTCTTACCTTGTAGAAAGGTGAACGTGTACCATCTCCTATTTAGGGGAACTTGTTCAAACACATTCTTAGTCCATAGAAGTGCTGTATGGTGTTGCAGATATCAACATGCAGTCAAGTAACGTTTCATTGAATCTAAAGCATTCATACTATTAACGTACTTCCATTTGTTTTATACCATGAAATGGTGGGTTAGGTGATTTTGATGATACTGACAATGATGCATTTTTTTTCTCAGTAATACAATTTTTACTTCATCAAAATACACATGGATGAAATATGTAACATGTTTTACTGGTCATAATTGAGTTGGATTACTGTGCACTGTATGTATGTATACTTTTAATGTGACATTAATTTGTGTAATTGCCTGTTGCGCGTTGTGTGTGCAGAACGTGTGCGTTTAAAGAGAGCCAAACTCAGTTGTGAATTTACGTTGATTGTTAGTGCATTATTTTGAGATACCCACAGGTCTGCATGTGCAACAATAACATACTAACAGTCCTTTTGCACGGTGACTGATTCTCACTGGGAGATCGAAAAACAAAAAACACCCTAAATTATGAAATTAAAGTATCAGCGCTTTGTAGGCACTTGTAGGTCCATGCCGAGGCTGTGTGTTCTAGTCTCTACGCCCATGCATTGGATAAAAGAAAAAAAATACTTTAAAGTTGCAGTCATCAGGGACGTCATTATCAGAGACACACCCAGGGGTGAGGCAAAGGGGCATTTACCCTTCCACCAAATAAAAATTATTAAATAAATGTTTGAGAAGGCCACTGTATGCGATGGACCGTTTTTTAGGGGGGTTTTAAATACATCTAAAATTGTAAATGATTAATCAATGTGGCTTGACATTGCTCTCATTTTAGTAACAATTACTATTGTTGATGTGCACTCGTGGTAGGAAGGCAGCAAGACAATTTGCCCCCTCCTAAAATGTTTCGCTGGGTGTGCCACCGGCCACGAGAACACGCCGGTGATGTCACTGTGACGTTAGTCGCTTGCACGTCAGCGCTGCACCGCAGCGACGTCACGAGAACGTTCTAATGACGTTCACGACAATTATTTCAAAGGTTACTGTTAACACGTGTTAAACAGCGCAGTACGTATTTAGAGTTAAACTAATTATTTGGTGATGACCCGTTGGTAGTGGTGGTGCACAAGCACAACACCACGGAATGCATTCCTCAATAACACTGCCTGAAAAGAAATAAATATGTATCATAGATGACATTGTAGAGCAATGGGTCATGCTGTCTAGAAGGTCAGAGCTACTTATTTTTCGGTGACCTCTTCGGTTAAATCGTCGTACATTTCTACAGAGAGACGCCGTGAAATTTTGAAGTAGATTGAGCCATAGAGAAATGTAATAGGGCAGAATTTTCAAAATGTAAATGTGGTCCACGATGGTGTTTCTGATATAGTCTCCCTCTGGGATCAGTCCACGATTGCATCCATCCACTAACCAAGCTTAGAAAGGCTTTTCATGATGCTTAAGCAAATGCTTAAATTACACCATTATTAACAACACCTGTTAATTTCAAAATGCAGTGTTTATTTGAATAACACATTGTGTGTGGGGTCAAATTTGGTTATGAAAAGTATGTTGAGGAATTCCTTTTAAAAACATGATTTCAAGAAAAACCCAATAAAAAGAACCGTAATTTTTTTAAGGGCTCTTTGTCACCATTTAATAAAAAAAAGCATTTAACATTCTTTAAAAAAAATTACATTACTGGACTAAAATTCCAGAAAAAAAATTCAGGAGACACAAATTGTGGACAAATTATTCCACATTTGTGAAAAAAAATCCACATTTTGCGTAGCGTTTGCAATTTGCTGCGTGTATTTTTTTAAATATCGGCTTGAGCTTCAAAGCCGCAGAGGCAGCGGCAAGTTGCTGTCAAATTTTCAACAGCCCAGTCGCAATCGGTTTGCGTCGTTTTGAAGCACCGCATGAGGACACGCCGTGAGCCTGTCTCAGGAGCAGCCCCCGCCGTATCGCGATCTTCGTCGTAATTAACTGTTTATAGTGCTCCGTGCGTGCAGTACGTAACCATTGGGACCTGCAGTCTGAGGCCTTGATTTCTTGTAGTCTTTGCACCTGATTAGTGAGCTATAGGCTCTGCATAAACCTAACTTCATTGCTCATCCAATCATAATATTTTGATTTTCCATTTGCTCTTCAAACGGTCTTTCCTCCAAAAAGAAAATCACACTCAAAGGGATGTATAATAGAAATCTGCAGAAGCCCTGCCCTGCTTGAATAAATTCAGAGCACCAAAAATATATTCTCATTGAAACTATTGGTGAATTTTAATAAGAATCTCCAAACAAAATATAATCACAAATTATGTTTTTTTTTACTCAACAATGGTATATTTGTGAAAGTAATTGATGCATACCTGTCAACCTCTTATCAGTGCCTACCCTATTACAGACTAACTCAGACCTTATTGGTCACCCCGTGCCCTTATAAATATCAATGTGCATCCTACAAATCCCCATTGAAACAGCTGTACGCTGTATGGACCTGAAAACCACATTTTTCTGTACAAGAATACGAGTAAACCGTATGGGTTGACAGGTGTGTTTATGGCTTCTGTGGATTTCTTGTGACTTCTTTTCTGATTATCCACATGACTAAGCACAAAGGGTTCCTGGTCTTAGCTCTTGAAAATTATTCATTTTCTTCTTTAAATTCTTAACAAATCAAAAATCTTTCATTTCACCCAAAAAACAATGCCATCATCCTGATTTTGCCTTCAACCAAATTATATTTTTCCATTTTTTCTGCTCTTATTTATTTTATGACCGAACAGTTGGGTGTCTCATTATTCAAACTCTGATGTGTACAGGTCTCGACTTGTACAACAAATTTAAAACCCCCATTTGCAAACACATTAAAACAAAGAGAGCAAATATATGATTAGTTATTTCTGCATATTCAGCCAATGACCATTTCACCCAGGGTTGAGCCTCATTTCATTTAGATCTCGTAAGCTAAGTATGGTTGAGAATTGGTGACTATCATGCATTATAAGCAGAAGTGCAATGTGCATTGTGTGCAGTAGAATGCAATGCAGCAACATCCATTGCTGTTCTGTAATTCTGCCCAAAGGGTTGTAAAAAGAACCCCTCACTGTCTGCAGAGTGTGGGGGAGAGTCTCACTAAGGATTTGGTTCATTACAGCTCTAATGGTTAGTTGTACGAGTTCATACTTTCAAAATGTGTAGCGTTTAACTTTGTTTAAGTGTCTATTTGTTCCCGAGATTTTGGCTCTAAGATAAAGAAATAAATGAATCAATAACACATTTTTTTAAAATTAATATTATGTCCATTTCGTATCGATGTCAGCAAATTTACGAAGCACACACCTATTAGTTCTGCCCCGTTAGAAATTTGTCAGCAGTGACTCGGTGTCTTTTAAAAATAACTTCGCTTTCTGTAAGTGACAGAAGTTATCGAAAATGAGAGCTCAGTATGAGAGCTTAGTGTAAGTTACAAAAAACATAAACTGTGATGAGATCACATTCATTACATTCTTTGTAAGTGTTCATCTAAAAGTATATTAGTGCTATTACTGTAGGGCCCTTTAAATATATATTGTTGATCCTATGGGTAGCCTGGTCCCTTCCATGATAATGTGAAATGTACACCACTGGCAAGTGGCTTGTGAAGATAATAACCGGCTCATTGTCTATTTTGAGCAGTACGTAGAAAGACGCTTCACCGTTCATTTCAAGCGTGTGTACCGTTTGAAATGCGGCACAAGCGAAATGTGTTTGCCAATGGGACTGCCGAGGAGCCCCAAATTTAGCCGTTTGCACGCGGAGTGAGTGGACCTGCGCTTGACCTGTCCTCCGTTGGGAACCGCTTGTTCCGCACTCACCACGACGTGGCCTTGGGTTCCGCACAGAGGGTGGCGCGGTCAAGGTGATCAGTGGGAAGGGGTCAGTGACCCTGAGACCCTCTTCGTATGGGGGTCAGCAGGGTCGCCGCAGCAAGACTGACAGCTGGGAAACTTGGACTGACTCGAACCTCACAAGTAGGTCCGAGGCTCGATTGGCGGAGAATGTTTTGTCTTCAGAAGGCAGACTCAAAACCTCTAGGCATTGCTTTAAAACACAAACGGTCGTGGATACGCGAGCGTTAGCCTCACGGCACGATCTCAAGGCGAGCACGCTCTGTTAGAGTTGCGTTCCTAGGCGATGAGCGAACATGTCTTTTTTTTTTGCAAGGGCTAAAATAGTTATTTTGTTGTACGTGAAATTACATTTTTTTACGAGAATATATTTCGAAAATGAATGTACAGAGACAAGAGAGCCGTAAGGCTGACGCGAGCAGAGGAACTGCTAGATTGACGCACGCACAAGCTCCACGTCAATTTCGCCAGTCCTCCACGCACTCTGCGGGTGGTGGCCTTGCATGGTCTCACCGAGTCCGGCTTCAGGGGCTTCACCGTGGAGGCTGCGCGTGAACGTGAGAGCTGGTTAACGGGATCGAGGGCCCTAAGCCCCACTAGCCCCAGATGCCCTCGTCCTATTGGCCGCACTCACAGTTGTTTGATGGCAAATATCTTGAGCTTGGCATAAGAACAAACGCTTACTAAGCCACTTATCAGTGTTTTTTTAATTAATAAAATGACTAAAAATCACGTCGCCGTCCGTCACACTTGATATGATAATGAATTGAAACTGTGATACCAGGAATGTGAAATTACAATGTAGCGTCGCTATTTGATGTATGTGAAAGTACAGAACAAATAAGCAGGGCAAAACCATATGTCACTTCAACTGAAAACATGATTATTCTTTATGCTATCTCGGTTTTTGCCAAGTTGTATTAACTCCTGTTTGGATTAAAATGTTTATATACCAAAAAAGTGAAAATATGCTAGAAAATTGCACAGAACATTGCATGAATCAATTGTTTGCCATATAATAAGATGACGAAAATTGCAAAACACACGTTTATATATATTTTACTGTCGTATTCTGTATTCTCGAGGCTCAGGTTACTTCTTTCGTGGCAGCCCAGAGTATGACATTGGTCCGGTTATGGTGCCGATACAAATTTTGTGTCAGATTTGCATCTTTTTAGCAAATGAGCAATAATTATTTTCTTACATCAGCAACGCCTTCTCACCCATCGTACGGGAAAGTATTGCGTAAAACTGGTCAAAGATTCTATCGCATAGCAGTCCTCGTGTATTTATTTTCCAGCCCAATATGCCGGAGCTGCGTTAATCCTACTTCTCGTTATGCAAGGCAACAACGAAGCCACATTTGCGGGCTTTGAAATAAAATAACTTTCTTCTTTCAAATTAAGCTAATGATGCGTCGACCGACCATATAGTAACAAGGGTCACCTAATGAAGGCTTTTTAAATCGTTATGTTAAAAGAAGGCGCAGTTAAATTTAAAAAAATTACCTTTGTAGACTCTTTGAAACATAGTGGTTATATGCATTTCAAACAAATATATACAGTATTGTTAGGTGGTGGTTGGGGGGTCGTGCAGTGGTTCACACAGAGCACTATGAACCCGGCCGCCCGAGTTTAATTCCTGGCCATGGCTAACATTGGTGGCGAATTATATCTGAACTAACCCTTTGCCCCCCCGTCTCACCAACCTGCACAGAGCAATTGATTGAAGTATGGGTCAGCAAACAACCCCCATGATCAACATAGTGACAAAAGGCTTAAATATATTCGTACTACTATGACCTGTACTATTGTATAGTTAGGTTTTAATGTTAAACTTGCCAGATGGTGTGAGCTGAGACTTCCCCCAAATGATGATCTAATACACATTGGTGATCAGACAGCTGAAACCTTACTTGGAATAATGAGCTTCAAATACACTGTGTTCTAAAGTAGGTCATTGTTGTGCAGCACATATGAGTATCAATTGCAGCGGTATCGTTAAATGTTAATGATTCACAGGCATTGTATATTCGACAATTTATTTATGATCATTTGAAAATGATTGCTATGACGTGTTAAGAATTTGTATTTTTGGTGAGGGTGTGGGGTAATATCCTTTCATTTTGTATAAAATGAAAATTACTGCTTTTAAAATGTGGTGTTCAAAATGTAGTGGCGACTTAAACATTGATGGTCGTGATGTGTTGTTTTAGTATTGCAGTTAAGAATAAGTACTTCCTTTTTTCTCTAATTTCTTCCCGTTATAGGTCCTGATCACCAATCAAGTGAATCAGGTAAAACATAATCCGGTTGAATTAACATCTAATAAAACCTTTATCCTGACACAACTTGTGGTTTATGTATGTATTCCATATGCATTTTATAAATGGATAAATGACCCTCTAGCCAAGTAGCGAACGTGGTTGCCTTGAGAGTCTGTTTGATTCTCCATTGTGTTTGCATTACTCCTCGAGTCCTTGATATTAATCCTGGAAAGCAATTGTGCAAACTCACCGTCTGATAATTTACGGGAAGGCAAACGATTCCTGTAATGTTGCCATGGCTGTTAGGATCTTTGCCGCGATGCCCTACTGCTACTTGAAAGTTGCACGTGGTGCGTGGCGATGGTGACCATGATCAGCGGTGCACCGAGAAAAATATATTCGGAGGAGGAAGATTAATTTCTGTTGAGGCCCATTGAGCTAAGAAGCATTTTTTAAATGGTGGCTAGGCCACAGAGGCAGGCAAGTTACACTGGAAAGAGGTTTTAATGGGATCATAATGATCTGCCCAAACATGACCATACATGGCCAGACCATTACATGGCCTCACCCAAACACCAATGATGAATCGTAATAACGGCTGCGAAAAACCTTCGCGTCAAGTTAAGGGTCCATTCTTTGTCTCGTGTCCTCCCCGACGACCTACAGACCGCTGGGGCTCCGGTCCCGTGTCCCCTGCTCCATTCGGAGCAGCGAACGGGGACGGGGGAAACTCCTCGCTGGCGGCCAAAGGCTTCCGCAGCGTGCGGCCCAACCTCACAGCCGCTGAGAAGAAACAGGTGAAGATGCACGCACATGGGCGGGCGGGGGGGGGGGGGCACCTGTACGTACACACAGTTGCTCGGCGCGCTCTTACCTCTTGTCCGCTGTAAGATCCTCAACAGAAGACACCGTTGAAGTTCAGCTAGGCCCTGGTTATGGCACTGCATGTCCGCATGTGCGGTGGTGTTTTGGAAGCAGAGGTGTAAATAACCAAATAACCGTGATGGTGCCACCAGTTGAAATTGTTTAGCGCGCGGAGGCCCAGGGATATCGGCACGATGTGAGCCGCAGTGCGCAGCGTTGCTGCGCTGTCTCTCCACGCACTCGCACTCGGCTGGCATAGCTTCAGGTTTTTGTTTTTTAGGCGCGATAATGTTGAGCAATGTCCAATAATTCAGCATCGTGCATAACGTCACACTCCACCGTGTTTATAGATGTGCCATCAATGAACACTCTGTCAGGTAAACATGTGATCGTTCGTCCTATCGCCACAATTTGAGGTCATGAATCGGTTCAAGAATCTGTATTTTTTTAATCCAATTTTTACCATTTCATTTGTATTGTTTCTCATTTTCATATGTATTATTTTCGAAGTTTCGCTCCGTTACCTTAACTGTAACATTAGAATATAATTTGCATTAATTTAGTATACATCATAAATCAATGCATGTATTGTGAGATTCACAATTCATTTGAAACGGATGAATCGATGCATTGTTACGTGCCTGCGGGAGTGTGATTTAAGTTGTAAGCTTGACCATTTGAATTCTGATGAATGAAACGTGCTCAACATTCGATGAGCTCGCACTGATGAGAAGCTGATCCTTAACCATGAAGAAAGGAAGAATAACATTTGGAAAGTTTATTTGAAATCGGGAAACTCGAAGGCTGGCCCTGAGCTTCTTCTTGATCTTCTTGATCTGATCTTTTCAACTTCTCTATTCTCTTCGCCTCTGTGATTCTTCACTGGTTCACATGGAGAGGTGTAGACGGTTGCTATAACATTGAAATATTAAAGTTGATAACTAATTCTAAATTGAATACTCACTTCTTTAGAACAACTTTTTGTCTTTTAGTTTGTTGTCTGATTAGCACGGTTTACTATGTACGGTGCAAAAAAAGTTAACATATATCATACATTTAAATTGTTAAATTATAGATAATGGGATGTTTTTTAAATAAGTTACTAAATTAGAACAACACAAACTTTACAGGATGCTGTAGGAATGTCTAATTCCTGTAGGAGTCCTAAGGATTGTTTGTAAATCATACAGGACCGTTTGTTTCGCCTCATTAAGATTGTGGTCATTCAACTGCCATTTGTCAGGTGACACACACACACGTTTGAGACGTGTGCGTGTCACCTTACATTTTTATTTTAAGAACTTTTTGTTACAACCGCCTCCTTTCATCCAGGTGGACCGCTGACCTTTGACCTCTTGTTTTCACGCGTGCTGTGCACTAACCCAGCTTCCCGCTGCTCCCCCCAAAGAGGAGAGCTTTGCATGGAACCCTCCAACTAAATCCTCCTACTCCGTGCTTGCGTCCATTCCCATCATGAAGTTTGTGAGCATCACCGCCGATGCCGGTTCTAACTCCCCGCGATGGCCTGCCGATGTGGCTCAGCCCACGGCCACTTTGGATAGAGCGCATGCCCCCCTCACCGGCCAGCACTTCTCTAACTCCTCTTACGACACCATCACCACCGTGTCCACCACCGATAGGGTGTACCGCAGAACCACAACGTCGACGTCGGTCGAGGAATCCTTTCTCGCTAACAGTGCACCGCTTGCCACCGGGGACGTTGCTCGCAAATGCCCCACGCCTCCTCCGAGGACCTTCCGCGTTCCTTCCTCTCAGGCCGATGCCTTTGCCGCCAGCGATAGCGAAACCCCGCAGTCGCGTAGCAGGACCGAAGCGTCCCTTTCTACGGTGGGATCGGGCTCCGCCAGTTTGCCAAGCCTTCCTCAAGACGTGCCTAACCTTGCCGATGTCTTCCAATCTCAGAGCCGCTCCGGTGCGGCCACGGCCGGCGGTAAGCGCGCGCCGCTGGCGCCCTTCCGACCCGAGCCCGGCGTCGCTCCCGCACCCACTCAGTCGTTTGTTGAGATTGGAAACGCGGAGGTCACTCCCTCCGAGCGGAAGATTTCCTCGATCAAACTTGCCCCCGTCAAAACCACCGTCACCACCACCACCAGCAGCAGCAGCGGGGGTGGCGGAGGCGGCGGTGGTGGCACCCCCGCCACGGCTGTGGACAAGGAGAAGGTAGTGGACGCCCTGACGGACGCGGCTAACCGCGTCGGCAAGGATTTAGTCGACCGGCAATTTGCTCCGCCGATGCAAGGATCTCGCCAGGGTGTGACCCCATCTCATCAGGTGACTAACATCACGACTCCCACCGTTGACGTGTTCCACCTCCATGGAAACTAACTCCACAGGCTGCACGCTCTCGGGCCTCCACGTGGCTCCCGATACCTCGCTGCTGTCCGGCATGAAGGACGCCACTGGCAAGGTTGAGACGGCGGAGAAGACGACCTCCACGGTGCAAGGAGCCCGACGGAATGTGCCACTGCCGCCAGTGAGGGGGGTGGCTAATTTAAAAGTCCCTCCGAGAAATGCGGTATTTTCAACTTTCGTAAATAATTTGTTACATTTTTTTGTTTGTTACCGCCTATATTCAAGTGACCGTACTAATGATCGTGCAAAGCTACAGTACAGTGACGAGATAGTTGCTAAAGAGTCCTTCAAGGTCTATTTTTGTAAATCACCACTTTGCAAGAGACTACTTTATAAAAGTTTTTTTTATTGCACAAGAGGTAATTGTGAAGCATGAGCGATAGGGGAAAGGGATACAGATATTACGCGGATGACAAGCCCGAGGCCAGGTTCCCACTGTGTAAGGGAAAACATTTTGCAAAGACTTAAAATAAACAAGTCGGATAGCTCTCATTTGCATTTACTCATGACATTTATGTGCACCCATTAGTATTGCGTACACCACAATTATTAGATCTGTGTGTTGTGTGCGGTGGGGTAACGTGTGGGTAACCCCACCTCTGGCCAGCTTGGTAGAGCGGGGAGAAAAATAGGAGGTCCTTCTGGGAACATTGGTGCGAGTGAGCAAACCGTACATCTTTATAATTTTCACTTCACCTAATTTAAACGACAGTTATGGCTTCACAAACTGGGCGGGTGGCATTGCAAGATAACAGCCCAACGATCGCACCTCAGGTCTCAATTGAAATCCAGTTCTGTCCCTAGCAGAGAACATGCGGAGATCAAGAGCGCATTTGTGAAGCGCCAGCCGTCGACTTTTCATTTCACATCGAAACACCCGGAGGCCCCTTTCAGAGTACCTTTAATGGCACCGTCATTAACGGGTCACCTGCTGTTTGCCTTCCCTCCTTGGAGTGACACGCGCTCAGAGCGTTAAGGTTGCCGTGCCCTGGCGTGCTTGGACAATGCGGAGCAGCAAAAAATGTTGACTCCGCCTGTTCCACCTGTATGGGGTAGAGTGTGGCCACCATCACGCAGGTGCTTCGTGTAAACACCGATTCATCGGCTCAAAATACCTTAATATGTATAGATGACCACAGAGCTGGCTCGTTGCGGGGCTGCCGACTTGCTTGTCTGTGGTTCCTCGAGCCTCCGAGTCGTTCCCTCACTTTTGGCCTTGTGGCCACCGCGTTGCAAGTTGACATCATTATTATTGATTTAACACGTAGGCTTTCGCGATCAATATCATCCATAATAGAGGGGTTTTTTGGGTTAAATGGCGTAAATATATAAATGTGTCGTTAAAACCCGCCACCACCCGACACAACCAACTAGTAAGTCAGTAAACAGAACATGCCAATTCGTCATTAGTACAGCATACCACTGTGTTGGAGAGCCAAGCCACAACATTTACAATCCGAGTACGACGTTTCGCCAGTAATTACAACTAGCTTCATCAGGCGACAGCTAGATTTGTGGAGAAGTCCACCTGTTTCGTTCCTTATGTAGAGGCGCTCTTGTGCAAAGTGGGGGAGGAATTATTATTGGTTGTAAGGCCGTGTGCTTACCACCAGAGGGCAGTTCCAACAAAATACTGTATAGTGTTATTATTTCTTCTAAGCTTCCACGTTTATGCTCCCTGCATCCATCAGTCCACATTGACCAGTGTGGTGAAGTATGGTCAATGTGTTAGGGAGGCCCTCATCCAGCAGTGGGTTGACCGAGGGCTGCTACACTCACATGCACATCGATATCATTTAGCCAGTAAATGAATATACAATGGGATTAGACTGCATTGCATAATGCTCACAAATGTGTGGCTGGATCCAGATGGGTGCGGATATAGAGGAGGGCTCACGCCAATGCAAAGAGAATTTTCTTGTGTCAGCACCGCCAGGAGAGTTCGTGCATTATGGCTGCAATAATACTTGTGCATTTTTAACATTAACACAGACATGCTACTGTTTGGCATTAACCCACAAGTTGATATTAATGATAGCATGCGAACTGGCAAGCTTATTATGTCAGTGGGTGCAAGCGTGACTAAATGTTGAATTATATCATATACTTGATTATGCATGTAATTAGTATATTTTTTTACTTGTCCTTTTTTTCAATTGACCTCAGCCCCAAGTGAAATTCTGGATCAGCTTTTGCATCACTTTTTGCACGTAGCTACATGCAGGTCCCGTTTTGAGCGAATGCAGTACTCTGGAAAAATTACATTGCAGACAAAAGTAATAGGCAATCATCGAGCATCAGGACTTCTATTGTGTAATCTCTGGTGCAAAGAAGACTTTGGCAAATTTCAATTCCCCCACTGCAGTAAACATCCCTTGACCCACAAATCAAACAAGAATATACACGTGTCAATATGTAAACATGACGGTCACAGGATATGCCCATCGGATAGGTCCTTGGGAACCTTGGAATGGCGGTGACATTCAATAATCGTGTGCCTTTTATTGCAATAAGCCTTCAATATCTTACAGACATCCTGTGCTTAACATCCGATATGTGTGTGCAGTCACATAAAGACGCGACTGATGATGTAGCTCGGTGTTTTCCATCACAGTCATTTCCACGTTCGGCTCAGCCACCGCAGCTGCTGGTGACATTGGCAAATCGAATTGACCGGTTCAATTATTTTTTGCCACACAGGGACTACTCTATTTACCTACTTACGAACCAGTTAGGTTCCAGAGGTCTGTTCATAGGTCGATTCGTAAGTCCAACTTTACTTCTGTCGATTCCAAACGTGCTGTACGGCATGTACACTAAACACGGAGAATGGCTTCAAAATTTTTATCATCTCCTGTAGATGTAGATGCCACTGGTTCTTCGCGTTCTGCGAATGTAGATGCCACTGATTCTTCATGTTCTGCAGATGTAGATGCTAATTCCCTTTGGTTCTCGTGTTTCCTCTCTACTCTCTTGACAAACGTACCAAGAGATTTCTGCACGGTTGCCCTCTTCTTCTTCTCCTCTTCATAAATCAACTTGTAACAGGCAATAGCACCGTGAACAGCTGCCGACACCTTAGTAAACCTTTCAGTGTTTGGGGTCCTGAGACTCAAAACAAGCCGGTGCTCGACACTGAACAACCGCCGCCATCTATTGCACGGTGGTTGAACTTACGAATCTGTCTGAACAGGCAACTGGAAATATGGACGGGTTTGTTCGTATCTCTCAAAGTTCGTAAGTCAAATGTTTGTAAGTAGAGGAGTTCTTGTATTGATATTGCCGGGTTTAGGATTCCCACCTTGTGTGGGTAACTTTGAATACCTGTGAGAGATCCGCTCTAATTTACGTCATCGAGCGAGCGTTGTCACAGCTTTGCGGGGACATCAACGGCTCGTGAGCTTGTGTCTAATGCACCTGTGATGTGTCATCATGTAACCCATCGTGTTTTGTTCGAGATGAATTGCGGCTGTGTTAAAGAAAGTAATTTGTCCGAGTCTGTCAAACAAATTATCACGCGGTGTTTGTATTTCACAAGGTTTCATTTAGAGGTGTTTTGGCCACGTACATTAACGTAAAAACCCTGCTTGTTAATTGCGCACTTAGATATTTGCACATCTAATACGTGTACTCGATAAGGCAGCAACAACAAATTTCAGAGGTCTAAAATGTTGGAAAGCATTTCATGTATATTGCTTCGAATGCAAATTGCTGCAAGTATGCATTTGAATGGATTAATTTAATGTGGAAAGCTGCTGGCTTGCTGAGTGGCAAACAATTAAGTATGCGGCCTATTGCCTTTTCACTTCCATTGGTAAATTATTGGATTTAATTGCAGTTTTTGAGCTAAATAATACATGCCTACAGGACAAAACACAGGCCGGCAAAAGCGTTGCCTTTGTTGAAGAGCAGCAATCCCAACAAGCCACTAATACCGACTGAATTATCAAACGGCATTCAAACCACCTGTTCCATTGACCTATGTGGCTTTGTAATGCACCACTCCTGTAGATGAAGAAAGCATCCAACGTGATCTATGCAAATTGTATTTAGCCCGTTTAGAAAATCATTTTGCAATTCTCTCACATACACGGGAGAACTCCTCTTAGCTGCAGTGATGTGGGGTAGGAATATCGCAGATCTTATTATCTGTGGATTCTCTACTTTTCTGCAAAAAAATATTGTGTGTCATCAGATGAATTTGCTACGCGACTCCTGTTTTCCGCAATATTTGTATAGAAGACATTCAGCGAAGCAGAATGGGAAAGTTGACGGGTAACATAAAGAATAGGGTCGTAGCTCATTGGAGTTTCCACGGACCTTACAGCTCCTGCGGATATGAGGAGTTGCGAGTAATATGATCACGGCAAAGAGGAGTTCTCCCGTTATCGCGTATATATAAATAAGGATGCCACCACGTTCAATGTCATGAAAACCAAAAACCCCACGCCTCTGCCACCCAGCAGCTTACGGGATTGGGCAGTGTGAAAGTGACCGTCCAATCGGAAAGTGCCCACCGCTCTCGGGACGCCGGCCATTCGGAGCAGGCCTCATCGCCCGTGCCGCCACTGGTGCCGGTCGGGCCGCGGGACTACGGGCCTCTCGGCGGCCCGCCCGGCCACCCGCCGGCCCCCGTGAGAAATGAGTCGCCGGCCTCGGCGCCCGATCGCTTCCCCACGCTCGACGACTTTATCCCGCCGCACCTGCAGAAAAAGCTGTCTCCCGCTGACGGTCACTCGCACTCGCTTCTCGAGCCCGAATGGGAGGTGTCATCGCGCACCGTGAGCGAGTCGTCCACGGCTGTGCTGGATGACCTCCTCCCGCCACTCGCTTCCGAGGTCACGGACCACTCGGTCACCCCCTCACCAACTCTCACGGAGGAGCGCGCCCTCACGCCTGCCCACGTAATTCACGCTCACCCCCCCCCCCCCCCCCACAAGCCTGCCCATCCCGTGAACGACACCCGTGGGACTGACGCCGCACGGCGAGCCGTGCATTAACGTGCTAATTTTTTTATTTTAAACCGCAATAACGAGAACTCCGAGGCCAACCTTCCAAGGTCGTAAAATGTAGAACTGGGCGTGTAAATGTGGATTTTGGACATAATCCGCTGAATAATAACTACCCGTTTGGGCTTCAACAGTCGCACGGCTGGCAAAATAAGATTTAACCAACCCACCCACGGATAATTATTCTAAAGCAACAAACGTTTAATTCAAAAGCAAAACCAACCTTGCGTCGGTTTGCTGTGATTTCAGGAGTGAAATGAACCCCCGCGAATGTATTGACAATCCTTAATCTGCAATAATTTCATAGCAGATGTATAAACGACAGCAGACCATCACCACAGCAGACTATCGCCACAGTGGACTTGATGCATGAGTGGGTTTCATGGTGGAACGGTGGCATTTCCCACGAAATGATAGCCTTGAAATTGTTAATAATAACATTCCAATTTCTCTTGTAAAATATTGTTCCTTGAATTGCTCACCAATGATGCCGATGGCAACTCGAATTTCGCCGTTGCGGTCTACAAGAATGTGTGGACCTTTCTTAACCCTAGCCCCCGGAAGCGAGATCCACAGTTTTGTTTCAATAACATTCAACAAATGTTTTCATCCGTGCTCGATTGTGCTGCCTTTACGTGCAGCCAGTACCGTCGATCCTGGAAGGCTGTGTGATTCGATTGCGATTATGGCTTTTTTTTTTGTCGCGATAATTGTCGCCCCTCATCGGTCGCGTACACTTGTCGCTTACTAACTGACAATGTGGGTTTGTTGCTTCATGCGTCCCTGCATGGAAATCATTACATATTTTGCATGGCATAGGCACAACTGTTGGGTGGGGGGCATTTCCTGTGAGACAAACCGAAATAAAATACCTTCCTCTCTTGTGCGATTATTTACAACAACAAAAAACCCCAACGTTCCCTGCACTATCCTATTTGTAAAGTTCCCATTGTTGTATCCTATAAGACTTGATGACAACATTTTGGACACGAGTAGTAGAATTTGTATGCAGCTTTTTTTCCCCGTGGGAGAAATGTTTAAGTCTTATAGGATATCAACAGGATTTTCTTTCGTAAATTTGTTTTGTACATTTCTGTGAATGATTTGTTTTTATATATTATGGACATTAATTTACAATTTCTGCTGTATTTATTTATTTTACTAACTGTGGCTGATTTACATTTGTTTTGTATGTTCAACATTCCTTTAATCACACGTGATCTTTAACGCTTATGATACCTAACAAGATGCCAGAACTCCAATGTCTTGTGACGACCTGTACGTACTCTGGTTCTTTCGGTAAAGTCAAGAAAGCTTCGAATCCGACCTCTACGTAATTATAGAATGATTTGCTTACAGCCACGTGCCGAATTTAGGCGCACCTGTTACTAAAGCGTGTGTGTATGTGCGTGTGTGTATGTGTGTGTGTGTATATGTGCTTGTGTATGTGTGTGTGTCTATAGGCCTCTGGCATACAACGTGCATTAATTTAGGTGCCGCAATCAGTGTCCAATTGAATGTGGCTCAGTATGTTAATATCCCGTTGCATTTCCATTTAGCGTATGCCAGGCAGTTGGTTCTAATGTTACGTGTATAGTACATTGAATAGCATCTCGTAGACATTTTTTTATTTATTTGCTTATTTAATGGAGTGTAGTTTTCAGTATTTTTAAATATGCCCCAAGTAAGGAAAATTCTAACAGGCATTCACGTTTCCACAGTTTAAATTTCACGCTAAAAATTTACATCAGGAGAATTTCGCATCACTATGTTTTAGCTCCGCGTATCTCATCAATTAATCCATTTATGCATCTAATAATTCTTTGGAATTCGACATTTTCATTTGTCGATTGTTGTCCCGAACATTATCCACTGGTAATCATCGCGCATTGCAATGACCCACTTGCAACCAGTCGTTTTGATAGTTGTGGCGGTATTTGCGGCGGGGTTTTTTCCAAAGAGGTTTTGCTGAAGTTTCAATCAGCCCTGGTTTGAGCACAACATCAATTAACACGATTGCCCTCAGTGGGTAGCGGTATAACTTGCCAACCATTTAAGTGGTCTGTCTGCCAATATTTAAACCGTCTTTAAAGAATGCTGATTTTCAAAGCGAACACCGCCGAAAAAGATTTGTTTTGTTTTTAAATGTTAACAAATGGTATATTTCGCTTTAAAAATCGCTTGAGCAAAAACATTGGCAGCCTATTACGTTACATCGGTGCGATTGGCATGTATGGTAGAGAGTGGCAACAATGAATTAACAACATTAATCATAAATTAAAACACTTCTGACCCAAATATAACTGAATCCCGACTGGAACACATTTGCCACTTATTGTAAAAAAAAAACACATTTAACGGATTATTAAATAGCTTAGCTCAATCTTGATTATTTTTTTTGGACGTGCATTCAATGAAAACTATGGCACATTATTTGGTCAAGAAAAATTCTGAGCCAGAGAGTGCAATCTGCAACGCGTGCATAGCTTTTGGGTTTAGCTTTGCTGCGCGATTTGCAATTTGCTTGGAAAGATTTGTTACAAAGAAAAATTAATTAACGCTTGCGAATGATTACGTGCGCAATATCGTTAATACTCTGTTTGGATAACCAGCATGTGCATTTAACTCTGAAGCGGCAGGATTAGAGCCAGAGTGCAGTATAATTTTTTAAAAGTCAAAGTTAATCTAAATTAGTATTTACGATATTGTATTGTTTTATATATATAGTATTTTCTCGTAATTATGCAACCACTTTGGCCTATTTAATCGTTTGTCTTAAAATGACTCTCACTATTCAGTTGAGTTACTCACACGCAGTCTGGCTGACTTGGTACTTGACTGCACTCTGGTTGATCTGTGCTGTTCTATAAACATTAACATTCTAAACAAATGTTCACTCGATACAAATCTTATTCATAAGATTCACACTTTACGTTTATGAACCAAAAGGCCCCGTCATGGTTCATTGAATAATCCAATTACGTTTGTTGATTTCGATGAGTGTCACATTCAGACTTTATCAAAAATAATAACCTAATGCATTTCTCTCGATTAAAATTACATCAACATTGAGTAAGATTAACATGATTATTTACAAGCCCACACTTGCAAATGTACAGCATATGGGTATACTGGCAGTTACTGGTAAGGAAAGCATTAAACATAGCGTAAGACATCAACAATGGCCCTCAGAGAACAATGCAGCAAAATCCAGTGTTGTACTGTACTTCTCTGCTCCCATATCTATGCTTCCCGACTTCGCCAACCCAAACTGACCAGCGTGTGGTCAATTAAGCCCCGACACCCTGAGTGGTGTGGGGAGGCATCTCGTCTAGCAGTGGATTTATTAAAAATAACTCTGCATTTCCCTATAGACATGAACGTTTTTTTTTTGTCAAATTTAGGAACTGCGCTTCGCAATGACCACGGATATAAATACGTCACCGCAGATCTATCAGCCACCGAGAGACATTCCTCGTGACTCCACTGAGCCGTCGTTCACTGTTGCGCCTGCTTTGTTCATTTTTACAGCAAAACGACGGGCAGGAGTATTCCGACGGTGCCTTGAAAAGTAGCTTTTCACCGACGCACAAGTACACGAGTTACCAGAGCTCATTCAGCACCACCTCGTCACAGCCGCAGAACACACAAGGTGAGAGAGATCGCCCACCCGATCCCACTTTAGTATCATCGCAGCATCGTCGGCATCACCTTCTGTAAAAAAAATCACTTCGTAAAAATTCACTTGTCATCCCATCATCACCGTCATCAATGGCACCGCTATCATTGTTATTGCTAAGCATGTAAAGATTCACCCCCTCTCCAAGATTCAAATATTACTATTCGGAATCACAGTTTCATTCAATAATATTAAGGAATGCCCATTACATGCTACCTGGTTTGTACCGACTATACCGATCTGTCTTGTGCGTGCTGCTTTCTGTGCGTAGTAAGGTCTGTCTTCGTAGTTTTGTTTGTTCTGTCTCGTTTCTATTTTATATCTCATTCGCTCCATGAAGCTTAGCACTACATTCATCTCCAGTTTGCACGTGAATTCCGAATAATAGGCAGGATTTTTGTTTGCGTAATAATCGCTTCCAATCAACAGATGAATTCATCATTACGTTGTTAATCATCATTATCATCAAACAGCTTTGTTGACTTCATCAGCCATCCTCTACTGGTGATGGTGGTGATGATGATCATTATAGTTTTAAATTAAATCTAGGACTCGAAATAAAACCCAGTGCGCAGATGACTGTGCGATGACCCCGTGTGATTGATGACTCAGCGTGATGTCTCCGCACGATGGCTGCACACTGTGACTGCGTGGCGACTCTGCGTGGTGGCTGCGTGCAATGGCTCCGTGTCACGGCCCCGTTTAATGGCCCCATGTGATGACCCCGTGTGATGACCCCGTGCGATGATTTCATGCGATGGCTCCGCGTGACGGTTCCACGCAATCGCTTTGCGTGTTGACTTTGCATGGTGACTCTGCATGGTGACAGGGCGCCATGGTGGCGAGATGTTAACTACCACGCCTGGTATGCAGGAGGTCGTGAGGTCGATCCCGACCCTTACGCCTGTTGTATATTTGGAGTTTGCATGTTCTTTCCGTGGTCGCATGGATTTTTCTCCAGGTCCTCCGGTTTTTCCCTCCACATTTAGAATCAACGTATGTTCAGGGGTATTTGGGTGCTATACATTTTCACGCGATAAGCCGCTTCGTTG
Source organism: Lethenteron reissneri (assembly GCF_015708825.2). NCBI lineage: Eukaryota > Metazoa > Chordata > Hyperoartia > Petromyzontiformes > Petromyzontidae > Lethenteron > Lethenteron reissneri. The sequence goes on along the minus strand of NC_083825.1, from coordinate 8,130,835 downwards.
ACAGCTGTCATTCATGGCCAGGTCTTCTTCTGAAAAAGAGCTATATAGCTGAGTGGGCCTTACCTGGTTAAAATAAAAAATATATAAATTTCGATTTAAAGCTTTCGTGACTGCAGGGATTCATCTTCTTGGTTCTTTCGGTAAAGTCACGTATAATGGAAGTAATAAAATTATAAACATAAAACAAACATCGTGAGAATTATTTTATTATGTTTTAGTTTTATTACTTTATTATTTCCATTCTACGTGACTTTACCGAAAGAACCAAGAATATGAGTGGCAGTGGTTAGGTGCCATCTACTCAGAAGCGGTAAGGTGGCAAAGCTTGAATTCTCGCGAGGGGTCGACTCAGCTCTTCACCGCAATGGAGACAGTAACACTTTGCGGAAGGCGATCAGAAGTCTTCCTATAATTTAACGTGGATCTGCCATGGTAACGTGGAATTTTTAGACTGCGTGCGGTCGCTCTCTGTGATGTCTCCGCGCCACGATGACCGCGTGCTCGCGCGCGCCGCCTATCAGACCGGGTGATGTACACGCCCACGGAGAAGCTTCCGGCGGGCGCCGTGTACCAGACGAAGACGTTTGAGGGCGGCACCGTGCACACCGACACGTTCTACCCAGCCGCCGGCATGTCCAGCGAGGAGAAGAAGGTGACGGTGCTCAAGGCTCCACACTACCCCGGCATCGGGCCTGTGGACGAGAACGGCGTCCCCATCGCCGTCCGTACCGTATGCTTACGCTTGTGCTTCTTTTCCCCTTGCGTGCACACTTACAGTAAAACCCTCCTTCTTAACGGCGGTAGTTGGTTCCACGAAACCGGTCGTTAACTGATTTGGTCGTTAAGCGAGTATAGAAAATACACGTTAAAGGCTTAATTCGTTCTGATATCATCGAAAGTTACCCTTTTTCACCCAAAAACGTACTTTGAAATATTTAAACAATGGTTATTAATACATAAAGATACAAACAACATTATCAACACAGAATATTAAAAGAAACGTGGTTGATCAATGCTTTCATTCATTCTTACCGTACCTAAAACAGCCCGTCGTTAACAGGGGAATGGTCGGTAACCAAACACATTGGGCTCGATGGAGGCCTGTCGTTAAGCAATTAGTCGTTAACGGGTGCTCGTTAAGAGGGGTTCTACTCTGCACTACTATACACTACACTACTATACACTCCACTACTCTACACTACATTATAAACTACACGACCATACACTGGGCTCTATGGAGGCCCGTCGTGAAGCGATTAGTCGTTCACAGGGGTGCTCGTTAAGAGGGTTCTACTTTATATATATCGGGCATGTGACGTGGCCCAGCCGTCACGCGTCCGTCGCTTGTTCCGGAGGTTGGCGGTTCGAAAGATCCAGCAGGCCGCCCCGGTTAATGCTGTGGCGTGCGTTAGCCGTGAAATACCGCGGTGGACGCTGACGATGCCCATGACGTCATTCGAAAGAGAGTAGGCCGTTGTGTTTGCCAGCATCACGGTCCACAGTTTCGAAAAATTACATCGCGAATTACTCAACAAGAGATTACACATCGTACCATCACTCCTGACTGTACAACTACTGCAGATCGTGTGTAACACAGCACCCCCCCCTTCGTTAAACGAGCGGTGTGAATACCAAATATGTTAAATGATTATTACGTGTGTCATGTATAACAAGTTCTCAAGAAATTTGGAGATGTCTGAAGGAAAGACACAACTTAAAATGCAGCGCAATGTGTGTACCTAAGACAGCTACTGAAGGTGAACCGAAATCTAAACGATGAGTGAAATAGGTGGACTAGGGCTCGTTGGCAAGTTGTTGTAAACGTGAGCTTGGTAATTAAAAGCCACGTCCCAATGTGCCTAGGAAACAGGGTCATGAGCACAAAAATGATTGGACTAGAACTGAAAAAATGCACATGCGCATCAGAGAATGCTCACCACCTTTACCGACCCGCACTGGCCGGCAATGGTGCAGTATGGTCAAATAAACCTTACAAGACCCGCATAGCGTGGAGAGACCATCATTGCATACAAAGTGCTCACCACAAATGAACCACAATATTTTTCGATTTAAAGCTTTCGTGACTGCAGGGATTCATCTTCTTGGTTCTTTCGGTAAAGTCACGTCAATAAAATAATAAAAATTAAACATGATGTTTTATTTTTATCATTTTATCATTTTCCTTCTGCGTGACTTTACCGAAAGAACCAAAAAGATGAACCACCATACCTCGCTGATCTCGTCATGGAGCATAAACCACCACGCGAACTCCGGTCATCCTCGCAGTGGCTTTTGGCTGGCCATCGAATAAAGATGGTCACTGCATCAGATTCACTTCAGCAGCCGTCTGGAACGCTCTTCTTGTCGATTTTAGGAAGTCACTGGAGCTGTGCATGTTTAAATATAGATTTAAAACTCATTTGTTAATTGCTGCTTTTTGTGTTTAGTTTGTTGTCTTTCCCCGCACCTCCGATTAGCAGGGTTGGCCATGTACGGTGCAAAAGAAGTTGAACAGACATACATCCATCTAGCAGCAGATTGACAAAAGCGCTGTACATAATCAACGTTTTTTGGGTTTAGATCGCGTTATTTATAAATGTGTCGTAACCCTCCACCACCCGACACGGCCAATCAGTAAATGTTGTGGTTTCACGCTTCAACATACCGGTGGGCTAAAGCAGTGAACTAATTGTCCTTTGTCAACGTGACACTTTTTTACTGATTGGCCGTGTCGGGTGGTGGAGGGATACGACACATTTATAAATAACGCGATCTAAACCCAAAAACGTTGATTATGAATAATACTGGTCGCGAAAGCCTACGTGTTAAAAAGCGCTGTTCATGGACAATATACCCATGTGAGTGTGGATAGCAGCACTGAACGATGATAATATATGTGCCTGTCTGTATATCCCTCCCTTCTTTCCACGGGTTTGTGGCAGACGGTGGACAAGCCCAAGGACTGGTACAAGACCATGTTCAAGCAGATTCATACGGTGCACAAAGCTGGAGGTGAGGTCCCAGGGCACTCTAGGGTGGCCACCTCTGATGTACAAAGAATTAGGATATGTGGGAAGAAGAAGAAGATCTCAAAATACCAGCAAAGGGGAAAACTAAATGTAAATGCGTTGACGCGAGTGCCGTTTTTTAATATTATTATGCAACTCACAAAAATGTGTAACTTTTAATTGTTTCTGAGAAGGGAGCTGCGGATTTCCCAGGATAGTTTATATAAAAAAAATATGGCTAAAACCAGGACAGGTTTGCAACCACATAGATTAATTTCCGCCAACTCTGCAGCATCGTATCCATTTGTTGTTTGATCCGCTCGGTGTCGTAGTTATTTATTTATTTGTATAGGTCTGCTCAGCCCGTGCGCGAACACTCTTTACGTGCAGTCATGTCTGTCGACATTTGGGGGTTCATTTATCTCGGGCCGATTCAAACGTGAAGCTGCTGCCCCTTATCCCTTTGCCTTGTCAATTAGCGAGGCACAGAGTCACCCGCGAGGTCTCATTTGTGGGGAGGGAGGTCGCTCGGTAAATATTAACCAGGAGAGGATCAGAATATTCATTTATCTTGGAGAAACCCGATGAGACACTGGCAGCTCTGTAGAGCTACTGATTACACAATTGCTTCGCCTGTCACGCAAACCATTCTGCAAAACAAAAGACGGCATTTATTAAAAGTTTTTTTTTTTATGCCGTCTAATGCATAAACAAAAGGTGCCCTTCGTGCTGATCAAACGTGAATTTGAGTCACGGTGACAGACGATTAAGTGGGATGTTGTTCGGCGATTCCTTCAAAGGAATTCACCGGCCGATGCTACGATATGGGTCGTGGTATAGAAAGAGCATCCGTCCGTGACAGCGTCTCCTAAAAGCGTAAACCTCAAAGCAGCACAGCAGATGTATTTTCTCTTCAGCATTGGAGGAGATACAGTAGAAGTGGCCTGGAGCGATGCTAACCACACCACTAGGGGTTGGTTCACGAAACGTGATGCGAACCAAACCATGAGGGTTTGGTTCACGAACCATGAACCAAACCCTAGTGGCTATTTTCAAGAAGGAAACCCAACGCGATGTGTCCAACGAATTATTTTGCCACACTGCTCTCTTGTGGCCACCACATAGCCGTGCAGCCGATAACAAGCGGCTGTACATGGTGGTCACAACACATCCAACAACTATCCAGGCTCAACTCTGCTTAGTTTCAGAGATCCAACCAAATCTGGCACATTTCATGTGCTCGCGAATTTTTCGACGGTGTAACAAGGGCTGCTTAATTAATACTGTTTAGTAACAGTATTTATTTACCCCTGTCAATATTATTCGTCACAGGAGACTTTGCATTTATGTTACATTGCAGATGATGACTTTGAACACTACACGCCCACTTCTGCAGACTGGGAAAGCACCTGTGAGTATTAAGCGGTCGATCTACAAAGGGCCCGTGGAACACATCACACAGAGTTATCAAGGCTACTGGGATCACACAGAAAGGTGTAGTTGTTTATTTTTAAATAATATGAAGAAAAATTGTGGAAATCTGGAGATGGCCACGTGGCTCAGAGGTCAGAGGTCAGAGCGCTGAGCTTGCATCACCGACATCCTGCATTGTAATCCAGGCAGACACCTGCGAATAAACCGGGGTTTTTAAATGCAGTGGGTTTGATGGTCTCAATCCGATCACTGATGACTGTATCGGCTCTTGTGAATTAAAAAAAAACATCACAAGTGGGTGTCGTGTGATGATCAGAACTCTGTAGCAGCATGAGTGAGAAAGTGGTGCCTCCTAGTGTAGATAATAGAGGTCACTTGGGTGGATCTCTGAAGTAGTTATGTGATATCCACTTCTCGCGGATCATTGTCTAACACGAGGCTATTGCACTGCTCTTGTGAGAATTTCTAATGTGTTTTTTATTTCATGACATGAGACTGAAAGATAACACAATTGCAGTAAAATTTGTGAAGATAGGCAACAAGCAATAAAATACGAATTGACACAGCAGAGAAACAGTTGTACGTATGTTGAACTTCTTTTGCACCGTACATAGTCAACCGTGCTAATCGGAGGTGTGGGGGAAAGACAACAAACTAAATACAAAAAGCAGTTCTAAAGACATTCCTTTTTAATCTACATTTAAAAGTGCATAGCTCCACTGACTTCATAATATCAGAAGGAGGAGTGTTCCAGACTGCCACAGAAGCCCATCGGAAAGCGCACGCACGATGCGGTGACCACCTTTCTTCGATGTTTATCCCAAAGCCGCTACTGCGAGCATGACCGGAGATTGCGGTACTATAGGGAGACTGATCACTACCGTGGCAATTCGCAATCACCACCACTGGCTCACAACCACCATCACATGTTATCTCTTCGCAATGCTCATTTTTGCGTTCGTGGAGACACATTCCCTCGCGGAAGCTCTCACCCAAACTGCATTTGCTCTCAAACCTCAAACCTCCATCCCCACCGACTCTCGCTCCCGTTCCCTCCCAATAGCCTACGGGGGCCCGAGCAGCCCCATTCAGAAGCACACGGCGGCGCCGGCGCAGATGTACATGCCACGGTCGCGCAGCTTGGCCGACGGCCTCGACGCGGACCCGCGGCCCCAGCAGAGCGGCGGAACGCCGCCCGCGCGCCCCGCGCCTCCCACGTCGCGCTCGTACTCCGACTCGGAGAGGTGCGTTCCGCGGCGTTCTACGGCGTTCCGGCAGCGCCACGCTCACAGCGGGACATCATCTGCCGATTACGGACCGCCCCTCGCGAAATTAGTTTGGCCGTGATCCATGAGCGGATCTGTTTTTTTTTTCCCCGGGCCTGGTTGCATGGCGAGCATTTCTTCTCTCGAGCTTTCGGCATGCACTGAATCATTGTTCTTCTTCTTGGTTCTTTCGGTAAAGTCACGTAGAAGGGAAGTAATAAAATAATAAAAATAAAACATAACAAAATAATTATATTATTATATTATATTATTATATTACATTTTTATTTTATTTTATTATGTTTTATTTTTATTATTTTATTACTTACCTTCTACGTGACTTTACCGAAAGAACCAAGAAGATGAATCCCTGCAGTCACGAAAGCTTTAAATCGAAATTGAATCATTGTTATTGTTGTTGTTATTCGGCTCCTGAGGATGCCCGTCGTAGCAGTAGTGTTCGTTGCGAAAGCTTAATGGAGGAAAGAATTCTCAACATGCGGTCCAACCAGGAAAGTTTATGTGTTAATGTTTGGTGTAACGTCATTACGTGTTAACATTTAGCATAACTTAATTCAGTGTTGCCGTATTCTCCGGATTGTGTTTTCCCTGGATTTTAAAGCAAAGGTTGCGGGTATGTCTTATAATCCGGTAGAGCTGTGTGTGTGTATGAGGCCCAATTTGTTTAGCTTTATTGACACCGGCTACAAGCTTTGGGTGCGTCTTACTTTCGAGAGCGTCTTATAACCCAGAGTACTGGGTCTTCTTTTTATAGTGTAATAAAGTGAAGTGGAGTTTGGGGGGATTGAACAGGGATATCTACTGCTCTATATTAATAAAAAAACAGAAACTAAACTCAACACATTCCCCAATAACACCGTGGCCTTAAAAGAAAGAGTACATAATCGTCGAGATTTAGAGCAATGTCCCTTCATCATAGCACATATCTGGAAATAAAACAGTGTATTTAGTAATAAAGCAGTGAATTCTGATTCATGACCAGGTAAGAGCCAGGAGTTTCGAATTCAAGCAAGACCGAGGTATACTGAGAGCAATGTTTAGTTGTTGTAATCTCAGGAGAACATCCCAAACAGCCTTCAGTAGGGTAGGGATGCAAGTGACATTTCAATAAATCTCCAGGCACATCACATCGCTTATGAGCACCACGTAAACGATCTTAGCGTGAATACACATTTCAATTTGAATACATTTTTACATATTGCTAGGCAATTGCAACAAGCATTATAAATAATTATTTTACTTTCACAACAACAACAACAAACGTAAACGTTTGTTGGCTCCAGGTCCTCTCCCGTGCTCTTATGTTAAGCCTGGCCTTTGTGTCTCCAGCTGCTCAGAGTTTACTCTTTTGAGCTCTCGTCTAAAAACGTCAAGTGAGTTTCTTCTAATGGTCACGATGGCAGAAACAATGGGCGTCCCGTTGTGTTTTTTACACGCTGCGCAATTTGTTCGTGCTCAGTTTTTTTAAGTTTGCTGCGAATGTACGCATGCCGAACTTATTTCGCACCGTACGTAGCCAACCGTGTGCTACCTAGCAGCCACGGATAATTTTAGTGTCGTGTGACATCTGAACTGGCGACGATGGGTGCCCCTCTCAACACCAAACCTGCACTGGCCATTGGAGTGGGCAAATGGCCCCCTTACCTGCCACAGCACGGGGGGGGGGGGCCTTCATCCAGCAGTGGATTGAGAAAGGGCTGTGTAATGTATGGCTCTTGGTGCCATATTCAATCAACAATAACAACAATTGCAGGCATAAGAAGTCAGAGGAATGGAGGAAATCAAATAATAATAATGCCAATAATTTCCCAGAAAAGTCTCACAGATGTATTAGACTCTTTTTTCAGAATTGTCCCGCAATGAAACAAATATTATTCTTAGCCTTGCAGCCAGCTAGCTGAGTTGGAACTTTTGCTTCATTGAGTGTATGTATGCATGTTGAGCTTCTTTCGCACCGTACGTAGCCAATCGTGCTCAGAGGAATGTGTCTAACATAGAAAGTACGTAATTATTTACCGTATCAGTGGGAGGCCTGCGCATAGTTTCCATGTTCTGCCAGACTCTGCCACCCAATCCTCGCTCAGTTTTATGTTGAAGGGCAATGGAGGAGGAGCTGAAAGTGTCGGCCTTATCCAAACACCCACGATGCAAAACCCCACCGTGTGATTCATTGTTTATTTACAGCTGAGGGCTTATAGTTCTCTGACTATTAGTTTTTGACGAAATCATTTTCGCAATCGTGGCACCCCGTCACTGTGGTTTACCCAGTTTTCCTGGGTGGTCTCAGTGCTGTGGAGCTCACACATCCTATCGATGATGAACGCTCTTGCGCGCGAAGGATCACTTTGATAAAGTGACCACACAAGCACCTCCTGAGCATCCCCTCCCCACGCGTTTAAATTGTCGATGTAACGGACCACCGGGCAATTTTCGGGTCGGGTCCATGGGCGACTTGGGTCTCCTGAGGGACAATCTGGTTGTTAGCTCGGCTGCTTAGGGGTTTTCAAACAACACGCCCCACGCGCGGATACAACCCGAAAACACGCCGGGGACCTTTTTGCTTCACGCTCACGGGTGACCAAAGAGGGCCAGCAGAGGGAAGCTGTTTACGCTGTGGCCCTGCTCGCAATGCGCGTCGTGCGGCCGGTTTTATGAACTGATGTGAAACGGCGCGGCGGCGTCGCGAACGCAACTGCAAGTCAAATGAGCATTTGTACTGCCGCGTTGGCAGCGTGGCACAAATAACAGAAACCTTCATCAATAAGCTAAAACCAAATAATTTTTATTTTACCAGGTAAGGCCCACTGAGCTGCTATATGGCTCTTTTTCAGAAGAAATAACAGCTCAACGAACCTGGCCACAAATGAAGTGGCAGATTGTGTGTAAATTTTGAACAGTTTCTAAATGTGGAGGGAAAAATCGGAGGACACGAGGAGAAAAATCCACGCAACCATGGGGAGAACATGCAAACTCCAAATATACAGGCCTCATATATACCAGGCGAGGTAGTTAACATCTCGCAAAAAGGGCGCCCGGTCAAACACCCCCCATGGCTGAGTAGCCTGATGCAGTCTTCATCTAGCAGTGAATTGACAAAGTATTGCAAATTATAATTATTATTAAAGAGAGATATTTATATGGACATAAATAAGCTTCACCTTCTAAGCTCATACAGTTTTACCAGCATTTTTCTGCACAGTGATATGAGGGCACGTTGTAACAGTTTGCTAATGCGGCTAATCTGTGTGGCTCGTGAACGAATGGAAGGTGCTCACATTGAGCCCATTACCTGTGCCGAAGAGTGTCAACCGTGTCGGCAGCTGGAAAGAGCCGGGAAAGGTGAATCTTGGAAATTGCTCGTGAATTCTTAATGCGCTCGACGGAGTTGATCGGGGCGGCTCAGCTGCGGAGAGGACAATGGTATCGCCGTGTTTTGAAGCTCAAAGCCAACTAAACATGCGGGGATTAGTGGAGAGAACAATTTAAGTGCCCTGCTAAGTGAGTACTGGAACACTGCCTGAAGCCCCCAGGTGTTGGGTCAGCCTCCTACAAAATGAAGACCTCTCTTTGTGCCGTCAAGCCTTCACAATGGAATGACCTAGGGCTAGGGCTGCGATCATACCAATACGGAGAGACTTAAGAGTCATAAGCTGGCTGTTACTACTCCCTAATTCGGTAAACATCATGTCAGCATGTCCAGAGCACTTAAAGTGCCGCTCAACACTTATTAATGTGCCTCAAAAGTAATGCGATATCATCCCTCTCTAATAACCACCGTGCCTAAGCGTGGTTTTATTTCAGAGTGCTGAGGAAGTCTCGTTCTGCAACGTTCAAGCAAAGATCGTGACAGCACGATGCTCGACCACATCTTTTATCTCCACGCAACTGCCATGCTCTATTCACTGCTGGATGAAGCCCTCCACATGCCATCACCGTTTCTGGTGGTCTCATAATGCAATTATCTCATCTAGATCCTTCACATGAGCTGATCTCAGGGTGGGGGCCTTCTCTTGACAGTCGATACGATCTCCCTAACCGGTGTTTGTTCCCTCATCCAAATGTTTCTCTGTCTGTCTTAACAATTCCTAGCAAGCACCACCTCATGTTTCTTCACACACTTTCCAGCTTCTGTAAAATTTTCGTTGTTGTTTACAAACGTCCATGATACCAATCCCCATGTCACAGCGGGCAATGTGCACCGATTGAAAACATCATATTTTACAACTACAGTAAAAAGACGGGGATAAAAAGGAAGATAGGACAGCATGGGGGGGAATGCTTTCTCTCAACCAACCCACGTGGAGCCTGAACATGAAGACTGATGATGATAATGATGATGATAATGATCGTCATGATCACGATGACAATGATCATGTTGATGATGTGGCGACCTCAACATCCAATGCAGATTTGCCAACACAGACTTTGTGATAATGGTGATGATGAAGATGATTATGCGTTCACCTCCAGACCTTATGCTCATTTGTAAACACAACTTGATAATAATAATCATGATGACGATTACGTCGTAACCACGAGCACCTCGTGCAGATTCAGCAATGTCGCTGTCACGTGAACATTTTTTTTTTACTGAGATGCCGTTTTTATTAAATAGTTTCGCCGACCCTCAGTGACCTCCCACTTCATTCCACGCATATCCAGCATCCTCTGAGTGGTTATGAACTCTGAACCCCCCCGGGCGATTATTTTCAATTTGCGAATGTCACTCATCGCTGAGGAACATTCGCACAGGGCTGTTGACTTCCATGCTTTCGCTGTCTCGAAAAAAAAAAGACAAAAATAAGACCACGGCATTTTCTCTCATTCGCTCACGAGCTTCGTAATGCGACCAAAGCTTTGAGAGGAGTCTCTTAAACAGAGCCGGATTTACGATGTACCCCCCCCCCCCCCCCGCATGGCTAGGAGAGCCTTGTCTCAGACCGTAAATCTCAACTTTTTTTACGACATCGCCACGCTTGGGAGTTTTCAACAACAAGAAGGGCGTGTGGTGCGGTGTGCCAGATACGTTTATCAGACAGGTGGAATGTCATAAACGCAACGGTCAGAGCTGTAAGGGCAACTTGCCCTTTGTCGATTTGTGCCAGATTTTTATTTACTTTGAGAGCTTCACCTGGAGGCCATTAAATGTGAACCCCAGGTAAGCTGCCATTGGCGCTACCATACCATAAGATCAACAAAAACAACAACAATCTTATACGGCATTGGCAGAGGTGCACAAACACAAGTAATCCTGCTCTAACAGGATTAAAACATTGTAGTAGTCGACGTTTCAGGTAATGGCCCCTCTCTGCTATGAAGAAGGGGGCATTGTCCCAAAGTGTTTCTTGTGATGTATATATTCATTCTAGATTTGAAGCTTTCGTGACTTCAAGGATTCATATTCTTAGGTTTTTTCGGTAAAGTCACGTAGGTAAAAAATGAAAATTAAAATTAATAAAAGTAAAATAAAATAAAAATCACGACGTTTCGGAGGCAACACAAGCTTCCGTCTTCAGGTGGAACCGTCACAGCACGCTTGCTGTATCAAGTAAATGAGTGTATATTCATATTGTGGCAGCGTTATTGATGCGGTGCTACAATTATGTAATTTACTGCGCTGACTGCATTGCAGTAGAATCCCTCTTAACGACCACCCCTGTTAATGACTAATCGCTTAATGACGGCCTCCATAGAGCCCAATGTGTTCGCTTACCGACCATTCCCTTGTTGACGACGGGCTTTTGTAGGTAGAGTAAATATTAATTAGTGCATTGATTAGCCGTGTTTCTTTTCATATCACGTTTTTATAATGATGTTAGTATCTTTATGCATTCATATCCATTGTTTAAATATTATAAAGTACGTTTTTTGATATCGGAACGAATTAAGCCTCTAACGTGTATTTCCTAAAAACTCTTTACGACCGGTTTCGTGGAACCAATTACCACCGTTTAGAGGGGTTCTACTGTATTTATTAAAGAGGCCCCAGTGGCTTAGGCGCCAAAGGAAACAGAAATTAAAAAAAATTACTATAACAGTGGAGTTTTGCCTTGCAATAAGATGTACAAGTGGCTTTTCAAATGGACAGAGCATGTGAACAATTTAGGGCAGTAATTTAGAGACAAATAATGTGTTCACATTTCTCAAGCTCAAATGAGTACCTGGTGAAATGTGTAAATACAGAGACAAAGGCAGCGTCCTTAATAGGTGCTCGCTAACAGCACTTGACCCAACCGTCTGTTAAGGCTACACGGTGGATCATCATCTTTGTGTTTGGCACGCGTGTGCACGTCGATTGTTTTTCTCTCCAAACCCTGCAACAACCCTTAGGGAAGCCAAGCACGACACTTGAAGAATTGCTGACTTTACACTCATAAGCGGACTCAGTTAACACGAACCAATTGGACTCTACCATTTTCAAAAAGGGCTACAGCTAGGGGAACGATGTATCGGTCAGGGCACAAAGCGCGTCGGGCACGCACCCCCGCGTACCCCCCTCCTGTGGCTGCGAATGGCGCGTGCCGTTTATTACAAAAAAATTCACCTTTTTTTTTGCGCGATGTCACCTTGCGATTTCCCTCCACCCGGCAGCTGGCGCAGCGGCGACGCGAACAAAGACGCGGGCAGGGAGGCGGCGGCGGCTGACGAGGCGCGGTTCGGACGCACGCTGCCCTCGCCCACCAAGAACGCGTGGGCACCGCCCGACACCAAGGTGGACACGCGGCGATACCGCGCCGAGCCGCGCAGCATCTTCGAGTACGAACCGGGGAAGTCCTCCGTCCTGCAGCAGCAGAAACAGGTAACCGCGTTGCTTCGCTCGATTGCTTCGCTCGATTGACGGGCACCAACAATCGCGTGATTTTAACTGCCTCGCCTGGTTTACCTGGAGGTATACCAGGTATACCCCCGATTAGTCCACATCTCCGATGAGGTACAATAGAAGTTCAACATACGTTCTGTATACGATAATCATATGATGTTAACTATGCAAGAGGTCATGAGTTTGATCCTAACCTTGACGCCTATACATTTGGAGTTGGCATGTTCTCCCCGTGGTTGCGTGGATTCTTTTCCGGGCCCTTCGGTTTTTGCCTCCACATTTAGAAAACATTAATTTGAGTATTTGTCTGCTATACATTTCCACGTGCGAGGCCACTTCGTTGAGCTGTTATTTGTAGTCGGGTCACTTCTGAAGAAGAGCTACATAGCTCAGTGGACCTGAAGTGGTAAAACAAAAATAGTTTAGTAGTTTTTTTTTTAGTTTAAAACGTAAGGCTTTCGCGACCAATATTATTCATAATAAACGTTTTTGGGTTGGATCGCGTTATTTATGAATGTGTCGTAACCCTCCACCACCCGACACGGCCAATCAGTAAAAAAGTGTCACGTTGACAAAAGACAAATAGTTCACTACTTTAGCCCACCGGTGTGTTGAAGAGTGAATTCACAACATTTACCGTTTTTTAGTACAACGCGACACTTTTTTACTGAGTGTCGGGTGGTGAAGGTTTACGACACATTTATAAATAACGCGATCTAACCCAAAAACTTTATTCTGAATAGTTTTTTTTTGTTTGTAGTTTTGTTTGCTGCATGAGCCTGAATGCAGCATTAGTCTGCAATTTACATTTTTCGTGTTTGATGAAGGTATCAGCAGCATAAGAAACGAATTCCATCATTGTATCACAGCCTGGTGATTCTCTATTTATATCACGTGGCGCGCAATTGGAAGTATGCGATTTCAAATCCTTAGAGGTGCTTAAGTGAGTACTTGGAGAAAACCCACTCATATGAAACGATAACACTCATAGTCTGAAGAATAATTTTCTTTACTGCCATCATCCGGCCACTTCACAACCCAAGCCTACAATACCCGGTACATCCGCAGCTCATTTAGCCAATCCACCGCACGATGGCCTCACCGCTCCGGTTATTTGACCATACTTCACCACGTTCGTATCAAAAATCTGCTATCCTCGAACAAACCTTCCACCCAAGTAAAACCAGGCTCGACCGCCGTGCGCAGCCTCTGAGACCCGACAATGTTGGGCAACTTTCTAGGGTGACTTTGTCCACGTGCCGCGTTGAAACGAGCAAACAAAGGTGGACTTTCACACCCCCCCTCCCCGCCTCTCCCCGTGCGCTCCACCACCACCACAGACTCTGCTGAAGGCGTTCGATCCGATGCCGTACCCCGTGCCACCCGAGCCGAGGGAGCGCGTCTCGTCCGTGCGCGACCGAGGGCGGGAGCCTCACGGCGCCGACGACACCGGAGAGGTGGGTCCCAACGACGACGACGCCGGGCTGGGTTGGGAGTTTTTGCGGAGTTTTTCTCCCGGACACGGCGGGAGTTGCGGCGCGTCGTTCCCCCAGCTCGGAGGGCGCAGATCAGTCGTGAGATGCCTGTGGCGGGCCCACACGGTGGGCGACGCTGTAAATCGTGATCGTTTATATTTTTAGCGGACGCTTTCACACGTGACCGTCATACAGTTAGAGCGCCAGATATGCAAAAAAATAGATACATGTGTTTGTCAACGTTATTGTCAGTGGACATCACGTAGCCACAGAGATATTTGACAGCCTCCTCCTCCAGCACGCGCAGGGCAACAACCAGTCCGCCTGGCACGCCCTCACGGACTTCACAGCCGGAGACGATATGGCGCCACGGTCTCCTGCTCCCCGCAGTCACACAGCGGGCTGTCACGCAGTGGTAGTACGCCCCATTGTGACCGTCCTAGGACGATACCCGTTGTTAGCTCTCTGCTGAGAAACCACCGTAATCTCTGGATTACAAGACAACCTGAAAAGTGAGACGCTCTGAAGAGTTAGCGTGCACACCGAAATCGTGCCCCCAGTGCCAATATAGTGCTGCAAAATACACACAAACCTTACCGGATAATGTCGCATCCCAACTCTTGCTTAAGAATACGGAGGGGTGGGGGGAGTGAGTCTCATGATCTGGAGAATGCGGCGCTTGTAAGACAAGGTGTGACCGAACGCACCGGAAATTAGAAACATGGCAGGTCGAAAGAGTTCCCTCTCTCTGATAAGTGCAGCGAAGATACTCGCAGAGATAGATAAGAATAATGTGTGGGCCGTTTCGAAGTGGCAGGTCTCCACGTGGCTGCAGGCCGCATGAGATGTGTAGCTCACAAATCATGTTTTCGGGTTTTACCATTTCACTCCCATGTGCTGGGAGCTTCTCCTTCTTCTTGATGAAACGGAATTCAGTTGCTGATGAGACTCCCAGAATGTGGAGCGAAGTGTTTGCACATCATACCAAACGAAACACGGGCGCAAGCCGAAAATACCAGAACAGCACTGTCGAGCTATACAATGCCATTTAGAGTGTTTGGCTGCGATACATTTCCACGCGATAAGCCACTTTGTTGAACTATTGTTTGTGGCCAGGTCGCTTCTGAAAAAAGATCTATGTAGCGCAGTTGAGCCTTACACCTGGTAAAATAAAAATAGTTAAGTTTCTATACATCGCAACCGTAAAAACCTAACGCAGCGTGTGAAATGAAGTCACAGGCCGTAGGTTCGTGGGTGGGTTTTCTCAGGGTGCTCCGGTTTCCTCCCGCGTGTGTAAACACTCTATTAATTGGCCGACAACACCCGAATATATAGAGGAATGCAGAGCTCGGGGCAATTGTTGGTAGCGCCGTTCCTACCCGCGCCTCTGAGTTCTTCTACCTCTCCGAGAGCGAGTCAATATCGTGCAGCCTGTTATTGAAATTATTCTTTTTTATTATTGTTATTATTCCCCACCCTCGCTGTAAGATGTTATCCACACCCAGACCTCAAAGGCTTAAGCTTGGCGGTCAACAGCTGCTGGAGTGGTCCCATTGAACCGAGTAAAAAAGCCCTGAGTAATTGCTGGTGTGTTCAATGCATCATCATCCTTGTTGCCGTTGGCTGTATCTCACCGTCCGTTCAGGGAGATGATTGAGCGACGTCGTCAAACATTCACGTTTTACTGCACGCAACGCTCTGGACAGGTCAATTGTATTATCTGTTAAAAATAAAGGCGTTGTCCCATGTATTTTCGTTCATAAATCTACAAGTCATATATGCCTCGAGTGACAAGTTCGAATACTGATTTTAAAGTTAAAATCGTATTCGATTGGAAATCATCCTCTTCGATTGCAGTGGAGTTTTGCGCGCTGCACGACAGACGTACACATTTTAAAAGGCAAAGGTGCAGCCCTGCGACTGCTTGCTCACACCACTGTTGACAGAAGAGCCTCCAGTAGACTGAGCCCTAGAGAGCCCCTCTTGAGTGGGTATTGTTGAGCTACTCTGCCATGCTGACCAGACCACTTTGGCTGGGGTGGGAGCACCCACACTTTACCCCACCACGCGTGACGCGACTGACTGTGGTGTGTCCGTGAGTATCTAAGAAACTTGCACCACTGTATTAATCGATACACCCTCCTCTGGATTGCAAGTGCATTGTGCTGACCATCACACCACTACAGTATCCCAAATATGACAGCAATATAGTGTGTAATGTTTTTAGAGTGTGTGTAATTTGCCTACTTTGCAACGAAGCAACTGCTTCCATGGTCGACAGGTGAACCTGCCACTCACGTGAACTAGTCACAGTGACTGCGGGGACAGCCGTTGCCTGTAAACGTCACTTGCAATGTACCCTGAAGAAAAGCTGCCGTTAAAGCGAAACAGCTTCATAAAAGGTTTACCGAACGCGCGCCCGGAAATGTGTGTTAAATTGGGCCCTGTTTAGGTAAGGCAGCAGCTCAAGGCTCACCTGTTTCAGGTACTCACCGGTTCAGACTTTCACTGTTCATGCTGTCACCCGTTCAGTCTATCACGCGTTCAGACTCTCACCTGTTCAGACTCTCACCTGTACAGGATGTAGATTGAGGGAAACACAGAGCTCAGCCAGCAGCCAGTCAGGATATTCAAGACATAGATTATTTTTAATAGTATTATAATACTGCCATTCATGCCCACCATGAGCCCCAAGACAAATACGGGAGGTTCGTGCATTTGGATGTTTGTATAATTCCTCCGTAGTGATCGCTTAATATCAGTTGTATATTTAGTTGATGTACTTGTTGCAGTTGTACTTGCCTCTGTTGCTTTTTTAACTGTTCTGTGAGACTTAAGCATGACGCAGTGAAATGTAGCCCAAGAAACACAACTTAAAGAATCGGGCATTGGATGGTTGATCACAGCAAGTTCGAGGCAGTGTACATCATGACGTTTGAGCACGTTTACTCCTTAGACGCTGTACAAGCAGCTAAGACTGTTCGCAACATTCACATCATGTTAACATACTACTAAATTTCGATTTAAAGCTTTCGTGACTGCAGGGATTCATCTTCTTGGTTCTTTCGGTAAAATCACGTAGAAGGGAAATAATAAAATAATAAAAATAAAACATAATAAAATAATTCTCACGACGTTTCGGCCACAACGCAAGCAGCCGTCCTCAGGTGAAGAACAGGTCTGTCGGATAGACAGCGTCGAAACGTCGTGAGAATTATTTTATTATGTTTTATTTTTATTATTTTATTATTTCCCTTCTACGTGGCTTTTACGAAAGAGCCAAGAAGAACATACTACTATTTTAATCAACATAGTCACTTACAGCCCTTTGTCGAGCCTCTGTTGGAATGGTGGCCTCTCACTGGGGAGTTGTTTGATTCCTACTTCACCTCGCCTGGTCTGTGTGTGTCGATGAAGCAAGGGTCGAGCACTGGTTCACAGATCACTCGCCAAACTGATGTTCGCCACGATGGGGAATCGAACTGAGGTCACTGAGGTCACCGCGTTCACACCGCAGATCCTCGCCGTGCTATCGTACAAAAGGACAAATATTAATTTGATTCGCGCATCCTTGAGTTTCCCGCTCACGTCACTCTCTTCATCTCTGCTTCTCTTATCATTACACGTGTCTCTATTGTTGTTGTGTCGCTTATGTTTTGCTTCTTGAAATGCTCCCATTCCTATATCCGCCGCGCTGCTGTGACACTGAGCATCGCATTTTTTCACGCCCGATTCATTTGCTAGGCAGCCAGAGCCGCTTAGTGTTTTGTTAACGTGTACGTCACTGCCAAATTACCCTTTGATCTGCTGCAGCGCCGTTGGCAAGTTTATGTTTTTATGTTCTCTCTTAAATTCGGACAATGACCTAATAACCCATCAATGTAGTCTTGTCTTTACAGCAATCAGTAGTTGTTCAGCAGGTAAACAATTGTGGGTTTTTTTTTTGTTACAACTCACTGCTGTGATAACGGCAATACACCACTCCCAACCGTGCCACGACCGTGCCTCGGCCTAGTTTTATGGTCACATGGTCAACTCGGGTCACACGGTCAGGACGGGCCGTTCGAACGTGACGCCAGTTGTAGGTGCGGCAAACTTTGGCGGTGACATTTGACTCGCTCAGAGGACGTGTTCATAACATAATCGCTGTTAGCAATACTTGGGGAGGGCGGTAAAAACCCCAAATCCGGTGGATAATGCGTTGTTTCAAATTCTCGTGCGGATATTAGAATATTCACGACGCAATAAACTGAGAAACGTGAACCGTTCAATGCACGTCACCACAGCAGCAAGGCTCCCCTCTTTCCCTGGCTTCTCCTTCGCCAATCACTCTCTCCTCCCTGTCCACCTCAGATAAGGCGAATTAGTCCCGAAGAGATAGACCTAGAGAATGAACCGTGGTATAAGTTCTTCTCCGAACTGGAGTTTGGTCGTCCGGTAAGTCGCTTACGGTGACACGCATGCCCACTCACCCCGGCTCTCAGTACATTGGGGCTTTCGAGACAAAGTCAGAGATTGGGTTGTTTGTGAATATATTAATATTATTCTGAACTAATGTTGAATTGACAGTGCCAAGGCAAGTGTGCAAGCTGTGTGTCGCACACACACACGTGTGTGTGTGCGTGAGTTGGTCAGATTTGAGTTCCGGATGCAATGGGAGCCAATTCGGATCTGTCCCTCTCATTGTGCCAACTGCTTGCTCTTGAGCAACATTTGAGAGCCCTTTTACCTCTGCCTCTCTCCATTACAAAGGGAAAGTGGTTTCAAGCCCTTGTGTTCATTTTAAAGGGGGTCGTTATGTACTGAGAACCATTGTGCTTTGTTTTGTTTGATATATACGGAACCCTGAAATATCATGTCTATAAACAAACTATAAAATAAAATTTCAATAACAATGCATATTATTAGGAAGGTGGCCTAAGACATTACACATTTAAAGCAGACATACATATGTCTTTAATGAAGCACATAAGCCGTTTACATTCATTATTAAATAAAATGTTTATTTCACATGCACATGTCACATTTAGCAAGGTTATACAACAAGTATTTAAAATATGGTTAACAGATTTTTTTTTGTTTGGCCACGTAATGATTTCAATATGTTGTCGTAGTAATTTAATAGATATCTAAAATGTCCTATTGTGGTATACTGGTGTACTAGTGACTGTAAACCCACAGTCGCTATAAACTACCTCCGCTGAGAGTTAAACAACAGCACATTCATTTATGGGAATTCAGGGCCACGTTGGATCGTATAAACACACTCAGCCAGCTGGAGATGTCTTCCACTAACATTTCAAACATTCGTAGACAATATGTATCTTTCGTATAGATCTATCTCCAGATACAAAATAAAAACATTTATTGCTCAACCCATCAGCCACACAGCCTTCTGGGAGTGCTTAATATCAGCAGCATTGTTTCAAGACAAGCAAACTCTGGACCAAATTTCGATTTAAAGCTTTCGTGACTGCAGGGATTCATCTTCTTGGTTCTTTCGGTAAAGTCACGTACAAAGGAAATAATAAAATAATAAAAATACAACAATAAAATACAAATTCTCACGACGTTTCAGCCACAACACAAGCATCCGTCCTCAGGTGAAGAAACAGAGCTGTCGGAAAGACAGCGTCCTCATTGAGACAGCGTCCTCATTGGAACGCTGTCTTTCCGACAGCTCTGTTTCTTCACCTGAGGACGGCTGCTTGTGTTGTGGCCGAAACGTCGTGAGAATTTTTTATTTATTATTTTTTTTTTTATTTCCCTTCTACGTGACTTTACCAAAAGAACCAAGAAGATGAAACTCTGGACCAGTTTCGAGATACGATTTCTCATCAGCAGTCAGCCTTTCTTGAATCAATGCTGATGAACTGCTGATTGAGCAGACAAGGACCCTGTCCTTATGCCTGATGGGATGTGTCAAAAATATTAGTACTTCTATGTGGACATGGATATATGTAGGAGACATTGTCTGCTTATTCATTGTTATTTATATTCTCAACAATTACACTCACGATTATTTTGAGTTAACATATGCATAGCTTTATTTTTTTTCAGAGTGAGTAACTGCAACTGAACAAATTTGAGTGAAAACTGAAATGATATTTAATGGGTTCCACTTTGTGCTATTTTATACTTTTGTTTGCTTTGCTTTGATTTTGTTTTATACGTTTCTGTTAACCCTTTGTGCGTCACAATTCACCAAGATATTTTTCACAAGAGGTGCAAATTTGTACGAACATTTGCTGAAAATTCTCTATTTGCAAAATATTACAGAGACATCTTACATTATAGCCCAACTTATGAGTTAGTTTGGAATGCATTTTTGTTGTTGATTGGTGCTGTTAAGAAAATAGATTATTTTTGCAACTGCTTTACTCAGCTCGCACTTCTAGGCATTTAGTAATTCGTAGATTAAAATGTATTCTTCTACTCTCAAGATACTTATTCATATGTATATATAAGTATTCATGATTTTTTTATTAATGTAAATCACGTGTAAATGTTACCTTTGGGATAATGGAAACGATGAGACTGGACGAGGCAGAAAAATAGGGAACAAATAGTCACTTTATAAACTGCGCAAACAAGACAAAAATTATAATTCGTGAATAAATTCACGACTCGTAATCATGACGACTTATTGTATCACTGGGCAAGATAAAGTGTTATTTGTCTACTCATTACCACATATCATTCAAATATTTTGACTAAATTGGAATTACCTTTCATTATAAATTAAGAGCTTAATATAATTCAATAAATACTCCCAATTAAAAGGATTGTTAGAGTTTTAGATGATAATATTTATAATTCATTTACAGCCCTTTGTCAATCTGCTGCTGGATTGATAATGCCTTGAGGTCATGGGGTTGTGATACCTATGATATCACAGAGACATATTAATTGTATAATCATTCATATTCATACCATCATTAATATTTAAAGTTTCGCTATCAGCTGGACGTAATATGGCGGGCGGCGAACATGATAATTGCATTGAAATGAACGAGTCGAATCGGTCAAACACAATGGCAAAAGAGGCTTCGGTTCACCAATTTTCTCCACAAGTCTCATGGCTCAATGTCTTCAGCGATTCTTCTTTTAAAGTTCGTTTCTCGTTCGTTCGTTTCTCAATCCGCTTGTCCTGATGAGGGTTGTTGCGGCAGTGTGTTGAGTAGGGCGGCCTAAACCTCCCTTTCCCTTTTAAAGTTACTTTATCAAATACCTCATGGCTTATCGGCAATTGTTTGAATTAAACACCGTTGCAGTGTGTGTGCGTGTGTGCTGGCTTTCAATTTCTGCTAAAATATCTGTATCTTTGCTTCACTCTTCCACATCATCGCTGTGCTTTTTATCCTTGGACTTGTCTCCCGTCATGTCTCTGTAAAAAAAAAACAACGTGTGCGCACATCTTCCATCAGCCTCCTAAAAAGACTTGGGACTTTGGATCGGGAGACACTGTCACCCTTTCTGTGGAGGATAGAAAGGTAAAACATTTTCTGTCCACCTTCTTTGTTTGCTGCTTTTCTCGATTTGCTGTTTTTTTTCCTGCCTGCTTTATCGTGTTCACGTGTGGGTGTGTTTTCTTTGTTTTGCTGTTTATTACTTGATGAATGCAATGCTACAAAGTGCAACCCCCGCTTATATTCTGACATCTGATGAGATCCTGGTGCTTCAGTTGCCACTTTTAAAGTGCAAATAACGGGAAATTATGAGAAGAACGCGAACATCTCACAGTACCATACGAGGGGGGAGAACTACACATTGAACACACGCTGTCCTTGAATAACCTTTACTAATATCCTGGGGGAAGACTTCCAGATTTCCCATGGACAGCGGCTAACTGAAGATGAGGGCAAAACCTGGGCGAATCGCGGGACGGGTGTGAACCCATCCAGGGCACGTTCAGGGTGACTTGCTGGGGCTCATCCGTGGTTCGTGAAGGTGGCGTGTGAGGACGGTGCCTCGTCTTTGTTGTCCTCCCCGTGTGTCGCAGAAGGAGCTGCACAACAAGCTTCTGAGAAACCAGGCTGAGCTAGAGTCAGTTTTGCGACAGGCCGAGGAGTTTTACAAAGAGCAGGATAGCAGAGTGTACAAGGTATCTGCGATTGATCATCGGCCATTTTTGTGAAACAGCAATAATAATCTTACCCATTTTACATCATTTATCCTTGGACCAATTTTAACTGTTTGGAAAGTGCACGTGATACAAGACTCGTTTATTCCATCATTGGATTTTGAATTGAACTATTCATGTGTGTATTCTACCAAAGTCGTATTTATTTGTTCGAATGTGCCACTTTTCAGTTTTCAGTTGGCACTCTTCGAATCCCACCCAAACAGGTTAGAGAGTAATGCCAACTCCTACTCCACAGCTGTATGGATGTGTTTCTGGCCTGTGGATGTTCAGAAAGCACAGTGTTCATTCTAATGCTGCACCAGCGTGAACCCATAAACACTCATTATTAAGCCACGTCATTTCATGTGCATGAAAATAGGGCTTTTAACATGACTGCAAAATATGGGCAATGAATGCCACCTTGGGAATTTACCTTAATTTTAAGGAATATTTCGGTTTTGTGGATGTTGCATTGTATTCGTGATAAAGGTGTTTGGGTTAGATCACATAAATATAAATGTGTCGTTAAGCCACCACCACCCGACACGGCCAATTAGTACGGTTTGTCACGTGAACAAAACGTACCAATTAGTTACTACTTCAGCACACCAGTGTGTTGGAGAGTAAACCCACAACATTTACAATGTGAGTATGGCGTTTCGCTGTCGGCACGGTTGTCGACTGTGAACAGGGCTCACAGCCTGCGGCGGAGTCAGGCCGCGTTGACAGCGATAGTGCTGGTTACGACTCTGATCCGTTTGGATTTCAGTGCCATAGTGTGGTTGGCATGTGCCCCGCTGCAAACAATGACATGGGGGGTGGGGGGGGTGGAGACACCTTGTATAATTTCACCCCTCTTTGTAACCTGGTGGATGTATGGGCCCGCTTTCTGGCTCATCGCAAGGCCCGGTGCAGTTGCACTGCCTGCACACTTGGGCAGCTACGCCGCTGGGTGTTTTTGCTTGGGTGTGTGTCACCACGTGCAGAGGTGCTCATTCGTGATGCCATCTTGATGAAGAGTTGGACACCCGGTCAAGAGATGACGAAGCTACAATGTTGTGTTTATTGTAAATTTGTTAATTTGTGTTCGTCATCAGTCCTACCAATTCCCTTGGGAGTTTGCTGCATTCATAAAGAAAAGCATCGCACCAACGTTAATGAAGCAATATATGTGACTATTTTAATTTTTTACCTATTTTAGTAAGCCGTCTGAATTTTTTTCATCGTATGAAATCCTGTTGAGAAATATTTGCTTAAATTAACAATGTCTCAGCCACGGATAAATTGCCCACGTGTTTAAAATAACGTGTAACTTTTAATGACATTCATAGATGACATTCATAAATTATACACATTTTTGTTTGAAAATGAAAACCTTTTTTTGATAATGTAGGGGTTTTTTGGGTTATGCGCTCTAACCCAAAAAAACTAAATTATGGATGATATTGGTCGCGAAACCTAAACCTTACGTTTAAAAGTTTTTTGGTCGTCGTTTTTTAAATTATATTCTCAAAGTATGCATCACGCTGTCTCGCGGAGCTGTTAAGGAGCAAATTTAATTATCTGAAGCTTTAGTCGACGATGGCAGCTTCCATAAAAGGCTTGAACCTCGCAGGGGGGTTAATGACAAACGCAGCCGGGGCCGTCATGAGCACGGCACAATAGAGACGCTTCCAGAGGCAATGAAGGCGCATGCCGCTTTAAGGTCTCATGCAGAAGGAGTCAACTTCTGTAGCCCAGGGCTAATAGCCACACCGTTGCCATTGTGCGCGAAGCGACGATCAAGCTGTCCGGTGAGGTCTGCACCACCTTGCTCCTCTATAACTCTTGCTCGGAAGATATCGGTCCGTGTTCAACGTGCGATCATCGACGGGCACCTCGTCTGTGGAACAGCGATTTTCCGCAAAGCATCAGGGACTCTTGTCACTTGAGTCTGTTAGGAGCCGTCTTAAAACATTTATTTTCACTCGCGTAGCTGTCTGTGTAGGCTATGCGCCTTTAACATTGATGTTATCCTTTTTAGTTTTATTCGGTTTCATTGGTTTAAGGAATTTATGTTTAAAGGGTTTAATATTATCACGTACATTTCTTTTGTTCAGGGTTGTATTCATCTGTTTTCTTTCAGGGTTCGTAAAGGGTTGGGTTATCTTATGTCAAGTGCGTTGAGGCCTTGTGTGAATGGCGCTATAAATAAATCTACTTTTAGTTTGTAGATTATTGCGATTACACAAACAACGACGACAGCCAATCATTCGCGACTAAGTGACGGAGACGTCACCACAGCGCCTGTGCCAGGCAAAGTGCACGCTTCAGTGCCACGTGAAATGTCAGAAGTTCATGGGGCAGAGGTCACGGTGTTAAGGGTTTGACTTCATGAGATGACATCACACACAGCCACAAGGATAAGCAGCAGTAGACACAATTCATACACTGCGTGTTGCAGTACACAGGGCCTGTGAAAACTGATTTTAAAATGTAACCAAGATATCTTCTTGAATAAATATTTTTGTATAGCAAGGATAGGCACAGTTTAGATACAAAGAGGCAGAGTCATGTCAATGCCAATCGGTTTTTTTCATGTGGGAGAAATTAACACCGGAGATCAACTTTTCGATATTTTTTTCATTGAAAAATTAGCAACAACATCTTCAAATGGTGTTTTTCGCACCATCTCATTCGCAATAGAGAGTAGTGCAAAGGAAAGACAAGCGTTGTTGGCCTATGGTTGATCGGAGACATTTTTTAAAATCAGTTTTAGCGAGTAACAGCGGCGGTAGTAACATTGTGCATCAGCAGTACAAAACTGTAGAAAGTTATCACTGAAGACCTACGAAACAGAAGTGCCTAGGGCCGACAAGAACCTTAATCCGGCCCCTGGCAATACAGACAAACTGAGCCACGATTTTTCACTGCGGCGCACCATATTAAATAGCAGGGGTACACCTCCCCCCCTTCCAAGGGTCATTGCTAAGATAAGGGGGCCGTTCTTCGGCATTTGGAAAGAGAAACAAAATCACACCCCGCCTTTGGCTCGGTGGTACATTCCGCTTGCGTTTCCTTGGCTCCACCTCGTAGTAAGAGAGAGAGAGACGGGGGGGCTCGCAGCTCTTACCCAACGACACAACGTTGCCTGCAACGGCAGTAACAGCAACAGCTCAAGGCAACTCGACGCAGTTACGCTGAATAGTCTCGCAGTGTACGGAGGGCCAAGAATTGGGCTGGTGGGTTCCTTTTATTTTCAGCTGTTTTTTAAGTTCCGCGTAAGTTATTCAACTACTTGTGGAACGTCAAAAAAATGTTTGTGTGCACTTTATGGAGCTACGTGTGTTATTGTCGTGGAGGTGTACTCTACCGTAAACATGGGTTTTTATAAATGGCAGTGATTTTTTGCAATAATTCGATGTTTACTTTTAACGACGAACTATGCGCGAGTCGCCTTTGCAAGTAAACTATATCTGTTTTTTGGAGCATTGCTTGGATTTGTTATCTATTTAATATAAAAATTAATTTCTACAAAGTGCGCATTGCACTACACTTTCCGATTATGTGTGTAAACTATACTGCAAGCTCAATGCTATAAACTGTATACTCACATTCATATGCTATCTGTATATTTGGAATGTAAATATACTTCCTTCAGAGTGTATATGTAGTATTAGAGTATAGTGTGTGGTATAACATTTCTGCAGTGAATTTATACATTAAATAACAGGTTAAAAATAATAATAAAACTTTTCTTTACTGCCACCAAGAGGAAGGAAGATCTTGATGATTGATCCGAGGGAGCCTTCTTTCCTGAATTAGACCAAACCTTGACATTTCCTCTCAACGACAAAGCACAGAACGGTCCATTGTTACTCTTATCTTGAACTAACCTCGACCATTTTGTAAGCACAACAGCATGTGGGAATTCAAAAGCGAAAGCTCCAAAAGCAGGTGGCCCTGAGTCTGCCTTGTTTGCATCGCCTCATTTCCATGCCATCTAACAAATGTCACGTTTGTCGTAACCCTCCACAGCATGTCTTGAGCCACTGCGATGTCGGGAGTTGGTTGATGAGAGCATGGGTTGCTTGGAACGCTTTGAAACATCGGCGTGCCTGTCGTGCATTCTTCATTAAAATGCTTTTTTTTTGCTGGGAAAGCATTCTCTCCACCGGCCTCGTGTCCACAAACTCCTGTGGCTACCAGGGAGCTAACGTTCACGTGTACCTTATATACGTACATATACAGCTCTTCGTCAGTCCACTACAGGATGACGGCTCTCCGCCACAACCCGACATGTCATGGGGGTCATTGACCATATTTAACGCCGCTGGTCGCTTCTGGTTGGTTAAAGCGGGGAGCATAGCCGAGTGAGCATAGAAGTACCGTACAGCAATGGGTTTGGCTGCACCGCCCCCTCTGCTGCACACAACGTAGCCCTACATAGCGGGGCTGCTGTGCTGCGGGTATTTGCCAGCGAAGGTGATCCCGCTCACGCAAGCGCTTGGGAGGTGCCCATCTCCCGATTACAGCCCTCAGCAAGTGGTGGAAACTCCAAATTCCTATGGCAGGGGGTGAGCCAATTGAAGTGACGTCCACTGTTCGCATTGTACCAAAACGATGCGTCTTGCGCAAAGTGAGTGTTCAGATGGTGCTCATCTCCTGTTTACAACCCTGAGCCGCCAGTGGTGGAAATTCCAAAGTTGTACTCGTTTTATTGACCCGCCGGAGAGATGATGGGAATGCGGTAACCTACCTCTTGATTGCCACTCGTGTGCTCAAGCTACCACCCCTCCTAACGCGCGTCGATGACAGTCCGTCTCATTCGCAACGTCCGTGTATCGGATCCCCGCTGTGAGTGTGACCATGTGTGGACGTGAGACATCTACGCAGCACGTGATTGTGACGCCGCAGTTCTGTGAGTCGCATCGAAGTCACGTGCCACATAAGGTCGTCTGAGCACGTGGAATGTTGATTCAGATGCGGAGGTGATGCCGGGCGTAAACGTTCTGCGCTTGTTTTGCCTTGCAGAATGCGATCTACAAATCCTTCTCGGAGAAAGCTCAAGAGAGACCTCACAGGTGAGTGTCGCGATAGTTGGCCACGATGCCCATTCGTTGTCTGCCATCGGCACCTGCATCAACATTCACGCAGCATTTGACCGGGCTGTGCACGCGGCCTCTAATCCAGCACCGTGGGGGAGGCAGCGACGTTTTTGGTGGACGCTTTTGGTGGATCGCACACTAGTTGTGAAACTGCCTATTTATCATTAACATTTTATTTTACCAGCTAAGGCCCACTGGGCTATATAGTACTTGTTCAGAAGCGACCTGGCCACAAATGATGGCCCAACAAAGTGGCTTATCGTCGTGTGCAAATTTATAGCGGCCAAATACAGCAGGCATCGGGATCGAACCCACGAACATCGCATGGTTAGAACACTAAAACGAACCTATGTGGTAGTAATGCCGTTTATCGTTGAACAAATATAACACGTGTCTTTACTTGGAAGAGGAGGGGAATGTTATCGCGCTGAGTGATTACATCGACGCAATACACTGACTCATAATTTCATTGCAGCTACTCTGATGTATTATGTATTTGTAATAATAAATATATTTCAGTGGATAAATGCGAGTTGTTAGTTTGCGGTGAATAGATGCATTGATTAACAAATGTATAAATTATATAATTTCACTGTTAAAATTGAAAACATTGTATTGGCAACTATTTCCCCAAGTTAAATAATGTAATGCTGATTGTATAATCTGCCAGAACAGACAAAATATTCATTTGGGATACATAGATAGATAAATCGATAAGCACGGGGCGTGCAGGATCCTTAATCCAGCGGTAGAGCGACAGAGGGCTGCTTTATCATTATTATAAAATAAGTAAACAAGTATTTTACGTGTAATCACACACACACATCCACGCACAAACGAGTGGTTAAATAAAAGAAGCAAAATCATCAACAAATAATCGAAGAAAATCATGAAAGAACGGGATGTCTTAATTCTATTAATGGAGCGGAAAACAAGAGAGAGAGAAAGCATTGGCCATTGCACATCCTTAAATTTTCAATTGTGCTTCTGTATATTCCACAGAAAGTTACATTTGTATGTATTGTACTTATCTTAATGCACAGCCCTTGTATGTAATTGTTATATGCCACAGCGTCATATGTATGTTACACTTCTTTAGCACCGTACATGGCCATACTTTACGTGAGTAGATACTTTTCTTGAAGGACGATACTGTGAGACATGATGTAACGCCCAGCTCTCGCTGGAACATTAGGAAAACGGAGATTAAGTAAGTGGCATGGAATGCGATGGCAAATGAGGACATGCTAAACCCAACTTGAAAAAAAGCTAAATAAATACACTCGAGCTAGTCATTCTAAGAAATAGATTGTGTGCCTAACCCTTGTGACAGCCCTGTAAGTGCAGGAGGCATGGGCTTGTGCGAGTGCCAACTTGCGTTCCTTGCGGAATTAAGAGCCTCAGCTGTTCGCGTAGTGTGTGGCTCCCCGTAGCGCTAAACCCTTAGTAACAGGATTCATCAGACGCACGACGAAGATTGACGCACGTTCATTAGGCAACGTTAATACCACGCAGTAAGTGCGGAGTGGGGTTATAGTGCACCTTGTCAGCCCACTGCTGGACAAAGGTTTCTCCACCCCATGTTGGATAGTGGCCGTTGTTTGACCATACTTCCCCACTTTGGTCAGTGTGGGTTGCTAAAAAAAAAGCCGACGGGGGTGGGGGGGAATGGGGGGTATCCAGGACCGGTTGGGCTATCGCTTTTGTCACCGATGTTAGCCATGGCTGGGAATCGGACTCAGGTTGCACGGTTTAAACGTCAATGTGCCCTTTCAGGTGCACTTCTGCAGCCGTCTGGAACGCTCTTTCCTTCCGATATTAGGAATCCACTGGAGCTATGCACTTTTAAATCATCTCGATTGACAACTAATTTCTGTAAAGCTGCTTTTTGTGTTTATTTTTTTTGTCTTTCCCCCGCACCTCCGATTAGCGCGTACGGTGCGAAAGAAGTTCAACATAGATACAACCACTGCGCCACCACTCCCATCTTCATATACTCCAGAGTCAATATGACTATGGATAATATTTTAAACATAATGTATCGGAATAATATTTAATATATGTATACACACAGATATACATACATACGTTTCGCACACTTTTGGGTTGCAGGTAGGTAGGTGGGCTGTAGTGCTGTAATGATTGCTCGCAAACAATTCAGGGCCGTGATTTAATTCAAGATATAATTTTTTATATATCAATTACGTGAATTAAGTGGATTTTAGTGGCAGCAGGGGTCACATGAATCCATTTCATACGAGGTTTGAGAATCAAAAGTCATACAGGCTTACGTGCACTGTTAGGTACATGTATCATGAGCATGAGAATGGATTTTGTTCGAGGAATCTGTGTTTCTTTACATCCCTGAAAGGTTTCCATAATAGAATTTAATGGTGTGCATATCTTTGCATGACAAAATTCACCATCATCACCCACTATGGTCAATCCACTGCTGGATGAAGGCCTACCCAAATTGCCACCATCCTGTGATTTAACAACGACCCAGTTATCAAACGTTAAAACCCCAAAAGCTTACATATTGGGAATATAAGTCAAGAATACTCGGCAATGAGGAAGCAAAACGACAAATAAACCAAACAAAACCGTTGTATCTCTCCTGCCGTGCTTGCGATTATCGCCGATTGGGGTCACGGTCCTTACCGCGTGTTAACTAACCCCGTCCGTCTGTGCGTCCGCGTGTGCGGGGTGCTTGGCGTGCAGCTCGCTGGGCTCGAGACAGTGGCCGTGCGAGGGCTCAGGAGGCCGCCCTTCCTCCAGTGCCTCCTCCACGCTCTCCCCACCGTTGCCCAGAGGTGAGAGGTCATCCTGCAACCTTGTTGTTCTGCCAACGCCACTTTTTTTGAGGGGGGGGCGGGCAGGGGGGGGGATTTGAACCAACCAGTTGCTTCGGAGATGAAATGAAAAACAATGGCACGACTCAAATAGGGGGGGGGGGGGGGGGCAAACGTACGGCTGAATATGCGTCGGGCATCTGGTGAATGTGACAACACGTTGGGGCCTACTATGCCTGTTATTTAAAGCCTGGGGTGTTTAGATTGTAGGAAGGAGATTGTATGTATGTATGTACGCGTGTTGAGCTTCTTTCGCACCGCACGTAGCCAACCGTGCTCATCGTGCAAGTCTGTTGGCTACGTACGGCTGCGTTCTGTGCGAAAGACGTTCAACATAGTCATCAGTCATCATCAGTCTCCACTCATCGGATTGATGATGTCTAGCGATGACCTTGCTGCAGGTGAAATGTCTCACTAGTAAAATACAATGTTTGCTGTACAAACGATGTGTTGTCATACTTGTGTAGGTTGTAAAACCATTGCACATTTACACTTGTCCACTGTAGTGTTCGACAGCAAGAGGTTTCACTGCAATGATTGACATTTTTGAGAAAGCGACGTGAAAGAGCGTGCCTTATTGCGGAGCAATAAACGACTGAAATTTAATTTTGCCGTGAACTGCAATGGAGGTGACAAGCGTACCGCGCCACTGTGGTCATGCTGTAATAAACATTACAATGCAAACTTGCCACTCGTGTGGAGTAGAGAAAATAACGAATACATTGTCTGTCGAAGTTGACCCATCATCCTCCTCGCGTGGGTTAAAATCAGCGACACTCATTAACTCCGTGGTAAATGAGCGATATATTAACAAAGCGTTCGAGCTAAGCAATATCAACACCGCTTTCGACTGCTCACTCGCAATGTGGTAAATAAAAGCCTATTATAGTCTACCTTAAATTCTAGCAATACGTGCCAGTTACACAAGACTGCACTGGATCCTGTTTAAGTGCATTCATAAATCTGTACATGAAGTGGTTTAAGCTTTACGTGCAGTACTTATAAATTGAGAATCGCTTACAAAACGTACACTTTAGCTGTTTCTCGTGTAATCTAGTCCCAGCTGAAGAGAGACACGTGTACTGTTGCTACACTTGTGCATGAACAATAGCCATTTTCAATATTTGAATTAACTAAAATATCAATTGCAAGTCTGCACAAAAATCCCACAAACGCACACTGCATAAAAAAACATCACAACTGACTCTACACTACTACCGTAGAGCACGCTATGTAATGCACAACACATAAGTCTTATTCATAATTGGTTTATTTTGCAGTTAGATCATGTAGGCATAATGTCAATTAAACCTATCACCTTCCACCACCTTACAGCTATACACATCGAGGTATCACGTGGACAAATGTGCCAATTGATTTTTTTTTTTCAAAAACGGGTTAAACTGAAAAGCACATCTTTTGATCATTTGATTTGTTTGGCTTTGTCGGCTGATGGAGTGTGCATAACTCTTAACTGATATTAATTATCAGTCATAATATTGCTCGTGAAAGAATTTCATTAAATATACACATATATATCTGGCGCTGCAACGGGCATCGTATTTTATGTTTTCACTTCTCACTACGAGGCGTGCATGAATCATTTCATGACGACACGTGAAACACTTTTCCCGTTGCGGTTACATTTACGATGTATTTGTTTAATGATAACTTGACTCGGATTCGTTTTTTACGTTGTGGATTTTGGTGCTTTTATGACACATTTCGAGCGGATCTATGATGCGAATAATGTCAGCTCCGCATATGCCTCACCAAGCCAAACATACATTTTGCACTTGCGTGTTTGTTTGCTAATCTTGTTAATTGGTCGTATCCGAGTAGAGCCTTGTTTGTATGGTTTATCATTACGTTGAACTTTGTTCTGGAGCGAACAGCGGCGGCTGGTTTTCTTTTCCAACAAAGAATATCAGGAGCTAAAGCACAGTCGGCTGGCCCTTCCCGTTTGATCTCACTGCGGCGATTCTCAGGACCACTGAGCGCTTCACGGCACGCGCATTTTCTTCATTGACACGTATCCCTCCGTTTCAATCTGGGAACGTCAAGTTTAAAATGGAGAAACTTTTTTTTTATGACCAAACAACCGGATTGTACACACATCATATGCTTCGCTCTCGGAAAGTTATATTTTTTATTACGTCGCTGAAGAAAGCGAGGTGTCCCACTGTCCCCGTGATGTCACTGTGGTTCGCGAGCGTTTGTCAACGGGTCAAAACCGACGCGTGTTGTGTTGGCGGTGATATTTTACTCTTTCGTTTTCTTTCCCCCCTACATGCTGGCCATGCTTGGATTAAAAGGTGGGGGTATTCAAAGACTAGCTTACACGTTAAATTACATCAGCGTGCTCACCGACTCGCAGAGTCCCTCTGGCTGTGCGAGCGGCCGTCAAGCTAAGTTTTTGTCCGCGGCCAAAAGCGGCATCACCGACATTCTGCCGTCCAAGTTCAAACCCAACATAGGCAAGCAGGACCGGCCGCTCCTCTTCCGCGACCCAGTCTCGCGAGCCGTCGGGCGCGCGCGCCCCCAGCAGACACAAGTCCCAGAGCTGCGAGGACATCGCCAACGGGCACGCGGCCGGCGGCGGCGGCCTAACGCGACGCCCCTGCGCGAAATCCGAGAGCGCCGAATGCGTGAGCGCGACCCACAACGACGGTGACGACGCCGACGCCTCCGCCGCCGAGCACATGTCCTCGCAGTTCCTCAAGCTGTACAAGTCCATGCACACCATCAGCCACCAGGACGTGAGGGCCTCCAAGCCCGTGTGCTGCGTGCGCTCCATGGTGTCGTGGTACGAGCAGAACCAGGACGCCGCGACCGCGAGCAACCCGGGCAGCCGGAGCGAGACTCCGAGGGCCGGCACGCCGGAGGACGGGACCTCGCGGGCGGCCGCCGAGCTGGGAGAGGCCGAAAGCCTCTCTCAGCGCTGCCAGTCCCTGCCCGACCTCGGCACTGGACAGGAACGTGCGGTCCACACCCCCCTTGTCACCACGCTCTGCAAGAAGGCCTTCTTCCCACAGAAGCAGCTAGGATACTCCTTCTCGGTGGAATCGCTGGTTGCAAATAGTGGCGGTCAGGAAGTTTCCTCTGGCCAGAGGTCAAAGCAGATCAAAGAAGCCCAGAAAACGTTGGCGGCGGCCCTGCCGGTACTGAAGGAGAGGAGCGAAGCGTCGCTCATTCGCGATCAGATCAGAAGCAAGTGGCTTAACAGGGACCTCTCGGAGATTTCTACGAAACTGAACCAGCACATCCAGGAGAAGCTTGCGAAGCGCAATGGTAATTACGCGGGCAGTCCTTCGGGCAAGGCTGAGGATTCCATGCAAAAAGTCGACCGCTTGGGCAGCTTGAAGGAAAGTAGCATCGACACCACTCAGTACTCACCCGCTGCCAAGCCTGAAAATTCCAAAGCTCGCGATGAACAGAACCACGCTGAGCAGAGTCGGGCTCCCCAACCGAAACCCGGTAAGGCTTCCATGGCTGGCATCCGGGCAGACGGTGCCGCTAATGGATCTTCCGTCGGATCGGATAAGAATGTCAAAACGCAACGCAGCAAGCTCCTCGTCAGCCACTGCAAGGGGCCTTGCCCTGCCTACTTCACGAGGTTCACCACTTGGCTTCAGCACGAGAAGAATCGCCCCAAGGGCCCGGCTCAGGAAAGGCGCACAAGCCAAGGCAGGAAGCCGGAGCCGATGAGAGCGGCATATTTAGTGGGGCCCCTTCCATTCAAGTCAAAGAGTGTCAGCAGCGTCAGCGGCAGCAGCAGCGCAAAGGAGCGGCAGGCCACGGGCTCATCTGCATCGCCAGTGCCAGCGTCCAACGGAATGCAGAATCACGGGCAAGAGGACCACGTGGAAACGGGGATGATCGATCACCTGCTGTCAGAGTTCGTGCCTCGCGCCCCCGCACGGACGTCCTCCATCGTGGCAATCCGAGAGCGATACCGCGCCCCGCTACTCATCCTGGAGGACGCGGCAGAGCTGATGACGTCTTCCGATGATTTCTCACCCAACGACAACGAGCTGCCCTACGGTTACAGCGATTCTAATAACAATCTGCGCTCTTGTCTCCTCCAGAGCAGAAGTTAGTCTCGGACATGCTGTCACCTGGATCGTTGTTGTTGTGGTGGACCCATCGCCCATTGTACATCTCATTTTGGTGTTGTCCGTGAGCCGTGCTCTCTTGTCCTGGCGGCATGCCTGTGAAGACATCACATTTGCCATCGCTTGTCATAGAGTCATCACTTTGCTGTTCTTCAAAACCCCTCGCATGTTACGTGAGATCAAATAGATCCTTTTTGACATCATTTTGAGAACATTTATTGAAAAGATTAAGAGGGGCGGGTGACGACGTTAAACAGTAGAGGAATGAACATTTTTCACAAATGTCAGTGAATTATTACAATTTTTACGGAAAGAATATGCTGTTTTTTCATTAACAAGTCGGATATTTAAATCATTGTAATAATTTTAAGGGAATTTGGCCCGAATTAATTTCTCGTAAAAGAATTGCTCTTCGAGGTTATCACATTGATTGATAATGACATGTGACTATAAATTTAGAACAATTTATAATTAAACAAATACACACGTGCTATTAATCAAAATAAAATGCCTTAATTTTAGCTTACATTTGAAACTATATATGTATTCTCCTTCCTTGAATACATACCTTAAAATCAACTCTTCAGTTTGGCTTTTACAAAATTTAATTCATACTCGAAGGGAAAAAGATGTGTTCACACAAGCATCAGTTTACTTAACACAAAAAATTATTATAAGGCATTGACTTAATACATATATGTATGGTTGCACATAGCAGTGATTTTACTAGTTATTAGGCATGGACAATCATCATGGCTAACATCAGTGGTGAGTGATAACTGAGCCGTTCCTAAGCTCCCTCTTCACTAACCCACAGTCACCATCGTAGTGAGAAATATGGTCACACAACTTGCCTGAGTTGGAACTACCTGACCATCCAAAGTTTAAACAAAGGACTTATAACTCGTATCTGTTCAGCCTGGCCTTTACTGATAAAAGGTAAATTAGTGTGACAAATGGATAGTTGTAGATTAGCCTAATTATTGTGTTCATCACATGGTTTTAAAGTTTTTTTTTACAGAGAATGACAATTTCCTTACAGGGTCCTTGGTTTTAAAAAATGTGATGACAGTAAAGTGTGGGGAGGCTTTAATTCAGCAGTAGATTGATAAAGAGCTGTAAAAAAAATGTAAGTCTTTGTTAGGCCTGACATAGGCTCTGAAACATATTTTCTCACGCACAAAGATACTCAAAACGAGGGAAAACGGCCCATCGACCCAAGCAAAGCAGTGACGAACGCAAGAGCTTTCCACGGCTGCATCTTAAATTGCGGCATTGAGTTTGTCATATTGGTTACGGCCACAGCATGTCGATGCGGTCAACATCAGCCTCCGACGATATTTATTTTTCTTCACGAAGTCATCTTCTCCATTCAAACATCGCATTGTGACCCAGGAGATGAGGTCACCGGGGGTTTCCGCGGAACATTAGATAGAGTGTGTTGGAAATACAAGTGTGCTGTGCCGATTGCTGTGTTACACGCATGCACGTTGCATTCCATTGAAAACTTTGTTCTGTGTTTGTATGAAACAGCGGTGTTTCTACTCATTTATTTTAATTTATCCCAGAGGTTGTCATGCTTTACGCCCATTGTTCAGCTACGGTGTGTTGTGCTGTGTTGTAAACTGTAGTTTTATTTATTTGCGGAGTAAATGTGGTGGGGGTTTTTTTAATGAGTTCATACATTTCACCTGCTGTTTGTCACCTGTGTTAGTTCACTTCACACACCATAATCACGTCGGTTTATGACATGCAAGCTCGAAATGATGCACATACGTGACTGATTCATCGTAGCCTTGTCCACGGCTGCGATTGAAACGATTCAAGAACTTAGTTGTCTAAACCTCATTGGCTGCTCTTTTTCATAACCCAAGGGGGCTGGTAAGTCGTGTTAAACTCACCGACTGGCATTCAGTATCAGGCAATCATATGGATCACGTTGTAAATGTACATTTCAAGTTTCATGTTGTATTAAGAACACTTTGTATGACCGTATTAAAGCTATCCACTGTGCAGATATAGAAGAGCAAATGTACAGCCGAAACTCGTGAAACACAAACGTACGTTTGATGGTAATAAATGCAGGTCGTGTTACTTTGGGAGCACTTTATTTCATATTCACCGGTAAGGAAGGTCATCAGGATTGGGTTTACGACCCCGCCGCCAGAAGGTACGACGGCCGGCGGTCGAGACTAACGACGGAGTGGCAGCCAATGGGAGAGAGAGCACGTCCACGGCAGAGACGGAGCAAAGGGGGGTTGGGGCGAGGGGTCGCTCGTGTGGAGGAGCTAGATGGTGCATCACGAGACCGTGAGAGATGCCGATGACTTGGGGAGCCTTTCGTCCAAAGAGTAGGCGGCTCAAAGCTGAGGGTAAACTACAACTGAACTAACGAGAAATGTGCAATTGTACTCGCTGACAAACGGTGATGCATCTTTCCATTGACAGCCCTTGATGTCTGCAGTCTGCAGCATCGAAGTTTTTGCCCACCCCCCCCCCGAGGGATCGCCAGTGTGTGATGCCCAGTTTACAGACTTCCAAAAAGAACCGTGAGCAGTGCTCATCGGTGATTCATACCCAACCATTAATGGTGTTGTCACAAACTTGATTTGAAGCTTTCGTGACTGCAGGAATTACTCTTTGGTTCTATCGGTAAAGTCACGTAGAAAGAAAATAAATTAAACAATAGAATACGACGTTTCGATTGCAACACAAGCAATCGTCATCAGGTAGAACTAACAGTTTGACTTTTGGATGGAAAGACACACTTTTTCTTCTTGGTTCTTTCGGTAAAGTCACGTAGAAGGGAAATAATAAAATAATAAAAATAAATCATAATAAAATAATTCTCACGACATTTTGGCCACAACGCAAGCAGCCGTCCTCAGGTGAAAAACAGGTCTGTCGGGAAGACAGCGTCTGAATGAAACACCCCAGGCTTGGAGCGTATATTTAAGCTGGGTTGGAGGGGGAAGAGCGCCTTGACAAAATAATTTGCACACACTTTGTTACCCGGCGTATTAGCTTGCTGCTAAAAGTGCTCGGATCCCACGTACTAAGACGCTGGGTTCCCAAGGGGCATTACGCACTTCGCAATGGCATTTACTCCCGCGACCAGGTCTGAATTACGTGTGCCAAAACTCTCAATCTGATTACGTGCCCCTCAATAGGCTTCCTGCAATAGAGCGGGGGACGCCCTCCGAACACATTAGAATGCAAGGATTCATATTCTTAGGTTTTTTCGGTAAAGTCACGTAGGTAAAAAAATTAATTTAAATGAATAAAAGTAAAATTAAAATAAAATTAAAATCACGACGTTTCGGATCCTGAATCCTGAATAACAGAGCAGCTCGCTTCCGTCTTCAGGTGGAACCGTCACAGCACGCTTGCTGTATGAAGTAAAATTTATTAATTTTAATTTAGTAAATTTTACTTGATACAGCAAGCGTGCTGTGACAGTTCCACCTGAAGACGGAAGCTTGTGTTGCCTCCGAAACATCGTGATTTTTATTTTATTTTTATTTTACTTTTATAATTTAAATTTTTACCTACGTGACTTTACCGAAAAAACCTAAGAATATGAATCCTTGCAGTCACGAAAGCTTCAAATCTAGAATTAATACATTAGAATGCAGCTTGGGTTCTATGTTAACATGCTGGGGAGCGTGAACTGTGGGAGCCACGGCGCCAGAAAAGGGTGCCCATTAATTTGGTCAAGTAGCGAGAAGCCCTTTGGGACCAAACATAGCAACTGCCGCTCGCTTTGCCAAAGTTTCACTCGGTGTGGCAGTAATGAAGAGAGGGCTGTGCCAACGTTACGTGGGCACAGCCAAGGCAGGAGTCACTGGGACATTTTTCACCTGTCTCAGAGAGACGCCATGCATTTGACGTGGTAAGTGGGGCTGCGTGTGTGAGGTGTAGCCAGGAAGAGTGAATAACAGAGCAGCTCTCTTTGCACATATACCGATTATATTCACATAAATCCTTGAATCGAATCGCAACCAAGAATCTTGACTATTCATAAAATTACTGACGAAGTTACTTATCTCATGCCAGTGTGTTTGTTGTGCAGAGAAACATTTCAAATGTGTGATGTAAACCGTGACATGTAGAGCATCTGGATCTCTCTGTGTTTTGGCGTGGAGATGTGTGACACAGACACACACACACACATGGAACGTGTGACAGACACACCAATGACATGTTGTAAAACACCCTGTCCATGCCATTAGTGTGTGCGTCGCATCTCTACCGTGCCACCACACTAACGGCGTGGTCGCAGGGTGATTTAGAACCGTGCCGTGAGTTGCCGCGTGAACACCCCACCCCCCCCTCCTTGTCTGCCGTTGATGCCGCTCTCTGCCACCCGCCCTGCGTTGCGCAGACTCTGATCTCGCGCGGCCACACTCGGCCCAGAGCTTCAGCTACGGCACCGGCAGCAGCAACGCCTTCCTTGACCGCCGGGGCACGCCGGAAGATCTGATGCGTCGGCACAGCAGGGAGGTGAGGACTCGGCAGCTAATTGATTGCCAGGTTGCATGTGGTCAGCTACAGTGTGGGTACTCCCCGGGCCTCTTCCAAGACGTCTGGCCAGCAAGAAAGAGGAGGCCAAATTGGGGTGGCGAGGTGTTAACTGCCTCGCCTGGTATACTGGAGGTCGTGGGTTCGATCCCATCCCTGACACCTGTATATTTGGAGTTTGCGTGTGGATTTTCTCCGGGTCCTCAGGTTTTTCCCTCCACATTTAGAAATGTGCGTTTAGCGTTTAAGAGTATTTGGATGCTATAAATGTCCACATGATACAAGCCACTTTGCTGAGCTATCATTTGTGGTCAGGACACTTCTGAAAAAGAGCTACATAGCTCAGTGGGGGGGCCTTACCTGATTAAATAGAAAATAGTTTAATTTAGCTTATATGAGTGCCGCCCCGTTCATTGCTCCAGGAAGACGCTCTCGCCCTATGACGATCAAAGTTCACCAACGGCCAACGTCACCTCCAGAGGGGGGAGCAGAGGTTTTGCTGCCGTTCTGCCCGCATGCCCCTCTCAGCTCGGGACGCAGCAGCAGCAGCTGGCTTTAATAAGTCCGTGCCAGTCGAAAGCACCGGGCCACACACTCATCTCGTACCACGAGGACCACCTTTGTACACATCTACGTTGAACTTCTTTCGCACCGTACGTAGCCAACCGTGCTGTTTCACCAGGTAAGGCCCACTTGAGCTGTAGAGCTCTTTTTGCAGAAGCAATCCTGGCCACAAATGACAGCTCAACGAAGTGGCTTATCACAGTGTAAATCTATAGCAGCCAGATACTCTAAATTGCATGTCGATTCTAAATGTGGAGAGAAAACCCGGAAGAAAAATCCACGCGACAATGGGGAGGAAGACATGCAAACTCCAAATGTGCAGGCGTCAGGGTCGGGATTGAACCCACAACCTCCTGTAGAGTTAACATCATATGATAATCGTATGCAAGAGGTATAACTGGTATCTGGTATGCCTCCTGGATACCTCCTGAATACCAGGCGAGGTATGTATGTATGTTGAACTTATTTCACACCGTGCATATCCAACCGTGCTAATCGGAGGTGCGGGGGGAAGGACAACACACTAAACACAAACAGCAGTTCTAAAGAAATATATTTTTTTAATCTAGATTTAAAAGTGCATAGCTCCAGTGGCTTCCTAATATCGGATGGAAGACCATTCCATATGGCCGCAGAAGCGCGTCTGAAATCGCTGCGATGCAGTGGCCAGCCAAAAGCCGCTGTGAGAATGACCGGAATGCACTTTGATTTAAACCAGATATTTATCTACCGTATCTAAAATTATCCGAGTGTTTTTCAAACTTTGAGTTACGAGCATTATTGCAAATACGTAGTTGGTGGTGTCCGTGCTTTTGCTAATCAAGCCAAGGGGGAGACTTTACTGCTTAGCACGTTGAACTTTGAAAACATGCATAAGATGCTTCACTGCACTGTTAAAACTGTTAATTTACGATGCATCAAAGGTCACGCTGATACATACGCTCATTGTGTGTATATGAATACAAAGAATGATGATAACGCATTGCCAGTGGTGCAAAAGCAGACGTAACATCAGCAGGTTCGTTATTAGCACTGCCCTAAAGAGAATTCATTACCTTTTTCGTGTTGTACACTGAATACGCTATTGTTTGAGAATCACTATTATATGCATTCATTGCATCTTCTAAGCTCAGGCAAAGCGCAGTGTTGTTTTTTCTATGACCATTTAATCGTCATTTTGGTTGAAACTGAACATTACTCGTTTGGCAAACAGGCTTCCATGCATATTGTGGGCTCTTGGGGGGTGTGATCTAACTTGATTGAAATCCTTTCACTCGATTCTAGCAATGTCCGACTGAGTAACGCAAGTTACAAAAATGCTGTCGTGTAGGAATGTGTTTTGCCAAAAGTGCTGGCAATGACATCTCCCAACAACACTTGTTTCACTCTGTGTTTCAGATGCGACAGCCAGCGAGGGCAAAGTATGACTTCAAAGCTCAAACACAAAGGTACGGCAAATGGACGCACGAGTGTAATTATTAAACTGTTATAATTCAAGAGCCCCATGCAAATCATTCAGAATAGCTGTAGCGAATGCTTTTTAGTGTGTGAGTGTATTAGTGGCTTTGTGTGTGATTGTTCATGAATGTGCTCTGTAAATAGGGGTCTGTGTTCTGGTACGTATTTGTCGGTGTGTGCATACGATATGTGTGCGTATTTGTGCGTACTTGATTGGAACCTCCTTTGCCAGTAGCAAAATATGATCGTTGTTTTTTTACCCTTTTATCTGGCAACAAAGGAGACATGGTGTCGCCTTTTGGCGTCATCTGGTCCGACACCATGTCAGACTAGGCTCTAAAGAAAGCTGTCTCGGGTGTGGACCAATCAATTTCAAGGACAGTGCATACATTATCAGGGTTGTGTTTTTTGTTTGCGTTCCGACCGCAGGTATTGTGGTCAATGCAAACATGACTCCTTGTAAAAAAGGTGTCAGTTTTGTTGTGTGTACAGGTAAATATGTGGCTTTTTGTTGTTTATTCAAATCTAATTATCTGTTTTAAAGCTATTAATATGGTGCATAATTGATTATTGGCTCAGGCCATGTAATGATCCGATTAAATCAATGCCATTAATATCCCTTCACCACCTGACACAGCCAAACAAAAGAATTGTCACTTGTTCAAGTAATCAACAACACACCAATTATATTATTGATGCATTGCAGAACAGTCCTCACAAACAAATTTCGCAGCTAGATACGACATCTCATTGGAAACTGCATCAGACATTGTCAGGACAAGATCCAGAAATTCAGAGCAACAATCCATGAAGTCAGAGTAACAATCCAGGCAGCCAGAATAAAAAGTTCAACAACAACAACATACATCTAACAGATCTTTATTTTATTTTTTGTTTGCCTGTGCTGTTGCAATTGCCGTTTTGTTACGAAAACATCATGTGTTTCTTTGCAGGGAGCTCTCATTCCAGAAGGGAGACATTGTGTACGTGACTCGCAAGATCGACAAGAACTGGATTGAGGGGGAGCGCCACGGAAGAGTGGGAATCTGCCCGGCGTCATATCTGGAAGTGAGTTTCCATGTGCACATCTAAGAGCTCTTCGTTCCCATTGGGACAGCCAACTGTGGTTGACTTGAGCTGCCGTGCCTCATGCCTCCTAGAACTCGAGTTAAAGGGTAAAAAAAAGTGGCGTAAGCACGATAGATCGATGTTATTTATTTTATTAATCAGGAAGGGCCCAATAGTGGTGAGATGTTAACTCCTCCACTTGGTATACAGGAGATCATGGGTTCCATC
This sequence comes from Lethenteron reissneri, assembly GCF_015708825.2. Classification (NCBI taxonomy): domain Eukaryota; kingdom Metazoa; phylum Chordata; class Hyperoartia; order Petromyzontiformes; family Petromyzontidae; genus Lethenteron; species Lethenteron reissneri. The sequence goes on along the minus strand of NC_083825.1, from coordinate 8,088,794 downwards.
CTGACCCTGACGCCCGTATAATTGGAGATTGCATGTTCTCCCTGTGATCGAGTGGATTTTTCTCCAGGTACTCTCCACATTTAGAAAAATGCGTTTACAGTATTTGGCTGCAACTATACATTTCCACATGATAAGCCACTTCATTGAGCTATCATCTGTGACTAGGACGCTTCTGAAAAAGAGCTATACAGCTAAGTAGGCCTTACCTGGTAAAATAAAATAGTTTATAGTTTAGATATTCGCGGTTGTGCTGTGCAGCCCCCCGATGGGGTTTTGGGTCATACCGTATAAATTCAGTTCGTAAAGAATGTCCCGGCACGTGAAGCGAAATCGTCAAGACGTCGCGCGGAACAATCCAAAAACAATTTGAGTTCAAACTCAGGTTTCGCGGCTCACAGAAACGTGATATAATTGTGTGATCGTCGCCATGGTGGTGACTTGTGGGTAAAACCAAAGTGCCTTAGCTCAGCTTGGTGAGGACAAGAGCATGACGACTTTGTTTGAAAGCAGAATTGGGAAGCAATTGTTCTTGCAACCCAACCGAATAAAACATACTCGAGAAACTCGGGATAACGAGCAGCGAGCGTTCGTCACTGTTGCGTTTCCGATGCAGATGCTGCCACCCACCGAGAAGCCACAGCCCATGAGACAGCCGCCGATCCAGGTGCTGGAGTACGGTGAGGCGGTCGCGCGCTACAACTTCAATGCCGACACAAACCTGGAGATGTCCTTCCGCAAGGTGGGGACTGGCAGTACACGTCCCGCAAACGCAGTTTGTTGTGTGGCCACATGATTTCTGTGGCTATGAGTTCAGGCCAGATGATTGCTACGACAGTAGAACCCCTCTTAACGACCACCCCTGTTAACGACTAATCGCTTAACGACGGGCCTCCATCGAGCCGAGTGTATAGTCTAGTGTATAGTAGTGTAGTTTATAATGTAGTGTATAGTAGTGAAGTGTATAGTAGTGTAGAGTAGAACCCCCTTAACGACCACATCTGTTAACATCTAATTCCTTAATGACGAGCCTCCATAGAGCCCAATGTGTCCTGTAGTAGTGTATAGTGTAGTGTATCGTAGTGTACAGTAGTGTATAATAGTGTAGTGTATAGTAGTGTAGAGTAGAACCCTCTTAACGACCACCCCTGTTAATAACTAATCGCTTAACGACGGGCCTCCACAGAGCCCAATGTGTTCGCTTACCGACCATTCCCCTGTTAACGGCTGGCTGTTGTAAATATGAATTAATGCATTGATTAACTGTGTTTATTTTCATATTATGTGTTTATAATGTTGCTAGTATCTTTATGTATTCATATCCATTATTTAAATAGTATAAAGTAAGTTTTTGGGTGAAAAGGGGTGACTTTCGATGATATTTTGGAACGAATTAAGCCTTTAACATGTAATTCCTATACTCGCTTAATGACCAAATCGCTTGACAACTGGTTTCATGTAACCAAATACCGTCGTTAAGACGAGTTCTGCTGCATAAAGCAACATATGTGTGTGTGTGACCTAGTCATTTACAAAACAAAGGAAATAGTTTTCCAGCACTGCAAGAGTAGGAGTCATAAAAATCTGTGTGATCCACCAACTTTCACCTCCAAATGCTGTATCAGAGGCATGCATCACCACACCTGGCAAAGTAGAAATTCTTGTAAACACATTCCTGCGGAGGGAGCTGGTAGGAACGTTGGGTTGCTCGGTCAATGGCCAGGGTCAACGGCGGTGTGATGTATTCCGCAAATATGGCCGACTGTGAGGGCAGGCACAAGCCGGCGTGAGTAGGTTAAACGTTGAGTTTTATAAGGGCACCACGGGGTGACCAGCCCCTCCCCACCCAGCCCCTCCCCACCCTCCCCACCCAGCCCCTTCCCACCCTCCCCACCCAGCCCCTCCCCACCCTCCCCTCTCCACCCAGCTCCAACACTCCCATTTTTGGATGCACGACGGACAGACACAATAATTCCCTGTGGGCTGGTGTAACCAGGAGGTTCCTACCAGTAATACATATTCTGCAGGTCTATCCTGATCATTCTATCGTAGAGCAGTGAGCACTTTTGCGTTAGGACCATACAGTAGGGGCAGCAGTTGCTGCATTGCAGTTCAACTGATATGCTACATTTGCAGAGCTGGAATTTGGCCAAATTAATTGAACAACCAAATTTAATATAATAGTCATTATGCAGTCGATGCTGACCACGACTGAGACCATCAACTGACTTGCTCGTGAGAATCCAGTTTAATCACAGGCGGCTTGCTTGGTGTCAAACCCAGGATCTCGGCGCTCTCAGCTCAGCGTTCTGACCTCTGTGAACCCACCTGGCCACCCCCTCCTGCTGTGCGACTTGGGGTTTCCCGCAGGGGGAGTGCATCACTCTGATCCGCCGCGTCGACGAGAACTGGTACGAGGGTCGCGTGCCGGGCACCAATCGCCAGGGCATCTTCCCGGTCTCCTACATCGACGTGGTCAAGCGGCCACGCGTCAAGAACGGCGTGGAGTACCCAGACCCACCGCCGCCAGCGCAGCGAGCACAGGTGGGCCCTCCAAACCACAACTCCTCCATTCGGATCGAACGGCGCCACTCGGCCATCAAACAAGTCCATTGGACATTCAGCGAAGCCATTAATTTTTTTTTTATCTGAATTTTGTTTTCGTCACAGTTGCTGAGCGAAAGGCTGAAAATGGCAAGTGGCCAACAGGGCTTAATATACGTTTCTTGAATTGAGAAAGATTCAAGCAATCAATCTTTATTTTGCGTGCCAATATCGGCCTCAATAAAGTAGGCATTTAGTGCGCAAAATAAAGTGCAAGATTGGAAAAAGAGACTGTAGAAGGGAATTACAAAGTTGAGCAGTGCGACGAAAGAAGTAGAAAGAGGAGAGTTTTGTCCTGCAGGATGCTTCACAAACAGCAAAACTCTGGCATTGGAGTAAGTTAGGAAGTACATATCATATTTGTGCCATTCTTATAGCACAGAGGTTGTCACGAAGGTGCTTTGTTTACGCCCTCTAAGCTTTAGAGAACATTTTGCACATTCATGGCTACTTTGCAACTAGGCAGGCTATTGTTTACGTATCCCTGTCACACTCAATTTTCTCAAGTCCGGATGTGTAGTGAAACCTCACTCTTGCAAGCCGTGATCATAGGTAAGACTGTTATCACGTTGTGTGGGCTAATTTCCTGATGGATATATTGGAATGCGTGGTACTGCAGCATAGCAGAAATACTGGCGTCGCTTCTTCATACATCATTTTCCTGGAATCCACTTCTGTCATTGTCCAATGAAACCTTAAATTCACCTCTTATTTTCATTCAGATTTTTCCCATGTGTATCAATTTCCTGACTTCTCTTTGCATTTTTTTCAGTTACATTTTTTCTTTAATCCTTAAACAATTTACATTACAAAAACATGTTTAAAAAAAATGTATTACCTTTAATGACCTATACGCTAGCGCATTTAAATATTTTATTCATAGTTTACCCTGCAAGTGCCCCTATATTTGTGTCCTCTTTCCTTACATTTTTGTGTCGACCCTTCTCCGCCTGCCTCCCTGTGGGTTTCGTGTGTGCGCGCTCTCCCTTTTTCATCCTTCCTTCCCGTAAAGTCGGGGCCACATCCCAAAAACCCAACCCCTCCGCCCCTCCCTTCCTCCTACCTGCCAAGCCACCCCGTCAACCCGAAAAAGGCAGCCGAGCTCCAGGCCGTCACGTCCGAGTGGATCATGCTCACGCTGGGCGTGTCGCCCCAGAACACCCCGACCCCGCCACCCCTCCCCTACCCCGACGCGTTCATTAACGAGCCCTCCCCCGAGCCCGCCCGCGCCTGGGACGGCGGGCGCTACGGTAGCCTGAGCCCCGTTCGCGGTCACTTTCCACCGCCGAGCAAAGGCGACGAATTCACGCTCCGCGAGCCCGTTTCGGCCGGGGGCTACTCCGTGTCGCCCAGCAGCCCGCCCGCCATCCGTGTCACGCCATCCTCTCCGCAGCAACTGACTCCCCAGCAGCTGACTCCTCGGCAAGGTCGCCCGACGTCACCTTGCAATGACGCTGCTGGTGCTGCAGCTGCTGAACAACGATCCAGGGTCATTCGCTTTTCTGACGAAGGCAGAGCCAGTGACGTCGCAGCATCGGCAGCGGCGGCAGCAGCAGAGCGATACTCCAGCCCGGCCAGCCGGCAGGCTCTGGCAAATCCGAATCAAAATCAGAACGCGCACACCAGCGGGAAGCCTCAGCAGCACTCGAACGCGGGCGGCAAGGTACCAAGCGCCGAAACCAACGCCGCGAGTCACGTTGAAAGTCGGAGCGAGGTCACAAGTCAGCAGAGAATCGCCACTCCTTCCGCAGAGCATTCCCAGGACGGCGGTATTCCCGCGAGCGCCCTCCAGTCCTACTACGTGAAGCAGCCCTCTCAGCCGTGTCAGCAGAGGCCGTCGCCCGAACAGGACGTTCACACGAAGGCAGGGCCAGCCATCGATGCTCAGGCCCCGTCGAGCAGTAGCGGTGCACAGAAGTCCTCCGCGGAGGCCGGTCAGCAGAAGGAGGCGTTGGACTTTTGCTCGGCCCAGGAGCACGCCGTGGATGGGCTCATGCAGCTCCTCATCAGGGAGGAGCACCACGAGGAGGTGAAGTCAGTGTGTTACTCTGGGAATGTGGAGAGCAGCCAGAGCCACGAGCAAGTACGTGCGAGGTTGCGTCCGGTGCCGTGCCGCGCCGTCCCCGCCCCCTCCCGTTTACTAACCAGGCCTGCGCTCCATCCTCTGCTCACGAGCGCCGCCCGTGCTTCTCCAAACCGTGTATTCATTACATGACATTGGGACAAGTGGTCCCTTGGGAGAGCTTGAGAGAGACCCCCTCCTCCGCCTGTGGTGGCTTGAGCTCTGCGTGTGGGCTGTGACGTTGCCCCTACCGCTTGCTTTGCGTTTTAACGCCTTGACTCCAGATACAGTTGTGGACCCCGTTTTTTGCGCTTAAGAGTGCATGTTACAATTTGTAGTGTTTTGTGTGGGTTTGATTTTTTTTTGTATACAGCATACTTGCCAACCCTCCCAAGTTAGGTGGCCGGCTGCCAATAATGTTTAAACCTATTTAGTTTATGCTTGGCGAATGTATGATTAGATTCTTACAATGCAATTGCAATACAGTTAATTTGGATTTCTATAGCATCTAACTGCAGATGCTTCTCAAGATGCTGATGCATATTAGAGCGCTGTGCTCATTGCGACGATACCGTCAGTTAGCCATTTGTTAAGTTTTTAGTTTTTTTATGAAATAATGTACTCATGGTATTTGAATATATTTTTCTAAAATCATGTGGCATTACCTTCCACCCATCCTTTGCCCACTAACCTGAGCTACACTAAACTTGCATGAGACGTGAGGTCGAATGACAAACGGTCGCGACTCAAAAGACCTCCAAATGCTACGGAAGATGTTTTTTTCTCTGTCAAGTGTGTTTCTTTGGAACTTCTCAGCAAGTGTTATCCCGTAACCAATTCCGTGGGTTTTGTCTGCGCGTGGCGTGTGTCTCCTTCCGTCTCTTCCGAAGGCCCTCCATGCTGGCACGGGATCCCACCCTCTGTCCACTCACACCTCCACGTCCCCGTGTGTCTCCTCACACCCCCCACCCCCTCCACCTGCCCACACTGGCGTCAGACTATCACAGAAAAGTGAATTTAGACCGGCCAGGGTCAAGGTACCAGTTTCTGGCCTTCTCCACACCCTGGTGGACAGAAAAGAATTTGCTTTGATACCAATTAACACAGGTCAGGTCCAGGTCTTAGCAATGACAACTTTTATTATTATTGATATACCACAGTACGTTTATACATACAGTATCAGATAAAAAAAATGTGCAAATATTTCGACTTATTATAAAACTAAATTAACAGGCCCCCTTTCCGATGTGTTATCGGGTTGCACCGCATGTTTCACGGCATGATGTCCGACGTTTCGCTCCACATGCCGGAAGTTTCTTCTGAATTAGCTTCTGAATAAGAAGCTCCCAGGTGATCAGCAGCTCCCAACACATTAAGCGAAACGTCCAACATCATGCCAGCGCAACACGCAGTACAACCCATTGTAGTAAAACGAACCGGGCATCAGTCTGGTTTTTATGGTCAACTTCTCTCGTGGGGTTAGGCTCATGCTGAGACCTGCTCAGGACCCAATTAATCCCCTCCTCCTCCTCCCTGCCTCTGCAGAAAATGGAACAATCCTTTGTCAAACATCACGTGTTGCGATTGTTTTTGAAGTGTTCCATTTTCGACTTGAATAAGAGTGTGAATGCTTGTACATAATCACGTTTAATAATACACGAAATGCACACAGACACATGCCAATGCACTCACGTACTCATGAACACCTCCTACCACTCAATTGCACACTCGCAACCCATACGCACACCTCCTCCCTCTCATTGACGCACTCAACAATTGGACGTTTTATTGCCTTGTGACAATACAAATCAATAACCATGTTTTGTTGTTGTTGATGCTTGCATTGTTGTTTTACACAACCTATTAACGGCAAAGTGTTGTTCAGGAAAAGCCGGCTTGAACTAAACCTGTAAGATGTTGCTTTTGTGTTCGACTTGAGAGTGCAGCATATCCGTTGCTTTTGCTGTAACCTGCAATTTTCTGTGCGTCCTTACCTCAAGGTTCTTAAAATCTAATGGTGTGTTTGTCATAATTATCAAGCTTGACCAGGCTGCTGCATTAACCCTTACAGGGGCGTTACTCGATGTGATGGTTCGGTTTGATGCTTGATGTCTGTATATGTGCTGAGTGAATTCCATCGCTCCCTAGGCGTTGACATGCCAGAGATGGAAGGGGCTTTGAACACGCAATGCCAATCTGCAGAGTCGGCTTTTTAATGAGCACAGGCTGACGTGGTGGGATTGTACCTGCAAGAGCTGTGCTGATATTAGGATCACTGTACAGTTTCAGGGTCACCCCGTTCTGTAGTTGTGTGTCCAAGTTCATTACGGCACATGGGTCACGTTCACTGTATTTTTGATTGGCTCGATCCAAAGGCATAAAGAAAGTGAAGCAGGTAATGGCATTTCCCGTAGAGTTATCACATCGGCCCGTTAGCATTCTCTAAATGTTTTATATATACGTGTGTGTGTGTTATGAAAGATGCTGGCAAGTTGATTTGTGACTTTATAACCAGGTACGAGCCCTCACCAAAAAAAATTTAAATTGAGAAAAATCTAATAGTAGATTTTTTAAGCGGGTGCTTTTCCTGTATCAGCACGTTTTTGCGCCCGGAAAAAAGCCAAAATGAAACCAGGTCGACGGACGTAGCAGCAAGTTGGTGACCGATGGGTATCTCCCCCGAGACGTTAACCCGGCTTTCTGTGCACTCTGTTCCACGGCTGTCATTTCCATGTGTCCGCGTCGCCGTGCAGTCGGAGAGCATGGTGACGGGGAAACCACCGCTGAGCCCCGTGGCGTCGCGCCGATCCACTGACTCGCCAGTCCGCGGACGCGCCGGCTCCCCCGGACGGGTAAGCTGCCGCTCCCGCCTGTCCCCTGTGAACAGACAAAAAGAAAATACAAAGATTCCCGCCCCCTCTTGTATACCCTGAACAGACTTGGGGTTAAGTGCCGTTAGCGAGCACCTATGAAGGGCCGGCACGGCACACGATGGGGTGGGTGGCCAGCACCACACCCGGTCGTCTTTGTCACCCCTGTGGCGATGTTCACACACCTCACCAAGTACTAATATCTTGATGCAGCTAATTCGGCTGTGACGGTCCCACCTGATGACGGAGACTTGTGTTGCCTCCGAAACGTCGTGATTTTTATTTTATTTTTATTTTGATGTTTTACTTACGTGACTTAACCGAAAAAACCTAAGAATACTAATATCAGGCTGAATCAACCTAGGGGGAGGCCCTGGACCGATTCAAATAATCGTCACTGGTGTTGGCCGTGAGCGGGAATTGAGCTGGAGTCGCCAGGCTCGTAGCGCAGTGCACTAACCGTTGCACCACCGCTCCAGCCAACAGAGATCTCAAATCCATAGGCAGCCAATGGACATTTAATTCGTGAAATGTAATATTTCGGGGGAGTTTAAATCCATACTTTTTTGTTAAATAAATTAAATTATTATTTAAAATGATTTCAATTCACGTTAAAAGCAGAGGTCGCCAACAGCGGAGCTCGCGTTAAACTGACGCACTCAAGGGTACGGCTTCACCCATTGTAGCAGTCTACCCAGATCGTGGTGACCTTGCACTCTCTTGTCTTTGAACATTAATCGTGTAAATAGATTAACTTGTATACTGCTTTTAGTGAAACAATTCAATTAATTAAATGTAGTTGAATTTCGATGTAAAGCTTTCGTGACTGCAGGGATTCATATTCTTGGTTCTTTCGGTAAAGTCACGTAGAAGGGAAATAATAAAATAGAACCAAGAGTATAAATGTAGTTGGTCTATTTTTTTTGCATCCCATGTTATTAAGAGAACTGCGGGGTTATCAGCTACCTGAGTGTATTCTAGATTTGAAGCTTTCGTGACTGCAAGTATTCATATTCTTAGGTTTTTTCGGTAAAGTCACGTAGGTAAAAATTTTTTTAAATTAAAATTAATAAAAGTTAAATAAAAAATAAAATTAAAATTAAAATCACGACGTTTCGGAGGCAACACAAGCTTCCGGAAGCTTGTGTTGCCTCCGAAACGTCGTGATTTTTTTTTACTTTTATTAATTTTAATTTTAAAAAATTTTACATACATGACTTTACCGAAAAAACCTAAGAATACCTGAGTGTATTAAATATGTCTTTGGCATCCTCCACAACCGATTCACTAGGCAGCAGTTTCTCTTAAGCCTCGCAGCCACCGGCACTGTGCTTGTGTCTTGTGCAGAGGCAGCAGTGAAGTCGTTTGGTCGGCATGGGCCCTGATGCCAGGAATGAAATGTGGCCCCAAATAAAAATGCCCTCCCTCTTCGGAGCATGACACCTGGGCTCCCCCTTGGCCTGTGGTCCCCGGTGCAGTTACACCGCCTGCACACTCTTATAGCTGCGCCGCTGAGCGAGCGTTTCCCACGGTTTGCTGCAGCTGCCTGTAACATCGTGGGCTTTTCTGCCCATCCTTTAATTAGCTAGGCCCAACTCTACATAGCTTTTGACATTTGATGGAATCGGCCTCATTGATCACGGTGCTCATGGCTATGCGAGAGCTGCGTGTTAGCCGGTTTGACTTTTGTGAAAACAAATTTAACTGTAGCCTACTGCAAAGAATGTGTAATGTATGAATCAGTGCTGTGTATTTAATTTGCTTTGATCACTTATTGTTTTGAAGTCCAGTATATTCACCTGATTTAACTTTTGACACCGTGACATATTTGTTCGAGGAATTGTATCTTTCACAATGACACTATCCCTGTGAGAGAGGAAAAAAGAAAACCCATCTTTTTTTTCATTTTGCTCTCCGATTTCTTTTTTGACGTGTTTTATTTTAAAAGAAACTCTTCCTCTTTACGCACGTAACATCACTTGTTCGCCAGCTCCCTTCACCTGCCACCCACGTGTAACTTCAAATACCCGCGAGCGTTTATAGCTTCTTGCCTTGAGTTGTTGCCTTTCCTCTTCTTTCTTATTTTTCCTCTTCGCGATTTTTCACACAATTCCACACTGTGGCAGCAGAATGTCCAAGGTGATTTGAGTTCATCACCAGAGCTCACAGAGTGCGAACAGAGCTATGTGGTAAGCGAAAATGCTTACTAACCCAGCCAGCATGTGTTGTAAATAAGGACATTTTACAGCAATGCCGATTGACTGGAAATAATGTTCTTCTTTTAAATGGTCTGCATTTGACTGCAGATTTGATGTCGATCAACTAATTGGTTTACACCTGAAACTCTTGGTAACTGTGAGACATTTATATAAAAAATGTACTTGAACGCATCAATACAGCTTTACATATATATTAAATGACAATCTCATTAATATATAATTGTTTAACTGATTATAAATTGTAACATTCAAACAACCGTTGACACATTTGTTCACGCAATTTCCAATGCTTCACCAATCAGCATTTATTTTGAAAAATATAACGTTGAACCTATTTTTGCATTGCCACACTCAATTCACATCTTTAACTGTAATCCAGCACACCCGCTCAACATAAACTAAGACAAACTCTTTTCCCCCTCTCTCTCACGCCCACGCTTTACCACGCTCGCTGTGCACCATGGCCTCCTCCTCTTCCACGCCATCCTCGGAATCTATCACACGCCACCCCCCCTGCCTCTCTGCCTCTCTCGTAATCACTCTGCCGAATGTCTCGCCGACTGTTCCCCATCACTTCTCCATCCATTCTCTGCTTCGTCTCTCGCCCGCGACGCAACAACAACGACGACGAACCGACGCGACGACCGGTGACGACGGCTTTCGCGCTGGGGGGCGGGGGGCGCACCCTTCTCCCCTCCGCAGCGTGCCATTGCCCGTGAGATTTTGGACATAGCGGAGAGCGCCGTGCGCCGCTGCGTCCCATCTGACTGCGAGCGCACGCCGCTGCTGGCGGTTTCGACACCGGCGGGGGTGGCGAAGGTGGCGGCGGTGGCGGCGGCAGAGACCGCTCCTGCCGCCAATCGCCGTTCTCACCGTAAAAAACCCTGTCCCGTCATTCCCCAGCAGCAGCAAGGACCCGGATCACAGACAATCCACGACAGCTTTTACACTGCTGCCGAACCGTGAGTCCTAGCCCACCTTGTCAGTTTCCCATTTTAAATGCAGTACAAGCAGCTGTGCTGGATAACAGGATGATGTGTGTGGCAAAATTAGTTTGCCCAGAGATGTACCTTATCTCATCAAAACTTGGAGGTTAAGCTGAGTTGAGCCTGGTTAGTACTTGGATTGGTGACCACCAGGGCTTGCCCAGTATTATAGGCTGAGAAGTGGCCGGGAGAATGCCGTATTAAGTTTTACCCCTTCATGTACATGGTGGGTTTCCCTGGATGTTCATGTTTTGAATTGGTCCAACATCACATGACAGGACCCTCCTGAAAGAGTCTTGAGACTTCCCTGAGTAAATACATTGCACTTTAAGTAATGTGCTCTTTAATATAGTTTTCTTGTTGCATACGTTTTCCAAATCCTTTCCCAACCAAGCTCATATTCTGGTTCTTGCCTTTGATTCAAGCGGGGGGGGGGGGGGGGGGGCACTGGCAGTGGCCATGGCAACCACGTTGCCAGTGATTTCCATACAGATCGTTTAATTATGGTGACTCATTGAATGTCCCTTTAAATTGAGATAATTATGACTCTGAATTTATGGCTCACATTTAATAATAATGTCAACTTGTAATGCGCCGCACAGCATTCGCTCACTCTCGTAGACAGAGAGGCTCAGAGGTGAACGAAATCACAGACAAGTGGGGAAGGCAACCACGTGGTGAGCTGGCACCAACCGTTGCACAAGCTCTGCGTTCCACTATATATGAAGGCGTTATGAGCCAAATAATGATTGCTTACATGTGGGAGGAAACTGGAGCACCTGGAGAAACCCACGCGTGCAAGGGGGAAACACTCTATCCCAAACAGAAGGAACAAGTAGAGTCTGCATCTTTGCTGTACCGCCTCCCCCCCCCCGCCCCTGGCAAGCCAGGGTATGGCACCTCTTCGACGCCCATGGGAAGGGAGTTTTGCAAAAAATGTTGCAATACCACCAATCCTCGCCTCCGCAGTGTTGGATTAGAGGCATGCACCACCACTGGCCACGTTTGATGAGATAGTACTTGCACGAGAATTAATTCACTTGGGGTGGAATGATTCACCATCCTCCCCCCAGTGGTGTGACAGATCATCGCGATTTCAGGGGCGTAGTTCAATTATTTTATTAATCGTGACTTTATAACACTGCACTTAATGTTATGTGTGTACATTGAACTTCTTTCGCACCGTACGTAGCCATCCGTGCTTATCTCAGGTGCGGGAATGGTAGCGCCTATCACATGTAAAATTATCCTTACAATACATTGACCAAAATGGCAAAGCAGGATCTTCGTAAAGCCCGTACGTGTGTACGTATGTTGAACTTCTTTCGCACCGTACGTAGCCAACCGTGTTAATTGGAGGTGCATGCCGCATCGTCCCTGTCTCCACCTTGTTTCCCGCGTCAGGTTCCAAGCCATGTACAACTACCGGCCACAGAACAAGGATGAGATTGAGCTGACGGAGGGCGACATTGTGGACGTCATTGAGAAGTGTGATGACGGGTGGTATGTAGGTACGTCGGGAGTAAACACGCCTTGGTGAACATTCAAGCTTGCAAAGAGCCACATGTAATGCAGTAAACATGTACCAGTGACACATCGATGTAGGAATATTCGACGTACCAAGTTTGAGGACAACGAACTTTGGATTCAATACCGTTATTTTCATGATAAAATTAAGTGAAATAATAAATAAACACCGAAATTGCTATGTAAATGTCATGTTTTTTCACTATATTTTATTTGCCAGTTGTTAATGTTAATCCTGTAGAGTATGAAATCTAACATTTTCAATATAAATTGTCTTTGTTTACAATGGTGAATGGTAAGTTACGAAGTGTTTATAGTTTTAAATAGTAAGTTACGAAGGCTGGGAACACATCCTCATAGTACTAATGTTATAAGTTATTCAATATACGAAGTTTCAACAGACGAACGAAGCTCCAGGAACACATGTACTTTGTATATCGAGGTATTGCTGTATTTCACCAGATTGGAAAGTAATCTAAGACAACATGAGGACATGGTCTTATTCACAAGGATGTCACAAGTTTTATTTCAAAATCATCATTACCCACACCTGACAACCCCTTATCAGTGCCCCTATCTTATCACAGACCAATTCAGACCTTATTGGTCACCCCGTGCCTTTATAAATCTCAACGTTCATCCTACAAAGTCCCATCACAAGGGAGAAACTCAAACAAATAGACAAAAAAACATGTTGCCCGTATTGAAACGTATGTACGCCGTATGGACTTGAAAACTCAATTTCCCTGTGCAAGAATATTCGTAAACCGTGTGGGTTGACAGGTATGATAATTATCTATCGTTAGCGTGGTCTGAATCTAATAGAATGCTGCTGTTTGCCTTTTCACAGGTACATCCAGAAGGACGAAACTCTTTGGCACCTTCCCAGGAAACTACATGAAGCCCACACCATGTTAATCCCGGGGCATTAGGCTTTTAAACACCATCGTGAAACCGCATTTGTATCTCTTTTTTTCTAACAAAAAAACCCCCCTTCAAACGGATACCTATTCGTAAAGGAAATGATTATTATTATTATTGCAGTTGTATTTTCGGATAGCGTCGTCAGTTGTAATTATCATTGTAATCAAGGTCCCAGTAATCATAAGCCTCGCCGTTGATGTAATCTTCATTACAGTACAGTACTTCATTACTCTGCCACTGTCTTGAGTCTGCAATTTTCAGAGCAGTGTCTCATCTGCAACAACAACAACAGCCACCAGAAAACAAAAAGTGACTCATTCTAAAACATAGCACGAGTTGCCTTAATTTATGTCTATTATGACTGCTAGAATCACTCCAAACATTTGTCCCTTTGTGGGAATATACTAAAAATATCCACATAAAGAAATCAGTTAATGAGCTGTAATTAGCGAAATGTTCTTTCAAAACGTATATTTATTATTAGTATTTGTTTACTTGCTTCCATTGTACAAAATACCCATTTGAGACACTGGAGCCCAAGGCATGAAGCGGTTTTTCATCACAATTCTGCCCCATTTTGGTGACATGATGGGCCGTCTTCCAGAAGGTTGGCCCGCATTCAGGGCTAGGCCGTTTGAATTTCGCAGTCTATGAGAGGCCCCCTCCAAGACCGGGCGAACCAAATTTTCCACTGGTGGAATGGCTCAACTCAAAAGAGACAAAAGTATTTTTTTATATATTGCTCTTTATTATTACTCTTATATGTGTGCGTGGGCATATGTTCATAATCATCATCGTCAGGCATTGAGTAACACGACTTTGTGTCAATTTAGTAGTGGTTGCCCAATTGGAAGGGGAAGTTGTGATGGGCTGGGCATGTGTGCAGGATGGAGGAGGGCAGGTTGCCAAGACAGACATTTGAGTGGGCACTTAGAAGTGGGCAACCAGGGTGGCATTGAGACTGTCAGAATAGTCCTCCGAGGACTGGTGATGATTGTGCAACAGTTAAAGGAACAGACGGGAAGAAGGATGCAAATTATGAGATGTGATATAAGCCTGTGATGATATCTTGACCCGTACAAAAGACAAACACGCAATTGTGGCAGAGCGATCATTAGCACAGTTGGCTGCGTACGGTGCGAAATAAGTTCAACATACATAGAATTGTGTGTTTGTTGTATATGTATGTGACAAGACTACAGCTGTACTCTGGTGCTGTGGCTTTCGTTAATCTCTTTTTTGCAGAGTGGGGTTAGCGCCGTGAAAACATGGCCATAGCTTCGAGAACGAATTCACTGTTGTGGAATGGCTCTGCGGCAGGAGAAGCTATTTACTCACACACGTACACGTGCGTGCGTGTGGCTGATTGGATCCTCATTGTTTGGCTCCATCTAAGGCAAAATTTACTTTCCCCTCGCCTAGCTTAAGATGGGATGCAAGGTTTCATGTGGAATGGTAGCAGGACGTATTCCTCCTGGCAAATTGGTGACACTTTTTTTTTACATGACTGGGGCAGAATTGGTTTCCTGGAATGTACCAGTAGTGGGATTGTCACAGTTGAATTGTTCATGAATTGGGCTTCATGTGTTCTATACATATATATAAAAGTACAATACAACATTGAAATTGGAATCCCGAAGGACTTTTAAAGGATCACATTGTAATTTTGAATGCCTGAATTATTACCCTTTGGGTGTTCATGATATTTTGTAAGCTCATTAACTCAATTAAACATTATTAGAAAAGAGAATTTACTAAATAAAATCAAAACGATACCAACAGTTTACGTTGGTGTTATTTACTACTCAAATGAACGATTTGTTTGAGACGGTAAATGGAAAGTGAAATAAGTACAAGCACATCAGGGATAGGGAAGATAGAAAAAGAAAAGTGGAAGGTGGTTAGATGTTGAATGTAATAAATTATTGGAATGAGGCTTATTGTGTAATTTTATTAATTAACAATATTATATGAGTGGCTGGAACTCTGATCAATCCCCACCAGCTGGTTAATGTTAACGTGGAACTTGCATTGGTTACGTTCCCCATGATACTGGTAAATATTGTCGATTGAAATTCTGTCCATGTACCATAGTCCATTAACCATCATGCAATTCAAATTTGTAAACCACCAGACCTCAGCTTTGAGACATTTATTTTTGTACAAATTGTAGTAATTTAGAGCTGCGATGCTGCATTAGGAATTCCTTGTAAATGTATCATATTTTGTAGCCTTATGGTAATAAAATGCATTACACATTAACAAAAAAGCATTTAATATATAAGTAATTTTACACTTAAGTAATACTGTATGAAATATGTTTTATCGTGTTTAGTGCTTGAATTATTAACGTTGCAAAGTTGTGACAAGCATTTTTTTTTAAACAAAACTCATCTACCATCTTTTATTTTGCGAGCATTTAATCACACCGTTGAAATTAATACTCGGCGCTATGTTACATTGTTAAACATCCAACATTTTGCAGTTATTCGATCGGCAGGTTGCACGTGGTGGGGTAAAAGTGTGGGTACTCCCACCTCTTCCAAGACGTCTGGCCGGCGTGGAAGAGTAGGCCAATCACCCTCTAGAGGGGGCTCTGTAGAACTCCGTTTACTAGAGGCTCTATCCGCCAGCAGCGACGTAAGAAATTGCAGGGCCGCGCCTTTACCTTCACCATCATTTTTGCAGTGTTTGTGATTCCTGTGTGTCATACTGCAGTTTAAAGTACACAACTCTTTGTACAGTATTACCATCAGCCTTCCTTTCGTGAGGACCACCCTACCCGTTATTTATCAAAGGCGTGCGTGCCTTGCAGTCAGCAGAAAGGAATGTCACAAACAAGTTGTGAACTCTCACGTGTGACCCTCCCACACGCGTGGGCTCGAATGCCCTTCCTGAATTCGTCAAGCAAGTTACGTCGTGTTTTCTGTGGGTCATTACAACACAGGTTGGCTATGCCTATGTATCTAATTTGTATAACTGTGCCTTTTGATTTACCTTTAAGTCTCTTACTGAATAAAGACTTTGCTTATTTGCAGCACGTTTGGGAAAGAAACACGTCACTGACTGTATTCACTACTCGGAGGGGTTTTAAGTTAAATGAAATAGGGGTTATATATGCATGAAGAGCTAGGTGGATTTTTCACTATTTACACATGTATAGTAATTGTCTATTGAAAGAAAAATCTATCTTTTTTTTGTTACATTGTTTTATGGCCTCGAAGAAGATGGATCAGAGGCTAGCCACTACACAGATATATGGAAAGAAAAGATGTAGTCTGGACATTGCCATAAAATTCAAGAATGGATGGAAACAATTCAAGGACGTATTGCTTTTCAAACAAAACGCTAAAGTAGAACTGCGAAGGACACGTGGCATGAAGGACAGACAGCAGATGGACAACGAGAACTACTTAGCTGGCAACCAAGAGAACAATTAGGAATGATGAGGCCCAGACATTTGCAAGCTTGAAATGATCACAAGTTGCAAAAGATGGAGTGGAGTCATTTGAGAGAATCCTTTATCATCCTGCAGCAGACTGAGAATAGCTGATGACTTCGTCGAACACGTGTTTAACAAGCACGCCGATTCACTTTCACTTAATTAGAAAAACGTGTAACTAGTATTGCAAAAAAACACTGCACCCCTTGATGGTATGTTATTATATATGCTGTCGCGTAGAATAGTTTCGGATGAGCTTATTTGAACATTTAAAATACAGCAATCGTTGAACTAGAGTTGGGTAATAATTTGCTTTTGAAACTTCACTTGCATATGATATATGTGGTATCTGAATGTAGGAGTGGATTGCATAGAAGCACACGACTGCAAAAATTACATACTTGTGAATTTAGTACAATATAGCCTATTTTATGTTGTTTTGGTATAGAACAAATTGCATTTGTATTTCTTATAGCGAGTAATGTTTCTGTTTTGGCTTGCAAAATTATATACTATCAGCATACACTAAATGTGCTTTATAGTACTAAAGAGTTTGTCTGCGCAACTTTATTTTACTTTGCGAATGTTAAATGCTAATTTTTAAATGAAAATACATATTGTGTAATCTTGCTGTAGCAATTCATACCTAGGCCCATCCCTCCAATCAACAAAGTCCCCATTTACAAAACCTTTTGCCAATGTATTGACAAACACTTGGCAAATATGAAGTTTCTTTTTGTACATATGTGTAATGAATAAATTTGTACAGCATGAGGTTTTTTTTCGTGTATAGAATTTCAAGATTAATATATAGTTCTGACAGATCTTTTAGTGACCTTGGCTTAAGACTTTTTTTCTTTGGCATACAAAGTGGCCTTACATGGGAATCGTTTGTCAGAGATGGCGTTTTTTATGTTTGTGCTCTGAAGGAAATGGAATGCCAAGGCTCTCTGGTATGAAAACTAAAAAAAACACTGTATTATCTTCATGTGTGTGATATGTTTTATTCCACAAAATAACAGTTTTAAAAATCAAGTGTAGATTATTACTAATCTGTAAACATGAGACTTGTTTAACATGTAGGCTTTCGCGAACAATATCCATAATAGAGGTTTTTTTTATTATCAGATTGCGTAAATTTAAATGTCGTACTCGATTTGTAAATGTTGTGGGTTTATTCTCCAACACACCGATGTGCTTAACTAGCAACGAATTGGTACGTTTTGTTTACGTGACAAAGCTTACTATTTGGCTGCGTCTGGAGGTGGCGGGTTTAACGACACATATTTACGCAATCTAACCACAAAAAAACCTCTGATGGATGAGACCTGTTAGTCGTTTCATCTCTACATCTGTGCACTTGTATCAAACATACTATTGCACAAGAACTTAGCTAGGTACCAAAAAGGCCTGCACAAATAACACTTGCATGCTCAGTAGAAATTGGAAATACTTTAAGCACACCTTAGCTAAGCACATTTCTGGTATAAGCAACACATACAACAAACTAGTGGGGAGGAAAGTTAAGGGCAGCTTCTCATACAAACTACTTTGTATATAAGCCCACATGGCCTTGCTCTCAAAGGAAGTGCTTTATATCCAGCTTCTACTGTATATTGTGAATTGGCCTTTCGTCCCTTGCATCGTGAGGATGAGTAAAACGTTGACATTTTTGCTACTAACGCCTACTTCATTTCATGCTTATAAAGGAGGCTAGATAAATAACCCTCTTGTTTCACCAATACTCTATGCTCATGAAAATAACACAGGTTTTTGTAACTACAGAAAGCATCTAGTTGAATGTAAAAAAGAAATGCCATGATTTTCCCAACACCGCACTTGATTCTTGAGTCTTTCCTAGGAGTGGTCAGGGTGATCAATATGCCAATGGATGATTGATAGTGTACCTGGTAAAACTATTTTAGTTCCATTATATATAGGCTTTGTTTGAACGGATACCCTTTCTAGTACACTTATGTGGAGTTTGTGTACAGCGGCATCACAGGACACCGGGTTTCAGTGGAATTAGAGATGATTTTTTTCAAATTTGAGTTTTTCTAACATTACTGTGAGCGCTGGAGTGATATACAAGATATTTATGTGCCCTCAATTCAGATTGACATTCTGGATAAGGAAATGTGGGAATGCCATGATGGAAAGATCCACAGTTTTGAGTATTGTGACACCCATACTAGGTATACACACATACAATTCTTTAACCGTCTTTGATATAAAAAAAACTGTAATTACTGTATAATCATGTTTTAATTATATCCATCTATTTTATTCACGTATGCATTATTTTGAGATTTGACGTGAAACGTTTTAGAATACATAAAACCATTATTTAACTGTTGTTAAACAAAGTAAACACGTTTCCATAAACTATACTATACATATATCAAAGCACAAATCACAGTGATTTATTGTTTTTGATTTATTCTAGCAGTACAGAATCACCAACATATGCCGAGCTTTGAGTTGCATAACGACTTTATTAATGACTTTTGTTAGAGCAGCTGAGTTCTCAGATTGGAAATGTTACGGTTTGAAATCATGTAAATATACTATAGTTATCAATGAGTGTGTGCTTTCCATATCTGAAATATGATTTGATTCAAACTGCTTATATTATTTCCACCTCTGAACAGTTGTCATGTTCACCCCTGTATAAAATGTTCCATGGCATGGCCAAAGAGATTGGGGATACAGAATTTGGAACGTTACATTTTGTGCAGGGGTGACCATGCAAAAGAATTTCCATGGAAACGGGACTGTGCTGGCCTGCAGAATGTGTGCAGCTGCATACTACAGTTTGTGTGTTGGTGTTGCTGCACAGAAAATCCCATAATAAAGCTGCTTTTTCTGGAAAATTGTGTTTTTTTTTCTTTCCCAATTTCTAGTTTCCCGAGCCTTCTCCACATATGCTTTACAGCAGTGGCTCCCAACATTTCTGAACACTCAGACCCACTGTGAGCCATCAAATATCTCATGGGCCATCATGAAAGAAAAACATATATGGTGTTTTGTGAATCGAATTGTATTTGTAACAGTTTTGCAGACCGCCTACCACTGCCTTACAGACCGACAGTCGTCTGCAGAACCAAATGTCTACAGTTTTTAAAAAATATTAAAACCTGAATTATTTATTCCATAAAATCCCTAAAGAGAAATACAATTGCCTGTCACTTGAAATGTATGTGGCTTGACAACCCTGGATGTACATGAATTATTTGGTGATACTACTGCATTAACAGCGTTGCACAAGCACAGATAGAAATAAAAAAACAAAAACCTCAACACATTAGTCCACAACACTGCCATCGAAGGAAAATATAAAGTAGTGACCGTTTCGGACAAGGGCCCATCTTTGTGGCACATCAATCAACTGCATTACATGGCCGGAGTTTGGATCAGGGCTTCGACCGTGTAAATTGCACATCCACGCCACAAGGTGGAGTCCTATCTGCAGTCAATCACGACGGCTCGATGTGGCAAGGCTCCATGGCTCATGATGATTTCGTATTTAAACTGAACACATTTTTTTTATCTTACCAGGTAAGGCCCACTGAGCTATATTGCTCTTTTACTGGTAGGAACCTCCTGGTTGCACCAGCCCACGGGATTATTGTGTCCGTCCGTCCGTCGTGGA
This sequence comes from Lethenteron reissneri, assembly GCF_015708825.2. NCBI lineage: Eukaryota > Metazoa > Chordata > Hyperoartia > Petromyzontiformes > Petromyzontidae > Lethenteron > Lethenteron reissneri. The sequence goes on along the minus strand of NC_083825.1, from coordinate 8,068,511 downwards.
TCCAAAAATGGGAGGGGTTTGGCTGGGTGGAGAGGGGAGGGTGGGGAGGGGCTGGGTGGGGAAGGGTGGGGAGGGGCTGGGTGGAGAGGGTTGGGCTGGGTCGGGGGTGGGAGGGGTGGGGCTGGGGAGGGGCTGGTCACCCCGTGGTGCCCTTATAAAACTCAACGTTTAACCTACTCACGCCGGCTTGTGCCCACCCTCACAGTCGGTCATATTTGCGGAATACACCACGCCGCCGTTGACCCTGGCCATTTACCGAGCAACCCAACGTTCCTACCAGCTCCCTCCGCAGGAATGTGTTTCTAAATGTGGAGGGGAAAACCCGGAGAACATCTACACGACCACGGGGAAAACATGCAAACTCCAAATATACAGGCGTTAGGGACAGGATCGAACCAGGCGAGGTAGTTAACATCTCGCAACCGTGGCACGCTTGGCCAAGGCAGCAGCGCAACTATGTACAGCACATTAGATTCAGTAAGTTCGGTTTGATGGCTCATCTGAGCGGTTGATCCGTGGCCCTGGCTAGGCAGCTGAGCTCGATTGCCAAGGGTTGTGGAAACAACAAGCCGGCTCGCATTCTTTGTCAGACTTGGCCAGAACGGCTGCACAGACACATCTCAATAAATGTAGCTCAAACTAGATTCGAAGCTTTCGTGACTGCAGGAATTACTTTTTGTATTTTTTCGGTAAAGTCATACTTTACTTCTAATTTAGCAATCTTTGGAAGAACGTTAATCAACCAGGCTATGCGTTAACTGCGTGTTAAAACCGACCCTCTGTGTTGCATTGCATTACACTTCTTAATTTTACTGAAATTTATTTCTCAAACTTTCGATTTTCTAGCTCTAAACCGTTGTCTCTCCTCCGGCCGCTGTGGTCCGGAATTCCACGCTGCTCCCTCAATAATAGGGTTATTTCCCCTTTTTTCTGGCAATAAAACTGAAACCTTTTTACAAGGATTCATGTCTGCATTAACCACAATACTTGCAGTCAAATGCAACAAAAACACTATGATAATATATGCATTTTCCTTGAAACTGATTGGTCCACACCAATGGACGGCTTTCTTTTGAGCCTCGACCCAATTGGTGTTCGACCAGAGGATGCCGTTTGTCAGCTGGTCACCACCTCCCCAGTCCTCTCTGCCCAGGCCCCTTCCCCATCTCTCTATTTAAGGCCTTGGCACAGATTTGTTGTCCTTCTGTTTGTCTTGGTGTGTGTCTCTCACTGCATGTGTGTCTGCCTATGCTGTTCCCGTGTCTGTGTTTTATCACTCATACTTACCTGATGGTGGTTGCTTGTGTTGTAACCGAAACGTCGTATTCTATTATTGTATTTTATTTTCTACGTGACTTTACCGACAGAACCAAAGAGTAATAAATGTAGTGTTTCTTCAATGCAAGGCCCGCGGGCCACTGGGGGCCCCTGGTGGCCTTTAGTGAGGCCCTCGACAATACACAAATGTGAAAACACCTCTTGCAGGCGGCGTGGCAGCCCTCACACTGATGATGTATCATCGGGAAAAGTGGGGCCCTCTCTGAAATTAGTGAAGAACATCTGTATAGAGTATAATCATTTTAAAACTTAACAATAATGTCATGAAATCGCACGTAATGTGCATACAAGTCATGCACAAAAAGCTCTTGATTTTTCTTAGTACTGTTCGTCTATTAGCGTTCTCTGGTCTGACACTTGTAGTGAGACAAGGCCATAAAGAAGTCTGTCTCTGGTGCAGGTCAATCAGTTTTTAAAGTCGATGCACATATTTATCAGAGTTCGTTTGCATGTTCGCCACAAGTACGTGTGAATAACGCATTATTGATTCCTTGCAAAAGGTATCCATCTGGTGTTCGGACATCTTAACGCCTCCTGTTTTATTGCCAGAAAGGGTTCTTGTTTTTTTCATACTTTGATACTGGCAAAAAAAGGTCCCGTGATAAAGCCATTTACTTTGAATGTCAGGCAAAAAGTAAGTGCGCTTGGGCAGTAAAGATCATGGCAACAGGGGACGATGGCCAATGGTCAAGACCAGGGTTCATCTTATTGGTTCTTTCGGTAAAGTCACGTAGAATCGAGAAGACCTGTTGTCCTGTTCTCCACCTGAGGACGGCTGCTTGCGTTGTGGTCGAAACGTCGTGCCCCTTTTGGTGTCATCTGGTCCAACCCACGTGAGACTAGGCTCTAAGGAAAGCTGTCTCGGGTGTGGAACAATCAACTTCAAGGACAGTGCACATTATCAGAGTTATATATTTTGTTTGTATTATGACTGCAGGTATTGCGGTCTATACAAACATGACTCCTTGTAAAAAGGTGCCAGTTTTGTTGCCAGATAGAAGGGTAAAAAACCAATTATCGTCGTGAGAATTATTGTTTTATTACTTTATTATTTCCCTTCTACGTGACTTTACCGAAAGAACCAAGAAGATGAATCCCTGCAGTCACGAAAGCTTTAAATCGAAATACAAGACCAGGGTTCTTCACTAATTTTCAGAGGGGAGGGACCAACTTTTGCCGAAAAGACATTGTCAGTGTGAGGGCCGCCACACATTTTAAATTATTCTTGGGCTTGACAGCAGCAAGAATGATGATGGGCAGTGTTTTCACGCCAGGGGCTGCACTAAAGGCCACCAATAGGGGCCGCCAGTGGCCCGCGAGAGCCTTGCAAAGAAGAGCACTGGTCAAGGAAGAGCACTGGTCAAGGAAGAGCACTGGTCAAGGAAGAGCACTGGTCAAGGAAGAGCACTGGTCAAGGAAGAGCACTGGTCAAGGAAGAGCACTGGCCAAGAATTGACGACGAAGTGGACGCCAAGGGACCCATTCGTGCGAGGAACGTCAAACACGGAAATTGAGATGAAATAACCATTGGGATCGACTCCGGGGGGGAGATTAGAGGTGGTTCTAATAACGAAGATATTAGAGAACGGATGATTATTTTAAAACCCGCTATATATGCTGTTGGTTTCATGTTGCCGTCATTTATTTGTGTATATTGCAGGTAAAATAAGGACAGCAAAAATGATTGCGATCGTTTCTTGCGCGAACATCACCACCGAATGGTTGTGGGGGCGGCGGGCGGGGCTTAAATGCATCGTTCTAATGGAATAGTCCATTATTTGTACACGTTTTATTACACGCTTTCGTGTTGCGCCGTGGGACATAAATTGCCGAATAAGCTATTTAACGTCATTAATTGACATAGCATTGCCTTTTTATTACATATATAAAGTGTACGTACTGAATATTCCTTATAAGTTTATTTATTTGTCGATGGTTGCGTCCACCCTCTCTCATGATCCCCCCCATGCGCTCGGGCCGAGTTGGCGCAGTCCAAGTTTGGCGGGAAACGCGCGCCTTGTCTCGTGGCTCTGCTCGTCGCGGGCGCATAAACTCTTATTTTTGTTAAACATTGTAGGGGGGGAGGTTTCAAAATTAATGTTAAAGTTTTTAATACAAGTACATTTTAAAGTGAGCAATAATCGGCGGCCTTGGTAAGATTTGTAGCAAGTTGCATAAACAGTGTAAGTCTCGGCGAAGCCCCTAGGCCCCGGTTGCATATAACGCGTGGCGGGAATTAAAAAATTCGTTAAAATTAACGTCTAAAAGTCTATTTCTTCGCAAAACATCCCCGTTTTATACACGCTGCAATCTTCATCTACACGCGCTATGAACGGGTAAGACAACCGACTTTTTTTGGGTACAACTTTTAGTACTGTGTAATAAATACAAATTATTGTTATTTATTCTTGCCGGAACGTTGACAGGAACCTCCACCGTGGAGATGGATCCATGAAATGTGCTCGTAGCGTGTCCAGTTCCCGTGTGGATCGTTCAGCCACGGGGATCGTGAGAATTGCTGACTGCTTTGGGTGGGGGGGAGGTTCATCCAGCAGTGGATTGACCATGACCAAATGTATGTTTAACTATTGTATATTTCTATAAATTTTTGTTACAATTTACCGTCATTGTTAATGACTAACGTAGCCTTGTCGAGACTATATCAGCAGCCACGACAAATCCACTGCTGGATGAAGGCCATCTCTCACGATCTCGCTACGTAATTAGTCCACCCCGGAGTGTTCGTCTCGCACGAGCCGATTCCATCGCTCCATCTCCCTTCGTTGGCGTCTTCGGACGGATTTCGCTCCTTTGTAAAGTGTGTAAGGTCGTGTCTTTTGAAGATTTAATTAAGCATTAATCAGTGGCTCGTGTGCTTTAATGGTGCCTTTCTGCGCGTGTACAATAATTTAATGTACAGTTTTAATGTCATCATGAATGTGTTGAGTTGTCACCCGTTGTGTCAATCCACATCTGGATGGACACCCCACGATATTTTGGCAATGGGGGTTGATTAGCCATACTTACCCATGCTGGTCAGTGCTAGTTTGGTGAAGGGAAGTCCCAGAACTGGTAAATTATGCTTCCTGGTTATTGCATTGTGCGAACCACTGCTCCACCGCTCTCCACCTTACACATGTATTAATGTACAATATGATCTCATAGATTGGAATGCTTCGTGGCACTGCGTTGTAATGTTAAGAACTTGTTACGTCCCTTTCATAACGGAACGTTGATAGCAATGAATGCAGTATCGTGTGATCATTCCACAAGTATGTTCAGAGTAATTCCACGTGGTTTTGTCCAGTATTGCCAACTTAGCGGTGCTGTGTAGTGCCAGCACACGTTCTGTTTGGCTTGCACTGGAACACAATATGACATTTCTGAAGAGTTTTCCAGCATATGTAGCGAAACATTGGACATCGTGGCGAACAACACGCGATTTAACCTGAAAACACATCAGAGAGCTACAATGTTGATACTGTCCGAATAAGTGTGTTGGAGTGCTAATCATCTTACCTTCTTGGCTTACAGTGAACTAAGCGTGATACAGAGAAGCACCTCTCCCAACAAACCCAAGCCCAACGAATCGGACCCACCAGAAGGCACGCACATCGTCACAATGGAAATGGAAGAAGGTACAGCCATTGTCTAGAGAAATATTACATTATAGACTTGAAGCTTTCGTGACTGCAAGGATTCATATTCTTAGGTTTTTTCGGTAAAGTCACGTAGGTAAAACATTAAAATTAATAAAAATAAAATAAAAATCACGACGTTTCGGAGGCAACACAAGCTTCTGTCTTCAGGTGGAACCGTCACTTTTTATTAATTTTAATGTTTTACCTACGTGACTTTACTGAAAAACCTAAGAATAGGAATATTACAAGTTAATAAGTCCATCGATGCAACTGACCAGATCTTCTTGTGCAATGATTCTCCTGCAGATTCGATTAACTGTAATTCAATTATATAGATTGTACTTTTAGCATTGTAGTTCATGTCGTGGACTTTTTCGTCGACAGGGGTCATGAACTCTACAAACAATATACTGACTCGAAAGAATGATTCTTACACATTTCGAAGCGTGAATAGTTTAAGTTAATATTCATTTATGAGCATTAAAAATTATAATCTGGCAATAAATGTGTTTTGTATTGGCTGATTATAAGCTTGCTTCTTTCAGCATTCGCCGTACCAAGGTTTATAGAATACGTAAATTAATGAAACGTAAAAGTTAAGTTGAACAATTACTCTATTTTTCGACAGGTTTAAGGGAGCGTGTGAAAGGGGAATGTTCCACTCATAGCTGCTCACTTGTGAACATGTGTGTGAGCAGGGAACTCAGCCAACATTGCTGTGGGTGACATCGTCATCTCACAGATCATGCTGGATGAGGAGAAGAAACTTGAGAAAGAGGGTGATGAGCAGGAGGAGAAGTTCATGAAGAAGGTAAGCCACGTGACAGTAGCTGGAAATCTAAGCTTGGATGCCATTTAGCAGAGTTCTGTGGAAGTGCACCATAATAGCTTGGAACAAAATGACTGATACGAAATATCCTAAACTACATGAAACACGTGCACATAATGTGCTGAAGTGCTGCAGGATCAATTATAATGTACCTTTCATATAGATTTACTTGCATATTATGATGTTCGAAAAGTGCTAGCAAGCCAGTTTTTGGCACAAATATAGTCAAGTGTATGCTTATTGTTAGAAATATTTGAAAACTAACATTTACAACGTTGGGTCCCCAAAAGTACACTACAGAGTTTGATTGATTTCACCCACAGGTTAGGAGCAGCCTAAAGTTAGAAATTTCTTTAAATCGAATGTTAAACAGTAAAATATATAGTCCAGATAATCCGTAAACCAATAAATTCACCTCAACAGGATTGTGATGTTCGACCTGATGTATACATGTGGTTATGAACACCAAATCCTGGACCATATAACTTTGCACTGCCCCAAATAAAAATTTGTAGGCGAATTATCTGCAATTCACCAACTCGGACAAAAAAAATGTAATTGCTAAATCACTTAGAGGTGAATCTCTAAAAGTTGCAAAATGAAATAGTTGTCGCTAGTAAAATAATAAAAACACGAACTTTCTCTTCATAATGTCTTCTTGTTTGACCACACGTAATTACAATTACCGGTATGTTTGGCCTATTGTCTTTGACACCAATATCAGTAGTATTTGTTCAAACATTTGCAATCTCATCTGCAGTCAGGCCATTAAACAACCACTGCTGGGCTGCTAAAACATGAATAATACCCACCGATATCCGTACGAAATTAATATTCGCGTGGAAAAAGCAAACTTTTTAAAAATCATTTTACAGGGTACATATTTGCAAGTTATTGTATGTTGGCAAAAACCCTATTCAATACTCTACATTCAATACTCTGCATTCAATATGGCTGTCACAACAAGATCCAGTGTGTGAATGGTTCTGTTTTTTGTGTGTTTTGTAGCAACACGAGGCATGGAAGAAGCGCTCGCACGAGATGGGCTTCCGTCGGCTGCAGCATCTTCTTGAAAAGAGCAACATCTACTCCAACTTTCTCCTGACTCGCATGGAGGCCCAGCAAGCAGAGGTCAGGCTAGGGATCTGAGTCGTTTTAAACATTTACCCTTCACTTGCAAAAATTCTAATGTATTTGGGAAAAACATTGCCATGCGCCATTTTAAACAAAGTTCTCGTTGAATACGGTACATTGTTCTCACTAACATACACTGCTACTTCCACCCTCTTTTTTCTAAATCAACATAACTTTACTCCCTTGGTGTAAAAACAACGATTGATTTACTGGCACCCTTTGTATTTCTTCCACATGTTGACTTTCTGATGAAAGGAAGTGAAACAAACCCAGTTGTAAATAGTTAAACCTTATCGCTTTACCAGCACAGTTATAACACATGCTGTTTACTTATCCTTGCTTGAAAGTTTACACGCTTGTGGCTACTAAGAGTATTGAGGGCTATTAAAGCTGCGCCTGTTCGTGCCCCACACTCAACTGTCAGTTGAATAGAAACCATAGGTAAAGGAAATGTGCATGCAAATACATGCAACAAATAACGCATGCAATACTGGATTCTTTTGCATGAAAAATATTGTATCTCATGTCACAAAATAATTATGACAAATACAATACAAACAAGAAGAGAAAATGAGGTGAAAAATAAACCATTTGGGATAGCTCGAATTAAAATTCAATATATGCCAAGTGATTGGCCCTTGTATAATCAATGTCTAAGCTTTTGCAAAAAAATTGTTATATTTTTCAGGCCCAGAAGATGAAGGAAAAGTCGGAGCTCAAGTTGGCAAAGAAAAGGAAATTGGAGGTAGGACATGCACAGTACAATGCAGCAACATTATAATGCCACAACTGGCTTCATACACCTAATTAATATTACTTAGAAAATGATGGCAATTTGACTGACATGTGCTAACTTAATGTGCTAATTCATCAGCAGGCTGGAGGAAAGGAGAAACGTGAATCTGCCCCAACTGCATGTGAGTTGCCAAGAGTAATTTCTGTATGCATCATCACTCCACTCTTTTATCACATATCCACAGTAACTGATGGCTTATGTATGTGTAATGCAATAGTGTAGCACATACTAACTAGCAATAATGGTACTACTAGTACTTATTTTTAGAAGCCTGAAACAATAATGGCGTGAGTTATTTAAGAGATCAACTATACACTTTCCGGAGAATATAATATTGCGTCCCTTGTTTTATCGTTGCTTTAAACTTTCAGCTCCCCAAAAATCTAAGAAAAGGTTAAAGGACAAAGTCTGTGGAATATCTGACTTCATCAGCAAGGAGGTGAGGACTAGACCCTTCAGACCTTTACCTGAGCACAATTGCATCTTTGTTTGTAACCTTTTTATGCATGCGCACCCAGGAAACACTGCCTTTTAAAGTAAACGCTATTTTACGCTTCGTGGATTGCATCACATTTGCATATATTTGGTTCGTTTAATAGCTGTGTTGGTGGCATTTTAACATTCTGAATTGTTTTCATGATGCAGAACATTTCTTTGCTTGATCCTAATACGAGTGCTGTGTTAATTATGTCGGCAGGATATCGAGACGTTCAGCAAGAAGAGAAAAGTTGAGGTATTGATAAAGGTCTAAATTTGTTTGCATCGAGCCTCTAGATTAAGCATGGTGGGAACTATAGGTAGTCCCCGAGTTACGATGGTCCGACTTACGATATTTCGATCTTACGATGGCGATAGCGATATCACAAAATTGTAAAATATTTTACATTTCTCGCGGCAGGCAAACGCAGCAGCGTACGAGGTACGATACTGTACGTTATCATTGCCATCCTCCTCTTCCGACAACTAAGTTAATGTAGCCATCAACAACCGAACATCGTTCAAGTGTGCAGACGACGGACAGAATCTTGGTGACTAAAGTACAATATGATATGTTACGATACGTTCAATGCATGTATGATACGTAGCTTTAGTGATTTCATTTTAAGGTTACCATGATACGATTCGTTCAATGCATGTTAAAAGTTTTTATAGCAGATAGGATTGTTTCCTGAAAAACTTTCTATTAAATTGCAGTTCATATAGGTAGGCTAAGAATTTACCTTGGTTTTTTTTACTTTACATTTTACTGTGCAATACAGTATTGTAATTAATAAATACATACAGTATATAGTTTATACAGTACGGTACTGTAAATTGCTCTGTTTTGCTAAATTATCACCATTCTTTAAGACTCCTGGGTAGGCTAGGCCATCTTCGATTTACGATATTTTCGACTTACGATGGGGTCGTCGTAACGCATCTCCATCGTAAGTAGAGGACTACCTGTATACTGCAAGATTAATGGGAAGTCAATTATTCGATACATAAGCACTTTCGTGTACAGGTGTTGAATTTCCCAATAAGCAGAACTTTTGAGGTCAATTGTCTCTTTCCTCATTCACTCATGCCGCTAATATTTACTGCATTCAATCATTTAACTAATTCACGCAATACTTTAATTCCTTCATTCTTATCCCTCATTTACACATTCCCATATATGCATTCGCATTCGATCTTCATTCTCTCACTCATGCCTCTCACTTATTCCTCATTCTATTATTCAGTCCTCTCATTCTTCCGTCATTTACTCATTTGCACAGGCTTTGGTCTGGTGAACAGCAGTAAAAAATGTTTGATTTTCAATATACATAAGCACCCTAGCATATAATAATTGAATTCACAGTACATATAAGCAGAATTGTTAAATATATTGTATACCTTTTTGAGGTGACATTTCTCTCATCCATCCCTCAATCACTCATTCCTGCACTTCCCGATTAGCACGGTTGGCTACGTATGGTGCGAAAGAAGTTCAAGATACATTCTTTTTTTCAATCACCGGGCTCCCTGATGCTCCCTTGTGACTTACTGGGCCAACAGTTGCACGCCTACCAAATTTGTGTATGTAACTTAAAAAATATGGTACGTGTAGAAAACAGAAGCCTATTATATATTTATATGCAATGTTAGCAAACGGGGAATAGTGTAATGTGTATACTTTTTTATTTTACATTTTAGAAAACCAAAACTAAGAACAGGCATACCAGCAATTTAAAGTCTATATCCAAATTATCATGAAAATTGGTGATTGCTCTTTTTAGCTATGCAAGTTGAAACAATTAAGAAAATATGAGTATTTTCATTTTATACATATATGGACATTAAAACTATGAAAGGGCCAAATACCTCATTAACATCTACATGACAGCCAATTTTTATCTTTTGTGCTTGCTTTTAAAAAATCTAGTTAAACAATTATAACAAATCCAAGAACAATATTTCAGATATCTTCGTTATAAATACTTGGTCTTTTGAGAGACATTGCCGATATGGCAGAGTTGCAAGTTTCATGTTTTTTTGTTACATCGTCACGGATAAATTTGTCCAATTTACATTGCAGTGCTCACCCAACCTTACTATACAGAGATTACCGCCTCTAATGTTGAAGCAAATGCAGGGAATTGTATGTCTGGAAGGCACATTTTTTTATGGATGAATATTTTGTAAAAATGTTACATTGTGAAACAAGACCATTATCCTTTTATTATTTTGTTACATTATTCCCCGTTTATTACATTTTGCTGTTAACCATTGTCATGTCCCCACAGAACGATGCGACCCTTGGTGAAGCTTCCTTGCCTAAGAGTGACGTGGAGTCCAACGGTGCGATTCGAGAGCGCCTTGGCCAGGTTGTGCGACAGAACGCTGCACAAATGTGGCACCCCAACCGCATGATCAATGGGCAGAAGGTGCCCTTCCACCAGCCACGCCTCTTCACTGGCGGCGTCATGAGGAGCTACCAGGTGGAGGGCATGGAGTGGCTGAGGGTACGTGGAGAGGCGCAGTCCACACTGTTGCCGACATGAGCTGTGTGTGTCCACAACTAGGGAGAGAGTAATCTGAACAAATGCCAAGTTGGTCATAACACAAGTTATATGGAACTGATTTAAAATACGTGTTTTAATGCATGCTTGAACACTCAACTAACGCTCTGTTCAGAATGTATTCATAATAGGATCTATAGAACACAACAAAAATATGGGTGTCCTGTGGCAGAAATAGTTTCCCTGTTTTCATCATAGGTCAGGCCCCCCAGACCTGAAGATTTGGCTGAGAAAATGTGGAGGGGTGGATAATACCTCCCACTACTCTACTAAACATTTTATTAAGAGAATTGGGCACAATTCTACGTAACTATTACATAAACAAAAAAACATGAGCCAAAAACTATAACACTTTAAATTCCATGAGCTAATATCAATATTTTTTGGGACGACTTAAATAGATAGGAGTTTTGTTGCACATAATATGTTCATTTGTATGTGAATGTGTATGTTTCAATGTGCAGATTTCTTTAGTGACTCCAACCCAGAAATTACATCATGGCTAATTTTTTTATTCATGCCTTCTGTATAGGAGTTAAATATCCATCTGATTAAAGTGTACTTGTTTTTGTATTTATGGTATTTAAACATAAACAATAGTAGCCACTTCTTCTAAACACACTCCTCAACGTCAGCTGTTTTGCCTGTATATCTGTGCAGATTGAATTACATTGCATGATCACTCATTATTTCTACATGGCTCTATTACTATTTTACGATTGCACCTTGTCTCTCCTGGGCTGACATTCATTGCAACACTATTCAATTGGTTGAACAATCCATTCACTACATCCTGTTCTCCCGCTGTCATCTTGTGCGCTTGTTCAGATCCTGTGGGAGAACGGCATCAATGGGATTTTGGCGGACGAGATGGGGCTTGGCAAAACAGTGCAGTGCATTGCCACGGTGGCTCTGATGGTGGAGAGCAGTGTGATGGGCCCTTTCTTGGTGGTGGCACCACTCTCCACGCTGCCAAACTGGATTTCGGAGTTCAAGCGTTTCACCCCCAAGGTGAGAGGATGCAGCTGTGCATTGTCACGCTGCTGTGAAATGTCTTTATTGTATTTCCCAGCGTGTTTGCATTTATTGACTCATAAATGACTGCATCCCTTGTGTTTGCCTACTTAGTGATATGATCTATCAGCAACGCGCTGACTGACATCGCCCTGGTTTCCAGATCCCGGTGATGCTATACCATGGCTCTGCCGACGAACGGCGCTTGCTGCGTCCCAAGATTGCCAAGAAGCAGGGAGAACTGGATATCTGCCCTGTCATTGTCACCTCGTACGAAATCGCCATGATTGACGCCAAGTATCTGCAGGTACCCATCTTTGCCCCCCCCCCCCTCCTGGTGATGTAGCACATCATTCAATTTGTACTTTTAATTGGGCTGTTATGTCAGCAGGCCATTATGTGGTTGTGACCACATTCTGAATAGTTGCAGAGTTGTCCATTGTTGGATGACTTGAGAAAGTAGATCAAATCTTTAGTTTTTTTAGTCTGTAGTTGCCATTTTAATGGAAAAAAGTGAGGAAGGGTTGCTGACTTAGGGGTTGGAGTGCTTATCTTGTACTTAGATTCTGGGTTAAAATTCAGGCAGCCACTCATGATTATCCATGTTCTCAATTCTTGCGAGATCATGGTCTCAAACCAAACACACAACTGCCCAAAAAAAACACCATATCGTTTTATTTTCACTCAATTTGGTAAGTTTTAGCTCATTGTAATAATTAGTGCCGGAAACTCGGAACCGCTCTCCCAGTATTCACCAGTGCCATGTTCCCACAGACATTTTACTGGAAATATCTCATGCTCGATGAAGGCCACCGGATCAAGAATCTAAACTGCCGGCTGATCCGAGAACTCAAGCGCTACCGTAGCGAAAACAAGCTTCTTCTCACAGGCACGCCGCTACAGAACAACCTGGCGGAGCTTTGGTCCTTGCTGAACTTTTTGCTGCCCGAAGTCTTCGATGACCTCAAAAGGTGGGAAAATACGGGCACTTTGGCGAAACGATAGGGTCGCCTTGACCAAACATCGCAGGCACTGGAGTGTAAATACTGATGCAGTTAAACACTGCTATAGTCAAGCGTTATCCTTACCTTTATTTAATTTACGGTCCCTCTTTCATTAGCCCGCCCTGCAATCCCCCAAACTATATGCACTAAGTAAATGAATGACATTCAGTTTTAGATTGTATTCCATTGTTTCTGGGCAATTACTGAATGGTGCAATACAAAATTAAATCAACGTTGCTTTGGACTGTATAGTGGTCAAGTGGATTGTGCACCTTTTGTGGTTTTAATAAATGTACAGTGTTTGCAGGTATAGCCTGCTTGCTCCAGTGTGTGTGTGTGTGTGTAGGGGAGAAAACCATATTTGTGAGTTAACCCGAGGCATTTTGTGTCCGCCCACATCTTGTTTGTTTGTCCAGCTTCGAGACATGGTTCGATGTATCAAACCTCTGTGGTAGCGTGGAGGAGATTGTGGCAAAGGAACAACAGGAGCACGTTCTTCACATGCTGCACCAGGTGCACACCATGGGGCAGTTGTTTTTGCTGTCATTTCTATTGGCTTCATTGCTGTATTTGTTTTTGTCAATTTGGTGACCCCAAGTAACTCTTGCAAATGAGGCTATCGACATCTTTTGAGTTCTAACATGGTTAAACAAACTTTTTAAAAAACCTACCCTGCTCACGAACAAACATACACATGATACCCATTCAGCCCCTTACAAAACGCTGTATTAGCACATGCATAAACACCATGGTCAAATGGTCATTTTCACAAGCAATTGAAAAATGCCATCTCTCTTGTGAAATTAATGTTCAGTAAATCGTGAAAATACATTCCCTGTAATTGTAATAGCTTTGAACAAGACAAACGTATATTTTGATGCATTTTTGATAAGTGGGAGCAAAATAATTGGGCTTAAAATTATTTTGGAGTCTGGTGGACCTGCCATGTGTTGACCATTCCTGCCACCCACCTGTAATGCAGATCCTGACGCCGTTCCTGCTACGACGCCTCAAAGCAGATGTCACCATTGAGGTGCCACCCAAGCGAGAGGTCCTTGTGTATGCACCACTCACCGCAGCACAGGATCGCCTCTACAAGGCCACAGTGAACAAAACCATCAGGAGCGTTCTCAACCCCAAGGTGAGACACCTTCATGAATTACTTTGGAAGACTAATGGACCGCAGTGATGCCTGTGTTACAGGAAAGGACTTAACCAAATCCCCCGAACAAAGATATTCGTTTTAATCCTAGTCTGAATTACAGCTATGAAAGATTGCCGTAACACTAACCCCCAATCCTGGCCGTAGCTCCAACTCTCAAGCACAGAAGAATATTAACAGTTATGAATATCTGCCCATATTTGGCATGTAACAGATCATTGGTTAATTCAAGTCCATTTTTAAGCTTATAGTAACAATATTGAATTGGGTGTGTGGAGAATACATGTAATGTATGCAAATTGTACAAAAATATTACTTTTCAGCTCGATGAAATAATAAGGCTCAATCTGAGACGACAACAACGGTATAAAAAATGGTTGTTGAATTTTGATTATGGCCTCGAATCATGGCAAATCGTTGAGCATTGGGTGTGTGGGTGGTTCAGAAAATGCCTAATTTAATCGTGGCACCCTTACCTATATTAGGCCACAAAAGGAGGTAGCTATAAATGTGTTTGTCTTTTTATTACAACATCGTCCTCACTTAAGTTGACTCAAGGTTTTAAACCAAACATCTCCCGTTGACGGATTAGTGATGCCTGAATGATCATAATGTGTTGAGGCTCCTCAGCGTTTGGCATACACCCTTGAGTTTTAGGTTTTTTGCCCGCTAAGAGGGAGAAATCCCATTGGCATAAAATAAATGTTGACGTGGCAAATAAAATATATATTTGTGAAATATTAGAATTTTAAGGTATTTTATTCATGTGTGTCGGTGCATGAACACTGGTTCCAAAAATAGCTTTTAAATCATGTAACAATCTGTTAAGATTAACGAACATTGAAAGCAACATTGTACTGTGCATTCATATTAAGTTTCTTATTATCGTTTATCATACATTGCTCTCTACTGTAAACATTTGAGTCTGCACAAATATAATTAACATTACTCTAAGAGAACCACAACTAGTGAGTTAAAAAAAGCTTATTGTAACCAGTTCCGTAAACTGGAAATAAAAGGTTAAATAGAAATTCAGATTGGATCACTATACACTGCACGCCTGTTGATATTGCTAAACACATTCCCCGTGATATAGAAAAAATTATTCATATTAAGATGGGGATCTTGTGTTCGTTTAATTCTGTATCTTAGGAAGGAAAGAGCACTGATAAAAATGTAGGAGCATTCCCTGCACTGCATTAAACATCTGTGAAAAAAAGCTCTATAGCTCATTGGACTCCTCCAGTATAAATAAATATTGTGATATATTGCAATCATCAGGCATGTGTCGTGTGTCAACGCAACATTGTAATTTCCAGAAAATATTGGTTAAGGTGGATCGTGGTCAGTTGCGAAGACTGGAGTTTGAAAAATCCTGGGTTGAGTCTTGCGCTGGTTATGATGCTCACAACTTGCTTTGTTTCAGTACACGTTTGCCTCGCTTTATGCGGGTTTTGGTCCATGCGGAAAACGTGTTTCCACCAAACATTCACTATACAGTGAAACCTTGGATTGCGAGTAACTTGTTCTGCGAGTGTATTGCAAGACGAGCAAATTTTTTTAATAAATAATACTTTGATAAACGAGCGGTGTCGTGCAATACGAGCAGTACGTACAGTATACGCTTTGTCTGCCGAGCGTCACATGATCACAACTGAGCCAATGGTTCTCTCTCGCTGCGGGATTGTGGGTAATCATCTCCCATGCTCGGTCTCAGTCAGCGTGCCTCACTCGTATTGTCAACATCCTGCGAGCGTATACTGTTTACTATAGTGTTGTGACCACGAGTGTGCGTGAAGCATTTTTTTATTTTGTGTTCAAGTGTAGTGACTGTTCTTTAGTAACTGTACTGCAAGTGAAAGTTGTCCTACACAATAACCCTCCTCTCCCTCGTCTCCCTCACACCAGCCACGATTAAATTTAATTAATACATTTGATTACTTTTTATTAAATTTAAACAAAAATATAAAAAGTTACAGTATTTTGTATTAATCATTTTTATACGAATATTTTTGGGTTTTGGAACGAATCATCTGAGTTTCCATGATTTCTTATGGGGAAATTTGCTTTGATATATGAGTGCTTTGGATTACGAGCACGTTTCCGGAACGAATTATGCTCGCAATTCAAGGTTTCACTGTATGCGGTTTGAATTCACTCGTGCAGCTTTGCGGTTGGACGTGGAATATTGTGTGTACTATACGTTCAGTGCATTGTGGGTTGGGTGACAGTGGTCGATGCTCCGCGTTTTTTCTTTGTGCGCCCCTTTTTTTGGAACGCATCTACCAGCATACAGCAAGAGACGCCTGAAAGTGTGGAGATGTCATTTTTATTGTAAGCTCAATGCTGATCTTACTGGACTGACAATGTTCTCTTGTTCTTGTGCTGATCTTGCTGTTTCAGTCCGAAGTATTTCCTATCAATTTTCTGATATTTTCAGCAATTCTCAAATTAGTTTTTCTCTTTGTTAAACTGTTCAAACCCATCCATCCTTGCACCCTCTGCCCCCCCCCCCTCCACCTGGCAATCACACCCGTTTTTGCAGGAAGTCCAGCCTGAGCAGAAGACTCCAAGTGGACGCCCCAAGCGACGCATACGCAAAGAGATCAACTACGCCGAATTGAATGACAGTGTCAACAGCATCGATAATTTGGAGGAGCTGATCGCGAGGCAGGCACAGGAGGAAGAACAATACAAGTGAGCGTAAAAAAATGCCTTTGTGGCGGCCATATAACATGTTACATGTTAATAATAAGGTGGTGCATCTGTTTGAGGCTTGTGAACATTGGGGCAATCGTGTGTTCTCCTCTTAAACACGTCACAGTTAGATACATAATTTATGCTTAGCATGCGACAGAGAGTGTGTTATACACTCATTTAAAGCAGGTTAGTGGCCTATTATTAAGCAGTCTAACCCACTTCCGAACTGAAAATCATAGCAGATCCCAAGATGCTTAATTTTTTATGCAAATGCAGCCACCATGTGTCCTGTTGTACAGATGTCTTGACTCATAGGAATTAGAAATAATATCTTGGTAATAGGCATGGAACGGCAAATTGAGACTTGCTACCAGGAACCATTGTACCAGGCATGTAACACGCATGCTACGCATGATATTCATCTACTGATTTGGAGGCAAGGGTTATTGGATCGCACAGGTCTGACTCAATCCCATTTAGGTGAGATCAGGAAATGGCGATAGAGAAAAATATTTTAGACTTTAGAGTGTAACTTTTTTGTTATGCATTGGATTTGTCCTACAGTAAAGCACCCCTTTAATGGAATTGGCCAAACATCCCATTGAAGGATTGTGCTTATAAATTCTCGACCCATTTAAGGTTTCCTTGGGATTTTTTTTTTTTAATCCTTTATATTAAGTTCGCTTGCTTGCTTGCGCGCTTACGACCGTGCACATTTTTCGGTCGTTTTTTAACCCACTTCCCGTGATCCAATCGAGCTGACATTTTGCACACAGACTCGTTGTGCGTGACAATTTATTTTCCTGAAATTTTTTTTCCACTTTTTAGGAAAAACAAAATTTCATTTTTATTTAAAATACCAATGTGATAAAAATGAAACTCTTACTCAAGAAAAACACAAATGAATAATAAAATAAAACCGATGCCACGCATATAAAGGATTTATAGTGAAAAACTTTGTTTTTACGGGTTAATTTTTTTACAATTTTAGTCTCATTTCTTGGGTCATCCTGAGTGATATGTCAAATGTGCACTTGTATGTCACTACAAATGGGTATTATTTATTGCAGGATCAAAGTCGACTGGGCACCACAGAAGTCAGAGTTGAACATGCAGCTTTCTAACATTTTGATGATGCTGCGGAAATGCTGCAACCACCCGTATCTCATCGAGTATCCCCTCACCGCAGATCAAGAGTTCAAGGTAAGGCCGTGGTCAATGTTCCCGATTTAGCTGCTCAACAGGTCAGATTTGACCTGTTACTGCATTACAGACCATGTAATGTAGCCTCTTTGCTAAAGAGCCTAGTGTTTGAGCCTGTATTTTATTACGCAACTGCTGCTTTGACCAGTTATAATTAGATTGTCATAGGTAAAATTGGAAAAATGACTCTGGAAAGTGGCAACAATGAGTAGAGACCATGCTGTAAAATCGGAGATCAAGGTTTTTTTGATTAAGAACAAGATTCTTATCATTATTTTGACAAATGGCACTCATTGAATGTCATGACCATAGTTTATATGCTTATTGCATATAATTTTCTCGTGACAGCAAGATTACAGGATAAAAAAAAATAGTCCAAAAAACAACCAAAACTCCTGCATTTTGACTGTAAGAAACCACAATTTTACGCATTAGCCTGCTTTCATTGATTCTGTTTGCACTTGACTTATTATACGGGGTTCCTACTGTTTGTTAAAACGGCAGCAGAGTGCCCATGTGTGTGTCACTGGCTTTACTGTGTGTCTAGTGAGCGATGTTGAACTCTTGCTGCCGTGTTTCCGCTTACCACAGGTGGATGAGAATCTCGTGAAAAGCTCAGGAAAGTTGCTGCTGCTCGACCGGATTTTGCCAGCGCTCAGGCAACGCGGGCACAAGGTGCTTGTCCATTGACCAAAGATTTGGGCTGCTCAGCCTCTCATTCTGCAGACATGGCACATGTTTAGCCAAGCCCTGGTGCACCTCATAGTCTCATGGTCACCCTACACCGACAGTATCTGTAACATGGACTTCAAGTCACTGCTTTGATTCTCACTCCACAATGAAGAATATGCAGATTACTTGGAGTAACCCAGACTTACTAAAAGATCATTTACATGTTTGTGTGGTTATATAATGTTAAGGTACATTGGTATCGTTTTCCAGCCACCAATTCACCTCTTACACGAGAGTTGGTTATTTTTGTAGTTCCAATGCACAAATATTGAAGTTTTACTCGATTCGGTTACCATTATGACAACATTGCCAGCTTACCAACGAAAGTAGAATTTACTCACAGGATTTACTTAGTCCTTGACCACTTTGTATCCGAGGGTGTCCACCTAGACCAAAACTTTTGCGTTTCCCAGCACAAAATCCTGTTGATCAGCTGGGTCCTTTCATCGTGGCATGCAGGTGCTCATCTTCTCCCAGATGGTCCTCATGCTGGACATCCTCATGGATTACTGCTACCTTCGCAAGTTCCAATTCAGCCGGCTCGATGGGAGCATGAAATACTCTGAGCGCGAGGAAAATGTAAGCATTTGTTGTATGGTCCATTGTGCTGAACATGTTTCCAGAAAAAACATAAATCATTGCTCTTTTTGCAGACTCTTAAGAATATAAGATGCTGAGCATTTTTCGATTTAAAGCTTTCGTGACTGCAGGGATTCATATTCTTGGTTCTTTCGGTAAAGTCACGTAGAAGGGAAATAATAAAATAATACAAAGAATCCATCATCACACCAGATGATAATTGCTTGTGTTGCAATTGTAACGTCGTGAGAATTTTATTGTTTTATTTTTAACATGTTCCTTCGGAGTGGGCAGGTAGAACTTGGTTGGACAGCGCATTCGTGCACGACAGACAAATATGCACGACAGACAGACAAATAAGCCCTGGTGGGCAGTGTGGAACCTGTTGTTCCTACCTGTATTATTTTATTATTTCCCTTCTGCGTGACTTTACCAAAAGAACCAAGAATATGCTGAGCATTGTTCAGAACTCGGGAATAGTATTCATATCGGGAATAGTCTGAAAAATTGTCACTGTTTTTAAAATTTATTTCAATCGGTAATTTCCTTATTTAGCACTGCTGAATTCATGATGTAATTGGATGTTGTATATGTCTTAATGGGTCATGGTTACTAACCTGTGGGGATTTTGTGCATACGAACAGATGCACAACTTCAACACAGACCCAGATGTTTTTATCTTCCTGCTGAGCACGAGGGCTGGTGGCCTGGGTATCAACCTCACAGCAGCCGACACGGTCATCATTTACGACAGCGACTGGGTAAGTGGCACAGATCAGCCCAGGCTTGCCTGCCGCTACCTTGCACTACATTTAAAACAGTGCAACTTTCCCGCAATAACGTTGCCTACATTGTCCATGTTACTCAATTCATACATTTATCAAGGGTCACAATATTGCCACTAGGATCGTAAGTCCAATGTGCTAACCATTACACCACAGCAGTTCCCAATATTGCTAAATTGATTTTCCCATAGGTCTGCAGCATGCAACATTTTTTAAAATTATTTTGAAAGTTTTGTTCTTGTACTTAACAGCACTGTGGATGGCTAATTTGCATAACGTGGGTAGTCAAGCCAATAAGAAATACTGTTAAAGGTATTTTTAATGCACAATCATGTTTGATTAGAAAAGTGAAAAAAGCAGCGTTTAAGAATTTCAATATTGTTTTGAACGTATATTTCATTTTACAAGCCATACACACTAAATTTAGTTGCTCAAATCTCTGCAGGGTTTGCGCTAAGCCTAGTGGGCCCAGGCCTTTCAATCAAATTGGTCTTCCTCGACTCATTTGCATCATTAATGCCACGAGATTTGGTTGACTTGTGACTCAGTAATGCGCAACTGTGTTGGGAAAAATCAATGCTTTGCTGCGTAGGTTTTCGCAGTTATTCTGTATAAGAAGATGCTTCTTAGCGAAGCTTCCAGCACATAGGGCGAAACGTCAGACATCGCGCCGAAGAACGTGTGGCACAACGTGAAAGCACGTCGGGAGCTGTGTTGCGCGTCTGTGGTCTTTGCAAAGAGTATGTGGTCTTTGCTTGCAGAACCCACAGGTGGACTTGCAAGCACAAGATCGCTGCCACCGCATCGGACAGACGCGACCTGTAGTCGTGTACCGCATGGTGACAGCCAACACGGTTGACCAGCGCATCGTGGAGCGTGCCGGCGAGAAGCGGCGGCTCGAGAAGCTAGTCATCCACAACAGTATGCACACACACACTAAACTGCCACCCGTCGCACTCCCGCACTACGCAAAGAGGAAGATCCCTTCAATAACCTACATAGGCTGTTAGGGCAAGTGCTGTTAACCAGCCACCTATTAAGGCCTGCACAATGCATGCATGGGTGGTGGAGCTAGTGCTATACCCAACTGTGTTTGTCTCCCCAGTACTGAAGTTTATACACTGTATCAGGTATGCATTGAGGCTGTCAACCTCTGAAGCCCCAGGATCGAATCAAAAATCACTCGTGCCTGTTATTAGCCATGGACAGAAATTGAACCCGGGTCACCAGGTTCATAATGCAGTGCATAAACCACTATGCCAGCCTCCACACTACGCACACACATACACACTTACACATACTCTTAGGTTTTGTCGGTAAAGTCACGTAGGTAAAAATAATTAAAATTAATAAAAGTAATAATCGAAATAAAATAATAAATCACCACGTTTCGGAGGCAACACAAGTCTCCGTCATCAGGTGGGACCGTCACACTTGATACAGTAAATCTAGCTGTGACGGTCCCACCTGATGACGGAGACTTGTGTTGCCTCCGAAACGTCGTGATTTATTATTTTATTTTATTTCTATTATTACTTTTATTAATTTTATTTTTTACCTACGTGACTACTGAAAAAACCTACGAGTATGATTCCTTGCAGTCATGAAAGCTTCAAATCTACACTTACACATGCTCGCTGGATGCACCCACCCATCGCATGCACACGCATATACGAACAATAGCCACCATTTGCAGCCAAGTGGCGGTGATGTAACCACAGCACATGTTCCAGGCTAGGTGCACTTTGAGGCCATGTGAAGTGGCAACGGCTCTCTGACAGGATTTTACAGGACAGCTTCAGGTGTTTGGTTTTTCAACAAGGGTGGCTGACAGATGCACCACCCACATTCTTCACTTTGTCAACACTCAACGACTCGCACCGCATATGCATACCCACATGTTCACAAGACATCCATCACACTGATACCCACACACACTTCAACGTATGGGTCACTGTTGCGTTCACTTGGAAGTAGAAACCTAACCTTGGAATAAATAACCAAACTCGTAAGGATATTTATTTAATCCCTAAAGTTAAATCTTATTTAGTTTATCAACTTGAGCCATCTGGACTTTTGAGATTTACTTGCCATCACCACTCTGATGTTAAAGATGAGTTTTTGACTCTAAATATTTGCCAGGGGTATTCGACCTCATTGCAGATCCCTTAATGTAGTAGGGTCAGATTTCGATGATGATCGCTTGTTAATTTGCTGCCTTGCAATGCTGTGTTTGGTTTACGTGTTGCAGAACAATTCAAAGGTGGCCAGAAGGGCATGACGCAGGTGAAAAACAGCCTTGACCCACAGGAGCTCATTGAGCTGCTCAAGTGCCCAGATCACCAACGGTGAGAGGTGCAATGCATGCCCACTGCATATCACTGCTCACACACACACCATTGAGTATTGCCCTGCATGGGTGTTAAAACCATAGGCATGGTGTTGGGTATTGTTAGGTGGCTGGCCGTAGTATAAGGTTTGCAACTCAACAATAGAGAATGAGGTTCTTCTCATTTACAGAAAGTGCCTGAATATTTTTACAATTAAACTTCGATGTTAAAGGCAGATTGAGATGAAAGTGATGGACTATAAAGGCAAACAAAATTAAGAGAATGTATAAAGCCGAACTCAAGAGGCCAAAGAAGATGGATTAGGTAACAGACATAAATTGGACCCACTGACTGTTTCAAAAGTTGTTTTGGGTAGGACACTGCTTGATTGGGATGATAGCCGATGGACAAGACTGGTGGGACCATGAGGGATACCAGTGGTTTGGAGAGGCCTTCATCCAGCAGTGTATAGACATTGGCTGATGACGCACTTGTCACATTACGCAGGAAAGCAGCCTGATTAAGAGAGTGCATCTGTGTTTCCCCTGCAGAGTGGTGGAAGGGTCTGTGATTAGTGACAAGAATCTGGATCTTCTATTGGACCGCAGCGACCTTGGTAAGAGAGTTCTCACATCACGCATGCACTCATATATGGAGACACTCCCATGGTGTTGAGTTACTAAAGAGTCCAGGTCATTGGTTGCAGTACACTCTTAACCATGTACATTGGGTGGGGATGCTTGTGTGGGTAGCCAGTTCTTTGTTAACCATCACACAGGAGAGGAGAGTAGCACAGATGGATCTGGGAAGCAGAGGCTGGGGGAACGAAAGTTCGCCTGGGGTGCAGTCAGCTCTTCTCTCTGTGTTGTCATCTTGATTACTAAATCCCAAGTAGTATATCTGACATCCAGTGATAATAAACGAATAAATGCATGTGTTATTAAAGAAACCATGGTTTAACAAGAGTATTGTATTTGTATGTTATTTATCAAAATAAATCTCTTACATGAGAGCTGTCTGATATGCATTAGCTCTCTATCCTGACATTTAGATTTCATCCCTGTCAACGTTTACACCAGACTTTAGTGTTTCTAAGTAATACAGTGTTTCCTCGTGATTTCAAACCATGCTTATAACGATACCCCATTCATAACGAGGAACGTATTTACTTGTGGTGATCTGTACCTACAACTCTCCGATTGCGCTGCGTTAGCAAACACACATATGGCGATCATACATACTACCAAATATCCAATACTCATTTGTTTTATTCACAGTAAAGTGAATACTATGCACGTGTATGTAATGTTTTCATTTCGCCTTTGACTAGGAGACCTGAAAAAAAATATATTTAGACATACGAGGCTACACAATTATGTCTCATTTATTCAAAGTGCCAGTTCAAGTTGTCATCAAACCTGTTAAAGTGAACTTTCTTCCAGGTGCGCAAGTGGTTTTTTTAGCGAAGTAATACTGTGCTTAGTATAATCATGATTTTTGTTCTTGTTTCTGTCCGCTATCCATCCAACCACCCACCCAAACAAGTTGCAGGCAAAAGTGAAGAGGAGGACACGAGCAAGCAGGCGATGGGTGTGTTCAAAGTTGTAAATACAAGAAACAGATGTGACATGGAACTCAGGATATCGGGTCTTTGAAGTTTTGTGAATGTACTATATGCGAAAACTGGAAACATTTGGTTTTTGAGGTGTGGTGCACTATTCAACTCTTGATTGTATATTTGCTATGTGAATATGCATTGGCATATGACTGAAGTTAAGGAAGGCTACAAACTGTATTGCCTCTGATTTACCAAAGTCAGGTGACACGTCCAGATGGAGTAACTGAATTGTAATGGCAGTGACTTCATCGGACAGGTGGCATATCAAGTAGATGCGGCTTATCAGAAGACTGTTCTGGCGGAATCCCAGTACTGCTGTTGCATATTTCAATTATCAATCTACCTGCACGTGTCACCTGAGACTGAAACGCCAGAGGGCAGACCTTGTAAGCTCCCATAACAGGGTGCGCGTGACATTGCAAGCTACCTTGGCGCCATGACATTTACATATTGATTGTTACCATATGCATGCATGTGCACGTTATAGGTTGTGTAGGGTGGTGGGCATTTTTGGCTGAAACAGTATTGTGCAGGTGTTCTCAAGTTTTGTATTCGAAATGTGATTTACAGTCCTATTTGCACACTTCTCAAAGCTTGAAAATATTAAAGGGTTCTCTATCAAGTCCGATTCCTGACAATAGTGTTATCAAACATGATTACCGTTGAGCTAATACGCATACAACTATCAATAGCACACCTGGGATCAGGCCTGTTGCTGCAAGTGAAACCAGTTTTCCTGATAACTTTATTACTGTTGCCACATGTTTTGTCCATGATGCACCACCATTTACCCTGACGGTAAACGCATTGATCATTTACATTTGTTGTGTTTAACGAAATGGCAGGGATTTAAGATCTGATAAACACCCTCCGAATACATAGGTTGCATACGTACTGTTTTTTTTTTTTCATGTGACTTTCTTGGTGGTATATTTTCTTTCAAGTGGCTTGAAAACATTCCCACTTGGCTTGTGCTTGCAGAGTGATAAATTGTGACTCCGCATCTCTTAGAGCTATATGTTGTCCATGTTTAAAGAGCTTTTTGAATTGAGGCTTCATAATTCTGTAGATATGCTTATCTGTGGTTGCGGGCAGCATTTTGCTGAATGCATGAAAAAGAATATAGTTTACCAAATTTCTTCCAAATGTGCTTTGAGGCACAATGCTATGAGAAGAATTAACACTTGTATACCCTAGCAGAGCAATAGGAGTACGGCCTGCAGAAAGATAATTCCTAGATATGCTTGAACACCCTGAAAGCAATCCTTACACACTAGAGGGCACACTTATCACACCTTGCTACAAAAAATGTTATGGTCGACAAACATACATTTCTTTAGTGCTCAGGGCTGGTCTTCAGCCAAATTCATTAAAGAAGTAATGGATGCATATTTCTTGGGTTGTGACCAGCCTGGTGGGTCAACCGTGCATTTTGCTTCCAGAGTAGACGCGCACTAAAACTAGTTGGTAACAGGCATGGATGGTGTGGCTTGGGAGGGGGAGGGGTTCTTAATGCATATGGAGTGTTTTTAACAACCCATCGGTTTAGGTGAAATGCATTGGCTTATTTTTCTTAGTAATCCAAATATTGTTATTTGCAAGAGCAAATTTTTTAAACACGCACTCTGGCATAACTAGAAAAGTATGCAGTATTGTTTTTTGTGGTGCTTGCTCACGCAGGCCCTTGCAATTGCATGCGCTCTTTTGCGATGTATTCTACCGCGTGTGTGAAATGACTGCATCATATGCAAAATATGGGGTTACTTATTGGAGGTAAATGTAATGCATGGATTGCTAGGCTCACTACATAGGGAACTGTTTACCTTTGATGGAAGCAGCCTACATTTAGTCAGGTGTACTCTACTGGTCAAAATAGAACGAAGCAAGCTCCTTCATTTTCTTATTATATGGACCAGTTGCATGGCTTTTAGCATTCTAAATGACATGAAATACAGAGGCTAATAATTAAATGCCTCATTAGATGGAAACCAGGTTTGGTTAGCTCGGCAAAATGCTGTAAAAATTTTATCAATAGAATTCTATGTAAGGTGTTGCTCATTCATTTTCTTGAGGAAAGTATAAATTCATTTTTTTGCAATAAAAATGTACGTGAATGGAGTAAGTATATATTGTAGTAGTGTATAGTGTTAAAACTACATTTGTCCAAGAATGCTTTGTCTCGATATGTTTGTGATACTTTGTCTCGATATGTTTGTGATACTTTGTCTCGATATGTTTGTGATACTTTGTCTCGATATGTTTGTGATACTTTGTCTCGATATGTTTGCGATACTTTGTCTCGATATGTTTGTGATACTTTGTCTCGATATGTTTGTGATACTTTGTCTCGATATGTTTGTGATACTTTGTCATACCTAACTTGAACTTGATGGCCCTACCACGAGCATACATTTTCTTGGCAAAGTGTAAATGTGTTGCTCGTAGCTGTTCTGTCAGGACATTGTGCGCACTAAACTTTTGCATGACCATGACGTGAACTATATATTTGTAAACGTTCACAACTATGTTAGGCTTGAAGACTACGTATGTTAATGGCGGAGTGTCATTTGGAAACTGCTAAAATGCTGTGCTTGGCATTCAGGAGTGATTAGCACCTTGAAGCAAACCGTGTACCGTAAAAACATGCGTTGCTTCATTTTCTTTTATTATTGCTTATGGTGTTCTGTTGTCTTACTTGTGGAAGATAGTTTTGGAAAATAAAGCTTTGTTCGAACAGATCATCTTTGTTTTTATGTCTGTGTGTATTGTGTTTAGGTAATGAGATGCATTATCCACAAATTCGTCCTAGTTCTCTACATGCAGTGATACAAGCTGTGCGTTATACAAATTAATTTCACGTGAATTCTGTTCCATAGTTAAAATAGCATAAACGTCAACACGTTTGTTAACACTGTCTTGAAAGTAAAAAATAATTGACGTGTTGGTCCATTTGTCTGTGTGATGGAGTGGAGAGGAATATCACAGCCATTCCAGCTAATAACGTCTCTCCCCCCCCCACTGCCTCGGCAATATAGTACGTCCACTCTTTCTTAAGATAGCGGTTGTATTAAGATTCGTACATAGACCCTTATACGAGTTGGAGATTCAATGCGAGGCGACGGGGGATCTGTAACGGGGGAATCGGACTTGGCAGGTAAACAACAACCACCCAACTCTGCTTGTATTGCAACCAACATTCTTTCATACTTTGATACTGGCAAAAAAGGTCAAATTATATAGCTGCTCAACCAGAGCTATAAATGCATTGATGCGTGCATTGTCTTTGTACTGTTCATCCTGGTGAGACTCGGCCAGAAAGAAGGCTGTCTGGTGTAGGCCAATCAGTTTCAAAGACAATGGCAAATATGAGAGCATGCTAGTCTGCGTTTTCACCACAAGTACGTGTGGTTAATGCAGACTTGATTCCTTGCTAAATGTATCCAATTGGGATTTGAACATCTTAACATCTGATTTATCTCAAGAAAGGGTTAACGCCTATTCTAATTTTTTTCAAGACGAGGCGTTTTGTTTTTCGAATTCGGTTACAAATATTTGTTTTAACCCTCTTGCAAAAGCCGTCAATGCAATGTGAACTAATAACAACGTCACAAAAGCAAAGTCCTTGAAGATGAGCCGCGTGCAGGCCCGTTAGCTATACCCGCGGCCCTCCCACATAAAAGTGACATACTCGTAGGTTTTTTCGGTAAAGTCACGTAGGTAAAAAATAAATAATATTAAAACATAATACAAATAATATAAATAATTATTATTATAGAAATAAAAGAATAATTATTTCTATTATTGTTTTTCTATTATTTTTATTATTTATTTTTCTTATTTATTTTTTACCTATGTGACTTTACCAAAAAAAACCTAAGAGTATGAATCCTTGCAGTCACGAAAGCTTCAAATCTCGAAATAAAAGTGACACCCACGTGCCACGAGAGTGGCCCTCGTTATACAAACGCGATTTTAAAATCGCTAAGGTGTCCAGCAAAGTGACCCGTAGACGCTGCGGCTATTTGTTTTGATAACGCATAACACATTTCAATCCGCCTACTTATTTCTTTAAACTTAATAGTAACTACGGAAAAAAGCCCCCACAAGCTTAAAGCGACCAGCGGACGACATTAAAAATACCGCGTATCTCGCCCGCACTTTTCGCTACGTTCTCAGTGTTTCAAACAATGCCGGCATCCGCGTCTGCCCGCGGGCGCTCTTGGGGGACACCGCTTTGCCTGGATTTCCTGCGGAAAGCCCGCGCCTAGGCCCTGGGCCAGCGCACCTACCACCCTCACCCCCTGCCCTCCCGATCGGGTGGGTGGTGCTGCTTTCTTCACGGGCAGTGATGACTTCCAAGTACACAAGGAGACGCGTGACAAGCAGCTCTGAACTGTGAGTGCAGAAATTCCCACTTTCTTTCTGAGTTCGTAACTTTTGTGAGTTGGCCAAGAGATGGGCGTACATAGTGTGTAGCAGCGGATTCTTGAATCTATCTGTTCGGAGCTTTGAAAGTTCGTACCTCGCATGCGCGGGGTTTTCATTTAATATTCTTGTTTTCGCCCACGCGAAGCGAAACACATTCATGGAATGGGCCAAAATTGCCAGTGCATGATCCTCCTGAAAATGATTCTTGAGAATCTGGATTTTATGTATAAATAAAGGGCATTATACGAGTGTGATAATGTGTGTAAATGTCAATTTCCCGCACCTCAGATTAGCACGGTTGACTACGTACGGTGCAAAAGAAGTGCAACATACTTTGAGTGGAAATTCAATATTGGATTGTCTGTTAGGATGAACATCGGAATAGGGAATTACCGCTTAGAGTGTTATATGTCACTGTAACGCTCGCCAACATCCTCCTAGAGTGTGAAAAGTTGTATTAATTGACACACGTGAACCTGCTGTATAACTCATCTTTCAAGAGGAGAGTACTTGAACACACGTTGTTATTTACCGGGTCGCCCTGCCTATTTCATCGGACTTGAATGTGGATCTCAATGGACTTCCATTTGGTTAAATTAAAGGATACCAAATCAAATCTTGATTTGAAGCTTTCGTGACTGCAGAAATCCATACTCTTTGGTTATTTCGGTAAATTCACGTAGTTAGAAATAACTACGTGACTTTACCGAAAGAACCAAAGAGTATACCAAATGCTCTTTGTAAAATGTCTCTGTGTATGAACACTGATTTTGTTTGCCACGCAATAGTTAAAAAATATATATGCAATACTGGGTACATGGTATTTCAAGCGATTTCCTGTTCAAATTATATTCTGCTGTTTACAACTTGAAGCCAGTGGTTAAAAAATCCACATTTTTATGGTGTGGAGTGAGTTTATCCATTAAACAACCACCCTTCCTACAAAATAATATTTATTGACTCCATACTAACGATGGGACTTAGTCAACCACCTACCAGAAATTGAACTCTCATCCTTCCAATTGTGACCAGCTAATTCTACTTCACCTGGCCATACTGTCGAAGTTTTAATCAGCAAGTCACAAACGGAAAGCATTTCCTTGCTATTTACACATTCGGACCAATGTGACTCAAATTTCCAAAATGCAATTCTGCTCTGATATTTGTGCAACCGAAAACCAATAACGTAGAAGGTAAGCCAACCTAGTTGGCTAATTCCGAATGGAATATACCTTATTTTACTGCAGACTCGAATGCCTATTTAAAAATAACTGGTGCTGCATCGCTAAGTGACAGCTATAATGGTGAAATGGATCGAGATTTGGCTGTGGTGTTTTCAATTCCTTTACATCTGCAAGGTCAGGCCAAAAGCAAAACACAAGGTTAAACCACCTACTCAGTGTGTGCACCAAGCTCGCACCAACACCTCAGTTAATTTATTCTTTAAGTGCTTGAATATGCTGCCTTATAGTCTGCAAGAACCCTCAAATAGTTTTATTTCAGAATACAATACCATTTCTAATTTAAGTGTAATATTTACACATCAGCAGCTCAAAGAGTGGAGTATCCTGATATTTCTGACACATGTGAAGCCTTGATCATTATACAAACACGATTTATTCTATCATTGTTCAACATTGAACAATAAAATATATACATAGTTATACAAACGTTTTGGCGTTCAAATATACTAAGTTTTTATTTTATATGAAGTTGAAGTCCTTTTTTATAAATCTTGTTGTATATAACACTTTGCTTTAAATAATGTTCATGTAGGGGTCGGTACACCAATCTACTGCTTCACCAGTAGCTTGGTGAATATTTTAAATTCTGCCTGTGAGTTATAGCGTTCAGGAATTAATATTTCCGTGCGATGAAAAAATATAAGGAAAATAGCACATGCTGATACTATGCAATGTGGTCTCTCCCGTAATCTATTAATTCTGTCGGAAAAGCATGTCTCTATCAGATACCAAGTGGGGAGGCTGAGCTTTCAGCTTCTTCACATACTTCTTCCCCTCTTTCAAGTTTGGTTCCACTCTCTGCACACTTAAGCTCCTGGCTTGTGCCCATTTAGCGGAAGGACTGGAAATTTTGTGTGCAGCTTCGTGCAAAAAAGAAATATCCCCCGATAGCCTGAACAGACTTGTGGGCAAGTGCTGTTAGCGAGCACCTATGACGGCAGGCGCGGCACATGAGAAGATGTGTAGCCACCACCAGACCCAGCTCCTACACATCGCACCAAGCACTCATTTGAGGCTAAGTCAACCTAACGGGGGAGGCCCAGGACCAGTTCAGATAATCGTCACTGGTGTTGGCCGTGAGCGGGAATCGAACTTGGTTCACCAGGTTCGTAGTGCAGCACACTAACCACTGCATTTCCGCTCTCCACCACATGCACCGACAGCGCACTCACTATCCCCCACCTCACAACATGCACATGCATGCACATACCCCCCCTCCACCACATACACGCACACAACTTGCGCAAGCAACAGCCTTGGGTCTCACGCAGCAATCTCCTTGCCCTGGAGGTGCCCGTTACACGGTCGACCGTTTCGTCACTTGCAAAGTTTGTCACATTTGCAAGCGTTTCCAAGTCCTCAAGTGTGTGTTTGTGGACCCTCACATATGTTGTACTTTTCCACATTGTTCAATGGAATAATATTGATATGTATATAATCACTTTACTAAACATCTACAAGGTGTTTTTTTATGTGCCAGCCAACTTAAGTGGTACTTTGGTGCCAAGTTCATACTGTTCTGTTATTTACATTTATATACCAAACACCCGTGGATAAGAGATCTTAGTCATACAATGGGAGTGCCCAGAAAAGCCTTTCTCTTCAGCTAACATCTCACCTCTCATCCTTTAATAGGCTTAGCTCGGAGCATAGGGCACTCTTGTGGAATATCACATCCACGGAACCATAATAAAACCATGAGAGCTTTTTAACAAGTGAACTCACATCTTGAACTGAATATTTTTATCCGCATCACTGACAGCATGTTTTTTTGGGTTTTTAATTTTAGCAGTAAGTCTTGGTGATTGTACTTCTATTTGTCCCGAGCAAATGGAAATGTTAAATAGTACACACTCTTTAATGATCTAGCATGAATCATTGCTAGTGTTGCAGTCTTTGCATTTATGTGAACAGGATACTTAGCAGATTAAACTCAAATTGCCTTAAAAAATCCACTAATCAGGTGCATAAATTGCAGTGGTGAGGGAGCATTGAAACTGTGGTTAGCACAACGTGCTTTTAACATTGCAGTCCAAGTTTTATCCTAACCACCGGCTAACATCAGTGGCCAGTGATATCTTAACCTGTCCTGAGCTCGCCCCCAGCCCCCCTTAACATCCACTGAGCAGCGTGGTCAAGTATTGTTAAACAACCCACACGATTTCGATTTAAAGCTTTCGTGATTGCAGGGATTCATCTTCTTGGTTCTTTCGGTAAAGTGCTGTTTCATTCAGACGCCTCGACAGACCTGGTTTTCACCTGTGGGCGGCTGCTTGCGTTGTGGCCGAAACGTCGTGAGAATTATTTTATTATGTTTTATTTTCATTATTTTATTACTTCCCTTCTACGTGACTTTACCGAAAGAACCAAGAAGATGAACCCACACGATTGTCACGGCATAGAGACGCCTTCATCCAGCAGTGGACTGACAAAAAGCTGAGCATTAATTCGCCATGGCCATCCATGCCAAGCAAAATGTTTATACCATCGTTCTTATTTTTTTCTTACAACCAGAAAACTTTACGCCGCGCGTTTCATTTTAATTTCACCGTGCATAAACTTGTAAGGACGGCCTCGACCGGCCAGTGGGCCCCGCGTGATGCTGTGAGAGCAGTGCGTGGATGGGCCACGCCACGGCCGCCGCACCCTCTCCACCGAGCGACAAGTGCTCCTCCATCCGGCACAAGGACGTTGCCCATCAAGTACCCCCGTAAATCCTGCTACTGCTGATGCTGCGTCACTCATCTCTTGAAAGCCCTCTCCCATGCCGCGTGGGCCACGCTTTTTCGCGGCAATGAATGTGCACTCTGGGCCAGAATAGTGCCAAGCGGGTTTTCACCGTTGCACATATATAAGCACGGAATCGGTTCTTTCTTTACATATAAAGACTCATGTTTCAGCCACTTGGCTTATTGGCTTTCCACACTGATATTATTCGGCAGAATTTGCTTCAGGAAGCAGACTCTTGGACCTGTTTCGACCTTCTGGGTCTCATCAGCAGTCGAGCTTGTTCAAACGATGCAGGATGCCCATCGTCAAAGCAGCCCATGACCCTATCTGGAAGCTTTCAGATACAATGTCATGCTTCACGAGAGCGCCGTTATAGCTGAGACAATTATGAGAGGACACTGATGACACTGCTAAATTTCGTGGCAGCGTCCAGGGTGCAGCACCCTTGGCTGTCTCCCCCCTTCTGTTTTGACTTCCTCGAACAGACTTCACATCCCTTCCCATGTCGCGGTGACAGCTGGTCCATGTGTGTCCGTGCGTCGTTGCCGATTAACTGTGCTGCTTCGGCTCGGGAATGCCCTCCGTGGTGATTTTTTTACCCCCCCAACCCCACCGTTGGAGGGCTTCCAAGCGCCGTGAAATTGGATGCAGTGGCCAGAGATCCGGCAGAGTTGCAAGCGCGACAGAGAACATATGAGCGAGTCAACAGACATTGTTTTCGGGGATGGAGACACGGTGACATTATTTTCCTTGACCATATTTCTGTACTTGGATTATAATTTTTTAAGGAACAAAAGCATCAAAAAGGTGGTAATGAACTTGCCGCTTTGTGTTGGGTGCGTGATGTGTTTTTATTGCTGTATTATTGTCATGATTACGCTCGCGATATAATTTTTATCTGTTTTTGTAAACACTATTTGCAGCAATGAACCAAATCTAACATGTTCTCAGACAAGAAAATCATCAGATAAAAAAAGGCAAGAATGGCTGCACTGTCCTGATGATTTCGAAAACAAGTGCACTTGGTATAAAGTTATCTCTTAGTCCTGCTGCATTATATATGCAGTGTGATGTCACGTGACACGTTGGTCCCAATGGGAGGACCGATCCATTGGTCACAATCACACCTTTCGCTGTCTGCAAATCACCTTGTGTGCATTATTACTCCTACTACCTGCGGCAGCTAGCCACGGTTCCTTCGGTGGTCTGCATCCCAGCGGTGTCGAGCATACTTTGAGATGTTAGGAAAGTGCACAGTGTACTGTAATATTAAAGCTGTTACGCTAACAGTATCAGCAATCGTTAGTGTCATTACTACTTTGACGCGGCACACAACGTCAGCATCCAGCCTGCATGCTGCAGCAGGCGATGCTCTTTTTAGTAATTGCGCATGTAAACCTGCAAAGCGGCTACTGTTGTCTGGCACAGTTGCGTACGCGGCAACTCGTGCATTATCCAACCATCCACCAACACCCAACGTAACCTGAGCAAAGCGTGCGTTTGTTAGAGCGCTTTGTTTCTGCGCCGTTCCGACTGCGTGTGCGCGCGTGTGTGTTTGTGTTTGCTGACCGTCCTGCCACTTGGCAGAGTGCACTTCACTTTAGGCAGCCAAACGTCCTGGCTACTGCCAACCTTCAGCAGGTTTGGACCACCCGTTAGCGGCACTGACTCCCTCCCCCCGATCAAATGGCAAGCAGGAATTCTCTAGCAGGCACCTCCGATGGCTTTCGCCGTTTTGTTTATGCCCGCTGTTTGGCACGGCTGAGCTGTGACTGCTCGTGTTTTGTGGAAAGGTTGCTCATTCCCAATGCAGCCGCGAAGCAAGATATTCAAGGTCACTTCAGTAATGTTGGTTAATGTTTAAGACGGAATGTGGTGTTGACACGGCACGTATATAGGGATATGCAAACACGTGGTATTATATACGTTCACTGGTCATACTTTCTCAGCCCGATTCACACACGTGAATTATTGTCTTTTTATGGCAATTTTTACGAAAAAAATTCAAATTTTCCCATAGCCAACAATGGGGGGAAATCACCAAGACAACTATGACTTTGTCCAGTCCAAGACAATGAGGGCAGCAGAGAAGAAGGAGCAAGAGGGGAGTGGCTGCTTTTTTGTTGAGTATTATAGATTTTACTTTGCTTACCTTATGGCGGTATTGTGAATACGTACGTTTAGTAATAGTTAATGGTGTTTCTCATTGTGTGCAGGAAACGTGTGTATTACATTAAAGGTTTTTTTTGGGTTAGATCGTGTAAATATGTGTCGATAAACCCTCCACCACCCGACACAGCCAATTAGTAAGGGTTGTCACGGAAACAAAACGTGTCAATTAGTTACTAGTTCAGCACACCGGTGTGTTGGAGAGTAAACCCACAACATTTACAATTCGAGTTCGACGTTTTGCCGATAATTACAACCAGCCTCATCAGGCGACAGCCAGAATTGTCGGGTGGTGGCGGGTTTCACGACACATTTATATTTACGCACTCTAACCCAAAAAACATCGTATAGATAATATGTGTGTTATACATATTATACGGCGCGGCTGTATTGGTGGTTATACCAGCACGGCCCACAAGGAGTCGCTAGACCATTATCACGAGTCCGGATCAATTGAAGAATCCCCTTCTTGCTCTTATTAACTCTTATTTTTGCCGCCTCGTCCGTGATTGCTCCTCATTTGTTGTTCTCAGTTTGACAGTTTTGTTCACACCATTAGCCTAAATGTAACAGGTTATCAATTGCATATACTTTGCATGGACTGTAAATTACAAACAGATTCAATTCATGCATTGTATGTGTAAGAATTGGCCGTAATGGATGCATCGTTGCAGATATTGTGACATCCTTCTGCACGGGTCTTTCTCATGCAGGCCTGCTAACAGCGTGACATTGAGGCTGGTGGCCTTGTTTCGGGCAAGTTGAAGAAGCAAATGGATTTAATGGGCCAGGAATAAACATTAATTGCTGTGCAGTCTTTCCAACTGTGTTAAGTGAATGGCATCGATAACCCTCGTAGCTTCGTCTACTCGAGAGTTTGCTTGGCAAAGGGGCTCTGGGATGTAAAAACTGTATTTGTGGTGACTTATTCATTCAGCACTTGCAATGTGTACCTCGCATGACTCAATCGTGTCGAGAGGATATGATTCGAGCCGTTCAATATGACCGTACACGCGCGTAATATTCTGCAATAAAGAGGTGGCTATGCCGGGCAGTGTGTCGAATTCCAGCGATCCTGTGGTTTGGGAGCAGGGTTGGTGGACCGTGAACATTTTTGTGAAACTACAAAACCCTTCCAGGCTGTGGGGGTGGTCAGGCGATTGTAGTACAGCAAGAGTGTTCGTGAAACTCGGTGCAAAATTATTTTCCATTATCACCTCGCATCATATATGCGGGTTTTCTCCTGGTGTTTCGGCCTTCCTGTCTCCCACGCAAAAAACCAATACAACAAAAAAGGACTTGACATAACGTCCTAAGGACATCTGACCAGAGTGGAAGAGTAACCCAAGTTACCCTCTCAAGGGGCTTCTTCGAGAGAGATGTTCTCTGGGGGTTCCTCTAGCGGAGGCCCCCCTCTACCAGCAAGCGGCGTGAGCTGGTCAATGGCTGGCCCGCATATCTGTCCTTACCAAAATGCAGGACCCTCCTGAAAACGTATTGAGACTCAGCGAGGCTTTCTTGGATATAAATAAAGAATTAAGAGCAGCGATGTATTACCGCAACACTTGATTCATTACGTAATTCAATGCGACGTACGTGAGCTGAATTAGCTTGCAAAGGCTCGCGTTGAATTTGACATTTTCCACAGACCAGTCATTGCCTTCCCTGTCTCACTCGAAACGAAAAGGTGCTGAGTATGGTGGATCTCTTCCCAGTAACAAGTGCTGTTTGTGTTTGCCTTAGCAACACACCAGGCACAGAGAGGGGAGTGAGCCAGAGCTCGGGTGCACACACGCAGAAGAGCGCGACTGCCAGCGATTGTGCCGGGCCTGCTATCGGGCAGACGCTGCTGTTTGCGCTGTACAACTTTGTGTTTGTGTTCGTAAATTAAACATTAACCCCGCTTGGGTTGCTTGTCTCATGCCAGCCTGGTTTTTTTTCTTTCGTCCCCCGAGCGTCAAACACGGCGAAAGCGAGAGGGGAGAGCGCTCGCCGACGACTGAGCCCGCCCGCCAGCTCGCCCGCATGGCTGCCTGGCTGATTAATGAGTTGTTTTAAAAGGATCGGGTTTACCTTGCTCATTTTCTGTCAGTCGCAAGAGTGGAAACATCATCCTGATCCTGTCAACGGGGTACGGCATTTGCGGATGTCTCTTGCGCACGCCTGTGGCATGGCATGCTGAGCTCTGTTTTCTCGTGCTCTGGTTGAATAACAAGAGGACCTTGTGGCAGTTTGCTGTAGGATAAAAAAACGGCGCGGCGGACGAAGGGAAAAGTCTTATTTTTTAAGCTATAACGCTACGTCAACTTCACTGCTGCATCGCAAGAAAAGGGCCTCTGTGACGATCGTGTCAAGATGCAAGACGCGTCCGCCGTGGTGGATGCGAGTCTCTAGTTTGAAGTCTCGTGATTTGTTTCTGTTGCTGAAATTGGGATCTCTAAGTAAAAATGGTGTTAACAACTGTTTAACAATAACAATCTGTTCAAAATAGTTTCTTTGGAATAAAGTATGTATTAAAAAAAACACTTATATTGTCTACCGCTAACACCATCTGTTGGATTTGTAAAGCGTCTCAAAGCATACAAATTAGTTCAAGATTGAGAGGAATCATAGACACCAGCATAGGGCAGCTTTTCTTGGTTTGATTATAATTATACAAGTTAGGATACAATTAGCGAGAACAAGCCATAACTGTCGCAGATAGTAAACGCAACACGCACTCGGTGCATAATTGCAATCGGCGCGGTGCCGACAGATCGTCGCACGCTGGGCAATATGAAGCTGAACTCTCTCGGCTTCTTCGACATCGGCTCGTTCTTCGGGAAGATCTTCAAATCGCCACCCCAGCAGAATGCGGCAGGGAAGAGCGGCAAACCCAGCGTGGGCCCTCCTCCTCCGATGCCATCCCTCTCCGACTCATCTCCGGGCCTCTCATCGGCGCTCTCTGCCAAGGGCATTTTCGGCCGAGCGCCTGCACGGCAGTCGTCCGCCAAGCAGCTCGTGGCGCCGGGTGGCTCGCAGGCGGCGGCCGGCTCCCCGATCGCCGCTCGGCTCGGCACTCAAGACCAACTGCATGGCGCCAGCAGCAGCAGCCCATCGAGCAGCCCATCGCAGATCAGCACAGCGGGGATCATCGCCGGCGGTGGCGGCAGCCTGGCAATGGTGTGGCCGGCGTCGGGCGCCAACACTGTGTCGACTTTGTCGCCGGCCGCCGCGTCCCAGCACCAGCAGCAGCAGCAGCAGAGGTTGTCGCCGAGGTTCGCGCGCCCGGCGAGTGTGGGGGCCCGTGCCGAGGCACATGGGGGCTCGGACCGCTTCCTGGTGACGGTGGGGATCGGCAGGGCCCCCCCTCTACCGGTGCCGCCGTACGGTCTGCCCGACATCCATGAGGAGGACTTCCTGCCGCGAATGTACGAGCAGCAGCAGCATCAGCATCATCATCAGCAGCAGCATCAGCAGCAGCGGCACGTACATGACAGGTCAGGCAACCCTATGACATGCTGTGTATGCCCATAGGTGTGGGAACACACGGGCAAGGAGGACGGCTTTCTTCTGTCCACCTTTTGTGTGCAAGCCATACGCTGTGTCCTCTCAATCAATTGCCTCCATTGGTTTCCTTTGTTGCTTGGCATGGGTGCCCATAGCTACTTCGTGTTCGGCCCCTTGTCAATACACTGAATGACGACCACCCCACGTGGTGTTGGGCATGTGGCGTTGTTTGACCATACTTCACTGCGACGGTCATGGTCAGTGCGGGTTGTTAAAGGCGGACGTTATTCGGGAGAGGTTCAGATATTGCTCGTTACTCATGTTAGCCACGACTGAGAATTTAAATCTATTCGACCACTGTGCCACCACTCAATCGACCCCCGCCCCCCGATAGCCACTTTCCCCCTGCAAACCTAAAAATAATTTTCCCACGCGCCTATGTATATCTGTTAAATGCGAAAACACCCACTTGAATGTTTTTGTACAGAAACACGCATTCATCATTTTAAGTTCATTCATTGTGAATGGATCTATACAGTCCCACTCGTCGGAGCAGTGGGAGATCTCAAATTGTTACATTGCAAGCAAACGAAATGTACCCTTAAATTGCATGGTACATTTTGTATGTTCGTGGATATAAGGACATTGTGGATGATTTAGAAAAGTATTTTGCCAGTCAAAATAAATTTGGTAAAAAATAGTTTTTCAATGCACACACTTTTATTTGCACTCAAAAGTAGAAAAAATATAATTTGACCCCATAATTGATCAAATTTGATGTGCTGAACATAAGTGGGTGGCTTGCATCAAGCAAATTAAACTAATCAAAAGGAAACCACCCACTTATATTCAGCAAATCAAATTTGATCTACTTTTGAGTGCAAATAAAAGTGCGTGCATTGAAAAACTTTTAACTATTTAACGACTTTTATTTCACCAGGTAAGGCCCACTAGAGCCATACAGTATAGCTCTTTTTCAGAAGCAACCTGGACACATGATGGCCCAATGAAGTGGCTTATCATGTGGAAATGTATCAGAGCCAAATACTCAAAGCACATGTTTCTAAATGTGGGGGAGAAACCAGAGGACCTGGAAAAACATCCACGCGACCCATGGGCAAAACACGTAAACTCCGAATATACATGTGTCAGTGTCAGGATCGAACCCACAACCTCCTGTATACCAGGCGAGGTAGTTAACTGTTAAGAACAGCAGCACTATAACCTTCACCGCCTATGAACAAATCACCTGGACTTGGAATGCAGCCGTTCTAGTTGGACTTCGAAAGCCATGCAGATGTTGAGCCTGGACAGTGTCTGGATGGGTGCCCACCATGCACTTACAGGTTTTCATAGGGCTGCGGGGAGCTACGTGTTTACGTCCAGTTGTACTATACTTCAATGCAACCCACCTTTACCAATCCGCACTGACCAGCCGGGGTGGCGTATGGTCAAACGGCCTCCACAACCAGCTCGGCAATTGGAGGCCCTCATCCAGCGGTGGATTGACAAAAGGTCTCTGTGCTTCTACGGGCATTGTGCGGCGCTCATCTCCACCAGTGGAAATTCCACATTCCCATGGTAGGGACCAGCTTTAACAACCACTGACGACTTCGCATTAATTGGTACCTATTTTATGACCCTGTAGAGATGGCAATGATGGCTTGCCTAGGTTAACCGTTGACCCTACAATAAACGAAAGCATGCGCATTGCTATACAATAACAGTCTACGTAATGAAAGGTTGATAGCACGAAGGATGGCGATTAGAACTAGAATAACGATCCCCGATTGAAAAGTAGCGAATTGACATTTATAACAAGGCGATACGTATAGTATAAAGTGTTTCATTGGCATATTTGTGATAATTAATTACTGTATGGAAGACTGTAAGACGCATATAGACTGGAATGCTGTAACAATGCTTGTATATGCACAGCATATTGTGACACAATATTCAAAGTGCACAGATTTAGCACTTTCATTTAAAGGATTTTTATCAACAAACATAATTAGAACATGTTATCAATCAAAATAGGGATAATATTACCGTATTTAATTCTAAAACATGATCACGATTCTCGCCTGCTCGCTCAACTTGAGCCAGAACCATGTTGCCCCTCAGCGCATCGGAACGGGCATCGCAAAGCAAACGATAATATTACTTATTAAGATGATAACTCTAAAATTATTTTGGCAATAGCAAGAGGAGTCATTATTATTGTAAGCGTTGGTCTCGCGCTAAGAGGGAACCACAGCGGCCGCTACGGCGCCATGCCGAGTGGCGATATAAGCGCCGCTTTCATTGGTCAAAGGCTCCCGAACAGCTGCTCTGATTGGACGAGACGTTTGCCCTCGTAGCCTGGCGCGACCATTCGAGATTTCAAAAAAGGGGGGAGGGGAGGCCAAATGTCAGGGTATTAAAATTAAGTAAAAAATATGAATAGCCCAGGATCGGCAGTGCCTGGACCGGTTTATTTTTTTAATTAAATCTAGAATTGCCACTCGAGACGAGTATGTGTCGAAAATTTCAGCTCGTTAGACATCGTAGATCCGAAGATATTAATCGTCAAAACATTTGAAATAATTTAATCGGGCAACACGGCAAGTTCAATAAAGTGTGTAAAAACTAAGAAATGTAATCATCTTTAAGTTGTACTTGTTTTTAAAGCCACGTGTTTTCGTACAACCGCTTAATCATACTCGCGCGACAAAGTTCTGTTCACTGAATCGCATTATATCCATTTTGCATGTGCGTTATATATAAGTATTACCCGTAAAAACAAAGTTTTTCACTCTAAATCCTTTATATGCGTGGCGGCTAGAGTCCTCTCGTCCTCTGGCTTGAGATGGCTGCCACCTATGGGTCAGATGATTGCCTGCAGTATTAAACAATTGGTAATTAAATATAATATTTTTGTCCTATAAAGTGTAAAATTTTGGAAAAAAAATTTCACGAACATTAATTGTCACGCACAACGAGTCTGTGTGGAAAATGTCAACTCGATTGGATCACGGGAAGTGGGTTAAAAAACGACCGAAAGATTTACACGGTCGTAAGCAAGCAAGCAAGCAAGCGAACTTAATATAAAGGATTTTAAAAATGTGTTCCCCAATACATTCATCGCGTTATATCCTATTGGCGTTATGAAAACACGCGCCGTTATAGGAGAACGACAGTACTTGACCCATGCAAATCAGTGTGGGTCGGTGAAGGTGAATATAATTGACTTTGGAGCTTAATACAGTTACAGCAAAAGATTTTATTTCCCTCCCATCAGCTGACAACGTAGCCCTGCAGCAGCCTGCAGCGCCTGTGTGTGTGTTTTTTACGCATGGTGATGGTCATCCATCCACGCGCTATCCGGGCTCCAAGCTCAGGCCTCCGAGATCCGATGAGATCAAACGCACTCTTGAGTGATTTGGTAAGAGGCTCATAACACGCGAAAGTAAATTTGTACAAGCTTACTTACAGCAGTAAGCACAGAAGGGTTACACACTGAGCACTTGTACCTATAGTTGCGTCTCTTCGGCGAGGCGTTACTCTTTAACCGCTACCACCATGCCCATTTATATCAGCAGCATGCATGACAACAGCACAGGCGATTGACAGATACGCGTGTGATGGGGTAGAGTGTGGGTATGCCCACCATCTTCCAAGACGCCTGCTCAGCGTGTCAAGAGTCGGCCAAATTAACCGCTTAGTGGAGGGGAGCGGTCGGATCTTCAGTGCTCCCATCTACTGGAGGCACTTCCGCCAGCAGTGGTGTGAGCAAGTAACAGAAATGCTGCATCCACCTTTACTTTTTCACTCGGAGGCCCGAATGTTATTGGCAGGAGCAGCCACCCGTGAACAATGTGGCTGGCGCTTAAAAATAAGGTGGCGGCGGCGGCAGCAGCCCGTTGCAAATTGTAGGGGATTGGCAGTCGCTTAGCGATGCGTGTGACATTTCTAAAAACCCGGCAGCCTGAAGTGCAGGAGTAATGCGAGGATGGTGCAGATTTAACCTGTGTACCCTGATCCGACTTACACGCGTAATCCCCACAGTCCCAAAATTCTTACAAAAAGGTAATTGAATTCTTTAGCTCAATACCCATACACACACACATTAGTAACTTTAGGAGTTTTTTTTTGCTTTTAGTAGCCTCATCATTGTTGGGCAACTGCTGAAGGGATCCATTAAAAGGCCCTCTGCTTTAAAAACACACAAATAACGAGCCTTAGAATAAAAGGGCTCTGCAGCGAGCATGACTTCCTTCGTGAAACCTGCCAGCCTGTTTGCCTTGCTCCCCAATAAAGTGTGATTTGTTTTAACGGTGCTGATAAAGGTTAAACAAGTCTGTGCTTGCAAGTCCTGCGGTTGATGCCCGGAGTTGTTCTTGTTTATTTAAGACGACGCGTTTCCCGTTGGGGCTCCACCAAGCCGTCGGTCGGTGTTGTGGTCGGCCGTGGCTGGCGTGGCGTTGGTGTTGACG
Source organism: Lethenteron reissneri (assembly GCF_015708825.2). NCBI lineage: Eukaryota > Metazoa > Chordata > Hyperoartia > Petromyzontiformes > Petromyzontidae > Lethenteron > Lethenteron reissneri. The sequence goes on along the minus strand of NC_083825.1, from coordinate 8,026,067 downwards.
TTTGGCGTCGGTGTTTGGCGTAGCATTGGTGGTTGGGTGGCTTTAGCGAGCAATCGTGGCTATCATGGTGATGGGAACGCAACGCGTATTTTCATGCCACCCCATCAGCCCGTGTCACGACCTAACCACGTCGAGCCAGCGTTGGGATAGGCGGCTCTGTCCGTTGGCAAGTGTGATACGACAACGTGACGCTTGTGGCAATAAGTGCCCCCCCCCCTCCTCCGAGTGAAAATATAAATGAAATAACGAACGATTCAGTGGGTTGAGGTGTCGATATGAGATCGCTCATTGGGTACATCATTCAGCAAGGAGGTTCAGAATAAATATAGGAAGGAACCCCACGTTATATTCTTGGTTCTTTCGGTAAAGTCACGTAGAAGGGAAATATATTGTTTTATATTTTTATTATTTTATTATTTCCCTTCTACGTGACTTTACCGAAAGAACCAAGAATATGAATCCCTGCAGTCACGAAAGCTTTAAATCAAAATTGAAACCCACGTTATTAAATAGTTCCAAATACCCATATATGTGTACTGTGTTATGTGTTTAGCGGTGGTTTTAAACTCGGTGACCCGAGTTTGATTCCCAAACGCGGCTAACACAGTGGCGAGTAATATCTGAATCGGTCCTGGCCACCCCCTGCCCCTTCACCAACTCGCACGGACCGTTGTGGTGAAATGTGAAATGGAACAACATGATATTTTGATTTAAAGCTTTCGGGACTGCAGGGATTCATATTCTTGGTTCTTTCGGTAAAGTCACGTAGAAGGGAAATAATAAAATAATAAAAATAATAAATTTAATTCTCACGACGTTTCGACTGCACACAAGCAATCATCATCAGGTGTGAAATCCACAACAAGAAAATTTGAAAATAATAATTTATTGCTGTGGATTTCACACCTGATGATTATTGCTTGTGTTGCAGTCGAAACGTCGTGAAAATTGTATTTTTTATATTTTTATTATTTTATTATTTCCCTTCTACGTGACTTTACTGAAAGAACCAAGAATATGGAACAACATTGCCAATACAGCATAGCGAGGCCTTCACCCAGCAGTGGATTAACAAATAGCTGTACAGTATCTGGGAAACCATCGGCATCGATGTGTTCACCCGCTCAAGCAAGCACTGGGCAGTGCTCATCACTATTCACAATCCTTAGCCTCAAGTACGACCCTCAGTGCATTACGCATTGTTTTGAACGCAGTTCAGTACAACGCCACACATCCGCCTATACCTCGGTCGCCAGCGAGTCGGAGATGCCACGTGGTTCTGTGCAAGTGCGTTTATTAAGAACCACGACAGATCTTTTTATGAGAGAATTCTCCTAATTTATAATCGTTGTCAGAGAAACGCACCGATAACAGCAGACTATTAGAGTCAGTCCTTTCTCCATGGGATGCATAACCGAGTAGACAATAATTTTGTACTCTAAAAATTACGTGTGCACCTTTTGGATAGCTGCTCCAAATTGCAGTGCGAGTGGGGAAAAGCTCTCCTAATATGTACGCAATTCTTACATAATAATTAAGGTTCCTTTATAATCCATGCTTGTGGCCGGACGTGAACCTGCGCATTGTAAAGGAGACCCACACTGCTTAATATACCATCACCAATTGTTACTTGATATCGTGCCAAACACAAGCAGACAATACTCATCATTAGACCTACTTTGCTAGTACCAAAATATAATAATAGGGTTTTCCCCCTTTTTTCTGGCACCAATTGGCTCGAGGCTCAAAAGAAAGCCGTCCCTTGGTGTGGACCAATCAGTTTCAAGGAAAATGCATATATTATCATAGTGTGATTTTTGTTTGAATTTTGACTGCAAGTATTGTGGTTAATTCAGACATTAATCCTTGTAAAAAGGTTTCAGTTTAGTTGCCAGAAAAAAGAGGAAAAAACCCTATTATTATCAGACAATACTCCTTCACATATCTGTACGTCGTTAGAATCACAAAACCTTTCCCAAACGACCAATAGCGTTTATATAGACCCACATATATGCATGTGTAACGAATGTCACCATAACAATCATAATAATTCACTGCCCTGTATCATGTCACTGCTAAATAGAGGACTCTCCCAGCCACATCAACCTTGTGGGGTATGTTTGACCATACTTCACTGCACTGGTCGATGTGGGTTAGAGAAGTGGGACCCATAGCCAACATCACCCACCATGGATGTTCGCCGTAGCTGGAAATTGAGCTCATGTTGCCGAGTTCACAGTGCGATCCGCTAACCACTGCATGCTGCTCATAATTAAAATTAAATATTTTTAAAAGATGTAGTTTGTTTAAGCTAAAGGACCTTTATGCATACTGTAATAATGGTGTTAAATCTGACACAACCAAAGCTTTTGCCTTATTTGTACTAAAGGTTTATGTAAAAGTGCCATGGCATATCAGGAACATAAATAGACCAAGACCTTATAGCTCACTAAAACCGTATTTGCAAATGAGGCACAATAACAAAGATTTAAACACGGTTTACTATATGTTATAAGTAAACTAATATAAGAGTGATTTTTTTTTATTCTAGCCCCAAGTTTCTTCATAAAACATTCATTCGTTGCATAACTCATGTTTGTTTGTTGTAGTACAGAGTTAGACTGATGGCCTTAATCTAAGTTGTCTTGTGGTTGTTGTTGTTTGACTTGCATCTCACTGGGATTTTTGCACAGCGTTGGTGTACGGTGCTTATTTTCTGGAAGATTTTGCAGTTTTTTCCTGGATTTTTTTGTTTGCGCATAGTCACTTTAAGATGTTTTCTTGTTCATGTTTTTGTCTTTTGTCTGTTGCGGTTGCACCAGATTCAAGAGCCGAATGGCTCACAGGGCTATACGAAATAAATGCAACTGATAGGTTGTGTATAAAAGGAAGCATTTCACAACAGCCGTGTGCTGCTGGAATATAACCTATATGTAATGAGGAACGGCATATTAATTCCCTCTGCACATTTAAGAGTTCACAAGTACAGCTCGTTCCAAAGATCAGTCCGTCCATCCCCCCCCCCCCCCCCCCCATATCTCACGGTCAGCATGTGCCCTTACCACCAAATATATGTGAACAGCGATGCATGTGAGTGATAACAGACGTAGGAATATCCCATCGTTATTTCATTGCATCGATGGGCGACAGATCCTAGTTCACAATTGGTGAACGGTGAAAGGCTCCGTTACATGCGGGTGAGTGGGACGCCCCCAATCTCATTCTCGCCCACTCTGTTCTGGTGACCGTGGCACCCGTGACCTCTGGAGTAGATCCCGCTGGGAAAGTTTGTTTTGAGGTCGTCGCCTCGCTGCGATCATTTGAAACGGAGGGGGACAACGGGTTCTGCTGAATCACCTCGCTTGTTTGTAGACTGCAGGTGGAAGTGTGGCCATGAAGGGGGACCCGGTGCTGTGCCTGTGTGCTTTCTTCACACACTGTTCCATTCGTGAATGCGTGTGTCTGTGTGTGTGTCTGTGTGTCTGTCTCTGAGTGGGGGAGCCGTAGTGTAGTTGTTAGCGCGCTGCGCTACGAACCTGGCGACCCGAGTTCGAATCCCGCTCACGGTCAACACCAGTGACGATTATCTGAACTCATCTTAGGCCTCCCCTGAGGTCACCTCGGCCTCAAAAAAGGTACCTCGTGCGATGTGTAAACATCGCCACTGGGGAGACAAAGGTGGTCCTTGCCACACCAACCACTCATGCGCCGAGTTGGCCTTCATGGGTGCATGCTCACAGCACTTGACCCAACAGTCTGTGTAGGCTACCCTCTAACATCGTGTTGTTATTCATTTGTATGGTGAGTGGTGGCGTAGTGTTTAACATGCTGCAATACGATCCCTATGAACCAGATTAGATTCCCACCCATGTACAACACCAGTGGCAAATGGAATTGGAACCTGGTGGTGGCCTCCACTTGGTTGACTTCAAACAATCATACTTGGCAATCATAAAAAATAGGGGACACTAAAGCAGCCAGGCGTAGTGCTGGCCGCATCAATCCCCTGTGCACCATCCTTTGTGTAGGTGCTTGTCCAAGTACTGTACTCATCCCTTCCAAGTTGTATGGAACCATTGTCTCGCGTGTTATTCCGGCGTACTGTACAGGTTTCCCTCGCGTTATGCGGGTTCGGTTTGCGTGATTTTGCGTGCATTGTGGCGAACCTATTTCTATCCATAATTCGTTTTATGCGCTGATTGCACTATGCGGTCGGACGTCGGACAACATTGTTTGTGAACTTTGTACGCTACTTGGCAGGCAACTGTCTCGTGCGGTTTTGCTGTGTGCGCCCTTTTTTGGGAACGCATCTACTACTCCGTAAAGCAAGGGAAACCTGTAATATGTTTTAGTTTTACAGTGCACAGTGGTAGCGTGTCTTCCGCTTATTGCATAGGGTCAAGGTTCGAATCCTGAGTCCATCTTGGGGGAGAGCCAGGACTGCTTCAAATATTCGCTGCCACTGTTATTGGTAGTGAGCAGGAATCGAATCCCAAGTCGCCAGGTTCGTAGCGCAGTGCGCTAACCACTAATTCTACCGCTCACCCTATTTATACGCAAAAACAAAGATCCCAATTTTAGCCTTGACACACTGTTAAAGTAAGTGCTGTTAGCGAGCACCTATGAAGGCCGGCACGGTATACGAGGGGTAGGGTGGTCAGCACCACGCTCAGCCGCTTTCGTCTCCAGTGGTAATGTGGGCACATCTTACCAGGTACTTATCAAAGGCTGAGTCAACCTCGGAGAGACCCAACACTAATTCAGATATTCGTCACTTGTGTTGGCCATGAGCGGGAATCGAAATTGGCTCGGTGGGGCTTGTCGCTCAGCTCGCTCACCGCTGCACTACCGCTCCCCCCCTCTACTTACGCACACACACACACACATGCGCGCATGCGAACACACACCAGCTTCAGTGCTCCACATTCGGCGTCCCCCGTCCTCGGTCCGTGCGCCCGGGCGTGCCGCTTATTGTGGCAGATCATTTTCACGAGCACGCCCCGCCAGTCGTAACGTGACAAGTGCGCCGGGGAGAGCGTGCGCTTGATGGGATCTGTCAACACGGCTGCCCACTCGTGGGAAACGGCACACACGGAGAGAGAAAAAAACACCCATCTCACTGTACGAGTTATTTGCGTTTGATAAATATAATTCATGAGTGCACTTGGAATTTGGCTTCTCCACATACACAATATTGCGTATGCGAACCCAGCGACCCGGGTTCAATTCTCACTCACGGCCACTACCAGTAACTATTATCTGAACGTCCTCGTATGCCATGCCGGCCCTCCTAGGTGCTCACTTGCAGCACTTGCCCCAGCAGTTTGTTAAGGTTACATGGGGATTTTTTTGTCTTTGTCTTTTTGATCTTTGTGCCAAAGGTTGGAACAGTGGGGAGCACAGATGGTGCATCTGTCAGTCATCGGTGGCGAGAGGGTAGCCTCAGTGCCTGGTACGCAGGAGGTCGTGGGTTCGATCCCGACTCCGACACCTGTATATTTGGAGTTTGCATGTTCTCCCCGTAGTTGCGTGGATTTTTTTTCTGGGTCGTCTGGGTTTTCCCTCCACATTTAGCAACGTCCGTTTATCGTATTTGGCTGCTATAAATGTCCACATGATAAGCCACTTCGTTGAGCTATCATTTGTGGCTAGGTCGCTCCTGAAAAAGAGCTACATAGTTCAGTGAGCCTTTCCTGGTAAAACAAATCTTTAGTTTCTCAGTTAAGCCATCACATCTACGTCTCTCCTGTGACCTTTTTCGCCAGCGAGTTTTCACATGGCCTCAGAGTGCACCTCACCTGGCACCTGTGCAATGACGATGTCTTCACTTTGTGGCGAAAAACCAGCCCTGTCTAGATTTTACACCAGCCTTAACTGAGTTACGTAGTGCGTTGTGTGAACATCAACACTGGGAAGACAAAGGCGGCCAGGCGTGATGCTGGTCATACCACCCCTTCGTACACCTAAGCAGGCTTAATAGGTGCTGGGGAACAGCACTTACGTGAACAGTTTGTATGGCTACGGGGGGCATTTTAGCTTTGTGTTTTGGTATGTGTGTATTTTTGTGTGTACGTGTGGGTATGTATTTACATGTGTGCATATGCGTGTGTGTACGTTCTGTGGGGGTTTGTTGCCCCACTGTAGCTATGGAGAAGAGGCCTGCAATGCAGCCGCTACCACTGTTTGTTTATTACGTTGTGCATTCTTTGGCTCCTGTGCAACGTGAAATACCACAATAGTAAACAGCACGTGCAATAACACTTAATGTTCACAATACAATAGCACGTGGTATTCTTGGTTACATTAACACATGCTATCTATTGATACATGAGAACATGAAATGCACAGGTGTATACTCGCATACGCATTTGCACAAAGACAAATGTTCCCCGTATAGCCATAAACTTTTGGAGCAAGTGCTGTTACCGAGCACCATTTAAAGTCCGGCATGGCACAACGCTCAGCCATGAGGTACTCATTTGCTAAGGTTGAGTCGGCTTTAGGGGAGGCCAAGGACCGGTTCAGGTGATCATCACTGGTTTTGGCTTTGAGTCGGAATCGAATTCAGGTTCTCATGTTTATTCGCACAGCGCGCTAACCGCTACACGAACGCACGGGCCACATTGGCGCACCCAATTACAGATACATTGGCACACGTAATAATGCACGGGTGCATTAGCACAAACAATGCACAGTACAGTAACACCTCTGATCGTGGAAAGAGCCTTTCTGGTCATGGGGGATTCCGGAATATGGGAAATATTTAAATAATTATAAATATTGTACGGTACTTTTTTTTGCTTATTTATTTTTATTAATTTGAACCTATCGACGTGACTTTACCGAAGGACCCAAAGAACATGAATTCCTGCAGTCACGAAAGCTTTAAGTCAAGATTTATATTTGAATTGCATTTCTTTTTAGTAAAACAAATCTAAATTACTTCATGATTAACACTTATTAACAATTAACTAATTTACTAAATGTTTGCTATTTAACATTTTTCAATTGAGTAACGAAGCATCACGACTGCACAGTTTACCTCCAGTCGCCCTCCATCCCTGTGAAGCTGACGATGAATGCCCGCGGTTCTCTGGACGCCAGAAGGTTGAAATATTTTTTCAAGCGCTTCGAACAACTTGTCCTGTTTATTTTTTAAATGTAGACGTTGTGTGGATCTATTTTTGCAAACGGATACCTGAAAAAAAATGCTGCATTGCATTCATGTCAGTACAACGCATGGTCCTTAAGCAAATTTCAGCCTTCTGTCAATCCCCTGCTGAATGAAGGCCTCCCGAAGCGACGTTGGTCAATGGGGCTGTTTGATCACAGTTCACCGTACCTGTCGGTGGGGATAGGTGAATGGGAGGTATCCAGGACCGGTTCAGATTCCGCTGTCCAATGTTGGTGGCTGTCGCCCGGAATTGGACTGTTAGGTCGACGGGTTCATAGCACAGTACGTAATGTATGTTGAACTTCTTTCGCATCCTACAGTAGCCAACCCTATGCTAGATGTAGGTATTTGAAAAATGCATCGTCTTACTTCACACCGTACGTAGAACTGCTTTTTGTGATTAGTTTGTCCTTCTCCCGCATCTCCGATTAGTACGGTTGGCTACGTATGGTGTGAAAGACATGCTGCATACACACATATGTAGCCAACCGTGCTAATCCAACCCCATAATAGTTGTAGGTATTCCCAAAATGCATCGTCTTACCATGAGTGCTGATGTCTCTTCTAAATGCTTAACAGTGCCCGGTAAGGACCTGTGGATTCTAATGTGGATTGGTGGGGGAAAACGGAAGCAGGTGAGGGTTGATGCCTTGCAATGGGTGCCTATTTGTTGTTTGAACATCTTAATACCTTTGTTATTGCCAGAAAGGATAAAAGCCTGTCCTTTATTTTTCATCAGTGAGGGTTTTATCACACCCAGCCACCCAGCCACCGGCTCCGCATTTTAATCAGACCTTGATATTCAACCTTTCACGGCCCGAAAGCCATGCGTGAGAGCTTGCACGACGCCTCCTCAATTATTTCACCAAAGTTGTGCCATGAAATGTATAATTTTGTAAATTGATAAAACGCCCCCCACTCCCCCTCTAATCCGTAGGTCGTATCCTGTTGTGCATTTTGGGTCACGCAGCGCTGAATGGCTCCGGTGTCGTGTTGCGAATTGCGGCAATCAACAGCGGTCTTGGCAACTTGGCTCCCATCGCGGCAACTTGGCTCCCATCGCGGCAGCTTGCACGCGGTACCGCCGCCCCTGTGCCAGACTGCCTGTGACTAATTGCCCCTGTAATGTTAGCGGCCGCTTGATGGCTTCGATGGGGTCGATTTGGGGCTCAATGAGGGCTGCAGACGGATGTCGGCGAAGCGGCCAGATGCTGTGCAACAGAGCCGTGCTTGCTCCGACGGCTTCCCAGGTCCATAATGAGTCGTGACAATGTCTTTTTGAATGTTGATTCGATTCAAGTAAAGCAATACCCTTTGGGGAATTCAATACATTCGTGCTTTAGGTGTGTTTGTGTTTGGGGGTCGCCGCGATGCCTCGCCTGGTATACAGGAGATTGTGGGTTCGATCCCAACCCTGACGATGCCTGTATATTTGGAGTTTGCATGGTTCTCCCCGTGGTCACGTGGATTTTTCTCCAGGTCCTCCAGTTTTTTTCTTCCACATTAAGAGAAACATGCGTTTATAGTATTTGGCTGCTAGAAACTTCAACGTGATAAGCCACTTTATTGTCTTCTTGGTTCTTTCGGTAAAGTCACGTAACTTTACCGAAAGAACCAAAAAGATGAATCCCTGCAGTCATGAAAGCTTTAAATCGAAATCCACTTTATTGTATCGTAATTTATGGCCAAGTCGCTTACGAAAAAGAGATAAATAGCTCAGTGGGTCTTACTTGGTAAAATAAATAAAAAGTTTAGTTTAGGTTATGTTTTGGATTAAATTATTGTCCAATTAGACGAGTTTATATCACTTATAGGTAAATGTGAGACTTTATGTTAAAGGCGTTTATTAATTAAGTTTTTGTGATCGTGATTTAGTGGTGATTATTTGATAATTAACATGCTAATCTCTCACATTAACATCGCCACCTTGGCACACTCGCCGTGAAGGATGCTTGGCGATCTTGTATTGACATGCTAATTTTTGCCTCCAGCCCTTTGATTGGTGGAAAGCCCACCACCGTCGCGGTTGCTGCCCACCACTTGCATTGACATTGGCTGCTGACATTTGGGCTATGCCCATTTCAAACCTTTATAAGCAGTTGTGTTTAAAAGCCAAACCCCCCTTTTCCTGATGACGACCGCTTGTGTTGCGATCGAAACGTCGTAGTTTTTTATTATTTTCTTTTAACCTATCTACGTGATTTTACCGAAAGACCCAAAGAATATGATTATTTGATAATTCACTGGTCAACACGCTTTTTCTGGCATAAGGTATTCCAACGGTTTTAATGTAATTTTGGGGTGCTGATTCCAAATCTGGCATCAGTTTTTGTCTATCACATCAGGTTTTTGAGATAAAATTTTCAATAAAAACTGCAGAAGAAAAATATTTAATAAATGTGGATATGTACATAAAATGATATTATAAACACACTATCCTAAAAATACAGCACCATATTTTAACACTAAAGCAGTCACTGAATCGCAACAACTTGCAATCATAAGTGACAGAGTTAATTTCGGGTAAAATCAATGAAAATGGGGTATGCCGATAGCATAAAAATGAGATGTGATAGAGCAAATCTGAGATCAGATTTGGAATCAGCACCCTGAAATTAGTCTAAAACAGCTGCAAAATTCCAGGCCAGAAATTTTTTTATTTTTTTTGTGGACCAGTATAATCGGAGAGAGCGGTGGCACATTGATTAGTGCACTGCACTGTGAACACGGCGTACATCAGTGCCGCCGGGTGATATATGCACCGGTCCTGACAACTCCACATCGGCAACCCACACTGACCACTCAAGATGTTACTTCCTTAATGTGTGGTCAAGCAAGCCATGAAGGTATGAATGACAAAAGACCTGTAAATTAATATGATGATGTGAATGACCTAGGTAAAGCTAGTTCATTGTCATTTTGTACGTTTCCTGCGCCCGGTGAGATGCTGCCGTTGCGTGACGCTTTGCACACTGGGCTCCCAGAAGTTGCCGGTTCAACTTCACCTTTTCGGTGCGGCAGTTAAGAAATGGCGCAAGTTTCTTAAATCTTAAATCCCATCTGCCTCTTATCCACGCAACAGTATCTGTATTCTTGGTTCTTTCGGTAAATTCACGTAGAAGGGAAATAATAAAATAATGTTGCTTGATATTTTTATTATTTTATTATTTCCCTTCTACGTGAGTTTACCGAAAGAACCAAGAATATGAATCCCTGCAGTCACGAAAGCTTTAAATCAAAATTTAACAGTATCCATGTTTACGCCACAATTGGCCGATCGCCTGTGGTGGGGTACAGTGTGGGGATGGGGGGGGGGTGGCTACTAAGACATCTTCCAAGACGTCTGGCCATCGTGGAAGAGTAGGCCAATCACCCTCTACTAGAGGTCCTATCTGCCAGCAGTGGCGTAAGCAATTGTTTACCACCTCTCTCTCTCGGAGCCTCCTCCAGTGGAGGCCCCTCTGCCTCCTGCCCTCACCGGCTGTGAGTAAGCTCCACCTCAAGGTTTGCACCTTGCCTCTCCGCAGGTCGATTCTGATATTCGGCTAGCTCTAGTAGTGGGCCAGATGGAGCCGGCGTTGTCTGTGCTATCTCAGCGCTCACGTCTCGCCCGTTGGCACCGACGGACGAGGGTGTTTCTCCGTTGCCAAACAACGCGTCGGGCTTTCGTGAGTACGCGAAAGATAACACGACCCGCATATGCCACCAATCAAGCCCTGTCCCTCCCCTCTCCTCATTATACTGGAGTAGGAGGGGGAGACCAAGCAAAGATGCCCTTTCAAATAATCAGCTTGTCAAGGTGACAGAGTGGGCCACAGGGCTAACAGCCATCGCAGAGTGTGCACAAAGGGACAGAGAGGGCAGTTGAGGTAGCTGCCCTCCTCTCGCCAACATTTTGATCGTGAGGGCAAGTTACATCCTGTGCCCCCCTCCCCCCCCCATTAACTTTTATGGCCCGTCTTGGCTACTCAACATGGACCCCAATGGTTATTTGCATGCTGTGCCCCCCCCCCCCCACCCATTAGCTTCCATGGAACCCCTTGGCTTCTCAAAATGGGTCGCAATGGCTATTTACACCCCATGTCAGAATTGTTCCTACACACTTGTCTCAGGGTTTTGAGCCACAAATGTAGAGAACTTAGACCCCGCATGATGCTTTAGAGTAAAGTATTGTCTTCGGGTAGTGAGTTGTCAGTCTCAGCTGAATGTCCAATGCCTGCATGAAATGGCACTCGCATATCACTCGCCACTGATGTTCGCCATGGCCGAGAATGGAACTCAGGTCTTTGAGCTCATCCTGTGGTGCGTTACCCACTGTGCCACCACCCCTGCACCCAAAGCATCATATACACAGAGGAAAACCTCACCTCCTGCACAGATAATAAGAAATACTCCTAGAGTGTGATGTGTCAGTCTCAATAAACGGTCAGATGGTGGGGTAGTCTTACTATCGATCTGCAAGGTTTGGGTTCCCTTTTTGAGTGGCTTTGCCACGGCCGATGCTCTACAATGGACGCACCCTTCACAGCTGGAGCACACGGTCATCGACAGGCAGAAATCCAAAAAGCTTGTCGCAGGAGTATCCCAGCAACGCCTGCGGATTACTTCGCCCGTGTTGCCCGCTATCACCTAATTGTATTCCTGACTGAGCAGCGGTAGCTGTGAGTGGTGTCCTTTCCGTTGTTGTGCACCCGCTGAGCCGTAACGCAGAGTGCTTGTAATGAGGCCCTCCTTCCCTGTGACTCACCGTGCCTACCGCGTGTAACGCAGGCATCCCTGCCGGCGTTAATCACAAGTCTATGTGCCATCGTTGCACCCGCTTCTGTGTGGCAGGCTGAAATGTTGACGACTGTCCCTGCGTTTTGAGCGTTTGAGCGTTTTTGATTCCCCGACTCCACCCACCTCTTTCTTGATTCCGTTATTGGCATCTTGTACACATGCCTCCGGAGTTCACTTGTGCTTTAGTGCATTGTTTCTTGTATTTCATCACCATCATCATCAGCCATGGTCAATCCACTGCTGGATGATAGCACTCCCAAGCTGATCCAGCTTGCGTCGTTGCATGATGTCTGCGAAGTTTTCAGTAGCGGTAGAATTATGTCACTGCTGGAAGAAGATTACCGTGCTATATGCCCTGTTTTATACACCTTTAGCAGGCCACACGTTTACACACAGCTCAGCGTCATGCAGTATAGAATAGCTCTTGCAGTGACACAAGTGACTGAGCGCAATAAAATTTTAAACACGGTGATAACGCAGATCAAACATTTTTCCCCACTGATACCCGAGTGTTGCGGCTAGGACGCTTATAGTGATGGATACATATCGGTTGTGGGCTGTGCTGGCTGGCGAGCCACGTGTGGCCACTAACCGTGAAGAAATGAAGTCGTAGGCCATATGCGGCCCCTGGGATGTATGTTCCCTTCCCCCCCACCCTTGCCTGCCCTTTCTAATGCGTACAAAACCTTTCCATACGCACAGACCTCGCCTATAAACCCCATAATTCGCCGGACACATTGCGGGGCGAGTGATTGTGCGCCCACGCTCTCTCCCATGCGCGGTGCAACACGAGACATCCGAGGCATGAGGCGCGCATCGCGACCTCGCCGACGTATTACCGGATTGTGTGTCCGAAAATTATTTCGGCGCATTAAAATTACATTTTAATAATGCAAAATGTGCCATTGTGCGTCGGTATAATGCCCTCAGTCAGTGGCGTGACGGGCGCATTGTATGAAATTGGCGCTCGCCGCGAGGCCGACACTTTTGACACAAAGCAGAACGCGCGGGACGGGATTAATCGGAGCAGGAGCTGGCACCCAAGCGACAGGTTGCCTTTGACGGGCACGGGAGCCGTGCTCGGCGTATTGCGGTGCTTATTATTATTTAAGTGAGGCTTTAAATGGGTGGGTGTGGTCGTAGTGCCGTGCGCGCGTCGCTCACGGCACGCTGGGGTAGATCTGCGTTGAAGCCACGTGTTGAGCAGTTAAGAGCGGACCTGTGCACTGTTAGGACTGTAGACTGATCAACCGATGAATTCGGCTCTTGTAGTACGTAAAGCTCTGTTTAATTTAGTATCTCTCTGTGTGGTGTAGTGTGATGTATGTTCTGCATCTACGCATAATTACATTTCAGCTTACCCTGCTGTGATGCAGAAATGTGATATTGAATAAAAATATAACTAATTTACCCAGGACAAAAATAATATGATTTTATACGACAGATACGATATAATGTAATTTTATGACAAACATCAATTGCTTGTCTCTGAAACACGCTAACTAAGGGAAAAATAAAAATATCAATTTTATCTAAAGATTGCAATATCAGTCTGAAAAATACATTTTCAACCTGAATTTTCTAAAACGCATTTAAATTATTTCATGATATCCTCATTACAGAGTTGATCATTTGTTTTCAATCATTCGGAGAGATAGTCATGCAAGTTGTAAAAATGTAAATAAAGCCCGTTCACAGAGAAAGCTTCACCATGATGCACGTGGTTGGTGAATGCCTCTGAAAGGACCAAGCGTCTGTGCGTCTGCATGCGGAGGGGCGACGTTGGAAGTGCCTTTGCCGCTCAATTGGCTCCGCACATCTCGTCCGAAGCGTCTGTGGGAAGGGCGACTGAAAACAACCGATTCCGCGCTCCAGAGCAAGGGGCATCCCTTGAAGGACAAAAGCCTGGAATAAATAAAACGGGACGCAGCAAGCGATAAGAAGCAACAACGCAAGAACCAGTGGCTGCCGCTTTGCTATTGTCCCGACGAAGAATAGCGGCCGAGCGTGGCATCGCAGCTTTGCGGAGGCTTCTTCGCTGCGAAGGGCGTAGACGGAGGAGAGGCAGTGGCGGTGGCGGAGAGAGGAGGTGGCGGCGGCGGCAACGTCAAGGGGTATTTCCCCCGGCGGCGCGCGCGTCATGCGTGCCCACGCCATCCCCTGCAGGTGGATGATGGTGATCGGGTGAGTGACGCCTCGGGGTTCAAGGTGACGCCTCGGGGTTCAAGGTAACCCCCGGGTATCCCGGGCAAGAGCACCAGCATCGGCAGTGGCCTCTGTTGTGACGCACGCATGCGCGTGCCACGAGCGTCCGTGGACATTGAAGGATGCTCCTGGGGTGTGATGAGCTCGCAACAGCTCAGCGTCTCTTGTCTGCGGTCCTGCCTGCTCCGCTGGTTAGTTCCACCAGCTCGACTACGGCAGTCACGCGGGGGTGCTGCACTCGTTGGGCTGGTGCTTGAACGTGCCGCGATTTCGATCGCGCGTCCTGATCTCGTTTGCCGCCCCCCTTGCAAGGTGGCGCCAGCCCTGTTATTATGCTCGCCACAGAATCGTACGATTTCACATCTCGAAAATTTAATTTCAGATCACGTGGCGGTTTGTTTTGTTCTCTCAACAGTCGTTGAGGGTGGTCTAAATTTTGGTTGTGTTGTTCACAACTGAGAAGCTGTTAAGCTTGACAGCTTGCGTTGTATTGCGTTATGATCACGCGGTATGCATTATCCTTAATGGACAATGTAACAATTGGCATGTTATTGTGTGACGCTAACTACTGGTCGGTTTCGCTCGCGCGCGTTTCGTTCAGTTGCGGAATGTGTAAGCTGCAGCTGATTGCAGATGTAAGCCGATTTGAAATGAATGGAGGGAAATTCAGACTGTGATGCTGTTTCAGGTTGATAAGTCACATGCAGAACCAGTGGAATTGTTTTGGGGTTTGCTCACATCCTTCATGCTCATTCTTCATTGACTAAGATGAATGTTGCTAAACTTTTGAGTGGTAAACTGAGCCACGGGTTCAAAAGTGCATGCGGCGAAAATGAATTTGTCCTTGTCTATGTCAACATTCATTCTCAAGCCACGATCGATGCATGCGGCACCGGGTCCATCACTTGGGAGTACATATTTACACAAACTGCGTAATTAAACAACACATTCATAACAATGACAGAATTTTCACAAAAGCAATTAATTTACAATCTTATCGTCGCATAATTTTTTTTTAAACCAATGCAACACGAATAATAATGCCAAATATTATTTGGGCCAATGCCCAAAACATTGCGTGTTATATATTTTTACTTTCTTTTCAAGGCAGATTTTTGTCGTTAAATCCTTGTTGTTCGGCAATGTTTTGGAAGCTTTTGCAAAAGTGCCATTTTGATTAATCACCTTATTACTTTGTTATAATTACATTGGAGTATTCTTGCATGTATGTACGCATACAAATATTATTTAAACCAGACAACACCTGTTTTGATATAATACATTTCTTTGTTAGAAATGTATGGATAAATACAATTGCAAGTGTACAGGGTTACAGCATCTTTTACAAAACTATAATGTCGACCAAGTTAACAAAATCCATATGATACAAAATATACACGGTCGGTCCTATGGTAACGAAATTACGGTATTGTACAACACAACGAATGAACACAACACATTTGTCAACAACACATATACTAATGATGCCTGTAAATGTCAATAGCACATGGACTCATGTGAGATTTGCTATTTTGTGCTTGTGCAACACTGGCAATGCAGCATCACGGTGTTTTCGTTTAATATTCACAATAGTAAACTTGAACATTACGTGGACTGTACTGCCATCTAAATCTATACCCAGCAAGTTGGTGTGATATATATAACACTAAGTTAAAGGTCACCTTTTGGCCAATTGCCCTTCGTCATGGCACGGTAAAAAAAAAACGTGCCATGAAGATGGGCCATTTCCCAAAACATCGGACATTATATTAATTTATTTTAAGGCTGTGTTAGGTTTTGCTAATTGTGCTTGTGCACCACTACCATTGCAGCATCACCAAATAATGTGTTTGATTACAGGCGGTCCATCTTCAACTAAAGGCTAAATCAAACCTAGAATGCGGCGCTACGAGATACAGAACTTTACTTTTGTCCAATTCATCATAAAAACATTTACGATCCGCCGTGTCCTTAAAACACGATTAAAAGGTAAAAAAAAAATGCTTTGAATGTTGGCCTGATGAAGAAAAAAAAAATCTTAATTATAACAAAGTTGTGCGCATCCCTCACTCATGGGAAGCCAGAATATTTTTTCTCATTTATTAATACTCGGCTCGGTGCAGCTGCATGGTCGTTCACCGCGGAGTGAAAGCGGCCCGCGGCGGGCATTGTGAGTTGGGAATTATGGCTGTGAAAGGCCTGAATGACGCATGTAAATTCGACCTTTTCGGGGGGGGGGGGGGGGGCGGAAAGGAAGGAATCTCCGCTTTGTTCGGAGAGACAGGCGGCGGAAATTTGCAGCTTCTTGGCCCAAAATTCAGCCACGGAGTTGCGGCGCCAACCTTTCCCAGGTCTCAGTTTTCGCGGGCTGCATGTGAATCGAGGGCATCTTTTGAATCCACACACGGCGCAGCAGAAAAAGTGTCCAAGACAGCAGCATCAGCATCCTTTTTTTTTTAAATCCTAGGGTCGCCCTAGCCAGAAAGCCACATCTCATTGCTCAGAAAATGCTGTGTGTATTTGGTGTTTGGGCATGCAGCCATCACTGACCATAATTTCTCATGGGATATTTTCTGGGTTCGCCCAACCCCGAGCACACTGGGAACCCTGTTGCGTCGTGAGGGATTGCGACGGCTTGGCGAGGCCTTCATTCAGCAGTGGATTGATGATGGCAGACCGAATGTTGATGATGCTTCACAACTTTTTGAAACTAGAATATTTTGTTTCAAGACTCTAAGCGATTACCGCAAAACAACAAACACAAATCTGTTGCAGAGACACCCAGTGCACGTCTCAGCAGGATAAGGTATAATCCCAACCATGACGCCTGTATATTTGGAGTTTGCATGTTTTTGTCCAGGTACCCCGGTTTTTCTCTCCACATTTAGAAACATGCTTTTAGAGTAATTGTCTGCGCTAAATATCCAAATGTTAAGCTACTTTGTTAAACTATCATTTGTGGCCAGGTCGCTTCTGAAAAAGAGTTATACAGCTCAGTGGGCCTTGCCTTGGTATATATGTTGAACATCTTTCACACCGTACGTAGCCAATCGTGCTAATTTGAGGTGCGGGCTTACCTGGTGAAATAAAAAATCGTTTTAGACAAGTCGCGGTTTCCTTTACCAGCCATCTCCTCGAAAGCGAGTGGGCCTGTTAACCCACAGTCTGTGTGTTGCAGACCAATGCCCTTCTCACATCGGACTCCCACGACTCATTGCAATTGAGTGCCGCCCACTGTTGTTTTTTTGCAGTAGCCGGGGGCTGGCACGCGGTGGGGTGGACCAACCGCCCCTGCCAGAGCCGGCTGGGAATGCCCTGCCCCTCGCCTTCAGCCAGCACATGCAGCATGCCATCTCTGCGTACAACCGGTACGCTTGCGCATCTCACTGACCGTGCCTGTAACGTACGCATGTTGAACTTATTTCGCACCGTACGTAGCCAACCGTGTTGGGAAGGACAACGATAAGGACAACCATGAACGACATTGTAGGAGAATGGCGAGATGCAACAGCTAACGTGCTGTATAATTCACGTAAATGCCTGTTGCACTGAATGAAACTATACCAAGTCTGACTTCTAAAACCAAGTAGGATTGTTTACAAGGAGAGTATACATAAACTACGGACATCTCTGAAAAGAGCTTTATAGCTCATCCTATTTTTCCAGGATAAATACAAATTCTGATTCTGAAACATAACAATTTTTATTCATCACAAAAAAAATGTTTTTGTGGGGCCCTCGAGTTGAACATAAGTGCCCTTTGCCCACCCTTAAATCTCGTGCAGAGTGATCAAGGATATCCAGTCATCGTACTCGCAACACCACATTGGCATTCAAAAAATACTCAACACATTGGCCAATAACCCTGTGGCCTTGAGAGGAAAAAATATATATTTGGTGACGTTTTGGGCAATGGGGCCCTCCTTCATAGCGTATAAATAGAGAATCCAGAGAGAGTGGGACAATACGAGTTGGAGACTGCACTTTACACCATGTGACCTGATCAGAATTACCTTTTGTCATGTTTCCTAATTGACAGTTTAAATATTAACACGTGAACACTTGACCTATTAATAGTAAATGAGTAACAGACAAACCTTCAGTATTCAAAATATATGACCCGAAAAATACAAATTATGGCTATTAACCCTTTCCCGTTCTGAGACATCTGCAAGTTGCAGTGTGGATCCCGTCCACCGCTGAATCTCGGAACGCGCAAGCGGTCAGCGTAAATTTAATTTAGAGAGCCGTAGCGCCGTTGTTTTAAAAGACATTGTACTCACCGCAGAGAACTGTAGTGACATGACCACACTCTATGATAGCTTGCACCAATCTGTACCAGACTCCCTCCCGCATGGCCTTGTGGGAGCCTGGGTATCGATAAAGTTATTTTATTTTAGCTTTTCTTCCAATTCCTTTCTGATGACGTACATCCACGTACGTGTACATCATCAGAACGGAACCGGAATAAAAACTGATGACGTATACATACGTTCATACGTCATCTGAATGGGAACGGATTAATAGGTGCTCGCCGACAGCGCTTGCTTCCACCACCACAGTCTGCGAGGCAACGTGGGGGAGGTGTTTGCTTGTTTCCTCGTGGCAGCAGCTCCTCGCTGGAATCCAGCGAATCAAGCGGGAACACGACGCCCACGGAGCTTGACAAGTCGTGGTCGGCCATCCACAGCGACACCACCTGCCCGTCCACCGAGCAGTCGTCCCTCTTCTCCTGGGGAGACGACGTACGTGTGTGTGTGTGTCTGTGCTTGAGTGTTAGTGTAAGAGGAGGCTCGTGAAGGACGCTACTGGTCGCCCTCAAACAACGGAGGGCAGAGAAGCAACGTTCACAACAACGGAAGGAGCGCCGGGCATCTAAAATGCAGCAAGTTGGCACAGTAGTGGGCACAGCTGGTGCAGCTGCCAGTCATCTCAGTCAGTCAACTCATGGGACCTGGGTCTGTCCCGTGACCTGTCAGCGAGCCTTCAACACTTTACTTGGCCTCAAAGGGCACCTGGCTTGGCACACGTACCATGGTGGCGTCACCCTATCACTTAGTGGCGAATAGCGGGTATTGATTAGTGTGAGAGTGGTGGTGCGGTGGTTAGCGCACCTGGTGACTAAAGTTCGATTGCCGCTCACGACCAACACCGGTAACGACTATCTGAACCAGTCATTCAGCCTCAAATTAGTACCGAGTACGATTCGTAAACATCGCCACTGGATGAGATAAAGACAGCCGGGCGTGGTAATTGCCACCCGCCCCCTCATCTACCATGCCAGCCTTCGTAGGTGCTAGCTAACAGCAGTTGCCTCAGCAGCCTGTTAGAGGCTTTACGGAGGTGATCTTTGTTTTTTTTGTCATGCGTAGAAGTTCAAGTTCATTTATTAGGTATAGCCCTGTGAACCATTCGGCTCTTGAATCGGGTGCAACTGCAACAAACAAATAACATGAACAAAAAACATCTTAAAGTGAATATGTGACTAAGTGCAAACAGAAAATCCAAGAAAAGACAGCAAAATATTGCAGAAAAAAACACCGTACACCAACACTGTGCAAAAATACCAGTGGGATGCAAGTCAAACAACAACAACAACCACGAGACAACTTAGATTAAGGACATCAGTCTAACTCTGTACTACAACAAACAAACACGGCTAAACTAATACACTTTTCGAAATCACCAAAATAGAGCCATGAAAGCAATGAAAAAGCAATCATAGGAACTGTGTCGTGGTGAGCACATCTCGACGAGCAATGCGCTAACTGGCACGGTGGTGTTGTGTGTGTGTGCGCGCGCGGCAGGAGTTTGAGCGGGTGGCGTCGCGCCGAGTGCAGCAGCTGTTCCGTGAGATCGACGCGCTGCTGTACGAGGGCACGGGCAGCGCGCAGACGCCCGCGCTGCAGGGCGAGTGCATGCAGTGGAAGACACGATTCTTACATCTCAGGTGCCTGTCGCCCTTCGCCTCGCCGCCCTCGAGTAGCTCAGGATTTCGGAGACACGGCGCACAGATGCAGTGCCTTGCAAGTCGACTTTAGGCATGCGTGTTTGCGTGTGTGCACACACACGCTTGCGGTAGTGTAGCGGTTAGCGCTACGCTGCGCTATGAACCTGGCCACCCGGGTTCGATTCCCGCTCACGGCTAACACCAGTGAAGATGATCTGAACCGGTCCTGGGCCTCCCCTAGGTCGACTCAGCCTTAAATGAGTACCTGTTGCGGTGTGTAAACATCGCCACTGGGGAGACAAAGGCGGTCGGGCGTGGTGCTGGCCACCCACCCCCTCGTGTACCGTTCCGGCCTTCATAGGTGCTCGCTAACAGCACTTGCCCCTACAGTCTGTTAAGGCTACACGGGGGATCTTTGTCTTATCTTTGTGCGCGCGTGTGCCTTGTGCGGAGCGGTCGTGTAACTGTTAGCGCGCTGTGCTACAAACTCGGCAACCTGCGTTCAATTCCCACTCACGGCCAACACCAGTGACGATTATTTGAACCGGTCCCGGGCCTCCCCTAGGTCGTCTCGGCCTCAAATGAGTACCTGGTGCGGTGTGTCAACATCGCCACTGGGGAGAGACAAAGGCGACCGGGCGTGGTGCTCGTCACCTGCCCCCCGTGTGCCGTGCCGGCCTTCATAGGTTCTCGCTGACAGCACTTTCCCCAACAGTCTGTTGAGGCTATATGGAGGATCTGTGTGTGTGTGTGCGCCTCTGTGTAGTGGTACTTTAATGGCCATCATGCTCAAAGGGATATTGTCCTGAGATACTGTTGCATTTAAATTCTATATCGATCCACATTTTCTTGGAATGATTTATGTCGGTTCTCCAGTTTGATGAATAAGCATGATTTGAGGTCACGATTGAAGGTTAGAATCTTTTTCATCCCGTTTGCACCCTGGTCATTTGTATTGTTGTTGTCGTTTTATTCTGTCTCTTTTAATACATTAGCCTCGCGGTAGTATTTTGTATACAGAATAATTCCTATGAACCTAAAATAATTAATTAACACATGCATGATTCGACAAATGCATTATGAGCATGAGAATTGAGTTTTCTACATTAATTGTTACATACACAATTACCCTCATCGCCATCGTGTATCCATCGCCGGGAGTAAAAACCCAACACATTAGTCAGTAGGAAAAATATATAACAGGCAACATTGTGAGCAATGGTCCTTCTTTATAGCACATAGATCATCGTCATCAGGTGCTCCGGTTTAAGCGCTCGTTTTGCGATTGGATGCAGCCGAATTAAAATCCTTCCCGGATAGCAACTTTAAACTGTCACCGTTACGGGATCTAATACACCTTGTAACCAGTTACGGTGAAAGGTCAACAGTGGTCGTTCGGTGGATAGAATACCCCTGACCATGGGAATGTGGAATTTCCTCTTCTGCCTTGCGGGCACCTGTGGAGGTGAGCACCACTTCGTGCCCATTGGAGCCGGGAGACGGTTAAGAGTCGGATTTGTCCGATGTCGTTGCTAGCGGCGAGCGCACGCTGTCGTACGCATTGCGGCGTCCTCTCACACCCATTATTTCCCCCTGGGCACTCCAGTTTACCCAAACCGCACTCAATAAAAGTCTCATAAAAGAATTGGCACGCGGGACCCTCCTAGAAGGAGAGTCTTGAAGAGGCATTGAAGCTTTACTGGGTAAAGACTTCACATCAGAGTACTTTATTATATTGGTCTTTGGCGGACAGCTATGAACACACTTCAGAGTTGTACTATAATGAATAACGCTGGACAATTCACATGTAAATGGTGAGCACACATAATACAACACGCACAAATTACCACTGAAATGGTCATTTCTCCGAGCAGGTAAATCCGTCACGTTTAATTTCTATGAATCGTGTTACGTTGTTGCTGTAATTCCCCAGTAGGGAGACTATACTTGTGAGGCTATGTGATGCTCTTAAGGATTGTTGGTACACTTCTATGATGCCTTGATTGACGTAATTTCTTAAGTTCTCCAGCCAATCCTTCTGAAACCATGTAAATGTTTTCATCCTATTTTCATTTATAATATTATTCGTGTCGCCATGTTAATCATTGGCATGTATATATTGTCTTTATCTTCCTGGCACGTATCCTCCTAATGTGGGGTATGCCTGTGGATATGGAGAAGGGTGCAGAGATTAACCTGGACAGAGAAGACAACCAATGAATGCATCTTTAATGGCATCAACAAAGGAAGAATTATAATGGAAGCCGTGATAAGAACAGAGACGCACTGGATCGTATGGATTATATAAGGACACAGTTGGATGAATAGGGACATTTTAGAAGGAAGAATAGTAACAAACAAAAAATATTTTATAAAACAATATTTTACCAGGTAAGGCCCATCGAGCTATATAGATATTTTTCAGAAATAACCTGGCCACAAATGACAGCTCAACGAAGTGGCTTATCACTTGGAAATTTATAGCAGCACGTTTTCTTAATGGAGGGGTAAAACGGAAGACTAGTGACCAACAGGAGAACATGCTAACTCCAAATATACGGGCGTCAGGGTCGTGATCGAACCAGACGACCTCCTGTATGCCAAACGAGGTAGTTAACATCTCTCCACCACGAGATAAGAGCGAGAGGGAAGGCCAAGGATTGGTATGCTGGAGGAGTTGAATGAAGTGTCGTTTTGTAGAAACAAAGAGGACAGAGAAGGTTTGGGAATATGACAGACGAAAATGTTCCCTTAAGACAGGGCATCAACGAAGACGTAGGGTCTGTCTTCCTGCTCCCCTTACTCTCATTGCTGTCCTGGGCCATGTCCACTCCACAGTTCTAAACGACGTCCTGGTCTCACTACTTCAAAACCACCTGCTAGTGTAATTGTACACGGAGGAGTGATTTCCTTTGGGTAGGGTAGCCCGAAGAGAAAAAATTAACCCGTAAAAACAAAGTTTTTCACTATAAATCCTTTATATGCATGGCGGCTAGAGTCCTCCCGTCCTCTGGCTTGAGATGGCTGCCACCTATGGGTCAGATGATTGCCTGCCACCATTAAGCAATTGGTAATTAAATATAATAAAAAAATTCCTAAAAAGTGTACAATTTTGGAAAAAAAAATTCACGAAAATACATTGTCACGCACAACGAGTCTGTGTGCAAAATGTCAGCTCGATTGGATCACGGGAAGTGGGTTAAAAAACGACCGAAAGATTTGCACGGTCGTAAGCGCGCAAGCAAGCAAGCAAGTGAACTTAATATAAAGGATTTTAAAAGGCGTTGGCATCCTCCCTCTCTGAAAGTCATGCTCGGTCAATGATAAATCATTGTAAATGAGAAGGCTCGTGAAAATAATTGCATAATTTGTCCTTTCAAGTGTCTTTCAAGTCAGAGTGTGTACCAGCACTTACCACCATCACAGACTCAGTATTGGGTTACTTTCCTCGAACGCCTCCGGGTCTGGGTTCAATCCCCATTAAATTGAACCGTTGGAACATTTTAAACATTCATCGTAAGCCTGAATGATTTCCTTGTGCAGTGTATGTCATGATCTCAGACAGGTGGTAGGAAACTGTACAATCGTAATATTTAATTTCACGTCATATCTCAATCTCTGAAGCCAAGCAGAATTGAGCCTGGATAATGCTTGGATGGGTGGCCACCATGCACAAAACAGATCGTTATAGGCTTCAGCGATACATGGGTGGGTAGCTGAGGGCAATGCAGGAAAAATATACATTGTACACTAATTTTATGCTCCCACATATATGCTCCTTGCCTTCATCAACCCACACTGACCAGCGTGGTGAAGTATGGTCCAATAACCCATACAAACAGCACGGCGAGGGGAGGGCCCCCCATTCTTCAGTGGATTGACAAAGGGGCTGTGTACGTGTCAATGAACACTTCACAATAGAGCGCCTGAGACACACATACAAACGTTGGTGTTACTTGCTATAAGTTATTGATCGTCAAGTGTTTGAGCCACTGCAATTGAAGAGCAGAGTTTGAAAGCTGGGTGACGAGAGAAAAAGCTTATTTATCCCGTATTGATCCTGCAGTTTGTCGGGCTGAGCTGTAAAGAGCAGAGCTGTTGACAAACTAAGTATTTTCCTTCGTGTTATCAATTGGTATACCATAACGACAGTCAGAAAAGCTAACAAAACGTGTTTTAGATCGAGTATAATATTAAAAATTCCTGCCTGGTAAATAAGTATTTTCACATGGCAAGTTTGTGTAAACTATACGTTCAGGTTTAAGGTTGTGAGCCGCGTGATGATAGCTTCGGGCGTAGCGCAGCTAATACGGAGAGCGGGCCTGGTAGAATGCAGTTGTTTTCTGTATTGTTCATTGTGTGGTCCGGGTGGTCGCAGGCTCTGCACTGTTGGGTGATCTTTTTTTTGTTTTATATTTCATTAGAAGCCCGTTACAGAGCACAAACCACAACCTAAGGGGGCGGTGGGGGGGGTACAGAAACTTCGCGGACAGAAGTCCTGCACGCTGTGCTCCTGACTTACTTTAGGGAAGGGGGGCGATTGGGCTCACTGTCTCACCGAGTGGGGACCGCGAGCGGGGTATGTCTACTTTCATGTGGGAGAGGGGAAGCTGAGGGAAGAAGAACTTGACCCTTTTCTGTTCTGAGACGACTGCAAGTTGCAGGGTGGGTCCCGTTCACCGCTGAATCTCGGAACGCGCAAGTGGCTCGGCATTACATTTATTTAGAGAGCCGTAGCGCCGTTGTTTTTAAAGACATTGTACTCACCGCAGAGAACTGTAGCGAAATGACCACAGCCTATGATAGCTGGCACCAATTTGTGCCACACACCCTCCCGAATGGCCTTGTGGGAGCCTCGGTACTGATCAAGTTATTTTAATTAAGTTTTTCTTCCGGTTCCGTTCAGATGACGTCCATGTACGTCATCGGAATAGGAAAGGGGTTAAGTAAAGGAGTAGAAGGAACGGGGAAAGGTGGGGGGGGGGGGGGGGTTGCTGTGTCATCTTTAATGTCCCACTCCTGGAAGAGGAGGCGTGCACAGCCACCAATCGCTGTTCTAAAGTTAGAAGGTAGTTCAGTATTCGAGTGCGTGGGTAGACGCATGGTGCAGCGCAATGGCAGTTTGAGCACCATGAGCCTCCTCCCTCCCATCCTCCACGTGTCCAGCCATAGGTGTTGGGGACACAACATCACACGGGGATTTGAGGGTCCCAGGTGTTTGCTAACTTTTCAGTTGTGACGGTTTCGAACGCTTCTGTTCTGAGCCGTTGAAGATCGGCTCGGCCTTTTCCGTCTTTGGGCAAATCCTTTATATTTTCAGCATAGAAGGCATTTGCTGCCAACATTTCAACCACTCAGTTCACACTGCTGCATAGTAATAATATTTTTTCATAATGGCTCATACCTTTTTAATGACAGCTGTTACCAAATCGCTTCAGATATCTGAAGCTAAGCAGGGTTGAATTTGGAATATAAGTGCTTTTATGGATGATCACCATTCACACCATCAAGTCATAGGCTGCTTCAGGGATGTTTTATACGTGGTGGTCAACAGAGAGCAATGCAGAACAAGCCATTGTTGTACTGTGTATCTATGTGCCCCACCTTCACCCACCCACCTACACTTGCAAGTGCCTTAAAACTTAGTCAAATTACCACCATAAGCCAAAAAGCCATACCTTGTGAATTAGCGCTTCGAGCCAGGCTGTTCTCATCTACTGGCTTTCCCACTCCAGTACCAGTGTCTTCTGCTCGGCATGAAGCCTATTGAGTTAAACCCCATTCACAGACAGCCACACAAAGTCCTCATCGTAACAATTATTTAGCCATGGGTGGAATTTGCGCGGGGGGTGGGGGGCACGGGGGGCGGGGGATGGCACACCCCGCACAAACTGGACACCTTAATTTATTTCCAGTAGTTTCCAATTAAAATAAAAAATTAAGTAAATTAATTATATGCACCCGTGATTCAAAATGTGAGGGACAAAGCGAACCCATACCCCCCCCCAAATATAGAAGTCAAACTCCGCCTATGGACTTAACTATTGCTCTAACGCGCATGCACCTCTACGCGCCCCCCCCCCCACCCCTTGTTCGTGATGCACTGTTGTGGCTGCCTTGGCCACCTCCCCTCCAACAGGATCCTGGGCAAGCAGCTGGTGGAGCCCACCGACGAGGGCTATCAGCTGGTGCCCACGGAAGGGACGGCGGCAGCCCGCACGGAGCCCCCCACCGGCTCCGTCTCCACCGGCCACAACCCCAGCGGCAGGGAGTAAGGACATCCACCGCGTTTGTCATTCCAGACGTGTCCCCCCGCATCTTGAATCACCGTAATGTCATCGCCAGTGGAGACGAGGCCATGTAAAGCGGTCCAAGACGCTGCTGTTAAATAATGAAGTCAAGTGTGATCATTTGCCAGGTGGCTCCGGTTCATAGTGATAATAATACTGTGAAGCCTACAAGTACGTTCTTGTGAATGTCTCGCCGAGTCTCAAGGCTCGGTTTTCAAGAGGGTTGCCTATCTTGAATGACACAAACAACTAAAATGACAAAAACAACTCAACAAGTTTGTCAATTAACTTTAAAGTAAAAAATATATAATAGGCGACATTTCTGGCATGGAGAGTTGGAGACTGCACTTGACACCGTGGGGGGCCTGATAAGAATACCCTTTGTTTCAGATTTACACTTTTTAATTTGCCGTGTGCATAGTTTCCGACGAGTAGCTGTTGTGTGGTATTTGTGCACCACTGCCACCGGATATCTTGAGCACCGAGGTGGTGAAAAGTCTCTCCGTAGGATAACGACTGTTGACTTGCCCGCAGAGTGGTCTTCATCGGGGTGTTTGGAGTTTTAATTTCAAGTTTGTTTGTTTCACCAGGGTGAAAACTCAACAGACCAAGATAGTATTGTTTCCAAGAGTGGCCTGGGCCACCAAAGTTACAGCAGCAGTAAAATAAAACACCGCAAATGAGTTGAGGAAACCGGATGGTTAATATTGATGAAGATGTCGACGAAATTGATATTAATGATAAGGAACAGAGCAGGAAGATGTGCCTTGATAATTTCAGCAGGTGTTTTGTTAATTTCATCTCGATGAGTGTGATGACAATATAAGGTGTTAATGATACATCTATTTACAAATGTCAATAGGTACATTAAGTATCATTCGTATTACTGAAAGGTGTCGGTGAGCGCGACAATGATGTTGATAAGCAAATTGGTGGCAACAAATTCTTGAGAGCAATGACTCCTCACTGCCACTTGTTCTTTGTCCACGTGTGGCTGAAACCCTGCCTTGCATTGAACCCAATGCCCCCCAAATCCACTGAGGCTGCAAGCAAAGCTCACTTCTTACTGCTGATGTCATCAATATTGATGAGATAATGGCCTGTGCGTAACGCCTTGTTACATAACACGCTGTTCTAATCCGCCCAGGGCGTGCTCGCAATATCGGTTTCTTTTGACGGGCGGTCTCCTCTGGCTATTTTTAACCTCCCCTTTTACATTATTCACCCGTGTTCCTCAAGACTTTTAAGCGAATTCCTTTTGGAAGCAAACAAAGGGCGTCGCTGTAGTGTAATGTTATCCCGAATGGCCGAGCACAGGAAAAGCCCCGTAATCTGATAATGCCCCCCCCCCCCGTGTGTTTACATCGCCCCCCTCAATGGCTCGTTCGCAAGTGTAAGTTCAGTTTCACGTTTAATGATTGATTTTGCCTCTGCCGTTAGGGGTAGCTGCCAATGGAAAAAATAATGTTTAGAAAGGACAATCTTTATTTATGAGACCCTATTTTTTCCAGTATCAAGATGATGGGGAAAAAATTGCCTTTTAACCTTTTCCGGCAAGAATAAAGGAGGTGTTGAGATGGTCAAACGCCAAATAGATAGTTATTACAAGGCATCAAGTCTGCCTTAAGCACACCACGTGCTTGTGGTAAAACATGCGAACAAACGTGCTTCGATAATGTACGCATTCTCCTTAAGACTGATTGGCCTACACCAGAGACAGCCTCCTTCATGGCCACGTCTCACTAGAGTTAGACCAGAGAATGCTAAAAGGTTTTGCTCAAGGTCAAAAGAGGCAATGACGTTTCATGTTTCTCGGTGGGTTTATTCCCCATCTCCTGGTTTGTTTTATATTTTTATATTTCAAGAGGAGCCCGATACAGAGCACGAATTGCTATGTAGGGGAGGGGGTACAGAAACTCCGCGGACAGAAGCCCAAAATTGCGTACTCCAATTGAGGAGGGGGAGGTGATTGGGCTCACTGCTCCAGCGAGCGGGGTATTTGTACTTTTATGTGGGGAGGGGAAGATAGGGGAAGAAGAACTTAAGTAAGGGAGTAGAGGGTATGGGGGGAATAAGGGGGGGATATCTCCTGTTAATTAACAGATACTGACCGATGAGTACCGGTTGGGTGCGCCAGCCAGCGCGCCAGTGACCTCCAGCGAGCGGTGCCTGTGCCGTGTGCCAGGCTGCGCTTGCAGGGCAGCCGCCTGGTGCCGCGGGGGGTGCTCGCTGGGCCCAGCCGGGGGGGCGCGGTGTCTCCCGCAGCGCAGTCGCATCGGGACAACGGCAGCGGCAGTGGTGGCGAGGAGGGCGAGGAGGGGGAAGAGGTGGCGCAGGAGACGGAGGAGGAGGTGATCTGCAGGGACGGCACCGTGGAGGAGGTCCTGGCTTTCGACAGGCATGAACCGTAAGGCCGCGAATCGGCAGCGCCAAACTGAGGGTGTGGTGGTAGGGCACGTAGGTTACGCCCGGTGGATTAGACCATTTGGGCAGAGCTAAAGTAAAAGAACACGTGGACTGACGGCTCCACCAAGCTTAAAGGCCCTCCGCCAACATGTGAATTGTACGACCCAAAGAGCCAAACTAAGGCTCACTTAGGATTGTTGTGATTTTCAGATCGAGATTTCTCAGACTCGGAACGACTTTCAACACTTCACATGGCCAAAAAGTACGCGTAGTCCGTCAGTGACCAATGGCGGCCCGTTGTTTTGGTTGTCGCTGTAGTATGTGTGTATGTTTATCATTGTTCATAATAGAGGTGTTTGGGTGAGATCGCGTTAATATGAATGTGTCATTAAAACCACCACCACCACCTGACACAGCCAATTAGTAAGGTTTGTCGCTTAAACAAAAGGTGCCAATTAGTTACGAGTTCAGCACACCGGTGTGTTGGAGAGTAAACTCATAATATTTTTACAATTCGGGTACGACATTTCGCCTGTAATTACAACCAGCCTCATCAGGCGACAGCCAGAATTGAACAATACTCAAATTGTAAATGGCGTGGATTTACTCTCCAACACACCGGTGTGCTGAACTCGTAACTTAATTACCACGTTTTGTTTACCTGACAAACCTTACTAATTGTCTGTCGGGTGGATGCCGGGTTTAACGACACATTTATATTTAACGCGATCGAACCCAAAAACGTTTATTATGAGTAATATTGGCCGTGAAAGCCTACGTGTTAAAAAGCATATTTCATAAAATATATGTCACTGGGGAGATTCACTGCCAAGAATAGCTGAACAATGTTCTGATAATAAACAGTATGCTCACAAAAATGATCAAGTCTTTTCACGAGCATTGTTTTGAATTAAAAATATGTTGCTTGTCCTGTTCCCAAGTGCGTCACTCTTATTTAATTTATTACGATGATGTTTTTTTTGCATTGAATACCAGGCTAGCTGAAAACCTAATTTGGTAAAAAAAAGTAGAAAATATTGGTCGCGAAAGTCCGACTACGCGTTTACCTTCGTCTTTGTGCGCCGCAGAGAGGAGGACGTTCCTGAGTGGCGGCACGCCGGTGGCAACCGGTGCGGCGCGTGGCGAGCGCGCCGGGGCCTCCCGCCCGTGTCCCCCGCCGCGTGCCTGCGGGACGCCGTGTGTACCGAGCTCTTTGATCAGCTGTGGGCCGAGGCGCTGGGCTGCCTGCACTCGCTCGACCAGCAGTCGTGGGACGCCGGTGTGCAATTTTGTTTGCTTGTCAATTCGGCCGCTATAAATTTCCACGCGATAAGCCACTTCGTTGAGCTATCATTTGTGGCCAGGTCGCTTCTGATAAAGAAGCTAATAGCTCTGTAGGTTTTACCCGGTAAAATAATATTTGTATCGATTTGCTTACCTTTCCTATGCTTTGCACTCCTAATATTGTTCGTGGTTTCTGGTCCGCTCCTACTGGATATTTGCGAAAAAGAGCTTCATAGCTCATCGGATCCCTGCAGTATAAATAAATATTCTGGTTCTGAAAATACGCGACGCAATTTGTACAGAAAATTATTTCCCACAATTTTATCCCGTTTGTGCCGTCAACGTTGTATCCTGAGACGCGGCATCCATTCAGATCTCTCACGGAGCGGCACAATTCTTCATGTGAGAGAATGGCCCGTGGAAGCGGATGTCACAGAGCTTACCTCTGAGATCCCTTCAAGTGATCTCTGCGCCACACAGTAGGAGGGGCAGCACTTTCCCACTTGCTCTGCCACTGAGAGTAATGTCCATCACATGACTATCAAACTGATATATTTCATCCAAAGAGCTTTAATTTAGCTAAATTAATTAAGCGTAGAACCAACATTAATTTGGTATGTGTGCAGTCGTCGGTGGCCAGGCTGAGAACAATCAGCCGTGAGAACCCGACTTCATCACGAGTCTCTCGTAGCTATAGGCACTACACTCTTAAAAGCATCGTCCTTGGATGCTGTCCAGACGTTTCGCCACCATAGGACCCACCTCTCATGGCAGACATCTTGCCCCTCTGGCCATGCTCTATGTAATCCACTGCTCCTGTGTGCGTGCGCGTGTGTGTGTGTGTGTGTGCACGTGTGCGTGTGTGTGCATGCCTTGATGTGCAGAGGAGAAGGGGCTGACGGGCGTGGAACGTCCGGCCATGCAGAGGATCTTGCTGCCGCGGCAGGCAGGCACAGCTGACAGTCTCTCCATGCCTCCATCGCGAGGCTCGGACACACGGAGCTACCTTCCCCAGGTAAACTAAAACTGAACTATTTTTATATTTTACAGGGTAAGGCCCACTGAGCTGCATAGTTCTTTTTCAGAAGAGACCTGGCCGCAAACGATAGCTCAACGAAGTGGCTTATTGCGTGGAAATGTATAGCAGCCAAAATACTATTAACGTGTTTTTTTCTATCTTCTTTGGGTTTTTCGGTAATGTCGCGTAGATTCATGACTTTACCTACGTGACTTTACCGAAAGACCCAAATAATATGAATTCCTGGAGTCACGAAAGCTTTAAGTGTGTTTTTTAATGTGGAGAGAAAAACCGGGGGACCCGGAGAAAAATCCACACGACCCCAGGGAGAAGGTGCAAACTCCAAATATGCAGCCGTCAGAATCGGCATCAAACCCACAACCTCCTGTCTACCAGGCGAGGTAGTTAACATCTCGCCACCGTCGCACCCCCAAGTAACCTACAGCATCGTGAGCTGTGTACACGTTTAACAAATGGGGGCTGGCACTGGCTGCGGTCCCATGTGCCTGTACCCCTGACTCACATCCCGTAGCAGTCAGAAATGTCTTCCTTGAATTAGCATCCAGGCCATGCATATCTCCGCACCTTCCGATTATCACAGTTGGCTATGTACGGTGTGAAAGAAGTTCAGCATACATACGCTTACAGCCAGGGCTGAGCTATTGATGGAAATTCCATACTACTGTGGCAGAGGTGAGTCGATGCATAGAAATACAACTTTTGACTTCCCATAAACCGGTACTTATTTTACCACCACTGAGGAGATGATGGGCTGCTAGATGTTCCATTGGCTCAGACCAAATCTATTACTTGTTGGTTCCACCTGCGATTTAAAACCTGACTTGTACCAACATTTAAATCACCAACAAAAATACTCTCTCATTAGAACTGGGATCCCTAAATATTTACCGCTGCCTTTGGTACCAATAATTTGCTGGCCCTTTGGCTAAGACAAGTGATTTTCACTGGCCACTCTCAATCAGTTTAATTGGTTTATACTGGTAGGAACCTCCTGGTTACACCAGCCCACAGGAGATTATTGTGTCCGTCCGTCGTGCATCCAAAAATGGGAGGGGTGGGGCTGGGTGGAGAAGGGAGGGTGGGGAGGGCTGGGTGGGGAGGGGCTGGGTGGGAAGGGGAGGGTGGAGAGGGGCTGGGTGGGGAGGGTGGGGCTGGGTGGGGGGTGGGAGGGGTGGGGCTGGTCACCCCGTGGTGCCCTTATAAAACTCAACGTTTAACCTACTCATGCCGGCTTGTGCCCACCCTCACAGTCGGCCATATTTGCGAAATACACCACGCCGCCGTTGACCCTGGCCATTGACCGAGCAACCCAACGTCCCTACCAGCTCCCTCCGCAGGAATGTGTTTATTCGAGCTGCAGTCGGGTGGCTGCTGCTCTCAATTCACATCACTTGTCTCGATCAGGTGGTTGATTCGGCTCATTTCTCTGGGGCGAGTAAAATGAGTACCGCTTTGTGGGAACTCAACCGTGGCCATCTTACGAGTAAACAGGCACCTGCCATGGGAATGTGGAATGAACATTTGTAGCTAATCACTGCCATTGGAGTTGGGTGTCATCCCTTTGCTTAATTGCGAAGATACTTAAATGATATTTAGATATAATGAGTCATCATGAACTGGTTTGATTTTACAGTATTTTCTTACTGCTCTGAAGGAGGGCCATGACCCAAAGTCTCAGCCTACCATAGTTCATGTCAACTTAAAGGGGCAGCGTTTGCTCATTAGTAAGATGGTCAAATATTTTCAGCTCTTTGTACATCGTTAAATACACCGTTGTGCACACCCCACTGAGAATTTGATGCGAAGTTTCTGCATAAACATAAATACCACAGAATTTGATGATGATTATATTGATGATGCTATTGATGAGCATGCATACACATTACGCACACACCCACGGAGACAAATGCACAGCTCTTGCAGCTGTGAGTACTAGGCATGTAGTTATTCATCCATTTGTCTTGTAAAATATCTTCATATGCTTGTGTATCAAATTACGTAATAATACGTTATTTAAAATTCTGCTAATTACATTCAAATGTTTCCTTTGACTATGACTGAGGCACCTGGAATACACACCCCCGATCTCATCAGATCTCCTGAACTAAGCTGGGTTGAGCTTTAGATAAGTGACCATTTATAAAAGAGGTGTAATCGGCTCCTGTGGGACTATGCTGCCATGCTGCAACGTCTATTGCTCCCCGCCTTTGTCAATCCGCGCTGACCAGCGTCGCTGTACTATGCTCCATCATCAAGTAACCCCCACGGACTGGCTCAAGGCACTCATCCAGCAGTGGATTTTAAAAAGGGGGCTGTGCTTGTACATGTTACCTTGAGGCTAATTGAATGAGACAAAACAAATAAGACTGTGCATATGAGACGGGTAACACAAATGAAGCACAATAAAGGAATAGCTCATGAGCCTTAATTGTGACAGTTCATCCAATCTTGGGAGAGGTGAATGTGCTACATGCCTTGTAAGCTCGTACACACACAAGGGAGAGAGGTCCACTGCTTGTGTACGCGGCTCTGTCTCGCTCTGTGACACGCACACTTTGCCGTGTGCCGTCGCGGCAGCTGCACCGGACGTCCCTGAGCGGCCGACCGGGCGACCTGCATGGCGTCATGATGATCCAGGCGAAGCCCCTGCAGCAGAGGCACGGGCCCATCATGGACAAACTCCCGTACGTCCGCACTGCCGCGTCTATCGGAATCGTTTGCCTGCCGCCGCGCCTGCGGCCAACGGTCGCTGCCAACGGTCGGGCGCGCTTCCCCCGATGCCTCCCGCAGGCTTCCATCGGCGCTGGAGGAGCGCATGTGGAGCGGCCGCCCGGCCTCCAGCGTGCTCTCGCTGCCGCGCAGTCGCGCCGGCCCGCGTCCCGCCGCCGCCGTGGACGACACCCTGCCGGCCTTCTCTCGCGTCGCGCTCTCCTCGGCCCGCCGACGTCCGCACCCCGCTGCCGGCCCGAGGCTCGACGCGCGCGCCAAGACGTCCAGCGTCAATCGGCAGGAAGTGCTGCGCGGCACCAGGCTGTGAGCGATTCGCATTATTTGCCAGCACGGCGACGCTACGGGCACTGCCACCGCAACCTTAACCCCCTCCTCTGCCATCTCACTGCAACCACGTCTCCCATACCTCATCTACAGTTTCTATTTGGCACTGCTAGTCCGTAGTGTCCTGCTAATCTCATTACAACCATTGCCACCACCCTACTACTACTGTGAATGCAGCACTGCCGCCACCCCTATTCCCCGTATCTCTTCCACAAACGTCTATCCAACCATTGCTGCCCCTAACATTCTAAGCTCACTGCAACCATTGCCATCAACAGTCATCGCATGAGATTCAAGCATTAGGGATTCAGCAATTGTTCAAAACAACCCAGTAAGTAAGGAAAAGAAGGGAGGAAAATAAGAAAATGAGGCAAGCCTTTGCTCAGCAGTGGGAAGTTCCTAGCTGACAGCCACAACTATCAACCACCCCTCTTCCACTCCGTCTACACAACACTGCAGGTCCCCCTTATCGCTTTCACAAAGTCTATACAATAATCTCTTTATCTCTTCCACATTGCCTCTACATCACTGCAGCCTGCAGTTATACATACCGCTGCCACCAGAAAAAGCAATTGTCCGGGAGCCTTTTTAAAGGGCGTAGTTGAGTTTTTTTTCACGGAGGAAGAAAAGAGCGATGTCATGGCTTGGGATTTAGAGGTCAGCTGCTTGAATTTGAGGTTTTGTTCAGCCACCACTGAGTGACTGCTGGTTTATGGGAGTAATCATGAGCCTCGAGGCTTGTCCTGCAGTCGGAGTGTCGCGTCCCGCTGAATGCAGCTTTTCGGAAGCTGCTGCCGTTCCACATGTCCAGGAGTGGCCAGGCGTGAGATTTGTTTACCGTTTGGTTTGCCCACCACGTGGGTTTAAGCGAAAGGAATGTTACGATGTTTTCTCGTGTAATGTTTAATTTTTGTCCTTTCATTCTTAAGTTTTTTTTTATTCTTTTTGGTTGTATCATTAACATCGGTTGATCGGTAACCTTTGGATTGAGTCGTACATTCTCTGCATAGTTGAGAACCCCAAAAACAAGTGACCAGTGGTCTGTTTAAAAGAAAAAATTGAGTGAAAGTTTTCCATAGTATGCTGTGTAAATCTATGTAAACCAAAGATATTTTTTGCTTTCAGTGTTTTAGGTCGTTGGCATAATAATCTTACACAGGTTATTGTCCACCGTTCACACTTCATCATCCATCATCATCATTGATGTATGATAGCCTTACTGATTTCATCCATCATTCATTCAGTACAGACCATAACGATGTATATTCCATCACCATGATCTGTTATGTTCTTTATTATTATTATAAGCTGTTAATTATCTCTCGTTCACACGCCATCATATCCTGCTCGTTATGCATCATTCACACTTCTGCATCATCATCATCATTACCATCAAGTCTTACATTTTCAAAGTGCTCACACTTGCCACAGTAAGACAAGATCCCCCGTATAGCCTGAACAGACTGTTCGTGAAAGTGCAGTTAGCGAGCACCTATGAAAGCCAGCACGGCACACGATAGGGGTGGGTAGCCAGTACCACATCCAGCCACCTTTGTCTCCCCAGTGGCAATGTTGACACACCACACTGGGTACTCAGTTGAGGCTGAGTCGACCGTGGCGAGACCCAGGACCGATTCAAATAATCATCACTGGGGTTGGCCGTGACAGGGAATCTAACTCGGGACACCAGGTTCGTTGTCTTACCGCTCCCAACTACTGTCACAGCAATCACACACACAACAACAACAACCGCCATTCGCCACTAAGCAGCGGTGACGTCACCACGACGCTTGTGCCAGGCCATGTGCACCTTGAGGCCACGTGAAGTGTCGAACGCCCGCTGGCAGGAGGTCACGGGGCAGACCCAGGTGCCACGGGTCGACTGAGATGACCGAGATGACTGGCTGATGCACCACCTGTGCCTCCTACTTTGCCAACTTGCTGTGCTTTAGTCACCCGGCGCTCCGTTCGTTGTTGTGAGCGTCGCTCCTCCGCCCTCCGTTGTTGTTGGAGGGCGACTGCCTCCAACTGCCCAGTAGCGTCCTTCACGAGCCTCTTCCACAGAGGCCGATCTTGACACCGCTGGTACCAGTCATCGGCACGTTGGCTCCCACGCATGAAACAGCTGACTGGGGGGGGGGCGCATCTCTTCTACCACAGAGCGATGGGAGCTTCCGAGCGGCTGTCGACGCCACAGATGAGTGCTGTGCGCAACACGCTGCTGCCCCCCATCGGCTCGCCGGACCCCCACGAGAGCCAGCTCACAGTGCCGGGGGCGCGCCCTTCACAGGCGAGTCCAGGAGGGGGATGCGCACTCACTCAACGCCTGTCCCTACATCAGCAATATTGTACAACGGAGGGGGATCGGTGGCTCGGAGGTCAGATCGCAGACAAACGGACAGCATTCAATCATTCAGGGTTATGGTAGTAGCAACAGACACAGAATGCGAAATTCGTATATAAATGAGGGATTCAAAACATTAATATTTACCATATGTGAAATGGGAGTGGAGCCGCAGAATGTGTCGTCTTGTGTGTGTGTGTACGAGCTTACAGGGCATGTAACAAATTCACCTCTCCAAAGATTTGATAAACAGTCACAATTAGGGCTCACGCAATATTCCTTCATTTTGTTTCATTTCTGAAGCAAGCCAGTGACCCTCGACGAGTGAGGAGCTGCTAATAAGCAGAATAAGTACGCACGGTAAAACGACTTGGACGCGCACGGTTAATCCGCAACCGGAATAGACCACCCCTCAACTCTACGTACATGCAAACAGATTATCCGCTTATTATACACGGATACCCTGTTTAGCGCGGGGGATGCGTGCCTGTAAACGAGAGCGCGCGGTGAATCGGCGCTATACGGGGTCATTGTAGGATAGACCCTATGGAGATGTGTTCCCGACATTGTAATTTATCACCTACGACCAACACATTAGAGGTTCATTGGGTTATTGGAACAATACTACAGATGATAAACATGATTTTAAAATACTGTTAATGGTACAAGCATTTTAAATAACATAAACAGTGTACTCACCTAGATTTGAAGCTTTCGTGATTGCAAGGATTCATACTCTTTGTTTTTTTCGGTAAAGTCACGTAGGTAAAAAATAAAATAAATGAAAACAACTAAATTAAATCACGACGTTTCGGGCGCAACACAAGCGTCCTTTTTACCTACGTAACTTTTCCGAAAATAACAAAGAGTAGTGTACTCACCAGCGCATGGTGCGACCCCGAACTTGGCAGCGCTGGGAGACAAGATGAGAGTTATGAACGGGGAGATGGGCCAGGTTGTGGCTCATCCTCAGCTCGATCTAGAGCACGGTCCACATCCACCTGATGCTCACCCGCCTCAAGCCTGCCGTAACACTTGCATTTTAACCTCCAGCATGATCCTTTTCCTTCTTAATTTTGGAGCTTTCGTGACTGCAGGAATTATTCTTTGGTTCTTTCGGTAAAGTCACGTATAAAGATAAAATAATAAATTAAATAATAGCATACGACGTTTCGATTGCAACACAAGCAATCATCATCAGGTATAATGAAATAGCGACATAAAATCTAACCAGAAAACTATAGACAGACATATAAGCAGACAGATATCACCTTTTCCTTGTCGCTTTTGCAGCCCCTCCAAAACTGTCACTTGCATGCCTCTTGTCGGTCATTATGGGTCAAAATTTATCACTAAAATAGGAAAGCAGCAGTAAGAGAAAGACCACGGAGGGATAAACAAAACACCTCGTGGGCGCCACTTGAACTGAACAGTAGAGGAAAGTTCTCATTAGCGGAGAGCGAATGCCACGCCAACCCGAGTATGATATCGCTCATTGGCTGAGGGCGAAGAGAGTAATAGGGCGCTAATACTGTGCAACGTTTGGATGAGAGCTTATACCGCGCTAACTCAAGTACGGCTTTTCATCATTATTTCTATTTACTGTACGCAACGTATGTATTGTATTATTTATATATATATACTGTGTATAGAACAAACAGCTCTAACGAATCGGTGCTGTACGGGATAGCGCTGAACGGGATATGCGTGTACAGATATGAATGAATGAACCATCATCGATCGATCGATCTTACCGTGGCGTGCGCAGACCAAGGGCCGTCTGAGCATTAGCCGCGTGTCGAGCGCCGTCACGGACGACACGGGCCGCCGTCCGGCCCGGGACCGGCCCTCGCTCGTGCTGGAGCATCCGTCGCGGCCCAACACCACGCACACCTTCCGGGTAACCCTCCGTGCGCACTGCAGACCAACAACCCTGCCGGCTTCGGCTGGAAAATGACCGGCTCGTGCGCGGGACCCCCTACGCTTACGTGCGTTCGGGTTTGTTTAAACACGGTCCTGTCGCGTGCGCGTGCAGTCAGACATGCAGCTACGGAGGTCGCTGACACCCATGGAGTACAATAGCGCCACACGCACCGGAAGAGCCTCCCTGGGATCAGGTATGGTCTCAGCCGCACCAACCTTATCATAATAATAAAAAACTCCTATCCAGGGGCCTACCCTGGCTCCTCCCCCCTCAACCAGTATATATACAAGGTCGGATCTCTTGGAATTTCTCATTTACTTGATACAGCAATCGTGCTGTGACGGTTCCACCTGAAGACGGAAGCTTGTGTTGCCTCCGAAACGTGATTTTTATTTTATTTTTATTTTACTTTTATTAATCTTAATTTTAAATTTTTACCTACGTGACTTTACCGAAAAAACCTAAGAATATGGTCTCTGCCTGTTTGTGTGCAATCGTGTGGTTTTCTTTTTTTATGGGGAGCTGTGGTGCAGTGTTTAGAGCACTGCTCAGGAAAGAAGCACGTAAACGTGGATTCAATTATCAGTCGCGGCCTGCATAAATGGCGAGTCATATCTGAACCAGTCCAGGGCTTCCCCTGGATCAATTCAACCTCGAGTTCGTACCTGGTACGGTGTGTAAACATCGGAACTGGGGAGACAGGGGGCTGGGCGTGGCGTTGCTCACCGACCCACTCGTGTGCCATGCTGGTCCGTTGTAGGCGCTCGCTGGCAGCACTTGCCGCAA
Source organism: Lethenteron reissneri (assembly GCF_015708825.2). Lineage (NCBI taxonomy): Eukaryota > Metazoa > Chordata > Hyperoartia > Petromyzontiformes > Petromyzontidae > Lethenteron > Lethenteron reissneri. The sequence continues at coordinate 7,986,832 of NC_083825.1, read as the reverse complement.
CAGTCTGTTAAAGACAACAATGGGGGATCTTTGTCTTTGTGAGCACTCGCTGCCTCCCATCCCACAGACTCGCTGAAGATCCGCGTGACAGGGATCGGGCTGAGCAGCGCCGGGTACCAGCTGGACCCGTTCTCACTGCACGCACTCGGCCACTCGCCTCTGGAGGACGATGAGGACCACCCCCCCGCGTACCACCCAAGCTGGGGTCAGTGTTCAGGGAGTGCAGTGTCTGTGTGTGCATCCTCGCTTTCCAGCGTGCGACTGTGGTCATCCAGAACAGACCTTAACAATGTATAGTGACGCAACGCCCGATCCACAAATACGAAATCACAGCGGTTATCCGGTTTGACCACCTGAATGTGAAATTGCAGTTATTGCTCTGCATCTACACCAGCCATACGAAGGAAGAATTCTAGATTTGAAGCTTTCGTGACTGCAAGGATTCATACTCTTAGTTCTTTCGGTAAAGTCACGCATCAAGCAAATCTAGCTGTGACGGTCCCACCTGATGACGGAGACTTGTGTTGCCTCCGAAACGTCGTGATTTTTATTTCATTTTTATCAATTTTAATTTCATTTTTTACCTACGTGACTTTACCGAAATAACTAAGAGTACGAAGGAAGAAGACCGTGGCTCTTTAGGGCCCCCTTGTGACCACCTTGGATATCGATAGTAAGGCTACGATTTTGACGAGGTGATTTTTATGGAGGTGGAAAAATGTTACTTTTTGTAGGCTCTCACCTGCTCATATTAAGGACCTTGATCTGGACTGGATAATGATATTTTTGCTTATGGCTGCATGAATCGCTTATAAGTCTATATACATATTATAGTTATTCAAGTAATGGCTTCAATACCTCGGTTAAGTATTCACTCACATTGGTCCACAGTGTGGTCGACGGTCTGGTTGGTAATTGGTTTTTTACCCTTCTATCTGGCAACAAAACTGACACCTTTTTTACAAGGAGTCATGTTTACATAGACCACAATACCTGCAGTCATAATGTAAATAAAAAACATAACTCTGATAATGTGCACTGTCCTTGAAGTTGATTGGTCCACACCTGAGACAGCTTTCCTTAGGTGTCAGTTTTGTTGGCAGATAGAAGGGTAAAAAAACAATTATCATATTTTTACTGGCAAATGAGGTTCCAATGGTGGTCTGGTTGGTGTTTGCGCAATCGCGCGCCAGGTTTTCTTTGAATTTCCACTTGTGAATGTCATAGTGGGCGGTTCTTCTGTTAAGACGTGCGGATTATATTTTCAATGTGGACCATTGTAATCGGGAGAGATTAAATCCTGAAGGTTCTTTAATGGTGGGATCGGCGATCAGGCAGTCGATTGGGATTGGTAAACGGTAATTAAACAAATACAACAGATATAATGGAAAACAAATGACCGCCATTATTCTTGTTTGCAGGTGCTGAATCCCACTTGCATCATAAACCACAGAGTCGCAGCAGCAATGGCAAGAAGCGTTTCCCCATGGCGCTGTAGCTCATGGGATGCGGAGGATGGTTGGGCAGCTTTTTCGTCGCCCTCACTGCAGCCCGCGTCGGCATGAGCGCAGCGCTGGCCAGGCGGGCGAGCCTCCGGTTATGCTGGACCACGCTCTGCCGGCCAGACACAGCGCGCTTAGACACCCGTCTCCAGCTCGCCGTGGAGGAACTGCGACGTCTCCGATGCTGCGTGAGAGCGCCATGCTGCTGCGTAGGTTTTTTCGCGGTTGCGCTCTATAGCTCTCCGATGTCGTTTTCGTGTCGTTCGGAACGATGTCCGACGTTTCGCCCCACGTGCCGGGAGACACTTCGGGAACTGAAAAAGCTGTGGTCACTCGGAACCAAAGAATCTTTCCGGCGCGTGGAGCGAAACGTCGGACATGAAGCCGAACGACACGCGGGTAAAACTCGAAAAGCCATCGGAGCGATTGACCGGCAGCTGCATCGTGCGTTTGCCACCAGCGATCTGCGCGTCCCGTAAACGCATATGTCCGGGTACCTTCAATGCAATTCTATACTCGTTTAATTTGTGCGCACAAGAATTCTGCGGAGACCACGTCCGTGTCCTGCAATCGGAGTCGACATGAGTTGACGTCGCGGTTGTATTCGTGAGATAGGGGGGCCTTTTGGCCAAAGTGCAGGGATCAGTCATGCGCAACTAAGCATGGTGAGGCTTGATATACCCAGTGTCAGCGTTTTGGCTTCGCTACCCCAATGCGTGGGCGAGTGGCTCTCTGAAATGTCAACAAAGTCACCCGCCGTCGTGAGGTTTCGAGTATTTATCTTTTTAAAATACCGTCTCCTGTTCGCAGTATCCTCTCTGCAAACGTATTTTATTTTCAACACTGTTTTCAATCGCAAAAGTACATTTCCTGCTTTATTAACCAAAGCAGTGAAATAGCAAACTCAAGATTCGTATCAAATCTATAAATATTCCCATCACATCCAGTGTATGACGCACATAACAGTAACCTAAACAATTACCCCCAGTACGATACACATGTGGGTGCCATACATTAGTTTTTTTTTATTTTATCAGAAATGGGAAACATTTATGTGTGTTATACACAGGAGCGTATTATACGCAAGCCAACTTAAAAGTGTGGAGCTATTGCTTTCAATATTCAGCACGGGAACTTGTTCGTTATTACTGTCATATATTATTATATTTTTTAACCTCTTTGTCAGATGAGACCATAAACTGTAATTGTTTTTACTCAGGGACAACTTCAGCACAGGAATTTGGTCCACGTAGGGTACCCGAATAAGCCTTGCATCACTTCGGTGCTATCACAGCTCTGTGTAGGATTGGACTGTATAGCCCAAGGAGGTTGCAAACAATATTATTGCCACGTGTTTGAAAATGTAGGTGCAATTTAAAATGCGCAATGAGCAGATGACCGAAAGGTCCGGATTCACGATACAGCATTCTCGCAGAGCGCTTGACTTTCAGGGTTGAGGAGTCGGTGTGCATTGATGGGGCAGCAATATTTGAAACTGTCAATGCTTGCATTGGTTACGAGGCACATTCAAGAAATCTGTGCACAGTGATGTAGCTGTACGGTTGGGGCGATAAATACAGCATGCATTTAAAATCTGAGACACGGTTGCATGAAGACGCTTTACATATCCAAGTTGTATTGTTGTGAGGTGCAAATTCGCATAATTGCTGACGGTTTAGATTCTTTCCCTCGATGTGTCGTCACAGTCCCACTCGTATGATTTATTGAGCGTCTCCTCCCTTGTGCTTGTGGTAAGCTTCATGGTTCAGGGCATCATTCCTCGTTTTCCTTCTTTGTCTCAGGGCTCAGAATATTTCAGGGCAGTCGACCGATCGCATATTTACCCCCCCTCCCCAAGACTGGAGCACCTCAGCTGCTGTCCGTTATAAACCGTGCACGCCGGTTCACTTTGTAACGAGGGTTGCTGCGATATCATTTTTCAGGGTCCGATACGAAACAATATTCGTTTTGACGATATGACGATTGTTGCGATCTCGGTTTCCCCTTTCCATTTGTAATTCACTTTTGTACTATTTGTGTGCTTTGCTGAATTTACGGTACGAATAAAGATGACTTAATAGTTCAACTGCAGTTCGCTCAACATAAGCCTGTAAATAAATCTTCGAGTTATTGCAGCTTTACAGTATGTATGCGTATAATATACATGCTGTCAGTTATAACAGAAATACTTGTGTAATTGGATTAATTCCAAAAATCGAGGTCATATAATCACCATGTCCTCAGTTACTCTGGAAACATTTAGCAAACCTCAAGTTTAATGGGTAATAGCTAGTCATTTAGAAATTCTTTTTTTTCAGCTGTTTTGTTATTTCAGAGAAAACGATTGCAATAAAAGTAAAATATATTATAGAAAAATAAAATTAACAATAGCACGGTATGTTTTAGAACGTACGATACGATTATCGTGACCCATATAATATCGCCATATCGTCGCAACCCTACTTTTTTACACAAAGCAGCTGTTACCACTTCCAAAATAGTCGGATTAAACCGGTGGCTAGCATCTGGTAGCGCATTGTTTCCTAACCTTGGGGTTGAAGATCTCGTAAACCCCATTTATTGCGGTCAGCAGGATTGTATAATCCTCAATGTATGACTAACAGAACAGGTTTACGACTTATTCAGAACGAATCAAACCAGAGCTCTATAAACGTGAAACGTTGGGCCAATATTTGTTCAAACGATTCCAAGCACAGGCCAATGCTGGACCCAACCTCTGCACCTTATACTGGGCGAGTAGTTTCTCATCCTGCGCGTAGTTTGTGGCTTCGTGTTCAGCGACTGCGTGCATTGCGCGAACGGCCTCCGTGTTGGGGAGTGGCGGGGAGCAACTCTGTCGTTTAACCCCTGGTTGGGTCAAAGGCGTTGTACATAAATGTTTTATGTCAAGTGGCACGTGTGGTGTGTGCCCCATCTCAGGTGTAGATTTTGACTCGTAATTGACTCGCCAGTCTCCTGTTTGAACGCTCTGTACGTTAAACCTGTCTGTGTCAATCTGCGCACAGCTTTCCATTTGAAAGCAAAATGTTTAAGTGTCCCAGTCACATTTTATAGCAGATTCTTCATTCGTATACAGGAGACTTGGGCACGTTATTGTACAATGGTGTATATGAATCTTCTTGCACATACGTACGCGAGTGTGCCTGTTTGTGTGTATGGGAAACGGTGGTGCACAGGTTAGCGCACTGTCCCACAAATATAATCCCCTGAGTTCAAATTCCTGTCCACGGCTGACATCGATGGGCAGTGATATCTGAGCTGATCCAGGGCCTCCCCGAGGTCAACACCACCTTAGATGATTAGCTGGCGCAGTGTGTAAACATCAGCATTGGGAAGACAAAGGTGGCTAGGCATGGTACTAGCCACACCATCTCTTTGTACGCCGATCTTTATACTCACCAACAGCACTTGCTTATACTGCTATACGAGGGATCTTTGTCTATGTGTGAGTATGTATGAATGTGTCGTGCCTGATGAAAGAGATGGTATGTTGGTTAGAACACTGCCCCCATAGGCCCAGCTACCCAAGTTCAGTTGGGAAGTTCTGTTCATAACAGGAAATGTGGTTTCTCTGCCTGGCAAGAGATACCTGAGGTCATCCTCGCCTGTTTTTAGTACCTGGCACATCAAACAACTCCAGTGCTGCGGTGGGGCCGTGCTTTTACCATCAGAAATTTTTTTACTGGCCAAAATAGGTGCTCGCTAACAGCACTTGCCAGTCAAAGCAGGTGAACGAGGGTTTTTTGTTTGTACCTGATCATGTTTATTTTGAAGTTGCCAAAGATATGTTGTTAATGTCACATACACAAGATGTTATGAAATTCAGGGCCGTAATTTAACATTGTTTCATATCTTTTGAGTGTTGCCATATTTACTGAGGCATGCAGTGATGCGTCGATTTAGAAGTTAAAATCGATTCTTGCGCTCTTGCGCGTGAGAATCGATTGTGTTCGGTTGACTCATCTTGTCCGTCACGAGTTCACGTAAATCCCCTGCATCCGTTCGAGGCACTTGGTGCACCAAATTTTAATGACACCACAATATAAAAAAAGAACACATTATTTAATCGTAAAAATTATCAAATTTCGAGTGGTACGCGTATTCAACCTCCGTTAAAAGTGTCTTATCATTGTCGAACCACCGAAGAAAAGATGCAATTCTACTCTCAACAACAAGAATGCTTAAGTCTTGAATTTGTATGAAATAAATGTTGGCTTTATTGGGTCAATTTCACCCGTTTCTTATAATTGTGCATGTATTGCCGTTATTTTAGGTCAGGGGTCTTTTTTATATTCATGCAAAAAAGTACTTAATTCTCTATAGATGGGGAAATTTGCTGGCTGGTAAAGTCTGTTAACCAATAAAGCACATTAATAAGTCACTTTGACAATCTGCTTTGTATTGCAACTTAGTCAAGTCTCGATTATTCCAGGTTAAGCAATTAGGCCAAACACACAATTATTGTCATTTACCTGCTTGGAACGTGGGGTGACCATTTAAGATGTCTCGTCTGTCTTTTTTTTTATTGCTGCACGTAATCAATCGGTGCATGAGTTCAAAAACATAATTGTTTTGCAAGCACGCTTAAACTGCAACTGATAATGGGAGTTTACGATTAGAACGTCGTTCAACTCATTGCACAATGGAATACCCTTTGCATGCCCGACCATTCGCTTTCAGCGTTTACTTTTTCAACAATGTATGCAACTCTGACATTTTAATATGCATCGATATTGAATATGAACCCTCGCCATTCGCCACAGCTGGTACACCTACATTTCCCAATCATCTGTTCAACGGGAATGCGTTACACTGCACATGCACGTAGATTGGCAGCAATGGAAACCATGGGATGTGGGGACAAAAGGTTGCGGTTGAGAAATGTTGGCAAGTTAGACCAGGTTATTTAAAGCCACACTGGATCATCTCATTGCGGTTCAACATCCTATTGACACTCACGTTCTGTTACACATGGCCTTGCATATGATCTGTACATGCTTGTTGTTATATGTACAAGTACTTAGTCGCATTTCGTTTGAAAAATATTAAGTACAAAAAAAACTGCAATTTTGTAATTTGATAGAAATAAAAATTATGTACATATGTGAATACAGATTGTACCGTTTTATTTTATATTTATGTTTAGCCTTCAATGTTAAAAGGTAAAGTTACGTATTTGGTATAATAAACAATGATAGCTACACGATTGTGTTGTATTTTTCAACTCTCTTAAATTCGATTTAGCAGAATTGCAGGGTGGATTGTTCCATCGTAGGACCACGCGTGGCGGCATTTTCGAGGCCATCATATACCAGTGAATCCTGCCTGATGATGTATACCCAGAAACGCTTTGAAATTCATAATCAAGCCCTTTTATTATTTTACATTATGGCAAGTTGTTTTTGGCAAGTTTGAATTCACAGAACGTGTCGGGTATTATTTGCAGGCTACATTTTCTTGAATAACAAAGTGACCGATTGCAGGGACACGCATACTCTAAATATAAGTGCAAGTTTATTATTACTAAAGAGTAGTTTAAAATGGTACCTATACTCATTTTGAAAATGACCAGTGCCTGAATATCACTGCCACGTTCCCACCAAAAAATACATTTGCAACATTCATTTTATATACTTATCGTGTTTATTTGGACATGAAATAGGCGATGAACAATAACCAGCACAATAGCTCAATGGGTAAGAGGCCTGTTGATCCTGCTTTGGTACAAGCCTTGTCAATACCGGTTTGAGTAACATCACCAAAAAGAAAGGTTACAAAATAGCAATGTTCTTAATCTGAGTAAAACACATGTCAGCAATTCAAAGCTAAACTCTGCCATATTGTAAATTATATTTCAGTGTTTGAATGACTAAAACACTGGAAACAAAACTTAAGTATAAAAAAATGCACAATGCACCTGTGTGAAAACAAAGTAGTTTTTAAACACGCTACCTTTATTCTATTTAGTATTTATATAGCGCCCTTTCCAGGGCACTTTACAATGCAAGCTGTATACAAGGCGCAAAACCTATTAATGACAAGTTAATTATGCTCATCTGCATCTGAGAATTTTTTTTGCATCTGTTTCATAGCCCACATCAAATTTCTCTCCGTGCATCGATGCACGGGGAACACCTCAGAGCGTTGCAGAAGCGACCAAATCGTCGGAAAGTTTGCCTTTAACACGCGATTTGAGAATGCCCAGCAACTCCGAGAGCACGCCCATCTCCTCCTCGTGCATCTGGCGTGCATCCTCAATCTTCTGCAACTCTAAGTCGAAGCTTTCCTTCTTTAAGTCCTTGACCCACTGGGGCACACCACTGTTCCACATCACCCTGCGCCTCTTCCTCGCTCTGACCTGGACCTCCTCCTCCACCGCGGTGGCCGATGCAACGGGCCACTCGAGCACCTCCGGTTGCGACGACGGGACCTCCTCGCTCAGCTGGTGGTCGCCCTGCTCCGACAGCACCACTTGCACCATTAAGGGCCGGTTCATGATGAGCGAGCTGCGCGTGGCCACGGGGTGGATCTCTGCGTCTGGCCCGTACATCTCATCGAGCTCATTGAAGAAGGTGCATTCCGTCTGACTATTGCCGAACTTGTGCTGGTCAACGACTTTGCTGTAGACCTTGAGTAGCATCTTCCACCGGTGTTCGCACTGCCACTGCGTGAACATGTGGCCCTTGGCCTGGAGGCCGCTGGATATTTCGTTCCACAGGTTCTTCTTCTTGTGCTTTCCGCACGTGAACTGATGTTGCCGTTCCTTGTAGAGCGCAATGAGCAGCTGGGTGGTCTCCTCGCCCCATTTGTGAGCTACGCACAGAATGGATAGAACAAAACGTGAGAGGAGTAATGGGTTGACGAAACAAGTTCGTTTTTAAACAAGCAAATTTCTCTGGAATTGCCAAACGTTTTTACGACAGAATGTCAGGGTAAAATAGCAATCAAGTGGTTGTACTTTGCAGGTTTTACTCGAGATTGACAAGATTTATTTTACTATAAGCTGTTGATTAAATAGGAAATCTCTCACCGCTTATATTTCTTCATAACAAATTCACAAAATGCATCTATGGCAAAATCACCTGGAGAATGTGTCCTGCACTGTAATGTCAAATCGTTGATATCAGTGTCCTTGCTATCGTTCTGGCTGGGAGAGCTGGCAACGGGAGGCGAGCTGGGTGGGTCAGGGACGCTGGTCTCCGCCTCCAGCAGTGGACAGTCGTGCGTGAGGGCCAGGTCCACATCGTGAAACTGCTCCAGGCACTTGGAACACTGGTAGATCTGCATCAGTGTGGCCATGCGTTTCGCAAACCCTGCACAGATGGAAAATCAACAGACGTGTTAACTCGTATTGGTTACAACTTTCAGTGCTCATCACTTGACCTTTGGCCCTTAGGGCCTGTCCTCTGCAACTGTTTTAATATAAATAGAAAATTAGCATATATTAGTTTTCAAGGACAATGCATACATTATCAAAGCATATTTGTTTGCACGTTTCCCCACATGTATGTGTGGTTAATGCACACTTGATGCCTTGTTATAGGTGTCTAATTTGGTTCTATTCGCAACTTATTATAGCATAATGCTATCACCAAGATGCCGTTTCATCATCTGCATGGGAGCGATATTGCAGTAGCTTCGCAGTAGGTGGCACTGCGGCTGTGTTTCTCCGATCGAGTAGAAGCAGTCCTCGACTTGCCTTAAAACGCGAACTCGCAATTGCAAAATGAACCGCAGAACTATTTTGTTCAGAGGAGCGATCCTCCACAAAATGCAAAGAGTCGGCCTCGAGCTGGGAGTGAGTAGGTGGGTGTGTGTGCATGGGAGCTGAGTGGACTTGCCGATGACTGGTACCAGCGATGTCAAGATCGACCTCTGTGGAGGAGGCTCGTGAGGGACGCTACTGGGCAGTTGGAGGCAATCGCTCTCCAACAACAACCGAATGCCAGAGGAGCAACACTCACAACGAGTGGATCGCCGGGTGGCTAAAGCACAGCAAGTTGGCACAGTAGAGGCACAGGTGGTGCATCGGCCAGTAATCTTAGTCGACCCGTGGCACCTGGGTCTGCCCCGTGACCTCATGCCAGCGGGCGTTCGACACTTCACGTGGCCTCTATGTGCACATAGCCTGGCACAAGCGTCGTGGTGACGTCACCGCCACTTAGTGGCGAATGGTGGTTGTGAAGTAATAAAATAATAAAAATAAAACATAATAAATTAATAAATGTTTAATAATAAATTATTGTATTACTTCCCTTCTACGTGACTTTACCGAAAGAACCAACAAGATGAATCCCTGCAGTCACGAAAGCTTTAAATCGAAATTTAATGGTGGTTGTCTTTGTGTGTGCAATGGTGGTGACTCATTGCCTTCCTTCCGACTACAAGCTCGCATCAGGAATCAAGGTAAGTGAAAGTAAGTTTTCTATTTTAGTTACTTTTTTTCTTTTATTTACTATTCAGTATTTTTTTCCAGTGGTACATGCAAGTGTACAATATTTATTCTTAATTATGAATGTAACAATGCTTTCCTTTTCATCGAACCGTAACACAATTCATTACACCGCCCGATATGGGCATTTAAATACGGTGCATTGTTGTGTTCCGACTTAGCAATGGGTCTCGTGAACGAATTGGGTTCGTAACCCGAGGACTGTCCTGTAACATGCCGGACGATTTCAAATTTGGGGACAATTTAAACCGTGAAGCCAACCCCGTAACTTGGCCCTAGGAAACAATGTCACGCTTAGGGCTGACTAAAAAGTGGGCTTGCACAATGGTGTAATGCACGTTACCATAAATAACCCAACCGGTAATGGATATCCATTGCAATTAATATGCATCTCATTAATCACCCCACCCTCCCTTTGCACGTGAAGGGCTCACAAAGAACGCCATCACATCGAAACAGGAGGATTTCTCCACAGACCTGGCTGTCTGATGCTGGTTGTAATTCATTATTGGCGAAACGTCCTACTCGATTGCAAATGTTGTGGCTTTGCTCTTCGACACATCCGTATGCTGTACTAGTAGAAAATTGGCATGTTTTGTTTACGTGACAAACCGAACCAATTGGCGGTGTCGGGTGGTGGCGGGTTTAACGACACATTTATATTTACGCGATCTAACCCCAAAAAACTGTATTATGAACGACTAAACAGTGGCAGAAAGTCACAAAATAAGTCGTGCGCGCACGATATTCATGGGTTTTGGCATCGCGAGAACGTGAAAGGACGACAACTTGAACGAAGGAGGCTTCATGCAGCAGCGGACACATCGTAAACATGAGATGACGCTCTATCACCGCACCGATGGATTTAGGAATCCACTACTTTAACTGCCAATCGCTTACCTCGCAGCCCAAGTTGTAAGCAGCGGTGACATCAGACAAGACAGCAGTGGCTTAGCCGTGGAAGGTTTAAGTGGTCTCCTGCTCGCACAAGCGCGGCAATAAGCTACAACTCAGCAGTATCCCGTGAAAAGGTTCCGCGGTTTTGAGAACAAATGCCGCCGCCTATATGCAGTAGTGGTTGTTGTTACGATTCTCAGAATTATAGTCGTGAAGAATGAAAATCGTGTCGGAGCCTCGCAACAACAACAAAAGTTGATCCTTCAAAGGCGTTCGCGACCGACGGCTCTTGACACGGGATCGTCGAGACGCGAGACGCGAGCCTCACCTTCGAAATAACCCGGGGAAGGAGCGGCAGAGGCACCACCACCACCACAGCGAGGAGGGGAAACAACGCAACGCGGGCGGACCGTCAAGCTCTCTCGCCGCCGCCGCTGCTGCCTTTAACATAAAGCCCAGGGGTCAGAGGGCAACTTCCGGAAGTCGTATTCTACTTCCGGAAGACGAGGCCCAGGCGGCCAGGGAGCATCTTCCGAAAGATGAATTCCAATTCCGGAAGATGAGGCCCAGGCGGCAAGGGAGCATCTTCCGGAAGACGAATTCCACTTCCGGAAGATGAGGCCCAGGCGGCCAGGGAGCAACTTCCGGAAGACGAAATCCTCTCTCGAATTATTATTGCGAAAGACGAAAGCTTCTTCCTCTTCCGGAAGACGAGACCCAGGCTCCCTCTGCCGGAAGACGCGTCAATAAAACTGGAACAATAAAATCGGAAGACCTCGTAACCACTTCCAGTTGAAGGGGGAAGGGGGAGGAGCGAGGGGAATGGAGGGAGGGGGCTGGAGGGAGGGGGGGGGAGAGGGAGGGGTTGGAGGGAGGGGGGTAGAGGGAGGGTGAAGCAGGGAGGGGGGATGGAGGGATGGGGAAGTGGAGGGAGGGGGGTTGGATGGAGGGGGTTGGAGGGGAGGGGGTTGGATGGAGGGGGTTGGAGGGGAGGGGGCTGGAGGGGAGGGGGGTTGGAGGGGAGGGGGCTGGAGGGGAGGGGGTTGGAGGGGAGGGGGGTTGGAGGGGAGGGGGTTGGAGGGGAGGGGGGTTGGAGGGGAGGGGGTTGGATGGAGGGGGTTGGAGGGGAGGGGGTTGGATGGAGGGGGTTGGAGGGGAGGGGGCTGGAGGGGAGGGGGCTGGAGGGGAGGGGGTGGAGGGGAGGGGGTTGGAGGGGAGGGGGTTGGAGGGGAGGGGGCTGGAGGGGAGGGGGCTGGAGGGGAGGGGGTTGGAGGGGAGGGGTTGGGAGGGGTTGGAGGGGAGGGGGGGCTGGAGGGGAGGGGGTTGGAGGGGAGGGGGTTGGAGGGAGGGGGTGGAGGGGAGGGGGTTGGGGTGAGGGAGGGGGGCTTGGAGGGGAGGGGGTGGAGGGGAGGGGTGGAGGGGAGGGGGCTGGAGGGGAGGGGGTTGGAGGGGAGGGGGTTGGAGGGGAGGGGGTTGGAGGGGGAGGGGGTTGGAGGGGAGGGCGGCTGGAGGGGAGGGGTGAGGGGAGGGGTTGGAGGGGAGGGGGTGGAGGGGAGGGGGTGGAGGGAGGGGTGGAGGGGAGGGGTTGGAGGGGAGGGGGCTGGAGGGGAGGGGTTGGAGGGGAGGGGGGTGGAGGGGAGGGGGTTGGAGGGGGAGGGGGGTTGGAGGGGAGGGGGTTGGAGGGGAGGGGGTTGGAGGGAGGGGGTTGGAGGGGAGGGGGCTGGAGGGGAGGGGTTGGGAGGGGAGGGGGCTGGAGGGGAGGGGGGTTGGAGGGGAGGGGGTTGGAGGGGAGGGGGTTGGAGGGGAGGGGTTGGAGGGGAGGGGTTGGAGGGGAGGGGGTTGGAGGGGAGGGGTGGAGGGGAGGGTGGAGGGGAGGGGGTGGAGGGGAGGGGGTTGGAGGGGAGGGGGGGTTGGGGGGAGGGGGTGGAGGGGAGGGGGTTGGAGGGGAGGGGGCTGGAGGGGAGGGGGTTGGAGGGGAGGGGGTTGGAGGGGAGGGGGTTGGAGGGGAGGGGGCTGGAGGGGAGGGGGTGGAGGGGAGGGGGTTGGAGGGGAGGGGGTTGGAGGGGAGGGGGCTGGAGGGAGGGGGTTGGAGGGGAGGGGGTCTGGAGGGGAGGGGGTTGGAGGGGAGGGGGTGGAGGGGAGGGGGTTGGAGGGGGAGGGGGTTGGAGGGGAGGGGTTGGAGGGGAGGGGGTTGGAGGGGAGGGGGTTGGAGGGGAGGGGGTTGGAGGGGAGGGGGTTGGAGGGGAGGGGGTTGGAGGGAGGGGGTTGGAGGGGAGGGGGGTTGGAGGGAGGGGGTTGGAGGGAGAGGGGGTGGAGGGGAGGGGGTTGGAGGGGAGGGGGTTGGAGGTGAGGGGGTTGGAGGGAGGGGGGTTGGAGGGGAGGGGGTGGAGGGGAGGGGGTTGGAGGGAGGGGTTGGAGGGAGGGGGTTGGAGGGAGGGGGGGTTGGAGGGGAGGGGGTGGAGGGAGGGGTTGGAGGGGAGGGGGTTGGAGGGAGGGGGTTGGAGGGAGGGGTTTGGAGGGCGAGGGGGTTGGAGGGGAGGGGGTGGAGGGAGGGGGCTTGGAGGGGAGGGGGTTGGAGGGAGGGGGTTGGAGGGGGTTGGAGGGAGGGGGTTGGAGGGGAGGGGGTTGGAGGGGGTGGAGGGGAGGGGGGTTGGAGGGGAGGGGGTTGGAGGGGAGGGGGTTGGAGGGGGGTTGGAGGGGAGGGGGCTGGAGGGGAGGGGGTTGGAGGGAGGGGCTGGAGGGGAGGGGGGTTTGGAGGGAGGGGGTTGGAGGGGAGGGGGTTGGAGGGGAGGGGGGTGGAGGGGAGGGGGTTGGATGGGAGGGGTTGGAGGGGAGGGGGTGGATGGAGGGGGTTGGAGGGGAGGGGGCTGGAGGGGAGGGGGCTGGAGGGGAGGGGGTGGAGGGAGGGGGTGGAGGGGAGGGGGTTGGATGGAGGGGGTTGGAGGGGAGGGGGTTGGAGGGAGGGGGCTTGGAGGGGAGGGGGTTGGAGGGGAGGGGGTTGGAGGGGAGGGGCTGGAGGGGAGGGGGTTGGAGGGGAGGGGTTGGAGGGGAGGGGGTTGGAGGGGAGGGGGCTGGAGGGGAGGGGGCTGGAGGGGAGGGGGTTGGAGGGAGGGGGCTGGAGGGGAGGGGGGTTGGAGGGGAGGGGGCTGGAGGGGAGGGGGTTGGAGGGGAGGGGGTTGGAGGGGAGGGGGCTGGAGGGGAGGGGGTTGGAGGGGAGGGGGTTGGAGGGGAGGGGGTTGGAGGGGAGGGGGTTGGAGGGGAGGGGGTTGGAGGGGAGGGGGGTTGGAGGGGAGGGGGCTGGAGGGGAGGGGGTTGGAGGGGGGGGTGGAGGGGAGGGGGTTAGGAGGGGAGGGGGTTGGAGGGGAGGGGGTTGGAGGGGAGGGGGTTGGAGGGGAGGGGGGTGGAGGGGAGGGGGCTGGAGGGAGGGGGCTTGGAGGGGAGGGGGTTGGAGGGGAGGGGGTTGGAGGGGAGGGGGCTGGAGGGGAGGGGGTTGGAGGGAGGGGGTTGGAGGGGAGGGGGCCTGGAGGGGAGGGGGTTGGAGGGGAGGGGTGGTTGGAGGGGAGGGGGTTGGAGGGGAGGGGGTTGGGGATGGGGTTGAGGGGAGGTTGGAGGGGAGGGGGTTGGAGGGGAGGGGGCTGGAGGGGAGGGGGCTGGAGGGGAGGGGGTTGGAGGGGAGGGGGTGGAGGGGAGGGGGTGGAGGGGAGGGGGTTGGAGGGGAGGGGGGTTGGAGGGGAGGGGGTTGGAGGGGAGGGGGTTGGAGGGAGGGGGTTGGAGGGGAGGGGGTTGGAGGGGAGGGGGCTTGGAGGGGAGGGGTTGGAGGGGAGGGGGGTTGGAGGGGAGGGGGTTGGAGGGAGGGGGCTGGAGGGGAGGGGTTGGAGGGGAGGGGGTTGGAGGGGAGGGGTTGGAGGGGAGGGGGTTGGAGGGGAGGGGGTTGGAGGGGAGGGGGTGGAGGGGAGGGGGTGGAGGGGAGGGGGAGGGAGGGGGTGGAGGGGAGGGGGCTGGAGGGGAGGGGGTTGGAGGGGAGGGGGTGGAGGGGAGGGGGTTGGAGGGGAGGGGGTTGGAGGGAGGGGTGGAGGGGAGGGGGTTGGAGGGGAGGGGGTTGGAGGGGAGGGGGTTGGAGGGAGGGGGTTGGAGGGGAGGGGGTTGGAGGGAGGGGGTTGGAGGGGAGGGGGTTGGAGGGGAGGGGGTTGGAGGGGAGGGGGCTGGAGGGGAGGGGGTTGGAGGGGAGGGGGTTGGAGGGAGGGGGTTGGAGGGGAGGGGGTTGGAGGGAGGGGGTTGGAGGGGAGGGGCTGGAGGGGAGGGGGTTGGAGGGAGGGGGTTGGAGGGGAGGGGGTTGGAGGGAGGGGGTTGGAGGGGAGGGGGCTGGAGGGGAGGGGGTTGGAGGGGAGGGGGTTGGAGGGAGGGGGTTGGAGGGGAGGGGGTTGGAGGGGAGGGGGTTGGAGGGGGTTGGAGGAGGGGGTTGGAGGGAGGGGGTTGGAGGGGAGGGGGTTGGAGGGGAGGGGGTTGGAGGGAGGGGGTGGAGGGGAGGGGGCTGGAGGGGAGGGGGTTGGAGGGAGGGGGTTGGAGGGAGGGGGTTGGAGGGGAGGGGGTTTGGAGGGAGGGGGTTGGAGGGGAGGGGGCTGGAGGGGAGGGGGTTGGAGGGGAGGGGGTTGGAGGGAGGGGGTTGGAGGGGAGGGGGTTGGAGGGGAGGGGGTTGGAGGGGAGGGGGTTGGAGGGGAGGGGGTTGGAGGGAGGGGGTTGGAGGGGAGGGGGTTGGAGGGGAGGGGGTTGGAGGGGAGGGGGTTGGAGGGGAGGGGGTTGGAGGGAGGGGGTTGGAGGGAGGGGTTGGAGGGGAGGGGGTTTGGAGGGGAGGAGGGGAGGGTGAGTTTCGAGTTGAAATCGAGATCTTCCGGAAGACAAAAGAGAACGAGGCGGTTAAAAAAAAAACGACAACGCCTCCTCGTTCTTCCGGAAGAGGAAGAGGAGTTATAATTTAACACCAACGGCCGGAAAGGGGCTGGTCCCCATCGTCCCGTGCACATTCGCGTGGAAGGAAATCTGTTGCGAAGGTGACGACGACCGGTTAAAAGTTTGTACGTGTTGCTGTTGTTGTTGTTGCTTGTTCGATGGTTAGAACGTGTCGCTTTGTTGTGGATTTTGCAAAAGTTGATTCGTGCGGCCTTCGCCCGACCGGCGCTGGGCTAGAATGCCCTGCCCGGAACCGCGCGCCTTCGTCGGCGGGGACCTCCACGCTGAGAAGCTTCACGCTCAACCTCCCTCCGTGTTCCTCTTTCTGTGTCATCCAAACATCTCTCTTTCTCTGCTCCTGTTGGGCACTGTCATGGTCATGTGGGGTTTGTGTTGTCCGTGAAGGAACATGTTTCTGAAGTTTGCGTAGCGAGGTAGCAAAGTGCACAGATTAAAACGCCGCGATGTCTGTACAGTACTGAACGTTGAACCTCTTTCGCACCGTACGTTACCAACCGCGCTAATCCGAGGTGAACTTGCATTGGCGAACTTTACGACTTTCTTCGCCGGCCGCTTCGTGAACTTGTTGTTGGTTATAAATGTGTATGTGGCTGTGTGGTTAACGCGCATGGAAGGTAAAATAACCAGGTTTGATTCCCTTCCTGGGCCTTGAATCTTAACCCGCTCGTATTTACACGCTGGTAATGAGGATCGTCCCCTTGAAGGATCGTTGAATGGATGGGTTTCCATTGTAGTCATGTATCAAACACAAGTATAGAATAGGCACCACGAGCATAATGACTGTGAGACCCCCCCCACCACCTACACATTTCACAAGTAGTGACTAATCCCATATCTGCATTTTTACATAAATATGCTAAATTCATCTGTTGATATTGTAAACTCCTTTGTCAAGGCGCTCTCCTCCTCTAACCCAGCTTAAATATACGCTGCCAAGCTTGGTGGTGTTCATTGGGACGCTGTCTTTCCGACAGCCCTGTTCTTCACCTGAGGACGGCTGCTTGCATTGTGGCCGAAACGTCGTGAGAATTGTATTTTATTATGTTTAATTTTTATTATTTTATTATTTCCCTTCTACGTGACTTTACCGAAAGAACCAAGAGGATGAATCCCTGCAGTCACGAAAGCTTTAAATCGAAATTTAGGCACCACTGGTTCAGGACCAACAGCGCAGTTTATCTTCACTAGATGCTCGGTTGAGCCGACCAATATCGTTTTAGTTTATGTACTGTGTGTGACCTAATACTTTAGTCCTTTGTTAGTCTATTACTGCATGAAGTCCTCCCCACGCCATCTCAATCATGTGGATTGTTTGACCATATTTCACCACGCCGGTCGATCCGTGTTGGTGAAGAGAGGGTGACGGGGCAGGACCGCAGCGGCGAATCTAAACTTAAACTAAACTTTGTTTTATTTTACCAGGTAAGGCCCACTGAGCTATGTAGCACTCTTTTTCAAAAGCGACCTGGCTATCAGAAATGATCGCTCAACGAAGTGGATCATCGTGTGGACATGTATAGCGGCCAAATACTCTAAACAGGCGTGACGTTGATTCTAAAATGTGGAAGGAAAAGCCGGGGGACCCGGAGAAAAATACACACGACCACGGGAAGAGAGACACGCAAACTCCAAATATACAGCAGCAGGCATCAGGGTTCAGGATTGACCCCACGACCTCCTGCTAACTAGGCGAGGTAGTGAACATGTTGCCGCTGCTGGGTTCAGTACACTCTCCACTGCGCCACCGTTCCACTAATACGTATACAAATTTACAGTTTTTGTTCGGTTTTTTGTTTGTTATCCGTGTTACAGAAATAGGTAAAGTATACATCTTCTTGGTTCTTTACCGAAAGAACCAAGAAGATGAATCCCTGCAGTCACGAAAGCTTTAAATCGAAATTTAAAAGGTAAAGTATAATTTTCTGGTGCGGTTGATGGTAGGCCGATACGCACATCCCCTTCATGAATAGAGCATTAAAGACAAACCGCAGTAGTAGTGCGTTTGTGCCAGTGCAACCCAAACTAAGGACCATATGCTAAACCCATAGAGACACCGAGAGATACATAGACACTCGTAGAGATGCATTAAAGACAAAGTGTGACTGGCCATGCGACCCAAACTAATGTACCATAATAGTGGAGACCACTTGTCCGCGCTCCTTAAACGGTGGAATTGCAAAACTACACAAACTATTTAAGGGACCGTCACAGAAACGACCCCTCTCTTTGTGCTGATACGTGTCCTCTCTCTGTGTGTCCTTGTGATGTCTGTCTGCTTGTATGTCTGTCTATAGTTTTCTAGTTAGATTTTTGTTGCTATTTCTTTTATGCCTGATGATGATTGCTTGTGTTGCAATCGAAACGTCGTAATATGCTATTATTTTAATTTATTATTTTATCTTTAGACGTGACTTAACCGAAAGAACCAAAGAATACACAAACTCTCTCCTAAATGTTATTTGAAGCTTTCGTGACTGCAGGAATTACTCTTTGGTCGTATTTTTGTACCAGTTGAAAGGGTAAAAACATATTACTACTCTTTGGTTGTTTCAGGCAGCTGCCCCAGCAGACCCACCTCTCTCTCTCTGCCCCCCCCCCCCTCTCTATTTAAGGCCTCAACACAGAGGCATTGGGTCTCTGTTGTGTCTATGTTGTGTCTCTCTCTGTGTTGTCTCTCAAATTTAGTTCTACCTGATTACGGTTGCTTGTGTTGCAATCGAAACGTCGTATTCTATTATTTCATTTATTTTCTTTCTACGCGACTTTACCGAAAGAACCAAAGCGTCTTTCCTAAATCCTAATAACACCCGGTACTGTTACAACACTGGGAGATCCTGCAGCCGAGGAACAGCCCGTCTTCTCACGCTGATCCACACGAGGTGACTGCTGCGGCTTAAGTCTCATCCTAACACTGGCGGACCGCGACACGTTTAAATGTTACAGAACAACCGCGCGTTTGCCCACACGAAGGCTCCGCCAAATATATTTTGCTTAACATTGTCAGGTTAAACGTGCCACACGTGGTGCCAACTTTTGTCGCTCATTTCTCCCCCAAAGTACCCACTCTGCACCTTTTTATCTTTGATCAAAGTTAACAAGACTCCATTGTGTTTGCTCTTCTTGTAGATATGCCACGTTTTGACAGTAGTGTGTGGTTAAAATGTGTGAGTAATATAACGCACTACAATATTTAGCAATATGTGTTTACGTCTAAGCTGGTCTGCTATTGGCAAGTACATTGTCAAATGTTTGAATGGAATATATTGCGTTGGCAACAATTGGATACGTGTTAACGCTTTGTTAAAATGTAATGTCAAATATATTACAAGATTGAATGGTGATGATCCACTTTTATCATTATTGTCTAAACTTATTCAACCATGAATTCGTGCACCTGTATTCCAGGCTATTCACAATCTCAATTGTATAGAGCAGTTGTTTAAATGAGATATATTTGTCCTTGTAAATTATATATTTGTCACGAACAAAAACCGACAAGGCCAAACATGCTGTGAAGAAAAGAATTGAAATAATGACAATGGCTAAGTTATGTTTCATTATTTATACGAGGGATAAACATTGTGTTTTGGAAGTGTGCCGCAGGCTTGTTAAGTGATGAACATGAAACAAAAGGGTTTGCTAAAGGAGCAAGCAATATCGTCATGTGTTTTCATGTAAATTTACAATGTGCTACTACAGTCGGTTGTAGACTTAGTGTTGTAAAAAAACGCATCAGTTCGTCAACATGAGCGGTGAAACCGGTACAGTATCTGTAATGGTGCGTCCATTCACCTTGAGAGACTGTCCCTCGCCCTTAATTCTTTGCTAGATGTATTGTTTGCCAACAAAGATATTGAGCTTACAAAGTTCCAAACGCGTTTTCCTGTTATGTGGGAGACTGGTTTTAAAAACATGTTGTGTTGTGTAATGGTGACTGCTTGTGACACAATTCACAGTGCCACAGCGTAACATGTTAGCCACTTCATCTCTTGCTCTTCTGTCTCCAATTATTCGTGTCTTGGGCCATCTCCACATCCATTGAAGTCCTTCATTTTCGGATGACCACTTAAAACCACCTCTTTCTAGGCCTTGCCGCTCAGTCTCTGCCCTGGTGCTTCCATTTTCTATTTCCATTGTGGTTTTCCTCTCTTCCTACAACTTATCCCAACCGTCTGAATCAACGTTCTCTCTTCTCGTCCGAGATGAATTCCATCACACTTGCCCCGTGCCTCGTCTCTTCATTTCTGACTGATCCTGAACAAAGACGGTCACTGTATCGCACTCGATCAGATGCGCTTCTGCGGCCGTCTGGAATGCTCTTCCGATATTCGGAAGTCATTATAGCTATGCACTCTTAAATCTGAATTGAAAACTAATTTCTTTAGAAATGCTTTTTGGGTTTAGTTTGTTATCCTTCCTCCGCGCCTCCGATTACCACGGCTACATACGGTGCCAAATAATTTCAACATACATCCACTCTTGTGTTCCTAGAGACCCATCTTGCCATCCTCATTTCTGTCATACACAATGTCTGAATCAGGTGTTTTAATATAATTGTTATACATTCATGCATAAGCAAATTGTCTAGTTTTCGTGTATGTGTAATTCTAGCAAACGCAATTCGCCACTAAGATAGAGATTGAGTAATTTAATCCTCCGTGTAAAGCTAGCATCAATGAGTGCTCCTTCAAATTAGATACGTGTACTCATTGGTGTTCACCCAGCATGTAAACACTAAATAAGTGATTAGATTTGATACAGCCTTGTGCATGTAGTGGTAACACTGCCCAGCCATGTCAGTCTGGACTATGCAGTTTAAGCAATGTATTCTTATCCAGATCTTGCTCAAGTTCTGTTGTCGATAGGAAATGCTCCAAAGCATATGCCAAAACAATTGCATTTTTATTTATAAAATGTTAGTTCTTAAAATGTTAAATTGTGATAACAATATACATTTTCCGGATTAATTTCAAGTCAAACAACGACACAAATGTCTTGGCCTCTTCAGTTTTAATGTAAACAGTCTTAATGACTATAGATGCGACATTGTGTTGCTTGAATATTGCTGCTACGAGTCCAGTTCCCATTTTCAGTGTCCTGCACCGTTGTGACCATACAGATGGGTGCCACCCACCACGCCCTGCTTCAGGCAGTCGAGTACAGGTACTTTGCATAGGTGACAGCAGTTAAGATATGCGCATAGAATGGTTGTAGTTTGGATATGCAACAGGCGCGTTGCCATTACATGGGCTAGATGCAAAAATAACAGCTTCGCGCACTCTTGCCTGCGTCGACACACCATTTAGATCTAGATTTAGAGCTCTGCTTGAAACGTGCTTTTATGAGACTACTGCCTTAAGTTGATTATGACGCCATGAATCTGACTCACTTGGTGATCTGTGTGTAAATATTAGACATTTGTGAGTTGAAGTTTGACCTTCACAGTCAAGTTTTTGATCCGGTTTATGCTTTGCCCCTTCAGCCAGGGAGTTGTCTTGGTTCTGAGGATGTCAGCCAGCAATTACCATCATACCATCATACAACTATTTATTGTAAATGTTTTTGTGCATCGTTCTATTTATTACTTGAAAGCTAAAAGTAGTGATAATTGTTTTTTTACCCTTTTATCTGGCAACAAAACTGACACCTTTTTTACAAGGAGTCATGTTTGCATTGACCACAATACTTGCAGTCGAAATGCAAAAAAAAACATAACTCTGATAATGTATGCACTGTCCTTGAAATTGATTGGTCCACACCCGAGACAGCTTTCTTTAGAGCCCAGTCTCACATGCTGTTGGACCAGATGACGTCAAAAGGCGCACAACTCAAGGACAATGCACCATCAGAGTATGAGAGCTCGGGTAAAGCATTTACACCATTGGAACCTCATTACTGGCAAATGAAGGTTCCAATGGAGCTAAAAGTAGTTCAAGTATGATGAGAAATGCAAAAAAACTGCCTTTTACAAACTGCATGTTTGCGTTTTTTGAGAGCGCCATGACCTGCCCTGGACAGAGCACAGCTCTGCAACTGCTGCCTCACTGTCATCTGCAAGTTCCAAATCAATAGTTAATGAATACTAGAGAGTGTGCAAAGGTGAATATCTAGGTGACGTTAAGATACCGTGGGGATTGCACGCCATTCATTATCCATTCGCTCCTCCGATGAGCACGGTTGGCTACGTATGTTGGTAAAGAAGTTAAACGTACACTAATTACGGTGAACGTACAAAAAACAACTGCGTTACATTGCTGCGCTAGTGAGACGGCGCCTCCTAAGCAAGTTGACATCTAATTGTGGGATGATTCCCTGCGTGTTGGAGCGACTGCTCCATCAACCCATGTTGTGTGACGAGTTGTGACTTGGTACGATGGCTTATTTTAGCTGCAAACTATAAAACTGAACTTTTTATTTGACCAGGTAAGGCCCACTGAGCTGTATAGATCTTTTTAGAAGCGACCTGGCCATAATTGATAGCTCAACGAAGTGGCTAATTACGTGGAAATGTATAGCAGCCAAATACTCTAAAGGCATGTTTCTAAATGTGGAGGGAAAAACCGGAGGACCCGGAGAAAATCTACGCGACCACCGGGAGAACGTGGAAGCTCCAGATATACAGACATTGTCAGGGTCAGAATTGAACCCTCGACCTCCTGCATACCAGGCGAGGGAGATAACATCTCGCCACTGTGGCAATCACGGTGGCAATAAAGTACAGTATCAATAACCCTAACTGATATGAAATCCCAAAAATGCACCATTAAGATCATCTTCACGCTATGAGTTAATCAGTTGCTTCCAGGATAAATAGAAATTAGAAATACTTAGGGGTATCTACAAAACGTGTGTGTTCAGGCAGTCCATATACTGCGCTGCTTAATAGTTTTTTTCAGGTCTGTTGCAGTCACATATCCACCATGTATTCAAGTTCTTATTGAAGCAAAATCAACTCATGGGCATCACTACCATGAGTTTGCGATGCATTCCTTTCAGGATTTTGGTGTCTTTTGACCTTGTGTGGGTTAAGCTGCCCTGAATACTGTGCTGCATGCAGCAGTTGTTGAGCATTTAGTATATTTGTGCAATAGCTTTACAACCAATTTTATTACAGGTCATAATTAATTTTTACTATATATATTTCCCCATTATAAACTTCACCCCCTCTCCATTGTTATTAATGATTGTGAATTGGGGTAGTGATTGAATTCAAGAACACATTCGTTTTGTTTTATGTCCTCATTTGTACCGTCTATCACATTAGTTTAAACGTGTTTGGTCTTTATCATGAATTTCATTTTGCCTAAATATGCATTATCATATAATTAATGTATATATTATAAATTATTGATTCTTAGATGCACGAATTCATGCTTTGAAGGGCCATATTTATTTCTATACATGTGACATCTGAAAATTCCACCATCTAAAAACAACTTTGCTTTTTTGCACCTAGGGCTTGTTTTTGTTACAGAGAACCACAATTTCTCCATTTTCAAAGTGCTATCCCTATCTTTGTGTTATGGTCCAAACTTTAACCGTAAAACTGGGTAGGGAGAGAACCTGTGACATGTGGGCTAGATATGGCCCATGACAATTAAATACGGCCCATGGTCCCATGAGGACTACCACTTTAAAATGGCTCGCAAACGATATTTATCCGTCACTGCAAGCTACTTGTATTACCACCTCCATGCTGTTGAGAAAAAAGCCAGCACACGGAATGGCAATAGTGTGCTAAAGGTGAGCCCTATTTTTTAGCATTATTATGAAGCGCTAAGCATGTGCATTGGCTGTTAGTCAAAAATGACAATGTAGTGGCAGCAAGCGGATGAAATGTGTCCTCGAGAACGCCACCCACCAAGGGGATGGAGCAATGAGATGAACTCGTGTGCAGGTGCTCGATTGATTGTTGCATTGTGGGACCATGGGGATGCGATGGCTTGGGAAGGTCTTCATCCAGCATGTCAATTGGTTTTGATTGATGATGATGATATGCACTCCATTTGTACGTATGTATTTATGTTGAACTTCTTTCGCACCGTACGTAGCCAGTAGTGCTGATCAAAGGTGCGAAATAAATAATTAATGAGTTGTGAACATTATCAATTTCAACCTGACTTGTTATACATGCCTTAGATAAATGTTGAAGCTGTATTTTCATGCTGCAGAGAAACATGCTGACCATTTCATTTTCAAACTGCTTGCAGCCCAGTTTTCAGGGCTTTGCCTTGCAGCTTGACTTTGTGGCAGCATCACATGTTTGTGTAGACAGAAGGGTCTGTTATGAATAACTGACCTCTGTAAGAAAAGGGTTTGCTGCTCAAAGTGATGCTGCTTTCATAGGAAAGTGTATAAGTACAGTTGTGTAACCAAGCCTTGCAGATACATTCGGTGCATTGTTTGTACAGGGAAACTTAATAAAACTATTCTATGTCTTTGTCCAATTTTCTGCAGTGTAGTATGCAGGTTAACTTGAAGGACAAACGTTTCAATAAATAGAATCAATGAGTGGGACCTTTGTTTTTCCCCCACTCTGGTACCAGTTCCCACAACTGTGGAACATTACAAAGTGCAACACATCACAAAACATAGCCCCTTGGCAATAATAAACGCCTTGTTCTACAATAATGAAGAAAGGAAGCTGAATACTGGAGCTGTCGTTGTTGTAAAACTTTCCTTGCTGTGTCTTCGGCATAGGGAATATCGTAAACACGAAAGTAGTGCCACTTGGGAGGGCTTTTGGAGCCGCTGCATAATGTGATCCAGAGCGAACGTTGTCGTCTCTACGCAGGATGGTATTCCGAGAGCAGCAGTCGGAGAGGCGCACGTCATGAGCACGCCCGTCATCGATCGAGACTGGGACCCAGGTACTTTTTGATTTGTTTACTTTTGCAAGGTAAAGCCCACTGAGCTGTACAGCTTTTTTTTCAGAAGCGACCTAGCCACAAGTGATTACTCGATAAAGTGGCTTATAATGTGGAAATTTATATCAGACAAATACTTTCAATGCGTGTTTCTAAATGCGGTGGGGAAAACGCAGTGAAAAATCCACGTGACCAATGGGAGATCATGCAAACTCCAAATATAGAGGCGACAGGGTCGAACCCACGACTATCTTGCATATCAGGCGAGGTCGTTAACATCTCACCACCGTGGCGACCCTCATTCCTGACAGTTTGTCCATCTTGTGTTGTCGTGGCTTAACATGACCCCACTGGTCATTAGCAACACCTGTGATAAATTAAATAATAGATTGACTCAAACAATTACACTGAATCATGACAGTTCTTTGAATTGCAAGAGGGTGAATTGTCCCACCAAATAGATTATTATGCTCAAGATATGCACGTAGAATTGTGCGTGCAAGAATATATTTTTTCCAGTTAATCCAAAGCTGATTAGTCTACATCCACAAAGCGGTTACTAATTTGGCACGAGTACAGTAGTATCAGTTTTGGCTTTCATTGTGTTGATTTGAAGCTTTCGTGACTGCAGGCATCCATACTCTTGGGTTCTTTCTGTAAACACGTGTAGATAGAAATGAATAGATCGCGACTTTTCGATGCTGGCTTTTTCTCTCTCGCCTGAAGACGGTCGCTTGTGTTGCGATGGAAACATTGTGATCTATTAATTTTCTATCTACGTGACTTTACCGAAAGAACCAGAGAGTTATTTTCATTGTGTTATTTCAGATTCACCTCTGGAGACGCTTTTGGACCAGCAGGCTCGCTCACAGTGCACCATCACAGTAAGTGCTTCTCCCTTACCGTCTCGATGCAGTTCCCTCCGTCAGCTCTGCTGTGTGGGAGCCACATTGTCCAGGACACCCCATTTCACCCCAGTTTATCCCAAATCTGTATTGTTTCTGGGCAGTGATCTCCTTTTGCTTGTTTCGCACCGTACGTAGCCAACCATGCTAATCAGAGGTGCAAGCTTAGTATTTTGGGACCAAACGCCTTAAATGCGTTCAATCTTTATTGATCTTAGTCCTTGGAAGAGAGCCTGTGTGATTTTTCTACATTTATGCCTGTTAGTACTTGGAAGGGAGACTTGTATTTTTAAACACCAATAATAACCACATAAATCCAGTTCTCATCACTGTTAATAATATGCCTCTTCAACTTGTTCCAGCTTGCTTTCATCAGGTCCATATTGTCAGGAGAACATATCAGGCACAGCACGGGGGGACGCAACATGCACACGCAATTTGTTAATTCCCAAATGATCAAGTAATATTCTGTCCACGAGGTGTCGGCGAACCGTGCCATGGCTGTCTTCCAAAAACCACGTCTCGCACAGCTTTCATGTTCTAGATTTGAAGCTTTCGTGACTGCAAGGATTCATATTCTTAGGTTTTTTCGGTAAAGTAACATACGTGACTTTACCGAAAAAACCTAAGAATATAGCTTTCATGTTCTCTTCATCGCAGTCCCAGGCCGCCCTTAGCCAAACTCAACTTCAAGAGTCTTCCTGCTACGACATCATTCTGTAGCACATCTTGTAATGCCCTTCCCCTCCCCCCCCAGTTGCCAGAACATTGCTCCCTGGACAAAAGCTCCCTTCATTCTGCTGTCCGGCTATGGAACTGCCTCCCTGAACACATTGTAGGCAAACTTACTGATTCTGGTTTTCAGGCCTTCAAATGCTTAGTACATGGCTATCTACAAAATTCACCGCAAGCCTTGTAGGACTAAGTGTTTGAGCTGCAGTGAACCAATTATTATGCTGATTAGACGTACTAATGTCTGATATGGCTATTGTTGACAATTGCACCTCATCAAAAAAGATGATGGCGCATTCTCGATGTGTGTTCGTAAAATAAAACCCTTCAATTCGGCATTCTCAAGCGCTAAAAAATTGAGGCGGCCACGACGTTTTTTTAAAATTTTCACCATCCATTTATGGTTTAACTCTTGATAGCTTGAACATAAATAAGGAACAAAGCAACGTAGAATATTTCACCCTGGTTGTTTGAGTGGACTCAGCATGGACTGTAAAAAGCCCAATGGTCTGTTGTATTTGCTTCAATATTAGGCTTCGAATATTCTGAACGACCTTCTAACTTGTATCTCGAGGTACAATGGTCATCATGTGTACTTTGGTA
The DNA here is from genome assembly GCF_015708825.2 of Lethenteron reissneri. Lineage (NCBI taxonomy): Eukaryota > Metazoa > Chordata > Hyperoartia > Petromyzontiformes > Petromyzontidae > Lethenteron > Lethenteron reissneri. The sequence goes on along the minus strand of NC_083825.1, from coordinate 7,959,885 downwards.
CAACAATAAACCCCTAGTAGCACCCAGACTCCTTGTCTCCTTAGCCAATAGATACATACATTGCATGCAACTATGCCTTGGTTTGCATCACATGTCCACCGATGGTTTTATGTTAATTCCTTTTGGATACAATAAATGTTTTATGTGCAATAGGCAAGTAGTTTACCTCGTACAGTTGTGTGACGCAACGCACTGATGGGTACATTTGCACACACACATTGCCGTTGCATGGAATCACTATTGCCTATTTATTGAAACTAAACTACTGAACTCTTTTTATTTAGCAGTTAAGGCCCACTGAGCTGTATAGCTCTTTTTCAGAAGTGACCGGGGCACAAATGATAGCTCCACAAAGTGGATTATTACGTGGACATTTATAGCAGCCAAATACTCTAAATGCGTGACGTTGATTTTAAATGTGGAGTGAAAAACCTAAGGACCCGGATAAATATTCACGCGACCACGGGAAGAGAGAGATGCAAACTCAAAATATGCAAGCGTCATGGTCGGAATGGAATTCCACGACCTCCTGTATACCCGTCGGGTTAACATCTCGCTACCATGGCGAGATGTTAACTACCTCGCCTGAGAACTAAGGTCAGTAGTATTGTTACTTCCATACACGACATCATCTGCAGTGCTGTGTGTCTGCTGTAGAATCGGTGTGTCTCTAAACACTGTGACGGTGTTGGTGTGCGTTGCTGTGCGTAGACTCTGCAGCATCAGCTGAGGTCCTTTGAGGAGCTCCGGGAACAAACCCTCCATCACATCTCCCTGGTAGCCCCTTCACACCTGCATGCAAGCATTTGTGTCTGTATCCATTCATTCTTCACAATGTCCTATCATGTCCTTCAACTTTCAGGTCATGCTGTTGTTTATTCCACAGTGTGCAACAACTAATTTACATTTTTTGTCTGGACAACAGTAATGGGTAGAACTTAATGGATAGAAGGCTGCGAGCAAGTCACCTGGAATGTGCCCGATCTCATCGGAGATTGTAAGATAAGCAGGGTGAGCCTGGATAGTCATTGGATTGGTGACCGTCTTGCACAAACAAGTTGTCATCGTGATGTAGGGTTATGTGGTTGACGACAGAGGGCAGTGCAGAAACATGCATTTTTGTACTATATCGACATGCTCTCACATCTGCTACCTATTCACACTGACCAGCGTGGTGAAGTATGGTCAATTAACCCCCATCATAAGTCCACATGATGTGGAGAAGCTGTTATCCAGCAGTGGGTTCACAAATGACTTCGAACATAGCTCAACTACATTTAAATGTATGAAGGCTTGTCACATGTGTTAATTTATTTATGCCTGCAGATGTAAGTACGGTGCTATAAGTTGAACAAACTATTCGCAAATGACACTGGAGATTACGTTGCACAGATGGCCGTTATTCCTGGCTTCAGCTGTTGGAATTCTCTCCAAGGCACATTCTAATTCTGCTGCTGCATTTCGGTGTCGAGCGCAAATCGGTGCGCGCTCCCAGCAGTCGATGTCGCAATGCGATTTGGGGAATGGAAGAATTGTTCCTGCGGTGTTTCTGCGTAGTTCGGCTCGTGAAGGTTCGTGTGTTTTGTGAACGGGGGCACAGGTGCAAGTGGAGATCGGCGAGTTATTGAGCGAGGGCCTGAACGACGACAGTCCCCAGAGCGTCCCTGGGCACAGGAGGAGCCAGCAGCAGCCTGCGTTCAGCAGCACCCTGCTGCCCTCGGTAAGGCCCCGCGCTTTACTCGTGCGGCCCACCCTAGGCGTAAAATGATACAGGGGCAACTCTTCTGTGTTTTTGGTGGAAGGCATCAAAACGTTATTTCCTTGCTCGCGCGTTCGGTGCCTTTGCACAGCCCTGAGCCAGCAGTGGCAACTCCACATTCATATGGCGGGGGTGAGTATGCATACGACAACCACTGTTGAATTCCCGACAGTGGTACTAATTTTATCGACCCCGAAAGGGCGATGGGTCGAGTCGACCCACGAATTTCCAACTGCAAGCCGCTTGTTCGACCGCTGAGCCACCTGGCCAGTTTACCGAGTATGATCGTCGTAACTGGGAGTTGATGTTCACCGTTTGTGATCTTCATCATTTAGATGGAGAGTTTTGCATTGTCCTACCAACGAATTCGTTTCTTTCCCCTCGCTCCTTCCACTTTTTGTCTATTGTGTTGTCTCTGCATCGTGTTGTTCCACCTATTTCTTTTCATCGGGTAACATTTTGCATATAATTTACCTACAATCTGCACAAATAAGTAATCTATTCTTACACACGCGATTTAAATAACATAACTCTTATTGTATGTGGTGCTATTACTCCTGACCCCTATTATCTGCTGCAGCTGTAAGGTTCCTAGAAACTGTTATTATTATTATGATCCTATTTTCCCTCGCCCCTATTCCTACCCATAATGCATAGCAAAGCAGCTTCCTAATTCTCGTGAGTTTTTCATGGATAAGAGAAGTTGTGCGACACATTACTCTATCAGCTGATTATCCATGATTTGAAAATGTGCCTTGAATAAAGCAAGTGCACAGCTGACTCTCGTTGTGATCACGAGACAATACAGACACACATAGACACGGAGACATAAGGACAGGGGGACCCACATACTCGGAGACTGAAAGACAGACAAACAAAGCGTCGCACACAAAACGACGACAAAAACAAAGATGGGGAGGCACAAAGAGACGGCAGACCTACTCTGAGACACGAACATGCACAGAAACGGGGAGACGGAGACAAACACGGAGACGTGCACATAAAGACAGACGGAGAAACTGAGAGGGACAAGTAACACGTACAGTACACGAGTTGAGAGAGATTAATGTACTGTGTGTCTGTCTCCACGTCTGTCTGTGTCATTATAAGTACGTCTCTGTACACGCCATCTCTGCTCGCCCGGAGATTACAGAAACTTATCTTTAAAGTGCTGCTGATAAGAGGAGTCGTGAGGCAAATTTATCCCATTATCCACAGGGTTGTCCGCAATATTTAGCAAGTGGGTAAGATTACTGTCATTCCAGACAACCCTGCAGATAATAGGATCTGCGATATTGGTTCCCATATTGCCATGTACAAAAGTTCTCCTTTATGTTCAGTAATATATAATTACATTGAAAGCAACAGGTTCGGTTGTAGATTGTATTAAAACAAGTGTAACCTAAAGCATTTGTATATTTTAACTTAATATGGAAGACATTTTATCTGGAGTAAAGAAAATGCCTTGACAATGAGTGAGCACGTCTTTACTGTTGCGTGTTGTTTTTTGTTTTTGAAGGCGGGCAAGACCACAGAGGCGGACAAAATACCGGGCGAGAGCACGGCTCAGAGCTTCAGCGTTTCGGATAACGTGAGCCGGCTCGTAGACAGGATGAGCCTGTGTCTGCTCACAGACGATCTCTCCGGGGTGGCCGAGGGCGGCGTCAAGACATCGTCGCGCCCTTCGTCCCGCGGCGGCGCCGCCACCTCCTCGGAGGAGTGCGACTGCGCGTCAACTGAGCGGCGACTCGGTGGCGGCAGTGGAGGTGGCGGGGGACCGCGGACCCCTGGAGGCCGCCGGCGCCGAAGGGGGCGAGGCGACGGACGATCTGTGGGCAGCGCTGGAGCGCATCGGCCTGCTGGGCACGTTCCTCCGCCACGAGTTGGAGAAGTCGCAGCTGCGAGAGCTGCTGCTCGTGCAGGAAGTGCAGAAGCTCAGGGGCTTCGGGAGCGGGAGCGGGAGCGGGAGCGTCGGCGAGAGCGACGAAGCCGCGGACGATGCCGAGGACGAGGGCCGCCCGGTGAGGCCGCGGCGGAGCCTCGGGGACAAGAAGCTGCTGAGGATCTCGGAGCTGGAAGAGACGGTGGACAGGCTTAAGAAATCGGTGATGTCACTGGAAGGGGCGAACGTGAAGGTGCAGCTCCAGCGCGGTGACGGGGGGCAGCAGCATTCCACGTCTGAGAATCATGCGGACGAACTCCGATTGGGCCGTGTGTTTGAAGGGCGAGGGTTGCGGCCGCTGAGCATGAGCAAGAGGGGCGACGTTACACAGGAGAGGGCCGACGACAGCGGCATTGTTGCAGGCGACACGCTCGTGACGAGCCTTGTGGAGCAGGTCAAGGAATTGAGGAGGGAGAGGGAGGAGTTGCTGTACATGGTGAAGAAGCGCGTCGACGAGGTGGAAAGGACGAAGGAAGACGAGCTGAGCCTGATGAGGTGCGAGCTTTTGCGGAACAAAAGCGACGTGGAACGGCTCGAGGACTCCCGCAATTACCTCGCGCAAAAGTTGACTTCACTGGACACGGAGAATAAGGCTCTGGGCCACGTGGTGGTGGAGAAGGACCAGATCCTGCAAGCCATGCAGGGCGAGCACGCGGAGTTGCTGAGGAAGACTCTGAGACTGGAGCAGGACTTGCGGAGCGTCAGGGTCCATTTAGCGAAGACGGAAAAGCTGAACAGGGCCTACCTCGAGGAGCTCAAGGCATTGCTTCACAGGTTTGAGGACCTTCGTGCGCACGCCAAGGCGCTGGAGAGCGAGAGGAGGCAGAACATGCAGGACCGCCAGACCTTTTTGGACCTCCTTGAGGGCCTGAGGAGCGAGACACGGCGCCTGGAGATGAGCTTCAGCGTGAAGAAGGCCGAGAAGGAGCTGGCGCAGCAGGAGGTGGATCTGTTGAAGAAGGACGTGAAGATTCTGACCGAAGAGAGGGCACGGTCGTTTGAGGATAAGCGCAAACTGGAGAGTTCGGCAATGCGGCTGAGGGAGGAGCTGAAGGGCGTGCGAATTCGGCTTCAGCGAGGCGAGGCGGGCAGGAGCACGCCTCCGAGTGAAATGCAAGTGGCCGAGGAGAACGTCCGATTGGAAAGCGAAAAGCAGTTCATGGAAGAGCTGGTGTCCAAGCAGAGAAGAGAGCTGGAAAGCTTGCAGGCTGACCTCGAGCGTTCAAAAGCCATCCGGCAAATCTCGGACGACAGCTACGCGAGCGACTGGAAGGAGGAGATGCACGACTTGGCGAGGGACAAGAGCAGGTTGGAGACGATCGTCGCGCAGCAGCGCGCCGAGCTCGAGGCCTTGAAACCGTCGTCACGGCTGTCAAATCCGAACGGGAGCGGTGACGCAGAGGCGGAGTGGAGGAGCGAGAGAGCGGCGCTCGTCGAAAGGAACCGGGCCCTGGAGGCGGCGCTGAGGGTCCACGAGTCGCGGCGGGGGGCGGCCCTGGAGGACCCGGACGAGAGCGAGGATGGCTCGTCTCGCTCCCGCGCGGACCGGCTCTCGTCGGCAGGCTCCGGAGTGCAGCGCCTGCGCGATAGCGAGCGGGCGCACGCGGCCCTGGAGGCCGGAGTGCGGCGCTGGGCCGAGGAGCGGGGGCTTCTCACCGAGTGCCTGCACACGGTTGAGAAAGAGCGCGACCTTCTGCAGCTCGAGATGAAGACACTGCACAGGTAGGGGAGTAAATGCGAGTCGTTGTTACTATGTGTCTGTTGTAAGATGTGTGCACATTAGAGTCCAGGCATTTATTCGTGAGAGGGCTGTGGTGTTTGAGACAGCGGCTTGTGCCTGCTGTCGCGCTGCAACATGACTTGCCCAACTAATGTTTCTGATGTTTTATTATTGTTTTTTTTTACGTGGTTACTATGTGTATGGTCTTGAGACACTTGTATTTTAATTCTTTGTGAATTCAATAATGACTTGATAGTCTTAAAATATGGCACCTTAATTGTTCACATCACTAACAATTTTCAAACTTCTGGCATAAAATGTATCCCCAATTGCTCGTCTTGGTTCTTTCGGTAAAGTCACGTAGAAGGGAAGTAATAAAATAATAAAAATAAAACATAATAAAATAATTCTCACGACGTTTCGGCTACAACGCAAGCAGCCGTCCTCAGGTGAAACCAGGTCTGTCGAGGCGACAGCGTCTGAATGAAATTGCTGTCGGTGTCATGCTCAAAGTGCAGTGCGCGTTACCCTGCGTCTGCAATCTAGCATCGTGAAATAGAGAGGTTATCCACACTTATCCCTGCTTGAGACAGCACCTCCCCCACACCTTCCTCCCACCTCCACAGCAGCTGATTACGTACACCACCACCACCACCACACGTGGTTCAAAACACAACCGCCGCTGACGCGCGTCGCCTTGGCTCCGCTCTGTTCCCCAGGGACTACCTCAGCCTGAGCGAGCGCGTGGGCCAGCGCTTGGCCGAGCTGAGCCGGCGCCCGGACCCGCCGTCGCTGCCGCTGTCCGTCGCCGAGCTCCTCTCGGACGTGGAGTACGCGGCGCGCGTCGGTTCGCACGGCCTGGGCAGCGGCGCGCGCGCCACGGCCAGCGAGGACGACAGCGGTACGCGCGTGATGCACGCGGGCCTCGTCTCCGTCGCCTTTCTCACCCCTTTTCCACTGCACTGACACACCCGAGCCGGGCCAGCGCAAGGCCTTCCCCTTGCGGGTGCTTTTCTACTGGCTAGTTGACGTAACCAGAACCAAACTCTGATACGCTGGCCTCGCAAGACATCCGATTCTTGCTCGGCCAAGCAAGGGCAGGGGCCAGTGATAATTATGCATTTAGTCCGTGTGATGTCATTCCGTACACGCGGAGGACGCAGTGCCACCGTGCCTTCTGCTTGCATCTCGAGTCGTTCACTGCGCGTGACGTCAGTGACACGGCTCGCCTTCTGCAGTGGAAAAACACCCAAGTGGCTCGTGTTAGTATGGTCGCTTTGCATGCAAAGGTTCCCTTTTATCACTTTATGGTTGATGGTTCTGGCGTAAATCTTGGCTGTTTTGTCCTTTTTCTTCTCTCTGAAGTGTTGGCTGGTCCTCTGGTTCCTGCTTGAGCCATTCCGGACGCCTTCCCTTCTCTCTACTGCTTGCTCTGCTTTCTTCTGCCTCCCACCTTACTCTGCTCCTTAAAGCCTCCGCTGCGTCTTTTCGGCCACCTTCTTGCAGGTATCGGGCGTGGCACGACAAAGGATAATTCGATTGTCTCAAATATTGTCCCACTTTACAACAAACTGAACATTAAGTATCTATTTTTTATAATTGTATTATTAAATCACCTTTGCCTTTTATCTACTGCGCCCTCACTTTCGCCAGAGCGAAGCCACTTGGAGGAGCAGTGTGCTCGGCTGAGACGTTTGGCCGACGCGACTCATCGCTGCCACAGCTCGTCCAGCGAACTGGGCGCGTCGGACGACGGGCACGCGTCCATCCGCAGCGCTCCCGTCGCCCGCTTGCGCTCTGGCTCCCCGTCCCGCCCGCTTTCTGCGCCGTCATCGTGGCAGGCTTCCCGCCCCGACGTCGGTCCGCTCTCCGCTCGGCGCTCTCCGTCCGCCAACAAGTCCTCCGTCCCCGGGCTCGGCTTCCGCGTCCGACCCGTTGTCCGAGCAGCTGCCTTACCCGGTGTCCGGCTCCCTGGCCACTCCGTCGGCCTGCCTGCGCCACGACCGTCTGTCCCACTCCCCGCCGCCGCCGCCATCGGGAGAGAGGCCAGCGCCGCAAGTGAGCGGCTCGCGCAAGCGGTGGCGGAAGAGGGAGGAGAGTGGCACGCGGCCGCCCCGGGACGACGACTGGCTGTCGCTGGTGACCTCGGTGGAGCGAGCGCCCTCTGGCCTCTCGGATGACGAGCAGCAGGGAGACGCTCGGGGGAATGCGACGACGTACGGGCAGCCCGGCTCGCTTGCTCTTCAGTAAGTGCTCCCGCTTGTCTTTTTGTCGTCGTGATGCTTTACTTCGTTGTCGGTGTGCATTGTTGTAAAATTAACTCTGGTGCAGGGAAGTGCTGAACAGCTGCGGCGAGCGATTGGCTGAAGATAAGGATGTGGATCCGCACAACTCAGGGCAGCCCAACAGCATCATGGTATCTTAACGCTTGCATATGTACACACACACACAAACCCACAGAGACACACATGCATGCACATACGATCATATAATTATGCACGTACACCTACCCCCGAACGCAAATGTACTAAAATTATTATGTAATTGGAAGAAACTACGTGGCATCTTTAGTGTTAATTGGCTCACACTGCACGCAAACATGCCTCCACTCAGTAGAGAATGTTGAGCAATCGCACGTCACATCACGGGGCATATGGGGACAGGAGAGCAACGTCGCTGTGAGCTTACCCGTGCCCTAACCGTCGCCCCCGCTCTGCAGGTAGAAGGAGAAGATATGCCGGGTAGGCGTTCGTTCCTGCGCTACGTGCAGCAGCAAGGCAAGTCGTGACACGCTCGCGTCGCACGATTACAGAAACATGCTGCATGCTGAGGGCGCATCCAAGTAAAATAAAAAATAGTTTCGTTTTAGTTTATTTAGAGTGATTTGCTTACCTTTCCTATACTTTGCACTCCGATTGTTTTTTTATCGTTTTTGTTGTAACTTTCTGACCCGCCCCTATTGGACATTGCGAAAAAGACCTTTATAGCTCATTGGATTCCTCCAGGATAAATATAGATTCAAATTCTGAAAAAATATTTTAAGTGCTCCACGCATCGCACGTTTGTGAAATAGTGGGAGGGTGTGCTGGTGAGTGGGGAGCGGCAGTGCAGCAGTTGGCACGCTTTGCGACAGACCCAACGACCCGAGTTCGATTCCCGCTCACGGCCAACACCAGTGACGATTTTCTGAATCGGTCCTGGGCCTCCCCGAGGTCGACTCGGCCTCAAATGAGTACCTAGTACAGTGTGTAAACATCAACACTGGGGAGACAAAGGCGACCGGGCGAGGTGCTGGCCACCCACCCCCTCGCGTGCCGTGTCAGCACTGTATAGGCGCTGCTCGCTAACAGCGTGTGTGTGTGTGTGCGCAGGCTCGCCGCCGACCCATCTGACGCCCGAGGAAGAGGGCTACGCCGACCACATTGTGCACAAGTACCTGTCGACGAGCGGGGGCCCGGCAGCTCCCGCGCCCCGCGTGTCCTGCTGAAGCCGGTGCGGCAGAGGCAGCGGCGGTTGGCAAGCCTACGCGCTACCGGCGAGGATGTGGCGCGGTATCGGGCAGAGCGGCACACACGCGCAGAGCCCCGCAGCTGGACACAGGGAGTAGGGAATATTGCGTATTATTGTATTACAGATGTTATGTACACACGAGCAGAGGCGAGTGCCTCTCAAAGGGCGTTTGCACTCATTGTGCCGGACTCGTTAACCCTCCCACCAGATCTTTTATTCGATCAGACTGGGTATTTTTTTAAATTGTGTTATATTTTGTAGCTTGCATTCACCATGGCCCAAGTAAAATGTTCAAGGTTTTGGTTCTCCATACTGAATTATCCCTATTGACCAGCGTACAGATAATTTGTCATGTATATAATGTGAAACGCAGCAGAGTACGTTGACGGGTATTCACCAGCTATAAATGACGCAGTCTCATTCAAAACACAACGGCTAAATGCGATTCAACACCAGCACCACTAGCTATGGACACACAGTTGGATATGTTTTCTATGGTTGGCTATATTTTCTTGCATGTAGTGTAGACCGATGGCTTTACTTAAAATGTTTGTGTCCTGCTGGTCAGGGATACACCCTCGGTAATAGTAGCCGGTGGGAAGACGTGTGCTCACATTGGCTCAATGCTGCATAGAGGAATTGTTTGCGTGATCAATTTGGCTTTTTGCATCGAGGTGCGAGCCGAGTTGTCATGAAATGTAATAAATGGGCTTTCATGTGGCAGCACTTATACACTTGGTGAGTTTACAGATATGATGTGTCTGCTGCTCCTGTGATGTCAAGGGGTGGTGCGCAAGAGATGAGCCAGTGCCACCCGTCTCCTGGCCGCCCACCTCGCTTGCCAGAGCGAGCTTTGTTCACCCGTACGATGATTAGGCGCACCTATTTTACTTACCGGCAAGCAAGTTTGCTTAAATGTGAGGGAATAGAGTTTACACTGTGGAGTAGAACTGCATTTTCGTTCAAGGACTGATTTCAGCTGGGTGCCTCGGAGTCAGCAGTGGACATGAATGGGATCTCGTTGTGGCATCCTCTGTGTATGATAAGGGCCAACTGCATGCCATGACTGAAATGTGAAGAATGACCGTTGTGGTAGGAGAACGATGCTGTATTTGTGTGTGTGTGTGTAGCCGCGTGGACGGTGAAGTTAATGATTGTTGCACACAGTTATCATTAAATGCCTTGGACAAATTGACCCAGAATTGAGGTCATTGTAGCTATAAAACCTAAAAGCCGTGTCAAGCTAATTACATGGTCAATTATATTTTGTGGAAACGGGCAACATCGACATTCTTGTTGCTGTATCTCAGCGATAAAAGATAGCAACAGCGGACTTTCATTTGTGTAGGTTTGGTATTTGACGCTTGTTTTGACACTTTAATTAATAAGAGTCAGTAAGGTGTCTTGAGCTACAGTTTGACACCGTCATTGAGTAGACGTGTAACACGGACACTCAATTAGCGGAGGAGTGTACATCACCCAATCTTTTTTTAACACAAATCCATCCAAGCCATCAACAGTCATCGTGTGTCAACGTTACCTCATTGCGATTTCATACCAAAACTTGAACATTCATATTTTCCGTTAACAATGTACATTCCATTTTAATATTTAAAACAACCATTCCTAGTGTGTAATGTAGTAAATGTTTCTGGCGTACAATACATTTTGTCTGCTCTGTTTGTGGTGGCTGTTTTAATTTAGAACTTACCATTCGTGTGTTTGTCTACCGAATATTGACATCATCGCTTGCATTGGGATCTGTGGACGATAACAGTTAAACGCTTGGATGCATAATAGGGAAATTCACGTTTTGCTTCCGAGTAAAGAGTTTGGAGTTGGGAATGATTTGGCAAGAAGACATCTGTGGCTGCCAAGGCTTGTTGTACCAGTACTTGATTCAGATACACACGTGCTCTTCTCACCGGGAGGTTTTGACGTTTTGAAATCGTGCAACTTTCCACAAGTACTTCTTTTTTTAACGATTAACATTTTTTTATTTGTACCCATATTGCACTTCAGCCGAGATCTTTTTGATGGTGGCTGTATAATGTACTTGTATAGCGCACTCATTTTCCCGCGTTAGGCATTGTGTAAAATATCCCCAAACTTCTACCAGCACGGCATGTGTGTTTTGTTTACACCGAGTGAGGTATGAATACTGTAGATTTACTTTGTTTGGTCTTCATGGCTTTGCTGTACAGCTACAAATCCGTTTTCGGGTTGTTACCGAGTTTTGTTTGGCACGATGTCAAATGTTTCGCTGAAGTGCTGAACTGAAAAGGTCCCAGTATGTGGAACAAAACGTTGGACACGAATGCGGAACAACACGCAGTAAAACCCGAACTCGGGTTGGAAGGCTGTACTGCCGATTTATTTTCATCGTGTGCGATTTAATGCACCATAATTGAGTTGCTTTCTTATTTACAAATGGGTAAAAAGGGTATTTTGGCTAACAGACAAAACAAGTGTTTGGAATGTAATCGTACCATATAATTTTTAAGCGTAGATTTATCGAGGTATATTCAGGCTCCAACCACATTTCTCTTGTTGGGGAAGCAATTGTCTCTGACCCATATTTTTTTGGAATGGTAACTCCTTAATAAAAGTTTTATTGCTCAAACATTAACCTTGCCGTTCAGATTCACTATTCCGATTGAAAGTATAACAAGCCAGCGTTTTTAAATGTTAAGTTTGGCATACTTCTTCTGGGCTCATAATCATGCATACTTAAATAATGACATAAAAAAATATTCTGAATGCATCCTCAACTGTTTATATGAGAATAAGCTATCCCACAAGGAAGGCAATATGGTATGTAGTTTCAGATAAAAAGGCAATTTAATTTCCCGAGTGTCTTTTGGAGCTGTTCAAATTTGGAATCATTATTCATATACACTTTAACATTCCATTTGATCTCAGAGTTAAGTACGTTTTTAATAACATTTATGTTAAACCACTTAAATAATTATTCTGCTCGGTGTGACATTGGTAGTATATTTTTGCACAATTGCATGAAGATTCATGGTAGAACTTTACTGTGGATTCAACGTGTCTAACGTTGGATATAATGCATCTAGGGATTTTGTAAAATGATTAATACAGGAATCTCAATAGACGTTTAGTATTGTCTCCAACAAGCACAGTAATGGAACTGAATGGGTTATGCCATTCCAGGGAAGTTTTTTTTATTAAAGCAACTTTAGATGGCATGTAACTTCTACACGGTCTTAAGTTGCATGGCGGACACATTGTAAAGGAAATGAAAAGGTGTTGGAGAGTTTTTTGGAATTAAATTAACATTTATTTTAATGTATATTTTTTTAAATCAAAAATATTAATGGCAGAGCTGCATAAAACCTACCAGCAAGTCAGTTAAAAGGCTTAATATATTTTGTCATCTTCATGGCATTGCTGTTCGTTATAGCTGCGTTAGGCTTGACAATAACCTTGCAGCAACAGATGACAAATTGACTTTGCGAATTTGGTAAAAACGCTCAGAAATAATGATAAGTTAACCAGTGGCAAAATGTATCCTGTGAGTAGTTTAGACGCATTCACACGCACTAAATTGTGGTTTAATAGATAAGTAATTCTACATTCCATTCAACACATTAAATTCTCACATGAATGTTTTTGAGAATTTAAAAGCAACGGTTGGCGATTCGGAAGCGACGACATGGCGGTGACCGACCACGTGTAAGAATTATGAACGGTCTAGTTTTGAAAACTCAAAAGAGTTAGTGTGATAGTGAGTTCAATCTAGATTTTAAGTTGTGACTGCAGGGATCACGACTCTTTGGTTCTTTCGGTAAAGTCACGTAGGAACCTAGGAACCTACGTGACTTTACCGAAAGAACCAACGAGTCGTGATAGTGTTTACTCGTGAGATGAAAGAATGGACAAATGATAAGCTGAAATGTACTGCAATTAGTGCACAATGGACATGATGCTTGTACACTTTGTATTTATCCACTAATTTGTATGTTTTACTGCTTATTTCGTAATGCGCAGACTGGAGAAATGTCACATTCCAATCAAACGTTTTGTATTTACAGGAATAACATCATGAAGGGCGTATTTTATTACATTTAACAGGAACGAGTGTTGTCCAGGCAATACATGCGACTGGAAATTACTAAAATCTTAGCGTTGCTTTGTATGTATTTGATTACTACATTGCAATAACATGTATATATTTTCACTCTACATCACAAATAAAATGTCACATTACAGTATTTTTGGGTTTGCGTGGTTTTTTGTTGTGTACAAGTAAAATACTGGTTTTTTTTTCTTTATTGTGTTGATAAACTCTGGTTTGTCAGCATTTTTCTGCACCAAGGTGACAAACCGGTTGGCCCTAGACTTGAATTTGTAATGAGGAAGAGAGCTGGGGCAATGGCCAATGGGGAATTAATTTTAAATTTATTTTACCCCAGGGAGCTTCACCGAGTCTCCCGGTCTTTTCAGCAGACTTCAACAAAGCCCTGCTTGGGAGCTGATGGAAGAACACAGGAATGCCATAGAATCCCTAAGCGCGGGGAAATAAGGTCGCTTAGAAACGTCTCTTTAACAAAGCTCCGTATCCACCGCCTCTCTCGACTGCTCCCCATCACGAGCAACTTCGCTGACCTACAGGTGGGTGTGAACCACACGTGATCTCACCGTAGGTCGCTAACCCCAGGAGTAAATCACAGGTGTCTCGACACCACACCCATCATCTCATACCTGCATTAGGTGGGTGCTATGAACATGAACCAGTAACCATGGAGTGCTGTACTGTACACGGAGTAATTAGTTGGGTTTTATCATCAGAAATCGCACAAAGGCTCAAGGGGGCCCAGATTATGGCACCCGTGGGATTCCTTGGGTGTGCTGAAAGCATTCGGGCCACAGCCTTTCCGTACCCAAGCAACGCCAAAACGTCACAAGCACACGTGGCTATAACGATTTTTCTGCACTGGTTGATGCACACATTGTGCACCATTGTGCTTATTAATAGGTGCACATCACCGAATACGTGTGTGTGTGTATATATTAATACCTGTATGTACGTACTTGTGCAAATGTTAGTTTAATACGTAGACTTTCGCGACCAATATCCATAATACAGGTTTTTTTGGGTTAGATCGCATAAGTTTACGTGGGGAAAAAAAAACCTGTATTATGGATGTGCATATGTTGGACATAATATGTATGCATATATTTTGAGCTGCTTTCGCACCGTACGTAGCCAACCGTGCTGATCGGAGGTGTGTGGAAAGGACAACGAATTGTATGCTGTGTACATGCTATATACATTGTATAATGTGTTCATAGCTCCGTGTTTGCAAAATCAATTTGCCACTCGATATCCGGCAAGTTGGCTCGACGGAAGAGCGAACGTCTCGCAGTCTGGAAGGTTGCGAGTTCAAGTCCTGTTTGGAAGGCTAACTCAGCCCATCATCCTTATTGGGGTCGATAAAACGTGTACCACTAAGAGCCGTGGATGTGTCAATGGTGACGCCACTGTGCTGTATACCTCTGCATGTGTATTAACTAATTACAGGCAAGCTTAACCAGTCTCACTGAACCCTAAGAGCATGATATGTATCACTTAAGAGCCAACGGAGTCACCCGAATGCGATTTAATATCAATTCTCACTCAGCCCACAATGTCACCTGTGTGTGTGTTTATTCAGCCTGGCCCACTGAATCCCATCAGGGCCCTGTAGGTGTCTCCGTGTCACCCACAAGGTCACCCGTGTGTGTGTTTATTCAGCCTTGCCCACAGAATCCCATCAGGGCCCTGTAGGTGTCTCCGTGTCACCCACCATGTCACCTGTGTGTGTGTTTATTCATCCTGGCCCACTGAATCCCATCAGGGCCCTGTAGGTGTCTACGTGTTACCCACAATGTCACTTGTGTGTGTGTTTATTCAGCCTGGCCCACTGAATCCCGTCAGGGCCCTGTAGGTGTCTCCGTGTCACCCACAATGTCACCTGTGTGTGTGTTTATTCAGCCAGGCCCACTGAATTCCATTAGGGCCCTGTAGGTGTCTCCGTGTCACCCACAATGTCACCTGTGTGTGTGTTTATTCAGCCTGGTCCATTGAATCCCATCAGGGCCCTGTAGGTGTCTCCGTGTCACCCACGATGTCACCTGTGTGTGTGTTTATTCATCCTGGCCCACTGAATCCCATCAGGACCCTGTAGGTGTCTACGTGTCACCCACAATGTCACCTGTGTGTGTGTTTATTCAGCCAGGCCCACTGAAATTCATTAGGGCCCTGTAGGTGTCTCCGTGTCACCCACAATGTCACCTGTGTGTGTGTTTATTCAGCCTGGCCCACTGAATCCCATCAGGGCCCTGTAGGTGTCTCCATGTCACCCACCATGTCACCTGTGTGTGTGTTTATTCATCCTGGCCCACTGAATCCCATCAGGGCCCTGTAGGTGTCTCCGTGTCACCCACGATGTCACCTGTGTGTGTGTTTATTCAGCCTGGCCCACTGAATCCCGTCAGGGCCCTGTAGGTGTCTCCGTGTCACCCACGATGTCACCTGTGTGTGTGTTTATTCAGCCTGGCCCACTGAATCCCGTCAGGGCCCTGTAGGTGTCTCCATGTCACCCACCATGTCACCCGTGTGTGTGTTTATTCAGCCTGGCCCACTGAATCCCATCAGGGCCCTGTAGGTGTCTCCGTGTCACCCACAATGTCACCTGTGTGTGTGTTTATTCAGCCTGGCCCACTGAATCCCGTCAGGGCCCTGTAGGTGTCTCCGTGTCACCCACGATGTCACCTGTGTGTGTGTTTATGTAGCCTGGCCCACTGAATCCCATCAGGGCCCTGTAGGTGTCCCCGTGTCACCCACGATGTCACCTGTGTGTGTGTTTATTCAGCCTGGCCCACTGAATCCAATCAGGACCCTGTAGGTGTCTCCATGTCACCCACCATGTCACATGTATGTGTTTATTCAGCCTGGCCCACTGAATCCCATCAGGGCCCTGTAGGTGTATCCATGTCACCCACCATGTCACCTGTGTGTGTTTATTCAGCCTGGCCCACTGAATCCCATCAGGGCCCTGTAGGTGTCTCTGTGTCACCCACAATGTCACCTGTGTGTGTGTTTATTTAGCCTGGCCCACTGAATCCCATCAGGGCCCTGTAGGTGTCTCCGTGTCACCCAGAATGTCACCTGTGTGTGTGTTTATTCAGCCTGGCCCACTGAATCCCATCAGGGCCCTGTAGGTGTCTCCGTGTCACCCAGAATGTCACCTGTGTGTGTGTTTATTCAGCCTGGCCCACTGAATCCCATCAGGGCCCTGTAGGTGTCTCCGTGTCACCCACGATGTCACCTGTGTGTGTGTTTATTCAGCCTGGCCCACTGAATCCCATCAGGGCCCTGTAGGTGTCTCCGTGTCACCCAGAATGTCACCTGTGTGTGTGTTTATTCAGCCTGGCCCACAGAATCCCATCAGGGCCCTGTAGGTGTCTCCGTGTCACCCAGAATGTCACCTGTGTGTGTGTTTATTCAGCCTGGCCCACTGAATCCCATCAGGGCCCTGTAGGTGTTTCCGTGTCACCCGTGACGTGGCGAGGTCGCGCCTCCCCCCACTTCGTGTTTGCCGAAGAGTCTTTTTTTTACGAGCGCACGAACAGCCGTAGCGGCAGCAGCATCAGCAGCAACAGCTGATAACGAACAAAGAGCAGCAGCAGCAGCAGGTACCACGTGTCTGTCGATAACTAACACTCGCCACATCGACGCCGGGTCGTGGGTTCGTCACTGCCGCAGCTCAACAAACACGTGCTCGTGTGTGTACTGTATGGTGAACATCTTTCGCACCCTAGGTTAGCCAAGCGTGCTAATCGGAGGTGCGTGTGTGTGTGTGTGGTCACGTGGCCTCGACTGTGCACCTAGCCTGGCACGGGCGCTATGATAACATTACTAGCAGTCGTGGTGGATGATTACCGTTGCTGCTTATGATATCGTTGCTGTTGGAACACGTGTTGATTAATTGGTTTATTAATCGGTTGCTCGCAAGCGGGTGCTTATGTAAGGCTGGTCTCGGGTGTGCACCTAGCCTGGCACTGGCGCGATGTAGACGCGAGTGCACTGGCCATCTTCAATCCTCTGCCGGACAAAGGCTTCCCCACTCCGTGAGCTGCGTGGAGCACGCATCACCCTGCCGCTTGTCATCGTGGGTTGGGCGAGTGAAGAGGTGGAACCACGAGAGAGGCTTGTGCCGGATGATACTCGCTGCAAAAGTAGCTGCAAATGCTACGGGTCATACTTCACCACGCTGTGTGTGTGTGTCAGAGTCATGGATGATGTGTCCATTATGCCCCAACGAGGCGTGGGACGAGGTGCATTCATATCCAGCAGTGGATTGACACGAGCCTGGAAAGTATTTTATTTTATAAAGTAATCTAAGTGTAGTACAAATTAGCGTTTGGTCATATGTACAATGACGGATATGGGGGGTATTCATCCAGCAGTGGATAGATGGTGAATATTTGATTGCTGTTTGCACTATTGTTGTGTGTGTGTGTGTAATTGTCTGTGCGAAATGTGTGTAAAGGACTGAACAGTATTCACAGTCGAATGGCATTTACAACTCTATATTATACACGAGTTGTATATATACTGCAATGTGCTTCGTGTATCGAAAAGTGGAATCTACTTACACATTGTTCAAAATATTCACCAAATATTTCATCATTTGTGTTTGAATGTGTGTACGTTGAACTTCTTTCGCACCGTACGTAGCCAACCGTGCTAATCGGAGGTGCAAGGGAAGGACAACAAACTAAGCAGTGGCTTTCTAATATCGGAAGGAAGCGCATTCCAGACGGCCACAGAAGCGCATCTGAAAGCGCGCGATGCAGTAACCACCTTTGTTTGCCTTTTACTCGGCAGTGGGGTTTGTTTTGTGTGTGTCCATGACTGATCTGAAATGAATGCAAACTTAAGCTCCTGTAGGTGCATGTTGGTCACCCCCTACAAGCGTTATCCAGGCTCATCTCTGCCACATTTTCAGAGATCAAATATCACTCACACTAAGTCGGTCCTTGACACGTACTGAATACATTTCGCACATCATTGATATTTTCTTGAATCTGATTTCCCCCCCCCACAATTGTATACCGATTCTACTCAAAGCATCGTGTCATTAGATAAGAAGCATCCGTTCGGATCTCACTTAGAGCAGTGCAGCATTTGCGACAGAAAATGACCTGCAGAAGTAGATATCAGAGAAGCACTTCCGAGGTCTCTTAAAGTGACCTCTGCTGTCCTCCAGCTGTACACACGAGGGCAACGTTTGTCGAATGGCAGTCAAACCGATATATTTTCATCCTCAGACCTGGAATTCATGCCAATTTCAGTGCAAAAACTAAACTTAATATGATGTTTGTTTTTAGCAGTCCTTGGTAAATGAGCTGAGACCATCCACTCGCTGCACTCGAGAACCCGGTTGAATAAGAGGCGGCTGAAGCCTGGATTCCAACCCATGATCGTAGTCGTGGCAGCTCGGCACTCTCACCTACGAGCCGCCCGGCCCTCCTCCCTTCCCCATCGCTGACACGGACTTGTCACCGCGTGCCAGCGCCCGCGTGCCAGCGCCGCGGTGGCGGGACGCCTCGGCCGCGAATGGCGGGCGGCGTGCCGTGGCGCCGGCTGTGCCACTGGGGGCCGTGGCTGGTGCTGTCGGGCCTGGTGCTGTGCGGCCTCGTGACGCTGTTCGCCACGCTGCTCTGGGCCTGGCCCGTGCATCGGAGCGCCGACGGTGGTGGCGGCGCCATCGTCCACCTGGCGTTCCTGCTGCTGTGGGTGCCCACGCTGCTCACGCCGTACCTGCACGCGGTGTTCGCCGGCGCTGGGTTCGTGTCCCTCGGATGGCGCCCCGTGAGTGAACTTGCACGCGCACCCGGACGGTCAGGGTGGCTTGCGAAAGCTTAAAAAAAAAACGTGCGCGCAAGTTCAGCCGCTCGGCTCGCTCGCTCACTCACTTCTGGCGTAACGGCTCTCTGCTACGAGGAGGCCCTCTAGATCTGCCCCCTCTTGGAGTGTTCTTTGGCTTTACTTCTTCCACGCTGGCCCGATGTTTGAGAAACTATTATTTTTTTAATCAAGGCCCACTGAGCTTATCTAGAGGTGTTTTTCAAAAGTGACCTGGCCATCACAAATGATAGCTTAACGAAGTGGGCTTATCACATGGAAATGTATTGCAGCCAAATACTCCAAATGCATGCTGATTATAAATGTGGAGGGGAAAAATCGGAGGGCCCAGAGAAAAATCCACGCGACCACGGGGAGAGAGAGACATGCAAACTCCAGATATACAGGTGTCCGGGTCGGGATCGAACCCACGACCTCATGAATACCAGGCAAGGTAGTTAACATCTCGCCACCGTGGCACCCCAAATAAGAGGTGTGAGTATCCACACTTGACCCCACCACACACGACCTGCCAGTCGACTGACTGCAGTGTGCCCGCTCACGCTGCCTGATTGACAGAGGCAGGGAGCGTTTAGAAACTCTTCCATTGTTTTTAACTGCCGTGCCGAGAGATTGACCCAACGACCTCTGTATTTGGTAAGAGGTTCGTAATAATGTACAGCCCTTCTGTCAATCCAGTCTGATGTAGGCCTGTCAATGCCGGTAAACTGTGAGTGTCCTTGCTTTCTTTTGAGTTGACGCTGAATGTGGGTGGAATGGGACGCTTGAATTGGATGTTAACCGAGTCTCTCCCTCTCTCTCTCCAACAGGAGCGATCCGAGGAGGCTCGCCTTCTGCCGTACTGTGAGAAATGCCAATCCTTCAAACCACTCCGGTCTCACCACTGCCGGCAATGTCAGAGGTGAGCATTCCAGCAGTGGCCCGGGTGTGTGTGGGTGTGTGTGGGTGTGTGTAGAAGTGGTGGAGTGAACTTCTTGGTTCTTTTGGTAAAGTCACGTAGAAGGGAAATAATAAAATAATACAAATATAAAACATTATAAAATAATTCTCACGACGTTTCGGCCACAACGCAAGCAGCCGTCCTCAGGTGAAGACCAGGTTTGTCTGGCCGAAACGTCGTGAGAATTATTTTATTATGTTTTATTTATATTATTTTATTATTTCCCTTCTACGTGACTTTACCGAAAGAACCAAGAAGATGAATAATCCCTGCAGTCACGAAAGCTTTAAATCGAAATTTAGTGGTGGAGTGGTTAGTGAGTTGCGCTACGAACACAGCAACCCGAGTTCAATTCCGGTCCTGCGCCTCCCCTAGGTCGACTCGGCCTCAAATGAGTCTCTGGTGCAGTGTGTAACATCGTTGCTAGGGAGACAAAGGCAGTCGGGCGTGGTGCTGGCCACCCCCCACCCCCTTGTGTGCCGTGCTGGCCTTCATAGATGCTCGCTAACAGCGCTTGCCCCAACAGTTTGTTAAGACTATATAGGGGATATTTGTTTTGTTTGTGTATATTTAAGTTTAGATTTAAATGATTTTAATCTCTGCTCACTTTTACAGAGAAAGTGAGCAGCTGCGCTGTCAACACCCCAGCCATGTGGACAGTTTGCGTGTAGTTTACGGTTAATTTCACACTGTCACCACCAGATGAGATCAATAGTAATCTGTCTTCTGGAAAGCAGACATTTAAGATTCTGTGGCATGAGAGGTGCCTGGGTGGTGCATGAGGTCAGAGCGCTGAGTTGGCACCGACAAAAAAAACCGCCGTCATATTCATTTTGGTTGTATGCTTAATTAGTATATATTCTTGTCCTGAGAATTAGAACAACTTTTGTGTGACTGCCTGCAACAACAAAAACGTTACTTTGTAGCATGGCGGCTGAGGAATGTGCTGCCGTTATAATGTGCATTGCAGTTACTTGAAGGGATCTCAAAAGTAGTTCTCAGATATCCGCTCCCACAGGCCCTTCCGTGTGAGTCTATTTTTCTTATCGTGGCATCATATCGATGGCACATTCACGATAAAAATTTGGGGAACGATCGGATTGATATTAAATAATAATCATGAGCGATAATTTACAAGAGGAGGTCCAATAAAACTGCGAGATAATTCTATTCGGAGCCGGGACCCCACTGCTCTCTCTGGCATTGGCTCCTCGGCTCCCTCGGTGTGCAACGTCACCTCCTGGGCGAGCAGCCTTACGGTGGACCACGTTCTCTCGTGCCCGCAGGTGCGTGCTGAAGATGGACCACCACTGCCCGTGGATCAACGCGTGCGTCGGGCTGCGTAACCGCGCCTCCTTCGTGGCCTTCCTGCTGCTCACGCCGACCGCCGGCCTCCACTCTCTGTGCCTTCTCGGCAGCACGCTCTACCAGGAGTTCCTGGCGCCGGTGAGCAAAAGCCACTGTGGGTTGTCGTCTATTTTAAGAGACCCCCGAGTGACACGAGGACGTTCGACCTTCAGAGAGTTCACTGCCCCCCCAGCAGTGGGCTACCTTACATCGTATCCAGACTGGCCACAGCAGGTGCAGTCACCTTCTCCATAATGTAGGGCAAAGGGAACAGTGAAGCACATCGTGGGTCGATGGGTCTCTATGTGAACTCATGTCCACTGTGAGTTTTATGGGTCTCTTTGTGAGCCTATGGGTCTCTGTGTGAGTTTGTGGGTCTCTTTGTGAACTCATGTCCACTGTGAGTCTAAGGGTCTCTTTGTAAGTATATGGGTCTCTGTGTGTCTATTGGTCTTTGTGTAACTCTATGGGTCTCTGTGTGAACTCATGTACACTGGGAGTTTTATGGGTCTCTTTGTGAGCCTATGGGTCTCTGTGTGAGTTTGTAGGTCTCTTTGTGAACTCATGTCCACTGTGAGTCTAAGGGTCTCTCTGTAAGTATATGGGTCTCTGTGTGTCTATCGGTATTTGTGTGACTCTATGGGTCTCTGTGTGAACTCGTGTACACTGGGTTTTTATGGGTCTCTGTGATTGTCAATAGATATCTGTGTGAGTCTCTGTGTCTCTGTGTGAGTCTGGGTCTCTCTGTGAACTCCTGTCTACTGTGAGTCTCTGGGTCTCTGAGTGAGTCTCTGGGTCTCTGGGTGAGTCTGTGGGTCTCTGTGTGAGTCTCTGGGTCTCTGTGTGAACCCGTGACTATTGTGAGACTCTGGGTCTCTGTGTGAGTCTCTGGGTCTCTGGGTGAGTCTGTGGGTCTCTGTGCGAGTCCCTGGGTCTCTGTGTGAACTCGTGTCTATTGTGAGACTCTGGGTCTCTGTGTGAGTCTCTGGGTCTCTGTGCGAGTCTCTGGGTCTCTGTGTGAACCCGCGTCCACTGCGAGGGATCTCCGAGGGCGCGTGCGGGATTCATGCTCGGCGTGCCAGGAAACCGGCAGCTGGGTTCACGACGTAGACGTTTATTGGTGGTTGTTACTCATCTCGTATCCGTTATGAAAGAGCACAAATGAGAAGCTTCACCTTCACACTGCCGGATGCCCAGTTACGCGCGAGGTTCCCATCCACACACCTGGGGGCTTTGTCAACAAGCCATCAAGCCCAGTGTATTAAGGGAGCCTCGGAGCTGTCCATACGCCCATCATTTTCTTTCCCAGAATATGCAAATATACTCAACGGACAAATTGGACAAAAAACATCCCAAGTAGGGACCCATCTGCTCGAGATGATCGAGGCTCATTCATGGATGTTTTAAGGACCTTCGTGTTTATAATGCTGTGGTATTTTTGTTGTTACGAGTAGAGTGCCACTGACCACTTCGGTGGTTCGCTGGCAGCTTTCCCAATAATTCTTCATCATGCTACTACAGAAGCCATTCATTCAGCGTTTCACTCGCAAAACCTCAGATCGGAACATACGAACATTGCCGATCAACTCCTCCTCGCCATACAAGAAGGAAGAAGAAGAGTTACCGGTCCCGCTCACGCATGGCACGCTTGTGCCGCCTTCCCCCCGATCCCTGTCCGCAAACTCCACCCCCAGGTTTTCTTGGTGCCTGCGGCGGGTGGCTCAAATTCGACGTTGGCCGTTGAGGCCGTGGCGCGTTACCCCTTCGGCGTGCCGGCCTTCCTCGCCACGCTCATCTCCTTCGTGGTGACGCTCACCGCCATCCCTTTCATGGTCCTCTTGGGGGTCAATCAGGTCGGTCGTCACGACGGCACGGTGGCGCTGACGTCGGGAGGGGCGAGCAGTGAAAATTTCTAGCGGGCCCGCGGATAACGCTAGATGTTTACTCCCTCGCCTGGTACACAGGAGGTCGTGGATTTTATCCTGATTTTGACTGTATATATGGAGTTTGCATGTTCTCCCTGTGGTCGATTAGCTTTTTCTCCAGGTCCTCCGGTTTTTCTCTCCACATTTAGAATCAATGTGTTTATTCGAGTATTTGGCTGCTATAAATTTCCACCCGATAAGCCACTTCGTTGAGCTGTCATTTGTGGCCAAACCGCTTCTGAAAAAGCTACATAGCTCAGTGGGCCTTACCTGGTAAAAGAAAAACAATTGTTTAGTTTAATATCAGTCCGATGAGGGCCTTCCCTCGTCATGCAGGTCATCGGGGGGGGGGGGGGGGGGGGAGTATTTGACCATACTTCATCACGCTAATCACTGCAGGTTGGTAAACGTGAGGAGCATACAAGTGCTGTACAATACAAAACATAACATTGTCTCGAGCGATCTCAATACCCATGTCCAAGGCACTTGCGGCTTGTTTGGAATCTTCTGCTGATTTTAAAAGTCGGTCCTCAAATTGTGGGAGTGGACTGATGATAATAACGATGATGATGACGATGACGATGGTGTTTTTTTATGTTTGATTCGCGCAGCTCAATGGACTGTTGAGAAACCGCACGTTTATCGAGGCCAAGATTGAAGCGAAGGTAACGTTAAATTGTAATCTACAGTACAACCGAGTGCAAACTGAAATTCGGTTTAATGACTATTTTCAGTCACGGTCTCATTGCGACAGAGGCTGTGGGTTCGCAGGTTGGCGTAAGGCCACGTGACCCTGGCTGAGAGTTACCCTGCATCTTATTGACGGCCTTTAACAGCAATGAGTGATCCGCCAGGCTTTGAGAACCGTCTCGCCAGTGTTGCATCACAACCCAAAGTGTCTCTCTAATGGGAGGAGGTTCAAAGGGTCCAAGTGCCATAACTCTCGTGGAGACGGTCCAGTGTGAAGGAAACCACGGCGTGGAGTCGTGCTTACTCCTGGGGACTCTGGCCCTCGAGTTAACCTTGTCGATCAAAGGGCTACTGCCCGAAACTTAGAGAAGCCTGAGCAATAATAGGTACGAGAGTATTTGCGAATGTGAAAAGTGTTTTGCCCTTCCGTACTGCTAATTTGATAACTCCGAGGACTAACGCCCCCCCCCCCCCCCGCGCACGCACGCTTAAATTTTTTAGTCGCTTTCTTCCCTTTAATCTTCTCTGTCTCCCGCCCCCCCCCCCCCCCCCCCCCCGTGGTGCCCAGGCGGCCGAGCGGTTCGCGGGCGGCCGCCGCGACCGACTTCTCCGCTTCCCCTTTGACCTCGGCTCCGCCTGGAGGAATCTCCAGCAGGAGCTGCCGCCCACGAGGTTGCGCGTGGACGGGCTGCGCTGGCCCACGGCAGCGGGCGCCGACCCCTACTGCGTCAACGTACGCGCGCACACACGCACGCACACACGCACACACGCACACGCACGCACACACACGCGCACACGCACACACACGCACACACACACGCACACACACGCGCACACACACACGCGCACGCACACACCCACACGCACGCACACATCCACACGCACGCACACACCCACGCACACACCCACGCACACACCCACACGCACACACCCACACGCACGCACAAAGACAAATATCCCCCGTATAATCTTAACAGACTGTAGGCGCACACACACGTGCGCTCACACACACACGCACACACCCACACACACGCACACACATGCACGCACACACACACACGCACACGCACCCACACACACACAAAGACAAATATCCCCCGTATAACCTTAACAGACTGTAGGCGCACACACACGTGCACTCACACACACACGCACACGCACCCACACACACACGCACGCACAAAGACAAATATCCCCCGTATAATCTTAACAGACTGTAGGCGCACACACACGTGCGCTCACACACACACGCACACACCCACACACACGCACACACGCACACACATGCACGCACACACACACACGCACACGCACCCACACACACACGCACAAAGACAAATATCCCCCGTATAACCTTAACAGACTGTAGGCGCACACACACGTGCGCTCACACACACACGCACACACCCACACACACGCACACACACGTGCACTCACACACACACGACACAAAGGTCTCCCCCACCCCGAGTATGCTTTATCAGCTGTTGGGGCAAGTGCTGTTAGCGAGCGCCCATGAAAGCCGGCATTGCGCACGAAGGGGGCAGTTGTGTGGACGGCGCCACAACCAGCAACCTTCGTCGACCCGGCAGTGACGTTTGCATACTCACCTCAGGATGAGCTGACCTAGGGGTGTCCTAGGACCAGTTCAGATCTCACTTGATGTTAGCCATGGCTGAGAGTCGAACTCAGGTGGCTGGTTTAGTAGGGCGGTGGGCTCACCGCTACGCCACCGTGGTAACCCTTGTCCCTCGCATAGTTCTGTCGGTAATAAAATGTTTACTGCTGTCGTCATAAGCAGTGTGTTAAAATTGTAAAAGACAAATATCTGAGAATTATCGTCGTTAAATTAAATAACGTTTAGGGCAACGGTCAGCCAACGTTTCATTGCCTTGACTGTCAATACCAAATGTGTGGGCATGGATGTCATCATTGCTTGGTCCAAAATACTATCGTCATTTCCAAGTAAAAAAAAACCCATGAGCCACGACCCGGATGGCAAACAAAAATCGCTCCCACTCATCGGACTGAATTTGAATCCGCGAGCCGGATCCAACGTGGAGTGTAACTTCTCTCCCACAGGAGGAGCACGCGGCTCAAAAGGAGGAGAGGACGTTGAGCTGCGTAAGTTCACACGAAGTGGACGTGAAAGTCACATTTCAAAAAATAATAGTTTAGATTTTGTGCGTTGGTGGTGGAACGTCAGGTTCGTTCAAAGCCCGTGGCTTCTATCTTTACGCCGTTTCTCTCCGTGTTGCCAGCTGCTTTGCGCACTCAGGCCTGCCAACAATTGGATTAGTGAAATGTTTGGAATCGCTCAACCAGAGTGTTTGGTGCTGCCACTGTCAGGGTTCGGCAACCTGCAGCTCCAGAGCCGCATGCGGCTCATTAAGGACCGCTTCGTGACGTTATGTATTAATGACCACCGTCTGGTATTCACATGCGTTGCGACACTTGAAATATTCTTTACCGAGTTTGAAAAAAATATGTCTCTTTGTTATTTTGGTTACCGACCCCCTGGTCTAAACAGTAGGCCAAGGATCTGTGTTTTTAAGGTGTTTTCAGTTCCTGTCCTCGCTCTCTAGCGCAGAGGCCTGGACACTGTCGTCTTTATTGAGGACGTAACTTAGTTCTTTGTTCGAGACTCTTGGTGGAATCTTAAGATATTGATCGAACGACTCGCAAAGTGACTGCTTTTAATAGCATACACATGAGCCTTGTGATCTTCATTGTGGGCATCATGGCCGCGAGGTGGCCACGAGACGCAATGCTGGGGGGGGGGGTGATCTTTGCCTTTGCGCCCCCCCCTCGGCACGCTTGACCTCGTTCGAGGGTCAGCGGCACTGAGGTGTGTGGGGTTACGTCGTCGCAGGTTCGGTACCGGGTGCTGGAGGGGTACACGGCCTCGGCGTGCCCCCTGGCCGAGGGTCCCGTCGTGTGCCTCGCCGCGCCCTTCACGGGGGAGCCACGCATTGCCGTCGCGCCGGGGGAAGCGGTCGACGTGAGCAAGACGATGCCGTGAGCACCCCGCAAAACAGCAGCAGCAACAACAACAACAGACGCGGGCAAAACGTTCGGTCGCCAATTTGTTTTAGTTTAATATGTAGAAGTTTCGTAGCCGACTGGGCTAATCGGAGGTGCGGAACATGTCTTGCGTTTGCGACGGTGTGACGGCAGAATTGGTTTACGTGACTTGGGCTATGTAATGATAATTATTGTTGTTGTTTATTTACGAGTGCCTCGTACCGCAAGGTTCAAAGCCACGTCACACAATTTAAGATAAAACCGAATATTTTGAACAAGTGTTGCAAAAAAACACTCGTGAAATGATGAGCACGCAAAGAGAAGGACAAATTATTTAAAAGACTTAAATAATAAGAATGCCAAAATAAAATCAGAAAACGAATTTATAGAAATAGGCCCGAAGCCTTGATTTAAAAGTAGCCACTGTGTGGGCAAAACCTCTTGACGCGATTAACTGCAGAGTTCCACGGTCACGGAGCCTGAAAACAGAGCCACCTC
Source organism: Lethenteron reissneri (assembly GCF_015708825.2). NCBI lineage: Eukaryota > Metazoa > Chordata > Hyperoartia > Petromyzontiformes > Petromyzontidae > Lethenteron > Lethenteron reissneri. The sequence goes on along the minus strand of NC_083825.1, from coordinate 7,932,590 downwards.
CTCCCCCCAACATTTGCTCAAACTAATTCTAAAGAGATAAGCATCTTGCCAGTTTTGGAGATGTGTAAATGCATGAACATTTTAAAGGCAGTATTTGTGTTTTTTGGGGGGGGAGTTTCAACATTGTTGACTATTGGTGGGTCTCATTCGTGTATCATCAATACGGTTAAGTCATTCGTTTTGCTTGTAATCTTATTTTTTGCGTTGTTGCTTTGTTTTAGACACTGGATGTATGGGGAAAAAATAAGTCACGCCGAAAATCAGGGAGGTAAGCTAAACGCAAGCACGCACTCAGTACAAATAACCCCATGCAGGAGGTTGGAGGGCTTCGATCTCTAACGCATGTTGTAGGTATGGCAAAAAGCCTCCTTGTGAGAAGTCGGGTCAGGTTATCATCACTGGACCGAGTGCGGTTACTGACGCAGCAGTCACACTTCCTCTGTCGCTGTCGATCCTCCGCCAGCTCCTCAATACCGATCCGGTTTATTCCGGTCGTCATTTCGTGTGGTTATATTGGCGGCAAGGTGGCGTCGCAGTTGGTTACACTTGCGCCTCGCAGACATAAGGGGGCCTGGGTTAGATTCCTAAACTCGGCCGTCTGGTCTGCAGTAAGCAACGCAAAAGTTACTGCACCAAACTGGGCCTGAACTTGTATATTACATTTTTTACCATTTCTCTTTTTCAATATAAGGAGTTCCGCTTCCCAACCTTTCCTCCCATCGCCCCCCCCCCCCACCAAGCCCTCCACTGCCACCCCATTGAGGAACAGGACAAATCTGTCTTTTTAATTAGCATGCGTGTGTGATGGTTAGCTTCCCTTGTTACCGCACTGCACTATGAGCTCGGCAACCTGAGTTTGGTTCCTGCTCACCACTGGATAACATCAGTGGTGATTATATGAACTGGTTCTGGGCCGCCTCCCGATCAACTCGGCCTTAAATTGAGTACCTGGTGTGATTAGTAAACCTCTGTTATGGATGATATTGGTTGCGAAAGCCTATGTGTTAAACGAAGTAAACATCAGCACTAGGGAATCAAATGCAGCCGGGCATGGTGCTGGCTTTCAGGATTGGACGCGATGGTGGCGAAATATTATCTCCCTCGCCTGGCATGCAGGAGATCGTGCGTTCAATCCTGACCCTGACGCCTGTATATTTGGAATTTGCATGTTCTGCCCGTGGTCGCGTGTATTTTTTCTCTGGGTCGTCCGGTTTTTCCCCACCACATTTAGAATCAACATGTGTTTTAGAGTATTTGGCTGCTATACATTTTCACACGATAAGCGACGTCGTTCAGCTATCATTTGTGGCCAGATCTCTCTTGAAAAAAAGAGTTCTATATAGCTCAGTGTGGCTTTGCCTGGTAACATAAAATACATCGTTTGGTTTAAAAGTTTATTATAGTCAAATATTTGGCAAATAAAAAAAATCAGTTGTGATTTACCCAATCGAATGAAACCACATAGAAACATCACCCCCTACTTTGAAACGACTGCAATTTTTTTAATATCCCTGAATATATAAAATTTTTTATAAAAGTTTAATGTGCATTCCTGGCCTTCATATAGGTGCTCTCACCATGTTGAAGGTTACAGGGGGGCGGGGTGGGAATCTTGCTCTCTGCTGTGCGCGTGCGCAGGGCTGGCGCCCCAGCGCGGCTGGTTTCCCGAGCGATGCGTGGACCTGCTCGCCGCGGTGCACTCGGCAAATTGCAGCGAAGGCGCGGAAACGGAGCACCTCGGTTGGGCCGGCGGGGACGCGTCGGGCTCGGGCCTCGTTGGCTTCGGCCACTCCTTCCAGGCGGCCAATCACGGCGCTCTGTGCCTCCCGCCGCTCTCAGAGCACCCACTGGGGTTCACCGCCGCTTTTGCGCATCGCAAAAAAATCATTTGACGATTTTGACCGCCTGCCACACGTATTGGATCCTGCCATGGTAACAGGTTTTAAAAAAAAAATGTATATATTAGTTTTTTTTACAATTGCAGAGCACTGGCCCAAAGGCCCATCAGGTCAAACGAACAGCAACAAATGGCACTATTAAAGACTGTAATGATAAGCTGACGTTTTTCTGAATTGAGCAAGGTCGTCGTGAGAACTTGGGGAAACAGATTATGGGAAAGAGGGAATTCGAGTCGAGCAGTGTGAGGGAACAAGCTGAAAAATAAGTGGCTGTGACCTGTCGTGTGGTGAGAGAAGTGTGGGTGAGGAGAGTCAGTCGGCACAACGGACTTGAGAGGTCGGCGGTTCGATTCGATCTACCGACGCAGCAGTTGAAACAATGGTGCGAGTTTCTTTGATTCCTCCAGTGCCTCCGTCCACCCGGCAGCGGAAACGGGTTCACCACGGTTAGTCGATGGCAGAGGTCGCAACCGGGTACCCGATACCCGTACCCTACCCGATACCCAGCTACCCGTACCCGGCCGGGTGCGGGTAGCCGTTTGCGACCCTGGTGCGGCCGGGTACGGGTACGGAATCAAAACCCGTTTGCGACCTCTGGTCGATGGGCAGGTCACGTGCCTCAGCACCTTCCTATACGCATACTCGCCGCTGTTCTGTTTAAGCCCCCTCTCTTTAAGTGACGTATCTACGGAATTGTGTCATAACAGTATTTTTTATACGTACATACAGTGTATTAATAAAATTGGTCTTCGTATATCGTGTGGGTTAAGTTATGAGCGTGCATTGTCATAAATGATACGGGTTGGATTTATATAGCATCTAAATACAAAGAGTGGTGTAGAGCGGATGAGAGGCAGTCATGGGCCCAGGAAAAAAAAGGGAAGTGTTGAGCCTGGACTTGCAGGGCAGGGAGTTGATGGCATTGACGGCTAAGGGAAGGGCACTCCAGACCCTGGAGACAGCAGAGGAGAATGAGCGACCTCCCACTGAGAAAACGCCGTTAAGTTTTTATTTGTTCGCTGTAGGACGATGGACGCTTTACCTAAGGCCTCGGTTCACAAATTTTGTTTCTCTTGTGTTTCCATAACAGAATTGTCTTCGTCTTTCTGTTGGCCCATTGGTTATACAATTGTCATCGTCATCACCTTCACTTGTGATTTATACCGCCTCTCATGCATTGCACAGAGGTGACAGGAAAGCCACACTGTCTGACCGAGTGGAATAAAAGTGCACCAGACGCAGATTTTAAACACAATCTTAAAAAATATAAACATTCATCAAAAACTGAAAATGTAAGGACAAATTTTTTTTCTAAAGTGTAACTTAACCGATTAGATTACAGGTCATACATTTTGTAAAAGAAATTGTAAATTGCAGCCTGTATTGTGATTACGGTAACGTGACACATGCGACGGCCTACATCCAAGGCTTCAGCAAGACCGAAGAATGTGGGCCCCCCTCTTCTCGTGCAACCAGCGCATGAGATCTACAGGAAGCGGTTTTCAAAGAGGGTTTTTCCACTGAAACATCCGAGCCGCGCCAGCGAGTGGCCCTCCCAATGTGGGTTTTTTGCACTGTTAGCCAATGCTTAGCCAGAACCAAACCACTGGCCTCGCATTTTAATCTGGCTTGGGGGAAGGGTGTGGTGGGGGGGGGGGTGGTGGGGTGGGCAAGCAGGGTCAGGGGCGGGGTTATTGACTAATTTATTTTGTCTTACGTCGGCAGCATGGCTCGGCTTTTGCAGTGGAAAAACAACCTGGTGCCAGGCTGGCTCGGCATGGCCCCGGCAAGGCTGGGTGCTTTAGAGTTATTGCTTTTCTCTCTGCGAGCTTGTGAAGCACGGTGTTTACGGCAGACTATTTTTACTGCACCGTATTTTGTAAACATTTATTTCCCCACCAAAGGTGATTGCCTCGTTTTTCTACCTACTTAATCATGTCCCAATGTCAAGCAAGATAGGTGCCCGAGTGTGAAGTGCCATTGCTACCATCACCACCATCGCCGCCAACGCAGCTGCCACTATCAACACCCATCACCGCCACCACCTCCGCCATCGCCGCCGCCAACGCCACCATCACCGCCGCCATCGCCACCATCACCGCCACCATCACCGCCACCATCACCGCCGCCAAAGCCACCATCACCGCTGCCACCACCATCGCCACCGCCTCCGCCATCGCCACCATCACCGCCGCCATCGCCACCATCACCGCCGCCAAAGCCACCATCACCGCCGCCATCGCCATCACCACCTCCACCATCGCCACCATCACCGCCGCCATCGCCACCATCACCGCCGCCAAAGCCACCATCGCCGCTGCCATCACCGCCTCCACCATCGCCACCGCCTCCACCATCGCCTCCACCATCTCCACCATCTCCACCATCGCCGCCATCTCCACCATCGCCGCCATCTCCGCCATCTCCACCATCTCCACCATCGCCGCCTTCCCTGTGGCACTGCAGCCCCAAGGCCTCGTCCTCGCCCGCGTCGAACTCGCAGAGGAGCCGCGCGATGGGGAAGTGCGCCTGCAGCGTCTTCACCACCACCAGCTTGGTGGAGCTCGCAAAGAAGGCGGCGTGCTGGCGCACGAAGGTCACCATGGAGTCCAGGTCGAAGTCGACGCCCACCACCTCCTCGTGCTCGAACTTGTCCTTCGCTCCTTCACGGCCGCCGCGTGGTGGAGAAAATCGGGAAAAATCGTTTTTTCGGTCACGACGTCCCGCGAAAATTATTGACTCCCACCACCGGATACCCTGCTGTGTGTGTGAGAGGTGTGCGTGTGAGGGAAGTGAGGTGAGTGTATGTGACAGGTGTGTGTGTGTGAGAGGTGAGGTGTGTGTGCGTGTCACAGGTGAGGTGTGTGAGAGGTGAGGTGTGTTTGCGTGTCACAGGTGAGGTGTGTGAGAGCTGTGTGTGTGTGAGTGAGAGGTGTGTGTGAGTGAGAGTTGTGCGCTCACCCGACGTGAATCCCGCCCGAACCTGGGCGAAGCTGAGCCGGTGCTGGCGCTGGATGCGCGAGTCGCTGAGGTCCACGAAGCCGCACACCCCCCACTCGTGGGTGTCGAACTTGAGATACACCGTGTGTAGGTTGATAGCGTGCAGCTCTTCGTCTGCACAAGTGGCACAAGAGGCACAAGTGGCAGCAGCAGCAGCATGAACATCGCAGCCCTGGCGTTTAGCGACTAAAGATCCAGATTTCCTCGCTCGCCCCGCGACCCCTTAATCTCCCCCTCGCAACCACCGCCGTTACCTTTCCTCTTCATATTCTCATCATTACGTGGCCCTTCTTGGTTCTTTCGCTAAAGTCACGTAGAAGGGAAATAATAAAATAATAAAAATAAAACATAAAATACAATTCTCACGACGTTTCGGCCACAACGCAAGCAGCTGTCCTCAGGTGAAGAACAGGTCTGTCTATTTTATTATTTCCCTTCTACGTGACTTTACCGAATGAACCAAGAAGATTAATCCCTGCAGTCACGAAAGCTTTAAATCGAAACATTACATGGCTATCACTCCCCGTCCATTCAATCCGTTCATCATTCACTGTCATCAATTTCGCTTTCGCTGAATTCGCCCATCACAGATTTGCGCATTGCTACCTGTCATCGAGTTTATTCAACTTATCTCCGCCACCACATCCACCAGCGTCGTTGTACCGTTGTTAATTCTTAGTAAAGCGCCTTGTTTAAGGCGCTATATATACATTTCGTTGAGATAAGATATCTGTGAAAAAACATTATTGTAGCTCGTTGGATTCCTCCAGGAAAAACAAAGATTCTGATTCTGATCACTCTTATCAGGTTTCTATGACCACCTGCATTGATGACCTAATTGCCAAATTATCTATTTTGATAAATATCAGAATTTTTCTTCTTAAAGTCACTAAGCGCAAACAGAAAAATCCAGGAAAAAACTGCAAAGTCTTCCAGAAAAAAAGCACCGTACACCAACGCTGTGTGAAAAAATCCCAGTGGGATGCAAGTAAAACAACAACAACAATCACAAGACAACTTAAATTAAAGCCATCAGTCTAACGCTGTACTACAACAAACAAACATGGCCAAACCAAAAAACTTTTCGAAATCACCAAAATAAAGCCATAAAAGCAATGTAACAGTGATCATAGGAACTGTGACCGAAATTTCACAATAAACGACAAACAACATGTACCACCAAACCCTGTAGCCATAGCTGGCTGCATGAGTCACTCCACAACAGCAGGAGCAGTCAAGCCAATATTCGAATTCTCAGAGATTGATTTTAGCTAGATTAAGTGCAACCAAATTTAATGCACTCACTCATACAAGAACAATGTGCATGCATAATGAACGTTGATTACCATATAAATAACCCAACCATTGTAATTTATATGCATTCCTTAATCCCCCCCCCCCCTCCCGCTTCGCACAAGAAGGGCTATCCCTTTGTTTAAGAACCGTAACAGGAGGATTTCTCCATAAATCTGGCTGCCACCTGATGAAGCTAGTTGTATTTACTGGCAAAACGTCGTACTCCGATTGTCAATGTTGTGGCTTGGCTCTCCAACACACCGGTGTGCTTTACTATAACGAATTGGCACGTTCTGTTCACGTGACAAACCTTACTAGTTGGCTGTGTCGGCAGATGGCGGGTTTAACGACACGTTTATATATTCACGCGATCTAACCCCAAAAAAACCTCTATTATGGCTTTTTGTTGTTGTGCAGGTGACCGGACAGACCATAAACCCACTCCACTTCAGAACGTCCGTGTGAAATGTCTCTCCGACATTTAACGACCACCACCGCCGTAACGCCGCGCCAGTTTGCGCGGTAGAAAAAGAGGTACAGGTGACGACGCCGCTGGTGTGTAGCGCCGATAGCGGCACAAGCCACGGAGGGGGTGGTGGGTGGGACCCCTCACTTGTCAGGACGATGTTGAGCTCCTCTTCCAGGCCCCGAGCAGCCGTCCGCAGCAGCCGCACCATGCGGATCTCCTTCTTCTTGCGACCCTTGACCTTCGTCTCCACGTCGTTCACCGACAGCGTCTCCACCGCCCCGCACGTCCACATGGACGGAGTCGCTATTCCTGCCGGCCGGGACACGTGGAATCGTGATTACAGCTCGTGGTGGCGAGGACTCTTAACGGTCCTTCATGGACGCTCAGGTCAATGCTTTTAGTACCCTGAGTTTTGTAGGGGATGGGTTCTTAAGTTCACGAGAACACGGTTTATGTAATTCAGGCAATCAGCCAGTCACGTTCAACCTTATTGACCAATTGCATGGCACAGAATTGTCACAATCGGTCCTGATCGATCTTCACCGATCGCACCTCTTCCCGTGCGATAGCTAACGAACGAACCACCCCTACGGCAATTCACTAAATTGTCAGCAGTCAAGGGATGTGATTTGAGAAACGAATCGATACATTTTCACCACATTTTTTTTAAATCGAATTTGTACAGCTTTTTTTTATTTAGAGCTTTCGTGACTGCAGGGATTCATATTCTTGGTTCTTTCGGTAAAGTCACTTAGAAGTGAAATAATAAAATAATACAAACATAAAACAATACAAATTCTCACGACGTTTCGACTGCAACACAAGCAATCATCATCAGGTGTGAAATCCACAGCAAGAAAATTTGAATTTTTTTATTGTTTTATGTTTATATTATTTTATTATTTCCCTTCTACGTGATTGTACATCTTTGTTTAGTTCGTTAGCCTAAGTGTAATGTGAGCATATCCACATGCGTATGTGATAATACAAAACTAAATATTTACAAAATCATTATTTGAGGGACACAACTGTACACTACCGAGGATCACGGCTGATGATGATGTACAGAGGCTATCTTGAAGGAGAACTTGGATCCAATTATAAAATAAAGAGATTATAGGTCAACTGATATGGTAAATTCCAGTGAAGCCTTCATGGGTGAATAATTGGCACCGTGGACGTTAGTCGACCTGGTGGGTTAAGGAGTTCAGGAATAAGTAAAAGAACAGGCACACAGATGATGCTGTTACTAAAGCCAGAGAATCCGAGCAGATATGGGCAGGATGTGTGACGTCAAAAACAACTGACGACAAAATTTTACTCCGGCGTGGAGGCTGAGAGAAAGCAAGAGAAGCTTGAAGATGGCGGAAGCGATGACATCACGGAGTTCGGAGGCCGTGATTGGACAAGAACAACCAAAGGAAGGAACTGGAGAAATTGAGAGCGGCTTTTGCCCAGCAAGTTCATTTATTAGGTATAGCCCTGTGAGCGATTCGGCTCTTGAATCGGGTGCAACCGCAACAAACAAAAAACATGAACAAAGAACATCTTAAAGTGAATATGTGACTAAGTGCAAACAGAAAATCCAAGAAAAGACAGCAAAATATTGCAGAAAAAAAACACCGTACACCAACGCTGTGTGCAAAAATACCAGTAGGGAGTTACAGCCTGTCAACAAAAATAGCAACGACAACGTCGACAGTAATACCAGTGCGGTTGGAGCGCCTGGTGAAGATGAATTTCTTCGTTCCTCCGCCCTCGTTTGTGAGAACGGCGATGTGCACGCCCAGTGACGTACTGAACACAGCCCATGGCACGCACACGCACGCACAAAAACATATCCCCCGTATAGCCTTTAGCAGACTGTTGGGGCAAGTGCTGTTAGCGAGCACCTATAAAGGCCGGAACGGTACACGAGGGGGTGGGTGGTCAGCACCACGGCCGACCGCCTTTGTCTCCCCCAGTGGCGATGTTTACACACCGCACCAGGTACTCATTTGAGTCGCCCTAAGGGCGGCCCAGGACCGGTTCAGATAATCATCACAGGTGTTGGCCGTGAGCGGGAAACGAACTGTTCAATTCCTGGTTGGGGGTTGACTCAGCCCATCATCCCTCCGGGGCCGATAAAATCAGCATCCCCTTTGCGGGTAAGTACGTTGAACTTCTTTCGCACCGTACGTAGACAACAGTGCTAATCGGAGGTTCGGGTGTTGTCCTATGGATAGACTCGCCCCCACCATAGGAATGGTGAACTTCCACCAATGCCTCAGGGCAGTAAAAACATGAGCACAGCCTCAAAGCTCAATTGAGCGAAAATCACTTTGACCTTGAATCACAAAAAGGGTCAACATCTAACGAGTCAAGGCCACGGGACGACCGCCGACAGCCGAGGTTTGCCTGCAGCATCTCCCCACGTTGCTCCAGAGAGGACAGCAAACGCTTTCTCTCTCACGTGCGCCCCCCCCCCACACCCCCCCCAGCGAGCAGACTCACCTGTAGAAGGGGTGCACCTGCATCTTGCACGACAGCTGCTTTAGCTTCTCCCTCTCCTCCAGGGTCATCCACATCTCCCGCATGACGCGGTGATGCACGTACATCGTTTCCTTGAGCCTAAACGCCCGGGGGAACACCGGCACAGCGGTGAGGAGAGGCATCATCATCACCGTCGTCGTCATCAGCCACGGTCAATCTACTGGACATCTGTGAAAAACAGCATCATGGTTCATCGTATTCCTTCAGTCTAAATAAAGATTCTGAATCCACTGCCGGATGAACGCCATCTGTACACGATGCCAGCGACGTTGTAATCCCCGTGGCGCCTTTCAACCCGAGGCGAGAGAAGGCATTCGGTGAAAATCAAACGCTCGCTTACGGCACTGTGCCACAGCAGTAGGTGATGCCACTATGCGATTGGTGGCATTGTCCTGCGCGGGAACGGTAGTGTAGGGGTTAGTGCGCTGCGCTACGAACCCGGCGACCCAGGTTTGATTCCAGCCCGCGGCCAGCACCAGTGACGAGTATCTCAACCAGTCCTGGGCCTCCCCTAGATCGACTCAGCCTCAAATATAAGTACCTGGTGCGATATATAAACATCGTCACTGCGGAGACAAAGGCGGCCGGGCGTGGTGCTGGCCACCCACTCCCTCGTTTGCCGTGCCGGCTTTCATAGGTGCTCGCTAACAGCACTTGCCGCAACAGTCTATTAAGGCTACACGGGGAATATTTGTCTTTGTCCCGAAAGGGGGAGCAGCACAACGTCCCACGCTGGCTGCAGCGAAGCGAGGCTGGCGCCAGAGGTCGCAAACGGGTTTTGATTCCTTACCCGTACCCGGCCGCACCAGGGTCGCAAACGGGTACCCGTACCCGTACTCTATCCGATACCCGGCTACCCGTACCCGGCCGGGTATCGGGTAGGGTACGGGTACAGGTACCCGATTGCGACCTCTGGGATGAAGCCATGTTGCAGGCGCGGGTGGGTTGATTCTAGGAACTTGAATTGTGAGAAGAGACAAGACGTTGGGAAATGAGTGACAAACGGTTACTCACCAGTGACTCACGGCCTACCCGTACCCGGCCGCACCAGGGTCGCAAACGGGTAGCCGGATATCGGGTAGGGTACGGGTATCGGGTAGGGTATGGGTATCGGGTAGGGTACGGGTATCGGGTAGGGTACGGGTATCGGGTAGGGTACGGGTATCGGGTAGGGTACGGGTATCAGGTAGGGTACGGATATCGGGTAGGGTACGGGTATCGGGTAGGGTACGGGTATCGGGTACCCGGTTGCGACCTCTGGCTGGCGCTCACCGGAGAGAGATGACGTGCGTCTCCATGGCGCCGCAGCGGTTGGTGGTGAGGCCCACCAGGGCGTACGTTTGGCCGTCGAAGATCTTGTTCTCCTTCACCATCTTCCCGTACTCCCGCCTCCTCTTCCTGCGCTCGCGCACGAGCCGCCCACCCAAAGCGGAAAGGTCGCCGAGCCGGCCTTCGTTTCAGCCGGGGTCAAGTCCGCGACGGCTACCCGGACCAAAAACCACGTCCGCGCCCTCGGCACTGCACATGTACTATACTTCTTGGCTATAACAGAGGCTAACAGCCACCTGTCTAATCGGCGAGCCAGGTGATATTTAGTGATACATCGAGCCCTGGTGACAGATATCAACGAACCGCCACTGTCATGTGACCCGCGCAATAAACCGCATAACTACCCAGGGCTGTCTGACATGGGACAGAAGCTTAGCTTTTCCTGTTTTTGAATGTATTCATTTGTAAAAAAGATCGAAGCTTTAGTAATGAGAATAAAACTACGTACACAATGAGGACTGCTAGGCGAGTGAGTGAGCAAGTGACCCGGTAGGCAAGTGAGTGAGCGAGTACCGATAGGCAGCTGCATCATATTCGAGGGTGGGGCCTTCCAGTTTCTTTTTGTCGACGACGCATGACAGGTAGCGCGGCCGGTAGCCGAGCGTCGGTCGGTGTCCATTCTCCCCTTCCACGACCTGCCAGGGCGACACACAGCTCGGCTCACATCGTGAGGACGCGACTCACCCAGCAGAGCGCATTGCCGTTAAGAGGTAAATGGGCTAACGGTCAAGGCGCAGCCCTGCAATTTTTTGCTCACACCCCTTGCTGGGGGAAGGGCCTCCCCTAGAGTGGGTTCTAAAGACCCATCCTTTATTTACTTTGGCCTCCTCTCGCATGCTGGCCGGATGTCTTGGAAGAGGTGAGAGTACCCACGCTGTGCCCCACCACACACGAGCTGCCAACCAACTGATCGCTGCACACAAACAAGTACACACAAACAAGTACACATATAACGCATTCCTGCGGAGGGAGCTGGTAGTAACGTTGGGTTGCTCGGTCAATGGCCAGGGTCAACGGCGGCGTGGTGTATTCCGCAAATATGCCCGACTGTGAAGGCGGGCACAAGCCGGCGTGAGTAGGTTAAACGTTGAGTTTCATAAGGGCACCACCAGGTGACCAGCCCCTCCCCACCCAGCCCCACCCTCCCCACCCAGCCCCTCCCCACCCTCCCTGCCCCTCCCCACCCAGCCCCTCCCTCCCCACCCAGCCCCTCCCTGCACGACGGACGGACGGACACAATAATCCCCTGTGGGCTGGTGGAACCAGTGGGTTCCTACCAGTAACAAGTACACATAAACAAGCTTACATCACGCCCGTGGGAGGAATTGTCTCGGTGATGCAACGACTCGTGCACAGACCAGTTGAGTGTCATTGCCTCACCCCAAACAACGCAGTAATTCACTACCTGACCAGAGTTCCACTGCACTACCGGGTGTTGTGTAGACCGGCACTGCAAGATCTGACCATGTCCGTCCCAGCAACCGTAAGCTGCATTGGCTTACGGTTGCTGAACGAGTACGTTATAGGGTCGCACTCATTACACACAAAGTGCTTGCCGCAGGTGAACCGCAATACCTTGCCGATCTCGTCAAGGAGCATAAACCACCACACGAAACTCCGGTCATTTTCGCAGCGGCTTTTGGCTAGCCGTGGAACAAAGGCGGTCACTGCATCGCGCGCTTTCAGGTGCCCTTCTGCAGCCATCTGGAATGCTCTTCCTTCAGATTTTAGGAAGCCACTGGAGCAATGCAATTTAAATCTACATTGAAAACTAATTGCTAAAAAACTGTTTTTTGTGTTTAGTTTGTTGTCCTTCACCAGCACCTCTGATTACCACGGTTTGCTGCATACGGTGCGAAAGAAATTCAACATACATAGAGAGGCGTGGGGGATTTAAGAAACATTCCCCATCGTTTTGACTGCTGCGCTGTGAGATCTAACTGGACCGGTGACCTCTGGATTGGCAGACCAGTGCACTGCGTACCATCACTCTGCTGCGGTAGCAACATTTTAACGGACAAAACGGAACATTCATGGCACTGGACATGCACCACATTAATAATTTTAGAAGCTCTAAACCTCGTGGACACGACGCAGCTAACAGGCTCACGTTGCCGATGACGGAATCTGCCACGAAGATCTTGGTGTCTCTGAGGAAGCCGAACGTGAAAAAGTCGGCCTTCTTTTCCTCGCTGAGGTAAGGATTCCTTCCGTCTGAGGATTAGCACAGAAACACAAAGATAGTGGCATTCGGACGTATCCCTGGCAAGACAAGGGCGTTGTAAAGCAAACGCCTGTCAAGGCATATAAGAGGCGGTGGTGTTTGCCCAAAATGTCGCTTGACCACACTGTTATTCCCAGGTGCGGAAGTTCACATGCGACTGTATGAGGTACTCGTTGCTGAGTACACCTCATGGAGGCCCAATGATGTTGACTCAACAATGCCGTATAGTTCGTAAGGTCATTCGCTTCATACCGACTCGCACATGCTACATTCTGGCACGTGCATATGTGCACAGAAACATAAACACACAAACACACAAATAGGCTCGTATACACTCGTACGCAAATAAGCGAGGGCAGACACTGGAAACACATGTATACGTATAAACACACATGTACACGAGGGGGTGGGTGGTCAGAACCACACCCGACCGCCTTTGTCTCCACAGTGGCAATGTTTACACACCACACCAAGTACTCATTTGAGGCCGAGTCGACCTATAGGAGGCCCAGGACTGGTTCAGATAATCGTAACTGGTGGTGGCGACAAGCGGGAATCGAACTCGGGTCGCCGGGTTTCATAGCGCAGCGCGCAAACCGTTACACTACTGCTCGCCTATTTTCATACAAACACACACCAAAGCACACCTTCCTGAAACAACTCGGGCACATAAAAAACCAGATCCGAGGGCTAATTTCTCAGTACAATGGCGCGACGCCAGCGTTGTCATTTCACAGGCACACCGCCTCCTTGAGAAGAGTCCATTGGCGTTGCCTAATCGAGCACCTTTGAAGAAGGTGTCGAGGAGCTGCCTAGCTGTAGGCCGAGGCTCTCCCTCCGGCTGCAGGCACTGCATCTGGATCTGCAGCAGGACATCCTCGGGCAGCTCGGGGGACTGGAGGAGCGCCTGGTACAGCGCCTGGGCAACCTCGATTGCTTCCTCTTTGACCGCGTTGTCCGTCCGGCTCCCGTACGGCTCCAGGCCTGAAACGGAGTGCGACCGCATCGGCATCATTATTCTCCTTCATCGCTCCCTACGGCAGTAAGTCCTGTAGCGCCTTTCCCTGTATTAACCCTTTTCCGTTCAGAGACGTCTGCAAGTTGCAGGGTGGGTGTCCCGTTCACCGCTGAATCTCGGAACGCGCGAGCGATTCAGCATTAATTTTATTTAAAGAGGCATAGCGCCGTTGTTTTTAAAGACATTGTACTCACCGCAGAGAACTGTAGCCACACGACCGCATTGTTGCAAGATCATGAGAAGTGACTGCGGCTCAGTGAGGCCTTCATCCAGCAGTGGATTGATTAAGGCCGATTGATGATTGTATATCATCAATTAAGGTGCCGCGGTGGCAAGATGTTAATTACCTGGCCTGGTATACAGGAGGTTGCGGGGTCAATCCAGACCCTGACGCCTGTATATTTGGAGTTCGCATGTTCTCCCTATGGTCACGGGGATTTTTCTCCGGGTCCTCCGGTTTTTCCCTCCGCATTTAAAATCAACATGCATTTAGAGCATCTGGCTGCTGTAAATTTCCACAAGATAAGCCACTTCTCATTGGGCTACCATTTTTTATGGCCAGGTCACTCTATTGCTCAGTGGGCTATACCTAGTAAAATAAAAATAATTTAGTTTTTAGTTTAGTTTCATATATAAATCACTATGTAGCACTAAACAAGCATTGCGTTCACCACAGGCTGCCTCCCTTGGTAAAGCCAGACACTGAACCTGTTTGCATGAAGTATATGAGCAGCCCCACGGTCCAGATGTCCCCCTTGATGTACGGCATCATGGGGTCAACATCGCTCGCGATATCTTTGCCGACGAGCTCGGGGGCTGACCAGCGCGTGAACTGCAGGGGGACAACGACACGCACGCCACTCGTTCACTCATTCATTCACACCTGCGACGAGCCACGCGAGAGAAAGCCCAGGAGGGATACATATTTTCTGCCACATAGATCTGGGACAAATAAAAAAGGGGAAAAATATAGAGGCCATGGGGGTGGAGTGGTTGCGCGACAGTATGAACGCGGTAGCTCGAGTTCAATTCCCCGGGCACGGCTGACATGAGTGGTGAGTAATATCTGAAGCAGTCATGCCCTCCTGCCCACCACTTCACTCCCCCCACACTGACAAACGTGGTCCATTATGGCAAACAACAAAAATCCCCATGACTGACGTGGTTTCCTTCATCCATTGGTGGATAGAGGATGGTTGTGTTGTTTATGGTGATTAGTGCCATGGCCCTTGAGAAGATCAGAGGGATGTGGGATGTGTGATTCCCACACACAGACACAGACTGGACTGCTTGTTCGATGGAAATTCCTGTCCAGGGATGTGGAGAAGACAAAACTCTTGACCTCTTGAAGCTCAGACAGGTTTCCTCGCTTCTTTGAGATCCCAAAGTCCACCAACTTCACCCGCAGGTCCAGCACATGCTCATCGATCTGAGGGTGGGGTGAGACGGAGGGACAGAAGATAGGGCACCTAGCCTGACACTGATACTGCGGTGATGGCAGCAAACACTCAAAAGCCACAATACAATCGGGAAATAGTATGGCAAATGTCACTCGCAACAGATTGAAAGTGCTTTTAAATGAAAGTTCTATATAAGTGATGAATCATTGCAATTCTTTATCTAAAGCCTATCAACATATTCCTGCGGAGGGAGCTGGTAGGAACGTTGGGTTGCTCGGTCAATGGCCAGGGTCAACGGCGGCGTGGTGTATTCCGCAAATATGCCCAACTGTGAGGGCGGGCACAAGCCGGCGTGAGTAGGTTATATAAGGGCACCACGGGGTGACCAGCCCCTCCCCACCCAGCTCCTCCCCACCCTCCCCACCCAGCCCCTCCCCACCCTCCCCACCCAGCCCCTCCTCACCCTCCCCTCTCCACCCAGCCCCACCCCTCCCATTTTTGGATGCACGACGGACGGACAGAATAATCCCACTTTTAAAACAGCCCACAAACGATATTTATCTATCACTGCAAGCATCTTAGCTGCACTAATCAGTTACTAGAGGGGATTTATTTTCACCTTAAAACACTGATTCTAATTTGCGTGCACCTAGTCACTACTGTCGTTGCAAGAGCCTCTTGGCGATGGCAGTATTAACCAGGGCGGCTGTGGGGCTCGAATTCAGAGCCTCTTAGCCATGTCAGCGACCTTTATAATATGGCGAGTTTTATAAGGTCACACTCATTGCATACAAAGTGCTTGCCACAAATGAACCACAATACATTGCTGATCTCGTCAAGGTGCATAAACCATCACATGAACTCCAGTCATCCTCGCAGCAGATTTTGGCTGGCCACCATATCGCGTGCGTTTATATATGCACTTCTGCGGCCGTCTGGAACGCTCTTCCGATATTATGAAGCCACTGGAGCTATGCACTTTTAAATAATCTAGATTGAAAACTCCTTTATTTAGAACTGCTTTTTGTGTTTAGTTTGTTGTCCTTCCCCTGCACCTCCGATTAGCACGGTTGGCTATGTATGGTGCGAAAGAAGTTCAACATACATACACACATACACATCTACAGCAGTGGGAGCATGCAATGGGGCCTCACCAGGATGTTGTCGGGCTTGAGGTCGCAGTGGGCGATGGGATCGGCGAGCGTGTGCAGGTAGTTGAGGGCGCTGACCACCTGGCGCGTGATGTCCCAGGTGCGCGAACGTGGCAGCCGCGGCGAGCGCTCCTCCTGCCGTGCCACGTACGTCGCCAGGTTCACGCCCACATGCTCCATCATCAGGAACCTGAACGGCTTAACCAAGCCCAGGCGGGGGATGCAGCCCTCCTTGAGCTGTCCCAGGTCTCGGATTGCCACGATGTTGTCATGGCGTAGCTCTCTGTCGTGCGAGACGAGGTCGCGCGCGGTGTGAGCTGAACAGGCAAGTCAAAGCGTCTCCCTGCTCGAGCGCTGTTGGTCAACGATCCCCAGGACCAGCACATGGAAGGGACCTTGATTCAGCAGTAGATTCTTACAGGGCGATACATTACATTGCATGGCTGTACACGTCTACCTGCAGGTAAAATTACTGCCACACCCCATGACGGTACATCTGCCCGCCACCTCTGCCCGTGACCTCCTGCCAGTGAGCCATCGACACTTCACATGGCCTCAAAGAGCACCTAGCCCTGCACCAGCGCCGTGCCGAACTTCAGCATCGCTTCATGGCGAACGGTGGCCATTGCTGTCATTATCTACGGTGACTTTTTTTGACCAGTATCCAAAATTATGAAAAATCAAGAATAGATTTTACCCTTTCTGGCTGTCGTTGCCGGTGTCCCGCTCACCTCAGCTGGCAGTACTCCTTCAAGATGGCCTGCTCCTTGTCCTCGGTGAGCACCTTGATCGCCACCTCGGTGCCCTGCACGAAGGCTCGGTACACCGTGCCGAAATAACCGGTGCCAAGCTCCTGCCAGGTGTCGAGGTTCAGCGTCTCCAGGTCATAGAGCCTCTCCGTGAGCGAACTGGCCTCCGTGGGGTCGCCCTCGTCACAGGCTGGCCGCCCGCTCGCCTCTACGCCCATTCGCCGTGGTTTAACGTGGTTTGAAAAAGGTGGCGGTGTGCACAGATGTAATAGATATGACATAATAGTGTTTGGTTGCATTTTATGTACATTATGTACTGAGTAATGGTATTCTAGTCCATCTAATGAACATTAGATACGATGTAACATTTTATTCCATCCATTTCAGCCATTCTGAAGCCACCAATGGATGAAGGTCTGCCCCACACCATGTAGGTCATGGGGGTTTCCTGACCATACTTCGCCATGCTGATCAGTGTGGGTTGGTGAAGGGGGGGGGGAATGTAGAACCGGTTCGGATATTGCCACAGATCTTAGCAGCCATGGCCAGGAATCAAAACTCCAGTGTAGCTGGGAATAAGTTTTCCCCTTTTTTCTGGCAACAAAACAGGTGTTAAGATGTTAAAACACCAAACTGAAACCTTTTACAAGGAATCATGTCTGCATCAACCACAATACTTGTGGTCAGAATGCAAACAAAAAACATACTCTGATAATATATGCATTGTCTTTGAAACTGATCAATCAAATGGACCAATCAGTTTAAAAGACAATGCATATATTATCAGAGTATGTTTTTTGTTTGCATTCCGACCACAAGTATTGTGGTTAATGCAGACATGATTCTTTGTAAAAGGTTTCAGTTTGGTGTTTTAACATCTTAACACCTGTTTTGTTGCCAGACAAAAGGGGAACCCCTAATCTCATTATCATTTGTATTGCTATTTAAATCATAGCTCCGCACCTGCTGCCACCTTTTCGGCGTTTCGGATTCCCTCGATGATGCGACGGATCTTCGCCCGGGCATTCTCCACCGATGCCCTCACTGCCGCGTGAGCTCCCTGCAGCTGTGCCAGGCACCCAGCCAGGTCGTGGTCGACGTCCTCCAGCTGACACGCGATGCCACCCGCATCCCTGCTCGCGACAGACACACCAGCGTTCAAGCCACACCAACAATCGGCATTCGCCACCAAGTGGCGGTGACGCCACATTAAGGCCACGTGAAGTGTCGAACGCCCGCTGGCAGGAGGTCACGGGACAGACCCAGGTGCCACGATGGGTCGACGGACTGAGATGACTGGCCGGTGCACCAGCTGTGCCAACTTGCTGTGCTTTAGCCACCCGGCACTCCGCTCGTTGTTGTGGGCATCGCTCCTCTGCCCAGTAATTAGCACCGTGCTTCACGAGCCTCCTCCAGAGCCACACCACCACCACACCACACATACATAGTGTAATATTACAATGTATAGTCGAAGGTATAGGGTGGTGTATAGTAATACAGTATATAATTTAATGTTGGGTTTGTCTATGGCAGTATATAGTACGGGGTAGACCCGTGTGATGTAAGAGAAAAAAGTTTAGCTGGAAGCATATTATATTTTTTGCGACATAGAATTGTAATATATTACTTACTGTTAGTAGCTCAGCTTATTGGAGAGTATATTTAGTATATTGATGATACTATGTAGTTTATACTTTAGTTTTTTTTACGTGGTGGTTTAGTTACTGCAGCTACATACTATTAACATTCCTTCCCTTTATTAATGCTACCCCTATCCCCTCCCTTTGATGCTGCTAATCCTGCATAATGCACGGGCATAATATGACTCTGAAACCCCCCACCCACCTCCTACGCATTTTACAAGTAGTGACTAATCCCATATCTGCATTTCCCATAAATATGCTAAATTCCTCTTGATATGTAAATTATTTAGTCATGGCGCTCTTCCCCCTCCAACCCAGCTTAAATACACGCTCCAAGCCTGGGGTGTTTCATTCAGATGCTATCTTTCCGACAGACCTGTTCTTCACCTGAGGACGGCTGCTTACGTTGTGGCCGAAACGTCGTGAGAATTATTTAATTATGTTTTATTTTTATTATTTTATTATTTCCCTTCTACGTGACTTTACTGAAAGAACCAAAAAGACACACCACACATTGCAAGCACATTCCTCTAGAAAAACTCAGTCACTCAGTTTGACACGTGCTAGGCTTTCGCGACTAATTGTATTAATAATAAAGGTTTGTATGTTTGTTGGGGTTAGATCGTGTAGAGTATAAACGTTTCGTTAAACCCTCCACCGCCCAACAGAGCCAACTAAATCAGGTTTTTTTGTCGCGTAAACGAAACGTGCAATTTGGTTCCTACTCCAGCCCACCGGTGTGTTGGGAGAGTGAATCCACAACATTTACAATGTAAGTTTCTGTGACGTTCCCATACCGCTTATTCCAGACCAATTCAGACCTCATTGGTCAACCCGTGCCCTTTATAAATCTCAACGTTCATCCTACAAAGTCCCATCACAAGGGATGAACAGAAAATAGACAAACGCATTGTTTTTTTGCCCGTATTGAAACGGCTGTATGGACCTAAAAACTCAATTTCCCTGTACAAGAACACGGGTTAAGCCGTATAGACTGACATGGTATGCGTTTCGACGGTAATTAATTACATTCAGCATCATCTCACCCCCCTTTATTAACCCTTCGCATACGCCCCCACACCAACTCTCTCAATCTCTCTCTCTACCACGAGGAAACAAGAGGGATTGCTGCTGGTCTCCACCAGACCAGGCAGGCTTGTGTAGCACAAACAGCTCCTGTGTCTACACATCTTAGAGAGAGAAACCAGTTGGCACTGTGAAGTGAGACTTCACGACAAGAAGCTGTGAGCGATGCGATTACCATAACAGCAGTGAGAGAAAGAAACCTGGAAAAGTTACTGACATGGAATCAATCTTAATTTTGGAGCTTTCGTGACTGCCAGGAATTATTCTTTGGTTCTTTCGGTAAAGTCACGTATAAAGATAAAATAATAAATTAAATAATAGCAACGTCGTAGTATGCTATTATTTCATTTATTATTTTATCTTTATACGTGACTTTACCGAAAGAACCAAAGAATAATTACTGACATGGCTTTCATAGAAGGTGCTGTGCACGTTTGAACGACGCTTCGAGGGCATTCTATGAAATGTCTCGTGCATAGCAATGTGTGTGCACACACAGGACATGCTTAGACTTCCGTACGCGACATCGGTGTAATAAAGTGTCCGTGTGCGATATACTCTTACAAATCCACAGTCGTCATCGTTGCCGAAGCTTGGCCTTGACGACTTCTCTTCAATAGCTTTGAGCGACAGACACGGAGGAGGGGTGAGAGAATAGAGGTGGTTACATTTCTTGTTATTGTTGTAAAAACCCGACTTGGTTTTTAAAGGGAAGTTTTTTTTAGTTTAAATGCATACAGTGCATGCCATACAGTGGCTAGCAAACACAAGATCAGCCGCACGTGCGTGCCCCCTAGCGATGAAGAATTCAACGCGGCGTGTGTCAAAACAAGAATGCAGTCTTATAAGGGGGACCTTCTTTAAAGACTAGGTTCTAAACAAGTATAACCCGTAAAAACAAAGTTTTTCACTATAAATCCTTGATATGCGTGGCGGCTAGAGTCCTCTCGTCCTCTGGCTTGAGATGGCTGCCACCTATGGGTCAGATGCTTGCATGGCAGCATTAAGCAATTGGTAATTAAATATATTTTTGTCCTAAAAAGTGTAAAATTTTGGAAAAAAATGTTCACGAACATTAATTGTCACGCACAACGAGTATGTGTGGAAAATGTCAGCTCGATTGGATCACGGGAAGTGGGTTAAAAAACGACCAAAAGATTTTCACGGTCCTAAGCAAGCAAGCAAGTGAACTTAATATAAAGGATTTTAAAAAAGCTGTATCTGGTGTGGACCAATCAGTTTCTAAGACAATGCATTTATTATCAGAGCATGATTTTTGTTTGCATGTTCACCACAAGTATATGTGGTTAATGCTGACACGATTCCTTGCAAAAGGTTTCTGTTTGGGGGGCCGTCCATAAATGACGTCACGCGATTTTTGACGATTTTTGACCCCCCCCCCCTAGTCACACGGCGTCACAAAAAGTCAGACCCCCCCCTCAAATATGACGTCACAAAGCTCTGCCCCCCCCCCCCAAAAAAATATAAAACATGCTTCAAATCGCTTTAAACTATTGTCATTGTAGTGCGTATTTAATGTGGCGCGGCACTCTGATGTTGTAGGTGAAAACATTTATTTAAACGTCTATTTAATTAAGTAGAACGTGTTGTCTATATTTATTTAAAGCTTGCGCATTTTGATGTGACGTCACATTTCTCACCCCCCCCCCCCCTCGTTACACATTGTCACAAATGTCTGACCACTCCCCCCCCCCCTAGGTGCGTGACGTCATTTATGGACGGCCCCTTGGTGCTTTAACATCTTAACACAACTGTTTTATTGCCAGAAAGGGTAAAACATATTCTTATATTGGGCTGCTCTCGCCTTACATTTGAGACATGGCATTTCGTGGCATGGGACTTTGTAGGATGAACGTTGCGATTTAAAAATGCACGGGGTGACCAATAATATCTGGATTGGTCTGTAATAAGGTAGGCACTGATAAGGGTTTGACGGGTATGAATTTCACTGCCACCACTTGGTTTCGTGGCCCATTACCAGATGGTGGAACGTTGATGCCTGTAAAACTGAGAACAGGATTGGACAAAATGGCTTACTCATTAAGTTGTTCAGCCAACACGGAACTTGTCGGTGTGATACATTTACTCTTCTTGGCAGAAAGAAAACAAAAACATTTAGGTGGCTGGGCTGAAGTGAGATCATACATCCTGTTTAACACACACACAAACATACGTGGGAAGAATTCATAGTGAATGCTGAAAGCCTAACTGAACCAAATTTACATCAGTTTTGGATATTTAGACAAAAAATTACAATAAATGGTCTCTTTCACTCCAGTGACTCGAAGTGCGGCCTCAAATTCACTGATCAGAAATGTCCCCTTAACCGCACCACTGGCCATTGCCTCTCTGAATATCAGCACATGCCTTTTCAGATTTATGGTGCCACCAAATGGGGTTGTCAATCGCCCTTGCCGCGTGACGCTGTTGCAAAGCAGTCAACGTTAAACCAGCATAAAAAATAAACAGGTCCCTGCGGGGTGGGCTGGTAGGAACGAACAAATGAATGGCTATAATAAAATGAAATGGCGGGGGTACGATACGAAGGGAGAGTTTGAGGCCTAGTTCTAGGCTTTAGGCCTAGCTGTAGGCTTTAGGCCGCTGTGAGTTAATTTTTAATTTAAATGTTTTAATTAAAAACTATCTCAGGGAATTATAAGGGAATGTTACACTTGTTTAGCCAGGAAAGCCTCACTAAGTCTA
Source organism: Lethenteron reissneri (assembly GCF_015708825.2). NCBI lineage: Eukaryota > Metazoa > Chordata > Hyperoartia > Petromyzontiformes > Petromyzontidae > Lethenteron > Lethenteron reissneri. Next base: position 7,910,071 of record NC_083825.1, on the reverse strand, counting down.
AAGGTTTTTGTAGGGTCCTGCCAAGTGTTTGCAGTAGGGGGCGATGTTGCTACACCTAATCGGACATCGGACGGACGGACGATATAATCTATTGTAGGCTGGTTCACTTCGTTCCTACCAGTATATTTCTGCTCCAAATTTCAGTGCCGCATACAATACTCAACACTGGTCCTAAGGTGTTCAATGTTGCACCCCCCCCCGCCCCTAATACTATGGGACTGTTGTGAATTTTAAAGAGTTGTAAAGATACTGCTGACCTTTGTACATGTGGCCTCACAAGATGTACAAACAATGAAGCTTCCCTGGAACGCCTCGATTATTTCATGTAATGCACATGGGGTGCCCAAGTAATTCGGAGTATGGGGCCGTCCATAAATGACGTCACGCGATTTTGGACGATTTTTGATCCCCCCCCTCCCCATCGTCACATGGCGTCACAAAGAGTCAGACCCCCTTCAAATATGACGTCACAAAGCTCTGCCCCCCCCCCCAAATAAAACATGCTTCAAATCGCTTTAAACTATTGTCATTGTAGTGCGTATTTAATGTGGAGCTGCACTCTGATGTTGTAGGAGAAAGTATTTCTAAAAGAAGATATTTAATTAAGTAGAAAGTGTTGTCTATATATATTTATTTAAAGTTGCGCATTTTATGTGACGTCACATTTCTCACCCCCCCCCCCCCTCGTCACACATCGTCACAAATGTTTGACCCCCCCCCCCCCCCAGGTGCGTGACGTCATTTATGGACGGCCCCTATCCTCTCTGTTAAAAAATAATGACTCGGACATGCATAGAATGAGTAGTGCAATGCTGGATACAGGCCTCACCTATCAGGTTGGCTTGCACTTACGACTAGCGCGGTTTGTTACGTATGGTGCGAAACGAGTTCAACATACACACCAAGCCGTCTCAAACTCTGAAGATCCTGAAGGTAACAGTGCAAGTAGAAACTGTCACGTGACCCATCATCAATTCCGTTCCTTCCATTGGCTGCCAGTCTCCCACCAAATCGTCCCTTCTTGTGACCTATCGTGACCTTTCTTAATCGTCAACATTCCGTTTATAAGCTGCGTATTTTCTCTAATCCGTGTGCTCCTCTTTCTGTCTTTGATGTATTGTCCCATGTTCTTTGTCGGAAACATTAAATGTCCATTTGTTGTTAACAAACATTTACAATAATTGTCTCTTTCTGCCATTATACATACAGCAAAATGGCTCTTTTGTCACTAAAACAATTGGGCCAGAAACGTGTCACTTCATTGTAATTCCAATTTAGAAACATAATTAGTTTCACAATCAAAGAGAAAACTGTGCGAACATTTAAAGCGCAATTCATTTGACAAACGTGTTAAACCACCAGTCGATACATGACATGGCACCAAGCGGACTAACTTTTGAAACTTAAGTCGACACACGCGGAAAGAAAACATCCCGAGACTGATGCAGTGACCTTGAATCGTGCATCATCATCTTGTGATCTAAACATCGCCCTTGGCACATAGCAATAGAGGAAGTGAAACCGACTAACAATCAGCCGGATGTGTTTTAAAACACCGTCCCTGCACTGCGCAGCGTGATTACGTTATGACTGACAGAGTGTGGGGAAGGCCATCGACCAACAGTGAACAGGCAAAGGGATGCACGTTATCCCCGTTATCATTATGCTCATTCGTAATAAACGCTTGGCGTGCAATCGGAAGCTGCTCGTCCCTAGGTGATGAATCAAATAAGGACAGTACAACTTTATGGGAAGTGAAACGTGGTGCTACTGCGGAGATCAGCCCACCGCCCCCCCTCTTTGGGAATGGGGAATTTTCACCACATCAACATCACGATGTTAATTATTTCAACGCGGGGCACTGACCTATTTAATAATATAACATGTACAACAAACTAACAACGAACTGTATTGTGGATGATATTGGTCGCGAAAGCCTACGTGTTAAACAAACTCAACCTAGATCCCGCTATATATTAAAAACAACTCCCCAAGTGAAATAAACTACAAAACTAACAGTCTGATCTGATGATGAAATGTTCAACGCATTTGACCCACACACAAAGACAAAGATTCCCCATATATCCTTTTAACAAGACTGTTGGTGCAAGTGCTGTCAGCCAGCACCACGATCTCCCGAGTGGCGATGTGTACACACCGCACCAAGTACTCATTTGAGGCCGAGTCAACCTATGGGAGGGACCCACGAACGGTTCAGTTTCAGTTTCATTTCTTTGGTATAGCCCTGTGAGCCATTGGACTCATGAATCGGGTGCAACCGCAGCAAACAAAAAACAAAAACATGAACAAGAAGAACATCTTAAAGTGACTATGCGCAAACAGAAAAATCCAGGAAAAAACTGCAAAATCTTCAGTGGGATGCGAGTCAAACAACAACAACCACAAGACAACTTAGATTAAATCCATCATTCTATCTCCATACTACAACAAACAAACATGGCCGAACCAAAAAACTTTTCGAAGTCACCAAAATAAAGCCATAAGCAATGTAACAGTGATCATAGGAACTGTGACTTAAATGTCACAATAAACAACATAAACAACATGTACCACCACCAAACCCTGTAGCCATAGCTGGCTGCATGAGTTACTCCACAACAGCAGGAGCATCAGATAAACGCCACTGGTGTTGGTGGTGGCCCTGAGTGGGAATCGAACTCAGGTGACCTCCGAGTTCATAGCGCAGCACGCTGACAGCTCTCCTATCCACACACACGCACGCGCACTTAAAATCCACAACATCCATGGAATGCGAGTGCAGAGAAGCAATGCCAGCAATGAAAAACAACGTGAACACGACCGGTATTTCACGCAGTAGTCAACGTCGCCCGTAGCGCACGAATACCTCGTGTAGATGTGCGTGACAGATTATCTCCCGTGAACTGAAAGGGTTGCATCAACGTGGCTCGCATGTGATGAGAGTTTCAATAAACCAGACAGCCACAATAGGCGGCGGTGGGTGGGGGGCACTGGAAATTCCCAGCCTGAGAGCACGCGTGCATGCTTTTCCTTCGCTCTCATAAGCGTGCTTGTGTGGGTGGATGTTTGTGTGTGTGTGGGTGTGTGGGGGCGGCGTTAGTCGTCCTTGACACAGTCCAATGAGAATAAATTTCTGGTAAGAAATACTGGGGCGAATCGAGAAGGCAAACGTGGTTTATTTTTTCATTTTTTAAAGAGATTTGTTTGAGCGCGTTGGATCTGTGCGCGTGTGTAACGTGTGACCAGCCAGGAAGGAGGGAGAGCATTTGTTCATTCCGTTTCGTAACTCTTCAAGTGAGAGCGCAAATAGAGAGATAGAGAGAGGCTTGTGACGCCTGCGGTTATAGTTAAGTTATCAATCACGGTTGAAAGAGTCTTTGCACGGATAGATTAGAACCATCGCACGGATATCAGCCAAGCAGCTGGGAACACACACTCAAAGTCATGGGGTAAGTACAGCAATAAAAATGTGTTTAACAAACGACGAGCTAGCCTTGATTGCTTTGCTTACTCCGAGTGGGTCTCTGTGTGCCTTTGTCTTCTTCATCTTGTGCATTCACAACAAAGTAACTGCGCGGTGTGGAGGTGTGTCGTCTAATGGTTCATTTAACCTCCGATTGGCACGCTTGGCTACGTACGGTGCGAAAGAAGTTCAACACACATTGTGTGAATTACAGTGTGTATTATGTCATTATTAATCATTAGTGCCTTTATACACCGTGGCGTTTAGTCTGTTGAATGATTTGAAGCGGATTTAGGTTAATGCATGCTGTATTCACTTGCTCTGCAGCTGAGTTTGCAATTGCTTCTTATCATCATATAAGCCATTGTCTCAGCTCATTCCATAATGAGCGCATCGGCACTGTGAAAATGTGCACTTTATCCATCGCTGATGCACTATGACCAATATGATTGATTATTCGTATTGCTTAATTGTGAGTAACCGGCGCGGTGTGTAAACAATCACAATGGGGAGACGCAGGCGGTCGGGACTGAACACGTGCTCGCTTAACACCACTTTGTCTTCGTGTTATATATACGCGCGCGTCAATGTGCATTAGCCACGCACATCGTTGTGGATGTCACATGCCCTGGGGAGGCCTTCATCCAGCAGTGGATAGACATTGGTTTGTGAGTTTCAGTGTTGTCATTGCGTTGTAAAGTGCGCTTCTACGCGCGAGTACTGAGTGTATTTATGTGCTGTGCCTAATAGAAATGCGCATTCAATGCACGTCCACGTTTGTCCACGCACTCTTATCCTGTGTTGAAACAAGAGGAGACTTCCTTGCAATGGGCTGTCACCTGCAATTTTTACACAAAGCAGTAATTTGATAGCCTCGTTCAGGGGATGGCCACCCATTGTTAGGTGGACACAGACGCTTGCCGTGGCAATGAACTTGGCAATCGCCCCGTTTGATTCGATCTCTTGGCGCGGCACTTGAAACGATGTGGCCCCCCCGCAGTTTGACTCCTACCACGGGCACACAGGTCGCGTGTTGGTGAGGTCAAATGTGGGTACGTGCGCCTCTTACAACACGTCTGGCCAACGTGGACGAGTAGGCCAACTACCCACTCGTGAAAGCCCTTCCGCCAGCAGTAACGTGAGCATGCAATTGCAGGGTTGCACATTTTTTCATAACAGTGGGGATATACATTAACAAGTTTTGTATAAATCTGACATTGTATGAAAACATGGGAACAACAACAATAGCATTGATGCATTCAATCTCTAACCGCACATATAAATACCCAAATGATCTCAAGATGCTGCACACAGCAAGCATATCGACACGGACAGCACATTGAGACGAAAACGGAAGATTACATTAAAATCAAAACAAAACCAAAGGGTCGGGCAGAAGCCGTGACAACACAAGTTGTGTAAACCTCCTCCTCCTCATCCATCACCAACCCACAGTGACTCCAGACAGACCCACATTGTCTCCCTGACAGGTAGTGAAATCGCCGCATAGCATTGGGGTGAGGCAATGTGGGTGCACGTCACCTATGCCAATTACATCATCGAGACGATTGCTTTGTGGTGGGTGATGTAAGCCGAGGCGTCGTAAGGCTCCTTCTGCTGAGCTCGTGCATACGGTATTATTATTGTCAAGAGTTTGTTCTTCGGATGAAGTAAAATATGATAAAGTGCTGCTGCTGCTGCTTTCGCATAAAATTGCGGTGAGATAGAATACGAGTGTTCAGTTTGTTTTAGTTAGCGCGGCTAATTAAAACAAAGATATTCCGGAAATTGTGAGAACAAATGAAAATTAATCTTTGGTTCTTTCGGTAAAGTCACGTAGAAAGAAAACATTAATTCAATAAGAGCATACGAAAGTTTCGATTGCAACACAAGCATTATCATCAGGTACAAATGAAAGAGAAAACCTAGTAAACTTAGAAATATAATTCAATACTACACAGAGAGTCGGCTAACTCAACAGTCAACACCCTACCTGGTTGATTACGTTCTTCCAAAGATTGTTAAATTTGAGAGAGACACAAAACACAGACACGGAGACACACAGACAGACACATAAGCAGAGAGAGATAACAGAGACACACAGTGTGTGTCTCATTTGTACCTGATGATAATTGCTTGTGTTGCAATCGAAACGTCGTATGCTAGTATTTAATTTAATTTTTCTTTCTACGTTACTTTACCGAAAGAACCAAAGATTAATTCCTGCAGTCACGAAAGCTCCAAATCAAAAATGAAAATGAACTTAAATCAATCATTGCTGGCCGGTTCTGCAGTGGATTAGTTACCCTTCACGGTATCCAGCGATGGCGTTGTCCCATTGACAGCCTGAAGCATAAACTATCTTTAGGGAGGGCCCCCTTTCAAATAACAAAATCCAAGTGAGATGATCAAAAGCGATTATAACAATAGACAAGAAATATGAACGAAGTAAGATTAGAAAAATTAACACAAAACTTGAGATGTATTGAGATGAGATTAATCGGAATTCGTTTTAATTGGCATGTTATGTTGATTGCGATTTTCATTTGAGGTGACATTTGATGCAACAATATTTTGCCATGAACCTGGGACACTTGGGGCTCCTTGTTGCGTTTTGAGTATTTGGCTGCTATAAATGTCCACATGTTAAGTCACTTCGTTGAGCTATCATTTGTGCTCGCCAGGTCGCTTCTAAAAAAGCTGTTCATAGTTTGCTCATGCCTAGAGCTTGCCCTGTATTACAATATCCTTGTAAGTGTATGGTGCGAAAGACGTTCAACATACATACAAGACATAATGTTGGCCATAACTGCCAGACTTAAATACGTGGCATAGATACGACCGTGGGTAGACGATGCAAGTCGATCATTCATCAGTGATCATGAAACAACATGGCACTTTACTCTGCATTTGTGACTATGATAACGGCTTTGCTATGGTTATGTGAAGTTCAATTATTGCATGGGCCCTGCTACACGTGTATCTGTTGTGTAATAGGTGGCGTGTCATGCTAACAATCTCAGTAACCTGGTTAATTGTGTGATGCTGTGCCGAGTTGGCAGTGGTGCATAAGCACAATTAACATCAAAACTGAATACATTCGTTAAAAAAAACAAACATCGGGCTTAAAGTACAAAAAAATAGAATATCGGCGACGTTCCGGGCAATGACCCTTCCTATATATTTTAAGACCACACTTTTATTATCAGCATGGTTAGCTACGTACGGTGCACAACAGGTTCAACATACATAGTGCATTGCAGTGTGTAGTATGATTCATTCGTGCCTGAATACACTATGGTGCTTATTCCGTTGAATAATCTGAAGCGGAATTTGGTTAATCGCTTAACGCTGTATGCAATTACAAAGCAGCTGGGCGTTGCAATTGCTGAAACTGTAATCGTGTATGGCATTGTCTCAGCCCATTCCCCAACGAGTGCATCAAATCGTGAACATGTGCATTTTATGCATCGCTGATGCACTATGATCAATATGTGTTGAGTTTTACAGAAAACCTAGGTTCGATTCCCAGCCGTGCTCATTAGTTTCAGATGAAAGGACCGTACACCTGAATAATCCCTTATGGGCCTCCCCCTAGTTCGATCCCACCTTAAGCGAGTACCTGGTGCTGTGTGTTAACCTCAGTACCTGGTGCTGTGTGTTAACCTTAGCAATAGAGAGAGACAAAGGCGGTCAAGCGCGGTGATGGCCACACCACTCCTTCTCGTGTGCTGTATATATGCTTTAATAGGCACTCGCAAACTGCCCTGTCCACTACTGTCGACAACGCAAAAAATTGGATAAATGTATTGCCCTTTGTATCAGCGTTGTAAACGTTTACTCGACGCATGATTTTAACGCGTACTGCATCCTGTATTCACGTTACATGAATATGTTGGAGTAGACGAGCAATGCAGAAGCAGGGTTATTGAGCTTTTAGGGACTTCCCTAAAAAGCCCCGCTCATGAATTGGCGTTTATCACAAACCAGTTCAGGCCTGCACCATACCGAGTCTTGACCTTGTTTTTCCACTCTTTTGTTAAGTAGATTTTTTTTCTGTTGAGATGCAGTCCTTATGACAAAAGATCACGCGCCCATGTTCTCGAGCACTTTAATCAAATCACTGTTGCTGTTGCAGTCAAGGGCGTTCCTCCTCGGGCTGAACGGTTAATCGATTTTATAATCTAAATCGCAATTTGAAACAATGCGATTAGCAAATCGCAAAGGCTGCGATTTTTTGCGATTTGAAAAGTCCTCTTACTTTCTTATTGGAATTGTGGAATTTTGTATTACTATAACTTTATTTATTTAACTTAACAACTGTTGTATGTTTGATTGTTCTATTTAAATTAAAAATATTTAATAAATACATGTTGGAAACAATTTATATCTTATAAGTTCTCATCCTTGCATTAGAATATATAGAGCAGTTCATATTTTGATGGTATCATGTGGTAATGCTCCATCACATGTTTTAAATCTATTACACAGTGAATACTGAACTGAAGCTTGACTTTAAAAAATGTAATCGCAAATCAAATCGCAATATCTGTCAGAAAAGTCGCAATTAGATATTTCCCCCAAATCGTTCAGCTCTAGTTCCTACCGTTTGACAAGTTTCCAGCTCAAGTTACAGGGTTTATGGTGAAAATGTTCCACGTTCAACAGTGAATTGTGCAATGTGTAATACCAGAAAATGTATGTTAATAGAGTACATCTAGAAAAATAAAACATACACAATACGAGATATAGCCTTTATCAAAAGCCAGGATATCTCATTCAATAGAACACTGGGGTTGTTATTATGATCACTATGTTATGATTATTATTTAAATCGACATCTGACGTTAATCTGTCCACAATCTTAATTAAAATCATCATCATTGTGAATCCCTTAGGATGGCACGATAATGATCACCACGTGTTGACGCTGCATTGCTTGATGGGAATTCATTCGTGGCTGGCTTTCGGATCGCCACAAGAATGTGGCCTACAGTGAATGCACGCATCACCCATTGTTTAAAATACGACAGAAACTTTGACTTACTGCACGGTGTATAGAGCCGTGATAAAGGATCATTGTTATTGTAGCACTTATGAGTTATCCGATTGTCGAGTAATCGAACCGATATTCGGTAGAGCAAATCAATTACTTCTAAAATCGGATATACCAGCTCAATTAAAAGTAAATTTCATGGATCACTTGTCCGAAATTGATTGTCTAAAAAAAATTAACTGATACCGCTGTCGAAATGTAGCAGAATATCATGCAATCATTCATTCCGGTCAATCACTGGGCCACTTTCCAATGTCGTGGGCGGTGTACTGTTGGCAAAGTTCATCGAGACTTTTGTCTGATCGTTGATTCTCGTCTCTCCATTTCCCGTTCCTCCCCTCCCCCTCCCCAGCACCACCAAGGAAGTTCGTGCGGTGAGTGAAGCAATATCATCCACCATGCGCCAGTCATATCTGCCCCTCTGTTGGTCCTCCCCTAGGTCAATTCAGCCTTAAACGAGTACACGGTGCATTCTGTAAACAACTGCATCGCAGAGGCAGGCAAAGGTGGCCAGGCGTGATGCTGGGCACACCACCCACCTCGTGTGCTGTCCCGGCATTAATAGACTCCAATGGCTGCTGTCTAGTACCCAGCTTTTGTCACAGTCCGTAGGTACTGACGAAGGGCATATGTCACCCGAAAACATTACAATTAATCTGAATTGAATATATTTACTGTCCCATGTGTCTGTTGGACCACTCACATTGCTGCCCTTGCCATCATTTCCTTGTCAACTAGACCACTTACTTCATACCCAGCTTTCTTCCCTGCTGATCACAAATTGTAGTGCTATAAGTCTTTTTACTTTCATTTGATCACCACTTTTAGATCTGCATTGTCGAAGGGAAATAAAATCACTTTCGTATTTCTTGCAATTTAAATAAAAGACATGATACGAGCCAGATATATGTGGCAGTTCACTACACACTGAACCTGAGTTCAATCCCATTTTCCTAACCTGCACTGACCAGCGTGGTGAAGTCTACTGGACATCTGAAATACGTTCTGTTCATAAAGTGCCATGGGGTAGGGCTTCATCCAGCAGTGGATTGAAATAAGGGCTGCAAACAAGCATTGTTTTACTTACAGTAATCATTAAGAAGAAACATTCAAATCGCTTATCAACTGAAGTTTGTGGATATGTATTTGACTGTATATATGCTTCTGTTTGTGTTTTTACTTTCAGGTGAACCCAGAATCTGACCCAAACAACTTATACTATGGAAAGCAGTACATCATTTATAATCCAAGTCAGGACCCTGTACAGAACGGATCATGTCTGAGTAAGTTTGCCTCGTTTTGTGGTCCATTGCTCCACAATCTCGGTGTCCTGGGTTCAATTCCTGGCCCAGGCACAAACCCTGTCTGCGTGGCGCCAGGCGTATCGCTCACCGTATATTGCAACCACACCATCATCTTTGTGTTCCCTCTGCATTGCTAACAATACTTTGATCAGCTGTTAGCCTGTAGGCCTGTAGGCGACGGGGAATCTACAATAAAGCCCGCGACTTGACTTTGTGTGGGCAGCGACCACGTGAGACCTACTACTTAAAAAAACAGCCCGCAAACGATATTCATCCATCCTTGTGGGCGTCTTGGCCACACTTATTTGGTACGAGAAGGGAATATATTTTTTTAATTTTAGCATGTGCAGTCACTTACGTCAAGGCCCTCCTGGGGTGTCAGAAATGACTGAGCGTGTGTGTTGATGTGTGGCGGGCCAAAGGCATTTGAAAGTCCTGTTGTTTGGCTCTCGGTAAGGAAAATTTCTCCACCCATACTGCAAGGGTATTTTTGTCTTTGCCTGCCAGGAAAACGTCATTATTGGAGTCGATCTTAAAGCCGTGTATGGGTTGCTGATGGCAGGATAGTCCGCTGCGTTGAGCTATAGGCACTGCTGTGATAGTAGCTGTTACCGCAAGGTAAAACGTACATAATGTTTTTTCCCCCCCAACAAACACATGCTCATATTGATAATTAATCCGAAACAAAAAACATTAACGAGATAGTGCTTAGGTGGGAACCCACCCACCAACCACACAAAAGAGGTGTTACACGCATTTTGAGCAGCAGAGGATAGTGCAGAAAGATCAATTGTCGTGCTGTAATTCCTTCACCAACCCGCACTGACCAGCGTGGTGAAATTACTCCCATCACCTCGTCCTGTGGTGTATCGACAAAAGGGGCTGTACGTGTGCTAAGTTGTACAGCGTGTGATTCACCATTCCGCTTGGCAATGCATGCTGATTTTTTGTTTGTTTTACATGTAAAAAATTGCACAATACTGTTATGTAATGGAGTTATAGTATTTAAAGACCCAATTGACACAGGTGTTATTTTCCCACAGCTGGTGGGAGCGTGCGTTATGTAATGAATGTCAAACTCACGGAAATGGCAACAGATTTTACTGCGATGATGTCGCACCTATAAGGCTGTGTTGCAACATGCATCACCAATTTTAATTAAATATACGTACAGTTGTGTTTCATATAGGTGAGGACAGGGGCTCAAGTCACACCTGGGAAAATGCGTGTGTCCTGCTAGTGAATAGTTTGCGGATAAGAGGCGTACTCATAATCAAGGTTTTTGGGTCAGGTCGCGTTATTTATAAATGTGCCGTAACCCTCCACCACCCGACACGGCCAAACAGTAAAAAATGTGTCACGTTTTTCAAAGGAGAAAATAATTCACTTCTTTAGCCCACCGGTGTGTTGAAGGGAGAATCAACAGCATTTTAAAATTTGAGTAGTACGACGTTTCTAAAGAAGTGAATAATTTTGTCCTTTGAAAAACGTGACACATTTTTTACTGTTTGGCCGTGTCGGGTGGTGGAGGGTTACGACACATTTATAAATAACGCGATCTGACCCGAAAACATTTATTATGAATAATATTGGTCGCGAAAGCCTTGCGTGTTAAAGCGGCGTACTGCTGTACTGTAATTATCCCAAATCGACGTGGCTACTGGCTACGGGTTCAGTCTGGAGCCTGTTGCCCGTGCCCCGCTGCGTATTTAAAGGCTGTGCGGTCAGCGCAATCGGCAATTATATATGTCACCTCGATTTTTTGTCGAAATATTTTCGGGCGTCCCTCCATGTCTTAACACGATGGGGGGAGGGGGGGGAGTGTATCAAATGCTCACCTGAAGAGTGAATGGGTCCATACTCTTAGGTTTTTTTCGGTAAAGTCACGTAGGTAAAAAATAATAAATTAAATAATAATAAATGAAATTAAATCACGACGTTTCGGAGGCAACGCAAGTCTCCGTCTTCAGGTGGGACCGTCACAGCTAAATTTACTGTATCAAGTATCAAGTTGATACAGTAAATTTAGTTGATACAGTAAATTTAGCTGTGACGATCCCACCTGAAGACGGAGACTTGTGTTGCCTCCGAAACGTCGTGATTTAATTGATTTATTTTCATTTATTATTATTTTATTTTATGATTTTTTACCTACGTGACTTTACCGAAAAAAACTAAGAGTATGAATCCTTGCACTCACGAAAGCTTCAAATCTAGAGTGAATGGGTCATTTACCAAAACGTCGCCAATTATTATATCCACATTCTCCGCTTTTTGAGGGGCAGCGTCGTTGATGAAAAGTGGCGCGTCTCCGTTATTTGTGCATGTACACTGCTGCCAGGCGCAGCATCGCCAATGTTTTTGTTTAAAATTGAAAATTAAACGAGACTTCGCTAGTGGCATTTTCTTTTGTTCTCTTGCAGTTTTCCGAAGAAACACCGAGTATGATTTGCACAGCAAAGAAAATGTTCGCTTTTGGCTGAATCTTAATGGAAACGCTGAAAATAAGGTAATACTATTGTTTATTTACACCACCGCCGCCACCCTATAATACAACTCCACTCCTTTGTCCTGTTAAGCTGTAATATAAATAATGTATGCGATTGCCCGGTGTTTATAATGAACCCTGTTTACCGCACATCGGCTCTTAAATAATAATAATAATAACTGTGGCGTGTGTGTCGACTTTGTGTTTTCTTCTGCTGCGGCACAGAAATTTCCAGACCTGGTGGCCGGCCTCCGCAAAAGCTTCCCGGACGTCAAGTTCACCCGCCGGCTCGTCAAGCTTATGGCTGCGCTGCTACGCACATATGGTGAGATACCGCCTGTGTTCTCCGGAGTTACCACCCACGACTATTGCAAATGTCTCCTCTACGGTCTGGTTAAGATAGCATTAACCATCACGTGAACGCCGGTCATCCTTGCAGCGGCTTTTGGCTGACCATCGAACAAAGACGGCTACGGCATTGCGCGCTTTCAGACGCGCTTCTGCAACGACCACTCAGAGGGAAGTGTATCTTTCTCTCCTGCTGCCCCCTAAGTCTACAACTCTCTTCCCCCAGACATCCGCGCTATCGACCTCCTGCTCCATTCAGTCCAGGCTCAAGACTCGCCTTTATTCCTCGGCCTATGACTGACTCCTACGCTCGATTAAATGAACATGCCTAATGTTTCAGTACAGCATCTTGAGATTTAGTTGCATTTAGATGATATATAAATCCAAGTTATATTGTATTGTAAGTTACATATATGTATAAACAATATAAGTGGGAAAATGGAACACGTACATCAATAACACTGTGAACCCGGCGACCGGAACTCGATTCCCACTCACGGCCAACACAAGTGACGATTATCTAAACCAGTCCTGTGCCTCCCCTAGGTCGACTCAGCCTCAAATATGAGTATCTGGTGCGGTGTGTGAACATCGTCACTGGGGAGACAAAGGCGGGTGGGCGTGGTATTGGCCACCGACCCCCTCGTGTGCTGTGCGGGCCTTCATAGTTGTTCGCTAACAGCACTTGCCCTAACAGTCTTTGACTTTGTCTAGCCCCGCCAGAGATATTTCAAGTCCAGTTTGGCCGTTGTTAATGAAAAAGTTTCCCCACTCCTGGGTTCTTGTCATTTCTGAATTGTGACCGAAATGGAGTCAACATTTCCTCTGTTGCTTCACAAATCACTTGGCCACACCCAATTTGGGAAGTTTGCAGCGCTTCTTGTTTGTGAAAGTGTTGCGAAAACGCAGTTTGTTGTTGCCGTGACATTGAGTGTGTTGGGAAGGCGACGGACGATACAGTAGGTTCGGGAAATTAAAAAAAAGTTAATCTAAAGAAGAAGTGAAAATGTTAAAGAGAAATAGGGTACCGTTTGGTGGATGCTGCCGTGGAGTAATGGTTAGCACACTGCACTTTCAATACAGAGGTCACCAGTGCGATCGTGCCTGGCGTGCCATTTTTAAACAATGGAGCAGGTATTCATCTTCTTGGTTCTTTCGGTAAAGTCACGTAGAAGGGAAAAAATAAAATAATTAAAATAAAACATAATAAAATAATTCTCACGACGTTTCGGCCACAACGCAAGCAGCCGTCCTCAGGTGAAGAACAGGTCTGTCGGAAAGACAGCGTCTGAATGAACACCACCAGGCTTGGCAGCGTATATTTAAGCTGGGTTGGAGGGGGAAGAGCGCCTTGACAAAGGAATTTGCATATCAATATGAATTTAGCATATTTATGGGAAATGCTTTAAATCGAAATTTAATGGAGCAGGTTTCTTAAACCCCCTTTCCACCTCCGTCCACGCAGCCGTAAAATTGGTTACGCCACGGTTAGTTGATGATCATGTCCCAAGTAGTGGGGTTAAGTGTGAGTACTGGGCAGAGTGGAGGAGTAGGCCAAAATATCTTCGAAAGGGTCTTTCAAGAGCTCCCTATAGTGGAGGCCATTCTGCCAGAAATTACATGAGCAGGTAATTGCAGAGCTGCACTTTGACCTTTTTACAGTACAGGATATTGAATTATTGTACTTTACTTATGTCGACTGTTGCCTTGGCATAGTTTAGCTACAAGGAAACATTGGGGAAATGAGATGTAGATTTATGACATTTTGTAGTGTCTCATCGGCAATTATGAGGGGGTGAGGGACGATGTTCGAATGTAATAATTCTCGGTACTTTTCAAATTGGAAACTTCGACTTGGACCACGTGTCGACTTTCCCACTTTGAGAGTGATATCATGGGACTTTGAGAGGTTTTTAAAAATCTGCCCGTCATTTATAGTGTGTGCAGAGCATGAGTCAGAGCATACAGACGCTGTCATACCTCATGAGACACATCACTGAATGCCAAAGTCTCATTTCCATTACATTGTAGATGCAAATGTGGCATGTGTCATGCACAGGAACTTCGCTAGCCTTTATGATTTTTTGGCAACTAGCCATACACAATTTAGGCCTGCAGTGCACTGTGCATGCACAGCGCTTTTCCTCAACCCACTGCTGGATGAGGACCTCCCCTGGTCACGAGGGTTTATTTGACCACATTTCACCGCATGCGTCAGTGCCGGTGGGTGAATGAGAAGAGCAAAGACGCGGCAGCACAGAAGCAGAGCACGACAATTGCTTTTGAATCACTTTGTCTCCCGTGCTGGCAGCATAACCTGCAACGCACCAGCCTGCAACGCACCTCCTCGCTTACACGGCGTGGTCACTCGTCAAAGCCCTCCCAGGGCCCAAACCTGCTCGGTTTTCTGAGATCTCATGAGATTGGGCGAATTCTGTGTAGGCTCAATTGTATCGATCGGAGTAAAATAACTTCGTTCTACAATCGAGATTTGTTTTGTTTTGTTTGTTTCAGAAGAGGACGGTTACCTCTCGCTCTCCAGCTTCTGCAGGCTCGTCGGGTGGTTTGGTCCTTTGAACCGGTGTTCGATTAACGGAAGGCAGACCTGCATTCTCCTAAAGAACGTGAGAGCTGTTTTTTGTTATTGTCCCCTCATCCCACCCCCCCAACATTATAATTATTCGATGAGCCCGAATTGCGGGAGTGAAGCTGTGAGTCAGAACCGTTCCACGTGATGTCATACTTAAATGAAGTGCAGTTTTATGCTGTGATCGTGTAACATGACCTCTGTTCCATTGATGATTATCTCAGGGTCACCAGGGTGGCGAGATGTTAAATTCATTGCCTGGTATAGAGGATTTTTATGGGTTCGATTGAAACCCTGACGCCTGTATACTTGGAGTTTGCATGTTTCCCCTGTGGTCGTGTGGATTTTTCTCCGGGTCCTACAGTTTTTCCCTCCACATTTAGAAACGTGCATTTAGAGAATTTGGCTGCTATAAATGTCCACGTAATAAGCCACTTCACTGGGCTATTATTTGTGGCCAGATTGCTTCTGAAAAAGAGCTTTATAGCTCAGTGGGGATTACCTGGTAAATAAAAGGTAGTTTAGTTATAGGTTAGAAACACTTTGCAGTGTATCTTACACTGACTTGTGAACCAACGATCAACAAACAAAAAGGTAATTATACAGGGTGTTTAAAATAGATGGACCCAATTTCAAAGCAGTATTTTTCACGATGGCAACATGTTACAATTACACAAAAAGTTGTAAACGGTTTAATGAGTTTATCAAGTTTTACTACCCATTTTATAAATGCTCTATGTGCCCTCCACCTGCTGGAGGGACAACATCGAGACGATAGTAGAATTCGTCCCAACCGCCTCTCAAAGTGGCTTCTTCCACTGAAGTCACCGCTGCCGTGATTCTGTTTTTGAGGTCATCCAGATTAGTCGCTAATAGTGGCACAAAAACACGGTCTTTTGTGCCACCATGCTCTTTGACATTGGCGGATCAATGCAAAAACGCCGTTGAAACGCACGCTGCACCGCAATTACGGATTCAGTCTTGCTGAACTGCAGAACGCAAAACGCCCCTTGTGTGTTGTGGGGTCACCGTCTTGCGAATGACTGAGGCTAGGGGCTGTTTGTGCACTGGGAGAGAAATTCTAGCGGTAATCATTTGAAACTCTATGCCCCGCCCTTTCCAGTGGTAAGAGTTTCATTCATGGGCGGTTCGTGGTTGCAGAGATATAGCTATTTCAAATGGGGTCCATCATTTTAAAACACCCTGTAGTTCTTTTTTTAATACGTAAAATCATAATTCTTCCACAGACACACCACTAATTTTTTTTATTATGATGCAGGACAAGCGGATTGAGAAACGTACAAACGAATGATGCAACAGTAATATGACTTGCTTACCCAGGAAGTCACACTGAATCTCGAAAATACATTTCAGGAGGGTTCTTGCCAATGAATTATTTGTGTGTTTTTGAAGAAAACAATAAAGTCTGGAAAAACTCTGAAAAATAAAAACGTTCAAAGTGCACACAAATAGCCTATAAACCCGCTTGCTTTATTTCTTCTTACAGACACCATCACATTGCCCCTGCAAGTACCATAAATAACCCACACACACACTGAAGTTGCTATCTATGTGTGATCTCCAGAGTTTCAGATCTTTATCGCAACCACGATCGGCTACGATAAGTTGTCTTTCTGCTTGCTTCTCAGGACCCTTGAAGAATGTGTCAATGTGCTCCGTGTGTGTCTCTCTCTCTGCCGCAGCTGGAGGCACTGTTTGAGAAGTCGATGCTCTCCAGCTGTCTGGGAGTGCCAGAGAGGTGAGCCCACATGCCCAGCACTCGCCGCGTCTCTGTAACGGGATCCGTACGTGCGCCAACCATGGTGGAGAACTGTCCAGGGTGGAAACGTTGTGACTGTATAGTCAGCCTGGATAGTACTTGGATAGGTGGCCACCATGCAAAAGAAAGAGGTGTTATAGGCTGTGGCAGAGCCATGATGAGGGCAGCAGTGTAGCAAAAGTGATTGATGTACCGGACTATGCTTCCACGTCTTTTTCTCGATGCCATCATCCACCGGCACTGCCCAGTGCAGTGAGATTTGGTCAAATAAGCTGTACAATCCGCACAGCTTGCGGAGGCCCTCATCCAGCAGTAGCTTGAAGGAAGAAGGGCTGTACATGTGCAACCATAGACCTCTCACCATTGTATGTATGTTGAACTTCTTCTGCACCGTACGTAGCCAACTGCGGTAATCGGTGTTGGGGGGGAAGGGCAATAAACTAAACTCAAAACCATTCATGTGATTACCACCACCGTAAAAAATTGAAGATATTATGCACCCTATTCACAGTGTTATAAGACACACTATTTTCCCCTCAAACCGAATTTGGTGGTGCGCCTCATAATTCGGTGAGCTGTATTTTGTACATGACACCAGATGTTCAGAACTTTATTGACACCTCGGGACATGTCTTACTTTCCAGAGCATTTTATAACCTGGAGAATACCGAATATCATAGGTTGATGTTTTTGACGATGGCCCTTTTTAAATCCTTTATATTAAGTTCGCTTGCGTGCTTGCTTGCTTGCTTACGACCGTGCAAACCTTTCGGTCGTTTTTTAACCCACTTTCCGTGATCCAATCGAGCTGACATTTTGCACACAGACTCGTTGTGCGAGACAATTAATGTTCGTGAAAAAAAATGCAAAAATTTTACACTGTCTAGGGAAAACAAATTAAATATTTAATTACCAATTGTTTAATACTGCAGACAATCATCTGACCCATATGTGGCAGCCATCTCAAGCCAGAGGACGAGAGGACTCTAGCCGCCACGCATATAAAGGATTTACAGTGAAAAACTTTGTTTTTACGGGTTATACTTATTCTGGGTGGTGACGTAGCCTAGCGGCAGAGCATTCACCCCTCGTCACAGAGGTTCACGGTTTGAAAATCCCGCGGCCGCCCTGATTATTACTGTGGGCGTCATAACCGGAGTAACAATGCTACGCGCCGCATGCTTCACCGTGGACTTTTAAAGATCAGCTGATCAGCTGGGTCCCAAATTTTTCACATTTGAAAATTGCCCGCAAATTTACTCAGTTGGGATTATACATGACAATTATCCATATGTGGCAGCCATCTCAAGCCAGAGGACGAGAGGACTCTAGCCGCCACGCATATAAAGGATTTACAGTGAAAAACTTTGTTTTTACGGGTTATACTTATTCTGGGTGGTGACGTAGCCTAGCGGCAGAGCATTCACCCCTCGTCACAGAGGTTCACGGTTTGAAAATCCCGCGGCCGCCCTGATTATTACTGTGGGCGTCATAACCGGAGTAACAATGCTACGCGCCGCATGCTTCACCGTGGACTTTTAAAGATCAGCTGATCAGCTGGGTCCCAAATTTTTCACATTTGAAAATTGCCCGCAAATTTACTCAGTTGGGATTATACATGACAATTATCGCCTCCTAGTGGCAGACTAATGTCCCAGGTCCCTTGCGTTCTCGCCTGATTGAGCAAAATAAACTTGAAAACTGATACAGACCTCGGCACGGGAGCTACGTAATGACGTCAGTTGGACCCTTCCTTCTCTTTCACAGCTGGTTTGCAGGGCACATGACGCAAACGGAGGCATGGACGCTGCTCAAAGGGGCTGTTCCCGGGACTTTCCTCATCCGATTCTCCGAGTCGCAGGCCGAGAATGGGAGCTTCGCACTCTCCATCGCCACTGCCAGTGGGGAACCGGAGAACGTCAGCATCCATGTGAGTCACAGTCGTAGGCCCCAGATGCCGCCCCTCGGTCATTAACTCATTAACTCAGCGAGTCATTTATTTGTATCCATTTGCTGGATCAGATGCCCATGAAGTTTAAAAGCATGTATATTAGAACTCCATGTTGTGTCTCTGCATTTTCCTATTGGCTATCCAGACCAATACAATCCAGCAGCGTTTGTTTAATAAAATTCTGGATCAGATTTGACCCTCTGGTTCACATCACCAGAGTCAGGCTTGGTAAACAAATGCTGCTGAGTTACCAGACGTTGTTGGCTACAGCACTCCATCTAAGTAAGCTCTGCTCAGCTTAACTTTGGGCTCTTTTAATCTACTACTGGACAAAGCCTCCTCCCACATTGTAACTGCGCACAACCATAACGCCTGACTTGCGAGTGATTGCCAAAAGCACCTGTCCACATGTGGTCATTTGACTCGGCAGGGCGACCCATGCACGGCGAGCCTCGGGAACCCGATGTTGAACCTGGCCCTGCGCTACGGCGGGGATGACGATAACTGCCGCTACCCGGACCTCCCCACGCTGGTGGCCACGCGGCTGAAAAAGCACCCATTCCACTCGGACCATGTGGAGCGCTGCATCTTGCCCTGCCCTCGTCTGCCGCTTGCCTACATCTTCAACATGCCAGCGGGCAACGAGACATAGAGACGGTTCAGCGCGGACTTCTGTCTGAAACCTGGTATTCTTTTTTGCTGTGGCCATGGCGGTGCATGCTATTGGCCAAAATATAGATTGCCCCGCGTAAAACGGGATGAGTCGTAGAGTGACTACATACGTGGCAGAATGCGTTTGCGTAAGGCTAGCGAATTTTTGCGAGGCTCAACTGGGACGTGGTGAGCTGGCAGCCGTTCCGTGCTTTGGTCAGTCCCACCCATTTTTACATAGCCATGCCCACGCGATGTAGTGACCGTCTTTGTTAGATGGTTAGCTTGCGCAGGTGAGCTGCATGGAGCAGCGAGCGGTCTGTTTTCACAAGAGGCAGGAGAGTGGGTGAGACCACACACAGGTTGCGTGGTTTACTGGAGGTTTCAGCTGATTTTGATATGTAGATGTAGTTTTTATTATTTATTGTTGTAATCTTATTTTTTTTACCTTAGCCTTGATGATGTCAATAACTTGAAGATATAATATACTCACAGGAAGGAAATATTTAACATTTTGGAACGTGTTTCCATTGCATAAAAAGCCGTCAACTTAAACTACAATAAATGTAATGTGCTATGAAATGTGTTTTTGTGATATTGTATTCATGGTATTATATCTAATTTGCAATTATATTCCATTAAAAGAATAATGTCGCGTGATAAAATATGGGTTTTCACCTCTTCTAAGACGTCTAGCCAGTGTGATAAGAGGATGCAAAAAATACCCTCTGAGAGCTTCCTCTCATGGGAGCCCCTTCTACCAGCAGTGGTGTTGGTAAACGATTGCAGGGCTGCACCTTTATCTTTAAAAATACCTTGAGATTGTGTTTACAGAGGATAGTACAGTATACAGTTCATAATAAAGTGTTTTTTTTATTTGGTGGGTCAACGACACATTTATGAGGTACCACAGTGGCGAGGTGTTAACTACCTCGCCTGGTATACAGGAGGTTGTGGGTTTGATCCCGACCCTAATGCTTGTATGTTTGGAGTTTTGCATGTTCTCCCCGTGGTTGTGTACATTTCTATCCGGGCCCTACGGTTTTCCCCTCCACATTTAGAATCAACGGGCGTTTAGAGTATTTTGTCCGCTATAAATTTCTACATTGATAAGCCACTTCGTTGGGCTATCATTCGTGATGGTCAGATCGCTTGTGAAAAAATTAACCCGTAAAACAAAGTGTTTCACTATAAATCCTTTATATGCGTGGCATCGGTTTTATTTTATTATTCATTTCTGTTTTTCTTGAGTAAGAGTTTCATTTTTATCACATTGGTATTTTAAATTAAATATGAAATTTATTTTTTCCTAAAATGTGGAAAATTTAGGAAAAATTTTTTCACGAAAATTAATTGTCACACACAACGAGTCTGTGTGCAAAATGTCAACTCGATTGGATCACGGGAAGTGGGTTAAAAAACGACCGAAAGATTTGCACGGTCGTAAGCGCGCAAGCAAGCAAGCAAGTGAACTTAATATAAAGGATTTAACAAGCAAGCAAGCAAGTGAACTTAATATAAAGGATTTAAAAATATCTATACAGCTCCCCCCAAAAAAACAACCTTTATTGTGGATATTGATCGCGAAAGCCCACGTGTTAAACTGGCAGTATTTGAGTGTGGCGATGGTGTAAAGACTGAGGTTTGACGGCCGCTTGGGGGCTCCGTGGCATATTGCTTTAATTTAGTTTTTAAACACAACATTGGTAGTGAATCGATGTATTTAAAATCGAATTATATCCCCTATTTCATTGACAACCTTATCGTGAAGCCGTTGGTAAACTGGAGCGACGTAAAAAAAGAGGACTTTTTGTATTGGGAATCAAGTTGACAACGTAGCTCCCAACTATGCAACAAGATAAATGTGCACAGGCTTCATAATTTTTAGGAGTCATAAGGCACGGAATTAATTTACCTCGACTCCCTCCAATAATGCAATTCTAAGAATAGGTGTATTCTTTTCTTTGAACCTATCTACGTGACTTTACCGAAACACCAAAAGAATATGAAATCCTGCAGTCACGAAAGCTTTAAGTCAAGATTTAAGAATAGGGTTTACCCTTTCTGGCAATAAAACCGATGTTAAGATTCTCAAACACGTACTTGTGTTGAACATGCAAACTAGCATGCTCTGATAATACTGGTAACACGTTCCTTCGGAGTGGGCAGGTAGGAAAAAATGAAAATGAAATAAAAATGACTTTTACACTTATTTTAACATTTTATCTACAAAATTACACCTTGCCATATTTACAACATGTTACCCTATTTGTATTTTTGTATTTTAAGATTGTATATAACGGCTGGTTTACATTTTATATTGTATACATATTGAAAATTTTACATTCTTTAGCCCCTGAGTATTAGTTAGACTTTGTAATTTTAGTATAGTTAGACTGTATACCACTTATTTAAGTTTTAAGATTCCTACATGTTGAATGTATGCACCTTCCTGCCATAGTAAATTCCTTGTTTGTGCAAACTTTCATGGCGAATAAAACCCTTTCTGATTCTGACTTGGTTGGACAGCGCATTCGTGCACGACAGAAAGCTCGCGGTCACGTGATGCACTTCAACCAATCCTGGAACGTACATGTTTGGGAGGGGCTATGCACGACAGACAAATAATCCCTGGTGGGCAGTGTGAAACTGTTGTTCCTACCTGTATAATTCCACTCGTTGAGTTATCCTTCAGCGATGAGGACTCCAGACTGATTTTCTTCTCACCCACTCCGTTCGACCACCACTCGGCAGGTCACAACACTTTTCTCTCGGCTTCCTCCACGCACTGCTCAAATTTGGAAGTCCATCCTACGGTTTCAATTCTAATTATCTTGCTAATTTCCATACATATTTTGATTTCACACTTGATGATGATTGCTTGTGTTGCAGTCGAAACGTCGTGAGAATTTTATTGTTTTATGTTTTTATTATTTTCCTTCTATGTGACTTTACCGAAAGAACCAAGAATATGAATTCATGTTAACTCTTATCGACTACAACTTTGATTATAGTGTTGTTCATTGCTGACCGTATGACATGTTGGTCTTCTAGATCTATGCTCAGCAACCATAACGAATGAAAACAAGCAGACGTTTTGTGCAGGCCACGCATATTCCTTCGAGTAAAATTATCCGCTGGCAAAATATCACCTCGTGGAGATGCCGGGGATTGAACCCGGGGCCTCACACATGCGAAGCGTGCGCTCTACCACTGAGCTACATCCCCATGGTGGCTCTACCTGGGCGCAGTTCCACCTCGGTACGGGGTGAAACTTCGTCATCATCTTCTTCCTCTCCCTCGTCACCCCACTCACTCTCCTGTTGGCCCTGGGCCCTGGACACCTCGAGTCTGCACAGAGTCCAAGAAAAAAGTATTTCTTTGAAAGAAATAGAAATAATAAGCATACATGTGGATGGATACTATGATGCTTCCCAATTTATTTATTCTTGGAAATATTTAATTCGGAAATAAAAGTGTTCTGGATACTTTTAAGCACTTGCTTTCATCTACAAATGTTTAAGTAAACAATTTGATCACTGTGTGCATCGCTAGTTATACAAATAGCAAGTTCCTGAAATCAATACAAATTCATCCGAAGGTATCGTTCATATAGGGTAATATTTACGAGAGTTCATGTGCACCCCTATTACAGGGACATGGACACAGCCAATTGATTTTGGAATTCAACCTTTGTTGGAGAAATGAATTAAATAAAAGCTTCCGACATGGAGATGCCGGGGATTGAACCCAGAGCCTCACACATGCAAAGCGTGCGCTCTCCCACTGAGCTACATCCCCACCACGCTGACAGCCAGGTAGCCAGCCTTACCCCTCCTCCCTTAGGCCCCTCCCCTTACCCCCCCCCCCTCCCTCCCTCAGCAGCCGTCCTCAGGTGAAGAACAGGGCTTTCGGAAAGACAGCCCTGTTCTTGCATTTTATTATGTTTTAATATTTTTATTTTCTTATTTCCCTTCTACGTGACTTTATCGTCGTAATATGTTTATGTGATCCGTACAGCCACTAGAAGCACTACCATTAATCTTTATTTTTTTTAACGAATCGAATCTCGAATATCATTGCAACAATTCATTGAATCGCAGTTGGAGTGGATAACAGCTATCATCTTTACCACAGACAAACGTTTAGGTATTGTGCAGTAAAACGGTGATACAGTTCAAACGGGAAACCACCAGATCTCTGTACAAATGAATTATTTCCGTCCACACGTGGATAATAATTCTGAGTACATATTCATGGCATCCTTAAACTACCGGCGTGCTGAAGTACCAACATTGCACCTGCAGCAGGCTGTATGTATTAACATGTATCAACATGTATCAACATGTTTGTATTATGCATGTTCAACATGTATGTACTAACACGTATGTTTAACATTTAGTCTGCAGCAGGTGCAATGTTGCTACTTCGGCACAGCGGTGTGTTGGAGAGTAAACCCACAACATTTTACAATTCGAGTCCGACGTTTCGATAGTGATTACAACCGCCTTCGACCGGCTAACAGTAAGGAACTAATTGGCAAGTTTGGTTCATGGAGTCAACATTGGGGGGGACCAAATCTTCCAGGGGGTCTGAGGGGTCCCCCCCCAGAAAAATATCTAAATTTGAAAACGAATTTCCTGCCTAAAATATTAAAAATTCACTTACACATAAGATGGACTTTTTTATTTTGTAAAATAATGTCTAATAGTGTATTGTATTACATTTCTGTTTTTCTTTTTTTACCTTTTCTTGTTTCATTGTATGTAATGGCAGAGATTAGGGACATATAAAGTACAACCATAATCACAATCACATAAAACAGAAATCTTTTTTATAGCAATATATTGGGGGGGGGGGGACATTTTGAGCATATTTGAATATTGGGGGGGATGTGTCTCCCCCAAAATATATTATAATTACGGCCTTGATATTTATACCCCTTTATTACGAATAATAATGGTCACCAAAACCTACTCGTTAAAAAAAAATATCTATGAAATGCATTTGAAATAAAAACACCCCTCGCCTAATCGTGAAAGTGGACGAGTCCACGCCGGCCAGTAAAGGAACAAGAAATAATTCCCCCCCTGCCAGTGAGACCGACTTGGTACATCCCGGCACGCCACGCTGTGAGCAGCCCTCAACCACGTGGAAGGGAGTGGACGGTGGTGAACGAAAAGCGGTGGACGGTAACAAACGATGGAGGCTCCTTCTGATCGCTCGCTCATGGTGGACAATGTCCTCGTCCTTTTGCTGGACATCGAGGGCTGCACGACGCCCATCACTTTCGTGAAGGCGAGTCGGAGTGCGAAGCATCTTTGCTTGTTGTTGTTGACGCGCGGTTTAAACACGCGGATCCAGAAATATCAAGACCACCAACACCGCTGTGGATAGTAATAGGGGTTTTACCCTTTCGTCTGGTACAAAAACTGACACCTTTATACAAGGGGGCATGTTTGCAATAACCACAACACAAGCAAGTCAAAATGCAAACAAAAAGAAACAACTCTGATAATGATATGCACTGTCCTATATCATCAAGACAACTCTGATAATGATATGCATTGTCCTATATCATTATCATGTTTCTTTTTGTTTGCATTTTGACTGCTTGTGTTGTGGTTATTGCAAACATGACCCCTTGTATAAAGGTGTCAGTTTTTGTACCAGATGAAAGGGTAAAAACCTATAACTATATTTTGCTACTGGTAAAGGAGGTCTCGTAGTGTAAACCGCTGTGGATGTTATAGCCATCATCAACCTCGTGAAGCTTAAGCAATCGCGATGATGATGATTGGTGGTGGTGGTTGTTGATGGTGGACGTGATGTGGATGGGATGTGTGACACGTGCTTTGAATGGTGCGTGCGAAATGTACCATAATGTTTATTGTTTTGGTGCAACCCGGGCTGATGGGGGAAGCACAGAGTTCACTCACTAAACAATAAAGACAAGCAAAATTGGTGCGGTTAAAGGCCATTCAATCCCTGCTTTGGACCATGGAGTAAAAACAAAAACTGTGGAATGTTTTCCTTCAGGTGAGGAGGACTAACAAAGCTACACGAACTCTCGTCGCTAGCAGACCTTGGATATTGCCATTAAGCTCCTGAACATATAACCGTACGCAAGAATACAACAGTACTCCTTAATTGATAATGCTTAGGATTATTATAATTGTTAGTATATATTGCTCAAAACATTAAGAACGCGTAGTATAAATCACAAACCCGCACTAACTGGTCAATGGTCAAACAACCCCCATGGCCATAACTACGTGGGAGGCCTCATCCAACTGGGTTGACAATGGGATGTAAACTAAAGTAATGATCTTCTCTCAATCAGGAGTCAAAAGGCAATTGTCACCACTGAGATCCTGGGTTTGAATGCGGATTCCAGCCGCTCCCTGATAAAAACCGGATTCTCAAGTCAAGTGACGGCACTAAAAAACACATTCCTGCGGAGGGAGCTGGTAGGAACGTTGGGTTACTCGGTCAATGGCCAGGGTCAACGGCGGCGTGGTGTATTCCGCAAATATGCCCGACTGTGAGGGCGGGCACAAGCCGGCGTGAGTAGGTTAAACGTTGAGTTTTATAAGGGCACCACGGGGTGACCAGCCCCACCCCTCCCAGCCCCACCCCTCCCAGCCCCACCCTCCACCCAGCCCCTCTCCACCCTCCCCACCCTCCTCACCCAGCCCCTCCCTGCACGACGGACGGACGGACACAATAATCCCCTGTGGGCTGGTGTAACCAGGAGGTTCCTACCAGTACAATGCTGT
This sequence comes from Lethenteron reissneri, assembly GCF_015708825.2. Classification (NCBI taxonomy): domain Eukaryota; kingdom Metazoa; phylum Chordata; class Hyperoartia; order Petromyzontiformes; family Petromyzontidae; genus Lethenteron; species Lethenteron reissneri. The sequence goes on along the minus strand of NC_083825.1, from coordinate 7,883,664 downwards.
TGCCATACGAAAGAAGAAGACTGTAAACGTGGTCTGTCAATTAGGCCAGAGGTGGGATTCAAACGGCCAAAGCCTTTAAAAGTGTGTTTCATTGAAGAATTGGCAAGTTCACATTTATGTAAGGCAATTGTAAAAACTGTAACGTGGAAGTGCACCCTTCCAGTATCCTGATTAAGGAAGGCCTTCAGGACCATAACTTAAATTATTGCATTCGACCAATGCTTAAACAGTAGACCTACAGCCCAATGGATTAGCATCGTACACGTGTAGACAATTGATGCACAATATTCCCTCGGTTAACACTGACATGGGTTAACGTTTTTGTTGGGTTAACGTTTCAGCCTCCAATAGGACCCCATGGTTTCGACTAACGTTGACATTCTGATTCACGGTAACGTCCATAATACAGGTTTTTGTTGGGTTAGATCGCGTAAAAATAGAAATGTGTCGTTAAACCCGCCACCACCCGACACAGCCTATTAGTAACGTTTGTCACGTAAACGAAAATGCCAATTCATTACTAGTTCAGCAACACAGGTGTGTTGGAGAGCAAATCCACAACATTTAGAATTGGAGCACGACGTTTGGCCAGTAATTAACAACCGGCATCATCAGGCTGAAGCCAGATTTGCCAGATCAGTAACGAATTGGCAAGTTCCGTTTACGTGACAAACCTTACTAATTGGCTGTGTCAGATGGTGGCGGGTTTAACGACACATATTTACGCGATAAACCCCCCCAAAATCAACCCTATGTTATGGATGATATTGGTCGCTAAAGCCCTTACTGCGTGTTAAAGTCACGGTAACGTATTTACGTTCTGCAACTGCGGTCGCCAATTTCGACCAATCCGAGCGCTCGTAGGTGTGGCTGAGCATGTCCGTAGCCAATCAGCGACGTCCATTTGTGAGCTTTGTTTATTTTTTGATTTAAAGCTTTGTTGATGTTGCGTTTTCTGTTTCGTCAGTGCAAACAAGACGGCTGTCTTGCAGACTCGGCGATTTTTTGTTGTTATCTTTCAACTTATAAGTGCATTCTCTTTACGGTTATTTTGGTCAGTAGTAGTTTTCGCGGAACGGATTAAAAACGTTAACCGAGGGACTGACTTCAAATGCAAACTCGCAATGAGTCGGCCTCGCGCTGGAAGTGTGCGGTGTGTAAACATCGCCATTGGGGAGACAAAGGCGGCCGGGCGTGGCGCTGACCACTCAGTCTGTGCAGGCGACACGGGGGATCGTTGTCGTTGTATGTGTGTCTTTGTGTGTGTCTTTATGTGTGTGTCTTGGTGTGCCTTTGTGCCCCGTGTGTGTGTCTTTGTGTCTGTCTTTGTGTCTGTCTTTGTGTGTGTCTTTGTGTGTGTCTGTCTTTGTGTGTGTGTGTGTCTTTGTGTCTGTCGTTGTGTGTGTGTGTCTTGGTGTGCCTTTGTGACCCGTGTGTGTGCAATTGTGGTGACTCCGTTTCCTCTTCCGACTACGAGCGAGCATCAGGACTCAAGTGAAAATAAGTGTTTTTCTATTTATGTTACTTTATTTTTTGTTATGTTTTATTTACCATACAGTATTTTTTACTGTGTTATATGCAAATATATATTTATTTATGACAATGCTTGACTTTTTGTTAAACCCTATAACACATTTCATAACACTGACCTATGGGCATTTCAATAGAGTGCATTGTTGTGTTCCGACTTACGAACAATTCGACTTATAAAACGGGTCTCTGGAACGAATTTGATTCGTAACCCGAGGACTGCCCATAATCGGAAATCCAGTCAATGGCAAATATAGCAAATGTTCTTGCAGCTGCCATATTCCCATATTTGCCACGTAAATATTCAAATACCTCGTGGAGTATAAATGTAGGTAATTTATATAGTAAACCAATAATTACATGGATTTTCATGAAACATAAGAATATTTCTCGGCCAATCCTAACACCCCAGCCAATTTCAGGGAAAAGTTTGTGTGTGAAGATGACAATGTCTGCAATTAAACACAGGTCACGTGTGTGTTTGCAGGATGTGCTGTTTCCATACATAAAGGAGCATGTGCACGACTACCTGACAGAACACTGGGCGGAAGAAGAATGCCAGGCTGATGTGCAACTGCTAAGACAACAGGTAGCAACATCGCATGCACAGTAGGTTTCAAATCATGAGGTCCTGAGGTCAGATACCTGCCACGGTCAATTCTGTTAATCGTCCCTCAGAGATAAGTGAAATTAGTAAGAGCAAAGCTGCACAACTTCGTTTTCAGAATCAGAAGTTTGTTTCTCGAAATGGAGTCCATTGAGCTAAGAAGCTTCTTTTTCAAGGGCGACTCAGTTGGCGGACATCGTCAAAGTATTCCACAATTACAGATTAAAAAAAAAACGTAATAGAAGTCTTGGAAAGCCAGTGGTGATTGTGGCTGTGCTGTAGAGCCACTCTCCATACCCTGAGAACATTATATTTCCACTTAACCGCTTATGGTAATAAGTGTTGAATACCCGTTTGAGCATGTGAACACAGAGGGCCCGAATTGCATGTTGACAAAAGTACCAACATGAAAAAAAACCAAAACGTAATTAGTTTGCCATTTTTACTTCACTATACCGCTAAAATTGTCAGGTTAATCCTGTTATAAAAACATGCATTGATTAAAATGCACTTTGACAGTAGGCTGTAAACAATATATTTCTATGCACATTACACTTGTATATTATGGTTTTAGTGTGACCAGTGATTGCTTCGTGAAATGAAAAAACCTCGACTTTAATAACAAATTTGGGCTGGAGCTTAAATATACAAAAAGGTCCTCGATATACGTCGGGGTTAACGAAACGATGTATAACGGGGACTTTCGCCCCATAGGAATACATGTTAATAGGGAGAGATAGTGACCATAGGAGTGTAAACATTGCCTATGCGATGCAAAGCAAGGGGCAGTTTCTCCCGTAAGAAACAATGGAATAAGGTAGGGATAGGGACCGTAACTTAGGGAAATGTCTTTCATGCCGAGCAACCAAAATACATATTTACATGCAAAATACGTACTTTACATGGATGTACAACACAATGTACACATTTATAACCAATTCGAAGTTGAAGAACCTTTAAACGGCATTTATACTTATCAAACACTTAATTAAAAAAATGTTTTATAAGTCTTTCGAAGCAACCCAGTACACTTTACAACTTGTTTTAATAAAAGACGTATTTTCGTGATATTTCAGTGTAAAGCACAGCATCTTAAACAGAATTTGTAAAAAAAAATGACGTTACCTATATTTATGATGATCTTTAGTAGTGAATGAGTTGTGTTGAAGGGTTGCGGCGATATTTTGCCAAAATATCTGCGCCGATTACAATGCGCACTCAGTACGCACACGAGAGAACACGATGGGACTGAGAAGATGGCGAGTTGTACAGTACTTAAACACCCCCCCCCCCTTTTCCAGAGCTGAGTTTAGCTGAGCAGAGTCGAAAACGATAATCGTCACTGGTGTTGGCCAGTGAGCGGGAATGAAGTAGGGTCACCGGGCTCGTAGTGCGCTAACCGCCAAACACCCACGCACAATGTTATCAACTCAGCTCACCTTCAACGGAGTTCAAATCGACCTATATGCGGGGAAATTTGACATTGTGTTCCACCAAAAGTTGGTGACGTGAGTGCGAAACAACATCGAGACGACGTTTATTGCGGGCTCCCCTCCTGTGTACCACCGTTCAGGAAACAGCTGACGGGCGGCGGCTGCTTTTCATGATTTCAGGCGGAGGCCGACGCGCAGCTTCCGGGCGCCGTGGCCATTCCGTGTGATGGCGCGGCGAAGCAGGCGGTACTGGATGCCGCCGTGGCAAGCGTGCTCTGGCAGATGGCCGCTGACCGAAAGACTACGGCTCTCAAGCAGCTGCAGGGACACATGTGGCGGGCTGCGTACGCCTGCGGGGAGGTGAAGGGAGAGTAAGCATCTCCTCGCCGCAGCCCACCGATTGTTTTTCGCGTTGTGCCGCGCGTTTTGGTATGACGTTCGACATTTTGCTCCACGTGCTGGGCGCTTATCCAGCACGTTGGAGCGAAATAGTCGGACATGGTGACGATAAAAATGCGGTACAACCTGCAAAATGCATCGGAGAAAAATATACAGCACAACCGCCAAAAGCTACATAGTAGTGTCTTCCAGAGGTGGGACAAAGTCATTGTTATGCAAGTCCAAGTCGAGTCTCAAGTCATCAAATTCATGACTCGAGTCTGACTCGAGTCCAAGTCACATGACTCGAGTCCACACCTCAGAGGTGGGACAAAGTCATTGTTATGCAAGTCCAAGTCGAGTCTCAAGTCATCAAATTCATGACTCGAGTCTGACTCGAGTCCAAGTCACATGACTCGAGTCCACACCTCTGGTGTCTTCTGTCACTGCTTGCAATAGAAGGGCTTTGTCATATCTTTGTGCAGTCATCATGCTCTTACTTGTAGCTCTGCTGCCCCCTCTTGTCTGGAACAACCCGCTGCATTCAGCATTAAATTCCTTTCCCCTTGCCTGCCGATTCTCTCGCCATGTTCAAGCCCAGGGTCGAGACTTTTCTCCTCTGCCTATAACTGTCTATCCCCATGAGCTGTTTTAATTGACACCTTTCCATGCTGTTGTTGCCTACTCACGAGCCCTCCAGATCCTCTGCATGGTCGCCTATTTGTACGGTGTCGAAGAGATACATTTATTTGCTTTATACTAATCTATCTTGACACATGGGTTCGTGGCAAAAATGTTCAGTGCACCGTGCAATAAATCCACATTGTATTAGAAATGTTGCGATGTCACTCCACGGAGTTGCGTTGTTGCTGCTGCTGCCGCTGTAGGGTGTATGCCGACGTTGTGCCGGCTCTGCGAGCGTGGAGGGCAGCCGGGAAGCGTGTCTACATCTACTCGTCAGGAAGCGTGGAGGCGCAAAAGCTTCTGTTTGGCCACACAACAGACGGAAGCATCTTGGAGGTAGGGATCAAACTGGCTGAGCGAGGCACCAACATCTTCTCGGTTCTTTCGGTAAAGTCACGTAGAAGGGAAATAATACAATTATATAAATAAAACATGATAGAATAATTCGGCCTTATTATGTTTCATTTTTATTATTTTATTATTTCCCTTCTACGTGACTTTACCGAAAGAACCAAGAAGATGAATCCCTGCAGTCACAAAAGTTTTAAATCGAGAGGCACCAACAATCGAGCAGCCGGGACTGAGGCCGGCGATAGTAAACGTTTCAAAATATGCTGCTGTCAGCAGAGCTAGCGCATTGACTCGGCCAGAGTTTTGACCATCCTTATACAGGAAATGCCCTGCAGCTGTGAAAGTAGGCAAGTATGTCACCATTATACCATTGCTGCTTTGGACTTCCAGAGCTATGTACAAACTGGACTATGTGTCACCAAAATAGGATTATTTAACTCTCCCCACATTTTCTTACTTAGAACATTTCGCTTGGTTTTGTCTGGTACTCAAAACTAAGAACTAAAACATGCTGGGAATAGTTACCTGATAAAATGGTCCCATCAAGCAGACCGGGCTGTCTCCCGGGACACGGATTTACATGTGAGCCTGCATGTGTATTGTGGTGCAGCTTCTTGACGGTCACTTTGACACCAAAATCGGTGCAAAAGTGGAGGCGGAGAGTTACAAGCAGATCTCAGCTGCCGTTGGCTGCCCAGCGAGCAGCATCCTCTTTCTTACGGACATCACCAAAGGTTTGTTATGCTTTGAGATGGATGTCTGCCGAGTAGCGCATACAATAAACACACGATGTGTTCCCACAACCAAATGAGTAGCCGCATACGAGTGAATTCAAACTGCATACGTGTAGTGAATTTTGGGTAGAAATAGGTTAGCCGCATGAATGCGACACCGCACAAACGGAACCCACATTAAGTGAGGGAAACCCGCCACCACCCGACACACCCAGAGAAATGGCCATAATGATACTTACCAATAGCATTATTCAAGCTAATAGCATCCCATAATGCTGTACATTAATTATACATAAGGACCAAATCTCATATACAACCACTACCAATCAAAATCAAAATGAATAAGCATAAAGGAATGCCACCAAAAGAAAAAGCACAAACAACAAAAAAGTTATCACAATAAAGAAGTTAGTCCATGAGGTCGCATCCCAGACCATAATCCCAAATTCACAAAGCTGCACACAGGACTTGCAATCCAGAAGTCACATGTTCAATCTCAAGACCTGCTGGCAGTTGAAACAATAGTGTATGTTTCTTAAACCCCTCGCCTTTTTGTCCACCCAGCAATATAAATTGTTACATCACAGTTACTCGATTGGCAGGTAGCATATGGCGGGGTATAGTTTGGCTACTCCCACTTCTTCCAAGACACCTGGCCAGCGTGAAAGAGTTGGCCAAAATACCCTCCGGAGGGGCTCACTAGAGCTCCCTTGTGGTGATGAAGGCCCTTCTGCTAGCATTGGCGCAAATAAGTAAATGCAGCCCTGCACTTGAACCTTTTATACAGGATGTATTTCTGTATTACAACACCATGCTAAAAACGCGAATGGTGAAATCGTTGCGGTTAGCCCTTGCATTTGTACATGCACGGCCCGTTTGTCAATCTGCTGCCGAAGAGAGTTCCTCGTTTGCCCATGCCATACGGGTCTTTGTTTTTTTTACCTTGCTGGTTTATGTGGTTTGGTGAAGGCCGGCAGCGGTAGATGTGGGAGCATATCACAGTACAATACCGAAAAATACAATCGTACCTCCGATTAGCAAGCCTGGCTACGTACGGTGCGAAAGAAGTTCAACATACATACAAGTATAGTAGTCTCTCGGTTAATGTTTATAATCCGTTCCACAAAATCTACTGTTAACCGAAATAACTGTTAATAGAATTCAATTATAAGTTGCAAAATAAGTGAAAATCACTGAGTCTGCAAGAGAGTTGTTTCCACTGCCAATACAGAAAACGCAATGTCAACAAAGCCAGTCAAGTTCTAAACGCTCATGGACATCGGTGATTGACTGAGGCATGCTCAGCCCACTTACGAGCACTCTGGCCGAAATTCGCGCCCGCGTGCAGAACGTAAACGTACCGTGAATCAGAATGTTAACGTTAGTCGAAACCTCATGGGACCTCCTTTGCCAGTACCAAAATATGAGAATAGGTTTTCCCCTTTTTAGTCGAAACCATTGGGTCTTATGGGAGGCGAAACGTTAACCGAAAAACCGTTAACCGATGTCGCTGTTAACCGAGGGACTACTATAATAGAGGTTTTTTTGGGTTAGATCACGTAAATATATAAATGTATTGTTAAAAGAATTCTCCACAAATCTGGCTGTCGCCTGATGAAGCTAGTTGTAATTACTGGCAAAACGTCGTACTCAGAGTGTAAATGTGGTGGCTTGGCTCTCCAACACACCGGTTAGTGCTGTACTAGTGACGAATTGGCATGTTCTGTTTACGTGACAACCCTTACTAGTTGGCTGTGTCGGGTGGTGGCGGGTTTTATCGACACATTTATATATTTACGCGATCTAACCCAAAAAAACCTCTTGTGGATATTGGTCGCGAAAGCTTACTTGTTAAACCGGGGGACTACTGTACATCAAATGTTGCTGTATTGCCCTCTTGTGGCCACATTGTCCTGGAGCAGCTTGTATACCACTAACGCTGCAGTTCCGACGTTTTATTTGTTTTTAAGCTACAGTATAATGGCACATTTTTGACTCGGTGGTGTAGGTGGATATGTGAAAAGATCAGCTGTGAGAACGTCAATAGAAGATCGGTTACACCACCGTACACACATAAGTTACTGAACAATAATTAAGTGCAAACTGCACTTTGAATGCATTACTTTACGTGAAACGGTCAGAATTTTGAACAGCTATGTGATATGAAGAGGGGTCATTGCCAGAAACATTGTCTATTACATAGTATGTATTTGTTTGATTTTAAAGCCACATTGTTATTGATAAATGTTTTCTTTTTGAAATGTACAGAATTACAGTTACACCTCTATGCATAAATACCGCTCTGAGGGATGGGGGGTGGTATTGTGAGCGATGAATTGGTCAGGACAGATATGCGATGTCGAACTGTCACGATGCAAAACCTTTGTCCATTCTCGCGTTTCAGAAGCGGCTGCGGCTGAGGAGGCAGGCATACGAACAATGGTGGTGGAGAGACCGGGCAACGCGGAGCTTACCGCTGACGAGAGGAAGCGATTTCAGACCACAAGCACATTTTCCCTTTTGCACTGAAGTGATGCATGCCTTGGATTGAAAAATGCTGTCGCGATCCCCACCCAAACCCCAGAAATACTGGGATGTTTAAATGTACAGATAAAACTTGACGCGCATAACCATTAGGTGCTTTTGTATGTTGTAATTTACAAAGCCGAAGCTTTACAAAGCCTAAGCTTTGTAAATTGCAACGTAGTTGCTACGTGTGAACATTTTAACCTTATGGCGGTACCCCCGGGATACCATAGTACCCCGGCTCCCCCGGGATACCATAGTACCCCGGCTCTCGCATAATGTCCGTGATGCAGTCATCTTTAGTCTGTTGATGGTCGACGATGCGGCAATCGACTCATCTCGATGAGCTGTACACGATGCACCACTACGGTGCGTACGAGCGTTCAGGGTTTCAGCGCAATCGTCCTCGCTCCGTTTCGACATGGCGGAGTAGCACTGGTTTCGGTTTGATTGGTACCCGAGTCGCGGAGTTAAGTACACCCCTGGAAAAAATAGTCCCAGAAATAAAATATTTAATTGCCTCGACCATTTTGTATTATTTGGTATCCCGGGGTACCGCCTTAAGGATCATTTGTGCGTTACCCCACCGTGCATATGGGTTTTCGCTGATTGCTTTGGTGTTCACGCACAAAACCAAACACTTGGGTGAAAGGCGCAGCCCTTGCAATTTCTTGCTCATGCTACTGCTGGTGGGCTTCCCCTAAAGGAGCTCTTAATGCACTCCACTGGAGGGTATTTTTTGCTACTCTTGTAGACTGTCAGATGTACATACTTTACCCCATCACTCGTGACCAGCAGATTGACTTGATGTCCTGTACCCATTTGTGGTGCTGGGTGGACAAGAGGCGTGACATTTTAAGAAACGTTCTCATTGCACTCACCGTTATTGCATTGGCTCAACATTCCAATGCAATACTGTTGAAAAAAATAAAGTGTTTCGTTAAAGGGGTTGACTAAACAAACCGTTGTACTCTGCGAGGCGTTTCTGGATAAGAAGGCAAGTGTGTGTTGGTGGAATGTTGACCCCAATATTTGACGATGGCCAATTTTTATAGCATTGCGTAAAGTCACCTGCTGAAATAGGCATCGGAATATCCATATTGGATTAATCCGATACGCTTGAAGATATTTTTCACAGACGTCCAGTAGGGGTGGGTCTGAAAGACCACAAACGATCGGAGTATAAGAAAAGAAAGCAAATCACAAAAATATATACTGTACATCAAATAAAGTATATAAGTAAAAATGTTATAAGTACAATTCCAAAGCTTGGGCAAGGCCATAAAACGGCAAGAACAGTCCAAGACCACACCAAGAAAACAGTCCCTCAAAATTGCACATTAACATTGAACTATCGATAAATGTGTGATGATCGACTTCCATTACACGTCATATTGAGGGTACTTTATTACACTGGGCACAACACAGGCCAGCACTTGCTCTTCCTCACGGAGTATAACTCCAGGTAATAACACCTCCACTGGCTACACGCACAGCCGATCACTCGGCAAGATCCCCTCGCCCTCGGCCACACCGCTGGCTGGTGACATGACGACGACGGTGATGGAAACCACGCAGGAGATCTTCCACTTGACCGGACGACGGAGAGAGATGTCGGTGAACAGCGACAGAGCCAGGATCCCACACATGAGCCCAGAGCACCGGGTCCGCTCCCCCTTTTATCCCCCAAGGCGTGGCTCGGCTAGGCCCCGCCTCTGGCCACGCCCTCTCGTGGAACCTTCGAGCAGGTTGACCCCAATATTTTCTTGGTGTATCTCGGCTAGCCCCCACCTGCTGTTACATTTGCCCCAGATACACCTCCTTTGCTGATTGGTTTCTACTTCTGTGCCCGTACTTGTGAATCCCTTCCCAGGCCAGCAGGTGTCACCCTGTCATTACACATGGGTAAGGATTAAAGTTACAAATCATATTTCTAACACATTCACGAGTAAGCACCCATCGTATGCACACTGGGGGTATCTCTCGATTTACGAAAGTTCGTAAATTGCGTTGCGACGTCATTTTATGTCTGTTGAAGGCGAACGACACAGCAATCTATTCCTCTCGATGAGCTCGACACGATGCGCTAATCAAAGTTTAAAAGTTTTGTTTCTTATGCGCATTCGTCCTCGCTGCTGCGCTTGGACACGACATGACAACAATGATCCGCGCCAGGTGGGTCGCGGCGTTTATGTGCGCAGTGGGACGGAGTCGCCAAGAATAAAGTAGTTAATTACGATTTAGACTTCCGTTTATTCAAGACCCCATAAGGTTAATTTCACGTTCTCGCAATTATTGACAACATTTTGGACGCTTCCATTAACGACCTCGAATTTTCCGCGTAAATTAAATTCCACCTCTGCACGCACCGCGAAATCAAACAAGCAGCACCCTTCAGTAAGAAGGCTGCGCTAATTAATTGGCAGACGCCGAGGACAATGCAAACACCGGCATTGTTCTTCGTTGTGTGGTACGTGTGACATTCGATGGTTTATCACTTTATTTTAAACCTATACTGTAATTTGCCGTCATGACGGCTTTATAAAATTACATTTAATGGAAAATATTTAAGATTGTATTACATTTATTTAATCAAATGTGTATACAGTATATCACGTTGTTATTGTGATCTCTTAATGCCACAGAACCAACTTATCATCAACGTTGTGTTTGTGTGGGGTAGTGTGTCGGTGTAGTTATACTAAACCCATCGACCCGAATTCGATTCTTGCTCACGGCCAACATCAGTGGCATTTGAACCGTTCCTGGGCCCTCTCCTAGGTCCACTCGGCCTCAACCGTGCAGCTGGTGCCACTTGGGGACACAAGCGGTGGCAGTCTCGAACAGCACTTGCGCTCTGTGTGACACGCGCGCGTTACAAGGCGGGTCTACCTTGTTTATACTGGTAGGAACGAAGTGGACCAGCCTACAATAGATTATACCGTCCGTCCGTTTGTCCGTCCGTCCGTGTAGCAACATCGCCCCCTACTGCAAACACTTGGCATGACCCTACAAAAACCTTTTGACTCAGTGGGGCTTTCCTGGCTAAACAAGTGTAATAATACATTATGTTTATATTCTTTGGTTATTCGTTCCTACCAGCCCACCCCGCAGGGTCCTGTTTGTGGTCTCTTAATGCCACAGAACCAACTTATCATCAACGTTGTGTTTGTGTGGGGTAGTGTAGGTGTAGTTATACTAAACCCATCGACCCGAATTCGATTCTTGCTCACGGCCAACATCAGTGGCGCATTTGAACCGTTCCTGGGCCCTCTCCTAGGTCCACTCGGCCTCAACCGTGCAGCTGGTGCCACTTGGGACACAAGTGGTGGCAGTCTCGAACAGCACTTGCGCTCTGTGCGACACGCGCGCGTGTTACAAGGCGGGTCTACCTTGTTTATTATATATCTAACTTGCTTTTCACGTGGATCTTGTTTAAAATCGGCAATCACCTGACCTGGGGAACTAGAAAAACAACAACAACAACAGCAGCAGCAGCCTCAGCGATCGTTGTCGGGCTGATCACGCGGCCTGCTTCCTCCTCCTCTTCCTCCTCCCTCGTTCGTTCGTTCACCAGAAGAGGTTTCATCTTTCGACGAGAAGATGTTGCCTACGACGACGATGATGATGAAGATGTTGGTGATGTTGGCGATGGTGGCGATGTGCCGAGCCTGCAGCTACGAGGTGAGAGCCTCGCAATCAATAAGCGAAGTCTGTTGTTGTAGACTGTACAGGATGGTCCAGATGTCTTGTGACCCCCTCCTCCCTCGCCCCCCACAATTGAATTATCTAAAACTTAATATATCTAAAGTAATATTTAATTAAAATATGAAGGAATCCGCATCGGAGAAAGAAAATTGGAGGGGGGGTCACAAGACATGTGGACCACCCTGTCGTATAGGTTACTGTACCGCACTGTAGCCGGCGTGTATTGAGGGCAGAAGAGTTTTTTTTTTATCTTTTCGTTTGCCACGATTGTTGGCGGAGATCTCTCTTGAAAGCGTCTTCTTTCGTGTTCCGTCAGTGTTTCATAATTGTTTATTTTTTTTTACATATCGTTCCCGCTGTTTTGAGCGTTAACTTCACCCAAGGCCTACTTTCGTGGCTTAGAAGTTCCACAAACATCAACTACTGCCGATTTTTAAACTTCACACAGATCAACAACATCCCCCCCGAGGGGTTTGTCAATCCACTGCTGGATGAAATCCCACTTATCGGCTGTGTCAGTCATACGGTGACCGTGGTGGGGGTGGAGGTGTGTTTGACCATACTTCACCACTCTGAGTCGCTTCGGGTTTGGTGGCAAAGAGGAGTAGGAGCAATGATGGGGATTCAGATATCACTTGCCACCGATGTTAGCCCTGGATCGGCGAACTGATCTCGTGTTTGTGGACCGGTTCTGAACGCAGGGACGCTAACCACTGCGCCACCGCTCCCCCATCGATCCACTGAATCTGTGTTTTTTTTACAGGATTCGTACTGGGCTTTAGTGTAGTTAGTTAGTTGTGGTTACTACCATCGTCTTTACCGGCACCATCATCAGTACCGAGACCATCATCAGTACCGAGACCATCATCAGTACCGAGACCATCATCAGTACCGAGACCATCGGTAACAAGACCATCGGTACCGGTATCACCATCGGTACCGGTACCATCACCAGTACCATCGGTACCGGTACCATCATCAGTACCGAGACCATCATCAGTACCGAGACCATCATCAGTACCGAGACCATCATCAGTACCGAGACCATCGGTAACAAGACCATCGGTACCGGTATCACCATCGGTACCGGTACCATCATCAGTACCAGTACCATCGGTACCGGTACCATCATCAGTACCGAGACCATCATCAGTACCGAGACCATCATCAGTACCGAGACCATCATCGGCACAGTACCGAGACCATCATCGGCACAGTACCGAGACCATCATCGGCACAGTACCGAGACCATCATCGGCACAGTACCGAGACCATCACCGGCACCGGTACCGAGACCATCACCGGTACCGGTACCGAGACCATCGTGCACAAACATCACCGTCAACATCACAGCCTGATCACAACACATGTTTTTTTTTGGGGGGGGGGGGAGTTAGATCGTGTAAATATAAATGTGTGTCGTTAAACCCGTCACCACTCGACACAGCCAATTAGTAAAGGGTTGTCACGTAAACAGAACATGCCAATTCGTTACTACTACGGCGCACCGGTGTGCTGGAGAGCAAATCCACAACATGTACACATTTACAACTTGCAAATGTATTAATGTTGAAAAATGCATACTGCAGTTCCTCTTGCAAAACTTTCATTTTGACAAAAATCTAGGTTATTTCCCCGACATCTCTGCCCTGATATGTGTACGTATAACTTCTTTTGCTCCGTACGTAGCTAACCGTGCTAATCGGTGGTGCGGGCAAGGTTTATTCCCTTAAATTGAGAACCAGAACGTTGTTTTGGCTGAGAATTCTGTCCTCGCAGTTGCAGGGAAGACGAACCGGTCTTGGGTACAGCAGTCAATACACCTACACCTTGACTCCCAATCATAAACCCCAACCATTATCCTAACCTCCAATTCTTAAGCCATCTGATTCGCGAAATGTGTGTGCGTTTATGCATTGTTTTCATTATTATTATTGACCCTACACAAAATAAAGCAGTGGCATCCCTTAATACTATAATTCATCAATTGAAAGATAACGAACTGGGAAATGGAAAGGACCCACTAACAGTTAAGCACAACCCAAGGGAGGCCTGTAATTATTGGACACAAATCTGGACTTTTAATGGAAAAAAAATCGAAGATATTAGTTGCCAGACTCAAGATTATTTCTCCACACCTGCAGTGATATTACTGAAGTCACCTTTTTCACAATGATAAGTCAAATTTCGATTTAAAGCTTTCGTGACTGCAGGGATTCATCTTCTTGGTTCTTTCGGTAAAGTCACGTAGAAGGGAAGTAATAAAATAATAAAAATAAAGCATAATAACGTCGTGATAATTATTTTATTATGTTTTATTTTTATTATTTTATTACTTCCCTTCTACGTGACTTTACCGAAAGAACCAAGAAAATGATAAGTCATTCCAAACAAGGACCTCCCAACTCGAGTACTCGTCAAACCCCGCCAACGGTCCGAATTTGCAAGTTTACCAATCCTGACAGCTCAAATGTAAGACGAAAGTCGGTGTCTTTGCATGCATCTATGGTGGAGTGCAAGCGCTGGAGTTTCATAAGGCCAGAGTTAAGAAATCCTGGATCTAAATGTAATCGGCTGATCAGTTACAACCTAAAAGTCGTCGCTTGCAAAAACGTGTGGCTTTGAAGCTGCCATTTGGCCCTCGTGACGATAGTAAAGTTATCTGTTGTGTAGTTTTTGCCACTGAAGTCATGCGGGCTTGCATGTGATCAACAGTCCACGGGCAAGAATAGAAATCGGTACCAGTTGAGGTGGAATTATTTTGGCAAATACCACTTATATTTACAACAATCCCAATGTTTTATCCAGAAAAGTTTCCCATAGTCTCAAGACTTTTTTTTTTCAAGAGAGCCCTGCATGGGGTGTTTGACCAGTACCATCAGTGAATGTTTAATGTATGGGAGGAAACTGGAGTACTCTGGATGACACCCAGCATTGCTATATCTTGACTACCTCAGTCCAGAGGTCGCAAACGGGTTTTGATTCCTTACCCGTACCCGGCCGCACCAGGGTCGCAAACGGGTACCCGTACCCGGCCGTACCCGTACCCTACTCATACCCAGCCAGGTACGGGTAGGGTACGGGTATCGGGTACCTGATTGCGACCTCTGGGATGAAGCAATGTTGCAGGTGTGGGTGGGTTGATTCTAGGAACTTGAATTGTGAGAAGAGACAAGAGGTTGGGAAATGAGTGACAAACGGTTACTCACCAGTGACTCACGGCCTACCCGTACCCGGCCGCACCAGGGTCGCAAACAGGTACCCGTACCCGGCCGGGTATCGGGTAGGGTACAGGTATTGGGTACCCGGTCGCGACCTCTGCCTCAGTCCCACCCTACAACACCTGGCAAGTCTTGGTGGTCACCCGTCCCAAGTACCAACCAGGTTTAACTGTGCTTCGCTTCCGAGATCTGGCAAGATCGGGTACATTTACAGTGATTTTAGTATCTGGTCAACCAAAGTGAATTACAGGCAGACCTCGCTTAACGCTCAAGATGCGTTCTTGGAGAATTGAGCGAGAATCGAATCGGTGCTGAAAGCGGTCATTATACCATGCGTTCCTGGCAGCGTTATTTCTTTTGTATGAGCAATAAATGAGGGCTTCATTGGGGTATAGGTTTAGTGCTAATAATAACAACACAAATGGTCAACATTATTTCATGAATAAAAAAGAATAATTTATTATAATAATATCGGTAAACATTACGCACTATACTCAAGAGTGCATTCTACTGTACTCCTACATGGCAGCGGTGAGAGGTGATGTTGTAAGAGCTGCTGAGATCCCAGTCAGAGTCATTCTCTGAGAAGAACTGCAGGATTTCCGTGATCTTATTGATGCCCTCAGTCTTAAATTTGTGGTGAAGGTTTCTTTTAGGTTGAGCCTGAGACTCTCTCCTGGTCTCGTGAGTTCTCACCTGGCTAACATTGGGGGAAAAAATCCATACTAATTTTTTTTAATCGTGACACAAATTGTGATAATCCAGTCGTGTGGGGTGGGATTTGGTTGGCTCCAAGTATGTCGCTTTAATTGGCTGAGAGGATTATGGTGGTGAGTAAATTTCCTCGTCCAGCGTTGCGTGTTCTCACTTGTAAGTGCCCTTTGTATATGTTTCGATTTTTCTAAATTTTTTGTTGTAAAAATGTCCACGACAAAGAGGGCTATAACGAATGGGCTTTCTCCTTGGTGGCACTAAACGAGGTCTGCCCGTATTTATTGTTTAATGTCTGTTTCTACCGATTGCGGTGTGTGAGTAGAATACTATTTACACTCCAACACACTGGTGGGCTGAAGTAGTAACTAATTGGCACGTTTTGTTTAAGTGACACCTTACTGGTTGGCTGTGTCGGGTGGTGGGGAGTTAACGACACATTTATACTTACGCGATCTAACCCAAGAAAAACTTTTATGACTAAGTGCACGTGTGCTGGGTGTCGTGTCTGCGTGCGAGCAGAATTGTCCCACGTCCCATCCAGATATGATCAACGTTCACCTCGTTCCACACACGCATGACGACGTGGGGTGGCTCAAAACCGTCGACGAGTACTACTATGGAGGTGCGTGCCGCTTATATTGTTTTACTGATATTAATATTTCCCAATTGACGTACAAACTCATGTCGCAAGACAGGGACGAGGAACCTTTTTATTACTGAGAGCTGAAAATAAATTTTAAATAGACTGGCAGGCCACACTTTAATGTACCCTTCTGTCACAGCAAGAAACCCTTGCATTGACGCAAGTGGCTGAGCTTGCAAAAATTCGAAAAACTGTTTTGCTAATTTTCAAACATTCCCCCTCTAATATCTGATTTGCGTGGCAAATGTATTTGCAAATATGGAAAAATATTGTTTGTGGGCCATTTCACAGTGGTAGGCTTCAAGTTGTCACAGGGCCTTATGAAATGAAGTCACAGGTCAGATATGATCCATAGGCCAGAGTTTCACCACCCTTGTAAGGTATACACATGTCCTATGGGAACCCTTCTCAGCAGAGAATCACACCACGATGGGTAACAGTCCCAGAAGATTATTGTATTCATGGATGGTGGGCAATCTTCTGGCAAGTGTGATGTTTACGCACCTCCGATTAGCACGGTTGGCTACGTACCGTACAAAGGAAGTTCAACATACATTACGTAGCTGTCATGATTACTAGGCGTCTCCTGTGTGTGTCTGGACTGCAGAAAAAAACGACATCCAGCACGCGGGTGTCCAGTACATCTTGGATTCGGTGATTCCTGCGTTGGAACAGAACCCGTCCCGTCGCTTTATCTATGTGGAGATGGCCTTCCTGAAGCGCTGGTGGAAACAGCAGGGAGAAGCCATGCGGCGACGTGTGCGTGCACTTGTATCGCAAGGTGTGCTCGCAGTGACTGGCTTGGTCACTATAAAACCACCAACAGTGATACTCCTCTAACCCACAACTCTGTTCCCCTCCAACAACTCCTGTTATTTGTGGTCCCAATGGAGCTGCAAAATATCCTGTGATTCGCAGTTGCATTATTTTCTATTGTTTGCATTTTTTGATGGGTAAGTCACCCAGAAGCGGCCTTCTGAAATCTTGGGATGAAATATCAATTTGGAACTCGTGCAGTGCAGTGCATCACCAGTAATATAGAATAGCGCATGATCTATTACTTATTAGATCCTTTCAAGTAACCAGGGCACTGCACGTACCTACACACCTTGTAGAGAAACATTCATGGCATGAAAGATTGACTGATATATTTTTACAAATTCTCATAGCTGAGCTGGATTTTTTTGCTAAATTCGGTGAAAACTAAATTTTATAAAGTTGAGTTTTTTAAAGGTTTTTTTTTTAAAGGTTTTTTTCAGTAAGTCACGTTAATTTTATTTTTTACCTACGTGACTTTACCGAAAAAACCTAAGTATGAATCCTTGCAGTCACGAAAGCTTCAAATCTAGAATTGAGTTTTTTTATTTAATCGTTGGTGACTGGGATGACAACCTGGTATAATCACAGGGGGCTAAAGCCTGGATTTGAACCCACGAACTCAGGGTTACTGTTTCGGTGACCTCTGAGCCACCTGGCCACCTCATGGAGGTCCCTCGTTAAATGGGGGGGGACTCTGTGGGCTCGGTGCCGTGTGTTTTATACACGGAGCTACCAGTGCACGAGAGAACTTGGCAACGTGTTCAAATGCCGTCCGGATCGCAGGACGCTTGGAGATCATCAACGGCGGCTGGTGCATGAACGACGAGGCGACGACGCACTACAACGGCATCATCGACCAGATGACGCTGGGGCTGCGCTTCGTGAGCGATGAGTTCGGGGGCTGCGCCCGTCCGCGTGTCGCCTGGCACATCGACCCGTTCGGTCATTCGCGCGAGCAGGCATCCCTCTTCGCGCAGGTGGTGGCGGCTTCACAAGCACCTCTCATGCAACACTGAACTTGCTCATAATCAACGTTTTTGGGTTTAGATCGCGTTATTTATAAATGTGTCGTAACCCTCCACCACCCGACACGGCCAATCAGTAAAAATGTGTCACGTTGACAAAAGACAAATAGTTCACTGCTTTAGCCCACCGGTGTGTTGAAGCGTGAAACCACAACATTTACAATTTTTGAGTACGACGTTTCGCTGGTAATTGCATGCAGCATCATCGGACAATTCGCCAGAATAATATTGGTCGCGAAAGCCTACGTGTTAAACTGAACTTGCTATAAAGTACAATGTTCCGTATCCGACCGTCGTTTATCCGCTATGACCAGTTAACCCCGGACGCCCAGCGCAGTACATGACATTTGCATAACTGGCATTTTCTAAAAGACATTCCCAAGTTAGACTTTTTCACGTACAAGCTTAATATTGTTCCCTACATATATTTTTAATGCACAGTAAAGCATGTTACGTGTGTTTTAAAGCAGCTGGTGTTTAGTTTTGTCCAGTAACCTATTTGTGCATTTTGTTGTTTCTGTTATTTTCTTCTCGTATCTGACCTTTTCAGATATACCCTTAAACCTGAGTCCCGAGCGAGTTAGATGTGACATTGTACTGTTTTGAGATAATTACTTGTCATGTGGTGAAACGTTGATTTATAGATTAATCTCGCCTCTTATGCTCATGGCATATGCATCGAATCATGCATGTAAGAATTGATTATTTACAATGTATGCATATTTTACATAAATGATATCCCAATGCTAATTTTAGTCGAATTGAGTGAACAAAACTATTCGACTATACAAACGACAATGACAACACGGGATAGTAAAAACTCGGTGAGAAAGGATCCGTTATAGAACTGAATTACAACCCCAAAGCTTTGACAATTCATGAGATCCCTCGGCGACTGAATATGGTACATGCCTAATAATCGCAAACTAGACTCGCTTGTTGCTTGCGTGACAAATTAAAATTGGCTACCAACTACCTCAAACATTTGAAAGGGTGGTACCCCTTCAGTGGCAGCTGTCCCTGTGGGCACAAAGTGACTTTACACCTGACCTGAAATCGGGCATGAGCCTGCTACGTATAATCCACGATTCGAGTAATTTTAGAGCGTGGCGAACGTGAGTGAGTAACGTGTTTGTGTGCGGTGCGCAGATGGGCTTTGATGGATTCTTTTTTGGGCGACTGGATTACCAAGACAAAGAGCAGCGTATGAAGGACAAGCAGATGGAGTTGGTGTGGAGGGGCAGCAAAAGCATGGGACCGCCTGTGGCCGACCTATTCACAGGTTATTTAGTTTAATTTCCTTAAATTTAATTTTATATGTGTACCTCACATTTTTTTCTAAGACTTTGCCATCTCACGAGAATGTAGGGCAGTTAATTTCCTTTTCATTGAAATGCTGATTGGGCCCAGGAACACATTGCTGAGTGGATTGTGCCTTGTCCTCACAAGAACGCATTTTCCACAATGCAATGCGTTAGCAAAATTTTTAAATATTACTTTTAATATAAATGAGTTTGCTTGTAATATTTTTTTATTTTTGAAGGGGGACCTGGTGCGGTGTGTAAACATGTTCCACTAGGGAGACAAAGGTGTGGTGCTGGCCACCCACCCCCCTGTGTACCATGCCAGCCTCCATCGGTGCTTGCTAACAACACTTGCACCAAAAGTCTGTTAAGGCTATACGGGGGATCTTTGTTGTGGGGAGCAGTGGTACAGTATTTCACTACAAACGCAGTGGCTCGCGACAGGTTCACTACAAACCCAGAGTTCAAAATGGCCATGGATAACACTGGTGACAAGTGGTATCAATATTAGCCTTGGGCCCTTCCTAGGCTTGTTTAGAACTAAATGAGAATCTGCTGCAGTGTTATGAGCATCAGCGATGGGGTGATGAAGGAGAGCGGGCACTATGATTGTGGCCATACCACCATCATGTGCTGTGCCAGCTTTAGTCGGTGCTCAGTAACAGCACTTTCCTTCGCAGCACGTGTGTGTGTGTGTAACCCATGGCATAAAAGATTCCTTGTGCATCTAGGTGTGCTGTTCAATGGCTACAACCCGCCACCCGGCTTCTGCTTCGATCAGTTCTGTGACGATGAGCCCATCCAGGATGACCCCAGCCTTTTCAACTACAACGTGGACTCTCGCACGCGTGACTTCCTCAAGGAAGTTGCCAAACAGGTGAGTCCGACGCCTCTCCATAAGCCAGGTATAGAGGCATAGCGCCATTGTTTTTAAAGACTCACTGCAGAGACCGCACTCAGAACAGGGAAGAATTAATAGGTGCTCGCTAATAACATTTGCGTCTGCTAATGAGGCATTTTTCTGTTGCAGGCCAAGTTTTACCGCACAAACCACATCATCATGACCATGGGCTCTGACTTCCAGTACGAAAACGCCAACCTCTGGTTCAAGAATCTGGACAAGCTCATCACCTATGTCAACCAGCTGGTGTGATGTCATATTACTTACGACTGTGTATGACTGTGACTGCTTGTCCGTTTGGATCTGTGTTTGATTTGCTTATTTGTACTTTCATCTGTGTGCATGTTCATCTCTCTGTATAGTCCATGGTCCCAGTGCAGATATTTCACTTGTCGGTATCACCTGAGGTGGTGTAACTTTCGTGGTTCCAGTTTATGTATTTAGCCTGGCCATTTGATATGAGTGAGTTATCAAATAATTCACTCGTACTTGCCATGTAAACAAATTGGTACTACTACAGTTTTGCTACCTTAGGTGGGCATCGATTTCTGCTCTGGCCAATGGACTAATAATACCTGTATTTTGGGGCCACTTAACATTTACCCCACCTAATACATTGCTTCCTAGAAAAATGTTTCCATATGTATTTTTAATGACACTGTTTTTCTCAACCGGTCAGTGAAACATACAAATTAATTACTTTTTCACGTGCATTTTCATACAAGTTTTTAAAGAACCTCTGCCCTATAAATTTAGTCAAAATTGTAATCGAAAAAAACATTGCACAAGCAAAATTAAGCGCGGTGTGTGTGTGTTCTGTTGTCTCCTTAGCAAGTGAACGGCAGCAAGGTTAACTTGGTGTACTCCACGCCAACCTGTTACCTCAACGAGCTAAACAAAGCAAACCTCACATGGTGAGTCCATTTGACAACGAGTCCATTCATCGGGGCTAATTCATCGCACTTTGTGCATTTTTGTGGATTGCAATCATTATTAGTAATCCTTCATGTACTCGGGAAAGGTTAAAGGGGTCTCTCCTATCATGTGTAACTTAAGAGTGTTCCGTGCAAAATTTATTTGGTTTATTTTGTCATATTATTTTATGAGTTATTTATTTATTTCGGGTAGCCTTTCCAGCTTACCCCAAATTCTGGCTGACTCGAGTCTGGCTTGGCAAGGTTTTACCGTGGATGCTTTCACCATTATCAGGACTGTGAAGGAGGACGACTTCTTCCCGTACGCAGACGGCCCTCACCAGTTCTGGACTGGATACTTCACGAGTCGCCCGGCCCTTAAGCTCTTTGAGAGGCGCAGCAATAACCTCCTGCAGGTCAGAGCTTGCCTCCTAGAGGTCAGGGGTCCTCTCCTGCAGGTCGCAACTCCTGCTTTACCCAGTGCCTCGTTTGTGCACAGACAGTGCTGGCTTGGTGCTTGTACCAGAGTGACCATATTCCCCCGGTAGCCCAGATCCCGGCATCCACATTCCCTTCTCTGCACCTCTGTCACTTGTTCAAAGTTGGGCCAACCCCAAAAAGAAGAGAAATGTATGTATGTTGAACTTTATAATTGTTTTTTTACCCTTCTATCTGACAACAAAACTGACACCTTTTTAAAACACGGTTCCTGCCATCAGCTCATTAAAAAAGACACCTTTTAAATTAAAAAAGGTGTCAGTTTTGTTGCCAGATAGAAGGGTAAAAAACCAATTATATGTTTTACTGGCAAATGAGGTTCCAATGGTATGTTTAACTTCTGCTTTCACCGTATGTAGCCATCCGTGCTAATAGGAGAATGAGGCCGGACAGGAACAGCTTGTTCTTGGTGATGCGATACAAAAGTAGTAGGGGAAGACAGAAAATCAGGTGGATTAATGTGGTGATAAATTATCCAGAAAGATACATGATCCTGGTTGGGTTATACGATGATTGAACGAAGCAGTAACACTGGCTAAAGAGCGACAACCACGCTGGAAATTCCTTGCTAATGAGTTGATGGCAGGAACCGTGTGATGCATGTGCCTTGAAACCACCAACTTAGTTTCACTTTTCAGCAGCAGTATTTAAAGTGCACGGGTAAAACATTGTAGAACTATTACATTTTTACGTCGTATAAGCCGACTGTTGATATACGTACGTTGAACTTCTTTCGCACCGCACGTAGCCAACCGTGCTAATCGGATGCCTTCGTCGACAAATGTTGATGAAGGCTAGGCATGTTAACGATTGACAAGCAAAGCCCCCTTCCCACGCTAGTTTCTCGCGTCGTTGTATGCAGGTGTGCACTCAGCTGGAGGTGATTGTGGCGAGCGGCGCAGCTCGAGGACCCTTGGGACGCGGGTCCAGCTTCCTGCTGTGTGAGTAAATTTAATCCTGAACAATGTATTGTCTTGATTTGAAGCTTTCGTGACTGCAGGAATCCATACTCTTTGGTTCTTTCGGTAAAGTCACTTGGGTAGAAAAGTAATATAATACAAAAATATGATTTTTTTTTTTAATTATATATATATTTTTTATTTTACTTTATTATTTTTCTACCTACGTGACTTTACCGAAAGAACCAAAGAGAATGTATTGTGTGTTGTCTTGGTGTTGTCTGGGACTGTTTTTGCTGTTTTACTGCCTTTCCGAATCTTGGAAATTGATGATCCAATTAGAACTTGTATATTTTATTTATTTATTAAAGGGGCGCCACGGTGGCGAGCTGTTATCTTCCTTGCCTGGTATGCATGCACGAGGTCACGGGTTTGATCCCGACCCCAGACGCCTCGTTTATATTTGGAGTTTGCATGTTCTCCCTGTGGTCGCGTGTTTCTTTCTCCGGGTCTTCCGGTTTTTCTCTCCACATTTAGAAACATGCATTGAGATCATTTTAGATTATTTTGGTGCTATAAATGTCCAAATGATGGGCCACTTTGTTGCACTATCATTTGTCTAGGTTGCTTCTGAAAAATAAGTTTGTACTGAAGTGGACTTTGCCTGGTAGGATGGGGATGGTTTAGTTTAATTTGTACATGTGATTTGTTTACTTTTCTTGTACTTTGCACTATTATCATGTTTTTGTACTGGTTGTTGTAACGTTCTTACCCTGTGCCCCTACTGGACATCTGTAAAAGAAAGAGCGTTATAGCTCATCGGATTCCTCCTGCAGTATAAATAAATATTCTCATTCTGAGTGCCTCCGTCGTTTTCCAGTGCACCTTGAGCGCTCACGCTTGTCCGACACTTCCTCCTGTGCAGCACACACAAAGGAAGAGGAGTTCTCCTCGATTCGAATGTTGGAGATGTGGGAGCAGCTTATGAGACTCGTGGTATACGTGCTTGCGTGTTAATGTGAAGTGGTGTCGTAGAGTGGACAGCACTGTGTTATGATCCAGGCCAGTGGTTCTCAACTGGGGGTACGCAGACCTTTGGGGCTACGTGGAAATTTCCCAGGGGGTACGCGAGGTGATTTATAAATGTGTGAAATTATATCATACATGAGTCATTGATGAATAATCATGTATGCCAATATATTAACTACGGCAAAATGTAAATCCATATGGGAACCTAGAACGATGTAAAAGACCTTTATAAACTTATTTATGACGAACAATGTGGTTTCCAAGAGTACCAGAGTACGAACAAATGATATCATGCATGCAGAGCGTCCGTTTAATTATTTTTTATCCGCTTGCAGTTACTGGCTGGTTACGGTGGTGTTCCGTGAGGCTACTACTACAGGGGGTCCGGAAAAAATAATAACATCCTCACCAAGGAAATGTACAATTTCAAACACCTCTGGCTGTCCACCTGATTATACGAGTTGTAAATGTTGTGGGTTTACTCTCCAATCCACCGGCGTGCTAAACTAGAAACGAGTTGGCACGTTTTGTTTGCGTGACGAACCTTACTAATTGGCTGTGTCCGGGTGGTGGCGGGTTTAACAGCACATTTTATATTTACGCGATTTAACTCAAACCTCTCGCATGTGGTGGTCTGCGAAATATTTTTTGTGGTTGAAAAAGGGGGCCCGCACACTCAACAGTTGGGAACCGCTGGTCTACAAGGCTAAACGGCGAGATCCGCACCTCCAATTAGCACGGTTGCCTACGTTCGGTGCGACAAATGTTAAAGATACATACTTTGTGTGTTCGACAGGGGAGGCGATGGGGGTAGCTCAGCACCACGACGCCGTGTCCGGCACGGAGAAGCAGCAGGTCGCCTACGATTACGCCATGCGTCTCTCCCTCGGCTGGGACAGCTGCGAGGTGCCCAACCCATTGCAACCATTAAAGCATGCTCTCACGTGCAGTACAGAAGAAATTAAGACAATCAAAATAACCTAAAAGGTAGAATGAATAAGTGCCCATGTAATGGCTTGCTATTGAAGTTGTCATGATTATCATCAGCAAGTGTCAAGAATTGAGGAACATGGACTGCTATGGTATGGTCATGTCAGAAGAATTTCACCAAAAAGGAAAAAACTAAAAGCAATGGCAATGCCAGTGGAAGGAAATGGAGAAAAGTGTGGATTAATAGGAGGAGGCACTAGCACGGAGGGAAATGACATGGAATCATCAGTGGATGGGATATGATGATGATTGATGACGATCGCTAACAGTGGAGGGCAACGGGCTCTGTATAGGGGCAGGACAGTGAGGGGTGGGTTGGGGGATGAAGAGGAACACACAACATGTCGCGCATTACTGCATCGCGTGAACTGTGACGGATAACGATGGCTTGTGGAGACCTTCATCCAGCAGTGGATTGATCCCAGGGCAGCCTGCAAGAAACATACTTGCTGCCGTACTGCCACCTGCAAGACGGCGTGTTGTTCAGCGTGCGTTACGTTGACGTATGCACGTGCGATTGTTGTGCCAGATGCTCATCAGCAATGCGCTGGCTGCTCTGTCCGGGAGTGGAAAGCCCACGGAGATCTGCCGCTACCTCAACATCAGCGTCTGCCCGGCCACGGAGAGTGCTGGCGCGGTGAGTGATTTTTATTTATTTGTGTAGCTCGCACAAAACTACTGCTAGATGAGGATCTTCCCATTTCTCTGCCCCCTACCTTCAGCAACCAGCACTTTGCGGCCTCGTGAGATTGGTCAAATAACTCGCACAGCCCACGCAGTGGTTGGGAGACCCTCATTCAGTAAGAGGGCAGTACGCGTATATTTAGTCTCACAACAAACGGAGGAGTGTGTTTGTTAATGTGGGGCGTGCATGCGTGTGTGTGTGTATGCACACGCGTCTCGTGCGTAGTTTACGGTGGTGCTGTACAATCCTCTGGGGCGAAGCGTCACGGAGAACGTGCGTCTGCCCGTCAATGGTTCCCGCTACCTGGTGCAAGATCCCAGCGGGGCCACCATGGTGTCCAAGGTGAGTGGAGGGTCCCGTCGCACGTGACCGCCGTTTGTCTGGCATTTCTGTGAAATAACTTTCGGATGCAAATTGAGGATATTGAAATTAAGCTTTCGTCGTGACGCGGCCGAGTGGTAAGAGCGTTTTGCCGCTCGGCGCAGAGGTTCGTGGTTTCGAGGCCACCAGATGCCCTGTTTTAATACTCGGGTCTGTCAACGACAAATACCACACGGGCTAAACGGGGGATGTAAAAAATTTCGTGACTTTTTGAAAAAGATTAGGCCAAGACTTCATGTGCATCATCGGCCGCGTTGTGCTGGAAAGTAGCTTGCATGGGATTTTCTGCTTTCGGGAGGCAGGATGTCCAGGAAGCTGCCATTTTTTTTAAGCGGCCTGATTAATCAACCAAAAAAAACTTGGCGATTACAAATTCTAGCCACTTCTTAAACTTAATAGGCTTATCATCATAGTATCATTATTGCTGGAAAACTGCACCGCTTAACTTTAGCGTTAGAATTTACAAAAACTAAACAATTTTATTTTACCAGGTAAGGCCCACTGAGCTATAGAGCTAATTTTCAGAAGCGACCAGGCCACGAATGATAGCTCAACGAAGTGGGTTATCATGTCGAAATTTATTATAGCAAAATCATCTAAACACATCTTTCTAAAATGTAGAGGGAAAAACCGGAGGACCCAGAGAAAGATCACAGGGAGAGAACATGCAAGCTCCAAATATACCAGGATCGGGATCTGACCCATGACCTGTATATGAGGTAGTTAACATTTTGCCACCGTGTGCATGTAAGGTTTAGACACGTTATACGCACAATCTCGTGCCGTCTTCGTGCCACAGGTGTTCCCCGTGTCGGATGCGACGCGTGCCGTTCGCCGAACCCTGGGCACAGCCTCCGGCGAGCTCGTCTTCCAGGCGGCGATCCCTCCTCTGGGATTCGCCCGCTTCTCTGTGAGCCGAGCCGCCCGGCGGCCCGCAGAGGCCCTCACCGGATTTGTGGCGCGCGGCCCAAGAGCCGGAGGCAAAGGGGCTCCCATCTACATCAAAAACGAGGTCAGGATCAGGGCCGCCACAAGGTTAAGACTACAGTACAGGACGACCTGGTTTGGCAGGCTCGGTCCCGTTTTCAGAAAGGCTGGACTGGTTTCCCTCCAAAATATTTGAGAAAATTGGGATTTTTGTTTCGAGTAAAAAAAAATTGGTTTCATGCAAAAAATTAATGATGTGCGCAAGGATGGGGCTACCAAAGTAGTGGGCTACATGAGGAGTGGACGGGGGCTACCTCAGCGGTGGGTGGGGCTACCTGAGTAGTAAGTGGAGCTACATGGGCAGTGGGCGTGTGCTACCTGAGCAGTGGGCGGTGTTAGCAGAAGAGTAGGTGGGGACTATGAGCATGATGTTGGTTGGTCAGTGTGGGTTGGTGAAGGGAGGGGCACAGGACCAGTGGGCTCTCATTGAGACTCGCACTCACGGTTGGCTACGTACGGTGCGAAATAAGCCCTACGTAATGATATCGCGTATTGCAGCAAGCTGAATGTAAGTAAATGGGTTGTCCACCAATTCTTAAAATACCAGTATTTGCTTGATACCTGCCGTGCTAATTGTAATAATAATTGTTGCGTTGCAGTACTACACGCTGACCTTTGATGGAATCTCGGGACTCCTGAGCAACGTGGAGAACAGGAAGAGCTCCCTGTCACTGCCTGTAACACAGAACTTCTACTGGTAACGCTTGGCAGCTGCAGCTACAGCTCACGGCTAATGAACCCCTTCTGATAGAAATCCATTTTGCAATAACGTGCCCAATTCATCCATAGAATGATCAAGTATTGACTGTAATCTTCCTAGAAATGTAATCCCAGATTTGAACTTTCAAACTTCTTCAGATCACGAGTTAACAGCATTGCCATCTGGGCAGATGTCTTATGTAGCACATAATTCTTGATACGTGCCACTTTGCTGCTGTGCTTTTGTGTCCTGCCGTGCTTCTGTGTGTTGCCGTGTGGCGTGGCATTCTGTGTATACAGGTACAAATCGAGCAAGGGTGAGGAGGACAACGGTCAGGCCTCCGGCGCATACATCTTCCGTCCAAACTCCTCCGAAGCCTTCCCTGTCGCCAAATCCGCGGTCACGCACTTCACCGTTGTGAGTGGGGGCTTCATTTCTGGGAGAATTGTTGAAAAAAACGGAAAGGTCGGTGTGATGTTATCTTACTCGTCTGGTATACAACAGGTCTGGGATTCGACCCTGACACCTCTATATTTGGAGTTTGAATGTTCTCCCCGTGGTTGCATGGAGTCTTTTCTCCATGTCCTCTGTTTTTTCCCTCTACATTAGAAACATGCTTTGAGATTATCTAGATCATTTTTCTGTTTTAAATTTCCACGTGATAAGCCACTTTGAGCTATCATTTGTGGCGAAGGTCGCTTCTGAAAATGACCTATATAGCTCCGTGGGCCTTACCTGGTAAGATAAAAAAAAGTTTTATTTGTATATTTATAAGTGATTTGTTTACCTTTCCTAAACTTTGCACTCCTATCGTATTTTCGTCTTTTTTTGTTGTAACTTTCTGACTCCGTGCCCCTACTGAACATCTGTGAAAAAGAGCCTTGTAGTTCATCAGGTTCCTCCAGTATAAATGATTCTGACGAGGTGACAGCCATGCAATCCTGGGCTCAACTTCCAGGTGGTTGCCCTCTGACTAAACTGGGGTTCAGAGTGTGTTGTTTTTTGTTATTTCCTTTATTTATCCAGGAGATTAAATTAATCCAGTGAGGCAGGCACATGCAAAGACTATTTATTTTGTAAGGTCGACCTGGTCGTGAATTAATAGTCTCATGCCGGTCACCAATGACTGCAAAGAAATATCACCCATATCAGATTAAATTTCACTCCGCACTTAATTTGGGCTAAATTCCAGCTCTGAGAATCAAAAATATCTGTTTGATTGTTGGGCGGGGAACATTGCTCTCGTGGCAGGATAAGTGGGAAATTGCTGCCCCTCCCTTTTCATTACTTCTACCTCAAACAAACGTTGGCATATTCTGCTCATAGAGGTTAGTCCGTTTTAACACGTAGGCTTTCGCGACCAATATTCAAAATAAAGGTTTTTTTGGGTTAGAACGCGATCTAATCCAAAAACCTTTAGTATGAATATTCTGGTTTGAAGCTTTCGTGACTGCAGCAATCAATACTCTTTGGTTTTTTCGGTAAAGTCACGTAGGTATAAAATTAAATAAATCACGACGTTTCGGGTGCAACACAAGCGTCCGTCATCAGGTGGACGCTTGTGTTGCGCCCGAAACGTCGTGATTTAATTTATTTTCTACCTACGTGACTTTACCGAAAGAACCAAAGAGTATGAATATTCTGACCTCCTGTAAAGTGTGCACCAAGGAGTGCACTGGTTTGCGCACTGCACTACAAATTCAGCGACCCCGAGTTGGATTCCTGCTCATGACCAGTAACAGCGACGATATTTTAACTGGTCCTGGGCCTCTCCCTAAGTCTCGGTCAGTGGTTCTTAACCAGGGGTGCATGCACTCCCTGGGGGTGCAAGATGCCCTTTCTGGGGGTGTGAAACATGCCACATTTGTTTAGGTTAATCACCGAAACACAAATTAAGCACGGGCACGTATGTACAACTACTTTGTTTCATCAAACCTGTGTATTAATTCACATATATAATTTTTTTATGATTGAGAACCTAAAGGGGTGCCAGGCTGCAGTAAAGGTTAAGAACCACTGCCCTAGGTGGACTCGGCCGTGCGGTTTATAAACGTCAACATTGTGGAGACAAAGGCGGCCCGGTGTGGTGTTGGCCACCCATCCTCTCCCTTGCCTGCCGTGCCGGCCTTCATAGGTGCTTGCTTAATAGAATTTTTACCCAACAGCCTGTTAAAGGCTATAAGGGGGATCTAAGTCTGTGCTGTTCAATGTCTGTTGAACCCAGTGTGCTGGGGTTTTTCACAGCAAGTACTGTGTGGTGCTTGTAGGCACTGCGATCCAACCCTGTCGTTGTGTGATTGTTCTGTGACGGTTATTGTTGCCCCGTGCGCTCCTGACTCGTCCGTGCGTGGGTTTGTGCTGCTGCGCCACTGCAGGACCCCTTGCTACAGGAGGTGCGCCAAGTCTTCTCGCCCTGGTGCTCGCAGGTAATTCGTCTCTACCCGGGCAAGCCGTACGTGGAGCTGGAGTGGACCGTGGGGCCCATCCCTCTCGCGTGAGTGGGTCCCACCGTTGTGATTGTGCGCGCACGCACGTGGTCCGCTTGTGTGCACGTGTGTGACGCACTGTGCCTTCATGGGTACTCGCTAACAGCACTTGCTCCAACGGTCTGTGAAAGGCTATACGGGGGATCTTTGTATTTGCCACACTGTGCTATGAACCCAATGATCTAAAAAATTTCCATCGATGGCTAATGCCTGGCTCGGCCTTAAATGAGAATCTGGTACAGGGTGTAAACTTCAACACTGGGGAGGCAAATGCGGTCGGATGCAGTGGTGGCCACACCACTCCATCTCGTGCAGTGTCAACCTTAATGGGTACTCATGAGCAGCACTTGCCACAATAGCCTGTGTAGGCTATAAGGGGGATCTTTGTATGTGTGTGACCTATGACGTAATCGGCCAGAATGCACCTATAATCAGATGACGAAATCTAAGCAAAGTTGAGCTTGGATTGGCAACTGCCATGAATAAAACTGGTGATATTGGCTGCTGCAATGCTACATTTTGGATAGAGGATATTGCAGAAAAATACATACTATAAGAATAGTCTTTTTTCCACTTTTTTCTGGCAACAAAAAAAAGTTTTACAAGGAATCATGTCTGCATTAACCACAATACTTGTGATCAGAATGCAAAAAAAAATGTATACTCTGATAATATATGCATTGCCTTTTAAACTAATTGGTCCACACCAGAGACGGCTTTCTTTTGAGCCTCGTCTCAAACGGTGTTAGACCAGAGGACGACTTTTCCAACCCACAATGCTCAGTATGGTCAAATAACACCGAGAACCCTTATGTCTTGGCAGCTCTCATCCAGCAGTGGATTGACACAATACCTATACGTGTACATTTATACCAGTTAACAGCATCATGAGGTGCACGTGCATTTAATTTTCTGTTTAAACAAACATAATAATATACGAAGTCCAAATTTGTGTGTATTGTATACATGCAAAGCGTTGTGTGTACATGTCGTAGTGCGAATTTCGATTTTCTGAATTTTCTCTTTCAGGGACAAAATTGGCAAGGAGGTTTTGGTTCGGTTTGACACTCCGTTAAAAACCGACGGTGTGTTCTTCACCGACTCGAACGGCAGGGAGATTCTGGAGCGCCGGTATGATTCTTGACATTTCACCGTGTTCAATGCTCGCGTAGAGGTATTTTCCCTTTTAAAATACTCGACACTAAGCCCATAGTTTCCCCCATTCAAAAAGTGACCTCCGTAATGGGTCCAGGTGGGCTCGGAGGTCATAACACTGAGCTGAAACTTGTTAAGACGCTTTGTTTGAATCTGTTCAACCGCCTATGGATTAACCAGTCTCGCAAGTGCATCAATGAATGCGCAAAAAAAATTTGGGTTCACATATTAAATAGATTTTTCCCCTAAATGAGGCTAAAGTCCGGGTCGAAGATTTAAATATATCAGGTTGACTGTGTGCAACAAGCTTGACTTGCTTTGGCAAGATGGGTAGGAAAGTTGTGCCCACTACAATGTGGACCAGAGGTCACCGAAAGAGAGGTCAGTGGTAGTTCTGTGATGTCCACTTCTACGGGTCATTCTCTAACGGGAAGACTTGCACTGCTCTGCGAGGGATCTTAACGGATGTCATGACACGTGATGCCGATGGCACAATCCAGGATGTAAAAAATTTGGGAAAGTGTTTTTGTTTTAAAAGTGACCTCCACAAACGTGGCATGACTCGTTTCACCCAGGAGAGACAAAAGGCCAACGTGGCCCTTGAATCAGACGGAACCCGTGGCCGGCAACTACTACCCGGTCAACAGCCGCATCTATATCAAGGTAAAGGCAGCACTGGGGCGTTGTACAACCGTCACCAACGGCGCAGTAAACTTGGACTCTTGTCCAGTGAAACAAAGGGGCTGTAATTGGGCTTTCGGAGGTGCTCTTCCTCTCGCATAACAATGGTGCTGGTAATGTATTATTGCAAGCTTGAATGAATTAAAGTACTGTGATGTATTTGTAAACGGTCCCTCTGTTCTTACACTTGTAGGTGTTCAGGTGCCTTCACTGTAACCTTAGTCCCCTGTCTCCATGCCCTTTATTCCCTACCCTCTTGTCCCACATGCCCCTTTCATATTCCATACTCTTCCATGGGCCTCATTCACACTCCTCTCCCCGATGCCATTATCCTCTTTTCTCTTTTCGTCATGCTCCTTTGTCCATCTACTCGATGCCCTTCATTCATCTCCTCTCCATGTGACATCTCCCCCAGGACGAGAAGATGCAGCTGACAGCTCTGACGGATCGCTCTCAGGGCGGAGCCAGCATTCGCGACGGGTCCTTCGAGCTCATGGTGAAGCACGCAATGACCGGGATTCTGTTTTGGGGATCTTTCTGTTTTTAAATCTAAGGCGATAGTCGCTGGGCTGTTTGTTTATGCCTGCTCTGCGTGTCATGTTGTGCATATTTACTCCTTGTATATCAAGGGTCGAATAAGACTTACGCACGCTCCAGTAGCTTTCGTCACTGCAAGATCGCCTTGCTCTCGTGTCTGCCGCCCCGCAGCTCCACCGGCGGCTTCTTTATGACGACCACCGCGGGGTGGACGAGGCTCTCAACGAGCCGGGCGAGTGGGGCAACGGCCTGGTCGTCAGGGGGCGGCACCTGCTGGTGCTGGAGGCACCGGCACGATCGGCCGCGCTGCATCGTCCGCTCGCTCAGGCCGAGTTCATGGCGCCCATGCCACTCATCGGGCCGCCTGTGCAGGCGTGGCCATCATCCACGCTCACCCAGGTGATGCTCGGTATACAGCCTTGCTCGTCGTTTCCCAGTTTGAATGCTTTCACTGATCCCTTCGGGTTACCGAAATTTTAAGCAAAACCCAAAAAAGAGCAGGGAGGGGAACCCCAGCGTGGAGGTGAGTCGGCTCCCCGACGTTCCAGTGGCAGCTCAAGCAGCTCGTCAGGCTTGGAGAGCAGCCATAAGCGAGAGCACCAGCTTTGTTTGAGAGCGACACCAAGGCACAGGTCACTGCGACACGGCCTCACTCGCAGCGGAATGACGTTCCTCCTCCGAGGGGGCGTGAAGATTCAATCAGTTCAGTCACCTTGGTGGTACACGTGGTGTTCACGCCGCTCTCTCGTTATCCTCCCCCCCCGCACCTCCGATTAGAAAGAAGTTCTACATAAATATGTTCATATCCAGCTCCTTCCTGTGCTACTCTCAAAGTTCCAAGCATCACAGGAATTATACCAGTCCAGTCCAATTGATCCATTTCATTCTGTGCCTTTTTCTCTCCGGTGTTCCTTCTATCATTTTCCTCCAAATAAAAGTGCTTTTTCTTTCTAATCCGGATGTGAATCTGTCCCGGTAGAGGCATGGCTCAGCAGGGCTTATAATGACTGGGTACCTGTCTCTCATTCTCAAGGCACATTTTAAGAAGGCTCCTTGTTTTATATCTATCAACCCAGTCTCCACGCACACACACCACCGTGTTCATTGGCAGAAACGATGCTCGACCTGACACCTTCTCATGTCTGCACCTCCTGACTTAGTTTTCGGGGCTGACCCGGCCACTGCCGCCGAGCGTCCACCTCCTGACGCTGGCGCCATGGGGCGACGGCTCGGTGCTGCTGCGGCTCGAGAACCAGTTTGAGCGCGACGAGGACGCGGCGCTGTCGGGAGAAGTGACCGTCGAGCTCACGGTCAGACACGCGCGTGCATGGACATGCGCCGACACGGATACACACACTTGCAGTTACATGGACGTACACAGACGTACCCTGATGCATGCAAAGACAAATATCCCGTATAGCCTTAAGAGACTTTTGGGGCAAGTGCTGTTAGCGAGTACCCATGAAGTACAGTACACGAGAGGCTAGGTGGCCAGCACCACATCCGATTGCTTTTATCTCCCCATTGCTAATGTTTACACACTGCACTAGGTACTCATTTTAGGCTGAGTCAACCTAGTGAAGGCCCAGGATCGGTTCAGATAATCATCAGTCGTGTTTGCCGTGAGCGGGAATCGGGTTTCCAGGTTCGTAGCACAGCGCGCTAACCGCTACACCACCACTCCCCTACACACACACCTATATCGGTACATACATGCATATGTATCCATTTCGATTTAAAGCTTTCGTGACTGCAGGGATTCATCTTCTTGGTTCTTTCGGTAAGTCACGTAGAAGGGAAGTAATAAAATAAAACGTAAAATAATTCTCACGACGTTTCGGCCACAACGCAAGCAGCCGTCCTCGGGTGAAGACCAGGTCTGTCGACGCTGTCTCCCCGACAGACCTGGTCTTTACCTGAGGACGGCTGCTTGCGGTGTGGCCGAAACGTCGTGAGAATTATTTTATTATGTTTTATTTGTATTATTTTATTACTTCCCTTCTACGTGACTTTACCGAAAGAACCAAGAAGATATATGTATCCACTTACGTTCGCACCAATTCAGTGCTTAACCCATGAAACTCCATCACATCCATTAACACCCACAACCATAGCTTGTGCAAATTTAGTGTAAAAGGCTGAAACCGTTATTTGTTACCTTGCTCACGCTTGGTCGCTTGATGAATGACGCCGTTATTGTATAAAAAATCACAATATCCAACAGTGCACACGTTATGTGGCAGTTCACCAAACCCCAGCACCTGCGTTCACAGGGGTTGTTCTCGCGGTTCGAGATCACGTCGCTGGAGGAGCTCACCCTAGCGGCCAACCAGCGCAAGGCCGACATGAAGAGGATGCGGTGGAGCACAGGTGAGTGACACTTGTCCCCCATCGCCAGGCGCGGCGCTGGTGATGCACCACCTGTAATACGATTGTGCTATCAGCATAATTTATTGAGAATTCATTAAAACCTCTCGCAGGCCGGTGTGACCGCCATGCGATAGGAGAAACTGCCTTCAGAAGCAGGCTTCGGAGAATGTCTTCTGAAATTGCTGAAAGTCTGTTTTTTATGGACATATGTAGGATGGACAACAACAGGAAAATGTAAAAGTTTGTTGTTCGGAAAAATGTAAGGAACCGTAAAGAGAGGAAGACCTAACAGAGAATGGATTGATAACGACAGTAGTAATTGGTGCCAGAAATACGTGGCACTACTTGAGCATTTGGCAGAGCAAAGTGGAAACATGACGAAATGTGCAATGGACATCTACGGGCTCCCTGCCCATGGACCATGATGACGACGACGATGTTCTATCTGCGGACTAGGGGACGCACAAGAGAGGGCACACTATTCCATCTGACCTGCGCGGAAAGAAATATTTTGTCCGATATTTGTTTTAATTCACACAGCTGGAATTGATCTAAGTGAAGTAAAAACTCAATTTAATCTGATTTGATAATTGGTTGTTTACCCTTCTATCTGGCAACAAAACTGACACCTTTTTTTACAAGGAGTCATGTTTGCATAGACCACAATACCTGCAGCCATAATGGAAACAAAAAACATAACTCTGATAATATATGCACTGTCCTTGAAGTTGATTGGTCCACACCCATGACTCCTTGTAAAAAAAGATGTCAGTTTTGTTTCCAGATAGAAGGGTAAAAATCCAATTATCATATTTTTTACTGGCAAATGAGGTTCCAATGGTGTTAATATGATTTCTTTTGTGCCTTATTAATGGTGACCCGGGCTGAGATTTAGATATGGGTGGCTGCCCCAAATTCACACCTAGATTGTCAGCTTTGTCAACTCAGTGGTGTCATCCTTGAGCCACCCGGCCACCTTGAATCAATTTGTTTTAAAACGCAGTGATATTTTTTAATATCGTTAATAATTATATTCTAGTCATTTTCAGCCCTTTGTCAATCCACTGGCTACTCTCAGCCAAAGCCTAAAACATCTGATTATATCCAGGGAGCTTTCCCATGCAAGTACTGACCAGGCTTAACTTTGTATAGTTTGAAAGATCGGAAGAAAACGGACACATTAAGCATGATTGGGTCCTCTAGAAATGTTTGTTTTATTTTCTGCTCATGGCAGGAGACTGAGAGTGCGTATTTGAGCTGATTCCAATAGTGCAGTGATTGGAGTACTGCGCATTAATGCTACAAGCCAGAGTTTCATTCTGACCGTGCACTTAAATTTCAGTTGGCATCTCAAGCCTATCCTTGGTCAGCTTGGCCTAAATATAATACCTGTGGTAATCAGTACTGGGGAGCCAAAAGGTGGTCATTTATACAGAGTACTTGTCTCCCCTTTGTATCACATGCCAGCATGAATGCGTTGCAATATTTTATGTCTCCGTGTTTGTCTTCAGTGTTCAAAGCACAACTGCAGTTACGTAATCGTGAACTTTGGGCCACCTTGAGAGCTGAGCGAGATGCCGCGTCACACTTTAAACTAATCGCTGGTTAATCTTGGCTAGCGCCCAGCTGTGTTGGGATTCGGGTTGCCACCTCTGAGATGCCAAAAGCTGGGACATGTTATGGGAATAGGATTGTCACAATCCCAGCAGAAGGGAGAACTACATGTCAATACATTGTCTCGAGTAGTGAATTATTACTACTACTACACAAATAGAAATAACATGGACTTTCATATTTCCCAAGACAGCTACCTGGGAAAAACCAAGAGGCAGTCCCATTTCAGATGCGGTCGATTTGCTTTGCGTGTTTGCGCCGCGTGGTTTCTCACCACTTGCTTCTGCCCCAACAGAATCGAACGACGTTGAGAAACCATGGCAGCAGG
This sequence comes from Lethenteron reissneri, assembly GCF_015708825.2. Classification (NCBI taxonomy): domain Eukaryota; kingdom Metazoa; phylum Chordata; class Hyperoartia; order Petromyzontiformes; family Petromyzontidae; genus Lethenteron; species Lethenteron reissneri. The sequence goes on along the minus strand of NC_083825.1, from coordinate 7,846,832 downwards.
GAGAGACCGAGTCTGCCCTTTTGGCGATCACTCTGCAGCCGATGGAAATCCGCACCTTTAACGTTACCATTAAGTATTTGTAAACACAAGCCTGACCAATCGCACTGTGTCTTGCACTTCCAATGTCTCGGAGGATACATTTTGTGAAATTATAACTCAAGGTTTTGGTGTGGTGGGGTTCGTAAGCATTCACCCAGATTATACGAAACAGATGTGGGCCAATTCCACGGTAACAGAATTGCAGAGAAAATGTAACTTGATTAGGGCATAACATTTCACGTAATAAAGGTAGTTCTCGTTCCACGATTTCATCATTAGTATAAACATAAAGTGGCTTTTCTATGTGGGCATGGTATGTTAACCAATTCGGGACTCTGTAATTCAGATGGAAATATGTCCGTCTTAAGTGAGAAATTTTCATAATATACCGCGGTGTTGGGCGTACTTGGACGAACTGACTTTTTCACACAAGCATTGAATTTTTTGTCCGTGTAAAACTATTGACTCCATCCATAACCGAGCCATATTTTCTAAAACTACAGATTACCACCTTTAATGTAAAACTCCAAGAGTAATTTCAGGATGATTTTTTTTTTTTGTGGTTACCGAATTTGTGGATCGATCCATCAGCATCATGTGGGGGTTTTCTATCTTCGAAATGTTTTTAAATGCAACCGAGTGGTTTTCGCTCTTGTGCTGCACGGCTCTCCGATGTGTATTTCGGCTTGTGCCACATGGAGTTCAGCACGGTGTCCAACAGTTCTCTCCATGTTGCTGTGCTTGGGACTCCTGCAAAAACAACCATGTGCGGCGGGCATTGGAGCACGTGGAGCGAAACGTCAGGACATTGTGCCGAACAACACGTGGTACATCCAGAAATCGCATCGGAGAGGTTTTTTTTCTCAACTGCAATTGCATTTGCACGTAATGTAAATTCCAATAGTAAATGTAAATCGTAATAATGACAATTGAATCAACGTGGTGGGAATCGTTAGTCATTCAGAATCAGACTTTCAATATATACTGGAGGAATCCGAGGAGCTATAAAGCTCTTTAGCACATATTCGTTACGCTATCACACACACACACGTGAGTGACACTGGCAATGAGATTCTTGCCAGATTTGACGTGCGCCCCTGATCCCTTAATCCTTTATGATGTGTAAGCCAATGCTTTTATCTCATGCTGATTGATCCACACGCTAAACGCGACACTATTAATGTAACGGTGTTTTGTAATTGTGATTTAATTTTTCTTATAATATTTGCACAAGGAGTGAGGTGGCTGTCTACATGGAGTTAATAATGCCTTGCCCCTATTTGTCTTCATGTGAAATTATTATTTTTTGCACGTTATCAGCAGTATTGGAAATGCAAGCAAACTGGACCGGTTTTCACTTTCAATGTCTGATCAGCAGAGTCGGGCTTGCTTGAACCATTGCTGGTGAGCTTCCCTTTGTTTAAAGGCAAGGACCCTCCCTGTCAGATACGAGTCCTATTTCTACGCAAAATAATGTAATGCAAAACACAATCATTAGTAAACATACCTGTCAACCCTTTATCAGTACCTACCTCCTTCTTGGTTCTTTCGGTAAAGTCACGTAGAAACAGGGGCGGTTTCTTCATTAGGGCGATTGGGCGACGCACCACCAATGTCATTCAACCACAGAGTCACGCTAGCCGCCACTGTGCCTCTGGATATAGTCCAATCAGCGTCATGTCACATTCTGTGGAGTACCGCCTCTTTTTGGGAGATTTCACTCCGGCTAAGAATCGCCCCGAGTGGCCCCATAGACTTACATTCAAAGATGTTTTTTTTCGACCGGGGGGCGCTGCAATGCATTCTCTATGGCTTCCGGGAGGGCTCGCCCTAACGTGCTTACGTCATCATACGCAAGCACGTTTCATCCAACAATATAATTTGTCGCCACCTAGTGGAATCTTTAATAAAAGAAACTTGAGTGGATTGTATTAATAGTGAGTATAGAAACAAACAAGATGTATTGTAAGAGTCACTTTATTTTTCATTAATATTAAAGAAGTGAAGTTGCCTTTACATGCTTAAGCTGTTAATTTATCCATTGCATGGGTAGACCTTATCCTTATCAATCATCCAGACATTTGCCCCCCCTGAGAGATTTTGCAGGAGCCGCCACTGCGTAGAAGGGAAATAATAAAATAATAACAATTAAACATTATTACAGACCAATTCAGACCTCCTTAGTTACTCTGTACCCTTATAAATCTCAACGTTCACCCTACAAAGTCCCATCACAAGGGAGAAACACAAACAAATAAACAAAACTTTTTGCCCGGATTGAAACGGCTGTACACGCCGTATGGACCTAAAAACGCTATTTTCCTGTACAAGAATATGGGTTAAACCGTATGGGTTGACACGGTATGAGTTAGTGTCATTGTGGAGGATGTTAATAACAAAGTAAACCTTATATGGAGAGACAAAAATGGGAAGGGGGAGGGGGCTTTGTTAATTTTGTTGTAGACGTTCTCCACTGGCGCTGAAGTAACTAATTACGGCGTTTTATTTACGTAAAAAACCTTTCTGGCTGTGTCGGGTGGTGTAGGGTTACGACACATACTGACACGATGATTGTTGTGACATCGACATAGGAGGTGGTTTTAGCCGTGTAGCAAGCCGTTCCGTCCAGTCGAGGTGCTTGGCTCCATGGTTGAGGAGGCAATGCTGTCCTCAGGTATTTCCAGTTGCGGGTGCAGACATCTCAATTAACTTTTGTGCAGGTGTCCTCTGTCTTAATTCCTGCTCTTCGTAGCCAGCTGCCCGGGTACCCTTCCACTCCAAGGAGTGCGACGCTACAGAGGGCAGCGTGGGAAGATGTTTGGTTGTCTCTGTTTAGGCTGTTTAAGTCGCGTCAAGGCAGTGCCTTATGCTTGTACGGGAACAGATGTGTTGATGTAGAAAGAGAGTTAAACATTGCACTCATTTGTCGACACATTGAATATATTTTGAAGATGAAAATGTTTATTTTTAATACCCGGAGAAATGTAGTCCCGCCGTTTAGTAATGAATGTGATGAGCGTGGTTGGAATTTCTGAGCAAGTTGCCAAATACAGTGATTGTCGTTGATTGTGGAACATTTGAAATTATATCATTGCATCATCTGGACATTTGTTACTTTATAATAAAAAAAGCACCTAATAAACACTGGCACTTATTTAAAAAAAAATACTCTTCACATGTTCTTTCACCAAGTTATTCTCAGCTCGCTGCTCAAGTATATTTTATGTTTATGAAATATGGCACCGCTTTTATATCATTAAAATTGACTTGCAGAGCACAACATAAAAATAATTAACTTGCACCACTCGTTTGACATGGGAACATTTTGTCATCAATGTATCGGATATCTTAATGAACCAGCCCTTGAAGAGGCAGCAGACATAAAAGTTTCAATTTTGCCAAAGCACGTTCTGTCATCAGCTTGGCAACAAGCCTTAGCCCACACCCATCTTGGTGTCACCGCATGCTGCTGCACAGAAGAACCGCGGGTACAGCAAGGATTTCAAGGTGCCCGGAGATGCCTGTGGTCATTGCAAGCGTTTGCGGTAACATGGCTGAGCGGTAGCCCATTTGCCACCTTGTGCAGAGTTTTGCGGTTCGGCTCACTTGGCCGCCCTGGTTAACGCTCCAGGTGTACTATTCAAAGAATATGCGTTGGCTGCTTCACAGTGGGTGTTAGAGATTCCGGGATGTTCAAACAGAGTGTGCCATGTGTTTCGGCATCATGACGAGATATTAACAACCTCGCCTGGTATAAAGGAGGTCGTGAATTCGATCCCGATCCTGATGCCTGTATATTTGCAGTTTTCATGTTTTCCCCATGGTCCCAGGGATTTTTCTCCACGTTCTCCGGTTTTTCCCTCCACATTTAGAAACATGCGTTTAGAGTATTTTGCTGCTGTAAGTTTCCACATGATAAGCCACTTCGTTGAGTTCTCATTTGTGGCCAGGTCGTGATGAAAAAGATCTATATAGCTCGTGGGCCTTACCTGGTAAAATAAAATAAAAAGTTTAGTTTTAAATAATTTATTGCGGTCAAATGTGTGGCAAATTTGAAAAGTTACTTGTGAATTTCACAATTGGGTAAAGCCACATAGAAACATCACCCCCTACTTGATTTGAAGCTGTCGTGACTGCAGGAATCCATACTCGTTGGTTCTTTTGGTAAAGTCACGTAGGTAGAAAATAAAATAAATCGCGACGTTTCGGGCGCAACACAAGCGTCCGTCATCAGTTGAGAAAGCTTGTGTTGCGCCCGAAACGTGATTTATGTTATTTTATACCTACGTGACTTTACCGAAAGAACCAAAGAGTATCACCCCCTACTTTGAAACGACTGCAAACTTTGTTTATATATGAAACATAGCGCCTTCCTGCGTGCCTAATATAGTGCTTTGCACCATAGGAATTGCGTGAATACCAAATATGATGATTTTTTTTTCATGTTTATCGTGTATTTAGCTTTGTTCTCTGAAAATGTTTAAATGTAACTCCATAATACCAGCCCGTGATCACTTTCTGTGTGGAATTATCTGAGTACAGAGACATCGATGGGAATACTGAGTTGTGAGATTCAAGTTCTCAGTTTTTCTCCTCAATGGCAATGTTCTAGACTCCTTTTTTGAAAAAGGAGTTCATTATCCTCCTGTTGCTGCTGGTTGCGCACTCAAGCAGACTTCCGCTTCTCTCGTTCCTTTCTCTGATACCAAATTTACCAACCTTGAAATATGCTCCTTTTATCCATGTTCAAAATCTCCCATTATGACATTGTAGTGTGTGTTTGCAGTCGATTAGAAGTTGGTTAATTTTTCAACCATATTTGGTTTACTCCCCCCATCTTTATGGCTTGTTTTATGGGAATATACAGTATTTCATATTCTTAGGTTTTTTTCGGTAAAGTCACGTAGGTAAAAAATTAAAATTAATAAAAGTAAAATAAAATTAAAATCACGACGTTTCGGAGGCAACACAAGCTTCCGTCTTCAGGTGGAACCGTCATAGCACGATAGCTGTATCAAGTAACAGCTGTATCAAGTAACATATATGAATCATTGCAGTCACGAAAGCTTCAAATCTAGAATACAGTATTTCAATAGTCTTTCCTTCTTTCTGATTTAAGAGCCTTTATTAGCTGGGCAATTCAACTTAAAGTACTCATGAATCTTAAAACTATGATTGATTTGTGGAGAGTAAGAATTTCCGTGATTACTGTCATCTCTTGCTCTGATAGCTCTTTAGATTGGTCTTCTGCGCACAGTGGCGTCGTAGTGATCAAAGTCGGCAGTGCTATTACACAACTGCACATTTGAGAAACAGTGAGTGTTTATTTGGTGTTTCTTTTACCTTTGACCACTATAAAGGAAACTGAATCGTGGCACTGTTTACACATCACGGAATGGCTAAAATCGTTAAAAAAAACACAATGCGTGCAAACAGGATTCACCACATCCTATTTTATTTCTCAATTTAGTGCTTTTGACGTTGAAAAAAAGTTCATATGTGTTTAATCCTACTTTTGCACGCGGGCAGACGGATGGGAAAATGCGAGCTTACATTCTTACAATGTTCTCACAAGGTCGACTTTTACAGTACTCAAGCGTGGACGTAGGTTGAATGGTGAATTAATTTTCTAGAAAATAATTCGTGAAAATTAGTTTTTCTTCTGGGGGTCAGATCGTGTAAATGTGTCTTCCACCCACCTCCACGAGACCGTCGACTAGTAAGGTTTGTCACGTGAATAAAACGTACCGATTAGTTACGACTACAGCACACCGGTGTGTTTGAGAGCAAACCCACATTTACAATTTGAGTACGACGTTGCTGGTGATTACAAACCAGCATCGGTACCAGTGGCGCTCACCTTGTGACAAATTGGCACATGTAGTTCCACGTGACAAACCTTATACTGCTTGGCTTTGTCGGGTGGAGGTGGGTTTTACGGCACAGTCTACAGTTACGTGATATAACCCAAAAAACTTTAACGCGAATATTTGTCGCGAAAGCCTACGTGTTGGATTACAATTATTGTTCGACTGAGCAACTTTATCTAGATGGCGAGTCAAGCAGATTTGTACATAAAAGGATCGTATTCGTATTTAGTTTCCTTACGTTACATTTTATAAACACTAGGGCCCGATTGAGTGATATCCCTCCACCTGCTCCTGCCTCGCTGGCGCCAGCTTCACAGCTGACTCGACTTGGCACCCGTTTTGGTCGAGATCACATTTCACCGAGTCAATCCAGCGCTTCTGTGATCTTCCTGTATTTATTTTGCCGTGTGCTTGCGTGTGTAATGCCATCTGTGGGATTATTTCCAGATACGTCTAGGCCACGTGTCCAAACCACTAGAGTCATCACCTCTGATATTATCTCTTACTGCTTTGTTTCGTATTGTTTAGTCTGGACGCGCATTATACTGGTAGGAACCGCCAGGTTACGCCAGCCGACAGGGGATTATTGTGTCCGTCCGTCGTGCATCCAAAAATGGGTGGGGAGAGGAGGGTGGGGAGGGGCTGGGGGGGCTGGGTGGGGAGGGGCTGTCACCCCGTGGTGCCCTTATAAAACTCAACGTTTAACCTATTCACGCCGGCTTGTGCCCACCCTCACTAGTCGGGCATATTTGCGGAATACACCACGCCGCCGTTGACCCTGGCCATTGACCGAGCAACCCGACGTTCCTACCAGCTCCCTCCGCAGCAGGAATGTGTTTCTTCTCAGCCAGATCATTTCTGCAATTGCGAAAAAAATTCATCGGATTTTCTATTTCTCCAGCAATAAGGAGCCATAAATTATTACTGACACACTTATATTTTAAAACACCTTGATTTTTACACACCAATAAGTATTGAAATACTGTACCCGTGCCAAACACGCATAGTATTACATTGTTTATTTCAAATTAATGCATTGAAAACGCCCACATGTAAAAAAAATACAGCCCTCCTGTCAAACCACTACTGGATGAAGATATATCTCCTTTGTAACGGTCATGGGGGCTATTTGGCCATACTTAACACTGTTTAGTTCGAGTTGGTGAAGGGGAGGCCCAGGACTAGCTCAAATATCATCGCCGATGTTATCCAAGGCCAGGAATCGAACTTGGGACGGTGGATTCAAAATCGCAGCACTTGCATCACCGGCTAAATCCGGACTGCCCCATCACGAGTCTGCTCATATTATAGCCTTGGGTGTGTGAACGTAGAGGGAGTGCTGTGGACATTAAAACCCAGTGGCGGGCCGTGTATTTTACACCAAGTCATTCAATGCTATCCTCCCACAATTAAACAAACTTCGAATAACTACACTATGATATGACACTAGGGCTATAGACTATTGTTATTTGACGTAACCACCCCATATTCACAGCGACAGTAACCTCTATCGAGTGGAAAAAAGTGATTTAACGCGAAGCTCAACACCTATGAGAGTTACAATACACTAATTGCAGAGACATGAATACATGGTGACTGAAACCATCAAGGATGTACCACGATTACGCACTATGACAGGATGCTGCATCACAAATAGACATCGCATAGCCCAAATCAATGTCATTACGAGTAAATCCGCCACCAAATCCGTGTCTTCTCCTCCTTCAGCCATTGTGCGTTAAAAAACAACGGGGCTAAGTAAAAATCTAAAGGTCTACATCTAAAAATCTAAACGTCACGAAAGAAAGTTTAAGTAAGTCTTAGATGATGCTACGTTATGTGCTAGCTAGTTTTACTTTAGTTAGCTAACTGGCTTTCTGATCATGGCACACGAACAAGGCAAACGTAAGCAGCTCGGCCAGCTAGAAGGCTCCGGGTGTGTCAAAGAATACACCCAACGTGGCAAACTCGACATCTGATTGGTTAAAGAATGACAATCAACAACATCGTCCCCATTGGCTTCAACAGCAGAAGGGATTCACTCGACATTCTGAAGGCCTCAGGGTAGATTTTTCACCCGGAGACGGCACAGGTGGAACATTGATTGGATTAAAGCTGGAATTTATACGAGCTGCACTGGAAGCAGCACAACTGAGGAAGAGCGTAGCAATGAAATGGCGTTAATAGACTGATGGGAACGAACTTTGTAAAAAACATAAGGCATTAATATTTTTTTTATAAAAGTCTAATTTTCTTATTCTGACAATCTCTAGGCCAGCAGATGGGGCGTTGCTGGCCCTGATGGCCTGCATCATAAACCTTTACCCCAAAAAGGATACACCCCCGTGGACTGGCACAAACAGTGTAGGAGGGGATCACGTTCTTCAAATTCACTGAGCCAAGAATGTCTGTGTGTCCTGCGTGTGACGTCACTCCACGTCGACCAGCCCCCCTCATTAATAATCATGAGCAGGTGACATCACTCCACATCAAACAGCCCCCCTCATTAATAATCATGAGCAGGTGACGTCACTCCACGTGTAGCACCCCCCCCCTTATTAATAATCATGAGCAGGTGACGTCACTCCACATCGAACAGCCCCCCTCATTAATAATCATGAAGAGGTGACGTCTTCCAAATGGACCCCCACCATTAATATTAATTAGCGGGTGACGTCACTCCACATGGGGGGCCGAGGAGCCTCCTCTCTCCTCCTCGGCGTCAACTCACAACCCTCACTACAAAGGCAGAACCCTCACGTCACGCGGTCTCCGTCACGCTGTTGAGACATCAAAGTAAAAAGGACGTCATGATGAACAAGGGGTTATAACCTTTAAATGCAATAAGTCTGTGTCACCGCGCCCTTTCAAATGCAATGAACATCACGTCGCGGTCTGCTTTTCTCTTGCAGGTTTCAGATTTACTGAAATACACCCGTCCTTGGACGGGCAAAAGGCTAGTCTGGTATAACATTATCCACGGACATGATGTGACTGGCACACAAAGTTGTGAAAATTAGCATCGGCCGGTTAAAAAATAAAATTGGCTGCCCAGTCGCATCCATCACCAACCCAGGGCCCCCTGCCAAGCGAGACTGCACCAGACTGGGAGAGAGCAGCCCCCCATTCATTTTATCCGTTAACACGACATCGCCTGGTGGGGGGTTGCGCTAAATGTTGAAAGAGTTTTGCCGGCACGCCATGACCTCACTCGGTGCCAGTTGCATAACGGGTTGGCCCAAGGCCGTAGCCATGGAGTCAACATTGGGGGGGACAAAATCTTCCAGGGGGTCTGGGGGTGCCCCCCCCCCCCCCCCCCAGAAAAAAATATAAATTTGAAAACGAATTTCCTGCCTAAAATATAAAAAAATTAACACATGGGATTAACGTTTTATTTATTTACTTTTTACAATGTCTAATAGTGTATTGTATTACATTGCTCTGTTTTTTCTTTTTTCTTTTTCTTGTTTCATTGTATGTAACGGCAGAGATTAGGGATTAATAAAGTACAACCATAACCACAATCATATAAACAGAAGTCTATTTTATAGCAATATATTGGGGGGGACATTTTGAGCATATTTGAATATTGGGGGGGGGATGTCCCCCCCCCCCCAAAATATATTATAATTACGGCCTTGGTTTGGCCAACGGAAGCCAATATTTTTTTTAAATCCCGAGTGACACCTGCCGACGCAGATCCATTTGCAAAATCAGCCCCTGAACCAAATATATTTAGAGCATTATCTGCCACGGTGATACATTGCATACAATACACTTTGAGTGCGGTGTATTGCACGCTGTTGAAAAAAAAGTATCGTGTCGCCTTTATTTGTACGTGACTATTACCCAACGTTCAGCAGGTGTGCAATGCGCTTGACCATGTCATCAAAAACGAAGCAAGGTTTGAAGAATGATGGGCTTTAATACCACCTTACACAAACACGGTTATGGCATCTGCGCGGCTACTTTATGAACAGCAGAGGGCAGTGGAGCAAAATCAATCGTACTGTACTTCTATCCTCCCGTGTCAATGACCTCCACCTTGAACCTCCACTGACAGGAGTGGTGAAGTATGGTCAAAAAACCCTCATGACCCTGCACGGTGTGGGGAGCCTAATCCAGCTGTGCAGTGCGAAAAGGACTGTGCATGTATTGTTTATACACGTGTCCTGTTTGTATATGTGCACGTGTAACACATTCCTGCGGAGGGAACTGGTGGGAACGTTGGGTTGCTCGGTCAATGGCCAGGGTCAACGGCGGCGTGAGTAGGTTAAACGTTGAGTTTTATAAGGGCACCACGGGTTGACCAACCCCTCCCCACCCAGCCCCACCCCTCCCACCCCCACCCAGCCCCTCCCCACCCTCCCCACCCAGCCCCTCCCCACCCTCCCCTCTCCACCCAGCCCCACCCCTCCCAATTTTTGGATGCACGACGGACGGACGGACACAATAATCCCCTGTGGGCTGGTGGAACCAGGTGGTTCCTACCAGTATGTATGACCTAGCATGTATGAACAGTGGTGGTGAGCACTCTGTGTTGGTATCCTGGATTTAAAACGTGGCGATGATGCAGAAGGGGTCTTTATCACAGTACAGCAAAAGCGCAAGACATCTCAGTACTTTGCTTGTTTTTGTAAAGTAGCTTTGCGTTACAGTGAGTGCAGAATTACGTGACCATAAAAGTCCCAAATACCCGTGGCTTTCTGTGTTACTTCATCTCGTGGCATTCACCTGCACAAAACACTACAGCTGAAAAGCCCTAAAGGTGAAATTAACGTAACAAAGAGCCAATCCGAAAAAGAATAAATTACATTGTTATTAAAACATATATGAAATAAAATAAATGGCTTATTTTATTGTATACACATTGAGGTGTAGAAGGAGGATGATGGTTGTAATGGCATTTGCCAAGGCTGGGTCTGAGCCTGTGGCACTTGAGTATGCGTCCCACCTTTGAAGTTGCTGTTTGCCCCGCCTGAGTTTTGCGGGGCCAAACCCCCCCCCCCCCCCCCCGTGTCGCACCTTCCTCAAAAAAGAATGGGGTGATGCACACGTGGACACCCCCTGCACTCGTGCGTAGACACCAACGCGCATAACAATGATGGTGGCGATAACCGCAGGCTTGTTTGCAGAAGGGTGCCACGGTGGCGAAATGTTTACTACCTCGCCTGGTCTACAAGAGAACGTGGGTTCGACCTCGACCCCTGTATAGATGGAGTTTGCATGTTCTCCCCGTGGTAAAATTTTCTCCGGGCCCTCCGTTTTTTACCTCCACAAAAGAATCAACACGCGTTTAGAGAATTTGGCTGCTATACATGTCCACAACATAAGCCATTTCGCTGAGCTAGCATTTGTTGCCAGGTCGCTTCTAAAAAATAGCTAATAGCTTTTTGGGCTTTACCCGGTAAATGAAACGTGTAGTTGTAGTTTATTTAGTTTTAGTGATTTGCTTACCTTTCCTATACTTTGCACTCCTATCGGTTTTTTGTATTGTTTGTTGTAACTTGTTTACATGTCCAGGCTGGATAGGACAATAGATTCTAGATAACATATTATACACTCAATACATTACGGTCTACGTGATACAAATGTCAGTCAGCGTATTTATGTTTTTAATACGGCGTTTTCAGATGCATTTGGTATTTTGGGCATGACACATGCATCCACATTGTATTGACCAAACATTGACCGACACAAATTCAGGTCACAATAAAATCAAATACATATCACAAATATATCCACGTGTTGCAGACAAACGCGCTGGCAAACACACGCACACACGCGCACGTGATGCGGCAATGCGCAAACAACACGCGCGCGTCAGCTCTGTTGACAGGCGCGTGACTCCTGGGCCCCGATTCTCAGTCACATGACGGTGAAATATCCCTCCACACCTCAGCGTGGAATGCAGATGAATATAACCTGCGGGGCAGACGTGGGCGTGGGGGGTGGTGGGGGATGTATTTTATGACCCCCCCCCCCCCCGTGGAGTGAAAAAGATTAGAATTTGCAGGGGAGTCCAACATCCGTGCGCGCGTGTGAGAGAGAGAGAGATGAGTGGAGCCAGAAAAGGGGCCCCTATGCACCGTGCATGTACAGCTATTGGCCCTCATACACTGCTGGATGGGATCCACCCCATGCCACCCACCCCCAAAAATTAAAAAAAACCAGTCCCTGGTGTCCGCGCCAGATATCGCCACCGCCATCGTGTCCCAAAGCCAGCTGGAATTTGACGGTGCAGAGATCTGCGTTACGAGCTTGATGAGAATGCAGCAGCGAGTGAGTGGCTCGGTGGTTTGCACTCTTGTGCTAGTACCGGCAACTTGGGTTTCATCCGTGGCCTCAGATAACGAAGTAGAAATCCGAACATGTCCTGAGCTTCTTATAGGTTGACCGGGCCTAATAAAATGAGTACCTCGTGACAGGGTCTACAGCAACTTGAGATGCGCTTTCATTTAGACACCCTATGAACGTAAACTTTATTCTTGCGAGAGTTTCAATGCACCGACATTGTACCATCACATAGAAAATCAGACTGTACATATATAGTGTAATAGCACCGGCTGTTGTCCAGCAGCGGTAACTGTGGTGGACAAACAGTACACACGCCGGTGAGCATAGACACGGCTGTGTGTGTCGGCAGGGCGGAGGAACTGGGGCAAGGGTCACGGAAGGCCCCATCTGGAAGCCCCTGGAAGCTTCTAGTGCAGGGGTCAGCAACCAAAATAACAAGAAGAGCCATTTCTTTCCAATTCGGTACAAAATTCAGTATTTCAAGAGCCGCAATGCATCTGAGTACATACTGTACATACGTACATATCGTCAAGAAGCAGCCCGTAAAGAGCCGCATGCGGCTCCGGAGCCGTAGGTTGCCGACCCCTGTTCTAGTGGGTTCGAGAAGGGAGGCGTGGCCGGGGCGGAGCCAGGCCGCGCTGGGTAGCATAAAAGCAGCTGAGAGCGGGAGCTCAGGGCTGCCGGTTCTGGGAGTGAACTCGTCGTCGCTGTCGTTTTCGCCGCCACCATCGCTGCCGTGTTCACTAGATATTGCGCGGCCGGATAGTTGTTGGTTGTCTCGGTCAGTGCCGTCAGTGTTACACGGTCAGGGTTGTGTTTCTGCTCGGCTAGACGACTGGGGAGGGCGTGAGGGCGAACCTGTGAAGTGTGAAGGTGTTGAATAAAAATGGTGCCTCCTGAAAATTCTTGTCTCCCACTCTGCTAACACTACACATACAGTAGTGTACTGTAATTGCATCAACAACAATGACTTAAAGCCCTTTGTCAATTCACTTCTGCATGAAGGCCTCGCCACGCTGTCGATCATGTGTGTTGTTTGACCATGCTGGCCAGCGTGGGTGAATGAGGAGGAGTGAAGGCCAGCAACGGGTTCAGATATCATTCGCAGACTGATGTTAGCCTTGGCAAGAAAGCAAATCCGAGCGGCTGGGTTCATAGCACGCGGTACACCAACCACAGCACCACTGCTTCCCACCCAAACATCATTTGACAGGCGTGAAATGAAATATTAAACCATGAACGTGAAAACGCTTTCTGGGTTTACGATAGGGAGAGAGTGTCGAGCCACTTGTTAAATTTAAATGCACATTGCTCACTTGGTGCAACGTGTGTTGGCAACTGATATAAATGTTGTAGAGTATAAATCCACGACAAAGGCAACAACGTTAAGTAGTCATATTCTTGGTTCTTTCGGTAAAGTCACGTAGAAGGGAAATAATAACATATTTAATAAAAAATAAAATTATCACGACGTTTCGATTGCGACACACGCAATCATCATCAGGTGTGAAAACCACAGCAAGAAAATCTGAAACGTTGTGAGAATTGTATTGTTTTATTTTTTATTATTTTATTCTTTCCCTTCTACGTGACTTTACCGAAAGAACCAATAATATGAATCCCTGCAGTCACGAAAGCTTTAAATCGCAAAGGTAAGTAGCCTTAATATCTCTGCTCTGCCTGGCTATTTGTTTCAGAAGCTAGGCAGTGTTTTAGCCTGTATGATACTTTGATGGGATACTGCCTGGGAATACCAGGTGCAAGGTGGCCTTGAGATGGCAGCGCAGCAATGGATTCTATCATCCATGGTGGGTTATCTCCGGTTTCCTCCCACGCGTTCTATGTAATTGTCATGTTTCATGGTCGCCCATGTATGTTTTGTTAGTCTGGTTTGATAAGCCCTCAGCCATTCCCTTTTGAACTCTTGAGGGACCTAAGACTTTTAAACAAAGGCGAGTTTCAGTAACCAAGAAAATAATGCGTATTTGTAAATGCTTATAATATATAGCCCTCGACTAAACACACCTGTTATTTGACCATACTTCACCACGCTTGTCAACGTAGGTTAGTGAAGTGACCATGCCCAGGACAGGCAATGTATGTATCTAAAACAACAATTGCTACTCCTTCAAGCTACAAGGCGATAGGCTGTTTTGACTACCTGATTTAACAACACAATACAAAATGTATCAGGGAGTGAGTCATGCGAATTGTATGGCAAATATGCATCATTGCTTTCTCAGAGGATCTCGCTCAGTTCGTCACTGCAGACGTAAAGGGGCTCTGGTTACAAGCACCTCTTGGTAGATACTCAAATCTGAGATATTCTTATGCATTTGTTTCATCAACAGATTTCATTATTGTTGGCATTAGACATTAGCCATACAAATGCTCGCCCCCCCCGCAGTGAGCATTGGTGACTTACAGTGCTGTACGCTGAGTTCTAATAAAAACGAAACCGGTCCGCAGTTGTCTATGTTTCACTGCTGTCTGTCCGTCGGGCACATTTGCTAAAATGTATTTTGCTGGTGCCGTAAGACCACGGTGTAGTTCTACAGGGACTTGTGATGGTTCTTTGTATAACTGCGCAAAGGCTTAAATGCTATTTGTACACTTATTTTTTTGTCGCGTGTTCTTTACAACGTATGGCTTTCCAGCCCTGCACACTTTTTTACGTTTTGATGTGTTTGTCTCGTAATTTACAGATTTGGACGTCTGTTCTACGCATACACAAACAGATAAAGCCTCGTAGCTCGAGGAATGGCCAAGGGTTTGATTGTTTGGCCACGCATTGTTAATAGAGCAGGACTAAAAGGAGGCGGGAGAAGATACATATCTCGCTAATGTTAAAGACACGCTCTACATTTTCATAATATGGTTTATCATTTTAGGCTTTTAAACCTTTAAAACCTCCCCAGTCAATATGCTGTCTATCGTGATGATGATCATCGTCAACCAGGATCAATCCACTGCTGGATGAAGGCCTCCGAAAGCCACCACCATCTCTCACGATCTTGCGATGATTCATTGGCTTCATCGCTCCAACTTGATTGTTGGGATCTTAATTTTGGAGCTTTCGTGACTGCAGGAATTATTCTTTGGTTCTTTCGGTAAAGTCACGTATAAAGATAAAATAATAAATTAAATAATAGCATACTACGACGTTTCGATTGCAACACAAGCAATCATCATCAGGTATAAAAGAAATAGCAACAAAAATCTAACCAGAAAACTATAGACAGACAAATAAGCAGACAGACATCATAAAGATACACAGAGAGAGAACACGTATCGGCACAAAGAGAGAGGTCGTCTCTGTGACGGGGCCTTAAATATAGAGAGGGGGGCGGGGGCGGAGAGAGGGAGGGGGGCGGGGGCGGAGAGAGGGAGGGGGCAGAGAAAAAATTAGCATGTCAATGAGTGGACAACAACGTGGTACGGTACGCAAGCTTGAAAATTAGGAGAAAGACACACTAAAATTAAATAACCTAGTAAAATATCGAAATGTAATGTAATGCAACACAGAGAGTCGGTCAACACACAATTAACGCATAGCCCGGTTGATTACGTATTTCAAAGATTGCTAAGTTAGAATTTAAGTGTGAAAATTGGGAGTCTTCCTGAGTGGCTGCTACTCCGTTCTTATTCTCGACCATCGCCCATCGTCATCCTGTATGACAGTAGCTGGCCCAATCCACGTGACAGTTTGAATGATGTCATTTGACATGCGTATGCTCTCAAATCCATGTGCTCCTCATTCTGGTCTGTAATTCAAAACATGCATTTCTCCGTGCTTTTTTGCAAACTTATATTTTTTCCCCCTGTGGACGTGGCAATACCTCAATGTTAATAGAGCAGGAAACAGCCAGGCAAAGATAATTATCCCGTATATTTTTATGAAACACCCAACCCTATATTTTCACGAGAACGTTTTTCACAATAAAAAATATATTTTGAAACCGTGTGACTTGTTGATACTGTATGTAATGTCCAGTAAACGGGCATCATCTAGGTTTGGAGTGACTTTGTTGTAATGGCATTGAGGAAATTTGCAGCCAAAGAGAACAAAAACATACAGTATCTTCAAATGGCCTTCAAAATTATGCTTTATAGCTCGAGAAACACTTCGGCAAATTCCTACCCATGACTGATAATCCGTGAATGCAAATTGACGGCACGACCACACACCAGAGGTCGCAAACGTTGTTTTGATTCCTTACCCGTACCCGGCCGCACCAGGGTCGCAATCGGGTACCCGTACCCGTACCCTACCCGATACCCGGCTACCCGTACCCGGCCGGGTATCGGGTACGGGTACCCGATTGCGACCTCTGGGATGAAGCCATGTTGCAGTCGCGGGTGGGTTGATTCTAGGAACTTCAATTGTGAGAAGAGACAAGACTTTGGGAAATGAGTGACAAACCGTTACTCACCAGTGACTCACGGCCTACCCATACCCGTACCCGGCCGCACCAGGGTTTCAAACGGGTACCCGTACCCGGCCGGGTACGGGTAGCCGGGTATCGGGTAGGGTACGGGTATCGGGTACCCGGTTGCGACCTCTGCCACACACCCCCTACTACACACTGACCAATGGGCCATGCCTCCTACCTGGCAGACCTTCTTCAAAGGGTGGTAGGGTAATGCTCTATGGTTTCACGCTGTTTTATTTTGTAAATGTTTTCAGGTCTTTGTGGAAGCGCTGGATGATGTTGTTGCATCGCACGATCGCGGGAAGTTGGCGGCGGATTGGGGAGGGCTTGTATGCATGTTGGACTTTTTTCACACCGTACGTAGCCAACCGCGCAAATCGGAGGAGCCTTCATCCAGCAGTCGATTGACCGTGGCTGATGATGCATCATATAACACACCAGTGGAGTGGGGGGGCATTGCAGCTGTTTGCGATCCTGTTGCCGTTTAAATCTTGCAATTCAAATGTGGCTTTCATGATGCAGTGGACATCTGTGAAAAAACTAGACATCGGCTCCCCCCACCACCCCCAGTATAAATACATATTCTGAATAATTTCTCAAAATGACACGAACTGTGGTCTCGTGTTTTTTCGCCTCGTTCCCCCCCAAAACATTCAACAGCAAACAACAGCCAACCCACACCCACCCCAGAGGGCAGGGCTCATGCGCGTGGCGTCTTCACAGCCGGTGGGGTGGGCTGGGCTGGCTGGGTGGGGGGGGTGACGTAACTGGCCTGACTGGTAGTCACGAGACGCGCCCTGGGTTTTCCCTGACCCAGCATGACCGGTCGAACCTCACTCAACACGCGCTCGCTCTCTCTCTCTCCCACACGTCATCACCCATTGGCAGCAAATGGTTGGAGGTTTGGAGCGAACGATGGGGGTTGGTGGTGGGGGGGTATTGCAAGGGAGAGTCTGAGAAGGGAAGAATGGGGGGTGGGGGGG
This sequence comes from Lethenteron reissneri, assembly GCF_015708825.2. Taxonomy (NCBI): domain Eukaryota; kingdom Metazoa; phylum Chordata; class Hyperoartia; order Petromyzontiformes; family Petromyzontidae; genus Lethenteron; species Lethenteron reissneri. The sequence continues at coordinate 7,829,210 of NC_083825.1, read as the reverse complement.
GCTAGATCATTATTTAGAGCGGTGGTTCTTAAATCTGGGGTGCACGCATCTCCTGGGGGTGTGAGATGATGCCCTTTCTGTGGGTGCGAGACATACTCTTAGATTTTTTTCGATAAAGTCACGTAGGTAAAAAATAATAAAATTAAAATTAATGAAAGGAATTATAAAAATAAAATAATAAATCACGACGTTTCGGAGGCAACACAAGTCTCCGTCATCAGCGAGACATGCCACATTTTTTTAGAAGGTAAATCATCGAAACACAAATTAAGCACGGACACGTAAGTCTGGACATTTTAAATAAGCCCCTTAAAACTTCCTTATACGTATTATTTGGGTCTATCGGTAAAGTCACGTAAATAGATTTCGATTTAAAGCGTTTGTGACTGTAGAGATTCATCTTCTTGGCTCTTTCGGTAAAGTCACGTAGAATGGAAATAATAAAATAAGAAAAATAAAATAAAACACGTAAATAGGTAAAAAAATTATAGCAAAAAAAACTAAAAACTACGACGTTTCAATCGCAACACAAGCGACCATAATCAGGTGGATAAAAGGGGGGAAAGCCACGAAAGGCGAGCTGGTTTAAAGGTTTAAAATGTAGCCCAAGCGTCCTGGTATCAGAACGAAGTGGACGGGGCACCAGTGGCCTGGGGCCAGCACAAGCGGTGACGGTGACGTTCATGTGAAATCGGAGAGCCAAGAGAAAGGATGACGCCAACAACTTGTGGTACGCCCAAAGCAGGGGCGACACCGCAGGAACTGGAATTGCTTGTCCCATCTTTAGTCAAATAAAACTAACATCGGAAGGTGACAAGATGGAAACATCACAGCGAGTTATGACTTAAACTGGTTAATGACGTCCTTCCAATGATTACTGAGTTTGTACCCATTGAGCTCGATTTATCTCCGACCATCATCACCTAGCCAGTGAACTGAAACACGTGCACCAAGCTCTCAAGATGCGGCTGGCTCACACGAAATTGATTTATTTAAGACTAAGGTAATTTTCAAGCCCATTGGCTAAAAACAAAGATTTGTTCATGAAGCCATCCATATATACAGACACAGACACAATTTCTACCGAGAAAGACCCAAAGAATATGAATTCCTACAGTCACGAAAGCTTTAAGTCAAGACCTATTTCGATTTAAAGCTTTCGTGACTGCAGGGATTCATATTCTTGGTTCTTTCGGTAAAGTCACGTAGAAGGGAAATTAAAAAAAATAAAAATAAAACATAATAAAGACATTCAGACGCTATCTTTCCGACAGACCTGTTCTTCACATGAGGACGGCTGCTTGCGTTGTGGCCGAAACGTCGTGATAATTATTTTATGTTGTATTTTTATTATTTTATTATTTCCCTTCTACGTGACTTTACCGAAAGAACCAAGAACATCAAGACCTATTTATACGCTTCCGCTTATTACATTTTTTGTTCTTTTAGTAAAATTTTTTTCCAATGTATTTGTATTATTTTCATGCTGAGTGTCTGCTGTTGCTGTGTTCTGCACAGCGCTGTCAGATCTTTGAATAAAAGCGCTATATAAATGTAATTATTATGATGTATCTATTAACATTAGACATTTTTTTACGATTGAAAACCAAAGGGGTGCATTGTTATAGTAAAGGTCAAGAACCACTGATTTAGATAATTATTTTGCTGCTATATATTTTCACGTGATAAGCCACTTTGTTGAGCTATCAATTGTGGCTATGTCGCTTCTTAAAAATAAGTTAGAAGTTCAGTGGGCTTTACCTGGTAAGATTTTTAAAAAAAAGTTTAATTTCATTTGTTTTCTTAAGTGCTTTGTTTACTTTTCCTACACTTTGCACTCCTGTTTTTTAAAATTATTTTTGTAACGTTCTGACCCCATATCTCTACTGGAACATGTGAACAAAAAGCTTTATAGCTCATCGGATTCCTCCACCTCCACTCCACTTATAAATATTCTGATGAGTCTGAAAACCAACCAATCAGAGGGCGCGAGCGTGGCAACAGCCAGGAAGCGAGGGGGGGAGGGATGGAGGGAGGGAGGGCGGGGGACGAGCGCGAGACGAACCCAAGCAACCAATGAGAGAGGGTCGCTGTGAGCTGTTGGGGGCGGGGCCAGGATGGTGATGGGCGTGGCCTGGAAGAAAGCTGGCCCGCCCCCTCTCAACCAATGAGACTCAGAGAGCGCGCGCGCGTGCGGTAAAGCTTAGTGGGGGGGAGGGGTGTGGAAGGGGGACGTGGAGGGGGGGCGTTGGGGTGGGGGCGGCTCTTAACCAATGAGAAGGCCGCGTCCACTTCGTACGCGCTAACGTCCGGGCGCGTCGGCGACCAATGGGAGCGCGAGGAGACGGCGCGGGTCACGCGCGCGGGGATGGAGCGCGCAGAGGCGGCGGCTGCATCGGCGGCGGCGGCGTTGACGACGACGACGCGGGTAGAGGAGTCGGGCTCGCGTTGACCATGGCTCCTACTCTCTTCCACAAGCTGTTCCACAGGAAGGCGGCGAGCCACCAGCCCAGGGCGCCCCGGTGGCGCGGCGTTGGCGACGCGGTTGTCGGGTAAGGCGCGCCGACCCCCCCCCGTCACCCCCAGCGTTGCGGGATGTTGTGGGTGGGTGGGTGGTGGGTGGGCTTCTCCCCCTTGTTTTGTCAACATTGGCGGCGGTGGTGGTGGTGGTGAGCCACAATCTGAGGCTTCTTTGAGTTCGCACTTTTGTGAGACGATTTATGATCGTGCCGTGTCGACCCATGCGGTTTAATCCGTGTTCTTGAAGAGGGACATTTTAGTTTTCGGGCTCATAGGGCGCGTGTATTCGTTTCAACACGGACAAGGTATTTTTTGGGTCTGTCTGTGTTTCTGTCCTTGTGATGGGGCTTTGTTTTAGGATGAACGTTGAGATGTTTAAAGGCACGGGGTGGCCAAGAAGGTCTGCATTGGTCTGTAATAAGCAAGGCGATGATAAGGGTTTGACAGGTTTGTGATCGTTTTAACGATTTTTTAAACTAAATTTTTAGTTGGGATTTCTATAATTCGTGTGAATGGCACCATACTCTACGTTCCGTTTATTTGTTGATATAGAGTACTTAGATTTTGTGAGGTAAGGTTTTTGGATAAATTGGGCAAGGATTCTAGTAGTTTGTTGTATGATTTTTATGGATGTTTGGTCTATATATGACAGACATGCATGCTATATTACTGTAACGTGTACATTTATTTATACCATCGGTCGTTTACACGCTGCACTTGATGATACAATGTATGTCACTTGTTATAAGCGAATTGACTTGCTAAATAAACTAGCTGCAATGGGATACATGAGGGCGGACCGTTGTGTTGTCTGGTCAGGAGTAATTAGACTTAGTAGTTACAATCCTGGCCACGCTCAAATCACTCATAAGCATCGTCAGCATAATCATCAGCCATGTTCAATCCACTGCTGGATGAAGGGCCTCCCTACGTCGTCATCCGTAGCGGCCCTGCAGTGCAACAACAATTCACCGAGCAAGCAACCTGCACGCGAGTTTGTATCTCTCGATGGCCACGGTTGGGATGTCCTCTTGGGCGTGGGCCCTCTTTCTTCTGCCACTCCCGACGTCATTCTTGACCTCTGGCCATCATTTTTTTTAGTTTTAAGTTTCATTTATTAGGTATAGCCCTGTGAGCCATTCGGTTCCTGAATCGGGTGCAACCGCAACAAACAAAAAACATGAACAAGAAAAACATCTTAAAGTGACTATGCGCAAACAGAAAAATCCAGGAAAAACAGCAAAATCTTCCATAAAAAGCACCGTACATCAACGCTGTGTGCAAAAATCCCAGTGAGATACAAGTAAAACAACAACAACAACCACAAGACAACTTAGATTAAAGCCATCAGTCTAACTCCATACTACAACAAACTAACATGGCCAAACAAAAAACACTTTTTCGAAATCACCAAAACAAAGCCATAAACGTAATGTAACAGTGAATCATATACCTGCTTAGCAACGTGTGCCCCTGTACACATCTGTGGAAAGGAACTTTATAGCTCATCGTATTCCTCCAGTATAAATAAAGATTCTGATTCTGTAATATACTACGTTGGTTACATCAATATTGGCTGACGATGCTATTGCTCTAGAATAGGGGTCGGCAACCTACGGCTCCGGAGCCGCATGCGGCTCTTTACGGGCTGCTTCTTGACGATGAGTACATGTACTCAGATGCATTGCGGCTCTTGAAATACTGAATTTTGTACCGAATTGGAAAGAAATGGCTCTTCTTGTTATTTTGGTTGCCGACCCCTGTTCTAGAACCTCTTAATGTCACTATTAATGTGACCACAGTTGATTCATTGCCGCATGTATAAGCTGGTTTTTCATCTGAGAAATGTAGAATGTTTTTACTTCTGGCTCATCGGGTCTGCTGCCCAATGCTGTTTGAGCACAGATACACGTTTGTGTGCAGTACTCAATTTACATGTCAGCCACCAATTGTTCAGGTAAAAGTAAAACCAATATGTATGTTTCTGTCACTTCTTAAGAGGAAATGAAGAACGTCATATTTGTGTAGCGTGGCTTGAAAAATATTAATTTTATAATTTATTTCACATAACCATGTACAGACTTTGCCATCTCAATCCATTTCTGCAGGTCTTGGGGATTATTTAACCATGCTACCTGCTGGTTTAGTACAGGTTGTTGTAGAAGGCAGTGTCGTGTACAAAATGGCAGAGAAAATTCTATTTAAAAATTAATTGGTGTGTATATTTGGTGGTTACTCGGTTAATTTCACTTTCGATTTAAAGCTTTCGTGACTGCAGGGAATCATCTTCTTGGTTCTTTCGGTAAAGTCACGTAGAAGGGAAATAATAAAATAAGAAAAATAAAACATAATAGAATAATTCTCACGACGTTTCAGCCACAACGCAAGCAGCCGTCCTCAGGTGAAGACCAGGTCTGTCGGGGAGACAGCGTCTGAATGAAGTGGCCGTAACGTCGTGAGAATTATTTTATTATGTTTTATTTGTATTATTTTATTATTTCCCTTCTACGTGACTTTACCGAAAGAACCAAGAAGATAATTTCACTTTATGAAGCCGCATTACGACTGCGGCAATGCAACCCAAACTATGGCCCATATGATAAACCACTGTAGTCTGCGCTCCTTCAACGGACTAATAGCAAAACTACACAAACTCTCCTGAAGCCCTCTCGTGGCTAGCAGATCTCCACTGGCCATTCATCTCCACAACATATTACCTTACACAATAATATAATGTTTATACTGTATTAGTTACTTGGTAAAGTAGGTCTTCGATGTTTTTGCCTTTTCCCTGTTGTAAGTGTAATTGTGCTCTTCTTGGTTCTTTCGGTAAAGTCACGTAGAAGGGAAATAATAAAATAATAAAAATAAAACATAATAAAATACACTTCTCACGACGTTTCGGCCACAACGCAAGCAGCCGTCCTCAGGTGAAGAACAGGGATGTCGAAAAGACAGCGTCTGAATGAACACCAGACGCCAAGAAGATGAATCCCTGCAGTCACGAAAGCTTTAAATCGAAATGTAATTGTGCTATCAATGGCATGGCATGAGACTGTCCGTTCAGAACTGCATCTGAGATCCCATCAAATGCACTGAAATTTCCCACATGCATTTCTTTGGACATACTTGTAGTGTGACAATCGAACAGAATTTTTTTTTTTTGCAGAACTGCCATGATTGCACAATTAAGTAAAAAAATGCTATAATATTTTTTGCGTTGTATTTGGTGACTTGGCTAAGACCATTAGCTCACTACACATAAGAAACCAAATTTAGTGAAGTGTGGCCACCCGGATTCGAACCCAGGATCCCTGCAGTGCAGATTCAGTGCTCTGACCCACCCAGGCACAAATGTCATTTGTATGTGCATTATGTGCATATATAGATAGTGGTGCATATATAGATAGTGGAGAAAAATCTAAAAATATTTTACCATCGATTTTTGTGTTTACACAAGGCCGATTTGGAACATAATTTATCTTCCTATTTGTCAGTCTGTAAAGTTTCAAACATTTACTTTCTCGTTTTATCCCCTCTGTTTTTTCATAACACATACGGATTTAAGTAGGAATGTACGTTTTTCCATGCATCACAGAATACTACTTGAATTGTTAAGGGACTGCAGTGACGTTTAAAAAAATCTTAATCCTTCGATGTATTTGGTGCATTCAAAAAGCAGGTATATTGTAAGATGAAAGGCAAATATTGCACTGTTAGTCTTTTGGTCTTTTTTTAGTCTTTTGTACTAAATCTTTAAATACAGTACCACACTTGTGAACACATTTGAAGACTTTATCAATGTTTACATTTATTTCGACTTATTGGATGTGATATTTGTCACGAGTTAACATTGCATTTATGAAGCCCAATAAAGATATAAATGTTACATTTAGATCGCCACAATTGTGTTGGATGTTTGCGTGTGTTTCACTGATAATACCGTAACCATACCATACCTTCACTTAAAAGGTGGGAAAACGATCTGCTGTTGTTATCGTATTCTTTGGTTCTTTCGGTAAAGTCACGTAGATAGAAAAAAATAAACAAAGTGAATACAAATATCACGACACTTCGATCGCAACACATGCGGTCGTCATCAGGCAAAGGAGGTAGCCTGTAAAGGCAAATTGTTTATAAAGGTTTGGGGATGGGCATAGCCCACGTGTATCAGCAGCACCAGGAGCATGGGTGGTGCAGCAATGCCAATGCAGCAGCAATGCCATTGCAACAAAGGGCTGCCAAGAAATCCCTGCACCTTGCTCCACACACCACACTGCTGATGGCGGAGGTTGATTGACAAGAAAACACAAGTCAAGTCATGACCCAAAGTGGTTGATGACATCCTTCCAATGATTGCGGAGTCTATAACCCTCCTTTCGGTTGAAATTGTCTCTGTGTCTGTATATATGGATGGCTTCATGAACGAATCTTTGTTGATAGCCAGTAGGCTTGCAAAGTACTATTGTCTTAGAGAAATCAATTTCACGTGAGCTAGCCGCATTAAAATAATGATCAGCCACTGCAGAAGTATTGGTCCTACCATGTTTCAAATCTTCCTTATGTTCACGAACACGGTCCAAGACATGTCGCTTAGTTTCCCCAATGTAACTGCTGCCGCAGATACAGCTTAGTTTGTCGACACCGGAATATTGCATGTCAGGTATCTTGTCCTTCACAGATGGGATCAGATCACGAATTTTATGTACTGTGTTAAATCGGACATGGATCTTGTGTTTGTTCATGATTTTGGAAATCTTTTTGGTTACCACTGCCGTGTATGGCAAGGTGATGGTTTTGACTGTATCCTCAGACGGCTCCTTCCTCACGGTTGGGGTGATGCCTTTGCGGATTGTGTCGTCAGAATATCTATTCGCCTTGAGTGCTCGGTGTACGTGTTTAAGTTCACTGGTTGGAGATACATTGAGCTCTATGGTGTAGCGTTTTGATGAGGGAATTCTTATGGGATGGTCGGTGATGGGAATCAGGTTTTAGGTAGGCGTCAGTATGAGTTACTTTCCTGTAGACAGAATGGCTCAGGTGTTATTTGTGACGGCACATTAGTATGACAAGTAAGATTATCACTCATAGTTATTTTATTTGTGTTACTTTTTTTATTTCTTGTTAATACTCTTGATGTTCAGTAATTTCTACTCCCCCATATTACATCCATTGTGCCACATCAATATTTCCAATATTCTGCACCGGGTTGAAAAGTGCATGTTCCCTGATTAATAATACATTGGCATAGCTAACCTTACCATTGCAGCTGGGAGACCCTTAGCAAACCTGTATTTTGGTCCACACAGAAACAAACACATCATGAAGGCAGGTTGAGCAATTGCATGAACGTAATTTAATTCTTAATTTCATTGGAATATCTTGTGTTGTTAAAATCAGAATATTGCATTAAAGTATTTACTTACACATACAAATACCATACATTGTATATTCATTGGGTCTTTCGGTAAAGTCTCGTAGATAGGTTCAAATTAATAAAAATTACATAACTAAACTACAACGTTTCGATCGCAACACAAGCGGTCTACATCACAACCTCTGGTATATGTTTTCACAAAAAATAGGTGTGATAGGCTGTTATTGGCTGTTGCTTGACTGTTATAGTCTGTTGAGGGGCAGTTGTAGCAAAATCCAATGTATCAATGTACATCTATGATCCCACATTTATGCTCCACACCTTCAACCTGCGATTTGAAATGCACACATGGGGCAGTGTTTCATCAACGAATTTGTTGTGAAACGATGTTAAACAGACCGACGTTAAGCGAGGAGTGACTTTACATGCTGGTAATTGCTTCATTTGTTCGCTTTGAAAATTGAGCAGAAAAGCTATTGCATAATCAGTATGACCCATTTTTTTTTGCCCAAGCTACCCTTGGAATCGGCTCAAATCTTTCAAGAAGAAAATATTTGGCGGTTTTTTTTTGCCTGTCACATGTTTGGGCGTTCGTTCAAAGGGGCTTGGGTGAAATCGCAATGTCAGTCCGTGGCTAACAATTTAAGCGACCAGACTCTGCGCTTGGGATTGCCGGTGCTGAAGTTATGTTGGCCAGTCCGCTTGTCACAAGGAATAGGGTCTTAAGGGTGGTCGTATCACACGAGTGCCTTGCCTGGGTGAGTAATCGTAGCTGTCTTGATTCTTGTCTGTTCGCTGATGTCACAGTGAGTGCTCTATCTTGTGCCAAAAGTGTCTGCATTCTTTCACAGCTCTGTCTCTTCTTTATGCCACAAAACCGGGACATTTTCTTTCCAGTCGTTTTTGGTCAGTGACAACACAAAGGAAGACAATGTGTTGCTTGTGCGAGTCTGGGTACGAGTGTGCTCATTCAGCAAGTACACACGCAAACGCGCATGTTACCATCAAACTCTCAGCAAAAGTTGTATTTGAGGGTATCTTCTAAGAGGGGGTAATAGTGATTACCTTTATTTGCTTTATAAATTTCTTCAGGTCCTTTGAAAACGGAATGATCCATATGTTAAATGTAATGTCTTCCATCTGCTCATTTGAGTTTTGTGTGTTGAGAGTATTGCATTTCTAAAGATCAAGTTTATTTTTTTATTACAATAATTCCTTTACATGGAACAACATTTTACATGATAATTTTTAATGTGTGTTATGTTTAAGTTATTTGAAATGTGGAATTCCACTACTGGCTGAAGACCACCAATGCTTATTTTAGCAGGGGAGACATCTGAAAGTTGATATTACATTTTGGTAATGTATCTGCATTTTGTGTGTGATATATAAGGTACAAAAACATATATCTTCTATAAGCTTAACGCATGTTGAAAAATCCACCAAATTGTATTGTTTCAAAATGATACCCCTTAATGATTAAACAAGCAAGAGGGACTGTCAGAATTAAGCTGCTGGGTATTATGCTGCCTTGCTAGCATATCCAGTTGCAGTTTGCCCAAAGAGCCCTGGTGCATGTGAAGTATGGGAATTGACGGCAGGAACTTCTTGACGGGTAACACACTTTTATTAAATCCTTTAGGTATCACAATACAACGTGTGGTCTCTCTTCTTCCTCCGACACACTCCACTAATCTCGTGTAAGCTCTAGGCCTCTGGCTACACCCGATACACTGGACTCGTGTAGACCCTATGCCTCTGGCTACACACAATATACTCGACTCGTGTAAACCCTATGCCTCTGGCTACACAATACACTCGACTCGTGTAAGCCCTATGCCTCTGGCTACACAATACACTCGACTCGTGTAAGCCTTATGCCCTGGCTACACATAGTACATTCGGCTCGTGTAGACCTATGGCTACACCCACTACACTCGCCTCTGGGTTACACAGAGTCCCGGTCCCCTTAGGACAGCGGGGCTAGGTACCGCAGGGCTCTAGGTCTTCATCCCCGTCTTCCTTCTTCGCTGGTTACACACTGCCCTTACGCCTGTGTGCATCCCCTTTTATAGCCCCTGCTCACGAGGGACGGAGCTGATGCGGCGTCGACGTGAGCGTCGTTCCTTAATGACCCAATCACGACGCACTCTCTCTCAGCGCGTCACCGCCCACAGCCAATCGGTACCCCGTAACCCACGACCCCGCGCTGACCCCTGATCCTCCACCGTCAGCGCGCGTCACCACCTACACAGCCAATCATCACGCACTGTGCATACGATCCTTAATCCCAGCGCGTATCACCTCTACATCACCCCCTCCCACATAGCTTGCAGCCGGCCCGGCTGTTAACCTACAACACAACATAACGCAACGCAGTAATAAAGAACTCCACATCCCAGTGTGCCCCGTAACACAACAACAACAACATAACACAACCTTAAATATGAAGCAATATACAGCCCGACGAACAACACAATAAAAGCGAACACCGTAAAACGAACGCGCCAAGTGTCACTGTGACCCACGCAGTGCCGAGGCGCTCCGGCTGCCTCGACTCCGCACGTGGTAGGTTACACAAAGTAGCGCGACCTAGCGCGAGTCCGTCTGGCCGGTCCGTCGTATGGAACGGGACGTTGGCGACCGTCCGGTGTCTCCGGCAGCTCTAGACGGCACGGGTCGGGCCTGGAAGGACCGGCCCCGCCGTGAAGATCCGGCCGCCGGTGGTCGGCAGCAGTCAGTTCCGAGACACCTGGGAGCGGATCAGGCGGAGACATGTGAGGAGCAGGCAAGGACAATTCCCCCTCAGGGTCGTCGGTCACGTCACATGCTCGGCCCTCACGACACAAGGGGAGGCCATACGGAGGCGAGAACGGTTTCAGTCGGGAGGGGTGGACGTACCAACGGCGTTTCCCCCATTTTATCTGAACGCACTGGGGGCGTGCCACCCGCACGACCTCCACGGGTCCCCGCCACGGCTTCAACAATTTAGGCGACGTGGCCAAAGGTGCCTGAGGGCAATGCAGCCAGGCCTTGTCACCTGGTTCCCAATTGTGCACGGACACCTTCCGTGCCCGCAACCGCTCGTTCGCAATTTGGCGAGCCCGCGAATTAAGCCGTGCGGCCTCCCTTGCCTCTGTCAGTTTATGAATATTAAATTTAATATGCTCTGCCAATTTAGAATTAGTTCGTGGTGCGGGCAGACCCAGCTGCGTTTCCATGGGCGGGTCGGCTTCCCGACCGTACATTAGAAAAAACGGGGAAAACCCCGTAGCTGCATGGGGGGCCATTCTATACGCGGCAAGGACCCCAGGGACCTGCAGGTCCCAATCAACATGCGACTCACACACCTGCTGGCACAGCATAGAGGTCAATGTCCTGTTAAGCCTCTCCACCATCCCGTCCGTCTGCGGGTGGTACGGGGAGGTACGCACCTTTTTGGTACCCAACAGGTCGCACACCTCCTGCAGTAATTTACTCGAAAAATTTTTCCCTTGGTCAGTCAGCAAGCGTTCGGGAGCCCCCTTGTCCAGGACGTAGCCCTGGACAAAGGCGTCCGTCACAGCCGCCGCCGACTGGTTGGCGAGTGGCCACGCCATAGGCCACCGGGTAAAATATTCGACCCCCACCAACAGGTACTTATTACCCCTAGGCGTGACCGGAAAGGGCCCCAGAATATCGAGTGCAACGAGCTCGTTAGTGCGCGAGACCTGAATAGATTGCAGCGGTGGATTAGCTGCCACGGGCGGTGGTTTCCGTCTGGCGCACTCAACACAACCCTTCAGAATATTCACCACGTCACCCCCCATTCCCGGCCAATAATAGTCACGCTGAAGCAGGGCAAGCGTTTTGTTAACTCCCAAATGCAAGAGGCGTTCGTGTGCGGCCAAGACAACCTTCCCCCTCACAGCAGAAGGCACCACAATCGCATGCCGCCGGGACAAACTGTCCCATCTCATCAACAGGCCCTGCTTAAGCTCGTAGGAGCCAGTTCGGTCGTGGCTACCTTCGGAACCCTCCGTCTTTCGGCGCAATGCCAGCAGGGAGCTGTCCGCCATTTGGAGACGGCCCCACTCAATCAACGACAGTGAGAGCAGCGAGTCCTGACCCCCTGGGGTAGCGGGACCATCCCCAATTGGTGTGCTCGCGGTCGCAACCAACGCCTCCCTACCTTCCGTAACCGGAGGTTTACAGCGCGCCGATCCCGATAAGCACGCACATTTGTGACAAGGCAACAACCGCGACAGGGCATCGGCATTCGTGTGTCGCAACCCTTTACGGTACGTAGTCGTGAACTGATAGTCCTGGAGGACTTCCAACCACCGCGACAATTGGCCCGAGGGCTGGGCAACCCGTAATGAATACTGGAGCGCCGCATGGTCCGTCCGGACCGTGAAATGACGACCATAGAGATATGGCCTGAATTGTTGTACAAAAAAAACAATGGCAAGTAGTTCACGACGGGTGACGCAGTAGCGCTGCTCTGCCGGCGACAACACCCTGCTACCATAGGCGACCACCCGTTCGACCCCTCCAACGACTTGGGACAGCACTCCCCCAATGCCCGTGTTGCTAGCATCCGTGTCTAGCAAGAAGGGACTCTCAAAGTCTGGATAGCACAAGGGTGGGGCCCTTACCAAGGCGTCCCGGAGGGAGCAGAATGCAGCCTCCTCCTCCGGTCTCCACCGGAACTTCACTCCTTTTGCCGTTAGAGCGTGCAAGGGCTTTGCAATGGTGGCGAAGTGCTCAACGAATCGGCGATAATACGAAGCAAAACCGATGAAACTGCGCACGTCTGACACTGACGTGGGCGTCGGCCACGAACTGACACAGTCCGTCTTCGCAGGATCGGTAGAAATCCCCGAAGAGTCGACAATGTGACCCAAGTACCTCACGGATTTACGAAAAAGATGGCATTTGGCCGGTTTAAACTTTAATTTAGCCGATCGCATTCGCAAGAACACCCCTCTCAATCGCTGGAGGTGTTCTTCGAACGTTTTACCGAAAACAATGACATCGTCAAGGTAAATGAGGCACGTCTCCCACTGCAAGCCCGACAAAACCAATTCCATAAGACGCTGAAACGTCGCAGGAGAGGAGTGAAGTCCCATGGGTAACCGGTTAAACTGAAACAGGCCCCCTGGAGTCCGGAATGCAGTCTTAGGCTTAGACTCCTCGTCGAGTGGCAACTGCCAAAATCCGGACAATAAATCAAGAGTCGAAAAGTATCGCGCACCGGACAATGCGTCGAGAGACTCGTCCATCCTGGGGAGCGGATACGCGTCGGCCACCGAGATCTTATTCAGGCGGCGGAAATCGACGCAAAATCGCAGGGACCCGTCCTGCTTTTTAACGAGCACAATAGGTGCTCCCCAAGGACTGGAAGAAGGCGAAATAATGTCGGCTTCCAGCATATCGTTAACTGCCGACTGAACATGTTCCTTCTCAGCAGGACTCAGTCGGAAGGGATTTTGCCTGACCGGTGCCGCATCGCCCGTTTCAATGTGGTGGCGTAGCAGGTCCGTGCATCCGATATCATACTTATGTTTACTGAAGACATCCGAAAATTCAATCAGCAACCCGCGCAACGCACCCAACTGTAGCGCTGACAAATCGTCAGAGTCCGCGCACAGCATATCAATCCAATCTAGGTCCTCCTTTGATGGTACGCTATTCGTGGGGCTCGGATCAGCCTGCGCAACCAGCCTCTCCTCCGCAGGGACCCGTGCCGCGTGAGCCAGCACGGTGCCCTGCTGAATGACGGCCGGCCGCGCCCCAGCGTTTAAAACCATGACAAACGGATCCCTGTCTGCCCCAACCAAAGTGTGAGCCACCGATAAATCGAGACCTCCAACAGCCCTATTAGAAGGACCCAAAAGCATGGCCTGTTCCGAGGCCTCCTTCCCCCATGGCTTCCGTAACCGGAGGGGAATCAACATTTGTGAACCCGGGGGCACGTGCACGGTCTGTGTTGCTAACGCCTGAATGGTAGCGCACGCCGTCCGAATTACATTAGGGCTCGTCAAAAATGAAATACGGCGACCCGATGGTAGTTCAATGCAACGCTGATCAATGAGAATTTTGATGGGCATTTTCGCCAAAAAATCAGTGCCCAATAGGCAAGGAACCGCCAGGGAAGATGAAACGAAAACGGGTCCCGACAATTTGATATCACCAATGCAAATGGACGCCCTAATCTGACCGATAATGCCCAACGATCCCCCGTTTGCGGCGTAAAATGGCACATCCACCGGAAGAAGCGGACGACATTGTACCGGGAGAATATTATAAATGAGATCCGAAATAATAGTCGCCGATGCCCCCGTGTCCACTAACACCCTGACCTCGACCCCATCAATCGATCCGGTAACGACGGATGAACCCGCTGAGGCAGCCACCATTCTGTGCCCCAATTCCGACCATTTAATGTCTCCCCGGTCCCGGCCGAACCCCCCTCTCCGAACCGAATCCCCGAACTCTACTCGGCTCTCCCTCGTCGCAACGCGACGACCCATACGTGTCGAGTATGCGGGCCAAGCATGTGAGGTGCCGCGACTTGCCGGGGTTAGCAGTGATGACTTGGGGCCTTGGTCGTCGTCCAGCCGAGGTCCCATGGCGCGCTGACGTGGGGCGCGGCAACCGGAGGCCACGTGGCCACGAAGGCCGCAGTTATAGCAGGTGATGACAGTAGTCGGAGATCTCGGTTGCTCCAGCTTGCGGGCCGCTCGCAGAGGCGAACGACCCCCCGACCTCCAGTCCCCCGCTCGTCCCGCGATGAACGCGTCCTCTCGTGGGCTGACGACTTGGGGCACGGTGTCAACCGGACCCGGAGTTGCGGCCACGGCAGCGTTGCAGACGACCCCCTGCTTTCGTTGAAGGACCTCGTGCGCTTGCATGCTCGTGGCGACCCGTAATGAAGAAATATCGGTGTCGTCGGCCGTGTTGATGGGGACCCCCAGGTCCTGCGCCAACTTGAGCAGCTGCTCCAAAACCATCGCATCTTGGCCCTCCTCGTCCATACGAGGGAACGCGGCGTCAGCGAGAGCGAGCAACGCCGTGCGGTAGGCGAGCACGGTCTCCGTGTCCGCCTTCCGTCTTGCGTAGAAATGATGGCGGCACGCCGAGGGAGGACCGTAGACTTTGGCCATGAGAGCCAGCGCATCCTTGAGCGTGGAGCGGTCCGACCTGCGTGCGGACGTGAAGGCCGCGAGCGCGTTGTCGTCCAGCATGGCAGGCAGTGCCCGCAGTGCCGTAGCGTCGGACCAGGCGGACATCTCTTGATGCGCCAAAAATCTGCGCTGAAATTGGCTCCAATCCCCGCCTTCCGCCTTGAATGCTGACAACGTGGGAAGGCGCTGCTGAAGGATAAAGTCGTCCTCCTCCTCGTGCTTCCTCTCTGCCCCCCCGTCGGTGTGTAAAATGGCGGCCCCAGTGGCGGGTGTGTGATGGCGGTCCGCCGCGCGCGTTGGTGACGTCAGCGGCCGCGCATGGAGAACCGCTGCCACGTGGTGATGGCCGTTCCCGCCAAAAGTTGGAGCGGATGAAATGGCGGGAATCGCCAAATCGTTTTGGCGGGAATCTGCAGGGCGATCCTGTAGCACGTCGGCCGCCGTCCCCGCTCCTCCCGACGAGCTGATCTCCGCCAAGATGGACGCGGCGGCGAGCAGCAGCTCCGCCAGACGGGAGTGTGCCTCGCGAAGCACGGTGTCAGTCCCCCGTCGCTCGACCGGCGCCGTCGGTGGATCCTGCCCCGTGGGCAGCTCCTCTTCCTCACCCCCTGATGCCCGCTGGCCCGCGTCGTCGAGGTTGTCCTCGTGGTCAATCCCGTGGGTCCGACGGTTCCTCCTTGTATCCATGCTTGGAGGACCGTTTCACTTCTGACGCCAGTTGAAGTATGGGAATTGACGGCAGGAACTTCTTGACGGGTAACACACTTTTATTAAATCCTTTAGGTATCACAATACAACGTGTGGTCTCTCTTCTTCCTCCGACACACTCCACTAATCTCGTGTAAGCTCTAGGCCTCTGGCTACACCCGATACACTGGACTCGTGTAGACCCTATGCCTCTGGCTACACACAATATACTCGACTCGTGTAAACCCTATGCCTCTGGCTACACAATACACTCGACTCGTGTAAGCCCTATGCCTCTGGCTACACAATACACTCGACTCGTGTAAGCCCTATGCCCTGGCTACACATAGTACATTCGGCTCGTGTAGACCTATGGCTACACCCACTACACTCGCCTCTGGGTTACACAGAGTCCCGGTCCCCTTAGGACAGCGGGGCTAGGTACCGCAGGGCTCTAGGTCTTCATCCCCGTCTTCCTTCTTCGCTGGTTACACACTGCCCTTACGCCTGTGTGCATCCCCTTTTATAGCCCCTGCTCACGAGGGACGGAGCTGATGCGGCGTCGACGTGAGCGTCGTTCCTTAATGACCCAATCACGACGCACTCTCTCTCAGCGCGTCACCGCCCACAGCCAATCGGTACCCCGTAACCCACGACCCCGCGCTGACCCCTGATCCTCCACCGTCAGCGCGCGTCACCACCTACACAGCCAATCATCACGCACTGTGCATACGATCCTTAATCCCAGCGCGTATCACCTCTACACATGGATTGTGCCTGGCTCGAGAATCTAATTGGTAATTCATTTTTTGTCCCACTGGAGTAATTTTATCCCCTTACTCAAAACGTGCACGAGTTTAACTCTGTTTTAATCAACAAGCATATTGCCTCTAGCTGAGCACAAATACCATTTTTGAGTGCCCAGAACCATTGGCACTTTGAAACCAAAGGAGCACAGCAATGTGAAGCAAATGTCACACTTGTATCTGACACTTCAGCAAGGCATTTCTCACCACTGTGCTCTGTGGGCTGTGTGCTCGGGTGGTGGCGATGCTGTTGTCATAAGGCAGTACTTGGCTTTAGAACTTGTTTAATACATTTTAAAGTAATCAATGACTACCGGTTATACTTTTAATTACGGACTAATCGGATTACATGACACTAGTGGGGGAAAAGTCTCACCTCTGTTCCCTTGTGTGCCGCTGTATAAGAAGCAGAGGGTGGGGCATGGTAATCGTGTCGGCATTATGTGTCATGCTGGGCGTGGCTTGTAGGGGTTTCCCACCTTTGGGAGGCAGGATGTGGGCATGGGCCACCACTCAAAAGTGGTCGGAGTAATCGACCACCAAACAAGTAGATCACTACACGTTTTAGTCTTAATTGACTAAGCTTCTGAGCTGCAATTGCTGTGGTCATATATTCAACATTTAGTTATTTAAGCTTTCTGCCTTTTTAAATCCTTTATATTAAGTTCACTTGCTTGCTTGCGCGCTTACGACCGTGCAAATCTTTCGGTCGTTTTTTAACCCACTTCCCGTGATCCAATCGAGCTGACATTTTGCACACAGACTCGTTGTGCGTGACAATTAATGTTCGTGAATTTTTTCTCCCAAATTTTACACTTTTTAGGAAAAAATAAATTATATTTAATTACCAATTGCTTAATGGTGGCAGGCAATCATCTGACCCATAGGTGGCAGACATCTCAAGCCAGAGGACGAGAGGACTCTAGCCGCCACGCATATAAAGGATTTATAGTGAAAAACTTTGTTTTTACGGGTAAATTTTTTATAACTATTGTGCTAAATCTTGCTGCTATCCCAGAGCATTCCTTGGAGTGGTTTTCAGTGTTCCTTACGGAGTTGCTCAGTCGATTGCAAGTGACGCACGCGAGTGCAAACGCTCGCTCGCACGCACTTGCTCGGTTATGCAAGATCTGGTTTCGCAGACATTTCATGTGCTTTGGGAGAGTTTTGTCTTGCAGTGGCTTTTGTTTATATTTGTTTTGTGTCCTAGCATCCTAATTAGATGATCTGTTTGAATACAATTGGGAATGTATAGATTATTTAGAAAGCTGAAAAGTGGAAAGTCATATTTAAAAGCAAAGTACTGTTAATTACAAGTACATATCTGAATGTGGTTTTCTTTAAACACCAACATAAAAAGGCGATACTTTTGCTCTTTAATTAGTCTATGTAAGTCCAATAAATCAGCTTGTCCGAAATTAATTAATAAACAAACATAGCAAAATTATTTGATACGAGTGCATAAAGCCTGTCCTACATGTGTGTGAGTCGATGTGTGTGTGTGTAAGTCGATGTGTGTGTGTGTAAGTCGATGTGTGTGTGTGTAAGTCGATGTGTTTGTGCGTGTGGGTCGATGTCTGTGTGTGTCTAAGTCGATGTGTGTGCTAATGCAATTCATAGGGGCATGCAACAACATGTTACGTGTTATTAATCATCGACTCATCAAAGTTCACCGATTTTATTAAGCATCCCATGTATAAGTTATTTTCTATCAAATACATACAGATTTACAACCGATGTATATTCTAATCGTGTTCTTCAATTGGTAGAGAGGTCAAAATTGGCAAAAATATTGTTGAGCCTAGTTTTAACGAACATTCTAATCGCAGCCATTTTGGTTTAAGACATCAGTAAAAATACGACCCACGGGTATATTTGTTTCACTTGGAGGGCAGGCTAAGCTTGAATTTATAATTTACTAAACCTAAAATTGTACCAATTGCATCATTAGTTAACCAAGTAATTTGTCTCCCACATTACGGAGTGTGACATTGAATGTGAAAGCCATGCGCAACCTGCCACTGCCTACTCGTGCCACTTCATGTATTTATATAGACATGCGTAAGCTGCACATTGTACCTCTTTTTACATGCTGCCAAATAATTTCCACCCCCTGACTGTTGTCGGAAAGCATGACTGTTTCTCAGAAAACGTCACAACGCGGGTGTAATTCCGCAAGCTCCTTGTGGTGGTGAGAGCTGCCTACTGGAGGCAAATGCGGTTGCTTCGGTGCGACAAAGTTGCCACTGGTTTCCTGCATTCACACGTCTTGTTTGTTTCTCTCTCGCCTTCCAGAATCCAGAATGAGATTAATTATAAAAAAATATATAATGCCGCTTTGTAAAAACGGACATTGCGATGGGCGCGTGACTGGAGACCGCAGGGCCTGTAATTCCGCTTTTGGCATGCGTGTGCTGCAAGCCATCCCAAAGAAATGGTGAACTAAACACGTGAGGAAACGTCATTTATATACGCATTGATTCTGTCACATGCGTTCCCATATGCGTGTGTCTTTGGAAGTATTTAATTTGCTGTAGGGAAACCGACAACGGGTAGTTATCAGGGAAAATGTTTTCATATTTGCAAATAAGTTCTTTATTCTCTGGTTTGGGTTTCCAAGTTTTGGGCAACCCTTCGATTCAATTTTGTCAGTTTCCTATAGGGTAAATTCCTACATTTTGTTCTTTTTGGATCGTCTTTGAGAGCTATTGTGACCCCATGTTACAGACAGATGGACAGGGTTAATTATTGTTTTCCACCTTATTTGGAAAACAATTAAAAATACAGTCTTAACAAAGTGCAATGGGGCATATTTTTCGTGGTGTTTTCTTGCCAACATAACGGTTCATCTCCTTGATTTAATTGCTAGGCAGTTTATTTTTATTTTGAAACTTGAAAATCTACCAGAAGCAGCCGGTTTCGTCGTGCCATGTTTCACTCTGAACTGCTTCAGATTAACTCGTGTCCTCCCAGAGCTCCGTGCAATTTTCTGTCCGTGCAACGAATCAACTTTCAAGCGTCACTTCGTGTGTTTATTCCCAGAATACGCAGCCGCTTAGGCTGCAAAAGCATCGCTTTGTCGGCTTCAATAGATCGCTTTGCGTGTAATTTTCTCGCTGGCCGTAAACAGTGGTAACGCTAGAATGTCGAGGTGAGCCGAGAGACGACGCGAGCTCAGAGTGAGCGCTTGTAATAAATGCTCCGGGGTTAATCGCTTGGCAAGCTGCCTCTTTGCAGGCCCACCTGTCGTTGCGGCGCTTGCAAGTGGGGGGGTCATTTTTAAAACGACAGCGGATGTGTTGTTGATCACTCAAGAGTTGACCCCCCCTGCGTTGGGGTCGCTGTTTATCGTCACCGCTGAGGGTCATGACGTTCATTCCAGTGAGCGGGAGGATCGAATGGAACTTTTTCCACTCAAGGGGCTCACTTGCCGGACATTCACATTCTTCCAAAAGAAGCACAGATCCTCTTATTTCATGCATGCATTCATTGGGATCTAAAATGGGATCAAATATGATTTACTGTTTCACATTTCCACATGATGTGTTCCAGGAATTTAAAATATGACCATAGACAGTGCGGTAGGATAAAAGTACTGTGTTCTACACCTGCTTCTGGTTGCTTTTTTTATTTCTGCTGACCTGGGCATAGTGTTTATGGAATCGATAACAATTGGGTCAGCAGAGGTAATAGGCACATGATAGTAACGCAGCCTGTGCAATAAAGTCATTATTTTTAATGTATTACATTTGGTATTCATGCCATTCTTATTTATTGCGTAAGGCTATCACGAAGCAGCAATGTTTCACTGACACAAATTCCACAGTATTTTCACAGGAGGGTGATATTGCAATGTATAATCCCAATTGATTATTTTTCAGGGAATAATTTTTCTAGGCAAATTTGGACCCATGATACCAGCACAAAACGAATGACGTCGCAGAATCTTTAACGTCCACTGCGAAGGCGTCCTGCCGGCTTCGAACCGCGAACCCTCTGCAGCAAACAGTAAACATGCTACCGTTGGGCCATGTCATGGCTCCAGTGAATTGCAGCTTCTTATAATTGGCAGTGGTTACAATGTGGCAGCCTTCATCAAGCCACCGTGGTTACAGAGCGACTTGTGATGATGATGACAATGTATGTGGCGCTAATATAGTGCCTCACGACTGTTTGCCCCGTTTGGACGGTGCATTTCTTTCGGGATGCGTGTGTGCGCACTTTGACAGAGTTTTTTGAGTGAGGGGGGTGTTTTGGGAGCGGTCGAACGTTTTAGCCAGTTTGGTGGTGTCCCCGGCATGGCCCTGGTGGAGGTGTGGCTGCTGCCTGCCATGAGCGCACGGGCGTGCGGCTCCGTTCCACCGATGAGATTTCCACCGCATCAGCACTTAGCCGCCGCCTGCTGCTGATTGAGGTGGCTCTATATATATATATATACACACGTGGCACACAAGACAAGCTTTATTAATAAACCTGGGTCTTGTGATGGCTGTCTTGAGTAACTGGTGGCGCCTTTGAACAGTGCCCTAATTGTGTGATGCGATTATTTGTGGCTGTAAAGCGGAGTCCTCCGATCAGAATGCACTGTGCGGCGTTGTGCATTTGAAGAACACATCAATGTTGACCCACACTTACAAGGAATCCTTGTGGCATGAAGGCAGTAGTCCATAGTCGGAAGTAATGTGCACCTAAGAAAGGTACGCCGCCTTGATCGGTATGAATGTGGCATACCAACTTCTTCGGCAGCTTGCGTGGTTGATGTATTCCTTTCCAAAATATGGGCTGTCTTGAAAAGGTTCCTGTTTAAGTTTCGATCCCTGCTTTTCTTGCAGGTAAGTAGTTGTGAGATTTGAAATCATAAACACACCTCTCCATCTGATCCCATGTCACCCAGCATTTTAACTTTTGAAAAACATTATCTGCTTTTGCTAAATGGTTTGTAGGTAAATTGTAAATATCTCACCGAGAAGCAAGTTATTTAGGGACGGAATAATATGCTGACGAAGCAGCAGGAATGTACCAACATTGTTGTTGGCACATTGTCACCAGAAATTCAGACGAAAATAAACATTTTCCAGCACACAAATTCAACCTTTATTGTGTTACCTACGTACCTAAATCAGTCAACATATACGCGTGTCAGTGCCTTGTCAGGCCTATATGTCACGCGTGCCCTTCAAGATTGGATTAAAGATTAGATTTCTCTG
Organism: Lethenteron reissneri; assembly: GCF_015708825.2. NCBI lineage: Eukaryota > Metazoa > Chordata > Hyperoartia > Petromyzontiformes > Petromyzontidae > Lethenteron > Lethenteron reissneri. The sequence continues at coordinate 7,807,444 of NC_083825.1, read as the reverse complement.
TTGGAAGAGATAATCCCCAGGTTTTAGCGATGTATGTAATCTTAGACGTTTCTTCCCATGAGAGCCTGTTGTGTGTATGTGCCTCGCATTTCTTTTTCACCGTACGTAGCCCACCGTGCTGATCGGAGGTGCCCGCGGCTGCTGTTAAAGTGGCATGTTGGGTTACCCCAGTGCTTGGGCAGCAGAGGTCGCAAACGGGTTTTGATTCCTTACCCGTACCCGGCCGCACCAGGGTCGCAAACGGGTACCCGTACCCGGCCGGGGCCGGGTACGGGTAGGGTACGGGTATCGGGTACCTGATTGCGACCTCTGGGATGAAGCCATGTTGCAGGCGCGGGTGGGTTGATTCTAGGAACTTGAATTGTGAGAAGAGACAAGACGTTGGGAAATGAGTGACAAACAGTTACTCACCAGTGACTCACGGTCTACCCGTACCCGGCCGCACCAGGGTCGCAAACGGGTACCCGTACCCGGCCGGGTACGGGTAGCCGGGTATCGGGTAGGGTACGGGTATCGGGTACCCGGCTGCGACCTTTGTTGGGCAGTGACTTGGGAGGCTATTGATGATATCAACTCGACAAAGGTGCATCCGTGTACTGTAATTGTACACTTAGGGGCCATCCATATAGTACGTACTGCATGGCGGGGGGAGGTGGGGGGTTAACCCAAATGCGTACTCTTGCGTATGGGCGGTCTACTGACAATGTACGCATAGGAAACGGGGGGGGGGGGCAGGGGTGAAGCCTCGATAATAATTAGTCTACATTGGCCTACAAATGAGTTACATATTCCGGCGGTGGACTCTCTGTTTGCTTCAACAAGTTCATATTATCAATCCTTGATCGTTTTTGCGTGGATTAAATATCGGCTGTTCTATAGGATTTGTGGAGGGGGTGCGTCAAGCGTACGCACGCAGGTGGGGGGGGGGGGGTAAAAAGGACGCGTGCGTACAGGGAGCGGGGGAGGGGTCAGATTTTTGCTTGCGTACTAAATGGATGGCCCCTTAAGCCAAGAACATAATGTGCATTGTATGTGTGAGTCAACGTGTTTATGGCTTTGTGCTGATGTGGCTGAATTGTATCTACAATTAAATTGGCGGTACGTGTGTCGAGTGAATGGACTATGAATCTCTATCTACGGTATCAATGCATGATTTACAAGCGTTGTGATCGATTAGCTATTGGAAGATTACTGGGCTGGGTTACATTTCCAGCGTCAGTGATCTTACGCCTTGGGTTTCCTCTTTGAAAACATAATGCGTTATGAAGGTTACTGGGTGCAACTGATGTTTTACAAATATTTAAAAGCGGTGGAAACAGGTGCTGAAAATTTGGCTATTCATTTTTAAATCCTTTATATTAAGTTCGCTTGCGTGCTTGCGTGCTTGCTTGCTTACGACCGTGCAAATCTTTCGGTCGTTTTTTAACCCACTTCCCGTGATCCAATTGAGCTGACATTTTGCACACAGACTCGTTGTGCGAGACAATTAATGTTCGTGAAAATTTTTTTCAAAAATTTTACACTGTTTAGGGAAAACAAATTAAGTATTTAATTACCAATTGCTTGATACTGGCAGGCAATCATCTGACCCATAGGTGGCAGCCATCTCAAGCCAGAGGACGAGAGGACTCTAGCCGCCACGCATATAAAGGATTTATAGTGAAAAACTTTGTTTTTACGGGTTATACTTGTTCTGTCTGGCTTGTGAGGTTGAATGGTGTTTACATCCTTACTTTTGGTAGATGTGCACACTATCAAGTGCTGGCTCTGTTCCCGAGAGCAAGTCTTTGTGTAACACCACGTGGCCAAAATAAGCGCTTGCAATACTGAACCCGCTTAATAAACACGTCGCATTTGTCCGAGTGATGGTGCGGTGCCAAATGTGGCACAGTCTACTCCTTTCCATAGGTAATTAAACAATCTATTTTTGTCTTCCAGCAATTTCCCACCGATGCGAATGTAAAAGGGCATGTACTCATTTATTCTCCTTGCGTTGAAGGTTTTATCTGTTTTAAAAAAAAATATTGGAGGGTTGAGCCCTGGGAGTCTGATCCACGTTATTTTCCATTCCAGAGGTTGAACCCCAAGCACTGTTAGAGCCACGATTTATAGAACAACAAAAAAACCTCCATCCACTGCTACTTTGGAACATTAACTGCCTTGTGATCGCTTAGGATGAACGCCAGCACTCGTAAAGCTGCCATGGCCGAGCAAGCGCGTCAATCCATTCCCAGTTTGCGAACACGATTCCTCACGTCACGAACTCGCGACCTTCGTCACAATCGCAGCCCTGCTCTACATGCGCTGTCCGTTACAATTAATTGCATTGTGAAAGCAAAACAATGTTCTGCGTTTATCACTTTGCATTGCAACAACTTTATGCTGGGTAGTATTTCAGAATTTGCCATGCAATGGTTTTCGTGTTATGTCGTTCTTAAGTGCACGACAGAAAAGCGAATGTATAACATATATAACTTACACTAATTGAGGATAACGAGGCACATGCAATTGGTATATTATAGCATTTAAAAGGAAGACACATTTGTCTTATCTTACAGCTAAACACCAAAACTGCCTCCTGGGCCGACACAAAACATTTTATTTCTTCCACATGCAAATCACTCCTATTTACAATTGGTTAAGCATTCAAATGCAGGAGCCTCTCAGAAAATAGTCTTTGAGACTCCATTGATGCTTCCCTGGTTGAATAAAGGGCATTATTGTCACGAGGAGAGAACCAGTTGCTCTGCAACAGAACATAAAAGTGCGTAATAAGAAGAGACGGCTGTTATTTCCATACTCTTCTCACAATCCGGGAGTCGGAGCACTGAAAGTAATCTGCATTTTTACGTAGTAAAATGCCGAGATAATATGCATTGTGATGGGTTTAAAAGAATTCTCTAGGATGTAAAGAACATTCTGGCAAAAAAAAAATGCATTCAAAGGAGCGCATATTGAAACAGAGCAATTTTAATGAACAGTGGCCAGTATTCTGTATTAGTTACTGCCACCTCTTCGGTGCCTGTTATGTCTTCAAAACATCTTTCTATTTAAATTTATTTGATTGCTAATTTGTTACATGGGAAATCCCGTTTAGCTAGTTACCCAGCTAGTTTCGGTGGCAACGGCCCAGAGCCAATAGCAAACGAGTTATTGCTGGGGTAGAGAGTAGCCCAGCTAGCAGCCAGCCAGAAAACTCGAGGCGTTGGACTACTACGTTTAATAGTCGTACGTGATATAGGCTTCGCCATTCATTGTCGAGTCTTTGCACCGCAGACGGGGACAGCCGTTTTGTTTACAACGTTGTACCCTGGCACCCCTTGCATGAACTGGCAAAGTTGAACAGATAAGGGAGTCGGTCACAACCCAAGCAAGTCAGTCTTGCTGTGGTTAGCATCTCGCTCGCGTTGCAAGCCCAATGGGGGAGGGTTGGCTGGGGAAAGGGTGAGGGGAGGGTGTTTGTTTTGCCCGTTGTTGCAGTCACATGATGTCCACACACACAGACACCGCGTGACTCCACCCGCCCACCCTTCCAGTTTTTCTCGGATAAGAGAACAACACAGCTGGTGGTGGTTAGGTAGTTGAGGAGGAGAGTACTTTAACTTACCATGGTATTCATAAAGTAGTCCTGCTTAGCGGTGAGATGTATGTGGGTGATTATTTTGTCAGACGTGGGATGAGGGATCAATTGGTTGTTTAACGTCTCTTTCCGAGGCTGTTTACATGCAGATAATGCAATCGCCACTGTCTGTAGAGTTACACATTTCTTTTTTAAAGAATTAAATACGTTACCGAAAGTTTCCCAGGTTTACTGACAGGTTCTGGGAATTACGAAGGACTGAAAGGGAATGATGCGCGCGTCATCGTAAACTGAAATTTTGCGGATACCGAAACAAATACCAAAATAGGAAGCAAAATACGAGTAGTCATTTCGGAATGAAGCTTTTATGACTGCAGATATTTCAACATTAGCCTGGGTTGGGATTCCGACTTAAACTAATGTGTCCTGTATATTTAGTGTTATTAATTTAATACGTTCAATGTAGCAATGATGTATTTTGCAAATGCACTTGTTTGTAAATGAGTGTACATGTACAACCCTTTTATCAATCCACTGCTGAATGAGGTCCTCCCAATGCCGTGTGGCTCATGGGGGAGAGGTAGTGTAGCGGTTAGCGTGCTGCAATACGAACCTTGGCGACCCAGGTTCGATTCCCGCTCACAGCCAACACCAGTGACGATTTTTTGAACCGATCCCGGACCTTTCCTCGGGAGGAATTGGTGCGGTGTGTAACCATCGTCACTGGGGAGACAAAGGCGGCCGGGCGTGGTGTTAGTCACCCACCCCATCGTGTGCCGTGCCGGCCTTCATAGGTGCTCGCTAACAGCGCTTGCCCCAACAGTCTGTTTAAGCTATACGGGGGATCTTTGTCTTTCTTGTACCATACATCACCATGCTGGTCTCTACGAATCGGTGAAGGTTTTTATTTTGTACATTACAAGTAATTATCAAGAAGGTCATCTGTGCTTCATTTCAGAAGAAATGAATGCGTTGGTAAAATACGAATGTGCACGGGTGTGTGTGTGAAGCAATTGTAGGCAAATGTGTTTGTACAGAGTCCTGCACGTGACTTCCTTATCGACCAAGTCGTGCCAGGGAGTGCGAGGGGTGTGGCTGAGGTCCGTGTGTGCTCTTTGCTGTCAACACAAAAGAATTTGACTTGGTTCGTGCTTGCATTTTTGTCCTCTCAACCGGGGAAAAAAGTGTATTTTGGACTTACTTGTTAGATCTCCAAAAGTACAGGCTCCCCAGCTAGACTACGAATGGAATTATTTACCACCGCCTCTCCTATGATGAGCGAGCCCAGCAAGAGAACATCCCCATGGGTAATGCCCGTTTCATTCCCGGTTGAGTCAGCTTGTCTAGAGAAAATCCAGATAGTGCTGCTCGGTACTACTCCGCAGGCAATGAATCACAATGTTATAACAATTGAGTCATGTAGCCATTTCATTTTTGCTGGGGGGAGTTCGGGGTAGTGATGGAGTTGTTAGCACGCTGCGTTCTCAACCCAGCGACTCGTGTTTGTTTCTTGGTCACAGCTCACATCAATGTGGCCTTTCCATATTAGGTGACATATTTATTATACGTTATCTATTGTTCTGCAATTAGACAGCATTAATGCCAAAGTGTGAATTCTGACTATGTACAACATTGGCGCACAAAGGTGTTGCCTATTCGAGTTATTTATCAGACTCTACACATTTCCCATCTGGAATCTGTATTGCCGTTGAAACGTTATCGGTACCTGTCGTGCTCTTATCTCTGTGGGGGGGATCTCTTTGATTGAACCCTCTGGAAAAGGTGGACAGGAACATTTGGCTTGCTGGAAATGAGCCATGGTTTGATCCCCCAATAACGTACTAGCCGGGGGCATGCTTGGTAAATGAGACGCCCCGTAACGTTGGAACGGTCGTGTGGTCATGCGCTGACCGAGTGGTGTTGAAGTCACTGCCAATGCTGAATGGTTTAAAATAAGATGACGATTTGTCACATGATACCTTGAGCGGTGGGGGGGGGGTGACTTGTTTACCCTGCACTGCCAATGATAAACTAATTGTTTTTTTTCCCACGATGGATCTTCTTCTACACGCAGCAGCAATGCATCAATTATGCAGTATTGGTGCAGGCGGTGTATAACTTCGTGTGTGTGTGCTGATCATTCGCAGCCACAAATTGCATAGGACAACTGGCTGTAAAATATATGCATGTCAACCAGCACCAAGCGGCGGTGAAAGAATGAGGGCTTGGTGAATCAGCTGCAAGTAAGAGTGGTGGTGCAAGTGGTTAGCGCACTGAGCTGTGAACCTGCCGACTCAGGAGTTCAGTTCCTTGCCACAACTAAGATCATTGCTGTCATCTGATCTGGTCCTGGGGTCACCACCTACCCCTAATTTTGTCAACCTGCAGTATACAACATAGCAACATGTGGTCAAATTATCTCTCAAGGCATGGGGGAGGCCTTCATCCATAATGGGATTTAACTTCTTTTGCAACGTACGTAACCAACCGTGCTGATGCCATAAGGATGTTTGAGTCTCACAGCTTGTAAATATATAACATTTAATAACTTTAATGCACTTGCAAGCATGGTGTATTCAATTCGTGAAATCATTCAATCTTGCTCCCACTCAAGTTGTAATTAGACAGTGCGTTATGTCAAGCTGACCTAAAAAGAGCACGGAGGTTCATGCTTATCAGTTGGATCATATTGGACTAGTCCCGAGTATTGGGTGGTAATGCTGACATACCTTAATTAATGTCACTGCTTCAAGCTGGTGTCTGCCTCATTGACAAGAGCATTGTCGTAAATGATTGCATCTCGTTCTCGCTAAGTCAGCCTATTTTTGGACTCGTACCTGTGTTCTCCAATAATCGAATTGGCCGGAAATGCTGCCCCCCCCCCAGCTCATCAGCTCTTGGAAGCCAAGCAGGAATTTAGCCCTGGTTAGTGCTCTGTTGCGACCACATTGCACAGACCAAGTTATCGTAGGGCTTTCGAGGCTATGTGGTGGGCAGTGCTGCAAAATCTGTTCGTGTATATCTACGTTGGCACATCCATGCGGGTGTGAAGTTTGTTAAAATCATTCCTGCTACGACCCGCACGAAAGGGCTGTGAATGGTACAGCTGCGTTTGGGGACCCATCTTATATAGTGCCCCCTGCATATTCCTTCACACCCAGCGGAGGGTGCTGTTTACATTATCGTGCAAATTCAGGTGCACGTTTAAAGTCTCGTTTTACCATCAAAAGATATAAAATAACACTGTCTGGAGCCATCGATAACCATTTGGTGTTTTTCTTTCCCCCCGCCTCCTATACAAACTATTAACCTAAATGCCTCTTCTCAAGCATGGTCTCGGACGATTTAAATTGAGCATACTACTTCTTTCACGCGCTTGTCCCACTCATGTGGGGTCCGCTGTCCTTATCAACCTTCTCCACGCTGTGCCATCTCTCTTTCCCGCTCCTCAGGCCACCATATCCGATGGCACCACATCGCCCCCCCCCCCCCGCTTCTGCCTTCCTCTTGATCTCTTACCTTCCACTTGCATCACTTGCACCTTTTTGTCCCACAATTTTTCTGTGGTCTCTCAACATGACGGAACCACACCAGCCTTTTCTCTCTCATCTTCTCTGTGATTTCTACCACTTTGAGTCTTCCTCTCACTTGAACCTTATGGCGGTACCCCGGGGTCCCAAATAATACAAAATAGCCGAGGCAATTAAATACTTTATTTCTGGGACACCATTTTTTCCAGGGGTGTACTTAACTCCGCGACTGGGGTACCAATCAATCCGAAATCAGTGCCACTTCACAATGTCGAAACGCAGCGAGGACGATTGCGCTGAAACCCTGAACGCTCGTACGCACCGTGGTGGTGCATCGTGTACAGCTCGTCGAGATGAGTCGATCGCCGCATCGCCGACCATCAGACTAAAAATGACTGCATCACAGACATGCGAGAGCCGGGGTACTATGGTACCCTAGGGTACCAACATAAGGTTCACTTCTTCATTTCTCACCCATCACAAATCCAACTTATCTATAAAATCCCTTTGAGGTAGATTAAAGCCACTGCTTATGTGAACCAACGAGCTACATCGGCAACTTGGTCTAAGAGTATTCCTCGTGCAGGCACTAAAAGAAAATTAATTAAAAGAATTGCCAGGGTGGCAATCAGCAGCCGTGAAATATCATCCACCTCGCAAAGTCGTCGCCATCTCTCGTGGTTTCGAGATTAAACTATCATTCTAGCTCTTGCACATGAACTGATATCGTCTCTCCATCTCCGCGCTGAAATCTCTCCTTTGGCTCTAACTGTATTGTCAGTCTCAATCAGCGGCCATCATCCATTCTCGTAACGTATCCTGCTGAAGCCCATTTGTGTTTTTTTGTCAAAGCAATCTCTTGAACGTGTGTTGGTTTTCTGAATCAAGTGTTCCTATTTCTGTCTCCTCATGAATTTCTAAAGATATTCTCCACGCTTCTTCGTGCACTGTCAGCCTTTGCATCTTTTCTTGCCAGTGTCCGTGTTTCGTCTCAAAATGTTCTCGCGGATAATATACGCACGTTGAAATATTTTTCCTTTAACTCGCATTGACATGCTGATTTTCATTATCAAGCTGCAAAATACACAATCTAATGGGCACTTTGACCCATTTGCAGACTTGGACCGTGGTAGTGTTGATGGCTCTCATTGCATGTAAACAATCACGTCACGTGACTCTTGCTGTAGACAGATTAATGGCCTCTGTGACTATAAAAAATGGGGCCCACCAAACCAAGGTTGATCTCGTTGAATGTCAGCAGTTGATTACATTTTCTCAGCTGAATGTTTAGTTGAAAACGTGTGGCTCAGTAAAATGTGTAATGCTGCCTTGTGCATATAGTAAAAACAAAACTATATTCTTAGTAATAGGTTTTATCCTTTATCTGGCACCAAAACTGACATCTTTATACAAGGGATCATGTTGCAATAACCACAACACAAGCAGTCAAAATGCAAACAAAAGAGACAACTCTAATAATGATATGCATTGTCCTTGAAATTGATTGGTCCACACCCTAGACAGCTTTTCTTAAATCCTAGTCTCCACTGGTGTTGGACCAGATGACGCCAAAAGGCATACAACTCAAAAACAGCGCACTATCAGAGTATTGAGAGCTCGGGGTAAGCATTTACATTATGAGACATCCTTTGCCAGTAGCAAGATAGAGTAATAGGTTTTTACCCTTTTATCTGGCACCAAAACTATATTCATTACGAAAAAGCTAGATGATGATTGATGGTGATAGTGATGACAATTCAGGAAGATATAGTGACTTTTTTAATGTATATAAATGTCTGAGTCACCTGTAAATTCAAGTCTTCGTCATGGTCTTCACAGCCCATCTCTCCATTCGCTATGATTGTTTGAGAATAATAATTCGTGTGTCAGTTGCATTTATTGTTGTTCAGCGCAAGAAATCTCATCATGGTCGCACATTTCAGACCCGAGTTGTATTTTCCACGTAAATCATGGCGTGAAACGTCTCATACAATCCGGCACGACCGTAATTGACATCTTTACTTGTAAGACATCTCCAGTATTCTGAAAATTGTATCTCGGAGGCAAATAGTGGAATGAATAAAAGCTTCTTATTCATGAAAAAAACCCGGTGCTATTGGGATAATTAGCATTGCTTAGTTTAATTTGCAGAGTACCCGAAAGTGCAGGCATGTATATTCTATGGAACTTGTTTTACTTGTGTTAGCTGTGAGCGAACAGAAGTGGAAAGTCTGGCACACTTGCACAACCAGTGGTGGCGAGAGAGATATTGGAGGTCTCAAAATCTTTCACTTCACTTGGTGGTTGCTGAGCACTTCATATTGGCTGGCTAGTGGGTGGCATGAGACTGGTGAGGAATGGTTGTATCACTCTGGAATGATCTACAGAAGGTACATTAATAATACACTATTACATGGTCTTTAAACTGGCTGCTGATTAATAATGGTCTATAAAGTCAAGAGCAGTGCCCTGGCTTAAAATACAGTGCTTCAAAATATGTTTTTATACTTATATGGGACTATCGTTTTTAATGGTAAAAAATAGCAGATAATACACCGTAACATGATAACAAATGTATGTTCATAGCTTAAAAAAGTCAAAGAATCTCCACTTGATCGCCATCATTGTCAAACACATGCCTAGAATTTTCTCCAGGTGGTCTCCAGAGCCCGGAGGCACATTTCTTGTGGTATTTTTGCAAATTCTCAGAAGTAAAATGTTTTTTTAAGCACCCTCTATTACGGAGAGCACCTGCCTGGGCTACATTTTTCGCACTCTCCACTGCTGCACTGAAATGGGGACACGGGACGCGGGCGGAAAACAGCTTTGGTTGATTTTAAATTTTAAGGGCCTCGATCGATTTTCCGAATTTATCTTCAGTAAAGCAAGATGGTGTTTAGTAATTTGTAAAGCAAAAAGCACTAAATCATTCTTCAACAACTGAGTGTGTGCGCTGACCCACAAAACCATTGGACTCCTCTGTATAAAACCTCTCAGATGCCTGGTGACTGATTCGAAGCCTTTGAGTTGTTTGCAACTTTTTATGCCCTTGAGCTCTAACATTGGACAACATAAATTTTAGTTTGTTGTAAAACTAATGCATTTCCATTGGCTGGCACAGATGTCCATCTACGTGCCTTCCTTATTTGCACCATGCACCTACGTGCGCTCTTTCGATCGGAGCACGCCGGGAATCTTCCAATTATAGTTAAATGTGCTCCCCCCTGCTAGTGTTTCTGGCATGTGCTAAATCATCACCGTGACACTCTTGACCAGCATATGGCAGTCAGGTCCAGTTGCAGTGATATCTAGGTCATGATTATAGCAGTCTAGCAGTTGAGTTTTTGATCTACACATGTGGTGTTGCCGATTTGAATGATTGGGCATAAGGGTTCGCGTCAGTGCAGAGGTCATGTGGGCGCAGGATCAGGCAGCAGGAGACGGGGACTGCCAATGAATTTGAAATGTGACCTACACCCATCAAGAGTGCTCTGAAAGCAAATCATCCTGGGGCACATTGTCCATTGCAGGGAAATGTGAAGCTGATCTGTTGAATTTACCTACTTAAGAATACTTAAAGGTCCCATGATGACAAGCCAGGTGAAAGGTAAACATAGTTTTTTTTATGACCATACATGACCTAACGAAATAACTGAGCTAAACAATAGCTCGTAAAATAAACAAGCACTGCAGTCGTAAACAGTGCTGTGCCCTGTTTATGGTGGATATTCAATACACGGGCACTGCGAGCCAGCAATGCGCTCTCCTGGTAGTCCCTGATCTTCTTCCCCCTCTCTCTCACCCACCCTCAACGGCCAATGAGCTCAGGTTGTGCATCTGTTTTCTGAGCTCAGCTGGTCAGGCGTCCAATCACGTTGTGGGTGCCAAGCCTGCCTTGGGTTACCATGCATGGGTGCCTTATAAATGCAACGCGAAAAATGCCTGTGCCCATACAGGTTTTCTTATAAGCGTGCGGCTGCCTTCAGTTTTACCCCAGACATCTGCATTGATACTTGGTACTTGCTAACACCCCCTCCCCAACGATAATATGGAGAGCGCTCCAAAGACTTTACTTGTTTTGTTAGGGACGCGTGTTCATTGCAATCGGCGTTCGCGGGTGCAGAGTGGAGAATGTTGGAGGCAGTGTTTGGCCAAGTGCTGTTTGACTACGATGCTTTTCAAAGTCTGTAACATGGCTGGCAGAGATAAATTTTCGTGATTTAAAACCTTTACACTTGGAAGCTGTTTGAGACTGTGCAGTATGGGTTTAATATAAATATCCATAAATTGAGTTTCAATAAATTTTATCTTTATGTTGTCGGAGCATTGGTTTGGCCATGACACAGCCAGACTAGGATACACATTTGTGAAGAACACTAGTATGTTCACCCTGTCTGAGCGTACATCCAGAGTCACTTCTGTCAGAGCTTGCGAGACTTTAAAAGCCGAGGAGATGGCTTCTGTAACAAGTAAGCTTCCGACATGGAGGTAAGTGTACTTTAAAATACCCAGCCACCCCACTTAATGATAATATAATGACTACATGAACACGCTTTGTTTGAAAAGGACATTGTGATTTGTACAAATACTGCCCATTTCTCAATCCACTGCTGGATGAGGGTCTCACCATGCCGTTCGGGTTGTGGGAGTTATTTGACGATATTTCACGTATGTCAGTGCAGGTTTGTGAAGGCAGGGTGCATAGATGCACAGCCCAATGTTGAATTCTGCTGCATTGTCCGCAGCCACCCTTGACAACCTGGCGTTGCACTGCGATCAACCAGCCAAGAAAAAATTGCAGGCTCGGCCCTGCAACGTTTCCAGATCGGATGACTTTGGGCATATTTCGTTTTATCGTGGGTTTGTGGTTTACTCCCGATTTAAATGAAGGAAATTGCACAGTGGGTTTTAGATTGCATCCACACGGTGACATTTTTTTAGACTGCAGAGACACCACCTTGCCAAAAGTTTGTGGCAACGACAGACATGAGGACATACACCTGCAGTGGGAAAGCCACACTTGAAAACCTCGCAGTTGGGAATGTAATGTCGAATTAATGTAGCTAATGAATAATGTTCGATTTAAAGCTTTCGTGACTGCAGGGATTCATCTTCTTGGTTCTTTTGGTAAAGTCACGTAGAAGGGAAATAATAAAATAATAAAAATTAAACATAATAAAATAATTCTCACGACGTTTCGGCCACAACGCAAGCAGCCGTCCTCAGGTGAAGACCAGGTCTGTCGGGGAGACAGCGTCTTCACGTTTTCTTTTTATTATTTTATTATTTCCCTTCTACGTGACTTTACCGAAAGAACCAAGAAGACTATTGAATAATGTTAGCATTGATAAGCTAGATCAGAATATGCCTTCTCACAGTAATGAATAATAATCCACTCGCACACTGGTCTTCTGTAACAGAATGCGGGGCTGTGATCACACTTAAATGAGCGTGTTTTACAAGGAATTCGATAGGCTTTAATCAGCTACAAGTAAGAATAGCTGTTGTGTTCAAACTAGCTGGTTCGTTAATTGAAAAGTCTCCATGTACGTGTAAACACACTTAGCGTGAAGATATCGCTTGTAATTGCCATTTAACTCTTGGTATATGTCATAATTTCCAAATACCAATTTTACTTGCAGCGATGGAGCAGTGTGATTTGATGTGTTTCTCTGCATATCAGGTCTCCGAGGATTTCTACTTTGCAGACTCACTTGTATGTGGAGTGATCGTGTTGAGCCAATTAGCCACTTCGCTAAACTTTTACCACTTGTCCTGCATTTGCCCCAGGGTATTGTGGCAATGATTCCAATCCAGTGACCAAGCCCCCCCTGCCCAGGTTTTCCATAGAAAACTTGCCAAGTGTATGCAATGCAGTTAGTGTAATGATGTATAGGTTTCCATACGCAGAGGAGCAGTACATTGTAAACTTTTGGAGGGCATTGTTTTCCATTTGATTCCCCCATGTGCTCTAGCAACTTTTGTTGCAAAATAATAAAATGAACAGGCTTAAATGCCAAGCTGTATTGCTTAAGGCCTGGGTAGTCCCGTCAGAAAAGCTTCCTTATTTTTCTCACAACATCAAGAACACATTAGCATCTCCCAAATTGCTCTGCCAGAGGAGGTTCTGGTACCAAAACTCTAGCGACCTGGAAATGTGGAGCAATGTGTTCAACCCCAGGTTGGACTCTTAAGCACGGGTCTGGGACATCCTGTTGAAAGGGGATAAGAAGGTTGACATGTAAGGTCTGTAATACGCATTTGGTGAGTTTTCACCAAATTAATTTGCAGTGGAAGAATTTGGCAAACGTTCCTGGATAAGAGTCGATGGCCTTTTCTTCCTTTCACACTGAGGTCAATGGGTTTCCCCAGTGTTTCGGCTCGACTCAAGTGTCTGTTGAAGGCTGTGAGATGATTAAGGCCTCTGTTTCCTTTGCAGGTATCCCCGTGGTACCTTAATCTGGTCTTTGAATGCCTTTTGCAATATTCATTTTGAGCTTTCAGGTGCTTCTTCGCTCAAGATTTAAATAGCGAAACTCCCTTTATCTCTCGTCACCATTGCTTTGGCCAGGATGTAGCAGAGATTCAGGCCCAAGAGCCTCACCACCTACACCGTCAGTGCACGTGTATTTGCTTCTCTCCACGTTATAATTAGCACGCACATCCGATTGGCACGGTTGGCTATGTACGGTGCGAAAGAAGATCCACATACATACATAATGTAACCTAAATTATCCCTACTCTTAAAAAAACACACCCTTTGGTCACAACCAAGAAGTGCGCGCTTGCTTCGATGTGCACTTCACCCCGGGCCTGCTACAAAACGGGATGTCACAGTGGCTTTCCGAGTACGGTCATTCCGACCCCGGCCACTTTGTTTGCTTGCTGTTCAGCATGTGTGGGACACGGCCTGAGACGACATGAGAGTAAGCCCCTTTGCTTTGTGGATGCAGGAAATCGGTCACCAAAAGCTGCCCAACAAGGAAACGAGCTAAAAAAAGCGAGTAAAAACACATCAGCATCCTCAGCATTTAACACTGCTTTGCAACGATAATATACTATTTGGGGCAATGACCCTTCTCTAAAGAAGGGGTAGCATTTTTTTTACAAAAAAGGGGGTGATGGCTGGAAGCCAAACTAGAGTAGAAATCTTATAGTTCTCCTATAAGACAGTGTTAATGATAGTCGTGGCTAGTTTTGTTACTTTATATTGAAGCACACAGTGAGCTGCATATACAGGTACATTGTACAGATCATTTATTAGTCTACTTCGGGAGGAGGGCTACCCCCACACCATGCAGACGGTGAGGATTTTTTTTTTCACCCCACGCTGATCCATGCAGGTCTGAGAAGGTAGGGGTTCGAACAGTACTACAATGGATTTAGCGGCACTGCCCTCGACTGCTCAACAATGCCAACTACGCTTGTGCTTGTGCTGGGGGTGGTTGTCCATCCAAGAACTATCCAGGCTCAAACCTGCTTAGCTTTCTTCGTGTTCTGGAATTGGGTGTATTCAGGGTGATGTGGTCACAGACACCACAATGGTCTACATTTACAAATTATGTGCGAGTGTTTTTAATGACGAATGGCGAGTAAGATAGCAAACTCGTGATTAATGTGATGAGCTATTTTGTGTGCTCATGCAGCACTACTAAGCCAGTCCGTTGTGTTTTTATTTCACTGAAATGTATCCTGTCACTCGAGCTCACAGTGTTGGCGACTGCATCACCCACCGATTTGCATCACGACCGCCTCACCTGTTTTCCTTCAAGGATTTTTGGTCACCTATGGAAAATTGGCCCTTCGCTGATTCCACGTTTGCTTCCTATCCGCCTCTGTTTTAAAGGTAAACAAAGCAGGCAGAGTGGGACAGTATAACGTCACAGCCGCCGCCACCACCCCCTCCCCTGGCAGTCCTGGCAGTGGGGAGGGGTAGACCAAGGCAGATTAACCCCCGGGGAAAGGGGGGGGGGGTTAGGCGCGTGACGCGGCCAACGCACAAATGCAGCACTGCGAAAGAATGTTGATCACGACAACGTGACTTTGACAATGCAGCAAGTCATGGAGACGTTCTATTTTGGCGCGTGCTTTGGTGGTGCGCTTCGGGGTTGTAAACATATGAATACAGTCATCCGTTTCACATTGCCGGAACAGAGCTTCCATATGTACATCATGGCACAAATGTGAAAATAGCTGTATTTATATATGAACGTACTCGCACGTACTCTCATGTTTAATTAAAATCTTTATATGGCACGATAAATGTGCTTTGGCTCATATATAACCCACAATACATAACAGGCAATGCTTCGGTTATGTCCTATGGTGTTACTTGCACTCAAACTCGGCAGTAAGTGTACCAACCTCCAGATTTAGTTACCACCTTTTAGTCCAAGTCCTGTGTTAAAACATCAGCAAACACAGAACTGCGGGCGACCTATTCGATGTATTTATTCGTATATTAACTTGACCCAAATTGCAGCATAAATTGCCTCGTAATACCAGTAATAATACAGCCCTCTCGTATCCATTCATTCCGAGCTTTGCTGTTTACAAATCGACGTGTACAGAGAGTGTCACCTTATTGCATGGCACTCAATTAGGGGATGGGTTAGAATTGTCAACAATGAACACGTGGGTGTTCAGGCAGCTGACATCGGTTACTCCCAGTAGAGAGCCCAGAAAGGTTTCACATGCCTTTCCGGCTATATGTGGGTTGCCACTTCTAAGAAATTAGTGTACTTGCTTACTAATTATACGGCTATGAACTTGGCCATGTTTTGTGGAAGTGACATGCGCGAATGGTCGCTTTGTACGCGTCAAGCCATTGCTGGATGAGGGCCTCCCTGCGCCATGCGGGTCGTGGGGGTTATTTGGTTTTACGTCACGCTGGTGAGTGCTGGTTGTCGAAGGTGGGCGGCATAGATGCCGGAGTACAGTCTAACAATTAATTTCCCTTCCACTTCTCTGTGCTGACGATGTGGATTACGGCGTCTTAGAAGGGGTGAAGCTTTACAGTAGTTACAATTAGGCCTCATTGTCTACCGCAAAGACGCTCATCAGCCAAGTGGTTGTGGAGATGACGCGTTCATACCTGCGTACGGATAAATGAACACGCAAGCGCATCGAGTGCAAATGACTCTGCCGCTGGGCAAAAATCGCTGAAGAATGCCGTCCCAAAATTATTTTGCTCTGCGGACTTGTAGTCCTAGAAATAAGTAGCCTGTTCACATCAATTGTGGACATGTAAAGCATCTTCAAATTCACAGTAGTTTAGGGCTACCAGTGGTGCACATGTGCGAGTTTTCTTTAGCCACGTGTTAAAGTCTGAGCTGCCTTGTGATCCTGTAATACGCTCACACTCGCTCTTATTTACCAAGTATATGTGAGCAGGCACTTAGACTGAGTGTAGTGTTTAGACGCGGCTTGCTTACTCGGTGAGTGGTGTGAACTTTGGATATTGTCAGTTTCTCTGCTAATGGCGTGACCAAAATATTCCATGAGTTTTCATGAATTTTACGTCTGAATGGGGAAAAAAATAAAACGTGGTACTATACATAATTTCAACCAAACGTGCTTGTTAGAGATAATGTACAGATGAATATTATTTCTTCCAAGTATGGTGGTAAACCGCTTTAATCAAGAGGCATGATGGGAGGGTTGGTTGGTGACTCATGCAGAGAATATAGGAGCATTTTGGAGCATGTACAGGAAGGAGGCTGCCAGATTGTGTCTGCAAAGATCAGTCTCAACAGTTTTCACCCACATGTACAAATATTTCAATGAGTATTGTCCAAACATTCCAAGCAGGAGCCTCCAGTTAAAGGGTCTTGAGACTTGAGCCTTTCCTGGGTAAACCGCTTCACATTATGACGGCAGTGTGTAACGCAGCGGCGTTGTATTCATGTTAGCTTGACCACTGGTCGGCAACCAAAATAAAAAGATGAGGACAGCATTTTTTTGTTCCAATTCGGGGAAAAAAACTATTTCAAGAGCCGCAATGCAATGTGAATACAAAGACGGTGGTCCTTAATCAATAAGGTCACGAAGCAGTCTTTAGAGCTGCACGAGGCACCGGAGCTGCAGGTTGTCAACCCCTGAGCGAGACTGATGAACCCATTTAATATTCTCTGGATCCCATCATCTCCCTCCCACTCGGTGACCTCCCTGCTGGTTTCCCCCTGCCCCCCCCTACCCCTTCTTTCTGCGTAGCGCCTCCCTCATTCCTTAACCCCCGACTGATGTTGAGCTCCCTCCTATCACACCGGGCCCAGGATACCTCCACCCCTCCCCTTGCGTCTCCCCGCCCCTCGGTCATATGACAGCCCTGTGCTGCCAAGCCTGCCTGCGTTGGTGTGCACAGGCTATAATTAGCTCGTTCTTTTCTTTCTGGTTCCACCCCCAGCTCCCTCCCTGCCTCTCGTGGGGGAGGCTTTCCAAGCGCATGCGCTGGCCCTGTGACCCTGCATGCGAATGACTCCGCAATCGACAAGCGGCGTCACGGCACAGAATGTGCTGTGTGCACACGCGCGCACACGCACGTAAGCCAGCGCGCTCGTTTGCTCCCTCGTTCGCCTGCTCCTCGCTCGTAGGCACTGCGCAGTTCCTCTCGCTCGTGCCGTTCATCAGGAGATGTGTCTGTGCTCCACTAAATGGGAAACGACTTTGAAAGCGGGAGAAATGTGCCCGTGTGGCAGTGACGTGACCCGGCCTCCCCGACTGTCTAATCGGTAAGAATTTTTATCGTTGTTGACTAAATGCTTTTATTTTCGAAGGCTGCTGCTGCTGCATTGTTAACTTTTAAACCTGGCCGTAGTGGAACATTAACCCGAGCAAGAGTGTTTCGTGTGTAAAAGCAGCAGTGTTTCCCTACGCTTTATTGTTCATCACTACTCTTGAAGGGCCCGTGAATTATTATTGTTATTCGGTGCTCCTTTTACATCGTTGTTGCGTCCCAGCCTCATGGTGAATGTATCACCAGCAATGTGTAGGCTGATGCAGTTGGCCAGAGTGATTATGCTTGCGAAATTGTCAGGCACTGAATTAAGCTACTTTGAAGAATACCCAGGTTTAAGCTTCTGGACTTGTGAAACAATTTATATCTGTGTTGAATGCAATAATGTGTGGTGTTCTATTCATTACAAGCTGGGTTGTGAATTAGCATGCTGATTAAATCAAACATTGTTGTGTAGGTTAGGCTGTCAATAATCATCAGTTATTTGGGACAACTTTCATCTAGCTCTTGCCCTCATCTTCCTTTTTCATTGAACATTAGATTGCAATTTAAGTCTAGATTTTAAGTTTTCGTGACTGCAGGGATCCATACTCTTTGGTTCTTTCGGTAAAGTCACGTAGGTACAAAATAAAATAAATGTTTATTTTGTACCTACGTGACTTTACCGAAAGAACCAAAGAGTATGCGATTTAAGTGTTTATTAGACGAAATGTATCGTGTACTTTTTTAGTGGATTGTTGGCATGAAGCGAAGACAAGGTTCCGTCTCATCATCATGTTAACATTCTAAAATGTGTTTTAGAATGGGCTTTAAGTTTGTGCAGATGGTGTGTTGGTACAGCATGAGTACATTGGTTAGCATGTTGGTAGGTGGCCCATCGGCTGATGGATTGAAATGTGAATTTATTTGTGTGTAGTTAATAGACCCTTGTCTTTTCATTTCCTTATGTCAGTGTGATGTAAGTAATAATTGTACACTATATGCATCTGTCAGGATAGTTAAATGATAAATTTGAGAAACGCTTCCTCTAAAACGAGGTAGAGTTTGCAGCTCCTGAACTCATTTTGGTTTATAATACCCATCAGGCGTTGTCCTAATACATATTTACGTGTCATTGTCACCTTGCAAGATTCGTATTTCACGGGTGTCTGCGATGTGCCCTGAATTGTTGAGATGATTACAGGAAGGTTAAACAACACAAGTCCCTGGTTTGTTTAAGGATGAAACAAAAGTTTCCTTATAGTGGCCATCGACACTCCGTTCATTTCAACATAAATCTACGCTCTTTTTATGACGCCGGACTGAACGGAGGGTTGTTTAACTGGTCGCTTTTCGGAGTCGGGGTTCGGGTATTAGCGCCACGAAAGTGTTTGGGATTTTTAGAGGGTGCATCGATTGCGACCAGTTTTGGGTTTGATGAACGTGGTGGGAAAAAACCCCGGGTGCGAACCTGTGGTCACATGAGTTCCCCCGCCGCCCGTCATAAAATTAATACGGGCCCTCACATCTCGGTATCGGTTTCACCTTGTAAAACTCAAGGGTGCTTGGCGTGTGACTTGCTAGCGTTGATAACCTTGTGCGACTCCGTGGTACTTTGTTCAGTAAACTTGTCTTCCATCGTGTTTTTTTAGTGTTGATGAACTGCACGTAAACTGTTGTATTTTCTCATAAATAAATGTGAACCAGTATTACCCACCCTGCGTGATATTGTTCCATTGAGAGCTGCAATTAGGTTTGGGGTACGAGTGCAAGTTAAACCAAACTAACAAAACTGTTGAGCGCTCATTTTTGTTGTCTTGGCATGTTTTATAATTTGAGTGTACGTTTTGCCATTAGCTTTTCCATTTTAATTCGCACGTGTCTGCGTGTGGAGCTGGTGGGTGACTACTATGGGATGAATCGCTGTAGAATAGTCAATTGTAAACCAGGACTGTGGAGTGGTCTTGGAGAAGAGGGCCAAGGACAGGAATGGGTAGATGAGAAAACCAGGAAAGGCAGATTCCCCCCCCTCCCCCCGCCACGTGAATGGGGAATAATGCTGGGAAGGAGTAATTTTTGTAGTGCTGCTGCTGGTTGATGATGATGATGACGTGTTTTCATCATGTGCTTTCTTATGCTTGTGCCGAGCAGATGGCCCACGTGCGAATTTGATGGGAGCCAGATCCGGCTCGTGATTTACCAGGACTGCGATCGCCGTGGCCGGCAGCATCTGTTCGACTCCGACTCCGTGCGCATCGTTGATGAAGCCCCTCAGGTAATCATTGGATTGACGTGTGTGGCCACAATTAAGACAATCTCCAATAAGTGATGTTTGCGAGCACCCGGTTCAAAAAGACCGTATGTTGCTCGAGAGAATGTTGCGGCTGCCATGGCACCAAACAAGGGTGCAGTGTGGCAAGCGAGTGAGCATTATACTTTGGTGAGGCCAGAACTGCTCATGAAGTTGTGGTGTGACCAGCACCATGCATGGCCACTTTTCGTCTCCCCCCTTCCTGATGCCTACACACACACCCAACTAAGTATACCAATTAAAGGCTACAGTCAGTCGAATTTGAGGCCCCAGGACCTGTTCAAATATTACTCTGCCATGGCCAGGAATTGAACTCGGGTATGTGGGTTCATAGCGCAGTCTGTTATGCCTTTGTTCTCCGTCCCCCACAATTGCAAGCGCACACACATATAAAGATAGTCCCGTCTTTGCAAGATAAACAGTATGTCTTTCCCTCTGCCAAGTCCATTCATATCACCGCTTGAAAGAGTCCTCATTATTAGAATTTAGGGTGTTCCATCCTCATTGCCAAGAATACATGATTGAGGACAGAATCTATCATTCGTAGCATAATCTATAAATTTAGGACCAGCGCAATAAAAATCATAGGTACCAGTTACACATCACACAACCAAGTTTCTTGACTGCTACGAGGAAATGCACTTTTTTTGCCGAAGCTCTTTACAGATGTAAGTAATATACCTAAATATCTCACCTATGACCAAGCTACCCAAAATGCACCGGATCTCAACGGATATCGCAAGCCAAGCAGGGGTGAGCCTGGATAGTGCTTCGATATTTCAGTATGAGGAACCCATCGTTCAGCAGTATATTGAAGAAATTGCTGTACGTTCACATGTACATACACACCTTATGCATTCGCATAAAAAACTTGTTTTTGAACTCTCACTTAGTTCAACACATTCGCAGGTCACCTGGAATGTGCTGCTATCCACAGGTTGAATGGCCCCTCTACATTTAGCGGCACTTAACTAGACATTCTGCGGGGGTGGGGGGGTTATTTTATCGCTGCCGCTACTCTTAACTATGTTTATCAGCCCCCCCTTTTCACCTCGACTCCCCGTAGCCCTGCGTGTAATCCCACGCGAGGCCCCCCCTCAGCTGATTGGTGTCGCGTTTCCGTGTCACCGCCATCAGCTCGCATACAACATCCTTGTGCCGCGCAACGCGGGGCGGGAGACACAAGGGCAGGACACGAGACCTCACGCCACCCCGTCCCTCTCTTTAATTCTTGCTAATCTACTGCTGGCTTGACTTTTGAGAGGAATGGCCCCGTCGGAAGACCCGGTTTGATGCAAGTGATAAACCCCGCCATTGAAATGCTCACTCGCAGCACACCCCCTCGCTGGAAGACATTGAGAGAGACTCTTCTCGGTGGCTTATTCTTTGGCTTTTGTCAGTTACCGCATGGGAATGGATTTTTAAGCTCTGGAAAGAGGTGTTGGTTTTTTCTCTCACGCTGATGATGATGATGATTTTATTTTTAAAGATGAACAATTGTAAGTTTAATTGTGAGGAGATATTCTTATTTTGAACTGTCTTTCACCGATATATTTTTTGAAATGTACAGCGTTGCCACGTCGTGCCAGCCATGAGGGTTTTTTTTACTACACTGATCAGTGCGGGTCGGTGAAATAAGGGGTACCCAGATATGTTAGCTGCAGCTGGGAATCGAACTCATGAGACCAGTCTCGTAGCAAGGTGTGCTAACCACTGCGCCATCGTGTCACCTTGGCCATTTATCTAACATTAATTATATCCCAGAACCATTCACTTGCTAATGACATATGGTAGTTGATCAATGTCTGCAGAAGACTTCAACCAAAATCCACAAATGATTTTGTTCAGTGCCTGCTATCGAATCACCCAGCCACTGTGGAAAATGTAGGATGATATTGTCTGTAGATAGACAAGGGATAAGCAGTGTAATTGTCAAGATAAAATGTAGATCTGTGAGAGACAGAGGGAATTGATAGGGGGCAGCAGCAACGCTTGATAGCGCACAATGGAAATAGCCTGCTCTCTTTCCCGTGATGAGTCAACGGCACTCGGGCATGCTTTCCAGATGGTTCGCAGCACGTGGAATAGGACAACTGAAAAGAGCATGAGAGGATGGAAAGATGATCCGAGGATATGAAATATGAGACTAAAGACGAGCTGAGAGAATGGAACAGTGAAGGCTGTTGGGTGGTTTAAGAACAACTTTCCTCCACGGATTATGCTCATGCTGGATCGTATTGTTTGGATTCCTCCCAAGGCCTTGGATCTTGCCTTCATTAGCTTTCTGGGTTCTACAGTCTGCCTTAGCTGTTGCATTAATTGGCACTGATGGGGGGGGGGGGGTATCTGCTGTATTTGGGTCCAGTCTTTTGTTCATCATGAATTTCTTGTCCTTCCCCCGCAACCTACGATTAGCACGGTTGGCTATGTACGGTGCAAAAGAAGTTCAACAAACGTACCTCATCATCACAACTATTATCCTTGATGCATTATTGCTGTGGGTTCTCCTGGATCGATGGGCCCTACTCTACACCAGATATGTGGATGAAAAGCTATGGTGATGCAGGGGGAGTTGAGTTAAGCAGAACAGCACCACACTGCTTGAGCAAGTTATAGCAGTTCATTGAACCCACCACCGCTGTGCACATACGGCCACGTTTTCCCCATATTATCTGCTGTGCTGATAAGATGCACTTGGTGAACCTGTGCAGGCATGTGACCACGTGATGCAGAGTCGGTGCTCGACTGTTCGACTACTTTACTTACGAAAGCACGGGTGGGTAAGCCAATGTAGCAGCTGAACTATGATAACGCTAACTGTTTGTAGGTTTTCTGGACAAACTTCAGAACATCTGATTTAAAATTTAATAATGGAAACATTACCATTTGCACTGAACGTCAATGGTTTAAGAACATATCAGCATTGTATTATAATACTGTTGTTAGAACGTTATTAAATTCAAAGTCTTCCTCTACAAATTACCAATGGGGGGTGTCACTGATCCAGCTCTGTGGAAGTTCCACATTCCCATGGCGAGGGCCAGTCTGTCCATAGGATGGCCATCATGGACTACCCACAAAGTCGAAATAATTTTGTTGACACTGAGAGAGGTGGTATACTCAACTGATACTGGAGCAGGATTTTAACTCTCAACCTTTCTATGGTGATCGTGCCCTCGAATCATTGTGATATCCAGCAGATTTATTAATTTCTGTAAGTGGACAATTATGTGCAATGGAATTGCAGCATGAGATTCAGAACGTGATCATAATAAAAAATGACATTAGCATCATTTGATGCTTTAATATTGTCTAAATGTTGTATACAGAGCAGATTCATGCAATTCATAAAATAGCCAATTATATCACTGTTTCATTCACCAGCATTGATTTGTAAGTTATTTACCACATAATCACTCAAATATATAAAACTTTTTAAAAATACTTATTACTTATAACCTGTGTTGAATAAGGTTTGTTTATTAGCTTTAATCGAGCCTTTTCAAATGAGTATTACATTTTAATTTATGTTATTTGTATAACTGGAGTAGATGTTTATTTGTTACAATGACAATTTATTTGTTACAATGGCAATTTTTTTATGAAATTTAAAATAGAAAAATATAATTTGCCATTATTGCTATTTCTGATGGCTGACCACATTGGAGGCAGTTGTAAAATGTTCACGATGTTGGTACTGGAGAGTGGCTTGGCATGCTTATTAAATCAAAAGTAGCAGGGCTGAGAGCAAATATGAGGGGCAGCAGTGCAGCATGCCAAGGCATCGTGATTTTGCATGTGATTCGGCATTCGCAAGGGCTTTTGTTGATGTGTGGCTTTATTAACCCAACCAGCCTTGCCAGTAATCATGTAAATGCGTGTCACAAGACCGCACTTTGCATGACTCAACGGTTTGTTCAGTTAGATTGCAACATCAGAGCAAGATGCTTTTTACAAGGACAATCTTGGGTTGTGGCTTACAGCGAGAAGAACTAACAATACGTTTTTCACTGACCCTGCCGCATGATGCCTGACTGAGCATGGATGAACATAGCACAGTTATGCGTAGAAAGGTCTTAAACACGTGGGCCAATCTATCTAGAGCGTGGATCACAGTGTTCTGAGCATTTATTTCTTTACTTATGTTTGTCTTCCTAGCAAAGCCTCACCGAGTCTCAAGACAAGTTTTCACAGTCGGGGTTAATGTTGCTTTGTGTATCCCAACTGGGTAATTTGCAGGCAATTTTTCAGGCAATCGGGATGTTTGGGCCAATACCAGTTAATTCTATGTATTTTTAGTTTGAGTTTATTTTATTTGTTACACATAATCCCGTTTTAGACAATCACCCACCTATTTTGCAAGGGGGAGGTCCTTGGTACATGAGTGCAGCAGCAACAACAAAAACACTTCAGACGAAAAAGAACAATAGTGCAGGTCACGAGTACAGGGTCCTTAGTAAACTAACAAACCAGTTTTTTTAATGGGAGGAAACTGGAGAATTTGGAGGAACCCCATACAGAACAGGCGGGAGAGAACATTCATACTCCACAGAGAAAGATGCCTGTTGCAAATCAAACCCAGAGTCTTTTTTACTGCGAAGCACAATTGTCACCGCGACACCATCCTCTCACTCCATCCCTGCATGGCTCCAGACGGTGGCATTCTTGTCTTTTGTAAATGAAGTTCATTGGAAAAAAAAAATTCAACAATATTGGAACAATCCTAATTATTGAACCAAAAACAAAAACTTGCGTTTCGTACCCTGTATGCCCACTAGCCACTTCTTGTGCTTATCATGTCCTGTTACAATTCAGAAAGCATTGCGGTGTCCCAATTACAGAAAGCGGACGACTATTTTTAACGGTGGTGCCGCGATCTATGCAGCACCGTCCCTGCTGCTGCTACTGTTGTTGTTGCCTTGAACCATGCACAGTGGTCATGCGCAAGTCGGGAAAAGTACAATCCCCCAGGGTCATGTTGTACTGCACTTGCATGACCTCTGCCATGGTTGGCAACGTGAATCGCAGGTGACTGCTGACACTTTGGAAAACTCTGCCTGGAACGTTTGCCCAACTGGATTGGCTTCGAAGTGAATGTGGTTTTTATACGTCGGGTGTCTGCACCCGCGGGACTTTTTCCTGTGCGTGATGTGAGCGATGATTCCCTTTGGATCCGTGAATCGTAGAAGAGAGTTTTGAGAAAGGAACGATGTGTCCGCACCTGTCACCATATATCTCCAAGGACCGGTCAACTGAGGTGGCGTCGAGGGTGAACACAGGCTTTCCTAGTCGCCCACTTCACTTAAATAGCCTGTTTTAAAAACCACAGCGAACTAGATGCTGAATAAATTATAGGGGCTAAATGAAGGACCAAATGCGAATTTGACTGGAAAAACTGCACTCTTCAATGTGGTCTACAGGACTTGTTCGTTGTGCAGTTGGGAGCATTTGTATTTAATATTCGCTCTTTTGTTCTCTAGCTATCCAATGATATCGTTATAAGTATATCTTCAAATAGTGTTTACTACTCTGAATAACATATTTCTACTGTTTTGTACTGACGGGCCAATTAATATCTGAAGCACATCTATAAGGAAGGCCCATCGTGTTTACGAGGCACGTTAGTCAATAATCAGGATAGCAAGGAGGGCTTTACGTCAGATAAAAGCAACCTGAGCAGCATCTGTGACCTGCCACCTCAACGAATACCAGGCCGTGGTGACTACGTTTCCACAACACTGCCCTGACAACTGCCACCAACCCTTGTGCCCAGAGGTAATTGCCCTCACGCTAGGAAACCACCTGGACTCCTTTATAGCTGACAGTTAAGCACACCTGCCTTGTGAAACCATGATGTGGAGGTCAGAGCACAGGGTTGGCCGTTCAAAGGTGATGGTTTCATTTCCTGCTCAAAGCGTTATGGTGTCGAACTCCCATGTTTGGTCAGAGGTGTGATCCCCTCTGATCAACTAGGGATGACGTGATCACACGGCAGTGAGATGTTTAGGTTTTCTTTTCTTCGAGTGGAGCAAATTGTGTTTCTGCTCATCTCAATGTTGACCAGTGTGGACGGCTACGTGGAGAGCCATGGAATGATCCACACCCACCCTGCTTGCGAGTCGATGAATTGTCGTGATTCAGGGCTGCAAATCGATTCAATAATTTACTCTTTTTTTTTTTAAAGATCAAATGTTGACAGTCTCATTTGTAATCTCATTGACTCGTTTGTGGTTTTATTTGCTCTCTTAACCTGAATTTAACTTCCACTATCAATTATTACTTGCCACAATTTGATGCACCTTTAGTGAGCACAACAATTGATTTGAGCGTTTTAATTGATAAATCTGCACATGCCTAGTAAGCGATCGCAGGTGCCCTGAGAGACTGAGGAGTCCAGCCTCCCATTAGGTGCATAGCATGAATTGGCCCCTCTCCTAAACAAAGATCCTCTCTCGTACACCCAGCAACAGCTCACGATAGAGATGTTCGCCAGCGTGGTAGCGGGCACGACCTTGGCACTCTTGGATCACCTTAGGGAAAGTGTGCTATTTCTAGTGCTTGTACCTCCCTGCTATTTCATTTGACGCAAACCCGTGGTTAATTATTTAACTTTCAAACAGCCCTGAGGTGCGAGTGTTTTCGTTCGGACCGCAGGACTTGCGCTGAATGTTCACAATGGCAAATGGGTGCATTTTGTTTTCATACCTGCCACACGTGTGGTTGTGATTTACTTTCACGCCTGCAGTATTTCCTTGAGCAAGCGCCTTGCCACGTGTTCGATATCAACCGTAGAAATGCAAGAACAACAACTTCAAAACACTTAACTTGTATTCCAACACTGTATACCGGATACATTACAAGTAGTATTTTTGGATGTATATTCATAATATCCCTGAAAAGGGGATAATGAGGACGGTGCGTAAAATATGGAAGTTTTTAACTTGCATCCACATGCAAAAGAGCGTGATGCCCGCTGGAGATTTTGGGATTTCATGGTGTCAACACGTCGTCTTGTAGGGTCAAATACCTATTGCAGCCGGGGTCATGGCCGTAGATTTGTCGTGCCTTGGTAACTTGCAGCTGTGTACCAGCTTTGCTCTTGTTGGGGGGATCAGTGATCCCTTTGGGGCCTCTTGGTGATGCTGCAGGCACTTCCGATTAGCACGGTTGGCTGTGTACGGTGCGAAAGAAGTTCAACATAACGTACATCGTGTGTTCTTGGTTCGACTGCAACACAAGCAATCATCATCGGGTGATGATGATTGCTTGTGTTGCAGTCGAAACGTCGTGAGAATTTTAATTGTTTTATATTTATATTATTTTATTATTTCCCTTCTACGTGACTTTACCGAAAGAACCAAGAATGTGAATCCCTGCAGTCACGAAAGCTTTAAATAAAAATGTAATACATCGTGTGTTTTGCATGTGGTGTAAACGTTGCTGGAGAGATCATTGTAATAGCGCAATTCGTGAGATCATTGTCATGACGTATACCTTATTGCTGGGTGTTTAATTTGGCCATGACACCATGCGTACAATGACTCACATTTAGACAGCGTCATGGGATCTCGTTAACATCCAATGAATGCAGAGTCGGATGTTTTATCCATAAAAGTCTGGAAAGAGGTATGACATCCACCACTTGATCTGGGTGATCTTGACCATGTATCCAATACCTATTTTGAAATTGCGAAAAATCTAAAGCTGCAATTGCATTGGTGTGCAAGCATGTGCGTTGACCTGGAGCGCACTTGCATTTCAACTGGTGAGAGAACTTGTCCCGAGTGAACACATTGAAAGTCGGTCTTCTACTAAAAGTTTCCCCCGAGTTGGCCGAGGGAAGGCAGATCCCTCCACCCGAACCACAACCCCCTCTTCTGTTGTGCGAGGGGTTGAATGTGGACACGAGCCAAGCGTGTAGTCTGTAAGTGTAAACAAATATTCCAATAAACAAAGTGTTGGCAACTCACCGGCACCATCGGGGGCCAAAGCTGTTATCGCAAGTACGCCAGGCCCTTTCGGGGAGCGAAATAAAATACGGCCTCTTGCACACTATACAGGGTATGTGACCATAAATATAGTTCCACCCACGCCGCATCACATGCTGCCTGCTGCCTCTGTTATATCCGTTTGTGTGGGTGTGTGTGCGCATATATTTATACACGCATACATACATTTTCCATGTTTGGCCTACACAGACACACCAGTCAGCATATCAATGACGATTTTTTTTAATTTACACCTTTAGGTACAAATACTGCACACTTAAAACGCTTGTTTTAAATTGTGTGCTTAGCGTGCTTTGTCATGGGGCTTTTGGTCAGACTCGAACCTGAGGTCTTGAAATCCATTGGGGCTAGCGTGCAATGTGTTCAGCCCCCAAACATTTGCAGTAGGATAAATCTCAAAAAAGTCATCACGTGCGCTCTTTGGAAGGAATGGATGTTTTGGCCGGTCGACCATTTGACACGCAGCTTGTGTATTTTTACAACCAACCCACTCTCTGCATGACGGCTCCATTCCTGTGACATCTGCAGTCCCTTTGCAATTCCTCCACACGCACCGTGGCACATCTACTCTCTCCATGGCTGCTCATGCACGGCACCCACCCCACCCCCAACTCGCTCTGCACGGCTCGCCCAAAGCTTGAATGTAAAAAGTTCACTCCCCAAGAATAAACACACACGGCTCACGTGCTTTCCTCCTCCGAAGCTACCATGAGGATTCCTTATGTTTGTTTTTTGTTGCTGCGCCCGCCTGCAACTTACTGGCTCATGTCCAGATTTTTCAAGACTGCTATGGGTTTCAAAATGTAAACTGAAAACCAGATTTGCGATTTTAACATTCAAAATATGTATCCTTGAGTGGATGGTAATGTCACTGCTTATAGGCTGTTTGCTGGACGTCTGCTTCCTCAAATAGTTATACGACTTCACTTTCTTTTTGCATATTATTGTGTTGTATGTAAGTAAAACCTCTTAGCCCTCAATGAATTAAAACCTAAAATATTCATATCCAAACTGTGGCCACCGCTGCATTGTGTATCATTCATGTAAACACGTTTATATATTTAAAGGTGCAGCCCTGCAATTGCTTGCTCATGCCACTGCCGGCAGAGGAGCGTTGGTAGAAAGAGCTGTATTGAGTCCCTACAGAAGGTATTTGGCCTACTCCTCCATGCCATCTGTGACTCTTCACACACGTGTCTATACAGGGTGGTCCAAAAGTCAGGACACACAGGGTTATTTCATTTATTTTAACACTGGCATTAAAACATTTTAATTGTTTATTCTTTAAGTTAATGTGTTATCTTCAATTAATATGTAATTTACTTCACCTCAACGCTGGACGTACAAGATGTGATAAGGATAATTTTTGTTACGTTGGTGTTAGGACTCCACTCAAAGCGATAGGAAACAACTGGCACGCTTGCCCCATTCCATGCCATTCTTTTACGACGCCCTAATGCAACACGATGGTGAACGCGCGTGTCTCCTGTCGTAAATTACGCCCCAGGAAGCCCGTCATTATTTTTTTACGTAAACCGAACGTAGCAGTCGGCCGTTCAAAAATGAGAACGTCATGCAGTGCACGTAATTGCTGGGCTCCTCAGGTGGCCAGATGTGGCGATGAGCTCGCCTTGCTTTGGTGACCCACGGTGGCCATGATAGACGCTCGCTGACAGCACTTTTCTCGATAGCCTTCGGTGACCTTGAATGGGGATAGATAATATTTGTGGAGAACCGTCGCAATGGTTAGTGAACTCCGCTACGAATATCGCAAACTGAGGTCGATTCCTGGCCACCGCTAACAGAAGTGGCAAGCGATATCTGAACTGGTCCTGGGGCTTGCCCTAGGTCATTGCAGCCTTAAATTAAATCCTGTTATGTGTGTAAGTAAAAAAACAGCACTAAGGAAACAAAGCTGGCCAGACGTGGTGTTGTGTGGGTACACCAACCACTCGCCTTGCAGGTCTTAATTGGCCCTCGCGAACAACACCTGCCCCGTTAGTCTGTTAAAGGCCGTAACACATCTGTTTGTCGCCTGCTGTCCTGCAAAGCTGTACGTCGCTGCACAAATGCAGATGAAATTCGACCGACGCGTCTCTCTAATGATTGACGCGGTGACTAACCTCTGCCGAGGTCATTGTCGCAACGGGACAATCACGCGCTGCTTCGCCCGCACACCTTCACCGGGCGTGACGGGGGCGGTGTTGTGTTGTCGTTGAGAGCCGTTGCCAGGGCTTCTCTCACCGTGGGGCTTTACTCATCTCGCTCGCTCACTCCCACATCTGCACCTGGCGGCTTCCCTCGTTGTCGTATTTACGCCCACCTTCTGTTGAAACTGAAAAGACACCGATGTCTTTGTGTTCGTTCGTTCGGCAGCCTTGTATGACTCGTGTGTGTTTGCCTGGTGGTGGTTTGTTTATTTGTTTTCGTGTCTCGGCAAGCTGAAGCTCATGGCGAGCCTTTGGCACGAGAGCTAGAGAATGTGCTCACGTGAGTCATAGCCCAACGCATTTTAATAGCTGAATCTGCTCACGTGTGTGTTTGTAATGTGTCCATTGTATATACGTGATTTTTATGTTGTACTGAAGTGCATATTTGTAGCTCTAAGAGCGTTTTTTTTTAAAACATAACTTGCCTTATCAATTCACTTTAATAAGATGGTGACCTAGCCCGAGACCGGTAACTCACTACCCTTGAAAACTCTCATTATTCACAATTCAGTATATGTGAGTTTGTAGATCTCTATGTGAATGTATAGGTCTTGATGTGAGTGTTTAGTTGTCTATGAGGCTGTGGGGTCTGTCAGTCACTCGTTGCTTTAACTTACTTCTCCTGAGAACCCTGTTCAATCGTATGCGGCTGCCTGGATTCGAACCCAGGGTCTCAGGGGCAGCTACGACCTCTGCTTGCCATGAATGTACAACAATATCTTGCTGATTTCGTCAAGGAGCATAAACAACCCCACCAACTACGGTCACCCTAGCAGCGGCTTTTGGTTAACCATCGAACAAAGATGGTCACTGCCTTCGCGCTTTTCGATGCACTTTTGTGGTCGTCTTTTCTTCGATATCGGGAAGAAACTGGAGCTCACTTGATACTGTAATTTTGCTGTGACGGTTCCACCTGAAGACGGAAGCTTGTGTTGCCTCCGAAACGCCGTGATTTAATTTATTTATATTTTTTCCTACGTGACTTTACCTAAAAAAACCAAAGAGTATGAATCCTTGCAGTCACGAAATCTTCAAATCTGGAGCTATGCACTTTTGAATCTAGATTGAAAACTCATTCCTTTCGAACTGCTTTTTGTGTTTAGTTCGTTTTTCTTCCCCCGCACCTCAGATTAGCATGGTTGGCTACGTACGGTGCGAAAGAAGATCAACATACGTACATACATACCCAGCCACCTCATGCTTGCACCACATTGTTAACAGCGCGTGCTCTTCGTGTCTTTGTTTTGTGTGCTGCAGAAGAGCGAAGAGTCGCCGAGAGGCTTGGGCAGGTGCCGCTCAAACGGCGGGAGCTTGGGGAGCCTCAACTCCAATTCCTCCTCCTCGCAGACTCCGTCTGGCGGGGATGCTCAGCCCAAGTACCAGGTAGGGCTGGGGCATGTTTGGGATAAAAACAACTTATGGTTAGGTGAACTATGGGTAGCCCGCGTTGAGCTAGCCTAAGGCCAGCTGCTCTAGATTGGGTCAGGTTTGGATCAGGTGGGGCTAGGATTAAACCAGCTTTGGCTGAATTGTATGTGGTGAGGCCAAATCCAGGCTGGGCTGGATTGTGGCAAGTCACGCTTTTACAGGTTGGTCTGACAAAGCCCTGTCTGAGCGAACTGTAATTGATAATTGTTTTTTTTACCCTTCTATCTGGCAACAAAGCTGACACCAAAAAAAGGTGTCAGTTTTGTTGCCAAATAGAAGGGTAAAAAAACAATTATCATATTTTTTTTACTGGCAAATGAGGTTCCAATGGCGAACTGTAATTTTTTATTAAATAGTTCCACTTGTCCACAATTACCTTTGCGTTAATAATCGCGTTGATGTCATGCAATGCTTCAATGGCTATGGTTGCAGAATCCACTGTTGTCATTGGGCAACTATAATTCAATGTCATACAATCGGACACTGTTGTTTTATGTCGATACGAAGCGTATGCGCTCCTAAAGTTTTCCCGGCCTGTGCTTCAGGCCCATTCGGTGAGGTTCTAACCAAACTCCTGAAGGACCGATTTCCATGTAGACAACTTCTTAGATAACACTTTCCATGTGGTAACCCAATCTTGTGTCGGGCAGGATAGAAATCAAACACGTTGTCCTCATCCCAGTGTGACCCCTGGCTAAATTTAACAAAGCCTCTCTTTGTGGCAGAGCGTGCCCACAAATTTGTATGCCTGCCCTCATTCCCGTGCCATCTAGTCTAAGGTCATCAGGCTCGGAGAATGAAAACAGAAGCTCGAATCATCTTCTGAAATGAACACATGAGCCGAGGGCAGGAATGTGCCCTGGTTGGCAGTAACTCGATACAGACTTTTATCACAATTCTTTTGGGTTGAAGTTGCGATATTGAAAGTGAAGTAAACATGCTCAACGCTTGAAAAGTGGCTATTATTAGTTTCCTAATTTTGGCAACCGAAGCAATTGTCGGTTCAGGATGACAGACTGGGCAAACCTGGCGCTTAGGTGAATGTATCGGACTTTAAAAGTCTCACGCGTCACTTGCATGTGCTTATTATTTTCTTTTTATTATTTTATAATTTTCCTTCTACGTGACTTTACCGAAAGAACTAAGAATATGAATCCCTGCAGTCACGAAAGCTTTAAATCGAAATTTGCATGTGCTTGTTTACGTTTTTCCCTCGCTAACAAGTCGTTTAATTGTCGTATTGTAGATCTATTGTGCCACGTAAGATCATGGATGTCTTTATTGTTATTAAATGTGTCTGTCTCGTGTGTTTTGTTTCTGTATTCATTCTATCAGCTTAGAAGATGTGTTAACTTATATTTGCATAACTGATATGCGATTATTTGGAGCGTAAGATTTTATTTAAAACCCAAAATACAGATGTTTCGTGTGGACATTTTTTCATTTTAAAGGGATGGATATACATGTGCCTATGACGAATCAGCCTGTGCCCAATCTCTCCAGCCCTCAAGCTAAGCAAGGATTGACCCAGGAATAGGGCTTTGATGGGTGACCGCTATTCACAACAGGTGTTATTGGCTGCTCTAGAGCTCCATGTTAAGCAGCAGGATGGAGTGAAACACAATGTATTCTTGTACTGTGCTTCTATGCTCCCACATCTTATGCTGCCCCCTCCTTCAACCAGCACTGATGAGCAGAGTGAAGTATGGTAAAATATCCCCCACAACCCGCACGGTGTGACGAGGCCCTCATCCAGCAGTGGATTGACAAACGTCGTTATTGTGTCTTGCATACAGTAAAACCTTGCATTGCGAGTAACTTGGTCTGTGAGTGTTTTGCAAGACGAGCAAAAATGTTAAATAAATATTAATTTGATAAACGAGCGAGGTCTTGCAATACGAGTAGTACGTGTATACGCTTTGTCTGCCGAGCGTCACGTGATCACAATTGATGTACGAGTGCTTTGTATTACAAACATGATTCCGGAACGAATTATGCTCGCAATCCAAGGCTTTACTGTATATTAATTTGACGGTTGTATAATTGCGTATTTTAATGTTATTTTGTGCGCGTGCGTTTCTACCTTTCTCTCTTCCCTGCACCAGTATGTGCGCATGGGCCCCGACGTGAAGATGCTCGGAGAGATGATGTTCGGCTCCGTGGCCATGAGCTACAAGGGATCGACGCTGAAGATCCACCACATGCGGTGAGCACGGAGAGACAACGGTGTCCGGGCATGGTGTATCTCCACACCACCCAGTAGTGCGCCGTTCCGGCCTTAACCCTTTCTCGTTCCGGTTATGTACGTGTACATGATGTACGTGTACATAATCAGAATGTAATCGGGAAAAAAACTAAATAAAATTTCTTTTTTGGCACCAAGGCTGCCACAAGGGCCATGCGGGAGGGCATGTGCCAGCTATCATAGAGTGCGGTCGTGTCACTACAGTTCTTTGCGGAGAGTAAAATGTCTTTAAAAACGGCGCTATGCTTTTCTAACTAAAAATTAACGCTGAACGGCTTACGCGTTCCGAGGTTCGGTGGTATACAGGACCCACCCTGCAACTTGCAGACGTCTTGGAATGGGAAAGGGTAAATCGCATGTCTGTAAAGCTAAACGGGAAATCTTTGTGCGTGTGTGTCGTTGCAGGAGTCCTCCCCAGATCATGCTGAGTAAGGTGTTCACGGTGAACATGGGAGGCACGGGCAGCCTCAGTGGCAGCAGCAGCAGCCTGTGAGTATCTGTGCCACCTCGCTCGCATAAGCTAACCCACACGTCTCCACGCACGGCCTCGGCTGTTCATCTCCACTTGGCGAGCACAGTATTTCTAGATGTCTCGCGGGTTTTTTTTCTTTTCACTTGGAGACATTAAGACAGCTGTCTTATCCACTAATAGATCTTAAAGATTCCCGTGATATTTCTCAAGAGTAGACCTTCATGTTGGGAATTCTCTAGCCAAGGTTACACACCTGTTGCATCCATAATTGGTGGGTATATATACAGCTATCATTGCTATATGTATATTTCACGGATCTATTTCTAATTGGTGGGTATGCATTTTTCCGTGAATTCTCAGCATAGTTGCCTGCAATACGTAATACCGTACATACGTAATAGATACGCCTGTTGCCTCTGTCGATTTCAGTACGCCGTCCAGCTTATGTAAACAGCGCATAAGCTAACAGGCGTGCAGTGAAAGGCCGCTTAGGTTGAGTGTTCTGTCAGCCTCGGAAAAGATGCGTTATTAAAAGATTTGTGGTAGCTATGCACGCGGTGACATGCGATGCTGTTCGTTTGCAGGCTGACTGACAGCTTCGAGTACACCCACGCGGGACTTACCTCCTCCCGCTCCTTCCCAGTGCTGAACTCCAGTGCCGTCATACGGGAAAAAACCCGAGGTACGCACGCACGCACGCCCCGTGCACGTGCACACAAATCCACGCTCGCGGGCGGCCCATATGGAGCAGGCGAGCACCTGGTCACAACGCGTAGAATTTTTCTTCTAGGCACCGACCTCGGCTGTGAATTGTGGGCTCTCCAACGCGGGCGAGGAAAAGGGTGTTGAAGTTACTTTCATGGGCACTGCCCTAGCGCCCTCCAGTGATGGCACTTGCAGTGACATCGTGATGAAAATCTCCTCCGTAGTTGCTGCTGTGATGTTCACTGAAGTGCGATTAAGTGGGGTTTGTGAACGTGATCATGAAATGTGGTTTCTTGTCGCAGCTTCACTCGTAAGTCCAAATCGTAGGAAAATATTGCCTTTGTGCCTAACGACGAGAGATGTTTGTTTTTTGGGGTTGCATCTGTCTATATGCTGCCACAGGCCTTGCTATCTCGACGAACCAGCTGTGTTCTTAATAACTTGTGTAAGCAATGCGGTTTCGTTTAATATTAAATTAAGTGTTTATTCAGGAGCGAGTAACTACATTTATTGAGATGCATGTGGTTTATATTATGCGAGTGCACACTGTTTGACGTGGCACAGCAGGTTGATGATAACTTTTACAAGAGTTTGCGTTGGCACACGCAACCGGGAAAACAAATGGCAACCAACACGAAAGACAAAGGAATATTTTGGGCAAATTTATTTATTTATTACTTCGTGGCTCATATTGGTCTCTTTCAAGTGTCCCACCACTCAAGCGGCATATGTAAGACGGGTAATGATTGGAATGCCATTACATGCATTGCCAACAATTCACTCATCCATGAGGCACACTGACTGCAGCTCAGGGAACAGCTTTTGATGTTTATTGTAAGCTCGGAAAGGTGCACACATTTACAATGATTAAATCTGAGTGCTGTGTGACAATTGTTTTTCATTAACATGTTTTCTGTTTCCAGGTTTTGATAGCACATCATTTTCACAAGACAGGTTTATGTGTTAGTTTACACTCGGTATATTTGTGCTATCTCAAGACTCTACTATATTTGTGCGCCGTTCTTTTGCCTCCATTGTCTCCTGTTTGTCTCTAATTTCCCATTTCAATTAGCGTCTAACGTAAGTGCGTTCTGTCGTCTGTCCGTCGGCTATATTTGTCTCATTTACTCCGTCTTGAGTGTTGCGTGCACTCTTCACCTTCCGCTGAACCCCTTCTCTAACCATTGGGTCCCATCTCCTTTCCTCCAGTAGGACTCCTCTCCTTGTGCTGCCGTAGGCAGGCTGGTTCAATGCAAGGGCTGGACGCTATGCCGTTCGGCTTAGTGCGGAGTGCCTCTTTCTTCGCAGGTTTGTCTGTCGTGATGTCCACCTGTTAGTTTGCATCCTGCTGCATTTAAAAAAAAACTAACACCACCCCCCCCCCCCATCCTTGATCATGCTTCCCTCTTCTGTTTTTTTGAGTGGCATATCAATAAATTATAATCAGGAAGAGAGCAGCAAGGTCTATTTTTGGATGTGCGACTTCTATTTACAAGGGGCAATCATTAGGCCGGGTTTATCAAGGCAGCTTGCATCGCAGGGTGGAGTGGTCTCTGTTGTCCGAGGGCTCTGTTATGAGCATGTATATGCCACGATTTCCCCAACCTATTCCTTTCACCCAATTATAGTGTCATAGGTTGTAACCTCTTTCATTTACACAACTTTTGGGGTAAGTCCCATGATCAGTAAATATCTGGGTATGATTAGTTACAATTAGACAGAATTGACTGTACATCTTAATTGATGCTTGCTGCTCTAAAAATTGGATGCGACAATCTGAGCCGAGCACCAAACATTATTTGGAATTTAACCTTTTCTGCTGCGGATGCCTACGTGTCACGGCTCTGCTGACTTTTTTTTCTCCCTCCCCATATTGACCTCATAGTAAGTGGCAAATGTGGGGCAATTCGGTTACACAACTGCCGATTGTGTAAAAGAGGGGCCCAGGCTACAGTGACCCCTTTAATTTCAATTTTTTCCGCACGCCAGGAGCACGAAACAGTCTCTCTCAGTGCAAGCGGGAGCCTTGTCATGTCCCAATGACCATTATGCCCCTATAGGGCCCTTTGTCCGAATGAATCACCAGTCAAATCAATTGGTAGACATTTCAAAAATGTAAGTGGTCATCATGGAATTGTGAGCATTCATTTTACGGCTTCCCAGTGTCCGCTTTATGGCGATTGGCTGACTTGAGTACTTAATGCAAATTGGTATTTATGTACATGGGCATATTTTCATGCTGCACTCATTCCTGTACTTGTGCATTTTAAATAAGCACAAATAAGCACCATTTAGATTTGGAAGTCCTCTTTGTTGGTAAACATTCACTCAACCTCCACACATGACCAATCCTATCGTTGCCACTGTTGATTGCTCTATTTAAACACATTTACATGAGTAGCCGATATTCTTAGGTGTTTTCGGTAGCCGATCTCAATATAAATCGCCAGTATTTTCACATTTATTCTCAATAATTAGGTTTTTTGAGTAATTGTTTCTACCGGAGTGTACGATGACACATAGGCAGGATCGTTCACTCCACTCCCTCTGAGTTCCATTGTGCTAACAACCACAGCGCTTACTAATGTTTTTGATGTATCTGATTAACTTCCACTGCTCTGCCTAAAACCCAAGGGCCTCTTGCCCCCCTCACCCTGGTGTCGAACTTGCACTGAGGTGGCGTGTCGGTCTCACCGTTTGTCTCAGACTGGGTTTTGTTTGTGCGATCACCGGAAAGTTGTGCCACTGGACACCTAACTGAGCACTTTACATCTTGGTGGGGAAATGAGGCTGAATTGGTGAAGCGGAATATGATTTTAATGGCTTTTTACAATTCTTGAACAAAGTAACAGCAATAATATGTTTTCGTAGATGAAATCTGCTGTCTGTACGTTTAACCCCTCAGATGTCCTTTTGTATGAAATCATTCTGCGTATTTGGTGTGCTGTTGATTGTGGTGATAATGGTTGACGTAACACAGGATTTGTGTGAATCAACTCGGGTTTGTGTACGTGCACCGATTTAGTAATGAATGCCGCTGTCTAGAGCAACTGTCTGATATGTGCACAGGGGGAGAAAAGTACAAGACAATTAAAGAGACGCTGAAAATACTCCTGGCAATATAAACATTTGGCTGAAATAATGACAAACATAAATGCTCACATTTTCAGCGTCTGTTTGAAATTGTCTTGATTTTTTGCCAGACGTTGAAGTGCTAATGAAGCAGTTTGTTCCAAATAATTTGACAGCGTTGTATGCATACGATGGCTTGGCTGGTTATTGAAAGCTGCGCTCTGATCCATCCTATCTTAACAGACAAGTCCTGCCCTTTTACAATGTGGAATTTGACAGCATCATGGATGGGTGGTTTACTGATGGGGAGAGTCAGTCTAGGGTAGATAAGGTTATGGGTGTCTGCTCTAAAATTTTTAAATGTCTCCTTAATCTTGATTTGAAGCTTTCGTGACTGCAGGAATCCGTACTCTTTGGTTCTTTCGGTACGTGACTTTACCGAAAGAACCAAAGAGAATGTATCCTTAGCCGTTATCACGTGTAACAAATCCAGCCGTGCGTGAGAGAGATATTAGACAATGCTGTCAACTTATCTGGAACTTTGAGCTGTAGAGAGCTTTGTTTGATAGATGTTAAACAGCCGTCTTGTAACTTGCCAGATAACTGTTATCGAGGTGACGATGATTTTTACGTGAGATATAGTCCATGTGTTGACCATATATTACCATATGGACACGAAAGCTGTCATGACAACCTACACTATCCCAAGGTAGTGTTTGATAACGTAAAAATGGATGTGTATTTATCCATTTGGAACTAAGTCATTTTCAGGAGATGTAGCTCTTTGGCTCTTTAAATAATTGTTTTGTTGGGATTATGGTGGTTTATTGCGATACTAGTGCTGCTCAAGCAGTAAATTCACAGCTGGGAATGACGATTTCTATTGACAAGTCCTAAGAAATCTAGTTTATGCAAACTTCAGGCTGTCCATTAAAAGCCTGAAATCCAAAACTGAGCTCGTGTGCAAAGTAAAATTTTAAGTCACAACTTTGTGCCAAGAAAAGTGAGTTGCAATTCGACGTAATTGGCACCAATCACGTCAAGGCGATTGGGGCGTGCTGAGGAGGGAATTGCGGTGTTGGCTCGTTCTTGATGGTCCCCCCGCACCGTCCCAATACTCCCGATTGTGCCGTGCAGCGTACAGCTCTCCTCTCGACATGCCGAGCCGCGGCAAGAACGAGGACAGTGACAGTGGCATCGCCCGCTCTGGTGAGTTTCAAGAAGGGGAACCACAATCCCTCGGGGTATTTTTTGTGTACTTATTTTTTCCGCAATTGATGTCTCGTAACATCTCTCGATATGAGCGGTGTCACCCTGATCAAATTCAGCAAAAGTAAAAATGCCCCAACATAGGACACAGAGATTAGGTATTTCTAAATGGTATTTATAAATGAGACGATGTTGTGGGCAGCAGTGGGCAATGCAGCTAAATAAATAGTTTTTTATACTGCACTATGCTCCGAAATAAACCTCCGTGACCCACACGGCCGTGGGGAGACCCGCATCCAGCTGTGGATTGAGAAGAGGGTTACAAAATGTACAAATAAAATTTCCCGAATACTATTAACGAATTGTTTAATGTAAGAAAATTTCGAAAAATGTGAATTTTAACACGTCATCATATTTGTTTACTTGTAGCACAAAAGGCTAAATAAGAAAATAATGAGCTCTATTTTTTTTATAGATATAAGAAATTGCAAGCTATTACAAGCTAATCTTCACAGCTTCTCGCAGCTATTGTCCAATTCCCGGGCGGCGCTTGAAGCGACTGGCAATAACTCCCTGCCGCTTGGCTAATGACCGACACTTCCTCGATTTTATAGAAACAAAAAAACAACTGTTGCGTGTCTTGTGCCCGCAGCGTCTCTCACCAGCCTCCTGCTAGCAGCCATGCCGTCTCCCAGCTCCTCCCTGCCCACTGGCGGCAGCTCCAACAGCCTGAGCCGGCGATTCCAGCGCAGCCAGAACACCAGCCTGGACCACGGCGTCTTCCCGCGCCGGTGACGCCCGCAATAAGAATAATAGTCGTCGAGAATTTGTATTATAGTTCGGTATTCGTGCCGGGCGTATAGTGCAAGGCTATCACAGATGCGCGACGTTTCACGAATAAGTATAGTATGCCTGCAAGGGGTGATGTAGATACGTGGGTTTACTCAATTGAGAAATGTCTCCGTTGCTTTTCGAATTTGTACAATGATGCGGCACGCTAGGCCGACTTATGTCACGGGATATTTAACATCCACAT
This sequence comes from Lethenteron reissneri, assembly GCF_015708825.2. Lineage (NCBI taxonomy): Eukaryota > Metazoa > Chordata > Hyperoartia > Petromyzontiformes > Petromyzontidae > Lethenteron > Lethenteron reissneri. Next base: position 7,766,923 of record NC_083825.1, on the reverse strand, counting down.
AGAAGCAGTATTTATGGTTAATATACCCTGTAGTGTATTGATCAGCCTACCTAAAAACCCTTGCTTGTTATACAAGCTCGTTACTCGGCCTAAGGGTCCTCTACACAGACTCAAATTCTCTTGTTCAGTCTCATCTGTGCCTGCTCAGTTTAAAAACTCTCCGACACTGCCCAAGGTGTGGGGGGGCCATATTTCACTTCATCTCCTATCTATCTACGCACTGGTTGCTCTTCACAAGTGCCACGTCTCCCTTCGCCATCGGAGACTCATTGACGCTTCTTCCCCCTCCCTGGTCTCGCCTAGGTCTGGTGAGGAAGGCTTCAGCTTGGCGGAAGGCTGCTGCAGCTCCAACCCGTCGTCCGTGCGGCGCAGGAAAATCGCCATCGGCATCATCTTCTGCCTGTCGCCGTGCGCCGAGGAGGAGGAGGCGCGCTTCCAGGAGTGCTTTTTCTCTCACTTCCCCCTCTTCGAGAGTCACATGGACCGACTCAAGACGGCCATAGAGCAGGTGACGACGATCCCCTGTGCGAGGTCACATGTGGTTCCATTGCTCTCCCATTCATTTATTAATCTAACTTAAGACATTGTCTCGTGATAATGTAGCTATTACTGCATGCTCGGCTTGTGAATCTTCATCTTCATTCACACGCTACCACTATTTTAACTAAATACTTTTATTTTACCAGGTAAGGCGCATTGAGCTATATAGCTCTTCTTCAGAAGTGACCTGGTCACATGATAGCTTAACGAAGTGGCTCATCACATTGGAAATTTATAGCAGCCAAATACTGTAAACATGTGTTTCCAAACTCGGCAGTGATGCCATCTGGGCTCATAGTGCAGTGCGCGAGCCAACTACACTTTACTACCATTAGCTTGGACCACAAGCAATTGATTCCAACATGCAGGATTTGAAGCAGGTATCGTGCGCGTAAAAAACTACTTTAATCGACAAGTCAAATCATAGTCACATGCCCAATAAATTTTACACACGCGCAGTACAAGTCAGCAGGAAGACATGGCAACACACGCGACCCAAACTTAGTTGAGCCCCCTGCCCATCCACTCAGAGCCTGACACAAGTACTGACATGGCCGTTCTACGCGTCTTGTTTCACCACAGCCTTTTTTCAGTACACTGCTGAATGAGGGTCTGCCCCACACTGTTTGGGCATGGGGGTTGTTTGACCGTAACCAAGCCGAGAGCTTTTCTACTCAAATATAATTTATTTTGTGTCTTGTTTTCTGTAGGCGATGATTACCTGCAGGAAGATCCAGGACCCAATGCAGAGATCCCAGGTGTACGTGCAAAGAATCATGGATGCTCTGAGCCGCTTCAGGTGATTCACGCCGGGGTCACTTCGGCCAACCACTTGGTTGACAGCCCCTATCATAAGACCATGACCAAATCGAGGAGAAGGTTTGGGAAGCTAAGCAGGCCTTGAGCCTGCTTTGATGGGTGACCACCGTGCTTGTCACTAAGTTGGGTAGCAGAGGTCAGTGCAAGAAAAACATCTGTGGGAACTTATTTTTTTGTCAGTATCAAAACAATGAAATAAGAAGAATAGGCTTTACCCTTAGTGGCAGTAACAGATGTTAAGATGTTCAAACACCAAATAGACGCCTGTTGCAAGGTATCAAGTCTGCATTAATCACCCATCCTTGTGGCAAAAATGCAAAGAAACATGCTCTAATAATATTTGCATTGTCTTTGAAACTGATTGGCCTACGCCAGAGACGGGCTCGCATCCAGCAATGAACAAACAAAGGGCTGTACACACAGTCCACGCATCGTAATTTATCTATATAAATAATAGCACAATAGTGGAGCTGAGTATAAATAGCCTAAGAATGAGCATACATCCACATGCTAAATAAGGACATCACCCTGTGCTGTATAGCAGGGGTCCCCTGTTATGAACCGAGCCGCACAGCAGGAGGTGAGCGGTGAGTCCGCGCATGGCCCGCCCAATATTTTATTTACCACTTTCATCTGGCCCTCTTTCCCGCACTGCGCACTTGTCTCAGTCACAGTTTTGGTAAGCCCACAAGCTGCTAACCCCTAGCCACAATGAGTAAAAAACAAACGTCGCTGGAGAGCTTCTTTGAAAGGAGGGAAAGACCCAATGATGAACACCCCCCCCCCCGGTCCGTGAAAAAATTGTCTTCCACGAAACCTGTCCCTGATGCCAAAAAGGTTGAGGACCGCCGCTGTATATATATGCACTCCTTGCTGATGGGATAGATGCTGCCCATGTAGTGCATAGCACAGCAGCTCAGCAATGTTGCGTCGTGACTTACTGTGGATGCTCGTGCCACGGCATTTTCCACCCTCTCTGCCACCCCCATAACCACCTCCCACCACCGCGCCTCCAGGATGGCGGTGAGCGATCTCTACACGCTGCCCCGCATCCCAGAGCCCGTGTGGCTCACCATGACGCTGCCCACATCCGACAAGCCGCAGCTGTGTCGCCGATTCATGCGCGAACTGGCCGCCCTCTCTGAGCAAGCCAGCAAGAACCAGTACGTGACGACACGCGTGTGCAGATACAGTGAGAGCACGTCCAGGCGTGACGGAGGATGTATATCTGTATGTATGTTGAACTTCTTTCGCACCGTACGTGGCCAACCGTACCGATCGGATGTGTGGGGGAAGGACAACAGACTACACACAAGAAGCCAATCTTATTTGACAGACAACTACTACAGGTTTACCATGTTCAGTTGTTTTCTCCTTGTCACAGGTTGAGTCACAAACCGTACCTCTCCATAACAAAGGCTCACCCTCTTAAGCCTCACCTTACCATATGAATAAAAAGGGTGCTGTACTTGGCCCTTCCCCCTTCTCCAACCATTATATAAACGGAGTGGTAGCTCCTGCAATCTCTCATTTACTTGATACAGCTGTCGTGGCTGTGACGGTTCCACCTGAAGACGGAAGCTTGTGTTGCCTCCGAAACGTCGTGATTTTTATTTTATTTTACTTTTATTAATTTTAATGTTTTACCTACGTGACTTTACCGAAAAAACCTAAGAATAAGAATACACAAGAAGCTGTTCTAAAAAAAGGATGGTCCTTGCACGCTACCGCTTGCTTTCATGTAAACTGTGCAGTATACGAAGGAGCTGTTATCTTTTCTAGCGCTGTAACTTGCGTGATTGTTAGTGGTTTGTGTACTATAAGAACATGATTCACGTGTTGGCAGATGTTGCTTTTAGTTTAATTGTAGTCGTAAACATGCCTCTTGTCTACAATACAAATGTGGCCAATGGCCAAGACCGTATGTTTCCACTACTCTGTCAAGGTCTGAAGCTTGGCCCTGTTGTGTGTAAATACTCGGCTTTAAACAATGCATCACCCCATGGATTAAAATCGATGCTTACACTTATTCATCAAAAATGCATTTAATATAAACATTTAATTCTACCACACTAACAAAAATACTTTTTAGACCCAACCCACTAAAAATGTGTACAATGTATCAAGGTTGCATCCAAGGATCAATGTTAAATATCCTCGAGGAGTTTACAGACATCTGGATTTCGAACCCCCTGCCTAAACACGCACAACCAAGCACAAAGAATCACGGAATCCGGCGCTGCGCATATACATCTCATGTTGACCAAACGACCCCCGTCACACCATCTCTCTCCACGAGTGTGGTGTATGTGGCGCATACACCACACGCACAGATCACGAGTGTAGCGGTTAGCGCGCCGCTGCGCTACGATCCTGGCAGCCCGAGTGCGATTCTCACTCGGGGCCAACACCAGTGACGAATATCTGAACCGGTCCTGGGCCTCCCCTAGGTTGAGTCAGCCTCAAATGAGTGCCTGGTGTCGTGTGTAAACATCGGCACTGGGGAAACAAAGGCGGTCAGTTGTGGTGTTTGCCACCCACCCGCCTCGTGTGCCGTGTCGGCCTTCATCGGTGCTACTCACTTTCCCCACGAGTCTTTAAAGGCTATAATGGGTGGTGGGGATCTTTGTCTTTGGTGTACACACAGGTTCTTGCCAGCGCTGCTGTCGGCCGTGCTGACGCACCACCTGGCGTGGGTGCCCACGGTGATCCCCAGCGGGCACCCTCCACTGCACACGTTCGCGCAGAAGCACTCGTCCACGAGCCTGGACATGCTGGCGCGATCGCACCCCTACAACCCGCTGTGGGCGCAGCTCGGTGAGGCCGCACTGCCGGCTTCGGTCATCGCGCGATCACAAACGGGGCCGCAAACCAAACGCGTACAGTGGCATCCTGCATTCTTACTCTTAGCTCTTTCGGTAAAGCAGTCACGTAGGTAAAAAATGAAATTAAAATTAATAAAAAATAAAAACAATAAAATCAGGACGTTTCGGAGGCAACACAAGCTTCCGTCTTCAGGTGAAACTGTCACAGCAAAAAATCTGTTGCCTCCGAAACGTCGTGATTTTATTGTTTTTATTTTTTATTAATTTTAATTTAATTTTTTACCTACGTGACTTTACCGAAAGAACTAAGAGTATGAATCCTTGCAGTCACGAAAGCTTCAAATCTAGAATCCTGCATTCTTGTAGCTCGTGTGCAGGAGAGTGCAATCGCACCAAGGCTCATGGGCCCGGGGTGGAGGGGGTCCCTATACACCAAGGCTCGTAGAATAAAATAAACAAGGAATGAAATAAAAATGCCATATGTACAAGTTGATATGTTTTTTAATAGCGATGTGCACGTTTCCACATGAATGTGTGTTAAACTCTTTTGTAGCTTGGTCCTTTGTACATTTTGATGCTATTCTCAGCATAGAAAGCTGCAATGGTTGATTGGTTGAAATAGATTTAACCCTTGAGCTACACCCATTTCAAACCTTTTAAAACAGTCTGCCTCAGCAGCAGACCAGGCTTTCCCACCTGATGACGGACGCTTGTGTTGCGTCCAAAACGTCGTGATCTATTTTATTTTCTACCTACGTGATTTTACCGAAAGAACCAAAGAGTATGGATTCCTGCAGTCACGAAAGCCTCAAATCAAGATTGAAATAGATTTGTACGTTTACGGTGAAGGTTTTTTGTTTCTTAGATTTCTACATGAACTACAAGGAAAACAACATTGAATTGAATCATAACTGTGGTTACTGAATGATATCGTTACAGTTCATTACATCGTGGAGGGGGGGGTGAATTGTTGCATCCTTGCCACGTGCGATAGAAATGTTAAACTATACGTACACATCTTCATTCAATGAAGCTATAGGATTAATGAATCATTGAATTAAATCTTAAACTCCCGAAGATTCCCACCCCACCCCGCAGAAGTGCGTGGCGAAGTGCGTGGCGAAAGCTGGACAGCACCTAAAAAACGTTCCGTTCCCCTTCCCCCCTCTCCCCACGTGTGTGATCAGGCGATCTGTACGGTGCGCTGGGTAGCCCCGTGAAGCTGACGCGCACGGTGGTGGTGGGCCGCTGCGAGGAGCTGGTGCAGCGCCTGCTCTACGTGCTCACCTACTTCGTGCGCTGCTCCGAGATCCAGGAGAGCCTCCTCGAGTGGGAGGGCGGCGGCACCGCCTGCATCACCACCAGCCTAGAGCGGGGGGAGGTGGAGGACTCTGAGTACGTCGTCGTCACGCTGCAGCCCTCCTCCTCCTCATCGCGGTCCTCCGCTCCCGCCGGCGCCGCTTCCCTTTCCGCCGCTCCTGCTGCCGCGACCAAGAAACCTTCGTCTAAGACGTCTGGAGCCGACGGGGCAGCGTCACCATCCGCTGGCACTGAGGAGAGAACTTTTCCAGACACCGGTTGCCCAAGCGGCGACGTGGACAGCTGCAGCTTTGAACTCGGCGCTGCGGTGGATGCCGAGGAGGCCCCCAGCGTTGCCGCCACCGCTGCCGCCCCTGTATCACCCGAGCCGCCGCCGCAGCAGCAGCCGGCGTCTCCGGGCAGCGCAAGCGGCGCGGGCGCCGTGCAGCTGTGCCGCGACGTCGGGGACGTCCGCATAGACACGCGTCGTGAGGTTCTGATGTGCGTGACTCGCTCGGCCTCCGGGGAGCTGATTCTTCCCGCCAAGGAGATGGCGGAGGCGGAACTTGAGCGATTCGGCTTCACCGTGCCGCAGGGCGAGAAGGGCGAGGAGCGCTTAGAGTCGGCGTTGCGGCGCACGTCCTGCTCCGACAAGCTGCACACGGACGCCATCGCCTTCCCAGCCGGCGTCAGCCCGCAGGGCAGTCGCAAGGTCAAGTTTCTCATCGGCTGTTCCTTCTCGCCGGACTCGGACACGGAGGCACGCGGCAAGCAGTTCTCCAAAACCTTCAGGACGTTTGAGGGTGACGGGCGTGCCCCGAGCCCGCGCGGGACTCCGGTTTCTGAGCCCAAGCCGGCACCTCGGACTCAGCTGGCGGCTCCGAGTCAAGCGGAGCGTGCGGAGGTGAAGCCGGGCCGGCCGCTCGGCCCCCCCAAGGGCCGCGCCCTGCGCAGGCTGCCGTCCTGCGGGAGCAGCAGCAGCAGCAGCAGCCTCTTCGATGAATACTTCGACGAAAAGAACGTGATCGAGACCAAAACCATCGACGACATCCCCGCCGAGATGCGCTTCCGGAGTAGTGGGCGCCCGGCGCTTTCTTCTCCGGTCGCCATGGCGCGGGCGGGAAGCCCCACAGAAGGCGCTGGTGAAATCTCAGCCCTCTCCACGAAGCAAAACATCCTCGAAGAGGAGGAGGAGGAGAAAGAGGAGGAAGAAGATGAGGAATGCGAAGTGGAGGCGGTTCGTCCTGCCTCCGTTGGCGGGTCCGTTGGCGGGTCGTCACGCCAGGACGCTGCGCGCGTCCGGCGCCCGTCGGTGTTCACCATTGGGAGCCCCCAGCTCTCGGACTGCTGCGTGCCGGACTCGGTGGCAAACGGCCGCGCCATCGCCGGGCAACCTGGCCGCAAGGGCAAGAAGAAGGCGGCGGCATTCCGCGAGGAGGGGGACATCCCACGCAACGAGAGCTCGGACAGCGCACTGGGCGACAGCGACAGCGAGGAGGGCTGCCCGGAGCCGCGCCGTCTCCGCACCTGCCCGGAGGAGGTGGAGCTCCCCATGCCCAGGTTGGCACTCGCAGCCATCGCACCGGGCCAACGCCAGCAGACACCCATGCCCACGAGCAAGACTCTTTTTCAATTGTGTTTAAATTGGAGATAATGGTCGTGTGTACGTACGTTGAACTTCTTTCACATTGTACGTGGCCAACTGTGCTTATCGAAGTTTAAACAAAATAGAGATGAAACTAAATACATTCTAACCATTCTCAATCCACTCGGAGGCTGAAGGCTTCCACACTCTGTTTCAATAAATGGGGACATTCTGACCATACTTCACCATGCTGGTCAGTGTGTGTTAGTGGGGTTGTAGGAGGAAGGGAACAGTTCTTATTTAACTTGCTGCTGATGTAATCCGTGGCCAGGGAACAAACTGGGGGTCGCCAGGTTCTTAGCACAGCATGGCCAGTGAGCATAACCCCCACGAGCACGTTTGGTCTATTCTCGGCAAAGATATTTCTCCTTGGCCCTTGGAAATAATTAAAGCTTTCCATTGGACGTGATTACCGTGTCGACACGTAACACGGGTGGGGGGGCAACGAGGCTCCGCTAAACAGCCGCTCATGTGGTGCGTTCGGGGTGCCATTTTCAGATCGGACTTGGTGGAGGTGGCCCCGTGCGGACGCGGCATGAGCAACTATGGGCGCTCGCTGGTCGGCGGCTACTGCCCGCGCTACGTGCCCGACCTCGTGCTGCACGGCATCCCCGGGGACGAGGGCCTGCGGGACCGCATCGCCGACGACCTGGCGCACACCGCACAGGTGAGCGCGCGCGGGTTGAACGCACGGCACGGGGAACAGCGGAATGGCACGTGGTGTGACGATGGAACGGTGCGCGAGCGATAGCGTGCCACGCACGTAGGTGGGCGGTATGCTTCTTACAGCTGGCGGTTGCCACGCGGAAGGAACATGGGCAAGCTGCACACTAAGACAGATGATACAATTGCCACACCTGATCAAATACTTGCTGTGTTGTTGTCACATACTGAACGGGCACACGAGCTGTGTAATTTTACACTCAAATGTCAAATGGATCCCCTTCGAAGCACTAACAGTTTTTAAGTAGGATATCAATAAGGGCCTTTGAGTCTGAGATCCATGGTTTGTCTGAAAATGTACCACCTTCTAAGGCCCTGGAATTCTGCAAAATGCATGGAAGCACCAAGACCCACTTATAGACCGATGGCCAATGGAAATCCCCTTTTTCAAACGCAGTACTCAAGATGTTTAATGCAACTGTCCACGTGTCCAGACCGAGCGGTGCACATGGCACTGTGGTCTCGTGCTTTCTGTCCATAATCCCCTTTTTCTCCCCGCATGCGATGCAGCACCCGGTGTTGGACGAGCCAATAGCCGAGGCCGTTTGCATCTTGGCCGACACGGAGCGCTGGTCGGTACAGCTCCTCTCCAGCTCGCAGCAGCCGCGACGCAGTGGCGGCGGAGTGGGATCGACCAACGAGGGGGGCCGCCCCCCCACGGAAGCGCTCGTGTCGAGCCTAGTTGCGCAGATCCTGAGCTCCACGCTGCAGCTGTGGCGCTTGCACATGCCGGCCGACTTCGTGAGTGCCGCATCGTCCACATGGGCAGTTTTGTGGCTCTCCCCGATGCACTCTTGGGTTGTACGCAGCGTTGTTCGGCAGCGTGTGGATTACATGCATTTAGCAGGCGTGACAGTGAAACGTGCTTTGCCTAATGGTGTTGAAAATGTGTGTGTGTGTGTACGTACACATGTGCAGTGTGTAATGCACTTGGAAGACCGGCTGCAGGAGCTGTACTCCAAGAGCAAGGTTCTGGCAGAGTATCTGCGTGGGCAGACACGAGTCCACGTCAAGGAGCTGAGTGCTGTGCTGGGGTGAGTCCTACGTCATGTGTGTTTATCCCCTCATCGTGCATCACAAAGACAAAGATCCTCCGTATTATAGCCTTAACAGACTGTTGGGACAAGTGTTGTTATCTAGCACCGGAATGGTACATGAGGCGGTGGGTGACCAACAGCACGCCCGATCGCCTTTGTCTTCCCAGTCGCAATGTTTACACAATGCACCATGTACTCATTTGAGGCTGAGTCGACCTAGCGGAGGCCCAGGACCAGTTCGGATAATCTTCACTCGTGTTGACCGTGAGCGGTAATCGAACCTGTGTCGCCAGATTCATAGCGCAGCGCACTAACCGCTGCATTACCGCTCCTGTGCATCACGGACACCTGTGCACGCGCAGAATAATGTTGCCATGTCCGATGTAATCAATGCCTTCATACTAAACTCTATTTCTAGTCCAATCTGGTGTTTGCTGCTACTCTCCGTTATGCATTTATTTCCATCAGTTATTGTTGAATATTTAAGTTTTTTTTAATGGCATGAAATCGTGTAATGAATTGATGTGCATAAGAAGTTTCATTTTACATTGCCCGCAGCGTTAACATTAACACTATCAACAGAGCGGTAAACAAAACTCCTGCGAACAGTTTTTTAAAATTATCAGTCGAAAATGTGATTTCAACATGAACCGCGAACGAGAAAGTTGCACAACACAAATGCTTAATTTGCTGTGAATATTGTTCCCCTCAGGATTGAAGCGAACGACTTGCCACTGCTTGCGGCCATCGCCAGCACGCACTCGCCGCATGTGGCCCAAATCTTGCTGTGAGCACCGCCGGTCGCCCAAGCCGCGTCTCGAGCCCCTAACAGGGCACTGCCATTCCCGTTCCAGAATGGCCCCAGCGTGTTCTGCATGCTGAGAAACCCAGCTGCAAGTTGATGTGCGGCAGTTGTTTTTGCTGCGTCCACCAGAACTTACAGCGTCCTCCAACGGATTGCTTGCTGACATTCGAGGTTTTCGAAACGCCCCGGGGGGCTTTTCCCGTTCTCACAAATGCACGAGGTGGACTCGCAAGGACGTTCATTGGAGCAGCCTCAAGATTTAGTAGCAGGGTTTGATTGACTGCCTTCATTTTTAGCACAAAGAACGGGGCCTTGCGGAACAATTGTTATGAACAAAACAAGATCTGTGTGCAAGATTGCTGTGTGGTCTTGCAACTCAGAAGACCTCCGTGACTGTTCAAACAAACGCTACGCTTTTGGATCTTCAGCAAAAAGATACCGTCCTAGGTTTGCACAAATTTCAGCTGGCACGCTATGACAAATTCTGAAGTTGCTTTTGGGAGTGCCTAACGGTCTTGGCAGATTTGTGTGGGCTTTTGAGAATCCAGAACACCTGCTACCCATTGTACTTTGATTTGCACTTGCTTAGTTGTGGACATGACTAAAGCCAATCCATTGTAAAGCCACACATTTACTTTACTTCTAAAAGCACTTTTAAAATCTATTTTTTGTTAACAAATGCAAAGATTACAATAACTCTTGTTTTCATACGACATAACACTGTAGATATACCATAAATAACCATGTCAAGTTTTAGGAACTATTTTATTTTACCAGGTAAGGCCCACTGAGCTACCACAAATGATTGGTCAACGAAGTGGCTTATCGTGTGTACATTTATAACAGCCAAATAATCTAAAAACATGTTTCTAAATGTGTAGGGAAAAACCGGAGGACCTGGAGAAATATCCACGTAACCACGGGAAGAACATGCAAACTCCAAATATACAGGCGTCAGGGTCGGGATCGAACCCATGACCTGTTTACCAGGCGAGGTAGTTAACATCTCGAAACACACTAAACTACCACACTGCAGGTCACAACACACGCACCAAACAACCACACTGTGCTCCCTCCTCTTTAAGGCATTGTGCAAAACACTTGGGGAAAAAGTACAAACAAAGAACTACTATTAATTTACAAAATTGGAAAAATTCTCAGGGGACGTGGCAGGTGATGATCCAGGGCTCGTGGGCAACCATGTCCTTCGCCAGACCTTGCAATACTGCACATCCTAGACGGCATTTGTTAACTGTACCGCCTGCTCCCACACAGGCCGCATTCCGGTCCTGGTCTTGGGGCTTGATGAGGCTGTCTTGCACTTGGTAGAAGGGGAGGAACGGCCGTTGCCTTCCAATTGGTCTGCTGAAGCGGCTCCAAGATCTTTTCCACAAGCTCTTTCTTCGTTTTGTTTCGACCACAACTTTCCATAGACAAGCAGCCCCCAGAAGGGATGGTGATCGCAAAGCAGATGAGCAGAAGGACGATGGTCCGGCGTAGGCGGCATGCAAAGGACCGCTGAAGGTGAATAGGTTCCAGGAACATCACATCTAATGTGTTCACTGTCTTCAGGTTCAGATCGAGCCCGCGCACTTTTACTCCAAAACCAGAACGATTGCCTCTAGTGCTTTATAAAACAGGTCGATTGTTGCTCCTTATTTCTAGCTCCTCTTTCACCTTTTCCATAGCTAATTCGGCTTGCTGCCCCCTTCAACTATCCCGCATAGTCACCTGCTCGAATGGCGAACAAGGAAACGGATCTTTCCACAGATCTCATCGTTTGTAAAGGAGACATTTGATCGCGCGTCAGCAGGTAGATGGCCATCCACATGATTAGCATGCTCAGGCCCATGCACAGCAGGTAGCATTTGACTCTAGTCGAACGAGTCCACCATCTTACCGCTGGCTGCCGCCGTCGTTTTCTTGGCCATCACTCCGCCTCTACGTTGTCTCAACGTGGAGGCAGTGACACGATAGCCAGTTGGACAGCAACTTGCTGGACACGTCTGCATAGCCCAAGGGGAGACGTGAGGGAAGCGGATGTACCTCGGTCTGTCGGTCTTTCGTGCTCATATCGGGAGTAGCGACCACAGTCGGATCTTGGTTATTCTTTAAGAAGGACGAGTAGCAGTCACAGTCCGTGTCTGAGGTTGCGACTGACCGGCCCACAGTGCTGCAGATATTGAAAGTTCGGGAAGGCTCCGGAAGGCGCGGCCGGGTTTGGCGGTAGGATAGCTTGACGGACTTCGCTTCGGTGGAATTAATTTTATTCCACAACAAGGCGTTTGGTGGATGTCTCGATGGGCATGGCCTTCAAGCCAAGTCCGATAGCTCGGCCATACCGATACTAGGCCCCGGAGCGTTTCAACAGAAGATGACGGAGGAGCGTGACAGAGGATGAAACCAAGTCACAACTTGTGATCCATTTGCTGTTTTGTATGTTTATATATACATACAAAAAGAGCCTGAAAATACGGCTGAGATTCTGCGTGTCAGCTTCTTGTTTTATTTGTACACTGAACATTGCAAGAACCGTTCCAAAGAGACATGCTTATTCATCGTGGTTAAAAGCCAGGATCCAAGTATGTGACACCGCTACTCGGTTCATATTTCAGCATCTGAATCCATTGTCAAATGCAGCAACTGTGTTGAGCACAAGGACACAGCCTGACAAACGTTTTGGAAAAGAAGCTAGAAACCTACCGTTCGCTTTTTTCCCCCTCTCCCATTGTTATTGTAATAAAATTGCATAGCTTACTCAACGTCGTTCGCGGACGACAATACCAACGCGACTGAACCATTTAAGAGAAGGCGGCGGCGGGGGGGGGTGATAAAAGATGAGGATCGGGGCCCGCTACTCCAGTCAAGTGGAACACCACGACGCGGGGAAGATGGACTTTTAGATGAGTGGGGGGAATTGGGGAAGTGTGGTGTGGGGGGGGTAAAACCAACTTGAGGGATATCCCAGGCAAGTAAAGGAGAGAGGAGGTGGGAGAAGGGGGCTGGGGATAACCCTAAAAAATTTAAAACATCCATGTGGCCATTGTGCGATAGTACTTTCCCTCCGCGAATCCGAGCTCCGCTCCCGCTCAAGTCCCTGAGGGGTTGGTATAACCCCTCTTTTCGATCCCTGTCCTCTCCCAGCTCCCCCCCCCCCCCCACGTTGGTCGAGCTCACTTGCACAAGGGGCGAGGACCATCTGGCCTCGAATTCCTTTCCCTTGAGATACGGTCCATCTGCGTTGAGATGTACTTTGTTCTCTGCCGTGTCAATATAAGGGTTCGTTCTTTCTCCCTGACGTTTTCAGCCAGTGCTTCCCATTGCTAATGTAAACAACAGTTGGGGGAGGCCGGGAACCCCGTCTCCTCCTTTCTCTGCCTCGTGAAACGCTACGGGACGCCAGTCCGTTCGCTACGGCGGCCGAAGCCGGTGGGGCTCGCTTATAGAAGTCAGCACGTGTCTGTGAATTGGCGAGGGGAATCCAAATTGGTCCATTTTACCCCGGGAGAGGAAGGTCCACTCGACCCTGTCAAACGCCTTGACTCCCATCCATCCATCCATCGTAAGGGGCCGTTTGCACGGGAGGTGATTTGTAGTGGCTATCTCAGTTGCGTTAACTAGGGTCTTAACATTTTCTGCGGAGGCCCCTGCTTTTGACGAACCCCGTCTGGGCTTCGCCGATGATCGTCGGGAGAGTCTCGAGTCTCCCCCGCCAAGATTAGGGCCAAGAACGCTCGCCTTTTAAGCGTTGAACAAATACATTGGAGCGTCCAACGCCGATTTGCCATCTGCATCCATGAACTCTGCGATTGCGACACCCTTTCAATAGTCAAACTTGTCATTTGGTTTTACTTCAATTTTATTTCCGTAATATACGCATGACAATGCTTTAAAACGTGGTTTTTTTTGTTAGACCATATAGACGCTATTCCAGTGTGAAAGGGCATTCAAGCAGATCACTGTCACACGTGAGAACTGTGGAGAAAATGGACTTCCAGTGGAAAAATCCACATCACTTCCTATGCAATTGGGTGAAGGCCGTACAGGCATCTTCGAAGCACCCGGTTGTTTTTACTTGTCCTCTTTTTTCGAGGAATGTCTGTTATAAACACTACAACAAAGATGTTGTGTACTATATTGTACATACTGCAGGCAGTTTTTAGTATGAGTGAAGATGATACCGTGTTGTGTACAGCTGTGGATGAAAATGTATTTCTGTTTGTGAGGAAAAAAACCCGTAAAAAAGCAAAAAGGCATGTGTTTTACCAAGAATATCATTCCCTATTAACGTTTAAGTGTGTGTGTGTGGACAAATTAAGGAATTGCAAAAAAACCGACGAGCTCTGTGTTTGTGCTACGTGCACTGTGATTGGTGTGTGTAAATAAATAACGTCAACAATAAACTGCGTGGTGTGTGATCTTAAACTGCAGTTCACAGCGGTAGCCCTGCAGTTTCTAATCAAACAAAAGGCTCAACTCGGACGATAAGCACCTTTGTTTTTGAGCCTTCTGATGTCATTTTAAAGCTTTGAATGAAAAATGAAATCAGTTTCAAGCTAATGTCTGGAACACTTTGGTAACATTTGTGGCATCACTTGCTCTCGTTTTTTTAAAGATCAACAACTGTGGTGACATCCATCACTCGGGTGCTATGGCGGCATGTTGAATTTTACATTTTAAGGCTTTTATCTCAAACTATTTAAATCCTCAAACAGAATTAATACTTCTCCTGGAGGAATCCGTTGAGCTATCAAGCTCTTTCACAGATGTCCAGTCGGGGCGGGTGCAAAGTACAAGAAAGGTAAACAAATCGACCCAAACGTATACAAATAAATATAAACCATCCCCCATCCTACCAGACAAAGCCCACTGAGGTATTAACTTGTTGTTCAAACGCGACCTGGCCACGAGTGACCGCTCAACAAAGTGGCTTATCATTTAGACATTTATAGCAGCAAAATAGTCTAAACGCATAAATTTCGATTTAAAGCTTTCGTGACTGCAGGGATTCATCTTCTTGGTTCTTTCGGTAAAGTCACGTAGAAGGGAAGTAGATGAGTCTAAACGCATGTTTCTAAATGTGGAGGGAAAAACCGGAGGACCCTGAGAAAAAATCCAGCCTAGATGTGTCGACATGACCACAGACACGACCATGTACACTGCTCCTGGCAGCTCCACACCTTGACAGCAAATCGTGAATTTAAATTCGAACACTGGGGATGAGAGTCCAACTCGCCACACTGCGAGTCCCGGATTTAGACTTTTAAGTACTGTGCCTCCCTTTGTGGAGAGATGGAACTTTCAAGGTGAAATGAGCCCTCGTCACTAGCAAGTGGGGCCCTTAGATCATCTCATAAAGATATTCCTTGGACGTTGTTAAGGAATATATTTTCGAGATCGAAACAAAATTTACTCCTTGGACCTTGTGGACACTCGTCGATTCTATCGCCTCGTTATTTCTCTTCTGCCGCCACCGGAATTGTCATGCGGGCCTTCATCAGGAGGAGGCCTGCAAGCTCCTCCGGCTCGAGGCTTTCCAACAGGTGCGCACCTCAACAGGGCGGGGGGGACTCCGCAACTCTCACTTCACTGTGGAGAAGAAGACTGTGAACATGTCACATGTTCTGACATCTCGCTTAGAATCGACTTTGAGATATTGTTTGGGTAACCATCGAACAAAGGCGGTCACTCGATCCGGAGCTTTGAGATGCGCTTCTGCGGCCGTCTGGAACGCTCTACTCTCCGATATTGGAAGCCACTGGAACTGAGCTTTTAAATCTAAATTGAAACCCCATTTCTTTAGAACTGCGTTTTGTGTTCAGTGTAACCTTCCCCCTCGCATCTCCAATGTAGCACGGTTGCCTACGTAGGTTCAACATAGATTTGTCAAGGATGTTTGGGACATTCTCGCACACAAACGCCACATAACCACGGATTAAGGGTCAAGGGTCACGGGGGCACTGCCGTGCACGACACGCAATCCGATGGTTGAGTGGAGGACACTGATCGGATTGGTGCGAAGAAGGATTCTAAAATGGTGGGGGAAACCCCAAGAAGGTGACTGGCGGAGACGGGCTATTAAAGGGAAACAGAGTTGGAGAATTCGGGGTTGGTTTTGGATAACGAGTGGAAGTGTGGTGTGAGTCGGCGTCGAAAATAGAGACCCTTTTTAACCAGCTCAATCCTCTTCACATTGTTGCTAACCTACTCAAAGGGCGTTGTACCAAACCTACCTTTGGGCCCTATCGCATCCCTGTGTTCCACCTTGCAGTCTGCCTTCCATGGAGCCGGGTCATCTGCATCTTGAGGATGGGAGACGTCGCTCCAAGGGGCGACCCCGGGGGAGGAGGGAGGCTTCTGCTGCGTGGCTGTCAATTCACCTCCACGTGGGTCCCCCACCTCCAGCCGCATCCGGGAGTCGGGGGCGCTGTCGATGTTCTAAAGTCACGACTCACTTGGGAGCACTTGGACCAATGATGGGGTGCAGTCTGTTTTCCCTAATTGTATTGTCATGTATATATTGGTTGCCTTGATTGATATTTGGAGGTTTTTTTTTCTCTCTCATATGACTTCGTGTGGGTCTTGTGTATAGTTGAACTTCTTTCGCACCGTACGTAGCCAACCGTGCTAATCGGAGGTGCGGGGGAAGGACCACAAACTAAACACACAAAAAGCAGTTTTAACGAAATGAGTTATAGATTTTTGTCCTTCTATCCGCCGTTCACTTTGTGATTTTGGATAACAACAAAAAAATTGCGGCAAAAATCTTTTCCCCAACTCGGCTTTTTCGAACGCGTGTGTTTCAGCTCCATACACCGTGTTTCGTCGACAAGTATTGCCCTGCGAGAGTGCTAAGTCTGTTGGAAGGTGTCACTGCATCGACCGCGAGAACGATTTTATTTAGCACGGACGGTTATTTTTTGTTGCGTGTTTTATGTAACACGCACAACAACGCACAACGGCACGTTCGCAAAATTGCCACATGGCATCTCGCCGTCCAGTCGTTGAGGACGTTTAGTCATAGGGACATCTGGATGGCGAATCATTGACGGTCAAATGACAGTGTCGGGGGTGAGCGTTTGTCGTGAGTGCCGCGGTGCAGGTGAAAAATAAAGAATGTACACACACAAGTAATGCAGAGTGAACCAGCATCCTTTGATACAATAACAAGGGCAGACATCTTGTATTATTTTTAGATAAAGAGGGAGGGATGATAATTTCGTACTCAGGAGCGCAACCCGAGTTTTCTCGTAAGCTCTATTATTTTTTTAATGCGGTTTTGCCCAACACGGCGATTTTCCAGGAACGTAACCCCCGCGTTCGGCGAGGTCTGCCTGTGCAATAAATATTAGTGAGAGTGCCTGGGTTATGTGCTGACGCTGTGGAACGAGTTCACTACGATTCGGAGCCGGGATGATCCTACTGCGGCAATAACCCTCGACCGCAAGCCGAGCAGCAAGCCAAAAAATATCGAGTGAGCAATTAAGCCATGTCTTTAACTCGAATGCTGTTTCTGGTGAGACTGGGCTTCATCGTCAGCCATGATCAATCCACTGCTCGATAAAGTCCTCCCCGAGCCGTCGACATTTTTCATGATGCTGCGAGACCATGATCCATCCAGTACCTGCACAACATTATTATCTCATTGCCCTTTCTCGCTTGGTCGACTTGCTCTCCCTTGCGTGCCATTCCTTGGCTGCCAACCTGCTATTCTTCTAAACCAAGTTGTTTTTAACCCGGGGGTGCGAGATGCACTTTCTCGGGGTGCGAGACACGGCCAGATTTTTAGTTTGAAGGTAAATCATCGAAACATAAATTTTGCACGGCACGTAAGTACAACCCACTTTGTTTAATCAAACCTATTAGCACGATAAAATGTTGAACCCATTGAGAAGCAAAGGGGGGTGCAAGGCTGCAGTAAAGGTGAAGAACCACTGCTTTGAACCGTTGTCCCATCACCCCTTCAAGTGTCGTGTCCTTTCCAAGCCCACTTTATTGTCTTCACCTTTTGGATGATGTCATCAACCCGAGTCCGTTCTCAATGAACCACGTGTGTTTCTACCTGTCAATGCTACGCCAAGCGTGCATGCTATGTTTGTTCTACGTCGTTTTCGTGAATGACCGCATTTCTGAGCCATGTCATAATACATAACTGGGTAGCATTATCCATAATACAGGCTTTTTTTGGGTTAGATCGCGTAAATATATAAATGTGTCGTTAAACCCGCCACCACCCGACACAGCCAACTAGTAAGGGTTGTCACGTAAACAGAACGTGCCAATTCGTCACGAGTACAGCACACCGGTGTGTTTGAGAACCAAGCCACGACATTTACAATCTGAGTACGACGTTTCGCCAGTAATTACAACTAGCTTCATCAGGCGACAGCCAGATTTGTGGATAAGTCCTCCTGTTTAGTTCCTTAAAGAGACGGGTAGATGTGGTGACACTTGTGAGCCCGTCTTGCGCCAAGTGTGGGGGGGGGGGGGTCATAAATGCATATAAAAGACGATGGGTACCCGTTGCCTTTTGTGTTATTTTTATGGCAATCAACGCACATTATGCATGTGCATTATGGAAGTCCATTGTTCTTGTACTTCCTGTCGATTGTGTGCACTAAAATAGCCGTAGCAACGGTAATCCCTATTGAGCGATGGTGACCTGTATAGGCATGCATTTAAACAATGTGTAATGGGTTCAATTGAGGCTTGGAGGCAACACTTTATTAACCAACGCAACAGATAACTGGGATGTTAACAGGACAACTACATAAGGTGGTGACTACCGTTCCTAACTTAATTAACACTTGAAGAGATAACTACACAACGGGGCCAGGAGAGTTTAACAGGCTGCCTGGTCCACAAGCGGAGATCGGAGACCGAGAACCCTGGGACGTCCATAAATGACGTCACGCAATTTTTAAACCCCCCCTAAAATATGACGTCACAAAGCTCTGCCCCCCCCCCCAAAATAAAACATGCTTCAAATCGCTAAATCGCTTTAAACTATTGTCATTGTAGTGCGTATTTAATGTGGCGCTGCACTCTGATGTTGTAGGAGAAAACATTTATTAAAAAGTCTATTTAACTAAGTAGAACGTGTTGTCTATATTTATTTAAAGTTGTGCATTTTTATGTGACGTCACATTTCTCACCCCCCCCCCCCCTCGTCACACATCGTCACAAATGTCTGACACCCCCCCCCCCCAGGTGCGTGACGTCATTTATGGACAGCCCGCGTCTTCATTCCCGGAGTTGAACAGCCCCGCGCCCCCTCTCGGGACGAGGCTTTTCGCTGCTGCGACTTGGCCGGCTCTGCCCTCGGCCACGCACCCTTCTAGATCCTTCGGGAAGGACCGGGTCCCTTACCACGTGACCCCCGGTCACGTGCTCTATCGGGTTCACCATGCAGGGTGTCACGGCCTGACGTGACCTCAGTGACCCCCGGGCCCTGCCCTCTCGTGAGCCATGCCGTGCCATGCTCACGCTGGTGACAAAGAGAGGCACCCCACCTCCAGTCACCGTCATCACCTGGTACTGGCTCAACACAGTCGTAGTGACATCATTTATGTCGTTACAAATTTATTCTTTCATGATTCGCTTCCAAGCGGCGCTAAATCTGTAGCTATCCGGCGGTTAAATGTATTTTTATTTTTTTATCAATTTCGATAGATTGTCTAATTAGTCTTGGGCAGTAGTCACTAGTTTTGCACAGAACTTCAACATTATCAAAATCAATTGAGTGTCCTTGTTGGCACGCGTGTTCTACTACTGCTGACAGTTGTATTTGGGAGTATTTCATATTTCTTTGGTGTTCTTTTCGTCTTGTGCTGATCATTCGTCCTGTTTGCCGAACATAGCATTTGCCACAAGCGCAATTAATCCGGTACACACCTTCTGTTAATAGCTTCGGTATTTCATCTTTTGTAACAGATGTTAATTTCTGTATTTTATGTACCGTGCCAAATTTGACTCGGATGTTTTGTTTTTCCAAACATTTGCCTAATTTATCAGTTACTTCCGCAATGTAGGGTATTTTTTTACATAGTTTTAATCACTTCTTCAGTTATTTGATTTGGTTTTGGCATTCAATGCCCTGTTGATTTGCGCATCATTGTAACCGTTCAATTGCAGCGCTTCTTTAACATGTTTAATTTCACTTCTCAGACGATCGCCATCTGACACTACCTTAGCCCGATGTATGAGAGTCTTGATGAGAGCGCATTTCTGTGCAGGGTGGGTGATTTAACGACACATTTATATATTTACGCGATCTAACCCAAAAAAAATTGTATTATGAATGATATTGGTTGCGAAAACCTACGGGTTAAAGGGTAGCATTAACCCGAGTACGTTCTTAAATCTACGTGTTCTTCATGTCTCAATGTAACTCCAAGGGTGCATACAGTTTGTGTTCTATATTTATATTCATGATGATTGAATTTCTGAACCATATTTCACACGTGGTGGCGAGATGTTAACTCCCTTGCCTGGTATAGAGGAGGTGGTGGTGTTCGATCCTGTATATTTGGAGTTTGCATGTTCTCCCCGTGGTTGCGTGGATTCTTCTCCGGCTCCTCCGGTTTTTCTCTCCACATTCAGAATCAACATCACGCTTTTCGAGTATTTTACTGCTCTAAATTTCCACACAATAAGCCACTTCGTTGAGCTATCATTTGTGAGTCATGTCCCTTCTCAAAAAGAGCTACGTGGCTCAGTGGGCCTTACCTGGTCAAATGAAAAAATGTAGTAGTCCACGTAACAGGGGTAGTAACGCACTACTGACATACAACTGAACACACATTGCACTGACAGGGCACGTGTCACACAGTAGACGCGAGGTGGCGACCTCTCACTTCAATTTGCATGAGGCGGAAAGCAAAAGTCGCACGCACGTGACGAGAGAAACGTCAATGTTGGCCAACTTTTCTGTTGCCACTCTGTGAATCGAGCGGCGTTTTGAGCAACAACGTCTTGCCAAAGCGACGAATATAGATCATTTTCTGGGACGAATACATGATACAGACTTGGGGGCGAAACCAGGTTTGTGTTCATGATCCTCTCTTATCAGTAACCCCTTAAATTTAGATTTAAAGCTTTCGTGACTGCAGGGATTCATCTTCTTGGTTCTTTCGGTAAAGTCACGTAGAAGGGAAATAATAAAATAATAAAACATAATAAAATAATTCTCACGACGTTTCGGCCACAACGCAAGCAGCCGTCCTCGGGTGAAGAACAGGTCTGTCGGAAAGACAGACAGCGTCTTTTCTGTCGGAAAGACAGACAGCGTCTTTCCGACAGACCTGTTCTTCACCTGAGGACGGCTGCTTGCGTTGTGGCCGAAACGTCGTGAGAATTATTTTATTATGTTTTATTTGTATTATTTTATTATTTCCCTTCGACGTGACTTTACCGAAAGAACCAAGAAGATGACAGTAACCCCTTGTTTAATAATGTAATTAATTGGTCAATTGTCTCGTGACGTATCTATGATTGAATGTTGAACACATGTCGGTAGTCAACCGTGCTCATCGGAGGCACAGGGACATGATCATTCCTGGTATTATCTTGTGGTAGTTCCAACATCATCAGCCATGGTCAATCCACTGCTGGATGAAGGCCTCAAAAATTCACAATTTTGCGACGTGATACTCCAGACAACCTGCACACGAGCTGATATTGGCATCATTGGATCCACGTTTCTTACTCTCGTATGGCAGGGTGATCATCAACTTGATTTGTTGATGTCGAGGTTGGTGAGTCGGCTGTCGGCTACGAGTCCGATGTTGTGACTGAACTCTGCGATTGCACCAACAGATGCGACTTCCCGTGGGTAAGAGGAGTCGTACGGCCAATTCGTTCTACTGTCCGCTATTAATTTTACAGATAAGTGGAGTTAATGTGGTGTATAATAGGATGGCCCAAGCCTCCTATTTCGCACATTTGCTTATCCAGTCAGATTATTTTCACAATACTCAGGAATGTAAATTATATTGATGACTACCGTACTGATTATTCAGTGCGTGGCAACTGAAAATGGTTTCCCGTGTTAAGTGTAAAATGTCATTACAATGCAAACACTGTAAGCAGCAGCAGTCTAGTCAAAACAAAGAGTTACATTATCTCAATGACACCTCATCAGACTTACTGCTGCAAGGCAAAAGGGGGAACACGCACACATCCAATCACAATACAAATTGTGAGGTTACCACTATGCACGGTATGTACATTTGAGTTGTCATCAGCCTCGAGCGAAGTGTTTCATCCCGCAATTAACATTTATTAATTTCAACTCGTAACTGCGCGGCACGGTATCCGCTTGCTGTCGAAGAGAGAACGACGACTCGGGCACGAGCAGCCACGGACAAGTGGGAAGGGGAGACCGGCGGTGACCCTGGTGCCACATTCCACCCCAAGCTCTGCGGTCCTCTATACAGGAACTCCACTACTTACGAACAATCGACTTACGAACTTTGAGAGATACAAACAAACCTGTCCGTATGTCCAGTTGCCTGTTCAGACAGATGGCGGCATCTACATCCGCAGAAAATGAAGAACCAGTGGCAGCTACAGAAAATTATACAACTTTCAAAGCCATTCCCCGTGTTTAATGGACAATGCCGTACAACTTGTTTGGAATCTACGGGAGTAAAATTGGTCTTACGAACAAATCGACTTTACGAATAGACCTCTGGAACCTAACTCGTTCCTAAGTAGAGATGTCTCTATATCAGTGGCGGCTCCTGCAAAATCTCTCAGGGGGGCAAATGTCTGGATGATTGATAAGGATAAGGTCCACCCATGCAATGGATAAATTAACAGCTTAAGCATGTAAAGGCAACTTCACTTCTTTAATATTAATGAAAAATAAAGTGACTCTTACAATACATCTTGTTTGTTTCTATACTCACTATTAAAACAAACCACTCAAGTTTATTTTATTAAAGATTCCACTAGGTAGCGATAAATGATAGTTGGATGAAACGTGCTTACGTATGATGACGTAAGCACGTATGATGACGTAAGCACGTTAGGGCTTGCCCTCCCGGAAGCCATAGAGAATGCATTGCAGCGCCCCCGTTCGAAAAACAACATCTTTCAATGTAAGTCTATGGGGCCACTCGGGGCGATTCTCAGCCGTAGTGAAATCGCCCCAAAAGAGGCGGTACTCCACAGAACGTGACATGACGCTGATTGGACTATATCCAGAGGCTGACAGTGACGGCTAGCGTGACTCTGTGGTTGAATGACATTGGTGGTGCGTTCGCCCAATCGCCCTAATGAAGAAACCGCCCCTGCTCTATATATAAAGGTGGTATCAGGCCAGATGGAGTAAATCCAGATTATGTACAAGCGAATGCACTCCATGCTCGGGTATGGGCAGGATCATAAGTCCTAACCCCAAAGCTGCTCAAACTGCCTACACGACTCGAGTCCTTTATTTGTCATCACGGGATGCATAATACAGTGAAACTGCTCTCTTATCTTCATTATTATTTGTGACCTACCAATGTCTGCAGCCAGGATCAATCGATGACAATCCTATTACCTGTAGATATTTAACAGATGAGATGCGTTGCACCGTAAATTCCTCCTGTTTGATTATAATACTTCTCTTGTCCGTATGCATCTGTGCAGATAGGGTTTTCTTTGCGGTTAAGCCATAGTCCCCACATACCGCTCGTATCAATGCGGATAAGAGGAGCGGCGACCCACTACTCTGCAGAGTGACATCGGTATAAACGCGTGTTACAATATGAACAGCGCATTGAAAACGCGTACTATTTTATGTACTGTTTACAAAGTGTGTTCACAAATCCACACTGAGAAACACGATGATTTACAGAGGGGTGTACATTATGTTTTCAATGGTCTATTTAAATAGAGGTATTGCAGGTAGTTTCCAGTTTTAAAGGCATAGTTTAACAAGACAACACTTGCCACCATCCTTCAAATGCATTGGTGAAAAAGAGCAAAGTTTTTTTTACATTATAATATGTTTATGCGAGAGCCGGGGGCTTATTGGACCCGGGGTCCCGCCATAAGGTTCAGATGTTAACTACCTCGCCTGGTATACAGGAGGTTGTATATTTGGAGTTTGCTTTATCTATCATTTTTGCCCAGGTCGCTTCTGAAAAAGAGCTCACTGGGCCCTACCTGATAAATATAAAATATAGTTTAGTTTAATTACAGACGGGCACCTCCACTGGCTTTCACACATCGCCTCTTCACACACATTTCGGCGCATATTTGTGTTGTATTTGT
This sequence comes from Lethenteron reissneri, assembly GCF_015708825.2. NCBI lineage: Eukaryota > Metazoa > Chordata > Hyperoartia > Petromyzontiformes > Petromyzontidae > Lethenteron > Lethenteron reissneri. Next base: position 7,742,965 of record NC_083825.1, on the reverse strand, counting down.
ATATTGGTCATATTTTGTACCGTACGTAGCCAACCGTGCTGTGTTTATGGCTTCCATGAAGCATATCTTAAGTGCCACTTTCATGTTTTGCTGCCCCTAATTCAATCCTGGGCTATGTCAACCGTAGTTCATAAAAAAAATACCGATGTCACTGCAATATTTGCATCAAGTCACAAATCCAATGTTTTTTATATGTGTAGCGTCGGAAATGCACATCTCATACCGTCGGTGTATACTTACCCGCAGTTGCGGGCACAGGCCCATAGGGGGTGCCACCCTGAGCTGGGGAAGGACAGAGGGAGCCAGGACCCTTGAAGGGCCGGGTTCTCCCCCCCCCCCCCCCAGGTGAGGGGTTGGGGGGTTCTTCTAGAGCCCCCTGGAAGGTTCTAGAAAAGGGGGCGGTACCGGGTGCGGAGAGCCCCCGAGAGGAGTATAAAAGGGGCACCTCTGGGACAGCTCGGGGCAGTGCTCTGAAGACGAAGAACCGAAGGCCAGCTCGGCTCGGACCCTGGGACCCCGAGCCCGACGTCCTTGTAAGGGTCGGGGCCGAGCGTGGACCAGTGGTCAGGACCCGTACCTTGGCTGGGTCGGGTCAGGTAGCCTCCCCTAGGGCACAGATAGCCGGAGGGCTGACAGCCAGGTTACCCAGTGTGAGGGTACGCTAGCCCAGAGGCTGTACCTCCCGAGATAGTGGGAGTTAAGGGGAGTTCTGTTCTAGTTTATAATAAACCGTGTCGCCTCCAAGTGAAGACTGGGTCTCCATTCAAACACATTCCTGCGGAAGGAGCTGGTAGGAACGTTGGGGTGCTCGGTCAATGGCCAGGGTCAACGGCAGCGTGGTGTATTCCTGCAAATATGCCCGACTGTGAGGGCGAGCACAAGCCGGCCTGAGTAGGTTAAACGTTGAGTTTTATAAGGGCACCGCGGGGTGACCAGCCCCTCCCCACCCAGCCCCTCCCACCCCACCCAGCCCCACCCTCCCCACCCAGCCCCTCCCTGCACAGACGGACACAATAATCCCATGTGGGCTGGTGTAACTAGGAGGTTCCTACCAGTAAAACACTACATATGTATCCTGATCACTTCGTCCAACATCACCTCTTTTTGGAATGGATCCAAAGTTGTTTGTTTCGTTATACTGCAATAAAAAGCAGAATCTGGAAGTTTACTAAGAGCATTCTGATGTATTAATATAATTGAAGTGTCACAGGGTACTGCAATGCCTTAGTTTGGAACTTCGCAAAATGTTTCATGTATTTGTATATTTCAAGAAAATTAATCGTACCTTAACCACAGAAAATATTGGTGCCCTTTGAGTGCATGATCTGCTTTAGCAGCGCATATTTGTGTTGATGGTTTCAAAAAGGCACTTTTATTTTTCTTCCCCCAATGCAACCCTGGGAAACCACCCAAATAAACGTATCATCAAATAGTTCTCGACTGCACTACTCGATGTTACACATAGAAAGTGACAGCGGTCTCCGTTTACAAATTGACATCAGGGCAAACATTGAAAATAGTTCTAGTCAAGGAATGTATCATTGGCTGGCTTAGGCACTAAAACCTTGCTTAGTATTCAGTGATTCAATAACACTCGTTGAAAGATAAGCTTGGTTTATAAGCTGAATGTCAGCATTATGATCTTGTTATTGTACCTAATGAATGAAAAGGCACAAGGGAACACAGGGCTATATATGCCCACATTTAAATGAGCAATGTCAATGGTGGCAGACGAACAAGTTTAGTGGATTCGTTTATCAAAAAATGTGTACTCAACAAATGCCAGTTTTTTACTTATCAGCCATCAACACGCTCCAGCAAATACAGAATCACTTCTTAACTCCACCAGCACACTTGAAAACATAAACACGGAAGCTTCTGCTCTCCAAGGTCATCAGCACAATACAGTGGCCTCCAATCGCATGTAATCACCCAGGAATCTGTTTGATATCAGAGTTTCATTGTCCAGAGAATGTTTGTGCTGCTACCGTTTCACTTTAGTTAGGTCCTTCAGGCAGTGTTTTTTGCATACGTTCTTTCACAGGATGTCCAATTTGTTAGAAAACAATGTGAACACACACATTGTGTTGATTCTGACCAAATACATTTAAAATATATTTTTTTACAAAGGGCAGATGGGGATTTTCATTGCAGCACGCGACTTAAAATGGAGCGATGCTCAAGCACGCTGTTTTGCATGAACAAGTGTCCCGCATCCTGCATCGAGTGTAACCTGCATGGGTAACTTTTGTGTATAGGGACTTTCCCAAAAGTTCCAGATTCTCATAAGTCAGGGGACTTCCCGACAGTTTCTTGTGGTGACAGTTCAAGCTAGACTTGCATCACCTGAACAATGGTATTAGTTGCAACAAATTGAAGGTGTGAGACCTCTGCCCCGAGTGACGCCACAGATGCCAGCTGGAATTGTGAACTCCCAATTCTACATCTGGCCACCAAGTGCAAGACCGGATAAGGCATCAATAGCCTCTCTGGAAAGATGGTCAACGCTGCTGGCAAGACTTCCCCTGCTCCAAAAATGTAGGGAGGAGTTGCATACAATACGCATTTCCTGTATATGCTGGCAGGGGTGTTCCAATGTAGTCTGGAATTGGTATGCTGGCGTTTGAGTCTGGAACAAGATTCAGTCAGATGGAGAATGCCCGTGGATGCAGGTAGCAATGTCCTTGAGATCTAAAATAAATATTCATATCTGAACAGCTGGGGACCCACGAACTGGACCCATCTATTGAGGTGTTCAGGTATCAAAGACCCTCCCGTATAGCCTTAAGAAACTGTTGGGGCAAGTGCTGCTAGCAAGAACCTATGATGGCCAGAATGGCACACGAGGGGGTAGGTGGCTAGCACCACGCCCGGCCGCCTTTGTCTCCCTCGTGGCAACGTTTTTACTCATCGTACTAGGTACTCAATTGAGGCAGAGTCGACCTAGGGGAGGCCCAAGACTGGTTCAGATAATCATCACTGGTGTTGGCCGTGAGCGGGAATCGAACTCGGGTCGCTGGGTTCGTAGCAAAGCACGCTAACCACTACACACATGAACACATTCAAGTTAATTCTAAATGGTGTGTAACATTTTTGTGAGTTGCTGATGTTTGAAATGACAATCTTCAGGAATATGGATTTTCTTCATTTGCCTGAAGTGCTTGTTATTGGTGAAATTGTTACAAAGAAATACCATTTCAATGCACTACCGGAATCTTGCAAAATCATTACTATGTATTGTGCTCATGTGTTCTGCAAATATAGGGAAAGTCCCAGATACGTAGAGCACGAACATCTTTCCAGCAGAAGTGTACATTTTGCCATAGCTTTACACATTTTTAAGTTATTGGCACCCTTATGTCATTGGTGTCATCCGGAAGCCATTTTACGTAAAATATTTTGTGACCTCACATATTAAACCTTTTCTGCCTCGGTCCGTGAAACTTGGCCAAATCTTACATGTCTCTGGCAGAAATATCCCTGCCAATTACCAAAAACAACAAGTCAAACACCCTCCTGAGGTCATTGATTGGACATGGATTAACACGAATAGATTCAGGAACATGAATTTGTTAGGGTATGTAGAACTTCTTTCACACCGTACGTATCCAATCGTGCTTATCTTCAGAGGTGCGGGGGAAGGACAACAAATACATTTACATCTAACAACATTTTTTATGTAGGTGTCAAAAATATAGTGATTATGGAGTGAATTTAGCAATGATGGGGCTTCAGTCCCTCTTGAAAGTTGGCTCAAATTTGCCGTTTATTATCAGTGGATACTGGTGAGGTGTTCTTTGTTTTAGGGCATGAGCATTGTGTTCCAAGTCACGTTTGGGTGCTTGGCTTAGTAATTTAACAGATTTTAGAGTTGCAGGATGCAACGTTCTGAGACTGATAGTGCTGTGCAGATGCCCTCAAGGAGTGCTTTATAGTATACAAGATAGAGCATGTCTATAGCTACATCATGTTCATAGCTGTATGTGAAAAGTTATGATAAATGAATTGACGCAATAGTTTTGCACAAGTGTATTCAATTACATTTTTACATGTGATAAACTAAAATGAAAAACCCCTTTACTTTAGAAAGTCACGCTGTATCGGTAATCGCTCTACCCTCCCCACGTGCTGCACTGAAACGAAACTGCTTGCAGAGCTGCTGCTACATCGAGTTCACAATTACATCACAAGGGACAAATCCATGTATCGTAAGTGCCTTGGGAGCACATTTTCAGTATCATTTAATCACATTTATTTTACACATCCATTTTTTCCCCTCTCCATAGCATCTAAATACACGCGTAACAGAGTATGTATTCATATACACCAAAACAATAAGCACTCGTGCAAACCTGCACATTGTGTATTTAAATTATTTAACTACATGACGATAGAATTTCACACTCTACTGTCCCCACATTTCAAAACCACTGGCTTCACCCCAGCCACTAGTTTGTCTACTTGCTCAGCTGCAGCAACTCATCGTAACACTGACGTCTTGCTTGGTGCTGCGAACATAATGTCAGCTGTGTCGATGCCGAATTTGTGAAATCATGCAGATTCACTTCTTCCCTTTGCCTTTCTTCGTCGCAGGGCCTGCATTCTTCCCTTTCTTGCAGTATTTAGATTCCAGATCAGCCAGAAACGAGTCCATCTGATTCTTATTGTTTTCTTGACGTTTCTGTTAAAACACATGCGCGTACATCAACGCCGACAATCTTCAAGTGTAATTTCAGTAATGTAATTGTTTATGGCAGTTGCGAGAGAACGGACTTTCGCAAACAGCTACAATTATTCAAATAGAGACAGTGTGGTAAGTAGGGGACAATGTGAAATGAATGTGACTTAACACATTCCTGCGGAGGGAGCTGGTAGGAACGTTGGGTTTCTCGGTCAATGGCCAGGGTCAACGGCGGCGTGGTGTATTCCGCAAATATGCCCGACTGTGAGGGCGGGCACAAGCCGGCGTGAGTAGGTTAAACGTTGAGTTTTATAAGGGCACCACGGGGTGACCAGCCCCTCCCCACCCAGCCCCTCCCTGCACGACGGACACAATAATCCCCTGTGGGCTGGTGTAACCAGTAGGTTCCTACCAGTAAAATACATTCAAAATTGGAATCCAATGAACAACCGTGAAACTCGTGTAGTGTTACACCCCTCCTAATGGATCTACCCAAATGGGAATGCAATTATTGTTTGCCAATTGAGTCTTTAAAATAAGAGTCCTATCGTTGGATACACCTATGCTCCCTGCAATCACAAACCCGTACTGACCAGCAGGGTGAATTATAGTAAACTAATCCCCTCGGGCCCGCATGACATTGGGAGGCCTTCACAGGGCTCTGCATGTATTATAGTACCATCATAAATAACTCAACAACCTGCCACACGAGCGCTCGTACAATTAACACTTCAGGAATTTAATCTTGTGCTATTAGACAAGCACTCCTTGTGTGTTTGCAGGCCACAGGCTCGTGTAGAGAATGCCCTACTCCTCACCAGAATGAGTGCTTGGAGAGTGTCATCGGATCCATCAAGCCCAAGTTCCTTCGCGTGAGCCTCCGCTTCCTTCGCTTCGGCTGTGTACTGCAGACAAACGCCAACTTTTAGTATCGTAGGTCACACTTTATTTTAATGAGTTCGTTTTATGCACAATACAAGGATGACTACATCATGATGAGGCAACACTACCATGGAAAACCCCAATGAGAGAATAAAAGATCTTTGTATCTGCATGGCACTTTCGCCAACTTTGCTTGTCAGCTGCCACCGTAAAGAAATGCTGATGTTCCGCATTTTAAAAAGCTGTTTCTCTTAAGCATGACATTAAACTGGGTCAGTGAGCTGTACCACATGTATTTACATGGCCATGGATTGCTTGCAAGTTGGCACATGCCAGAGGTGAAAATTTACCCCTCCCACAATTTAATTAACAGTCACCCATTCAGGATCTGAAATGCTTTTTTTTTTGCCCTTGTGACACATATCAATGTACTAGCTGTACTACCCGGCTTCACCCGGGACTTGGATTCACCACACCCGGCCGCCTTTGTCTCCCCAGTGGCGATGTTCACACCACAACAGTTACTCGTTTGAGACTGAATCGACCTAGGGGAGGCCCAGGACCAGTTTAAATAATCGTCACCGGTGGTGGCCGTGAGCGGGAATCGAACTCGGGTCGCCGGGTTCGTAGTGCAGCGCGCTAACCACTACACTACAATGCGTTACGCTTCCACATGCGCGGGTCACATGACAGATTTGTCACAGCTCACTTGCCGTGCAAAAAATATGCATTATTGAGCTCCCCCCCCCCCCCCCCAAAAAAAAGTGTATTTTTATAATTTTTGCATGGTATACAGACTGGAAAGTACCCACATGGCAAATTTGCAGTTTGTTGCATGTCGGGAAGTACACTAAACATTTTGAACAGACACACATATTCACAACTTGCCTTTTATATATATGGAGATGTCATGTGAGCATACTGGATAAAAACATATTTCTTACATGCATAATGAAATGATAATTAGAATATTTAAAATCATGGTTAGTGGATGGATCAGAAATCAGAGCACTGAGCTAGCACTATTGAAATGCTGAGTTTGAATCTGAGCAGCCCCCTGTGATTAAACAATGTGCTCATGTGTCGTGATTTAATGGTTTCATTCCAGTCACCAACGACTGTACAAAATATAAACACATTAAATTTGGTTCTGCACTTAATCTGGAAACATTTCAGCTATAAGATTAAAATATATTGAGTTAACAATCACGCGATGACGATGATGGGTGGGAAAGTGCTGCACCATCTGTGTGGATCAGAGGTCACTTGACTGAATATCAGAGGTAGCTCTGCATTATCCTCTTTTATTCTGACATGAAGGTTTGCACCGCTCAGTGAGAGATATGAATGGAATATTTAACTTATGTCACAATCGCGATACAATTTCAGGAAGATAATTACGAAAAAAATATTTGTATTAATCTTTACATCCCAATTATATACACACACCCACAAGTTGCGTGTAAATGACCACTTCAGTGAGCCAAACGTACAAGTTGTGTGACCCCTGTTCTCGGCAACGTCGGCTCTCATGCACTCGGCATTGCGACCCGCGGCAATGTGAGGAAGCGTGCACCTTGCGTCGGCGCTTCTGCCGCTTCTGCTTGCTCTCCTGGCTGAACGCGGGGAAGTCGGGGAGCTCCTGTGCGTCAACGGCCGCCTGCAGCGTGGCACGGAAGCGCGGCTCGTCCTCGATGGTGGCGCACAGCACCGTCTCCAGGATGCCGTCCATGTCGCCCTCGCAGCTCACGTACGCCTGCTTCAGGTCCGCCAGCTCCTCCTCCGACTCCTTGTAAGTCTTCTCAAACTTCCGCACGTCGTCCACTGTGATCTGCCAAGCAACAGATGGGACTGCAAGATTATAGTCTCTTTGAATGTTTTTTTTCTTTCAGAATTTCTATTTTTATTTTCAGAGATGGAGGACATCATGAGAATCCCCTGGAGATGATTAAGATGGTTAAACCATCTGTTTCATATGGATGAGACCACATTGCAAGGCAGACTGTGAACTGGAATATATAGAAAGGAGCATGGAAAATAGGAAGGTCAAAAAAGAATTGGAGAGGCATGATGGACAGCGATTTAAAGGTCATTGGAATAACATTGGGTGATGTGGCTCAGCTGACTGAACACCAGAAAAACTGTGTTGCCAGATGTGCGGAACAGCACGGGAAGGACCAAAGTCTAAGATCATACCAATAGTCCTATTGATGTTGTCATGAGATTAACACATTTCCAATCATAATTCTCACGACTAGCAGTGCACTGCTGTGTCAGAATATACTTGTAAGATGAGGCCACAGTGCTAAGGAATGCTGAAGTCACTTTACCTAGGGCTCTTTAAAAAAAACATCTGGATTGAGCATTTGTCAAAGTTGAAGGCTTTCTGGAGAAAGCTCTATCGATAAAGGGCTATGTTAAGAAAATTAAGCCAAAGATGTAGAAATGAAAACTGCTTGAAAACTTGAAGAATGGAGAGCTAAATGAAAAGGGAGGCGCAAGACTGCATAGGAAAGAAAAAACTTGAACTAAGAAACTGATCCTCAGCCTTTTTCTGTTGGCAAATATGTATGTTGATTCACAGGTTTTTGCCAAGCTGATACCCAGGTGCGGTTGCTGGCTGTCTGCGTCCCTGTGTGTCTGGGGAGGATGAGACATGTTTACAGTGACACCTGTGTGTATATGTATGTTGAACTTCTTTCGCACCATACGTAGCCAACCATGCTAATTGGAGGTGCAGGGGCAGGTAGGACATCAAACGAAAGGCAAAAAGCAGTTCTAAAGAAATGAGTTTTCAATCCGGATTTAGAAGTGCATAGCTCCAGTGGCTTCCCAATATCAGAAAGAAGAGCGTTCCAGACGGCTGCAGAAGAGCATCTGAAAGTGCGCGACACAGTGACTGTCTTTGTTTGATGTCTAGTCAAAAGCCGCTGCATGCGAGGATGACCAGATAAGCGGCGTGTCACCTTCTTGAAAAGCATGCGGAAGTACTGCTCCCAGTCGCGGTCCTGGCTCAACACGTCCGACTCCTCGTCCACGGTGCCATTCTCGTCGTATGCGGCGCGGGTGTCTTTGTCCTTGAGCAGTGTGTATGCCTTGCCCAGCAGCTGTTACCACCACCACAACAATAATAACACAACAACAACAAAGAATTATGTTTGAGGCTGGATGTTGGCAACCATATCTATAGAGTGGTGGCGCAGTGTTTGGCGCAAGGCACTATGAACCCGGCTACCAAGAGTTGGGTTCCCAGCCGCTGGTTAACCTCAGTGGCGATTATTTGAACCGATCCAGGACACTCACCCCTACCTCCACCCTAACCAATTCGTACTGATCAGTGTGAAGTATGGTCAAACATGCCCAACACGGCATTCATCGAGCAGGGGGGCTTGACAGGAGGCTGTGTACGACCTGTGTTCTGATAGTAAATAGAATTATAACTCTATCATAGCATAGTATTCACTTGGAAAGTCCGTGTGGTCCCAACCCAGGTGATAATTCCGTTTCGTTATCTGTATCATATTACATTTGACTGACATCATTATAACCGTATGGAACATCGTTATAATTGTGATTACAACATTTTCGGCCTGTGTGGCCCCAACACCCGTGTTTTCCATGCATATAGCATCATAACCGTCATAATATTATTACATCTCGTTACAACTACTTGATATGATACTATGGACGTGCCTGGAAGGCGCTTGCGGCCCTAAACCTCGGGCGCAGTGTCTCTGAGCAATCATCACAACCCTAGATTTGAAGTTTTCGTGACTGCAAAGATCCATACTCTTTGGTTTTTTCGGTAAAGTCACGTCGGTGAAAACAAAATAAAAACAACTAAATTAAATCACGACGATTCGGAAGCAACACAAGCATCCGTCATCAGGTGTGACTGCTCCAGCAAAATAGTAATTCTATTTAGTTTTCACCTACGTGACTTTACCGAAAAACCCACAGAGTACATTACAACCGTGCCAGTATCTCTCGCTTGCGTGTTTTCCCTGTATATAGCATTACAATCCGCCACAATATTACGGTTATTACACATGTGTGTATACAGGTAGTCCCCGATTTACGATGCTCCGACTTACGATATTTCGATCTTACGATGGCGATACGACAAAATTTGCCATCAACAACCTAACATCGTTCAAGTGTGCAGACGACGGACAGAATCTTGGTGAGTACAGCACAATATGATACGTTACGATACGTTCAATGCATGTATGATACGTAGCTTTAGCGATTTCATTTTAAGGTTACCACGATAAATTGCTCTGTTTTGCTAAATTATCACCATTCTTTAAGAATCCTGGGTAGGCGAGGCCATCTTCGACTTACGATATTTTCGACTTACGATGGGGTCGTCGTAACGCATCTCCATCGTAAGTCGGGGACTACCTGTATATACGTGTGTGTGTATATACATGTGTGTGTATATACATGTGTGTATACATGTGTGTATATACGTGTGTGTGTATAGGCGTGTATACGTGTATTTACATGTGTGTATATGCGTGTGTGTATATACACGTGTGTATACGTGTGTATATGTGTATGTATATATGTGTATATACATGTGTGTATATATACACGTGTGTATGTGTGTGTGTATATACGTGTGTATATACATGTGTGTATACACGTGTGTGGGGAGCGGTACTGTAGTGGTTAGCGCGCTGCGCTATGAACCCGGCGACCCGGGTTCGATTCCCGTTCACGGCCAACACCAGTGACGAATATCTGAACCGGTCCCGGGCCTCCCCTAGGTAGACTCAGCCTCAAATGAGTACCCGGTGCGGTGTGTAAACATCGCCACAGGGGAGACAAAGGCGGTCGGGCGTGGTGCTGGCCACCCACCCCCTCGTGTACGGTTCTGGCCTTCATAGGTGCTTGCTAACAGCACTTGCCCCTACAGTCTGTTGAGGCTATACGGGGGATCTTTGTCTTTTATCTTTGTATATACATGTGTGTATATACGTGTGTGTGTATATACGTGTGTATATACATGTGTGTGTATATACGTGTGTATATATGTGTATATACATGTGTGTGTATACACGTGTGTATTTACGTGTGTATTTACGTGTGTATATACAATACGTGTGTGTAATACGTGTGTGTAAATACGTGTGTATATACACATGTGTATGTGTGTATATATATATATACGTGTGTGTGTATACACGTGTGTGTGTAATACGTGTGTATACACGTGTGTATATGTGTGTATATACACATGTGTGTATATACACGTGTGTGTGTGTATATACACATGTGTGTATATGTGTGTATATACACATGTGTGTATATACACACATATGTATATACACGTGTGTGTAATACGTGTGTATACACGGTGTGTGTGTAATACATGTGTGTATACACGTATATACATGTATACACGTGTGTGTGTATACACGTGTGTGTGTGTAATACGTGTGTGTATACACACATATACACGTGTGTGTGTAATACGTGTGTGTGTGTACACACGTGTGTGTGTGTACACGTGTGTGTGTATACATGTGTGTACACGTGTGTGTATACACGTGTGTGTGTATACACGTGTGTGTGTGTGTACACGTGTGTGTGTGTACACACGTGTGTGTGTACACACGTGTGTGTGTGTACACACACACACGTGTGTGTGTGTACACACGTGTGTGTGTGTATACACGTGTGTGTATACACACACGTGTGTGTGTATTTACATGTGTGTGTGTGTATACACACGTGTGTGTGTGTACACGTGTGTGTGTACACACGTGTGTGTGTGTACACACGTGTGTGTGTGTACACACGTGTGTGTGTGTACACACACGTGTGTGTGTGTACACACGTGTGTGTGTGTACACACGTGTGTGTGTGTATACACGTGTGTGTGTGTATACACGTGTGTGTGTACACACGTGTGTGTGTGTATACACACGTGTGTGTGTACACGTGTGTGTGTGTACACGTGTGTGTGTGTACACGTGTGTGTGTGTACACGTGTGTGTGTGTACACGTGTGTGTGTGTACACACGTGTGTGTGTGTACACACGTGTGTGTGTATACACACGTGTGTGTGTGTGTACACACACACGCGTGTGTGTGTGTGTACACACGTGTGTGTGTGTATACACGTGTGTGTGTGTATACACGTGTGTGTGTACACACATGTGTGTGTGTATACACACGTGTGTGTGTGTACACGTGTGTGTGTATACACGTGTGTGTGTGTACACGTGTACACACACACACACGTGTGTACACACGTGTGTACACACACGTGTGTGTGTGTATACACGTGTGTGTGTGTATACACACACACACGTGTGTGTATACACACGTGTGTGTGTGTAATACGACGGGGGCCTGCCTGGAAGGCGCGCGTGGCCCCGGCCCCGGCGCGGTCGGGGTGGGTGTCGAGGGCCTTCCTGCGGTAGCCGCGTCGCACGTCGCCCTCGGAGGCGCCGCGCGCCACCCCGAGGAGCGCGTAGAGGTCGCGGCTTCCCAGCACCGCCTCGCACTCCTCCAGGAACCCCATCGCGATTGCTGCTGGGCAAATGAACGCGGGTTGTGTGGTGCGACGAGAGTTTGATCGGTGAGGTGGTAGGCGATGATCGTGGTGGTGGTGGCGGGGTGAGATTTGGCGGGAAAGTGGTTCAACTCGCCTGACCCCTGACCCCTGACTGACCCCTCCCCCTCCTCCCTCGGACGAGTCCAATACACGTGGGGGGGGGGGGGTTTAGAAGCAACTTTTAATGAGAATTGCATTTAAATTCATTTATTTCCTGATGCACAGTTTTTTCAATTGCACACGGCAGTATATCAAGCAAGAGATAAACTCTTCAATCACCAATTTTTATTTTATTTGCTACAATTACGAATTTTGTATTTAAAGTTAAATTGCAAAAGTGTTGCGTAGTTGGTTCAGTCCACTCTGCTTCTTCTTCCGGACTCAGTGGTGACGTCGCGGGTACTTTCACTTCCGAGGTTCCATCGGCTGTGCATCGATTCCTCGATTATGAACCGATCGATTACCGTAGTTGCTATAAGCTGATATTTAGTTTAAAAATAAATTCTGATTAGATTTTTTTTTCATTTATATATCGCTACATTGCAGTTTACAGCTCACAAATGTATAAACATTGTACGTCCGCCACGCGCGTCAAATAATGTTTCGATTCAGATATCGATTCGCGCGACTGTTTAAATAGAATCGATGTAATAATCTATAAGGAACTCATACTCTGTAAGTATTGTTTATTGTGTTGTGAATTAAATGCAGTATTCATATCATTGATACTTGTATAGATGTTGCCGTCTGTAATCTTCCTATACGGCAGTTGATTTGTTTTAGCAAGTTAATTGCATCGATCCGCTCTGTCCACCCAGCCACGCTACATTGCTTTTAGCTTAATTTTGTTGATTTCGAAAACGTTTTGGTTTAGCCATATTTGTTTGTTGTAGTACAGAGTTAGACTGATGACTTTAATTTAAATTGTCTTATGGTTGTTGTTGATTTACTTGCATCCCACTGGGATTTTTGCACGCAGAATTCATATACGGTGCTTTTTTTCTGAAAGACTTTGCAGTTTTTTTCGTGGATTTTCTTGTTCATGTTTTTTGGCGTCCGGTGGCTTAAATTGTGGCTCACCCGACTTCTTTCACGACGTACGGTCAACGTGGAAGAGTAGGCCAAATGCCCCCTTAAGAGGGGCTTATCTCTAACTCCCTTCCGTCGGCAGTGGTGTGAGTTTTAAAACGTGGCCTTTTTGTAAAAGTGCGTAATCTGTCAAATACTGACATTGTTCGTGATGTAATTCAGAGTAAATATAGGGTGCTTAAAAAAGTGTTAACACTTCTGAGAATTTGCAACAACACCACAAAAAATGTGGTGCCTCCGGGCTCTGGAGAGCACCTTCAGAAGATTCCAGGCGTGTGTTGACAATGATGTTGAACAAGTGGAGACCCTTTGAGTTTTTGAAGCTATTCACATACATTTGTTATCATGTTACAGTGTATTATTCGTTCTTTTTGCATTCAAAACGATAGTCCCATGCAAGTGTCAACGTGTTTAGAAGCACCCTGTTTATTAGACCAACCAAATGGCTTGGACCAAGGTTTGACAGGAGGCTGTGTATGCCATGTGGCCCTTAGAATACCGCAGTGCCACGGATGTCACGAGCATCAGATGTTCTTATAATCAATTGTTTTACGTGGGGTTCACATCTTCAACATACAGTAACATGCATACTCACAAACAAGACAAAGACAAAGGTCCCCCGTATAGCATTAAACAGACTACTGGGGCAAGTGCTGTTAGCGAGCACCTATTAAGGCCGGTCACCACGCCCGACCGACTTTGTCTCCCCAGTGGCGATGATTACACAGGTACTCATTTGAGGCTGAGTCGATCTAGGGGAGGCCCAGGACCGGTTCAGATATAATCGTTACCGGTGTTGGCTGTGAGCGGGAATCGAACTCTGTTCGTTGGGTATCGGAGCACAGCGCGCTAACCACTGCGCCACCGCTCCCCACACAAACACAGACACACTACACTATCACAGACACAACATTCACCACTAAGTGGCGGTGACATCACAACAGCGCCTATGCCAGGCTAGGTGCACTTTAATGTCACGTGAAGTGTCGAAGGCTCGCTGGCAGGAGATCAGCGGGAAGAGACCCAGGTGCCATCGGTTGACTGTGTGCCAACTTGCCTCTCGATGTCAGCATCGTTCCCTCTGCCCTCTCCCATAGAGGCCGATCTTGACACTGCTGGTACCAGTCATCCTGCAAGTCCACTCAGCTCCACATCCTCCTGTACCACATCAGCTGATCTTTCTCTATGCCCGTGCCACCCATGTTTAGCCCCCTCTATCCGGCAAAATCTAATCTATTTTGGCATGGTTGGGTTGTGCTTGTGGGCTACATGACCCACCAAACGCAGCGTTGTCTGCCGAAGGAGCTCTCCGATGAGACTGTGCCAAGATCTTTCAAGGATCTGTGACCTCGCACAAGCCAGCCTGGTTAAGCCCATGACGGATTGTAGGCAGGCCATCCTGAATGTTTCAAACCGGTGGAGATGTTCCTTCAGAGGGTGCAGGGTTTGGAAGCAGAGAGAAGGGAGGGCATAACTGGTCAAGAAGACCTGGAGCTTCGATGGAGTGACAGTACTCAGTAGCTTCCACACAGCGTTACACAGCCAATGAAAATATAGTGCCACTAGACTAATTCTGAGTAATACATCTGCTCCTAAACTGGAACTGTCCAGTTCTGGAAAATTCTACTCACTCACTCAACTGTCCTATCACTTATTGGGAGTTTAGGGGGTGAGTTTTTTTTACAACCATTCTGTAGGTGCATGACGTTGAAATGTTACGTAAAAATAAAGCAACAAGCAATGGTAATGCATTTTACTCCTGTACACGTGGCGAATGATGTTCATTGAAGAAAGAAGATCCCTACTAATCATTACTCTCGTTTATCTTGATGTACAATAACCCCAATGCAGCTCCATTTCAGTTCACAATGAACAACACTGGTTTTATGGTTTAATGCAGACTGAGACAAGTGACAGGGGATGCACCAAAGGTGTCAAAAGGGTAAACAGACGTAAGGGGATTTTTTTTACTGCATGCGCATTCTGTATTGCTGCAATATATATTGTACCGTGTGCTTGTGATGTATGGAATATAGGGAAACCACCTACCCCTTTTGGTTCAAACGTTTTCTTCGGATTGAATGATGCACTTTGTGTGTCCCCCTGTATTTTAAAATCAATGGTTGGGTTTGCGTATTATTGTCTGGAGCTGTAGTGCAGTGGTTAGCGCATTGCACTATGAACCCTGCTCACGGCCAACACCGGTAATGATTATCTTGAACCGGTCCTGGGCCTCCCCAAGGTCGACTCAGCCTCAAATGAGTACCCGGTGCGGTGTGTAAACATCGCCACTGGAGAGACAAAGGCTAGTCGGGCGTGATGCCGGCCTTCATAGGTGATCACTCACACAACTTTTCCCAAAAGTCTGTTCAATCGAGAGGGGGGATCTTTGCCTTGATGTGTGATATGTTTATAAGCACGGGCCACGCGTGTTGGGTTGGTCATTCGAGAGCGTCTTATAAGTAGCGTACGGTACTTTCCCATTATAGTGTGCAATAATAATTCTGATGGCGCAGGTAAATATTTTAATACGATGTTTACAAATTCATAGCAGGGTTGTGTAATTGCAACCGTAATTAATGTACAATGCTGGATGAATGCCTCCCCACGCCGTGTCTGGAAGTTGCTTGATCATACTTAACCACGCTTGTGAGTGTCAATTGTACCATCAGATATTTCCAGATCTTTCACGAATGCAAAATCCAAAACAAAAGCCACACGAGTGCGATTGCGGCCATGCAACCCAAACGATGGGTCACCTACCAAGATCGTAAACCCATAGATACTCGTAGAGATACATAGAGACCCATCGAGATGTATTACAGTCAAGCCACATTAGGGCGATTCTGACATGCAGCCAAAACTGTGGACCATTATAAAATCAAAGACAAAGATCCCCCGTGTAGCCTTAACAGACTGTTGGGGCAAGTGCTGTTAGCGAGCACCTATGAAGGCCGGCACTGCACACAGGGGGTGGGTGGCCAGCACCACGCCCGGCCGTCTTTGTCTTCCCAGTGGCCACATGTACCAGACCGCACCAGGTACTAATTTGAGGCTGAGTCGACCTATGGGGAGGCCCAGGACCGGTTCTGATAATTCGTCACTGGTGTTGGCCGTGATGGGGAGTCGAACTCTGGTCACCGGGTTCGTAGCGCAGCGTTCGAAGGACTACACTACCGCTCCCCCATATACTAAACCCATAGAGACACTCACAGAGACCCATTCTGTAGAGATTCAGAGACCTATAGAGGACCCGTTATGGGAAAAAAGCGACAGGCGTGCGATGGGTGACCACGCTAACCCAAACTGTGGACCATATCGTGAAGCACTGCAGTTTGGGGATCCTTCAACAGAGGATCGATATAATATATTGCTGCCCTACGCAAAAATTAGAGACTAGAACAATGGCCAATGTTTGTATTGTTTATGAATGACGATGTTGCTGTTTGTGAGCGACAGTGTTAGTGGCGGTCAGCGCGCCGCGCTACGATCCCGATCTTATCTGAACCGGTAACCCGGGACCTCTCCCCCACCCCCCTAAGGTCGACTCAGCCTAAAACGAGTACCTTGGTGGCTGTTGGGGGAGACAAATACGGCCGGGCGTGGTGCTACCCACCCACCTACCAACCCTCGTGCCGGCCTTCATAGGCTTTGCTTCTCACTCACGGCAAAACTTGCCACCCCCCTCTCTCCCCAACAATTCTGTTTAGTGGGGGGGTCCTTTATTGCCCTTCGTTGTTGTTCTTTCCTCGGCTTCACGTCCGAATCTGAGCTCCCCCCGCCCGTTCTTTTCGGGGTTCACTTTGCTCCACCCATCGCTGCCATTGGCCACGAGGAAAGGGGATTTCCCGTCTCGCCTTCTGTCACTTTGTGCCAGCCACGCACACGAAGGGAGGAAGGAGGTGGTGGTGGTGTGTGGTGGTGGGCGGGAGCGATAGCCGACGCATTTCTTACTTAAAAGAGCTTCCTCGCCGTTTGGGGAGGGTAAATCGAGGTTTTTGCACGGAAGACTTGTGTCACCACCACTACTACCAACACCACCATCCCTACAATAACGTGAACGCAAAGGAGGAGGCTGCCACCACCACCACCACCACCCTCCCCCACACCTACCTCGTGAGTTACCTGTGCCGAGATGATATTTGATGCGTGAGTAGGCGAGAGAAGTGGAGGAACACAGACATGGAGTAGGGAGAGAGGGGGGAGAGAGAGGGGAATGGGGTAAGGAGAGCAGAGCGTGAAATCTATTGTGAAATATTTTACATAAAGCATAAAAAACTAGAAAAAACTAAATGATGAACGAAGCAAAGTGCTGACTACACCGAGCATCTTCTTGATTCCTGAGTGAATTGTGGACATTGAAGGTGGCTCTCCGCGCCCGTGTCTTTTGGCAGAGGGAGGACAACATGTTTCGTAACAAGTTTATCATTTAACGCGTCTGGTTAAATTAACGCGAGACGTGGTTCGCTCTGAAATGTTCCGCGTTTTATATTTTTTTAAACATTTCAATTCGGTGATTTTGACCAAAACGTTTTAGTGGGGTGTTTATAAATAGATGGACATGTACACACTATTTACGGGGCTGGGTGTGTGTGTGTGTGTAAAGCGGTCAACACCGATGACGATTATCTGAACCGGTCCTGGACCTCCCCCTAAGGTGGACTCAGCCTCAAATGAGTAACTGGTTGCGGTGTGTAAACATCGCCACTGGGTGAGACAAAGGCGGCCGGGAGTGGTGCCGGCCTTCCTAGGTTGCTATTCGCTAACGGCACTTGCCCCTACAGTCTGTTCGGGCTATAACAAGGGGTCTTTGTGTGCGTGTTTTAAATTCGGATCAATCTGCTGTCGCCTGACGATGCCGGTTGTAATTACTGGCGAAACGTCGTACTAAGCTTGTAAATGTTGTGTATTTACTCTTCCAACACACCGGTGTGCTGTAATAGTAACGAATTGACACGTTTTGTTTATGAGACAAACCTTACTAGTTGGCTGTGTCGGGTGGTGGCGGGTTTAACGACACATTTATATTTACGCGTTCGAACCCCCAACAATCGCAGTATTATGAATCTGTTAAGTTGTTTGTTTTAAAACGTCAAACCTCTTGCAGGGTGACAGCTATAGACTCACAGTGGCATGTTCAAAGCAGGCATTTTAAAAACAATACTTTAACTAAAGTACTGTACAATAAGACGAATACTTAAATGTTATCCAATACTGCACTTAAGCGGGAAGACCCTTACCTGGGTGTCAGAAATTGCAGAAGTGCTCTGCTTTGGAAGACTAATTCCTCAAACTTGTTTTTAAATATCCAGTACGTACGACGCAGTCTATATAGGACCGGATTGCAATGTATGTTGCTGAGTCGATGTTTGGATGAAACTACAATGTAACATTGCAACGGGTTAGAGTGTTTTTAAGAAGATGAGTACTCTAGTAGTAGTAGTTGTGTGAAGCTCAACTCTGACGTTCGGTCATTTCTGGAAATTCCCTAAACGTCCGACTGTCTCTGTCTCTGACAGTGCAGGGCGTTTATCAATCAACAGCGGCTACAAAATGCAACTTAAGGCTACATAGTAGGGGCTTGAATTGAGACGTTTGTCCATTTTAGTTTTAATTAAATTTAATTAAACAAAAGTATGAAAAAAATAAGAATACGTTTTACCCTTTCTGGCAATAAAAGATGTGTTCAGATGGTCAAACACCAAATAGAAACCTTTTTGCAAGAAATACTTTGATACTGGCAAAAAAGGTCCCATTTTGTAAACACAAGTAGAGAAGGGAGATTAGGGGAGGGGGTGGTGAAAGTCATCACAATCATTAGAGCGTCATGTCATGATAAACTAATGAACAGAGGCATTCCACATAAATATGGAAGGGAGATGATGACATGAGAGATATATTTGTCAAGTTTTCACCAGCTCATAGATGTAGAACTTATTTCGCACCATTCGTAGCCAACCGTGCTAGTCAGAGGTGCTAGCTTGTGCTGCCCTGCTTTATTAAAAAACACATTCAGGCAGGAATATATATATACCCTGTGCTCGTTCTAAGCAATGGGATACAGTACATACCTAGATTTGAAGCTTTCTTGACTGCAAGGATATATACTCTTAGGTTTTTTCAATAAAGTCACGTAGGTAAAAATTTTTATTAATAAAAGTAAAATAAAACAATCACGAAACGTCGTGAATTTTTTAATTTGTTTTATTTTACTTTTATTAATTTAATTTTTTGCCTACGTGACTTTACCGAAAAAACCTAAGAGTACAGTACATACCATTATTACACTCCTCTTAGCCTAGGAACAAAGCATTGGCTTCGAGGATAGCCCCCTACCGAGGCGTGTTTATTGGAGCTTACCTCTCGTTTTAGCTCTCAAATGCAACCACAAAGATGTTCTGGAGTTTACCCTATTGTGTATTTTTGGAACTGGGCATGAAGCGTTGGATTACTGTACCGTGTTAAAATCATACTTGTGGAGGGGGTGAGGTTATGGCAAGTCTGATCATTCTAGATTTGAAGCTTTCGTGACTGCAAGGCTTCATACTCTTAGTTTTTTCGGTAAAGTCACGTAGGTAAAAATCTAGCTGTGACGGTCCCACCTGATGACGGAGACTTGTGTTGCCTCCGAAACGTCGTTATTTTTATTTTATTTTTATTAATTTTAATTTCATTTTTTACCTACGTGACTTTACCGAAAAAACTAAGAGTAAGTCTGATCATAGTGCGGCAAATCTGTCTGGTATTGGCCCATTCATTTAGTAGGTACGCAAAAAATCTGTCAAAACTTGACCCCTCCACCCATCTCATCTTTACGCACGCGGACTTTTTACACCCCTAGCCCCCCCACCGGCATACGTACGCTTGACCCCCCCACCCAATCCTATAGAACGGCCAATATTTAATCCCCGCAGAAACGATCAAGGATTAATAATATGAACGTGTTTAAGCAAACCGATAGTCCACCGTCGGCTGCATTAAATAATTAAGTTGCGTACCTTTAAAAAGTTTGTCTAAGTGTCCTCGAGGTTCAAACGCCAGGTCTAGCTTTACACACAGAATGGATAACACGGTCAAGTATAACTGTTTGTACAAAGCTGACTGGTTATTCAAAAACACGTCTATTATGATCTTAAAACACAATTAAAACTCGGTGAACTAGTCTCTATATAAAGTGCGTCGACTGAACATCTGCTGTAGAAGTAGTCCGATGTACAGACGAGTGTTAGTGCTGAAGACCGGGCAGCAGCAGCAGCACGAACAAAGCACTGCGACAGCTAAAACCTTGAGCCAGTGGCAGTCTTGCAGTGAGGCCAGATTGAAGGATGTGTGATCATCATCCATGGTGGGTCAGGCCGTCAGACGATGTCAGACTCACTGCTGAGCTGCGTGATAGCTGCAGTCAGGGGCACGGTGGCACACAAGTGACACCTCTCCCACAGTCCTACTTCTCCCGGTAGTACTTGGTCTGACGGCTGAAGTAATCGAACTGTGGCTCATTTGAAGGCCAATGTAGACAAATTATTATCGAGGATTCACCCCCACCCCCCCCCTTCCTATGCGTACATTGTCAATAGACCCCCCCAAACGCAAGTGTACGCATTTGGGTTAACTCCCCCCTCCATGCGTACGTGCTAAATGGATGGCCCCTATTTAGTGAGCGGTGCTGGGGCTGGATGATTTAGATGGCGAACCAATACGAAATGCATGCGATTTGCGTATCGAATAACGGATAGGTGTACAGTATATACTATATATTCTGAGCATCGAGACATTGACAAAAAGCAGGTTTGTATGTTGAACCGAGTCTGCGTACCTGAGGCAACCTTAGATCGAATGTATACGAGTAAGCTTGGCCATCATTCAAAATGTGCATTGTGAAAAACGATTCAGATGCCAAATGTACTTTTGTGTGACATTAATAGCAGTTGTTATTGAAATTAACCCTGCAAGACGGTTCATTGTTTCTGCCCCGTTAAGACGTGATGATTAGAATGCTTTTAGCGCACAGTGCTGATAACACATTCCTGCGGAGGGAGCTGGTAGGAACGTTGGGTTGCCCGGTCAATGGCCAGGGTCAACGGCGGCGTGGTGTATTCCGAAAATATGGCCGACTGTGAGGGCGGGCACAAGCCGGCGTGAGTAGGTTAAACGTTGAGTTTTATAAGGGCACCACGGGGTGACCAGCCCCTCCCCATCCAGCCCCACCCCTCCCCACCCCACCCAGCCCCACCCCTCCCACCCCCCACCCCACCCTCCCCTCTCCACCCAGCCCGACCCCTCCCATTTTTGGATGCACGACGGACGGACACAATAATCCCCTGTGGGCTGGTGGAACCAGGTGGTTCCTACCAGTAAAACTACCTTTGCCGATAAACTCCCTGCCGGTTCCGTGTCATTGTGTATATGGCAGGCGTTATCAGGAAATAGGGGAACCCCCAAAAATCCCCTCTTGTTCCTGAGCTCGCCTTAAGCTACGTACAGTAGTGTAATGCAATGCAGGAACACACCTCAGGCTTGAATAAATATATGCACACCCTGCATTGTATTTTTAAAATGTGTAACCACGGAAATAGCTTTAGATTGCATCCCATGTCTGTGTAATTACAGTAAATAATATGTTACTGTTATAAGTATTGTGTGCAGTGTTTAGGCATCTGCTATGCTCTGTTTGATGGCTGTATGTATGAAGTAAAACAGGTAGTGGAGTATCAGTGCATTCGTCATGTTGCTCTTTCAGACGGAGCGTTATATGACGGTATTTCAACCTTTAAAATGAGTACAGAGGAATATGACAGAGTACACGTAAAGTGTATAAATCCAATTTAACACGTCCAAAACTAAAGGTCAAAATTGGTAATACAGTGATCCCTCGTTTATCGCGGTTAATGGGGACCGGAACCCCTCGCGATAGTTGAAAATCCGCGAAGTAGGATTGGCCCCCTAGGAATTTCCGTATATGTGTGTGGGTACCAGAATGTTTAAAATATGTATAATTATACTTTATATATATATTTTACTTAAATCTATTTAATTATAAAACCTTAATATTATACATTCACTCCCTCTCTCTCTCATACGATACGTATTATGGTGTTCTACACTCACCAGTTAATTTCGAACACAACACTAAGATACGCGAGACACAGTTGACAGCGTGAACGAGAGTGGCGAGATACAACAAGAAGCTGGGAGAGGATGCGATGATGCGCAGCCAATCAGCTCACGGGATATTGTACATCCACTCGTGCTCTCATTCGTCGATCTCGCGCCGGGAACCAATCACGTGCCTTGTCTAAGTGCCCGTGGGTATGTACAAAGCCTCTGAGAGAGTTTGTCTCTTTGTCTGGCATCCTGGGAAACCGTTTCTCTCGCGCACCACGATGAAACAACGCTGCTGTCCGCAATACGGCTGCCGATATGGCGGTATTTTTGAATTTTTCTTTTTCGATGAATATTTTTGAAAAATCCGCGATGCACTGGGGCCGCGAAACTTGAACCGCGAAGTGGCGAGGGATTACTGTAGTGGCTACAGTTGTTGGAGTTATCCTGGTCTCTCACTTCTAGAAGACGTCTGCAATGTGGCATGCCGATGGCAGTGGAGCAAGTTATTTTGCTACCTCCATCTGTGCACACATTTTAGCGTTGAGCCCTCGTATTCATGGGGGTTGTTTGGGCTACTTTGTTTCCTCTGACATGCTATTTTTTAAAAATCCAAATGCAGGGCCCACATGAATAAAAAGAAGTATTGAGACACAGTGGAGCTGACCTCGATGTGATGGCGTTTACTATAATTATAAAAAATAAAGGATAATTGACAGTCGTACAAATGTTTGAGACACACCGCAATACAGTTAAGTACTTAAGAGTGCGGATGATTATAATCTTGTTAACACTTTGGTCAGTTTTGAGAAATAAATTTTAGATGACCGTGAAATTCACTTTGTTGGTCAACACCATTTTGACAAATTACTGCTCAGCACATTACAGTATTTGAGTTTCCATGTTCGTCATTCATCACTGGGGCCCCCTTCAGACCAACAGGAACCCCACAAAGAAAATGTAAACTATTTTACCACGTAATGACCACTAAGCTAAACAGCTCTTTTTCATAAGCGACCTGGCCACACATAATAGCTCAACGAGTGGCTTATCACGTGGAAATGTATAGCATCGAAACATTCTTAAAACGCATGATTCTAAATGTGGAGGGAGAAATCGGAGGACCCGAAGAAAAATCCACTCGACCACGGGGAGAGAGAGAGACACGCAAACTCCAAATATACAGCAGGCGTCAGGGTCGAACCCACGAACTCCTGCATACCAGGCGAGGGAGTTAACACCTTGCCATTTATAGTTTTGATGCTGCTATGAGGGTTTGCCATCCTACCCAACAGCAAGGGATGGCCGTGAGGATGGCAGGAGGGATTTTTTTCTCTCACAGGAAATGGAGGTGGTGAAGTTTGCCAAATGCATCCTCACGTACTCCAATTCGCATGTACAAACACGATGTTTGGCCTCTTCTACAGCCTTTGCAAATAAAGCGTAGTTTACAAGCAAATTGTCCAGTGTGTGTATGTGTGTCTGTGCACTCCATGCTTTGCACAGTACTTGAGTTTAAATAAGTTTTAACAATGAGATATTTGAACTCGTTAACACGCTTTAACTTGACATTGATTTGACCTTTTTAACGTATCATGCGTGGGTGCTCAACGTTGGCTACTCCAGTTTTCTGTTTTATCATGAGATACAGGAATAGGTGAGATGTGAGCACTATACACACTGAACGACATGACTGTTTTGTCGTCGTTCAACCTTGTCACCTATCCTGTGTACCAGGTACGTTACGTAATCTTCTTCAAACATTCCTTTACCACCATGCACACAGTAAGTCGAAGTCAATGATGTAATATTCTAAACACAACGCAGGTAGTTGCATGCTATTCAAGAGGCTCGCTGAAATGCGTTTACAGTTTAGAGTGTAAATCCTCAGTCTGAAATGAATACAACACTTCAGTAGAGTAATATAGCATAGGGACACATTCTAAAGGTCACTTGGGTAGAGTTTTAAAGCACGAGGTTTGATTTTTGTAAGGGCGCCACGGTGGAAAGATGTTAACTACTTTGCCTGGTATACAGGAGGTCGTGGGTTTGACCCCTAACGCCTGTTTATTTGGAGTTTAGTGGTGTGGATTTTTCTCCAGGGCCTCCGGATCTTCCGTCCACATTGAGAACACGCGTTTTAGAGTATTTGGTTGCTATCAATTTCCACAGAATCCACTTTGTTGAGCTATCATTCGTGATGAGGTCGCTTCTGAAAAATAGCCATATAGTTTATAGTAAAACCGGTTAAACAGTGTCCTGTTTTTACGTGTGTTTAAATAAATATAATGTTCTTGTCAACCTAAAGGTAAATATCTCCAGCATAATCATCCCCAAACCTACACAAAATAAAGTGGACAGGATTTAATTGGTGTCCCTCCCTCTTTTTCTGTGCCTTCCAAAAAAAACAAACTTGGCAAATCATTCTAGATTTGAAGTTTTCGTGACTGCAAGGATCCATACTCTTTGGTTCTTTCGGTAAAGTCACGTAGATGAAAAATAAAAATGATAATGAAAATAATAAAATGAAAACAACTAAATTAAATCACGACGTTTCAGAGGCAACACATGACGGAAGCTTGTGTTGCCTCCGAAACGTCGTGTTTTAATTTAGTTATTTTCATTTTTTTCATCTACGTGACTTTACCGAAAGAACCAAAGAGTTTGGCAAACCATATCCCTCGCTATATGATTCAACATCTCAAGTGGCAATGTCATGTTTAACATGGCACTGGGTTTCTTCAGTTGTTGACCATCAACATAACACGTTAATGTCAAAAGGTCATCTCAATGCTGGAAACTGTGAGATCAGCCGGAGGGGAAAGTACTGCATAAAAAAAAGGTTTAATATTTGTTTCCGACGGTGCATTTCTTAATGTTTTTATTTGAGTAGCAACACACGCTCGATTCGCATCACGACTACGTCTTTCGGTGCTTCCCCGACCATTGCCGAGTGACGCACAGGCAGAAATGTCATTTGAGAAGGGGTCCACACCCAATCTTGCGTAAAATGTGAACCCGTTGTGTTACTGGACAAGTTGTCCTGCAGTAATAGCCAGTAGTAACATCGTCACGTATCTGATGTGAACGTCTCTAGAAACTGAGTGTGTGTGTGTGGGGGTGTACTACTACAACAACACTGGTCAGGGCAAGCACATGACGGTTGAATACGTGGTGACTTACACAAACTTTTACACACAACTTGAATCCAGTCACGTACACTACTACAGTATATCATCATTAGCAGCAGTGAAAAACCACAGAAATATACTGGATGAAGGCCTATAATTATCGTATGCTAACATTGCACGCAGTCTGTTACAGCCGCAATGAATCAAACTCCCACACGTGTTTCATACTGGTAGGAACCCACTGGTTCCACCAGCCCACAGGGGATTATTGTGTCCGTCCGTCCGTCGTGCAGGGAGGGGCTGGGTGGGGAGGGAGGGTGGGGAGGGTGGGGCTGGGTGGGGGGTGGGGCTGGGTGGGGAGGGAGGGTGGGGCTGGGTGGGGAGGGTGGGGCTGGGTGGGGAGGGGCTGGGTGGGGAGGGGCTGGGTGGGGAGGGTGGGGCTGGGTGGGGGGTGGGAGGGGTGGGGCTGGGTGGGGAGGGGCAGGGTGGGGAGGGGCTGGGTGGGGAGGGGCTGGGTGGGGAGGGGCTGGGTGGGGAGGGGCTGGTCACCCCGTGGTGCCCTTATAAAACTCAACGTTTAACCTACTCACGCCGGCTTGTGCCCGCCCTCACAGTCGGGAATATTTGCGGAATTGACCGAGCAACCCAACGTTCCTACCAGCTCCCTCCGCAGGAATGTGTTTAATAACTCCACATCAATCTTGGGTTGGTCATTTAAAGTGAATGCTCTCGCTTTTTGGTTGTTTTAGCTTTGTGGTCAATTTTATTTGAATTTCGTTGCAGCTTCACATCATATCCTCGGCACTAAGTGTCTGTTGCTTTGCTTAAGAGCGATTGTGAAAGACTGCAAGCTTGGTTATTGTCTATTTTGTGGGTTGTACGTGTGCATTGACAAGTTTTAGCACGATCAAGAAGAAAATTGAATATGTATTGTATACATAAACTAATTAAACTCTTTTACAAATAGAGATAAGGTCAACGTTTCGCTAACTCAGCATTCCTTTTAAAATGGTCTTCAAGCTATTTAATAAACAGAACCGTGAATGTTGATAAACGACTACACAATACAATTATTGACAAGCAAAGGCATGTACGCATTAGATATATTATTTAATTACATGAACCTTATTTTATTACATCCGCATTTCTTAAAAAAAAACGAAAATAAAAGTGATAAAAACGTGACTGTGTAAACCCAAGATTGTCTTGTGCCCAATAATAAAGTAGCAGTATCAAGTAAGCTCTTAACCTTCCGTGTAAAACCAAAGTTGGCACCTCTCCAAGAACTTTAAAAGCCCAACTCTTATCGTCATAAATCTGAAAGTTGTTTTGTTCGTTGACGGACCTGTAAACAACTTTAAAGAAAGGTACTTTCCGAAGGTGAGCGCTGCTACTAAGGGGAACTACGCGAAAGAATTCACGTTAGGTCCGTAACATAATATTGTAAGTAGAAAGAGTTTAGATTTTAAAGATATTAAGACGCCAGCATAGTAGTACACATGTTGACACTAAGCAGACTGGCAGAGCCGGGCATTGCACGCGCCAACCGGTGCAATAAGCAGGGCAGCACTTTCGTTTAGAAGCCCTTGGCAAGAATGACATCTTCAAAATACAATAATAATTCACACTCATTATTTGAGCTATTAACGCAGCCAGCCAGGTTCCATTTAAATGCAATGTAATTTTATTGCGCGCTTTTATTTAACTCACTCTGTTGTAGCCTCAAATCTTGTAACTCAATTTTAACCCACTTTCCAATGTGGTATCGACTGCAAACTTGGTATACGTATGTCATACTGATGACAATACTATATTCTATCATTAAAAATAAAATATATATTTTTAAGCCCAGTTAAATTACTACTGCACCTCTTAAGAGCGGTAAGTGACATGTTTGTTGTTGTAGAAACCTCTAATTTCCATTCAGAGCCACCGCCGCGTTCATGTATATCATGCACGTATGTATGTTGAACTTCTTTCGCACCGCACATAGCCTAAGCGTGCCAATCGGAGGTGTGGGGGAAGGACAAGGAACTAAATACGAAAATCAGTTCTAAAGAAATGAGTTTACAATGTAGATTATTTAAAAGCGCATCGATCCAGTGGCTTCCTTATGGGAAGGAAGAGCGTTCCAGACGGCCGCATCATCATCACCACCACCAACATCACGTACATATGCATGTTAAACTTATTTTGCACCCTACGTAGCCCAACCGTGCTAATCGTAGGCACGGGGGAAGGACATCAAACTAAACATAGAAATCAGTTCTAAATAATTGAGTTTTCAATCTAGCAGCTCTATGATCGCAGCAACAATTCTATTGTACATTTCCCAAAAATCTATGCTTGGTTGTCAATCCAAAACGACCAGCACATATCCAGCCTAACGAGTAAACAACAGAAACCTGCTCCACCGGTGCCGTCAGTTTGAAGGGCCAACATTTGACAATTCATAGCAACTTTTCGGATCATGAACAAACGGCAAATTGGATTTGTCATGCCTGGAGGGGAGTAACGTAATTAATAATTACCAACAATTCTAGATTTGAAGCTTTCGTGACTGCAAGGATTCATATTCTTAGGTTTTTTCGGTAAAGTCACGTAGGTAAAACATCAAAATTTATGAAAATAAAATAAAATAAAACAAAAATCACGACGTTTCGGAGGCAACACAAACAACACACGTTCTCTCCTCTCCCATGGCCGTACAATATTGTTGACATGTGCCCTGAGCGTTCACCAGGTAGGTTTTATTGTCTCTACGGCGAGCCCGCCGTGTCAATGTCCAGTCCAGCTTGTGTACACTACTGGAATGTATCTACACCTGTGCACGAGTCATTGACATTGAGACGGGAAGGCGTCACGTTACTGACGCGTGCAGTGCAGTGTGCGTGTCTCGTGCACACTGCAAATAAAACTCGAAAACACCCCCAAAAAAAGCAAAATCCCCTCGACAAATACAGTAGTGTCCTCACAATCAAGTGGTCGAAATAAGGGAAATAGTGTGCATTACTTAAACATTACTTAAACATATCTATAGACCTGTGGCGGTTATGGACGGCGAACCCAGTATCATGAAACTGATGGAATAAAGAGGAAGAATGGAGAAGGGTGGAGTGCGTTTAGAGTTCTGAATGTAATAATGAAAGCAGCGTACTACTGTAATGTGGCTTAGGGAAATATTGAATCGGTGCATATTGCCTGCTGTTGATATATGGATCAGCCGCATAATAATTGATTTAGAAAAATGGAACAAAAGACAAAATGTGCAAAGAAGTATGGTGAGGTACATGAATTGTGTTTAGTTTTGTTGTCCTTCCCCGCATCTCCGATTAGCACGGTTGGCTACGTACGGTGCGAAAAAAGTTAAACATATGGTACATACGTAAACTTAACCACCGTGGTGAAGTCTGGTCAAACATACCGTGCGACCACCACAGTGGATTGACAAATTGCTGAAAATTATATTTTTTATTTCACATGTATTAACGTACAATGTGTCTATGTTCTTTTGTTTTGCAGGTTACAATGGGAGACGATCTGTATCATTTAGACGTGAGTAATTTCCCGTCATATTTCCAGTAACTGCATCACCAAAGCTCGTTGTGTAGTTTACATAATTTGTTTTGTTGAAATCGTGACGGATTGTGGGTCGTTGTCACATGGTCAGCACGTCTGTGTTTCAACGGCAGGGTGCAAATTCGTGCCTTTGCTTTTTAGATTCGTTTTCCACTTAATATGGAAACCCGCAATATACTCACGGTTTGTTAAACAGGGAAAATTAGTTTGCAGATTTATATACAGTGAAACCTTGGATTGCGAGCATAATTCGTTCCTGAAACGTGTTTGTAATCCAAAGCACTTGTATATCAAAGCACTCGTATATCAGTTGTGATCACGTGACGCTCGGCAGACAAAGCGTATGCACGTACTACTCGTATTGCAAGACCTCGCTCGTTTATCAAATGAATATTTATTTTAAAAAATTGCTCGTCTTGAAATACACTCGCAGACTAAGTTACTCGCAATCCAAGGTTTTACTGTAATATTAATTGTTGCTAGTGAAGTTTTTGTCTCCGCAAGAACTTGTCTATTGGCATGCTCATAATTGATCGTGGGGCCTCATTTTAAATTGGCTCACCTCAATGTAACTTTTGCCACTTGTGAAGTTGTAAAGGCTCAAAAGTGATTCCCCGGCTCAACCGGCGAGCATCGAGGCGGTGCTCACGTCTGCCTCACAGCACTGAGTCACTCGTGGATAATTCCGAGTCTCTTCTAGAGGACACCATAGTACAATGGGAGCGTATTATCAAGCAACACACTGTTTAATTGCATGCCTGTATACAGGTGACCATACATCGATGGTGATTTGGCACATACGTACATAACATACGTGCATAATGTGCATACATAATGTACGTACATTAAGTATTTTGATTTACTACGAATAACCCAACCAATAATAGATATCCATTGTAATTTATATGAACACATTAACCCCCCCCCCCTCTCTGGTCTTCGTACCTGATTGGTTCACAAATGATGACATCACATTTATCCCTCTATTTAAGACCGAAACAGGAGTTCTCTACAATTCTGGCTATCGCCTGATGAGGCTGGTTATAATTACCGGCGAAAGGCCGTACTCCAATTGTAAATGTTGTGGGTTTACTCTCAAACACACCGGTGTGCTGAACTAGTAATTAATTGGCATATTATGTTTACGTGGCAAACCTTACTTAATGGCTGTGTTGGGTGGTGGAAAGTGTAACGACACATTTATATTTACGCGATATAACCCAAAAAACCCAATGATGGATAGCATTGGTCGCGAAAGTCTACTTGTTAAACTAATCACAGTTAATGTAAAGTGGCACTTACTTTATTGACCCTGGAGAGATGATGGGCCGACTCAACTACCATCAAGAATTTGAAATTCGCGACCTCCTGATTGCAAGCTCTACCACTCAACCACCCTTTCTTAGCCCAGTAGAAAATACACATGTTCATGTATGTACTGTATGTTGAACGTAGGCAACCGTGCTAATGATACATATCGTACATTATTTATTTGTGTTATACCTTACGTTTTTATGTTAACATCAATATATTCATGATAGTAATGCTTATAATTATTAAACTGCAGTGGAAATAATGAGTTGGCTTTTGTGGATTTCCTACGTAACCACCAATGGCAAACACTTTAACCACTTTGTGGGGGGTTTTTAAGTGAAAAATATCCCCAGGAATAAATGGCAAATGTAGAAACTTGTGAAAACCCCTCCAGCATACAACCAGGAAATAAAACTTGCATGCACCCTTGGTTAGCCAATAAGCTGACATGCATTTATTTCACAAAGCAGTTTCCTACATCATTACCGTTTAATAAGCCCTTTGCAACTACAATAGTGTAAAATATTAAACAGATAATTGACATTTCGTAGACTCTACTTGGTCATAATGCATGAACACTCCCATTTTCCCTTTCTTTATGGAGTGTAATTTCACAATCATAGTGCATTTGGAATTCAATGGGATCAATGTTAATAACGGTCAAGTATGAACGTTTTTAATCATTCTGTCATTATAGCCAAGGTGCCAAAGTCATTTTCAAAACATCACGTGGCAGATCTTGCATCTCACATTCTCATTGCATGTGCACCCATTAAAATAGCTTACCCTTTGTGCCAGATCTTCTTAATTCTCTCCAATACCATTCAGGACAATCTGAAAAAACATGTTATTATTTTTAACCTTCTGACTTTCGAACGTTCAGTCATAACTTACGAACCGAACCGCGGAACTATTTTGTTCGGCAGAGCGACCCCCCGCGAGATGTAATGAGTCCCAGCGTCCCACGTGACGCACAACGACAGTGAACCGTTTGACTCAAGGTTATTGAAAATAAAATTGATTTGCTTTCTTTCATGTTTATTTTATGTTTTATTCACTACGTAGCCAACCCTGCTAATACAGTATTCACTACATTATTACATGCAAATGTACAATATTTTTTCTTATTTATGCGTTTAACAATGCTTCCATTTTTTGTTAAACCATAAACACATTTTATGACACTCACCGTATTCACAATTAAATACCGAGTACCGAGATACGAACAAATCGACTTGTGAATGGGTCTCAGGAACGTAACATGTTTCGTAAGTCAAGGACTGCCTGTCGTGTGAAATCTGCACAGGTCTGATGAGAATACAATTTTTAAGAATTCAAGATATGGTAACTTTTAATTCTCTACCGGTGATAACTCTCAAATGTGTTTTCCGGTTGCTACCGTGTGTTGTTTCGTCACGATGTCCGACGTTTCGCTCCACATGTCGGCGAGCTGCTTCAGGGACTGAATAAACAAAAAATTATTTTCATTTTACGAGTTAAGGCCCACTGAGCTATCTAGCTCTTTTCAGAAGTGACCTGGCCACAAATTACATCTCAGTGAAGTGGCTTATCATGTGGAAATTTATAGCAGCCAAATACTCTAAATGCACGTTGATTCTAAATGTGGAGGGAAAAACCGGAGGACCCGGAGAAAAATCCACACGACCACAGGGAGAACATGGAAACTCCAAATATATAGGCGTCAGGGTCGGGATCGAACCCATGACCTGTTTACCAGGCGAGGTAGTTAACATCCTGAAACACACTAAACTACCACACTGCAGGTCACAACACATGCACCAAACCACCACACTGTGCTCCCTCCTCTTTAAAGCATTGTGCAAAACACTTGGGGAAAAAGTACAAACATAAAGAACTACTATTAATTTACAAAATTGGAAAAATTCTCAGGGGGACGTGACAGGTGATGATCCGGGGCTCGTGAGCAACCATGTCCTTTGCCAGACCTTGCAATACTGCGCATCCTAGACGGCATTGGTTAACTGTACCGCCTGCTCCCACACAGGCCGCATTCCGGTCCCGGTCTTGGGGCTTGATGAGGCTGTCTTGCACTTGGTAGAAGGGGAGGAACGGCCGCTGCCTTCAAGATCGGGATTGAACCTATGACCTCCTGTATACCAGGCGAGGTTAGTTAACATCTCGCCACCATGGCAAGATGTTAATTGAGCAACTCACATTATCTCTCCGTTATATAGCGTTGCTGGCTGCTCCTGGTGTCTCTGATGTAAGCTGTAAGCTGGCCGATGTAATGGCAATGGCCAGGAATGTACGTTTTGCGATGAATCAGTTGTGACACACACACACGAGCACACGAGTCAATCATGGAAGCGACGGTGTCGTGACAAGTGTGGTCGATGCTATTGTTAGTCTTGAGAACATTGCAGTTGGTCAGTTTCCACGTTGATCTGCGCACCAAAAGAAATGTGAGAAAAAATCCCGAAATAATTACGCACTTTATTTTCAACTACGTAGGAGGCAATCCCGCCGTCCATAATGACGCACGGGCGGCGTGTGCGTGACTGAGCCCCAGCCCTCGTGCACATATTTAAACGTACGATAAGGGAGCGGGGGAATTTTTTTTGGCCTGCTGCTTCCTGTCCCATTTGCAAGAGAAGTGCAGTTGGAGTGCAGTGCGCTGCAAGTCAAATCGGTGAAGCTGTATCGATCGTACGGAGTGGAACGCCGATACACGGTGACATTCGGCTGTAGTGCTCAGCTCTTGGGTAAGGGAGCAAACCTCAACGGATTTGTATTACCGCTATATTATTATTCTCTGGTTTAAAAGTAACGTGTGGCAGATTACGAGCTCTTTTATATAGCGATTCAGTGAAATGCTGTTATGTGTTTTCATTTTGCCTTGTTTCTTCCATCTATTTTCGTACATCAGCATATCATTTTCATAATATGTAAACACCGAATTATGTGGTGTGCACTTTTTGTACATCAATTATTATTATTTTTTATCATGTATTATATACAACGCGGATTCTGTCAAAGTTGTGAACGTCATCGCACCGGACTTGCAATGCAGAGGTCGCCGGTCGTATCTCCCGGCACGGCAATTGAAACAACGGTGCAAGTTTATTAAAATTGCCGCATCAGCCCACTCGGCACCATCAATGAATGCGTCACAGTCAATCGGCAGGTCGTGTGGTGGGCTAAAGTGTGGACATTCGTACCTCCACCAAGCCATCTGGTCAACGTGGATGAGTAGATCAAATACCCTCTACAGGTGCTGTCTGGAGCAGTGGTTTTCAACCGGGGGTTTCGTGGACCCCAGGGGGTACGTGGCAATGTGTGAAATTATATAATACATGAGAGTCATATGAAGAATAATCGTGTATGAATCTGCTAATATAAAATAACTACGATAACATTTAAATCCTTATGGTAACCTATAACGATATAAAATACTCTTTGGTTCTTTCGATCAAAATGTCGTTGTGATCCATTATTTTTTCTACCTACGTGACTTTACCGAAAGAACCAAAGAGTATGGATTCATGCAGTCACGAAAGCTTCAAATCAAGATTGATATAAAATACCTTTTCTAAACTCATTGGTCGTAAACAATGTGGTTTTCAAGAGTAACCAGCGAGAAAGAACAAATGACGTCACGCATGCAGAGCAGCCGTTGAATTTTTGTTTTTATTCGCTTGCGGTTACCGGCTAGTAAGGATAACCTCACAAAATGGACAATTAGTTGAAATATTGATGTTCATTATTCATACCAAGGCCGTAATTATAATATATATTGGGGGGGACACATCCCAATATATTGCTATAAAAGGATTTCTGTTTATATGATTGTGGTTATTTTTGTACTTTATTAATCCCTAATCTCTGCCATTACATACAATGAAACAAGAAAAGGTAAAAAAAGAAAAAACAGAGCAATGTAATAAATACAATACACGATTAGACATTATTGTAAAAAATAAATAAAAAGTCCATCCTATGTGTTAGTGATGTTTTTTTATATTTTAGGCAGGAAATGGCAGAAAATTCTTTTTCAAATTTAAATTTTTTTTCTGGGGGTAGGGGACCCCCAGACCCCCTGGAAGATTTGGTCCCCCCCAATGTTGACTCCATGGCTACGGCCTTGATTCATACATTTATTTCTCAGAACCACGTTGGGTCAAGCAAAGGGGGCCACTCTGTTGTCGCCAGCAAATGTTGAGAGAACCACTGCGAGTGTTGAGCCCCATCATAGTGGGAGGACCTTCTGCGAGCAGTGCCGTGACCAAGCGATTGCAGGGCTGCGCCTTTGCCTCTGGAGTTTTGTTTATTTAATTGTCGCTGACGTGCCCGGGTGTACGCGATTCACGAGGTGTTTAGATTCCTTGAATTGATAGCGGAATCTAAAGTTGGCATTAATTTGGATTTAATAGACTGTTTTATACATTATAGATTTGAAGCTTTCGTGACTGCAAGGATTCATATTCTTAGGTTTTTTCGGTAAAGTCGCGTAGGTAAAAAATAAAAATTAATCAAATAAAAATAAAATAAAAATCACGACGTTTCGGAGGCAACACAAGCTTCCGTCTTCAGGTGGAACCGTCACAGCACGCTTGCTGTATCAAGTAAATGAGAGATTCCAAGAGATACTACTCCGTATATATACTGGTTGAGGGGGGGGGGGTGAGCCAGAACAGGCCCCCTTTTTATTATTATGGTAAGGTTGGTGCGGCTTGAGACTACGGCTAGTCTACATAACAAAGGACTGAGCCTTTGTTATGTAGACTGGCTGAGAGGGGGGGGGGGGTGCCAGAGTTGTTAAAGTGCAACTGCTGCTAATGAGACCGAGCCTCTGCCATGTAGATGGTAAAAGCACAAAAGCAGGTCAGGAAGAAACAGCCTCCTGCTATGTTGCTTGGTGGGTAAAACTTATAGCAGGAAACCAGTGTGTGAAAAAGGAAGCTAAACATGGTAAAACAAAACTGGCTGTCTATCAGTAAACTTTACAGTAACTCAAGAATAGTCTGTCAAATAAGATGGTCCAAATATGTGTAGTTAAATCTTTTTTGCATGGTTAATCACATCTTTCCAATGATTACTCAGTTTGTACCCATCATCACGGTTGAAATTATGTCTGTGTTTGTATATTTGTATGGCTTCGTGTACAAACCTTTGATGGTAGCCAGGAGGTTTGCAGAGCACCTTGGTCTCGGAAAAGACAATTTCATGAGAGCCCACAGAGTTGTAGCAATGATCGGCAACGGCCGAAGAATCAGTTCTGCCGTGTTTCAGATCTGACTTGTGCTCGCGGACACGATGTATACAGCACACCATTCTGCGGAGCATTTGAAAGAATTTAAACTGCTGTCATCCTAGAGTTGCCTGTATTTTCAAAGAGTTAAATTTTGTGTAAAAATATAAAACTTAATGCCCAATATGTAATCTTGTAAATTTGCACCTAGGCTTGTGTCTTGGGCTGTCTTACACGAGCACTTTTGAAGCTTTCCATTATAGTAATGTACTCTAGTGACTTTGTTATAGGCATGGTATTAAAATGTATTTGTCCACTGGCACAGATAACCAGATATTATTTCTGTTCGTGATGGTGTGTCTGACAGTAACATTTTTAAGTATTTTTTTTTTCAACATCCTCACCAAGCTTTAAACTCGTGTCGTTGTAACACTTTACAAGCGCGAAGTTTTATTGTTTTGCAATTGCAACTTTATTTAGAGAATTGGTGCCATTCATCCTTAAAGCGTATTTTGCATTCTGCCATAAGGGGGGAGGGGGCAGAAGGGCTCAAACAATAACCCTGCAAGTGAATAGAGGACACGTGATTATGAAATATATTTAGCATCATACAAGTCGTAATAAAATAAAATAATAATAAATGAAAATAACTAAAATTAAATCATACAGGTGGGACCGTCACAGCCAAATTTACTGATACAGTAAATTGATACAGTCATACTGATACAGTAAATTTGGCTGTGACGGTCCCACCTGAATGATTTAATTTAGTTATTTTCATTTATTATTATTTCATTTTATTCTTATTTTTTTACCTACGTGACTTTACCGAAAAAACCTTAGAGTGTGATTATGAATGACTCCACAAACACGAAATAAACCATTAGCTTTGCATACAAAATATTCAATGATTGTATCCTGCAGGAAGAAAATGTTTTTTGTTTGATAAGCAACCAGTTGTTTCTTGTAGGAAGAGGGGCAGGGATTTTTTGTAAGCATTGGGGGACGTTCATACTGCCCGCGTCCCGTATTTGCATAGAGCTTTATTGGGAATTGTGGTCAAACTGCACATGTGCAATAAGCGTATCCTGTTTCGTCACTCATTTCCGTGACACCGGCTCTGGAAAGCCCCTTGTTTGAAATAGCTGTGGCCTCTGTCGTTACTTCACCTGCAGATCATAAAAGCACTCGTTGTGAGCTGATTGACGACTGTTAGAGAAGTTGGTGACTTAGTAACAAACGTTGTATCGTTTGAATCTAGTCGCCCCTGTGTGAATTGTTAATCTGTGGATTTCATTTAGTAATTCTCACAGTCGAGTCGACGATGCAAGGCCATTCTTAGTTGTGAAAAATTGGCGTGAGCAGTGTGCATATTTCCCCCCCACCAGTATTATTAGGGTCAGTCAATTTGTGAACTCCACGACCCTATTATATACCCTACTTACATACGTAGCCAAAATTTATCATTTGCAGTCTTCCGCAGTGCATTCCGGCGTTTCCAGCAGCGTGGCTACATTGTGGCTACGTTATTTCAGTCTGCTTCTTCGTTCGGGCGACAGAGTTAATTCAGTCTCGTTATATACCGTCACACTTTGGCATTCGGTCAAAGTCAACGTCACGTTTGATGGTTTTCGTCCGCTCATAGTCATCGTTTATTTGAAATAAAAAAAGTCCACTGTTTATTTAAATGATAATTAACATCGAAACTCTTTGAGCCTGTTCTCAAGTTCTTCCTTATCGTATGGTGCTTCCCCTTACATTTTATGTTTACGCTTTGTGGTTAGGGGATGATTTCACAATGAATAGTGTCCCGCGTGTGTATGCGGGGCATATTTTCAGATGCTTTGGGGTTTCTTAACCTCCGCTGACTTAATCCAAATCCACGTTGAATGGAATGTCTGTCTGCCTGTGACCATATGATACGGGGAAACATGTGGGCTGAATTTTGTGAAAAATTTTTTGCAGATAGAATTTAGAATTGGGTGTGTTTTTTACTTATCAGTTTGGTTTACAAAATGCTAACTGGACTAATTTAAAACTTCATTTTGTGCACACTTAAAAACGCCCCATGTTAAATTGTTGACCTTTGTTGACAATTTAAAAGTATAAATGTGTGTACATAGATCATAGTCCTGTGTTACTCCACTAGACTACTGCATTAAGGCCCCTCATCCATGCCTTGTTGCTCATGGAGAGTTTGACCATACTTCACCACACTGGCCAGCGTGGGTTGGTGAACGGTTAACATTTGTTTATGATGCTATACAATCTCACTTTGACCATATACAGTTACATATCTTTTACAAGAGAGGCTTGCTGAGTAATCATCATCATCAATGTAAGCCATGGTATTGAAATAATTCAGCCAAATGGAGAACTGTGCTCAAGGCTGCCCAAAAGGTGCTTTACTAAATACATATATTGCGTGGTTGCGTGACAGCTTTCCACACACGTTGATGGAATCAGTCCTGGATAAGAGCTCTATTGATGCATTCGTCCTTTGATAGCTAGTTGCTTTTTTAAAATTAAACTAATACTGCGTTCACTCCACAAATTGCGTTTTTTTTCTTGTATAAAGAACTAAATAAATGCTTATGTTTATTTCGTTTGTTTCTGGAACTGGCTCATCTTTCTCACTATATCGTGGCAAGTTTTGAGATATTGCATATAGAGGTCTGAATTTGTCTGTAATAAGGTAGGCACTGATCAGGGGTTGACCAGGTATGGATTTTCAATCACAGAGCTTCCAAAGTAAAAAAAGAACTTTCAGCTTGCGTGCGAGTTTTTAGGCGTCCTTATGAGATTGGATCCGGAAGTGAAAGTGTTTTTTGCCGATTTACTGTCAAAACCGGTTCCCGTCAAATGCCCTACCACCCAGCCCGTTTCATGTAAATAGGCTTGGCCGTTTGGCTAGTAGGGGCTTTCCAAAAAACTCCCACTTCAACTCCGCGCCCGCTTGAACCCCTATTGTGAATGGAATGCGGCAATACATTTACGTGCACACTGTATTGGATAGTTATAGAATGTTCCATTGCAGGGGAACCCCTCTTAACGAGCACCCCTGTGAACGACTGATCACTTAATGACGGGCATCCATAGAGCCCAGTGTATGGCAGTGTAGTTTATAATGTAGTGTAGAGTAGTGGAGTGTATAGTAGTGTAATGTCTCGTAGTGTAGAGTAGAACCCCTCTTAACGAGCACCCCTGTGAAAGACTGATCACTTAATGACGGGCATCCATAGAGCCCAGTGTATGGTAGTGTAGTTTATAATGTAGTGTAGAGTAGTGGAGTGTATAGTAGTGTAATGTCTCGTAGTGTAGAGTAGAACCCCTCTTAACGAGCACCCCTGTGAAAGACTGATCACTTAATGACGAGCCTCCATAGAGCCCAGTGTATGGTAGTGTAGTTTATAATGTAGTGTATAGTAGTGGAGTGTATAGTAGTGTAATGTCTCGTAGTGTAGAGTAGAACCCCTCTTAACGAGCACCCCTGTGAAAGACTGATCACTTAATGACGGGCATCCATAGAGTCCAGTGTATGGTAGTGTAGTGTAGTTTATAATGTAGTGTAGAGTAGTGGAGTGTATAGTAGTGTAATGTCTCGTAGTGTAGAGTAGAACCCCTCTTAACGAGCACCCCTGTTCACTTTATCACGTAAGGCTTTCGCGACCAATATTATTCATAATCAACATTTTTGGGTTAGATCGCGTTATTTATAAATGTGTCGTAACCCTCCACCACCCGACACGGCCAATCAGCAAAAAAGTGTCACGTTGACCAAAGACAAATAGTTCACTGCATCGCTTAATGACGGGCCTCCATAGAGCCCAGTGTATGGTAGTGTAGTTTATAATGTAGTGTATAGTAGTGGAGTGTATAGTAGTGTAATGTATAGTAGTATAGAGTAGAACCCCTCTTAACGAGCACCCCTGTTAACGATTAATTGTTCAACGACGAGACTCCATAGAGCCCAATGTGTTTGGTTACCGACCTTTCCCCTGTTAATGATTGGCTGTTCTTGGTAAATTAAATATTAATTAATGCATTGATTAACCATGTTTATTTTAATAGTATCTGTATTGTTAGTTTCTTTATGTGTTAACTAGTTTGTTTACCCGTCCTAGGATGGAAGCTGTAATATTTACGAAAAAATTTAGCAGAGTATAATTGTATCTTGTGTAAATTTAATGGCAGTGAATCTTGCACAAAACGAAGTCATAAAACACCTCACTTGATGTCACTGTAGCACTGTATATAACTGACCTTCAATTTGTTCAAATTCACTGCTCTGATACTTTATTCTCTTCTGCTTTCAGTCGCTGGGGTTGAAATAATTTGGAATTCGATAGAATATCTGGAAAATCACCGAGAAATGTCTATTTTAACATAATGTCGAAGCATAAATTAGACTTACCTCTTGTCTGAGGTGGTGAGGAAATAAAGACACTAAATCCACTTTATTGCTGCGTAGAATAATTGATTAGATTCACTTTCAATCAAGAAACGTGTAAAAATCCACCCGCTCATGAATATTAATGATGGGGGGTGTGGCATGTGGAGTGATGTCACGTGCGTTACACACAAACAGACATTCTTGGCTCATAGTAATATCCATTGTTTAAATACGACAAAGTTACTTTTTTTGGTGAAAAAGGATAATTTTGAATTACAGAACGAATTAAGGCTTTAATGTGTATTTCCTATACTCGCTTAAGCACCAAATCACTTAACGACCGGTTTCATGGAATCCCACCTACCGTACCAATTCAACCATTAAATCTGCAAAAGGTATTGTGTGGTCTATGTGCACAACCAATTCGATCGTTTTATTTATATATTAAAGTAACGAATACGTGTGGAATTTTATTTTAACACATGCTGGATTAACAAGTGCCATAATTAGACCAATGCAAGTTACATGTATTAACGTCTCTCTGATTAGGGCAACATATGAGGGTAATGTTTATTATTGGGTTAGTGGTACTGTGTCCCTTGTAATTGCTTATCTCAGGACAAAAGCGCATTATGGAAGTCCTTAAAGCTTTTGGGCTTGTTTGTGTGCTTGCTGAAATAAAAAAATGGAAACAACCACATAGCGTGAATAAGAAAAAAATACTTTTAAATGTACACAGTACAAATAGATACATTTTTA
Organism: Lethenteron reissneri; assembly: GCF_015708825.2. Lineage (NCBI taxonomy): Eukaryota > Metazoa > Chordata > Hyperoartia > Petromyzontiformes > Petromyzontidae > Lethenteron > Lethenteron reissneri. The sequence goes on along the minus strand of NC_083825.1, from coordinate 7,702,237 downwards.
ATCAGAATATCTATTTATACTGGAGGAATACGCTGATCTATAAAGCTATTTTTCACATATGTCCAGGAGAGGCGGGTAAGAACCTTACAACAAACAATACAAAACAACTTGGTAGGGGTGCAAAGTACAGGAGAGGGGAAAAAAATCACCCAAAAGAATACAAATAAAACTTAAACTAAAATAAATGGTTCTCACATATAGCCCTAAATGGGCTCGTTTTAATGTGCAGTACCTTAGACTTCGCTGCTGCTTGCAAATAAACAAGTAAATAAGCATGATTTTTTTTTCGATTTAAAGCTTTTGTGACTGCAGGGATTCATCTTCTTGGTTCTTTCGGCAATATACGCTGCCAAGCCTGGTGGTGCCCATTCAGACGCTGTCTTTCCGACAGACCTGTTCTTCACCTGCGGACGGCTGCTTGCGTTGTGGCCGAAACGTCGTGAGAATTATTTTATTATGTTTTATTTGTATTATTTTATTATTTCCCTTCTACGTGACTTTACCGAAAGAACCAAGAAGATAAATAAGCACGCATGCACACTGCGGCCAGAGGGACCAATTCCCTTGAAAAAAAATGTTTTAATTCCCGTAAGAAGTGGCATCGGCAATTCTTTTTTTTTCTGAAGCGTAAACCTCTCACGCCTTTTGCACTGTTCACTTTGAAGTGTTCTGCTTCCTCCCCGTCCGTTGTAATAGCTCCCTCAACAAACTGACCCCCCCATGACTTAGATTTGTCACTTTTGTTTAGTTTGTTGTCCTTCCAGAATGAATGATAAATTATGTTCATGCTTTAGGCCCATATGTGGAGGAATTGGGTGTGACTTTGCCCATGTAAGGAATACTGGAACGGGGAGCGACAGATTTATTTAAAATCGATGCCATGCTTCATTCATACTTGGTCCATGCTTGATCCATATTCGAACACAAGCGTGGGATATTTTGAATGCTAATATTATAATCGTTAAAGCGACTATTGTCACTTGATTTTATGGATATAAAGAGCCGGTATTGTGGATAGAAAAAGGCCACATTAGGTAGCCCCTTTCCGCTCATTGGCTTCCTTCTATACTAACATAATTTATAATAATTGCACTTATAAAGGGCTTTTCATCAAGGATCTCAAAGTGCTGTACAGGACAGAGCAACAGCAGGCACTCGGCATAAAACATAAATACATTTAAAAAATCATTTACGAAATGAACTAAAAGTTTAATAAGAGGAAGCGTATAAATAGGTTTTAAGGCGTATTTTACAAATAACCACAGACTCGGAGATCCTGATATCTCGTATAGGTGCATGGCTCTGGGGTGCGTTCTTGCAACAACGCGTGTCAAAGCAAAGTTTACCATTACAGGCGTGGCGATTCACCCACCCTTTGTGGACGATTTCATTGATTTCCCCGATTCATAGACGCGATTAGATTCAAAAATCGATTCTCCGTTTTTTTTTTTTTACAATGTGGTGAATGAATTTCGAGGCCCGTGAGCGCAGGGGTCACCAACCTGCGGCTCTTTCAGGACTGCTTCGTGACCTTATGAAATATTGAGGTTTGTTATGGTTCTTGTCCACACGGCATGGTAGCTCAAGATGTTTTGGAGGTCATTATTAAGTCGCTATGCCCAAAGTCATAAGTTCAGCTCTAACAGCTTACCAAAGGCTTTGCTCGGGAAGGGGAATTACCGAAAAGCACCGTAAAGTTCGATGCAGTCGTTGATGAAAGGATGGGTTGTGTGGCCGGTGGGACCCATATCGCTCGTCCCAAAAGAAAAGCTCAACAATTATTTTAAACGGTTCCCACAAGAAACTATGACCATCACAGAATACCCTGCAAAATATATTTTTTTCACTTAGCTTATTTACCACCCGTTGATTTAACATTGCTGAATGTGAGTTCAAGGTGGGGTGGGTGGGGCACTGGATGTTGGTTCTATAATCTGTCTCGATCGTTTTTTTTTCGCAGTCGAACTTGGAAATGCTGGAGCAGTATAACACCGTGGACATTCGTGCGTTCCACGAATTCGAGGTTCCGCAACCCGTCGGTAAGATTTGGGGCGGGAGAGGGTTGTTTACACTTGTAGACATTTCAGTTGAATTTGCAATTCACTTCACAGGCAGGGCTCTGCAAATATAAAATATATCTCCACCATTTTGGTCCAGCCTGTTTGGTGTAACCTAACTTGCAACGGAATTACGTAATATTGTTTGGTTCTTTCGGTAAAGTCCCGTATCTAGAAAAATAAAATGAATACAAAATAAAAGAAAAAAACACTAATGTACACTCGCCTGGTTCTAAATCGGAGTGAGTGTACTGGCAGTCTATAATGTAGACTGTAGCAATGGTACTGGCAGTATAGACTGACAGTACACTCACCCAGCTTAATAACCATTGCTACAGTCTACTTTACAGACTGCCAGTACACTCACTCCGATTTAGAACCAGGCCACATTAGTGTTTTTTAGTTTTTTATTATTTTTATTTGATGACTTTTCACTTCATTTTTTATTATTTTTCTATCTACGTGACTTTACCGAAATAACCAAAGAATATGAATTCCTGCAGTCACGAAAGTTTTAAGTCAAAATAGCAAGCAACGGAATGTTCACACACACACGTGGTAGTGTACACCTCCAGGCATGACTGGAGGGTGCCTACAACAACCGATTGCCCAATGCTCTTAACCAAGAGTAATGGACATGTTGAGAAATACTTATGAAATGGTGCCTATCCCTTTTCAGTGGTAGCAACACACCGCACCGTGATAGACAATGGCCTATGATGATATTCATTGCATAAATGCACGCGGTGTAAGTACTGCAGTAGAAATAAAATGGTTGTATGACAGGTAATTTCCTGTCGACCGTGTACATGTCAATTAACACCTTTGGCACCCTCGTAAACGAAGATGGTCACATGTCAAGGTATTATCCAGATAAAATATTTTAGTTGATACATTAAAATCGAGATGTATAGCATGAATTGATGGTTTGTATTCAACAACACATGAAATACAGACGATTCGTGCTGCATCAAACCACATTTGCCAATGTTATTTCTAACTTGATGTGGTCTGGAACTGTTGTTGTTTTGCTGCCTTGCGCATTTCCTGTTGAAAAATCGGCAGGATTTGATACACTTTTGCAATTTGTACTTACGTACGTTATTTTTACGCATTAAGTTTTTGTGACTTGCTTACCTTTCCTATACCTTGGAATCCTATGGGTTTTTTTTATATTGCCGTTGTAATTTTCTGACCCACTCCAACTTAACATCTGTGAAAAAAGAGCTTAATATCTCATCGCATTCCTGCAGGAAATAAAGATTCCGAAATGCTTTGGTTGAGGGAAATGGACTGTATATGTATTCAAAACAAAATGTGCCTCATTGTGCATTTCAGTAATTGGACCTTACCTGCAAATAACAGAGGAGCCTAAACAGGTGGGTTGGTGCGCTTCTGGAAAGCCCCTAAACGCGAGAAGCCGCCACGTGGTCCCAACCCGCAGTAACCCAACCCCCACACCACGGCAGCAGTCCAACGGAAAGTCCCGGGATTTCAGCAGTCGTTTTATCACGCTCTGTGTTGTGTGTGTGTATATAGAGAGAAGAAGATGTTCTGACCACTTTTGTTGACTTAAGTCTCTTCTCTTGGGGTCATGGTTTTCAGCGCAATCAGATGTTTGGTTAACGTCTGCATAGTGAGCCATATTAAAGTTTTTTTTGGGGTGTTTGATCGCGTGAATATAAATGCGCCGTTAAATTGATCTCCGGAGTAAATGCATCAGCGGTTAATATTGCATTAATAACGGAGATAAACAGTTGAATATAATGTGTGATATCACAAGAAGTAATTCATGTTGCTGTGGTGTCTAATAAGATAAGAATTGCCATGCCTGTATCCACTCCTTATTGACGCACACTCGCATTCCCAAGCAAGCTCATGCAGTACACAGTATACGCAAACAACGACACTGATTCATCATTGGGTTTTTGGATAGAGGCCGTGCAAGAATTCGTCCATAAACCCTCATCCACCGGTCATATTTATTACTGCTTCAGCACACAGATGTGTTGGAGAGTAAACTCACAGCATGCAAATCGGTACGACGTTTCACTGTCATCAGGCTAACAGCTCAGATCTCAGAATTTACCAACCCTTCTGTCAATCCACTGCTGGATGATTGCCTTCCCTGCTCTATTAATCTTGGGGGTTGTTGGACCAAAATTATCCGCGCTGGTTGGTGATGGTTTGCAGAGAGAGATTGTGGCAGGACCAGCTCAGATATCACTCGCCACTGATATCAGCCTTGATCGGGAACCCAACTCAGTTTGCCGAGTTCGTAGTGTAGTGTGCTAGTCACTGTTTGAGATAGGTAGAGGTGCAGCCCTGAAATGTCTTGCTCACAACACAGCCGGCAGAAGGGCCTCCAGAAGATGGAGCTCTATTGAGAGAGAGAGAGCCCCCCTCTGTGTAACATAATAAAATAAGATTCACGTGCAATTTTTTAAATAAACCACACTTTGGGAACCTGATTTGCCAGTAAAAATATGATAATTGGTTCTTTACCCTTCTATCTGGCAACAAAACTGACATCTTTTTACAAGGAGTCATGTTTGCATAGACCGCAATACCTGCAGTCATAATACAAACAAAAGAACATAACTCTGATAATGTGCACTGTCCTTGAAGTTGATTGGTCCACACCCGAGACAGCTTTCCTTAGAGCCTAGTCTCATATGGGTTGGACCAGATGACGCCAAAAGGCGCACCACACTTATCATTCCAGGACACGGCACCACTAAATTTTGACTTGTCAACGCCCGGTCGATGTGACGGTAATGCGAACGTTGCACGCGTATCTCGTTGCAGAGAGGTTTCCGCTTTCGCTACCCCTGTGAAGGCCCGTCGCACGGAGGGCTGCCCGGTTGCTCGAGCGAGCGCAACAAGAAGACCTTCCCCACCGTCAGGGTACGAAACGCAAAAAGGGGGCCTCGGTGGGGAGGGCTATTGCGGTTGTATATACGGAGGAACCCACGCTATACGGGTTTGCTAACCATACTTATTCTGGTCAACAGATGAATGACAACATCGTGGCTACAACCGAAAATGATTTTTGTTAATGTAGATTTTTTTTTTATCGAACGGTTCCCCAATTTCATTCTGACTGTTATCCGGGTGGGGTGGCGAGGTGGGGGCAATGCCGTGGGATGGAGTATCTATTTGGATGATCGCGCTGAGCAGTCTGTTTTTTTTTACGTCTGCTTTGTGATAAATCGTCGGCAGTGGAGTTGGCCAGCGAAACATCTTGAAGCAGGAGTCTCTTGAGTCTCGAGACTCAGTGCTTTTCTGAATTAGTAATAATATCATAAAATATAGTGGTGCAAATCGTGTTGCATAAAATGTGTTACAGATGAATTTGCTGTACGTATGTATGTACTGTATAGCATATGTGCAGGTGTAATGTGTGTTAACAGGTATAAGGAAATTGTACATCAACATATTGAGCCAGGACTGATTGGCTGTCCTTCAAACATTGTAGGCCTTGGGGATTTTGGTAATGCCAGCTGTCTATTTACATTCACTCATACCAGAAGGCATACGTGTGTGCTACATTAAAATTAACCCGATGAATCATTGGGAATACAGCAACTATATTGTCTCCATAAGCCACACGGGCCGTGTCCACGTAATTTTCTGCAATAATCTTAGCGTATTTTTAAGATTGGCACTTGCGAAATATCATATGGATGAGAAGAAATGAACAAATAACTCTTATTGTCTAACGGGTTTGCGCGAGACGCATATGGGGAACCTTTTCGCAAGCCATTTCACCAGAGCTCAACATGTATACGAGAGATTATGTGAAGAGATTTATCTCTTTGGGAAACAATTTTGGAGCGTCGAACATTGCTGTGCTCGTGAAACGGTCGAGAGTCTTGACCCTGTATTGTATATCAGTGCCTCCCCAGCCTGTAGTCCGCACAACCACCGGCGCTCCAAAAGGCCCGTGGGATATGGTCCGAGGAACTGTTGGCACTATTGCAGATAAATACGCTTTCGGGTAGATGTTAATTTTTGATAAATATTTTAGTGGAGCATGGCAGAGGTCGCAAACGGGTTTTGATTCCTTACCCGTACCCGGCCGCACCAGGGTCGCAAACGGGTACCCGTACCCGTACCCGGCCGGGTAGCCGGGTATCGGGTAGGGTACGGGTACCCGATTGCGACCTCTGGGATGAAGCCATGTTGCAGGCACGGGTGGGTTGATTCTAGGAACTTGAATTATGAGAAGAGACAAGACGTTGGGAAATGAGTGACAAACGGTTACTCACCAGTGACTCACGGCCTACCCGTACCCGTACCCGGCCACACCAGGGTCGCAAACGGGTACTCGTACCCGTACCTGGCCGGGTAGCCGGGTATCGGGTAGGGTATGGGTATCGGGTACCCGATTGCGACCTCTGGAGCATGGTGGCCTGCAAAAAATGTTTTGAGGGTTGACGGTGGTCTGCGTATCGAGAATTGTTGGGAGCCACCGCTGTAAGTGATCAGAATCGTGCATCAATCATCTTGCCTAACGCATGCACCCATTGAACAGACATTGAGGAGGATGGTCAAGGGTCTATCGTCATCGTAAGCATTCTGGCGGTTTCGAACAGCCTTTTAATTGATTACCTGTTTGACCTTATGGTTGTGAAATGTTACTGGAAGTTTGTTGCTAACACAGAGTACAGTGCTATATAAACAAATTATGGGCTAGAATGTTTCCCAGAATATTATGAACACCTTACTTTTGTTATCAATCGACAGGTCACGTGTGGTGGGGTAAAGTGTTGTCTGGCCTGCTCGGATGAGTAGGAAAAAATTACCCTCTTCTTGATAGGGTCTCTCGGGCTCCGATTAGCACGGTTGGCTACGTATGGTGCAAAAGAAGTTCAACATACAGACATAGTATGGCCTTTCTGCCAACAGTGGTGTGAACAAGTAATTGCAAATTTTGATTTAAAGCTTTCGTGACTGCAGGGATTCATATTCTTGGTTCTTTCGGTAAAGTCACGTAGAAGGGAAATAATAAAATAATAAAAATATAACACAAATATTCTCACGACGTTTCGACTGCAACACAAGCAATCATCATCAGGTGTGAAATCCACAGCAAGAAAATGTAATAAGTAATTGCAAATTTGCACCATTACCATTGAAGAGGAGACTTGAGATGGTTAAGCAGGATCTTTATTTCTAAGGCAACTCACACCGTACTTCCACTAATCATCGGAAACCAACCCCGAACCCTCAAAATCCTCTCCCTCATATAGCCCATCTCCCCTACTTTTTTAACACGCATTCCCTTCTCGGGTTTTCCGCCCTTGTTAACCTTCCCAGGGTTTTCTCCCCCTTGCCAATCCTTCTCGGGTTTTCCCCACTCTTATTAATCCTTCTGGGGCCTATCCGATCAGTGTCCTTCACTCAATAATCGCATTGCGTGTCATACACGGCAGCGCTCCCGTGGCCCTTAACCCGTGGTTATGTGGTGTTTGTGTGTGAGGATGTCCCGAACATCCTCTACACCATTATGTAATTTTGTGTTTCATTGGCCTGCCTTAGAGATAATGCCTATAAAAAAACTTTGTTATTGCATTTGTGTCTCTGAATGTGTCATTATCACACAGGCGCACCCGGCTAGTCTTAATTTCACATCCTGAAAATCACAGTTTTTGAAAGAGAAAAAACGTGTTCACCGACCAAGTGGCTCAAACTACTAAACTATTAATACGATTTTTATTTTTACAGGTAAGGCCCCACTGAGCTATGTAGCTCTTTTTCAGAAGTGACTTGGCCACAAATGATAGCTCAATGAAGTGCTTATCACGTGGACGTTTATAGCTATAAATGTATGTTGATTCTAATTGTCGAGGGAAGAACCGGAGGACCTGGAGAAAAATTCATGGGACCACTTGGAGAGAGAGACACACGCAAATTCCAAATATACAGGTTGGGATCTAATCCATGACCTCCCTGTATACCAGACGAGGCAGTTAATTTTTTACTTAAAACTTTCGTGACTGCAGGAATTCATATTCTTTGGTTTTTTCGGTAAAGTCACGTAGATAGTAAAATAATCTAAAAAATAAAGTTAATATCTCACCACCGCCGTGGCCAAAGCTAGAGTGAGCGGCTCACAACTGTAAGCTTGTGAGTTCAAATCCTGGTTGGAGGCTGACTCCACCCATCATCTTGATTTGAAGCTTTCGTGACTGCAGGATTCCATACTCTTTGGTTTTTTCGGTAAAGTCCACCCATCATCCTTTGGGGGTTAATAAAATGGAAACCACTTTGTAGGTGAAGTCAACAGTGTTTGTCCTCTGGAGGGGACTTGCCCCCCCGTTTTGGGTTGCAGAGAGGAGCTGAGCACCATCTCAATGGTCATAAAAAAAAAACTGACCTTTTTATAACAAACTATTTTCTTTGTTTTAGATCTGCAAATACCTTGGCCTAGCGAAGGTGGTGGTGCAGCTGGTCACCGAGAATGAACCATACCGCCTGCACCCCCACAGCCTGGTGGGCAAGAATGCTGAGAACGGTGCCGTCAGCTGCACCGTGGGCCCGCACGACATGACGGCGATGTGAGTTTAACCTCCCGGCGATTAACGTGGTTGGGCCTACGTACGTATGGTAGCCAACATACGTGAGTGCGTATGTGATGCGACAGAGTTTCTGGGAGGCTCAACTGGGGATTGCACGAGGAGCTGCTGGGTCGGTACGAGTATAAAATTGGAATCTCTGGAGCTTCTTGATTCGGACACCGACGCCATCGCTCCAATGATGTTATTTTGTAATGTTTAGTTTTATGTCGCGTCGTTCGTGCAAATTGCATCTCACAATTGCTGAGGAACCACGAGCAAGCGGAAAGACAGCCAAGTGGGTAAGCCGGCACCGAAAATTGCCCAAGCTCTGCGATTATATATTAAGATGTTTACAGCCATTCCATGAGTGATAACGCAACCTTAGACTGGCACCTCTACACTCAGCCATCCCTCATGGTACTAATTTGAGGCTGAGTCGACCTAGGGGAGGCCCAGGACCAGTTTAGATAATCGTCACCGGTGTTGGCCTGTGAGCGGGAACCGAACTCGGGCCGCCGGGTTTCTAGCGCAGTGCGCTAACTGCTACACTTCCGCTGTAAACTTACACACATGCAAATCGCTGCCTCCTTTCTAAGTCGCGCCATTGTTTTGTTTTGGCCCTTGCCACTTGCACCACGCTCCCGGGATAGGTTCCCCAGCCTCGGTGTGCTGCACGTCACCAAGAAGAGCGTGGCATCTGTACTGGAGAAGTTGTGGTCGGATGCGCAGATCTCCGGGCTGGCCAACATTGGCAACATCGTTCTTGAGAGCGGCTTCCACAACGTCCACGCGCGGGACCTGACGGGTAACGTGCCACAAAGCCACAAAGCCACAGCCACCGTGCGCTTTAAATTTCGATTTAAAGCTTTCGTGACTGCAGGGATTCATCTTCTTGGTTCTTTCGGTAAAGTCGCGTAGAATGGAAATAATAAAATAATAAGATTTTTTACATAATAAAATCATTCTCACGACGTCTGCGCTTCTCGACAGACCTGTTCTTCACCTGAGGACGGCTGCTTGCGTTGTGGGTGAAACCTCGTGAGAATTATTTTATTATGTTTTATTTTTATTATTTACATTCTACGTGACTTTACCGAAAGAACCAAGAAGATGAAACCGTGCGCTTTGTTACTGCCGTTTGCCGTGTTTCGTTTTTACTGTGAGCAACGGCACACGAGAGTGGCCGTCTTGCATAGCTCTGTGTTGATAGCCACGGTGGCGACATGTTAACTACCTCGCCTGGTATGCAGGAAGTCGTGGGTTCGATCCCGATCCTGACGCCTGTATATTTCGAGTTTGCATGTTCCCCCCGTGGTTGCGTGGATTTTTCTCCAGGTCCTACGCTTTTTGAAGCATGCGTTTATACACTAAAAGTTTAGAGTAATTGACTGCTTTAATTTTCCATGAGATAAGCCACTTCGTTCAGCTATCATTTGCGGCCGGGTAGCTTCTGAAAAAGAGCTATATAGCTCAGTGGGCCTTACCTGATAAAAACATAGTTGAGTTTTAGTTTAGTTTTCTGGTTGTTTCGTGTGTGCTTTGAGCATGCTCTCTCGCGTCCGTACAACGCCGAAATTGCACCGGAAAGCTACATTGCACGACCGCGAGAAAAAACTACGGAAACTCTCCCCGACCACGCCGACAATGCAGCTGCTGTAACGGCCTCGACCGTGTGACGCGTTTTCCGCTCGACAGACACGGAGGCGCGGCAGATCAAGAACGACGCGCAGCAGGGTGCCAAGACCATCGACTTGAGCGTGGCGCGCCTCATGTTCACCGCCTACCTGCCCGACAGCAACGGCGTCTTCACCCACCGCCTTGCCCCCGTCTTCTCCAACCCCATCTACGACAGCAGTAAGTCGTCGACACCTGGCTTGTCACCACGTTTCCTTCACGCGCGTCCCGATCCCGTTTCGCCGCCGCTGCCGCTCCGTGTGGAGACTGACGTTGCTATGGTTCGAATCGCCGACTCCCGAGCCGCGCTCATGAATGGGACGTTCGTTCGTCACCGCGGAGTCGGCGAAGGACCGTTGCGCCAAACGTGTGAACTCTTGCGACGGCGTTCGCATCAACTGCTCTTGCCACCGCCGTACACCGCCGTCGCTATTGATCTGTTTGATCCATGGATCACGTGGGGGGGGGGGGGTAGTGACCACAGGGGTGGCAGGCGCCACCATTTTTTTGAACGTCGACCGCCAACTGACGTGCGCAATTTGCTGGAGTTTGCATAAATGAGATGACATTCCCAATCCCATTTCATCCCCCACTGGCTCCAAATCCAATCCAAGCCTACATTTTTCAGAGAAAGCACTCACTTTCTTCAAGATCCTTGATGGACTTGTAACAGCCTAACCCTCTTCTCCCATCTCATAACACTCAACTACATGCACTCAACTACCTATCGCTTCTCGTCTCCAGGGTGTCACGTCACCCCCAACGTAACTTACCCCTAACGTTGACGCTTAGATTTTTACAAAGTTCACGACAATCTTAAACAAACTGGCTGATTGCCCTGGTATCGGTATTCACCGTTGCTCTTTCACCACTGCGATGCCGAGTCAATTATGCTAAATGTCAAGATTCCGTAATTTCTTATGAAAAGTAATTAGCAGCAAACTTTAGCTGTCAATGATTTGAGCGCCATGCTAATAATCCTGTCTGGGCCGCCATTTTCTTCTTCCACCCTGCGCCCTGTTGACCTTTTCACAGAGGCTCCCAATGCCAACAACCTGAAGATCGTGCGCATGGACAAAACGTCGGGCTGCGTGACGGGAGGCGACGAGGTGTACCTGCTCTGTGACAAGGTGCAAAAAGGTGAGGAGCTTTTCGATTTAAAGCTTTCGTGACTGCAGGGATTCATATTCTTAGGTTTTTTCGGTAAAGTCACGTAGGTAAATACAGCTATCGTGCTGTGACGGTTCCACCTGAAGACGGAAGCTTGTGTTGCCTCCGAAACGTCGTGATTTTTTTTTTCATTTTAATTTTACTTTTATTAATTTAAATTTTTTACCTACGTGACTTTACCGAAAAAACCTAAGAATATGAATCCTTGCAGTCACGAAAGCTTCAAATGCAGAGATTCATCTTCTTGGTTCTTTCAGTAAAGTCACGTAGAAGGGAAATAATAAAAAATAAAACGTAATAAAATACAATTCTCACGACGTTTCGGCCACAAAACGTCGTGAGAATTGAGGACGGCTGCTTGCGTTGTGGCCGAAACGTCGTGAGAATTGTATTTTATTATGTTTTATTTTTATTATTTCCCTTCTACGTGACTTTACCGAAAGAATCAAGAAGAAGGTGGGGAGCCACACGCGCAGTGTGCCGATCCAAACGGACGCTGCGAAACCTCTTCAGTTTGTTAGTCCCCATCCCCGCAACGTACGATTAGCACGGTTGGCTATGTACGTTGCAAAAGAAGTTCAGCGTACATACAACATTCTTCACTGTGTTGTGCCCGCTCTCTGCGGCTGTCTCCAACGCTCTTCCTTCCGATATTAGGAAACCACCGGAGCTGTGCACTTTCAAATATAGATTAGAAACTGATTTCCTTAAATAGCTTGTTGCGTTTAGTTTGTCCTTCCCCCGCAACCTCCGATTAGCCACGGTTGGCTACGTATGGTGTGAATGAATTTATACATATGTAATAACAGCCATAGAGGGTTCACGTGGGGATTGGCTTGCCGGTCCTGCTTTGTAGCCAATAAGGGTTGAGATAGGGAGCGTGGGCCCGGCGTGATCACGGCATGTCATCAGGAGTGATTGGCCTAGCCATTCGGGGCCCCAGCTAATGGGGATCCGGATGAGAGGCGTGGTCCCGGGAGTGACAGGGAACCATCGAGAATGGTCGAGGCTGTCCATGGAGGATTGGCTGGGGGGACCACGTGACGAAGGGATTAAGAGAGAGTGAGAGAGAACGATCGAGAGCAGACTGGAAAACGAACAGGGCGAGAGCCACGCACGTACGGGGGCTCTGGGTGCCACGTGCGCGGTGGGAAACTGGTGTGAAGTCTGCCCGCTCTCTGTTGTCTGCCAACAACGGAGCGTGAGTGAATAAAGTGTATCGTAGAGGTGAAAATAAAGAGGACCGATTCCGAAGCCGTCTCCGAAGGATTATTACACATAGTACATTCATGTATTATGATCAGCTCGTGAACGCTTGCCAAAATATATCTTACGTCATCTTCTCTCTCGCTGCATTCCCTCCCCTATTTATGTTTTGGAGATAACTCTGTTCATTAGTTTATTATGACATGACGCTCTAATGATTGTCACGACTTTCACCATCCCCCGTCATCCCCTCCCCTAATCTTCCTCTCTACTTTTGTTTAATTCAATAAAATGTAACAAAAATAGACAAACATCACAATTCAAAACCCTACTATAGCCTTAGGAGAAATTTTAAAACAGGCAATTACTGGATTCTCAAGTACATGTTTACTTCCAGCAACCATTTATCAATCCCCTGCTGGATGCGGGACTCATGGTGCGATCGAAGTTCAATGTACAGGCAGTCCTCGACTTATGAACACCTTTACAAACGCCTGCACTTACGAACACCCGACTGAGGAACACCTGCACTTACGAACCCGCTTCCATAAATACTTTTTTCACATGCACGCACCTGCCCCCCTCCATCCGTGGCTCCACGTTCCCGCTGTGACTTTAACCAAGCTTCCCGATGTGCGTGTCGTCTTGCCGATCGATGATCGGAGTGCGTCAGCGGGCGCTGTTGTGCGCTGTGGAAACTGTGTGTGTGTGTGTGCGTGTTGTGTTTACTCATCGATTGGTTGTTGTCTGCCCTATTGTTCCCAGAGGACATCCAGGTGCGATTTTTTCACGACGATTGGGAAGCTTGGGGAAATTTCGGACCGACGGATGTTCACAAACAGGTGACTAAAAAAAAGCTGACAAATGCCGTGGGAAAAGAAAAGTTTCCTTAGCTTAACACATTACCAAACCTAAACCGTGTTTCCTCTTTTATCTTGAGAAACTTGAATCGTGCTCTTCATTGTCGCCTGCTTTGCATTTGGGCCTTTGACAGTGGTGCACAAGTGCAAATGACAACTCAATACTTTTGTAAAAACAAAACGCTATTCTAAAGAGGAAAATGTATAATAGGCAAGGTTTTTGGGTAATAACCGTTCATAGCCGAGAAGTTCCATTTCTGAAAACGTCGCCTGTGATACATTTCTCCTCTTTAAGGGAGTGTTTTTATTTATTTAACGTTTCGTACTGCGGCTGTGGCGAAGTCCAAACGATTAAACACGTCACCGACGAATGTTCCATCCATGCAACATTGTGGCGGTGTTGCTGCGATCCACGCAGCGTCTACTGCTGCCGCCTTAGATTGGTTGAACAAATTTTGCATTCAACTATAACACGTTGTAGTGTTAACGGTCGTTTTCCATCCTGCCATACGTACGAAGAAGAATTGACGAATGTAAAGACCTATATTCGCTTAGTCTAAACCGTTAACGAATCACAGACAATAGCAGGCATCGAGGGGCTTGGATTCGACGACGATTCGAACGACCTCCTCTCTCCCCGCACAGTACGCCATCGTGTTCAAGACGCCGCGTTACTGCAACGTGGACATCAGCAAGTCGGTCACCGTGTTCGTGCAGCTGAGGAGGAAGTCGGACAGTGAGACGAGCGAGGCGAAGCCGTTCATCTACTACCCGCAGAAACAAGGCACGTCCTCGCGATTGTCGCATGGCCAGTCGTCGCTCAGCCGTGCTCGGTGCGGTTCGCTCTTAGGCGTGTTGGCTCTTCGCTTGTTTATCAGGTGAATTTACAGCTTGAGAAATGATTATTCCCGTTTGGCCGCAATGGATTGTGGGTTGGGACAGTGCTGCCCCCCTACTGTGTGGAACAGAGGTCACTCAGAAACGCATCTCTGAGGTAGCTGTGATATCTACTTCCATGGGCTATTCCCTAATATGAAAGGTTGGGAGATTTCCACCTGGATTACTTCATGGTATGGCGTGACACCGATCGCGTTTGTACACGCGCAACGCTTTTGCCAGTTCACTGCTGGAAGAAACCTCTCCACGTCATGTCGGTCTCGGGCAGCGTTGACCGCACTTCACGCCGTTCAATGGATTTTGCTCGCACGATCTGGATGAAATTTTTGGGGGTGGGGGGGCGAGAAGAGAATCGTTTTTTATTTTTTATTTCTAAAACGTCCTCTGTTCCTTCTTCCATTACAGACAAGGAGGAGGTGGCCCGCAAGCGGCAGAAGACGCTGCCGCACTTCTCGGACCACTTGGGCGGCGGCGGCATGGGTGGCGGCATGGGTGGTGGCATGGGCGGTGGCATGGGCGGTGGCATGGGCTCCACCTCCATGGCTCCTGGCACTAGCGGGGGCGCCACCGAGTTTTTCGGTGGCCCGAGCATGGAGGGCCCGACGGGAGGCTCCTACAGCACGTTGGGCGGCGGCGGTGGCGGCAGTATGTGGAGCCACGGCAGCCACTCCGGTACGCTCGTCGCGGTGCGGGGATTTGTGATGCGCTGTGTGGGGAGATCGATCCTGACCGTTGGTCATCGTCTCCATCAATGTTATTGCCAATGCCATTGCTACATTCGTCGTCGTCATCGTTATGATTCACAGTTTGTACATAACGTACGACTGACCACACACTTTTATATTAATCACCACTACTTAGCAAAGGCCCAAAGGCCAAAGATGGTAAACGGCCAGCAACAAACAGCATTATACTATTGAAGGTTAACTGTTGTCACCATCATAAGCCACTGTCAATCCACTGCTGGATAAAGGCTTCCCAAAGTGTTGCCTTATCCCACCTACCATTCACAACAACTTTTAGGTCCCCTATGAATGTGTTCAACATGATTCGCGCCTCCGATTAGCACGGTTGGCTACGTACGGTGTGAAAGAAGTTCAACATACTTACATACGAGCCTCCGTGATGCCGAAATGACTGTGCGCTGTGTGGTGTGTGCTGGTCGTGCAGACTTTAGCGGTGGATTCAACTTTCAAACAAACGCCATGAACATGAACTTCTCTGAGCTCACTCTGCCAGGTCTGGCACCTCCTCATCAGCAAGGTGTGTGGTGCCCAAAGACACTCAACTGTGATCGAGATCTCCCTTGCAGAAGCCCTCCTCGAGTTTTTCACCTGACTATCTCATGCTGCACGACTGTTATCTAGAACGTTGGAGGGAAGGTTTAATGGATCACGTGAATCTGTCAATCCCCCCCATACCTGTTGGAGTTTGTGGTACAGCAAAGTGGATGTGACAGTTTCCTACCACACTCGTTAGACAGCAGTTGACCGAACATGCCAGCGCACGACCATCTTATCAAATAATCTTGACACTTCACGAGCCTTAATCTGGGTACAAACGCCATCGTCATTGTCAATCTGGATGCTGCTGGACTATCAGTTCAGAGGTCGTCGGTTCAATGCTCGAGCGTGGCAATTGAAACTATGGGTAAGTTTCTTAAATACCCCCCGCCACCACCTACTCGGCAGTGTCAGTGGTGTACACCACAGTTAGTCATTGGGCAGTTGGTGAGACTGTAAAGTTCGGGTACTTCCACCTCTCTCAGACATCTGACCAGCATGGAAGAGTAGGCGAAAAAATACCCTCTAGAGGGGATGTCTGGAGCTTCCCCGAGTAAAGTCCCTTCCACCAGCGTTTCTGTGAGCAACAACGTGCAGGACAGCACCTTTATTTCTGTTGTTTATTTAACACATAGGCTTTCACGACTAATATTCATAATGAAGGGTTTTTTTGGGTTAGATATATGGATGTATGTTGAATTTATTTGGCACCGTTCGTAGCCAGCCATGCCTATGGGAGGTGTATAAATATAAGTGTGTCGTTAATCCACCACCACTCGACACAGCCAATCAGTAAGGTTTGTCACGTGAACAAAACGTGCCAATTAGCAATTACTTCAACACACTTGTGTGATGGCGAGTAAGCTCAAAACATTTATAATTGAGTATGACGTTTCGCTGGCGATTACTGTTTATGGTTTGCGAATGGCGAGGTATTTCATCACCTAAGGAAATAAGCTGGAGTTAATGCGCCCATAAAAATAACAAGCATTTAAAATGAACATAATTTCACATACATTGCTCAGCGGTAGAGCGAGCGGCCCGCAATCGTAAGGTTGTGAGATCAAATCCTGTTTGGGGGTTGAACTCATCCCTCTGCGGGTCGGTGACACGAGCATCGCTTTGTGGGGACGTCAACTGTGGTCATCCTATGGAGAGACTCGCACCCGTCATAGTAATGTGGAATCTCCACCGCCATAAACAGGAACTAAGCGCCCGCCTCATTGCTCATTCGCGCAGGATAGTCGCTACGAGTGACGATGTTCTTCAGTGCAGAATCGTTTGCCATTCTACATTAGGCAACTCCAAAAGGACGGGTCGGAGTGGTTAGCTGGTCGCCCTGTAGACGGCACATTGCGTCGTGACTCGTTCCCCTGTCGGTGCGTTATTTGACATTAACTCGCGCACTTGTGGGAATGGTTATTATACTTGTTCAAGGTTGGCTTTTGTTTCTCAGATTAACGCTGTCGGCTACCGCGATGATCCAACGGAGGGGCTATGGCTTGAGTTGATGCAGTAATACGTCACAATGACTAAAAGTTAGTCACGTCCCATGCTGTGTTTATCACAGTTAAACAAAAATTTTGGAAAGTACCTAAGAGATTCGGCAAGCACCGGGCACAGTGCGTACAATACATTAAAGGTCACATTCTCTTTTAGTCTGATGCTGTGTGCATTCTTCAACTCTTACTGAGTTACCCGTGGGTACAAGGTGGTAGATCCCCCCCCAGTCGTCTGGTATTAAAGCTGCTGCGGTTGTTCCTGGTCTAGTCACAGTTGCTCTTGTGAGCGGAGACTGAGGATCACAGAGCAAGTGTTTGAGTCGAACTTTTCAACTTACCCTGTCTTTTTCAAATCTCTCTTGGCATCTAGATATTGCTGGTATCAACTACGCTTACCAGGGTGAGTATTCATTTTATCTATACATTGTGTTTTGTTCATCATCATCATTCACCATCATCATCATCACCATTAGCCGTGTTCATTGCACTTCTTACCATTATGCTGCAGTGTTATAATTATTTAGATTTTAATCTAAGTCCATTTATTACTTTTTGGTAATGGTTTCAGTGATATATACATGTTCTCTAATCTATGCATCTAAATTTAATTTAAAGAATGAATATGTTTTGTTCGAGATGTTTTATGTAAATTATTATTAAAATTATAATATTATAAATGTGTTAAAAATATACACACTCTTTAGTTTTTTACTTGAAAGAACACTACTGATTAATTGTAATTTTGTCATTCATGTTCTTTGAACTGTACATTTTTTCTACTTTTATATTAAAATGTTGTAACGTAAAGGGAAAACGTGTGGTTAGAAGGAGTACATTTCCTGTATGGGTCCCGGGAAACATGAAACTGTAAAATGTCTCCACGTAACAACATAGCGCTTCAACACAGCATGGCGATTATTAGTTCATTACTGCCTACTACACTGCTGTCTTGAAATTAGATAAATATTATAACTGCGTTTTATATTCTCCCCCCTTTTTTTATCAGGTCTTGAATTTGACGGTAAGCGTTGTCCATTCCTTTATTCTTATTCTCACACACTCGGCTGTTTTGATCATCCATACACTTAAACATGCATTTTAAAAACGACTTTAAATGCTATTTATCTGGAAGTTATTTGAATACAATACATTTTGGATGTATGTTGAACTTATTTAGCACCGTACGTAGCCAAGCGTGCTAAGCGGAGGCGTAGGATGTATATATAGATCGTGTTACATCAAACAATATCTCGTTACACGACAACTCAATAATATTTTGTGGCACTAGCATTTTAAAGCGGTAAAAACTCACGTGCGCACACTCACGGGTTTTGATCACGAATGTAATTACAATTTAACGTGCAAGGAAAAAGGCGTGCGGCTAACCACGGCTTTTTGTTGTTGTTGCTGCTTCGGTGCTGTTGTCTGCAGGCTCCGGTGGCGTTCAAGGTTCAGACGGTGAGTGTGTGCGTGCTCCTGGCAACTCGTGTCAGAAACGACACTTCTCTTGTTTGAATACGCGGGGAGGGGGGGGTGTCAGACGTAGCCTGGTGGACGAGCGACCCCCAGTGTCTGCAGACAGAAACGCACGCCTGGATGTCGCGTAGATCATGCGCACGGCATCACGATGATAAGCGTCAGTTGCACGATGCACACGATCTTAATTCTGCACTTGCTTTGAAAGCTACAACCTTTTTGTGCCGTTTATATAATGCAATTCTGCTTTTAGTTTGAGTATATTAGCAATGCGGTTGTATACATTCACAGAGTATTTTTGGCGGTAATATTGAGGTTACTTAAAATAAAATAAGTTTATTTAGGCAACCTCTGTCACAGATCTTCTTGTATACAACTAAACCTATTAATAATTTTACATGTGTATAATCTGCTGCATAGTTGATATTCTATACTATGCATTCAATTATTAATAAACGATAGAATGTTATCATGCCACCTTCTACAGAAACGGTGTCAGTGTAGTTTTGATTCATGTAAAGTATTTCCTGTGTGTTCCACTATTAGCAGTAATAGGCCTATCGATCCCATGCAAAACAAATGCTCGTAGTTATTTCGACACAAAAACTCTTTATGTAACGATATTTGTTAGACAACCCATCAGCTGCCCTGCCTTCTGGCAGTGCATAATTTCAGCAACATTGTTTTAAGACAAACTGTTGACCAGTTTCAACATTCAGTGTCTTACCAGCAGTCAGGCTTGCTTTAAACTAAATAATTTGCGTCGTTGTGGCGAATATACAGTAGACTCGATTATCCGCGCTAATGACGGGGAGGACAGCCGTGGATAATACAAATTGCGGATAATTCAAAAATATACATTTTCCGCATATCTCTGTGCCAAAAAACGAAGTTAAGGTTAAAACCACACGCTTCCATTTCTCTGCCATCGCACAGTTTCGTAAATTAAAACTCACAATAAATGATCGGATAAATAATTAAAAATGAAGCACAACTGATGATTTTGAGTGTTACTCTTTCGATTTAGAACGAATACTAACAATCAACCGATCGATGCGCATGCTCAGTGATAACACTTTCCTGCTCCCGCGCAGAAGACTCAGCTCACTCAGTGGATAGCAGAGCCACGCCAATCAAAATCAAACTCCGCCCCCCGTTGTAAAGATATGCAACTACTGTACTGTAGAGGTCGATCACATGGATTTTGTTCGGTTTAAGCACGTGACTTGTTCTACACATTTCCAAGAATAACAATGTATAAATGTTTATAGATGATTAATGTGGGCTTGAAGGTTATTAATTCATGTCAAAATATCAGGTGCGCGGTTAATCCGCAAATCGGATAAACCGCACGCAGATAATTGAGAGTCTACTGTATATAAAACAAAAGCTTTACTCGCCTTGAAGCAAGCACATGGCGCTCTATGTGAACATGGGTACAGGGGAAGGAGACAAATGTGGCTTGCGCATAGCAGCGCGCTCACTTCGTGTGCCGAGATCTGCAAGGCTAAACGTGAGACATTCTCTTTTTCTGTCTGCGGTCGTGTTCGCATTAGGGATGGAAGCTTTCGAGATTATCAAGCGCCCGGACGAGGAGGACAGCGACAGTGACAGCGACGACGACCACCTGGAAACGGACGCGGCGATGGAGGAGATGCGGCCGACCGTGCACGCCTTCCCGGTGGCGTCGCCGTTGATCAAGGGACGCGAGCGGCCCGGGTTCGTTCCGCTCAAGCCGGCTCACGTGGGCGGCCAGAGTCCCAAGAAGGTCCCCTTCGTCCGCGAGTCCCCGCAGCCCACGAGGAAGCCTGCAGAAGCTCAGACACCGAAGGTCACCGTGGGGAAGCTGGTCAAGGACTCAGCCGTGCAGACCCCTGGTGCGTCCAGTGTGATTAACATCGTCATCATCAGAATCAGAAAGGGTTTTATTCGCCATGAAAGTTTGCACAAACAAGGAATTTACTATGGCAGGAAGGTGCATACATTCAACATGTAGGAATCTTAAAACTTAAATAATTACCAGCCACGGATCTATCAACTGGCTAGATGGAGGCCTTGCCCACAAGCTGGCACCATCTGTCATTGTCTTGGGGATGTAACAGTCAGTTTCTGCAGAAGAACTGATGTCATCACTCCATTTCCTCTTGGATGTGTTCACTACTTTGGCTGCCACTCTGTCTTGACCACTGGCCATCATCTTCTTGCCATGACCTGCCCTGCCCAAAGTCCACTTTTTCAACAGTCAATATGATACCACTATCCTGCGTATATATGTTCTCTAATTCACCTGTTCATCTTTTTGTCTCTCGGCATATTCCAAGCATGCACCTCTCCATGCATCTTTGTGCACTTTTCAGCTTTTTCTGCACTCATTTTATTTGTAAAATTTTCCATGTTTACGATGTACGTACATGTATCTTGAATCTCTTTAGCACAGTACGTAGCTAACCATACTCATTGGAGGTAACATGCATAGCGCTGTAAGCGAGTGGCTTCACCGTGCTTGGGTGGGTGGGTGTTGTAGTTGGGTGGGAAAGTCATGGTAAGTGAGTGGGTAGGAGGGAGAGTGACGAATGAGTGAGTGAATTAGAGGGTGTAAGGTCGAGTGGGTGGATGTAAAAGCTATTGGTTGAGAGATAGAAGGGGGGTGGATGAGTGAGTGGGTGAGGAGGTGGGTTATTTTATTGTCCTTTCTCCCGCACCTCCGATTAACGCGGGTTGGCTATGTATGGTCACCGAAAGAGAATTTCAACATACATGCGTAATTAACCTAAATTTCGATTTAAAGCTTTCGTGACTGCAGGGATTCATCTTCTTGGTTCCTTCGGTAAAGTCACGTAGAAGGGAAATAATAAAATAATAAAAATAAACCAATAAAATAATTCTCACGACGTTTCGGCCACAACGCAAGCAGCCGTCATCAGGTGAAGAACAGGTCTGTCAGAAAGAGCTGCTTGCGTTGTGGCCGAAACGTGGAGAGAATTATTTTAATATTTTATTTATTATTTTATTATTTCCCTTCTATGTGACTTTACCAAAAGAACCAAGAAGGGGTAATTAACCTAATCAGAGTAATAAAAAAAAATAGTTTGACCTGAAGAACGCCCCGTTGAGCCTATGTGCATGCGTGCGTGTGTGGGTGCCCCGCGCAGGCAGGCATCTCGAAGCGTCCCTGCTGCTTCTAGCCGAGCGCACGGCGAAGGCGCAGAAGGACTTTGCGATAACGGCCGACGTGCGCATGCTGCTCGCCCCGCAGCGCCACCTCACGGGTGTGCAGGACGACAACGGGGATGCGTGAGTTGCCGCTCCTTCCTTTCACGCTGGCTGCCTCGCTCGCTCCTTCTCTGTCTGCTCCTCCCCCGCTCGCCCCCCTCCCCGCTAACCCAGGGGTCGGCAACCAAAACAACAAGAATTTGGTAAAAACAACAACAAATATTTCAAAAGCCGCAATGCAGGTGGTGAATACGGGACAGCGGCCCTTCATTAATAATGTCACGAAGCAGTCCTTAGTGAGCTGCGTCCGGCTCCTGAGCCCCGAGTTACCAACCCCTGTCCATGGTAAACTGGACTTCCATGGTGAACTGGACTTCTATGGTCAGGGGGTCAGCAACCAAAATGACAAGAATTTTAATTTTATTATGTTTTATTTTTATTATTTTATTATTTCCCTTCTACGTGACTTTACCGAAAGAAACAAGAAGATGAATCCCTGCAGTCACGAAAGCTTTAAATCGAAACGAGAGGGAGCTTTTATTATTTTTTTATTTTCAAGAGCCGCACTGCAGTCCTTCAAGTGCCGCATGCTGTTCCAGAGCCACAGGTTGCTGACCCCTTCCCTAGCCACTCCCCCCTCGCCCCTCCCCCTGCGCCCCCCCCCCTCACTCCTGGGGCTGTGCACGTTGATGAACAAGTGAAAATAAATGTTAGCAGGCAATGGCCCAGAGGTCGCAACCGGGTACCCGATACCCGTACCTACTCGATACCTGGCTACCCGTACCCGGCCGGGTACGGGTACGGGTAGGCCGTGAGTCACTGGTGAGTAACCGTTTGTCACTCATTTCGGGTAGGGTACGGGTACGGGTAGAGAACGGATACCCGTACCCGGCCGGGTACGGGTACCCTTTTGCGACCCTGGTGCGGCCGGGTACGGGTACGGGTAAGGAATAAAAACCCGTTTGCGACCTCTGCAATGGCCCTTACCTCAAAGGGAAGTTTCAATTGCCCAAGTGTCCATTGGTTAGCAGATCAAAAGATTATGGTAGAACTTAAATGTTTAAGGATTTGAACGACCGATGAAAGTTATGCAGTCGTTGGTTAAAACAAACACTCTTAGTCTTAAAACAAGTAAATTACTTGCAGAAGTAAAATGTGCTTCTTTATTGCGCGATGGTTGATGAGATACGATAAATGTGGGTGATGACATCAACAGTTCACCACGGTGGCTCAATGTTAACTCCCTTGCCTGGTATGTAGGAGGTTGTGGGTTCGATCCAGACCCTCTCACGCCTGTATATTTTGAGTTTGCATGTTCTCTCTCCCCGTGGTCGCATGGATTTTTCTCCGGGTTCTCTGATTTTTCCCTACATATTAAGAAACACACATTTAGAGCATTTGGCTGCAATAAATTTCCACACGGTCAGCCACTTTGTTGAGCTATCAATTGCGGCCAGGTCGTTTCTGAGAAGGAGCTACAGAGCTCAATGGGCCTTGCCTAGTAAAATTAAAATGTTTTAGTTTTTTTGTTTAATTTGCCCAATATCAATTTGGTTGAATTGACATTTGGGCATCGGTTGGTTATGGGTGGTTTGACTGAGTCGCTGTGCCGTTATGAGGATGATGATGATGACAACAGTGTCGGTGCTGATGTTGCAGACCTCTACACCTGGCTGTGATCCACCAGAGACAACTCGTGGTGCAACAGCTCCTGCAGGTCATTGTGACCATCCCTCACCAGAATATCGTCAACCTGCCCAATGACCTCAAGCAGGTAAATCAACAAGATGTTTACCGATCGACGGATTGCCAATGTCTGAAATCCACCAGGACGTTGCACCTGTATCCCGGCACTCGTGATTACTGCCATGTGCAAACATTTTCACGGAATCGGCCAAATGTCTTTAAGCGTCATCCTCACAAAAATGATTCTCGTTGACCGAGTGGCTTTTGAATCCATTCACTGCAAGCAAGGAAGACATCCCAGAGGACAAAACTCACTAACAAGTGGTAATTTGAGTCCGCTCATTAATTTAGAATTGTAATATTGGTCGGCATCAACTGCTCTGTTGTCGTCTTTGAAGTTGGTGAACTTGCTTTTGATAATCTACACTTTAAGGCCAACCAATTCTTCTCATGGTCATCCCGGATGCAAGGAGACCCCATTAATAACTTTCCGAAAAGCCCATTGCGTAATCACCCCGAAAGCAGGGTTGAGTGTGGACAGTGATTTTATAGACAATCACCATGAATCATGGGTTTTATAGACTACATGTGTAGAGGTGTTACACGGGGGTATCTACATCCACGTCCGCAAACGGTTACCACCCTGGGGGGCTGTGTGGGGGGGAGGCTGGGATCCCACACAGCCCCACCCCTCGAGTGCATGTCGGTATATAAGGCGGAGAGCGAGAGAGCTCGAGGCAGTCGTTGGGTACAGGTCAAGATGAAGAACCAGTGAAGACTGAAGGCCAGCTAGCTAGACCTGGAACTCCCCTGACTCGCTGTCCTTGTGAGGGCCGAGCAGGGCAAGCCAGTGGTGCGACCTCAGAGCAGCGAGGTCCGATGTCCTTGTAAGGGCCGGACTCGTGTGGCTGAGGGTCGGAACCTGCGCCGAAGCTGGGCCAGGTTAGTTAGACTCTTAGGAGGAAGGTCTGGAATAGCGGGGAAGTAGGCAGTTAATGTGGGCATTAACTGGGGAGCACTTCTCCTGATAAAGACCGGGTGAAGAGGCCGTTACCTCTTCAAGTGTTAGGGTCGTTACCCTGTTGTTACTGTATTTATTTGTAATAAATACGTGTTGCCTCCATCAACTTCTCCTGCGTCACATAAGCCCATTACACATGTGAGCAGTGCAGCAAAATCTGTTACACCGCACTTGGTTGCTTCCACATGTATATCCTTCTGCATTCACCAACCCGCACTGACGAGCAATGGTTTAGCGTGTTCAGATAAACCCCCACGACCCGCGCGGCGTGGGGAGGCCCTCATCATCCAGCAGTGGATCGACAACAAAGCTATACACGTGCATATGCTCCTACGGTTATGAATAATACGCGTGGAATAAACACGAAAGTAAAACTCGGCGGTACAAACAGCAAGGACGGTGGCTGACGTGTGTGTGTGTGTGCGCGTGACTACGTGTGCGTGCTGCGGCCGTGCAGACTCCGCTGCACCTCTCCGTGATCACGCGGCAGTCCGAGGTGACCCAAATACTGCTGCGCTCGGGCGCCGACCCCATGGTGCCCGACCGCCACGGGAATCTCGTGGTGCACACGGCCGTGGCCAATAACGACGAGAACACGCTCCGCATCCTCATCGAGTGGAGTGGCGAAGCGGCCGACAGGCTGGTGGACAGCGTCAACTACGAAGGTGGGGGGCCCGCGGCGTACGCCAACGCGACGCTGGTGCTAGGCACTCGCCGCACGCGATACGAACCGCCTCCCCTCCCCCAACAATGTCCCAGCCGGGCCAACTTGCACCGCTTCCCACGCGCTACCACGACGGGGGTGTTAACCGTCAATGCCATTACTATACTCTTAAAATATTTTTTTAATTAAATTATTTTATTTTATTTCTAACTACGTGACTTTACCGAAAGAACCGAAGAGTGTGGATTCCTGCAGTCACGAAAGCTTCAAATCAAGATTAATGCCATTACTATCACTACCACAGTCAACACCACTGCCACCACGACCTCTACCACAATCCCGCACGTCTGATTAGCACGGTTGGCTACGTACACTGAGAAAAAAGTTCACCACTACATACGTACATTAGCTCTGCTACTGCCTCCACCACCACCACTACATACGTACATTAGCTCTGCTACTGCCTCCACCACTACATACGTACATTAGCTCTGCTACTGCCTCCACCACCACCACTACATACGTACATTAGCTCTGCTACTGCCTCCACCACCACCACTACATACGTACATTAGCTCTGCTACTGCCTCCACCACCACCACTACATACGTACATTAGCTCTGCTACTGCCTCCACCACCACATTGCTACCGCTGCCAACACCACCAAACACCTCTACCACCATTGACACTGTCAACATCATTACTGCCACCACCACGATTAATACCGCTGATATAACAACAATATCCTCTTTTATATATTTCATTTCGATTCCAGTGTTAATGGCTTTATCCTCAGGCTCTTTGTGGCTCATATAGACACGTGTGTGTGTACGTGCGCATATCCAGGCTACTACCCCGTGCACGTGGCTGTGATGGCCAACAGTTTGGCGTGCCTCAAGATGCTGGTGAACGCTGGAGCGGATGTCAACCGGCCGGAGCAGACGTATGGACGCACGGCGCTTCACATTGCCGTGGAAGCAGATAACCTGAGTCTTGCCGCTTACCTCGCTGACCAGGTGAGCTGGCGCAACTGCATCCTGCCCGATACCGGCATCGTCGATCTCAATGCTACCACCCTACCACAACGATCGGCCTCGATACCACCACCGGCATCAATACTGTCACACTATCCATGTTGCCATCGGCAACATTGCGATTGAAGTCGTCAGCAGAGGGCAGTGTCGGAATAAACTGTGTTTGCTGCCCACACCAACAAGCACTGACCAGTGTCGCAAAGTGCGGTCAAATAACCCTCACGACCCACACGGCGTTGGGGGCAGGGGGGCCTTGTCTTATCCAGCAGTGGATTGACAAAAGGGGCTCATGTACAAAACTGTTTGTTGCTGGGCCTGTGCTCAGCAACCGTCATTAAAATAAATCAAACAAAGCAGGGAAAAGTCGCCACGACTCACCCGCGCACGCGCGTGCCGCCCCCCCGTGAATGTCTGCGCAGCACCAGACGGAGGTGGATACGGTGACGTACGACGGCAACACGCCGCTGCACTTGGCGACGGGGCGCAGATTGACGGCCATGGTGGCGCTGCTGGTGCAAGCGGGTGCCGACGTGCACGCCGAGAACTTCGAGGCGCCCACGGACGCTAACGGGTTCGACTACGACTCTGATGACGAGGAGGAGGGCGACAGCGAGTGCGCGGAGAGCGACTCGGGCATCGCACGCGGCACCACCCCGCTCCATCTTGCCGCCGGCAACAAGGAGGTAACCGTCGGTCGCGCGTGGGCTGTAGCGGTCTCCGGGCGTGTTCGAGCTTCTGCTGCTGCTGCCGGGCGAAAGTCCCCCGTGCGTTGGGATCGTTGCCACCAGTGGTGATTGACCCGCATGGTTATTGAGTAACGGACACGTGGAAAGAAGATGGCATTGTAGATGAAATTGGGAAGGGGAGGAGGCTTCGATGCGTGGGACCTGTGTTCTGTATGGGAGACACGCGGAGTGGGATGATGTTGATTATGGTGAAAGTATTGTAGATGCAATCAGGAACAAGGGGTTACTGGTGACTGAAACGAGAGGTGGCACCGAGTGATCGCTAAAGTCATGGTGGTGATGAAACCATAAGTCGAACGTTGAAGGTTGAATAGCCTTGTAACAAAGCGAAGAGTTTAAAAGGCCAGTTGGTACGATGCGGACTTTGAATGTCAGCGTTGCCACAGCTGTGGGATCTAGCAGAAGGAAGGGATCGTACGGTGTGGCGGTGTCATCGGAAGTATTTATAATGATCTTTTTATTTTGTGAATCGCATCAATATGCTGTAATTGCAACATTTAGTTTCACGTTTATTCAAAGAGGAAAGGGCCCATGAAATCCATATTATTTCTCTTAATTGCAAGGCATATACACGTGTATGTTGAACTTATTTCGCACCGTACATCGGCTGAAGGACAACTAACTTAACACAAAAAGCAGTTCTAAAGAAATGGGTTTTTAATATCGATTTAAAAGTACAAAGCTCCAATTGGCTTCCTAATATCGGTTGGAAGAGCATTCCAGACGGCCGCAGAAGCACATCGGAAAGCGTGCGATGCAGTGACCCTCTTTGTTCGATGGTTAAAAACCGAGGTAACTAGTTAATTCTTTCACGTCTCGTCAAAGTTTCACAGTTTACAAAGTATTCTTAGGTTTTTTCGGTAAAGTCACGTAGGTAAAAAACATTAAAAAGTAAAATAAAATAAAAATCACGACGTTTACTTTTTAATGTTTTTTACCTACGTGACTTTACCGAAAAAACCTAAGAATATGAATCATTGCAGTCACGAAAGCTTCAAATCTAGAATTAATTTACAAAGTGTGCGGTGGCTATCCTGTAATAGACGTTCGCTCTCTTATATACGTACGCATTTTTTTGCTTATTTCAGGTGTACGATATCTTGTGTGGAAAACGGTACGAGTCGAGAAAACCGCCCATCGTCCCGGCTGCAGGTGAGTCGAGCGGCACTCTCTCCTCGCGGCATCGCACTGCTCACCCGCGCACTTTACGTCCCCTGAGAGCAACGAATGTTAAAATTTTGGTGATTCCCGGAAGCCGTTTCAAGTCGGGAGGTGCTGCGGTGCCGAGATGTTAACTCCGTCGCCTGGTATGCAGGAGGTCGTGGGTTCGATCCCGATCCCGACGCCTGTTGTATATTTGGAGTTTGCATGTTCTCCACGTGGTCCTGTGGATTTTTCTCCGGGGCCTCCGGTTTTTCCCTCCACATTTAGAAACATGCATTTAGAGTATTTGGCTGCTATACATTTCCACGTGATAAGCCACTTCGTTGAGCTATCATTTGTGGACAGGTCATTTCTGAAAAAGAGCTATGTAGCTCATAGTGTCTTACCTGGTAAAATAAAAATTGTTTCATAGTCTCTTAGTCATGCTCCTTGCCTTTGGACATCAATCACACAATTCACGTCTAAAATGCAAACACATTTGTTTGCATTCGGTTATCATTGAACTGGCTTGATTGGGAAGATAGGCGTCCACTGCACATTT
Organism: Lethenteron reissneri; assembly: GCF_015708825.2. Taxonomy (NCBI): domain Eukaryota; kingdom Metazoa; phylum Chordata; class Hyperoartia; order Petromyzontiformes; family Petromyzontidae; genus Lethenteron; species Lethenteron reissneri. Next base: position 7,673,479 of record NC_083825.1, on the reverse strand, counting down.
AGTAATTTTTTTCCACTTTCCTCTGTCTTGTGCCAATATGTTCCAGTAGTGCAACATCTTTCTGGCACCAATCTCTTATGTCGTCAAGTCATTTTCTGTTAGGGCTTCCTCTCTTTCCGTTTCCTTCCAATTTTATTACAGAGTTTTATTGTAAAGCTTCCTTGGGATGCTTGGATTGAAGAGCACTATGTACAAGCCAAATGACTTATATTTTATTTGCACACCCTGCCTTGTAAAGCTCAAATATTACTTAAATTAAATTGATATTATGGAGTGGGTTAAAGATAAGCAGTTAATGGGGAGATTATTCACATAATTGATGTGATTAATTGTTTTAAAATGAATTCCGTTAAACTGTCGACTAATTAACGAGTTAACTTGTACAAGTGGATGGCTTTTTTGTTACCCAACACTAAAATGTAACAAATGTCAGAAACCATCACCGCTGAACATCATAGGTTATTAGTTGATCCACCGCAATCAATTGGCAAACAGAAGTGAGTTGAATTAAAGTGTGAAATAACTACATTTCAATCTAAAATCTGCTTCAGCAATTATATTGCTCGAGAAGCAATTTTACTTTGACACTTAGCAAATCCAGATTGCGACGGTATAATATTACCGTATGTACATTTACATGTTAGAAGCTGCCTTTGTCGTGGCAGAAAACTCATGTTGCATCCCTTCTATCGACAGATCTGCGGGCAGTGCAGAGCACCGACAGCATATGTGACAGTGGATTGACGGCCTCCATCATGCACCTCAGCCTACAAGGCTCCGAGCTGGACTCTGCGTCTCTGCGCTCCGCTGCCACCAATCTCGCCGCCACCCACGTCCGCCCCGCTGACAGGAAAAGCCTGCAGTGACAAGGCCCCCATCTCTGCCGGCCCGCAAGGGCGAGACAACACTCACCCCCAGGCTTTTCCTGTCGTAGCGTTCTGTGGACGGCCCGCCTTCATGCTCGTAGAACAACATCTTCACAGAGTGGCGTCCGGTCGTGCACGTCGAGCGCTCTCGTGCGAATTCAGCAGCTCTGTTACAACGGTGAAAAAGCGCAACATTTTCTGCACGCCGCGTTGGGAATGGTGGTTCCCACGCTATCCACTCAATTCCATGCGAGCCGGTTCAGATTACCGATCGTGCAGCAACATTAACAGCAAAGACACAGGCATTGACCTGAATACATACGAAGTGGCATCTCGCGTTCAAGGAGTGAGGGGGTTGAATCGATCGTCGACAAAATACAATTCTTGCAATGACAATTCAGAGCCAGTATGCAAGCAGACAAGGTGCTCATGGAGCAATTGTGGACCAATTCCAACCTGAAACCGGCCTGAATGGAAATGAGAGGGGCAGTATGGAATGGATGGTGGAAGGCAAAGCTGAAAGGGACTTGAGGTTCAATGCATGTATGAATGTTTGTTGAACTTCTTTCGCACCGTACGTAGCCAACAGTGGCAATCGGCGATGCATGGGAAGGACAGCAAACTAGATTTAAAAGTGCATAGCTCCAGTGGCTTCATAATATCGGAATGAAGAGCGTTCCAGCCGGCCGCAGTTGCGCATCTGAAAATGCATTTTTCAGAAATATAAGGATAAGGATTGTTGATGTACATAAAACAGTGTTCAATATGATATATTTACATAATGCCTCTCTTAAATACAGCAAGTAGTTAGAATAATTGGGTTTCATTAGCTGTATAATTGGCTATACATGTGTTTTTATGTCCTGTAATATATATATTTTTTAAAGTTTGAAATGAAAATCATGTTTCATTAAGTTGTGAGCTTCAAGGGCTCATGATAAAAAAAAAACTTGTATCAATTACTATTCTGTAGCATGATTTGTTAATGTCTTTCTTGTTTTATTAACTATAATTGAAAGTGAGATAAATGTGGATCAGCCTATTAACACGTATGAAGCATTTAGTTCCATCAACATATAACTAGGTACACATCAGTGTATGCTATGTAACAATCCCACAATGTCGCAAAACTGGTCATCTGAGTGATGTTATGATTTCGTGCATAAACTTTATCATTTGTTATATCCGCTCTCGTCTTTGTCATCCCAATTGGTAAAAAATTAACCCGTAAAAACAAAGTTTTTCACTATAAATCCTTCATATGCGTGGCGGCTAGAGTCCTCTCGTCCTCTGGCTTGAGATGGCTGCCACCTATGGGTCAGACGATTGCATGGCACCATTAGGCAATTGGTAATTAAATATTATATTTTTGTCCTAAAAAGTGTAAAATTTTGGAAAAAATTTTCACGAACATTAATTGTCACGCACAAACGAGTCTGTGTGGAAAATGTCAGCTCGATTGGATCACGGGAAGTGGGTTAAAAAACGACCGAAAGATTTGCACGGTCGTAAGCAAGCAAGCAAGCGCGCAAGTGAACTTAATATAAAGGATTTAAAAAGAAAAGGAAAAGTTTTCATGACATTGATTTTCTTTTATTTGGATGCATCCAAGAGGACGCCTCCCCCAGTCAGCCCGCGTGGCGGTGAACTCTTCCGCGGGATCGTTAGAGGCAGTGGTGGCTTTGGAAGGCTTTTGTTCTATTTCGAATTTCGTGTGGTACAGAGGGTTATTTCACGTGGTGATATTTCTCTGTAAAGTTCCTATTAATTAAAGGTGTTTTATTTTCATTTACAGATTGTGACTTTGTTTGCAGTAAGTTTACTGTGGGTGTAACGATGCCTTCATTCTTGTTGAGCAAGACTCAAATCAGAATCTTTATTTGGGCTGGAGGAATCTTATGAGCTATGAAGATAACTAGCAGGGGCAGGTCAGCAAGTTACTACAACAAACGATGTAAGATCAAGATCGAGAAAAGGTAAGCAAGTCACTAAAATAAAGAAGTATAAATTGATTATAGATTTGAAGCGTTCGTGACTGCAAGGATTCATATTCTTAGGTTTTTTTTCGGTAAAGTCACGTAGGTAAAAAATTAAAATTAATAAAAGTAAAATAAAAAAAATCACGACGTTTTGGAGGCAACACAAGCTTCTGTCTTCAGGTGGAAAAAAAACCCTAAGAATAAGTATAAATTGCACAGATATATAAATTCCTGCAGATTTGTCAACACCAAATGGGAGTTTGGGCAAGGCAGCAAAACAACAGTCCGAGACCACACCAAGGCAACACACAGTCCCTCAATTATATTTGACATACAAATGTAACTCGATACACGGCTAAGGTTTAAAGTTACAAATCACATCGTAAAAAGTGGCTGTAGCTTACACTAATCTTGTGCTTAAGCATATTTTCTGAATGAAGACTTACAAGGCTGTTCTTAAACGTTGGTAACTGCAAAGGCTTTGACAACTATACCAATTTTTGATTGAAAGCTTTCGTGACTGCAGGGATTCATTTTATTGGTTCTTTCGAAACAATAAAATAATAAAAATATAAGACAATAGCATATAAGACAATGATTGTCTTATATTTTTATTATTTTATTGTTTCCCTTCTACGTGACTTTACCGAAATAATCAAGAATAACTATACCAATGCTTGTTCTAGGGATAGTTAAAAGGCAATTATATGGACGTCGTAGGTCTCTCGGGTTGGCAATGGGGTTAATGAATTAGCCACGTATAGTGCAGATTTGCCAATTAGGATTTTATGATTGAGCAGGGCCCAATGCAGATTTCACGACACCTTGTCAGAATTGAAGCTTTCTTTCCCAGGCAGATTGTACACAATTCATTATTCGTACGTTGGTCGCCGACACGGTCCCGACAAACCAAGGCCATAATCATGGAGCCAACATTGGGGGGGGACCAAATCTTTCTGGGGCTCCCCCCCCAGAAAAAAAAAATCTAAATTTGAAAACGAATTTCCTGCCTAAAATATTTAAAAAATTCACTAACACATAGGATTGACTTTTTATTAGATTTTTAACAATAATGTCTAATAGTGTATTGTATTACATTGCTCTGTTTTTTCTTTTTTCCTTTTCTTGTTTCATTGTAATGGCAGAGATTAGGGATTCATAAAGTACAACCATGACCACAATCATGAATCTTATTTTATAGCAATAACCAATCGTGTTAATTGGAGGTGCGGTGGAAAGAGTTTTCAATCTGGTGTTGAAAACCTGCTTCTGCTTTTGAACCCTTGGCGAACATCCTGCTGATCAATCACATGGCCCAAAAACATGGTAACGAACACAAATTGAAAACTCAAAAGTGCACGTAGAAGCATGGATAGATACGTGGCTTGATATGGCAGCATTTTAACTGCACGCGATAACTAAAACGATCATGAGTTTAACATGCCAGATAAGCGAAAACGGTCTGGAGAATAATCCTTAACATTGTAGACAACACTTCTCTCAAATTCAAGAGCCACCCATATAGGGTTAATAATGGCAGAAACAGTGACGATGCTAGATGCGGTTTATTGTTTAATTAGCTTCAAGGCATCGGTGCAGCAGGAATGATTTGCTGTGCAAGTCGCTGAGTACCGATCACTCACATTCGCTCGCTCTCGGGAGAACGACTCGAAACGCTCGAGGAGGAACCACAGACGACAAGTGGTAAGACAGCCGTACGGTGAGCCGGCGCCAACAACTGCCTGAGCTCTGGGGTCCCTTACACATTAAGGCTTCGGTGTTCTTCATCGCAAGGCCCATGGGACACTGGCGGCCCCTCAAATATAAAACACCCCCCAACGTTGTGCTGTCAAACCCCAATGGGTTTCAAACGTGTGTGCTCCCCCCCCCCCCCCTCTGTAAATGAGTGAAGAACGCTGTATGAAGGTGTTATTGGCCAATTAATGAGGGGAAGCTGGTGTAGCGGCCACCACCACCACAGTCTCGCCTGGACCAAAAGCCCAATTGCATCGGGAGTGGATGGTAGGCGATTTGAGGATGGCAGGATCTGGGGCGTGGGGGGGGGGGTGACATCAGCTGTCGGCCTCGGGTTTGTGTTTCTCTCTTGTTGTCGGGTCTGGGGGCTTCGGGGGCATGGCACATCGTGATATCAGACCCTCATCCAATCCATCGTCGACTGAATTGCTGATTAAAGTATTCCCAAATGGCGAGACCAATGCGACGGAGCCCCCATCACGCAAACAGACTTTGCGGCCACGCTGTACTACGTTTATTGAGCACTTCAACAAGTAACTGTGTTTTACTTCAATGTCATACATTCTCATTGAAATGCGCGTGACCTCAGCCCCTGTAGAACAGCGGTTTCTTAACATTTTCTGGCAATACCGCAGGTGTTAAAACCTATTTTATTTTTCCATACTTTGATACTGGCAAACAAGGTCCCATTTTGTTCTTCAATTTGACTGCAGCCTTATCAATCGGTAAGAAAATATAGAATGTTGATAAACACACAGGGGTTCGATGAAACAAAGTAGTTGTACTTACGTACCCGTGCTTAATTTGTGTTTTCGATTATTTAACTTCTAAAGAAATTCTGGCCACGTCTCGCAGCCCTAGAAAGGGCATCTCACATCCCCAGGGGGTTGCGTGTCACAGGTTCAGAGCCACTGCACTGGCGTGACGATGTCTTTTGTTTCTGGGAGGACATACACAAGCTCAGGAGCGGGCACAACACAGTGAATTGTTGTTTGTATATTGGGGTCGGAGCATATTCAAATATGCTCAAATGTCTCCCCTAATATATTGCTATAAACAATATATTTTTTTAAAATTGCTATGTTATGTAAATAAAAACAACAATTTGCTAAACCTTGGCCACAATATCTGGACTTGTCTTCATATAACAATGCATAGATTTCTGTTTATATGATTGTGGTTATGGTTGTACTTTATTAATCGCTAATCTCTGCCATTACATACAATGAAACAAGAAAAGGTAAAAAAGAAAAAAACAGAGCAATGTAATACAATACACTATTAGACATTATTGTAAAAAAATAAATATAAAGTCCATCCCATGTGTTAGTGATTTTTTTATATTTTAGGCAGGAAATGAGTTTTCAAATTTAGATTTTTTTTTTTTCTGGGGGTTGGACCCCTAGACCACCTGGAAGATTTGGTCCCTCCCCCTCAATGTTGACTCTATGGCTATGGCCTTGTTTGTATGTACAATATGTTGAACTTCTTTCGCACCGTACGTACCCAACCGTGCTAATAGGAGGTGTGGGGTAAAAATTACAACAAACTAAGCACGAAAAGCAGTTCTCAGGAAATGTGTGTGTTTAATCTAGATTGTATTAGTGCACAAGCTCCAACGCCTTCGTAATATCGGAAGAGGTCTTGTATAATCCTCTAGGGGGCAGTAATGCATTGCTCAAGAATTGCTGTTTAACCCCTCGGGATGAATGTGGAGGGTGTTAAGGGGTGGGACGGAGAGTTAGTTATAGGTGTGGCCGAAGGTCTTCAGCCTCAGATGAGTGTCTGATGCGGTGGAGTGAGCATCGCTACTGGGCAGACAACAACGCTCAGTGGTGGCCGTGACCACCCACGTGTAAAGTGTATCGGACCTTCAGAGGTCTGCTACTTCGCTGAAATAGTTTGTTTGCTGTTGTAGCGTACGGTAAGAGTTAGTGGTGGAGTTCAGACAGTCGTGTAGGGAGGGGCGCGGTCTTAGAAGGTTGGGTGGGGGGTGGGTCTGAGACTTGGTATAAAAACTAAGTGTCCACAGGAAGTGTTCAGTTCACCGGCTGCTCGTACGCGGTTCACAGCGGCTGAATAGACTTAAGACGTTGGTTTAAAGTCGCTGCTCAAGTCAAATCGAGAGACAAGAAGACGTCCCGCCTGGTGCAATGCACCCCCTACCCATTCCTGCCATGGTCCTGTTTCTGCAGCTTGTGAGTAACGTCGTTGTTCTTATCACCTGCTCATTCACGTCCACGTGAAACGCATTCGGCTGTCTGTTCACATCGCTTCTACCGTAATAATCATCGACCGCGGATGCAAATCTTCCATTGCTTTGACAGTCGTGGGGGTTGTTTGTTCGTACTACAGCAGGATAATCAATGCTGGTTTATACATTGAGACCCTCTTCCCGAGTTGTACGATTCATCCTACGTCTTTGCTGTTACCACCACTTTCATTGTTCGTGCCTATTCAATGAAAGTTTACTTGGGCAGCAGCCTATTGTTGTGCGGCTCCTGTCAGTGCGGTAGTCGTAATAGATAGATAATGGTGACACTGGTGACGATGTCAGAGATGGTGATCGTGTTTTAAGTGAAAGCATTTGAATCGTTCGACCAAATGACTCGCTGCCTCCCCGTGACATCTTGTATGTCACAAATCCCGCGTTACCGTAACATTGTCCAGCTTGTGTGTGTGTATAATGTACGCGCTTGCCAGTAGCGTAGTGGGTTTATAAATTGTTAGCAGATTGTTCACATATAGTTGTCGGTTATTTAATACGCGGTCAAGTCCAGCGAAATTGTGACCGCTATTTCCACATTCATCAAAACATTATTTAGTTTAACTCCCGGAGGGACCCGCACCTACAGTGACCAACTAAATTACAGTTGTTTTATTTTGGTGTTACCACAACGAGTTATTCCACATTAAAACAGTCGTCCTAGTGCTCGCCGGTGGCTAAAGATCGCAAAGAAACGCATTCGCTTTCATGACCGCAAGCCGACAGCCTAGCACTCGTATATCCAGCGTAACACACTAACAAGTGGGATGTTTCGGGCCAAACTCAGTTGAGTGGGTAGAGGACTCGACAATAAGCCGTCAAATTGTCAGCGTCTGACGTCTCGTGGAAGCTGCGGTGTTGTTTGTGTACCGCACCGGAACACGTGGGAGCTCATTTTTATTGCGAAAAAAAAATAAAGCGTGGCTGATGCAATGTGTCAAAACACCTGGCTCGGTTCGCCAGGCAAAGGCAGTACAGCAAGTGGACTAATCTCTAGTACGGGGATAAGGGTTCCATCTTCTTGGTTCTTTCGGTAAAGTTACGTGACTTTACCGAAAGAACCAAGAATATGAATCCCTGCAGTCACGAAAGCTTTAAATCGGCGATAAGGGTGTTGCCCACTCACTGGTTTCCTCCCAACACGTATAGTAAAACTCTCATGAATTGACTGAAAAAGAATATATCCAAAAGCAGGACCATACTAAAAAAGCGTCCTCGTGTGTTTTTTTTAAAAAGTGATAATTATGCGTGGATGAGCCATACTTGCTTATTATGTTACTTGTCCGAGCCATCCTCACGCACTCGCACTACGCACACGCGCAATCTCCGCACTCAAAGTAGCACCACCAATCACACGCACGGGGAATGGACGAGGTGGGTGGGGGGGGGTCACACGCACGCGGCGCGCGAGACGGATTGGAATGGAGATGGGAGGGGTTTAAAGGGACATGTTAAGCACGTGTTCGTGTTGGTTTTTAGAAACGAGTGTGGCTGTGTCTTCTTGGTTCTTTCGTCTGAATGACGCTGTCTTTCCGACACACCTGTTCTTCACCTGAGGACGGCTGCTTGCGTTGTGGCCGAAACGTCGTGAGAATTATTGTTTTATGTTTATTATTTTATTATTTCCCTTCTACGTGACTTTACCGAAAGAACCAAGAAGATGAATCCCTGCAGTCACGAAAGCTTTAAATCAGAGTGTGGCTGTGGTTTGAATAAGAAGTGCTTAATCAGTCTCCGGCTGCTCTTCACCGTATTCTCCACAACGACGCTAATTATTCTCCTGTGTTGGGTGCTTATATAGTTTTGTCACGAACTAAGACCCATATTTAACGGAGGATCCTTTGTCTATAAAAACTAAATAGTAGCTCTGGTTCAGGCTTGTCTGCTGATGAGAAATCGGCCCACAGTCCGTACTCAATAATTGTTGTTGACATGATGCAGTCCCAGAAGACCGCTTGGTTGATGGGATATCATAACTTATCGAATTTTTATGCGGAGAGACGTGTGAATAAGTATTTGTCATGTTTATTTGTATCACTCCTGCAGAGGGCTTCTCGGCACTGAGGTCCTCTTTCCCCTCCCCCCATGTGTGCAGACACTACTGGGTTGTACCTTAAAGTTCATTAGATATGTTTTATTTCACCCTCCATCCATGACCGCACATATCAAAACTCGAAATAAATGCTCAATACATGGAAAACGATGTATTTCTGGATAATGGATGGAGCAATAATTAATTGATTAAACAATCATTAGATTTGACCATACAGGTTCAGAAGGCTCTTATAATTTAGTTGACGGACACACGGAACGTTGGGCTTTTATAATAGACTCGCTTTACTACACGGCTTCGTCCAGAACTTTGGGGCAGTCCATAAATGACGTCACGCACCTAGGGGGGGGGGGGTCAGACATTTGTGACGATGTGTGACGAAGGGGGGGGGGGGGGAGTTTGAGAAATGTGACGTCACGTAAAAAATGCACAACTTTAAATGAATATAGACAACACATTCTACTTAATTAAATAGACTTTTTAATAAATGTTTTTTTCCTACAACATCAGAGTACAGCGCCACATTAAATACGCACTACAATGACTAGTTGAAAGCGATTTGAAGCATTTTTAATTTTTTTGGGGAGGGGGGCAGAGCTTTGTGACGTCATATATGAGGGGGGGTCTGAATTTTTACTTTTTGCATTATGTACAGTCTGGAAGCTACCCACATGCCAAATTTGAAGTTTGTTGCATGTCGGGAAGTACGCTAAACATTTAGAACAGACACATTCCCAAATTTCCATTTTATATACAGTATATCGATATATTCTCCAATGACACTAATGATTGTTGTGAATTGTTGGATAGGTCACTTCCCACTCTTAAGTGTATACTTATTCAACACCCATGGCATAGGGAAGCCTTCATCTAGCAGTGGATGGACAAACGACTTTACATATACATACTTTAGTGCTGCAAATCAGGAAACAATCAAAGACTTGCGGTATTTATGCAATCAACCATTATTATTGGCGAACTATATTCTGGTGACTTTTTATTTTTGACACTTAAAAGGTAAAAATCATGCTGTGGAGTAATACATTTAACTGTACTGTTTACAAAAAAATGTATAAACATGCCATGTTGAACTTTCCAAAGATCCTTTGATAATTAGTGGTCTGCAAAAAAAATGTCACCTCAAGTTGTGCACTATTACAGTTGCAGCGCTAATAAAAGTTCATTGTCATTTTCATTGGGCGCCCAACAATACTGCATTTTAGAGACCGTATATTTATTGACTGTTTAGAAAAGTAAAGTTGACTTGGACAGGACAAATCATGACTAGAAGGGGTCATGGCCGGTGGTCGGGATTGGTGGCACCACGAGGCGGTCTGTGAACTACCTCGCAGTAATTTTTCGTAGTGTTATGAGAACGATGAGCTTGGTGTTGATTAGAATCGGAGTTCGAGTTGATACAGTATTTGTTGTTGCACGCCTATTTCACGGGATGCCACGGTGGCGAGATGTTAACTTCCTCGCCTGGTGGGTCCGATCCCAACCCTGACGCCTGCTGTATATTTAGAGTTTGCACGTTTCTCTCATCACCATCACGGTGGCGAGATGTTAACTTCCTCGCCAGGTCTACAGGAACTTGTGGGTCCGATCCCAACCCTGACGCCTGTTGTATTATTTGGCGTTAGCATGTCTCTCTTCGCGTGGTCGCGTGGATTTTTCTCCGGGTCCTCCGGTTTTCCCCTCCACATTTAGAATCAAGGTCACGCGTTTCGAGTGTGTGGCTGCTGTAAATATCCACATGACGTGCCACTTCGTTGAGCTATCATTTGTGGCCAGGTCGCCTCTGAAAAAGAGCTAAATGGCTCAGTGGGCCCTTTCCTGGTTTGAAATCAGCTCGTGTGCAGGTGCTAATTGGATTGCCCGCATCGACCTGGTGATGGTAACAATAATACAGTCCTGTTAACTTTATATAGTGCAGTGTTCGTCACTCATTTTCAGAGGGGGGGGATTGGGGGGGACACTTCCCCCGATAAGACATCGTCAGTGTGAGGGCCGCCACACCGCTTGCAAGAGGTGCTGTCACATTTGTGTATTGTCGGGGGCCTTGCAATGAAGAACGCCGATATAGAGTCTTCTCGTTCATGGCAACAGCATCCCACAACGCTGTACATGTATTGTCTATAAGGACCAAGTCCCATATACGCGGTTGACTACACGCGGCGCAAAAGAAGCCCAATAACAACAACCGCCATTCGCCACTAAGTGGCGGTGACGTCACCACGACGCTTGTGCCAGGCCATGTGCACCTTGAGGCCACGTGAAGTGTCGAACGCCCGCTGGCAGGAGGTCACGGGGCAGACCCAGCAGGTGCCACGGGTCGACTGACTGAGATGACTGGCCGATGCACCGCCTGTGCTCCCTACTGTGCCAACTTACTGTGGTTTTGTCACCCGGCGCTCCGCTCGTTGTTGTGAGCGTCGCTCCTCCGCCCTCCGTTGTTGTTGGAAGGCGACTGCCTCCAACTTCCCAGTAGCAGCGTCCTTCACGAGCCTCCTCCACAGAGGCCGATCTTGACACCGCTGGTACCAGTCATTGGCAAATCCACTCAGCTCCACACACTCTTGTATCACATCACCCCATCTCTTCTCCAGCCCGTGCTGAACCCATTTAGCCACCCATCTATCTGGTGGAACAAAAGCTGTTTAGGCATGCTGTGGCTGGGCATGCGGGCTACTTGACCCAGCCAACGCAGCCTTGCCTGCTCAGACACACACACACGTACAAACCAAGAAAATTTAAACCCTACTACCAAGCAAAATCCAAAAATGTATTAACAAATCAAGAAATGGAATCAAAACAAAAAGGACAAACAACAAAAAAAGTAATCTAAACAAAGGAAGATAGATAATGGCTGATGATGATCGATTACACTATGTAACACGATTTTTGTTCCTGGGTAGTAAATGTTATTTTCTGATTGCTTATGCCTCAAAAGTATAGAAAATGGCTGTTATCCCCACAAACTTTGCTTTGTGACAAATATTCGAACCTCCGGCGTCTGCCCTAGGCGAAATCGGCCTCGGTGAGTACCTGGCACGATGAATAAACATCGCCACTGGGGAGACAAAGGCGGCCACCCACCGCCTCGTGTGCCATGCCGGCTTTCACAGGTGCAACTTGCCGGCACCAATTTGCCCCGACACTATGGTAAGGCTAAAACGGGGGTTCTCTTGTCTTTGTTGTGTGGATACGCGTGTGACTAGGGGCAGCTAATCCTGCCTGTGCACGCCAAAGAAAAGTGCAACGATACGACGGAATATGAAGAAGGCGGTAAATGTTGTAACAAGTGTCCACCCGGTAAGAAATTCACTTCCCACTCCAATTCATCTTTTCGATGCTTCACGCGGCTAGCGTTTGTTAAAACAGTCCCTGCATTTCACCGTTTTTTTGGTTTTCTTTGCAGGCTACTCAATGACAAAAACATGCGGAGAAGGTTCAAATAATTCATCCTGTGCTAAATGTGAAGATGGACACTACACCCACGAGTACAACAACGCACATCCATGTAAACCGTGTCATTCTTGTTCAGGTGAAATAGTGCAACCTTTCAATAAAAATGTGTTTTAATACTATATCCCGCCCCCCCCCTCCATTGTTATCCCAAGATTAAGTATCAACACGGAACTCCCGCAAAGCTGTGGAACTCTCTGTGTGAAAGTGGGCCTATGGGACACAGATTTTACAGAGCTTTATTTTGAGATTCCTTTAAGTGACCTCTGGGTTCTCAGTGCAGGGCCGTGGCACTTTCAGCTATGCTGGAGATAGTAATGTTCGCAAGGTGCATGACGCTCGTGTGGATATTTTACGCTAAAAAAGAAAGTTGCGTTTATATTAATCACATTTCGCACATCTTTAAAAAAGAAATGTGCATAAAATCACCAAGAATTGTAGTCCTGTGTGTAAATTATTTGACACGAACTGAAAGTATCAATTGCAGTACCAAAATTGGATTCAGTTTTATTTACCTTTCACTTTAATAGTGTCTCCTGCAGATATAAGGCGTATAATTGTACTAGAACTATTTTGTTTAGAAAGATTACAGGTTTAGAAAATGTGCATAGATAATGCATTGCACTGTTTTTATTGTCATCGCCTGACACTTAGCGACACTTACAGTGAGGGAAAAATATATTTGATCCCCTGCTGATTTTGTACGTTTGCCCACTGACAAAGAAATGATCAGTCTATAATTTTAATGGTAGGTTTATTTGAACAGTGAGAGACAGAATAACAACAACAAAATCCAGAAAAACGCATGTCAAAATGTTATAAATTGATTTGCATTTTAATGAGGGAAATAAGTATTTGACCCCTCTGTAAAACATGACTTAGTACTTGGTGGCAAAACCCTTGTTGGCAATCACAGAGGTCAGACGTTTCTTGTAGTTGGCCATCAGGTTTGCACACATCTCAGGAGGGATTTTGTCCCATTCCTCTTTGCAGATCTTCTCCAAGTCATTAAGGTTTCGAGGCTGACGTTTGGCAACTTGAACCTTCAGCTACCTCCACAGATTTTATATGGGATTAAGGTCTGGAGACTGGCTAGGCCACTCCAGGACCTTAATGTGCTTCTTCTTAAGCCACTCCTTTGTTGCCTTGGCCGTGTGTTTTGAGTCATGCTGGAATACCCATCCACGACCCATTTTCAATGCCCTGGCTGAGGGAAGGAGGTTCTCACCCAAGATTTGACGGTACATGGCCCCGTCCATCGTCCCTTTGATGCAGTGAAGTTGTCCTGTCCCCTTAGCAGAAAAACACCCCCAAAGCATAATGTTTCCACCTCCATGTTTGACGGTGGGGATGGTGTTCTTGGGGTCATAGGCAGCATTCCTCCTCCTCCAAACACGGCGAGTTGAGTTGATGCCAAAGAGCTACATTTTGGTCTCATCTGACCACAACACTTTCACCCAGTTGTCCTCTGAATCATTCAGATGTTCATTGGCAAACTTCAGACGAGCATGTATATGTGCTTTCTTGAGCAGGGGGACCTTGCGGGCACTGCAGGATTTCAGTCCTTCACGGCGTAGTGTGTTACCAACTGTTTTCTTGGTGACTATGGTCCCAGCTGCCTTGAGATCATTGACAAGATCCTCCCGTGTAGTTCTGGGCTGATTCCTCACCGTTCTCATGATCATTGCAACTCCACGAGGTGAGATCTTGCATGGAGCCCCAGGCCGAGGGAGATTGACAGTTCTTTTGTGTTTCTTCCATTTGCGAATAATCGCACCAACTGTTGTCACTTTCTCACCAAGTTGCTTGGCGATGGTCTTGTAGCCCATTTCAGCCTTGTGTAGGTCTACAATCTTGTCCCTGACATCCTTGGAGAGCACTTTGGCCTTGGCCATGGTGGAGAGTTTGGAATTTGACTGATTGATTTCTTCTGTGAACAGGTGTCTTTTATACAGGTAACAAGCTGAGATTAGGAGCACTCCCTTTAAGAGTGTGCTCCTAATCTCAGCTTGTTACCTGTATAAAAGACACCTGGGAGCCAGAAATCTTTCTGATTGAGAGGAGGTCAAATACTTATTTCCCTCATTAAAATGCAAATCAATTTATAACATTTTTGACATGCGTTTTTCTGGATTTTGTTGTTGTTATTTTGTCTCTCACTGTTCAATAAACCTACCATTAAAATTATAGACAGATCATTTCTTTGTCATTGGGCAAACGTACAAAATCAGCAGGGGATCAAATACTTTTTTCCCTCACTGTACCAAAACGGAGTAACTTTTAAAAGTAACATTTTGATAGCGGTAGAATGATTCGTAAAAGGTAATTAAAAAAATATAAAGTTTGTTTTTAATTTCCGTAAAACTTGATGAGTTGTCCACATTTTTGTTACTTTTACCGAGTAATGCATTTGTTTAAAAAAAGTAACGTGTCCAAGCATTTTTGTTTTCACTTTTAGAAATCTTTGAGTGCTGATTTGTTTGCATTGCGATGCATGCTGTTTATTTTAGAAGTAATTGGGCAAGTGGAGGTGAAATCCTGCACGGAAACAAGCAATGTGGTCTGTGCGTGTCCGAACGGCACTCACAAAGTGACCTCTGAAGAAATAAAGAGGTGCTGCAATAACTGCTCGCCTGGAGAAAAGATCTCAAAAGAATGTACGTTTCATATTCTTTCGGTAAAGTCACGTAGGTACCTACCGAAAGAACCAAAGATTATGGATCCATGCAGTCACGAAAACTTCAAATCTAGAATGTACGTTTCCTTAATGTATAATTGCTATTAAACATTGGGAAGCATAGTACACTTGAACTCTAAACTAATCAAAATTATTTACAATCGTTGCGTGTGGACTACAGGTGGAATTGATCTGCGCACAAATTGTACTCCGTGTGATGATGAGACTTACAGCAATGGGAGCGGCATCTGCATCCCATGCACCAAGTAAGTGTCTTGCCAGAGAGGTGCACAGCGGATCTGTAAATTATGGTCATTGCACTTTTGTGGTACCGCAATTTATGCAGCCGAGTATAATAATAACTTTGTAAAACATTCTCAAAAGCCAGAATTGTGGGTAAGCTAGAAGGATTTCATAATTACAGTCTTGTCTTCAGCCATCCTCGATCCGAGGGTTGGCTGCACCATGGGCAATCCTTTACCACTGACTTCTGTGTTCTGCTTTGATGTTATCTATCCATGTCACCCTTAGTCTTCCTCGCACACGTAAACCGGGTATTGCACCTGCATCAATTCTATCCAAACCTTTGGATTTATCTCGCAGACGAAGAGATTTTCTATTAAAGTAACTTGTTAAATTAACTTCAAGAAGTAATAGTCCCTTTCTATAACTTCTTGATGTGGGTGTAGACGACATTGCTGAGAGGTTTGGCTTGCACAGATTGCATTAACAAGGTAAAGTCCAAATCAACGGTTCTGCACTGACGCTCACCACGCGCACCGCCACTAGACAGAGTAATTGTTTTGGTCGTGGCGCGTGGCGTCGCTTCACGTGTATGCCGAAATTAGACCATTCGGTATGGCAATTCAGCTCGTGGCGAATTACCAATACTGTATATGCCAAAAGCGCAGCCGTGCCGAATCAGCCCCAGTTACGAATGATCAAATACCGAACTAACGAGGTTTTACTGTATATAAGTTAATAGAGTACATGTGAAAGAGACTATAGTCAGTCAGGAACATGAATGCTTGCTTACCTCGGGACATCTGTGTGTGCGCGAAGATGCAAGTCCAGTGAAAATGAAACATCGCCTTGTGAGAAAACAAACGACAGAAGGTGTGAGCCGAAAAATATAGGCAAGTCATTTTTGTTAACACTGTCACATGATTGAAAAGAAACATCGCAGATGTATGCCAATAGGGACATGTAAAGAAAACCGAATTTCCCTGCAAGTTTAAATGAGTGCTATATCTAAATAACAATTTAATGCAAATAAGGAATATAATTTTACACTTATCCAGATATATGTATTTACTTGTATTGCACAGCACTTGAATCATACAAATTCGTTTAATTTTCTACAATGAAAGGCTTCTCATCCCATGGTCTATAACTCGATTGTTGCATGTCGTGTTTTTGCAACAACAAAAACCTTACACTGTCATGTAACAGCTGTTACGTGCCCTTATCAGAGCACTGAGCACAATAATGTAAAATCTCAGGAATGAAGACCAAACATAGGCAGATGAAAGTGGGTTGGATTGCTTTGGGAAAACAGCACCTGAAGAGTAGCACTCATGTGCCTCAAAGACTAAAGTTTAATGAGTGAGTGCTACCTTCCTAGACGTTTAGTAAAGAAACGAGGACATTAGCGACAAATATAGCACAAAATATGAAGGGCGCACAAAGAAACGTGGAGTGAGATGCATACTGGGAAATTACAATGAGAGAATGAGGAGCACGTGGATTAGAGAACGTGCTCAGGGGTTAATAACATCATCCAAACCACACAGAAACATGCATTGGCTTGGGCAAAAACACTGCTTGATGGCTGCTGGGCAGAGGGATAACAATGGGGTGGCACTCGCGAAATGGAACGCGTCCGAGAAGACGCCCACCAAAGAGACGGGAGTGATGCAATCGGTTCTTTTGCACCTCTTGGGATGGTTTCGTTTCATTGCAGGATTGTGGGAGGTGGAGACGGCTTAGGGAGGCATTCGTCCAGCAGTGGATTGACCGTGAAAGATGATGATGAGCTGAGATGTGATAATCAAGTTAAAACTTGGGATGAGAAGCTATCCACTGTGCAAAATTGTACACAACTTTCTTGAAGTCTTGTGCAATTATAAGTAAAGAAATAACCTATTTATTTAGCTTTACTTTGCCCTTAAAATAGTTGAATGCAGATAGCTCATTTTAGCTACCTCCTTAAAGATGTTTTCCAAATAGCATAGTTAAAAAGCTTGTTCTGATGGTGCATCTATTGTACGTACTTGTGTGTGCTTGCAAATTATTGAGTAAAACTTTTTGTTTTCTCAGATGATGCTCGTGGAATCGTAATCGGGGTTATTATAGCTATATTTGTATTGGTTGCGATAGTGACAATACTAATAGCTAAGGTAAGGGTACACTTATTATTTTCTGCTCCAGTGCATACACCATGTTTACATCTCTTAACACCAATGGGATAATTAACTCCATAGACTCTAATACATGTTTACAGTTTACAAAACATTTTCTTTCATCAGTCTTGCAGTCCAGTATTGTAAACGCCTGAGCTTAGCCATAGCACTGAATAATGTACACATTTGGTATCAGCACAGGTGTGACAATAGGTTTAGTTTAAATGTATGGTAGGCCTTGACATCCGCGAGGGTTAGGTACTTGATAAATCTGCGCTAAAGTATAATTTGCGAATGTAGATACTATGTTTATAAGGGAAATAAGGGGGTTAGGTTCCAGTGTTCGAATGAAGATACGAGAGAAAACGAAAATGTTTCATAACATTAATCCTGTACTCTACACATAAATAACATCTGCATACTTAATAAAATTGTACAATAATACAAATAGATAAAAAAAAGTAAGAAACTAAATAGAATGGAGAAAATAAAAATGTCAACAAATTCGACTAAATTTCGATTTAAAGCTTTCGTGACTGCAGGGATTCATCTTCTTGGTTCTTTCGGTAAATTCACGTAGAAGGGAAGTAATAAAATAAATTCAGACGCTGTCGCCTCGACAGACCTGGTTTTCACCTGAGGACGGCTGCTTGCGTTGTGGCCGAAACGTCGTGAGAATTATGTTATTTTTTATTTTTATTATTTTATTACTGCCCTTCTACGTGACTTTACCGAAAGAACCAAGAAGATAAATTCGACTAAATTTGGAAGTTTTATTCACCTTGGATGGTGATGATGGTTGGCGGACGCACAATCACCACGACCAGGGCTATCCCAACAACTCGACTTTTTGACTTAAACTCGTCGCTTTTTTAATGCCTTTTTTTACCCTTACGTCCTCCACTCACTTGATGCTTGAAGGCTCCACTGTACTGCGCAAGTAATTCCCTCCCACGCTGCGAGGTTGCCAAATCAGGAATAGTCTAAATGAAAAAAAAGGCGCGAAATTTTAACCGGTATACAAAATATAACCGTGAATAATCGAATCTTGTGAAACAAAACATCCGCGAATGAGGTTTTACCAAGTTGTATTTGCACAAAACGAATATTACATAATCATGTGTTGTTGTTACAGTGGTGCTGTAAAAAGACGGAGGTGAAAAACCAGAGAGCATCTATCACGGACATGGAGTCTTCAAATAAAATTGAACTTATATAGACAATTTGTGCATAAAATGCAATGCAAAGTGCTTTACAAGACATTCAATTGATGCATTTGTTGTTCCACGTGACCTTGGGGGGGATTACAATGGCTTAGCGAGAGTTTCATTGCAAATTGCAGGGGTTCCCTTAACTTTCCCAATTCACGACCCACATGAGTAGCCGCAGATCATTTTATGGATCCTCATGCCCATTGAGACTGTGTATGTGCGTGGGTGGCTGGTGACTTCTACATCATAGGATGCACAAGTAGAAACCATCGTTACACATTGTGGAAGCCATGTTAGCAACAAAGGTACGCGTATCAGAGGAGCCTTCCTGTATGTGGAGGCATCGGAGTGTAAAGCGCACAGGGCGATGGTGCAGTTTTGCAAATAGAGACACACAGACATGGAGACTGACGTACACTGAAACAAAGACACACAAACAGGATTGCACTCACAGAAGATCCTGATAATTAAAGACCAATCTCTATTCTTTCACGAGTGAACAAAAATACTTCAATCACAAATAAACTGCGCCCTAAAAACCCATAACCTCCAGCACTGTAAAACGGTCTGGTTTTCGAGAGGTTTACTGCACCACCACAGCTAATATGAATGTATTACATTTTATTTTCAGTAACCTGGATAAAGGCCACTACTGCTATGCACTCTTGTCAAAAGCCTTTTCCACCATTGGCCATGATATTCTACTGACAAGACTTGGTCAACTAAAATTGTTCAGGCGGTACAATAAAATGGTTTCAGAGTTGCCTCTCAGACCGTTTTCAAAAGGTAAATAGTGATAGCACCTCGTCCACGAGTATTAAAATAACAAAGGGTGTTCCACAAGGTTCCATGCTGGGTCCAATTCTGTTCTTATATTTTTTCATTATTACCTTTCTCAAACCTGGAATGCAGTGGGAATATCAAAAGGGCTGTTCTCCATATATTTAAACAATCTTGGATTTTTAAAAAAACTTGCATTACTCAGAACTAAATTTATTTGCTTATGACACTTGTTATACTAGTATCGGGTAACTCTCCAAACGAAGTTAAACAGAATTTCGAAAACGATTTTGACTTAATTCAATATCAATTGTCATTAAAACTGCTGCTAAATCTCCAAAAATGTTCAAACAAATCCAGTTTAATACCCTTCACCTATTACGAATATATCAGAAACATTTAACAAACGGAGTGCTTCCAATACTTGGGTTTACTGATTTATTCCAAACTTACATTCCAACCACATTGATCACATCTCAAGGGAAATCAAATAAAAAATATTGTTTTCATACAGAAACAAAAATTTTTTCCCATTCGATTCTACCTGCAAATTGTTGAAGCTATCATTCTACCACTCTTTGACGACTGTGCCACGGCTTTTAGATCAGCTCCGAATGAAACGCTAAACAGACTAATCTTGTTACGGGACCTTTTTCGCCAGTTCCAAAATATGAGAATAGGTTTTTCCCCTTTTTTCTGGCAACAAAACAGCGGTGTTAAGATGTTAAAACACCAAACTGAAACCTTTTACAAGGAATCATGTCTGCATTAACCACAATACTTGTGGTCAGAATTCAAACAAAAAACATACTCTGCTAATATATGCATTGTCTTTGAAGCTGATTGGTCCACACCAGAGACAGCTTTCTTTCGAGCCTCGTCTGAAACTCTTCGTTTTGCCCTGGACCCACCATTGTGACCTCTACTTAAAATCCATTCCCACATCACGTGATGCAAGAATAAATCAACATTCGGCCATTTTCATTCATAGAATCCTTATTGAGGAATCTGCACGATACTGAGCCAATTCATTCACGCCGTTGTCAAACTAAAGAACTTTAGACAATCACAATTTCAACAGAAAGGAAATCAACTGCCCTTCTCTGATGGCAGAGAAGTCTGAGATGTAAAATTGCGAGGTACTGTACACACATGAAACTTAAGCTAAACATGAATAAGGCATGCCTCTGAGCGCAACAGCTGCATCTCTTATATAAGTTTGAATGTGACAAGGTGTACATTTCTTTTGACGATGCATGAATAGTATTTATAAGAAAGTTGGACAAAAGTAAATTATGTAATATTTTTTCATATTTATAAGAAAGTTGGACAAAAGTAAATTATGTAATATTTTTAAGAGGACACTGTCAAGTACCATTTTATGCATATAAACATACTCTTGCCAAATGAAACAAGGACTGTGCTTCGTTGTGGTGTATGCAGTGTTACACGTGTAATGACAATAGAGCCAGCATGCGGTGTGAGGGGACTAGTGGCCACGGCAGGTAATGACAGGGAAGTCAACTACAGTACGAATGCCCGAGTGCCACGGGAGGTGATGACAGAGGTATCAGTTGTGTGTGCAAAGGGACTGGTGGCTACAGGAATGTTCGAGAAGGGAGCGTGAACACGTGACGGAAGAGGACGGTAGAGGCTGCCGGTAGAGCGAGCGTCCAGAGTCAGCGAGAATGATTTAAAGCTTTCGTGACTGCAGGGATTCATCTTCTTGGTTCTTTCGGTAAAGTCACGTAGAATGGAAATAATAAATTATAAAATAAAACATAAAATACAATTCTCACGACGTTTCGGCCACAACGCAAGCAGCCGTCCTCAGGTGAAGAACAGGTCTGTCGAGAAAACAGTCAGACTCTGTCTTCTGTCTCCCCGACAGAACTGTTCTTCACCTGAGGACGGCTGCTTGCGTTGTGGCCGAAACGTCGTGAGAATTATTTTATTATGTTTTATTTTTATTATTTTATTATTTCCATTCTACGTGACTTTACCGAAAGGACCAAGAAGATCAGCGAGAATGATCGAGAAGGGGGGCGTGACCTCGTGTTGATTATTGATCCTCATGGCGGTACCCCGGGGTATCAAATAATACAAAATGACCGAGGCAATTAAATATTTTATTTCTGGGACACTATTTTTTCCAGGGGTGTACTTAACTACCGTCCATAAATGACGTCACGCACCTGGGGGGGGGGGGTCAGACATTTTCGACGATGTGTGACGAGGGGGGGGGGGGGTTGAGAAATGTGACGTCACGTAAAAATGCGCAACTTTAAATAAATACTAGCTGTACTACCCGGCTTCGCCCGGGACTTGTATCCACCACGGCCGGCCGCCTTTGTCTCCCCATTGGCGATGTTAATACGCCACACCAGTTACTCGTTTGAGGCTGAGTCGACCTAGGGGAGGTTCAAATAATCTTGACCGGTGGTGGCCATGAGCGGGAATCGAACTGGGTTCGCCGGGTTGGTAGCGCAGCGTAGCGTTAACCACTACACCCACCGCTCCTCACACACACAGACGCACAGACACACGCAGACACACACAGACAGACACAGACACACAGACAGCACGCTAACCACTACACTACCGCTCCCCACACACCACACACGCACACACACAGACACACACACAGACACAGACAGCACGCTAACCACTACACTACCGCTCCCCACACACCACACACACACAGAGACACACACACACAGACACACACACACACAGACACACACACAGGCAGCACGCTAAGCACTACACTACCGTTCCCCCTACACAACACACGCGCACACACACAGACACACACACACAGACACACAGACAGACACACACACACAGACACACAGACAGCACGCTAACCACTACACTACCGCTCCCCACACACCACACACGCACACACACAGACACACACACAGACACACACACACACAGGCAGCACGCTAAGCACTACACTACCGTTCCCCCTACACAACACACGCGCACACACACAGACACACACACAATACACACACACAGACACACACACACAGACACACACACAGACACACAGACACAGACAGCACGCTAACCACTACACTACCGCTCCCCACACACCACAGACACACACACAGACACACACACAGACACACACACAGACACACACACACAGACACACACACAGGCAGCACGCTAAGCACTACACTACCGTTCCCCCTACACAACACACGCGCACACACACAGACACACACACACAGACACACAGACAGACACACACACAGACACACAGACAGCACGCTAACCACTACACTACCGCTCCCCACACACCACACACGCACACACACAGACACACACACAGACACACACACACAGGCAGCACGCTAAGCACTACACTACCGTTCCCCCTACACAACACACGCGCACACACACAGACACACACACACAGACACACAGACAGACACACACACAGACACACAGACAGCACGCTAACCACTACACTACCGCTCCCCACACACCACACACGCACACACACAGACACACACACAGACACACACACACAGGCAGCACGCTAAGCACTACACTACCGTTCCCCCTACACAACACACGCGCACACACACAGACACACACACAATACACACACACAGACACACACACACAGACACACACACACAGACACACAGACAGCACGCGAACCACTTCACTACCGCTCCCCACACACCACACACGCATACACACAGACACACACACAGACACACACACACAGACACACACACAGGCAGCACGCTAAGCACTACACTACCGTTCCCCCTACACAACACACGCGCACACACACAGACACACACACAATACAACAACAACCGCCATTCGCCACTAAGTGGCGGTGACGTCACCACGATGCTTGTGCCAGGCCAAGTGCACCTTGAGGCCACGTGAAGTGTCGAAAGCCCGCTGGCAGGAGGTCACGGGGCAGACCCAGGTGCCACTGGTCGACTGACCGAGATGACCGAGATGACTGGCTGATGCACCACCTGTGCCCCCTACTGTGCCAACTTGCTGTGCTTTAGCCACCCGGCGCTCCGGTCGTTGTTGTGAGCGTCGCTCCTCCGCCCTCCGTTGTTGTTGGAGGGCGACTGCCTCCAACTGCCCAGTAGCGTCCTTCACGAGCCTCCTCCACTGAGGCCGATCTTGACACCGCTGGTACCAGTCATCGGCAAGTCCACTCAGCTCCACGTCCTCCTGTACCACATCACTCCATCTCTTCTCCAGCCCGTGCCGCGCCCGTCTAGCCCCCTCGATCCGGCCGAACAAAAGCTGTTTAGGCATGCGGTGGCTGGGCATGCGGGCTACATGACCCAGCCAACGCAGCCTTGCCTGCCGGAGGAGCTCACTGATGGGACTTTGCCCAGATCTTTCAAGGATTTGTGAGCTCCTCACACAATCCAGCCTGGTTAAACCCAGGATGGATCGTAGGCAGGCCAGCCTAAATGTTTCCAACCGGCGAAGATGCTCCACCAGGGGGGTCCACGTCTCGCAAGCGTAGAGAAGGGAGGGAATGACCGTGGCCGAGAAGACCTGAAGCTTCGTGCGGAGCGACAGACCAGGTAGCTTCCACACAGCGTTACGCAACCGATGAAAAGATATTGCCGCTCGACTGATTCGGAGTGAGACCTCTGCTGATAGACTGGAGCCGGTCATAAGCACACTGCCCAGGTATGGGAAACTCTCCACTCTCTCCACAACTGCCCCATCACCAATTGGGAGTTGTGGGGGTGGAGTGTCCGATGGTACAAAATACCCAGGCAGGTGCTTGGTTTTGGTGGGGCTGATGGTAAGGCCCCACCTCTTAGTGGCACGCTCCAGTCTCAGCAGCAGCGCCTCCAACTCCTCTTCTGAATGAGCAGCTATTACCAAATCATCGGCATACATAACGTGGTTGACCAATAGGGAGCCATCCCTTGATCGCACCCGGGCGTCGATCAGCCTCCCATTATATCTGTACCAAACGGAAATTCCCCCGGTACAGCTATTGAAGGCTTCACGAACTACGCGGTCAAAATAGATGTTAAATAATGTGGGAGCCAGAGGACATCCCTGTCGCACCCCAAGGTGTACAGGGAAAGGCTCCGACTCCCGGCCACGTAGTTTTACCCGGGCCCGCTCACCATCATGAAGGTCCTTAATGATCGTGAGCAGAGGGTCAGGGACTCCGAAAGCACGAAGAACAACCCAGAGTCCAGTCCTACTGATGGTATCATAGGCCTTGACCAGGTCAATAAAGCAGAGATGTAGGTCTTTTTGGAATTCCCTACACCTCTGCTGTAGCAGACGGACAGAAAATATGGCATCTGTGCAGGACCGCCCTTTCCTGAAACCGCATTGGGGCTCCGCAAGCCCCTCCTCAGCGTGCCTAGCAAGGCGATGTTGAATAATCCTTGCCAGGACCTTACCCGGCACACTGAGGAGTGAGATGCCCCTGTAGTTGTTACAGTCTGTGCGGTCCCCCTTCTTAAAGAGGGGGACCACCAGGGCATCCTTCCAGTCCTGCGGAACCCGTCCAGTGGTCCAGACTGTTGTTATGATGTCATATAGGGCAGTCTGTGCACAAACGCCACCCTCCCTCAGCATTTCGCTTGGGAGATCATCTCTGCCCGGTGCCTTCCCTGGTCTCAGACTCCGGATCGCCCTCAGTACTTCCTCAACAGCTGGAACCTCAGCCAGCCACTCACAGGGGGTGACCTCTTCCAATATTTGAGGCACCGCAGCCTCAGCAGGGTTATCCCCACTTTGTGCCATGATGTTTTCCTGGCTGAGAGAATTTCCCTCCCCCAGGACCTCACAGAAATGCTCAGCAAATCTGCAAACCTGTTCCTGGGGGTCGGAGATTGGATCACCGTTTTTTCCTCTAATGATGGTAATAGGTGTGGCGCTGCAGGTTACTTTTTTGATGGAGTTAAATAGTGATTTGTGATCACGGGCCACTGAGGCAGACTCCATCTCCTCAGCAACCCGCGACCACCACCCATCCTTACAACGCCTTACGGCTCTCCGAACTTCCGAGCGAAGGCTGCGGTAAACCTCCTCATTCTCTGACGTGGGATGCTGTAGGCGATGAGAGTGGGCCTGTCGCTTTTTCTCAATTAACCTGAACACCTCCTCTGTCAGCCAGGGTTTCTGGGGAGGTCTGGACCGCGTACCCAAAGCAGCCATTGCAGCTGCATGAGTCACAGTCCTAAACCTCGCCCATTTACCCTCGACATCAGGTGGAGTGGGGGACGATGCCAACCCCAGCTGCAAGCGATGATGAAATTCTCGCTTGCAACTTTCATCAGCTAACTGAGACCAGGCCACTTTTGGTTGGAATGGGATCCTGGGTGTACACCCACCACCGGAGTGGAAGAAAGGCAGGCGCATCTTACAGATGACTAGTCGATGGTCAGAGGACAGATCAGCTCCACGGTAGGTCCTGGTGTCAAGGACATGGGTTCGCATCCGCTGGTCCGTCACTATGTAGTCCAGCAGATGTTCTTGCTTGGACCCGGCATGTATCCATGATGTTGTGTGGATGCGCCGATGCCGGAAGAGCGTGTTGGTAATTACAAGCCCATGGGCTGCACAAAAATCTAGCAGCCTCCTACCGTTATTATTGAGCTGATCTGGCCCATGCCTTCCAATCACTCCAGACCAGGTGTCAGCATCATGACCAACTCGGGCATTGAAGTCACCCAACAAGATGACTCTGTCCCGAGTGGCCACTTTAGCCAGCACCTGTGACAGGAGGTCATAGAAAGCGTCTGACTCATCGGCTTTGCTTGCATCCCTCCACGGATGTTCGTCTTCGGTGGGGGCATAAGTAACCACGACCACCACTCCTCGCCTCTGGTTGATGGGAAGGCGAGCCCAAAGTATCCTGGGGCTTACAGCTTCCCACACCTCACCGCCACGCTCCCACGCCCCCTTCATTCTTTTGTTCAGAAGAAGAGCCACACCCTGTTGTTTGGCAGTCTCCTGCCCCGAGTAGAGGACTGTCCACCCCTCATGGTGGCAGGAGCCAGAACCGGTCCACCGGACCTCCTGAATGCCACAGAGATCCAGGCGGTACCGGTCCAGCTCCCGACAGAGGAGTGGCAGCCTCTCCTCCGCAGTGAGCGTTCGAACATTCCACGTGGCCATCCGCAATGGTTTTTTGTTGTTTCTGGAGGAGCCCCGAGGGTGAAAATTCAATCTCCTGGCTCCGCCAAATGGGGTTTGGCCAGGAGACGTCATAAAAGCCTGACCCCCCGGGGCCTCCGGCACAAGCTTATTTGTTACAGGTTTATGTTTAATTCGTGGTTTAGTGGTAATGAATTGAAGGTGGAGGGGTTACCAGCCCCTCACACCCGTCCAGAGCCCCCGTTTAGCCACTGTGGTGGTCACAGACGCCATGAGGGGAGAGGCCAATGGGCATTGGCCCTCCCCCCACAGCACTGCCCACGACAGTGTTGCCCGTCCGGCACCGCGAGGAGGTAGGAGGTTGTTTTGCCGGACACACACAATACACACACATACACACAGACATACACATACATACAAACACACACATACATACACACAAACACATACACAATACACACACACATACATACAGACACACACATACATACACACAAACACATACAGACACATACATACATACACACATACATACAGACACACAGACATACACATAAACACATACACACATAGTCATGACCTGGCTTTGCCCGGGACTTGTATCCACCACGCCCGGCCGCCTTTGTCTCCCCAGTGGCGATGTTAATACGCCACACCAGTTACTCGTTTTGAGGCTGAGTCCCTCCCTCGCCACTCTGCCTCCCTCGCCACTCTGTAGAGGACGTGAAATTTGTATGAATTTACCTCAGAGTGGCGTGTTGGGTGTCGAGGCCTAGCACCGTGCAGAGCCTCCCGCCTTGCCTGATTTTCCCACCCGGCGAACGCTGGGTACGGGTGCCGGTCCCCCCCCCCCCCCCCCCGCGCTATTAAAAATGGCGTCCACCCCGCGGCGAAAAGTTGCTACTCGTTGCCAGGGGCAACCGCCGTCCAATGAAAGCGGCGAAGGCGTCGTTAGCTGTTGCCAGGGGCAACCGCCGTCCAATGAAAGTGCGTATGGTCCGAAATCCACACAGACAGACAGACAGACATGCACGATTTTATATATATAGAAGATAGACAACACGTTCTACTTAATTAAATTGACTTTTAATAAATGTTTTCTCCTACAACATCAGAGTGCAGCGCCACATTAAATACGCACTACAATGACAATAGTTTAAAGCGATTTGAAGCATGTTTTATTTAGGGGGGGGGGGGTCTGACTTTTTGTGACGCCGTGTGACGAAGGGGGGGGGGGTAAAAAATCGTCCAAAATCGCGTGACGTCATTTATGGACGGCCCCTTACCTCTGCTCTGGGACTGGGGTACCAATCAATCTGAAATCAGTGCCACTCCGTGATGTCGAAACGCAGCGAGGACGATTGCGCTGAAACCCTGAACGCTCGCAAGCACCATGGTGGTGCATCGTGTACAGCTCGTCGAGATGAGTCGATTGCCGCATCGCCGACCATCAACAGACTAAAGATGACTGCATCACGGACATTGTGCGAAAGACTGGGTAATATGGTACAAAGGGGTACCGCCATAAGGTTCATACAAGGGAGATATGTGTGGGAGACTCGGGGCTGTTGCAGTGATTACAAGGGAACGTGTCTTCAATGAAGTGCCATCTCAAGAGAAGTATGTCAAGTCGTCATTATACACGCATACAAAATACAAATGTGGTGTGCGTGCATCCATAAAAAAAATTAACCCGTAAAAACAAAGTTTTTCACTATAAATCCTTTATATGCGTGGCGGCTAGAATCCTCTCGTCCTCTGGCTTGAGATGCCTGCCACCTATGTGTCAGATGATTGCCTGCCACCATTAAGCAATTGGTAATTAAATATAATTTTTTTTGCTAAAAAGTGTAACATTTTGGAAAAAAAATTTTCACGAAAATAAATTGTCTCGCACAACGAGTCTGTGTGGAAAATGTCAGCTCGATTGGATCACGGGAAGTGGGTTAAAAAACGACCGAAAGGTTTGCACGGTCGTAAGCAAGCAAGCAAGCACGCAAGCAAGCAAACACGCAAGCAAGCAAGCGAACTTAATATAAAGGATTTAAAAATACCAATACATGCAAAATAATGCACATTCAACAAACCTGTATCACGTGAAATCAGTTTTGCTAAATATCTGAAATGTCTTCTTGGTTCTTTCGGTAAAGTCACGTAGTGCTGCTCGCAAACTTTACCGAAAGAACCAAGAAGGTGAATCCCTGCAGTCACGAAAGCTTTAAATCGAAATATCTGAAATGTGTTTACTTGAACCAGGAATTCAAATACAGTTTCCCTTTTGTGTTATCCGAGCACTTGATGCAAAACATGTTTCGTGACATGGTTCCTGTCTGAGCTGGCATTGCACCTCCCCACTCTCCCCTCCCCACGCATCCCCTCCCCATCCTCCCCACCCAGCCCCTCCCTACCCTCTCCTCTCCACCCAGCCCCACCCCTCCCATTTTTGGATGCACGACGGACGGACACAATAATCCCCTATGGGCTGGTGTAACCAGGAGGTTCCTACCAATATAACCTCTTGTTGTAACAGCTCTCTCGCTGGGTCAGCAGTTCCACTGCTGGATTATTTTTTCCGCCTGAGGACGACCGCTTGTGTTGCGATCGAAACGTCGTGATATTTTTTTTCTACCTAAGTGACTTTACCGAATGAACCAAAGAGTATACAGCATTTCTTTACAGTGTTACATTTAAATGTAGAATTTTTCATCTTAATTATGAGTTTAACAATGCTTCCCTTTTTGTTGAACTGTAACACATTTCACAACCTTGACCGTGTGGGTATTTAAGTAATGTGTATTGTTGTGTCTCGACCAACGAACCGTTCGACTGACGAACGGGTCTCAGGAACGAATAAGGTTCGTAAACCGAGGACTGCCCGTAATTGGAAAAATATTGGGGGAAGCTGCAAGGGAGGAAATGAGTGTGGCTTGCTGACGCCGTTTGGTACCGTCTGCTGGTAGCACTGATACGGCTGGTCGGTGGTTACGGATTTATTTTTTAAGGCGGAAGGGTGTGGAGGGGAGGGTGTAAACGACCAACAAAAAACGTGTTGGTTATCATTTGTTTGTCAGTTATCTACATTATTGACCAATTGTCCCAACGCCATTGTTTTCCAGCCTTGAATGTTTATCCACAACCACAAAGAAGAGCGAGCACCACCCATGTCTGTCTGCATTTGTGCCTCCACTGACATACGTGTCCGTCATCAGTTGTTTGTCCATCAGAACGGAATCAAAACTCAAATAAAATCGCTTCATCGGGAAGTCTTCAGGTCAGAAGACGTACCGAGGCTCGCACAAGGCCATGCGGAGGGGCGTGTGGCACCGTTTGGCACCAGCTATTATAGAGTGTGGTCATGTCGCTACGGTTCTCTGCGGTGAGTACCATGTCTTTCAGGCTATGCCTTTCTGAATTAAATGAACGCTGAATCGCTTGCACGTTCCGAGATTTAGTGGTGAATGGGACCCACGATGCTACTTGCAGACGTCTCGAAATGGAAAAGGGTCCATTAAGTGTTGAGTGTTCACCTTTTCACACCATATATTTCATTTGGGCTATGTTGGCAACGGCTAATATCGGTGGCGACTGATATCTCAATACGGTCATGGGCCCCCACTCATTAAACTGCACTGACCAGCATAGAGAGGTATGAATAAAATAAGCACCATAATTGCCATCGTGTGGGAAAGCCTTCACAATGTTTCAGATGTCTTGTAACTCCCAATTAATTCACCCCTATGATTTTTTCCCGTGTATATTTATTTCTGTTTTCAATAAACCTTACTTTAAAAATAGATAAAGTTTTAGAGAATTAAATCGGGGTGTAGCAGTGGTTTGCTATAAACAATAAAGGGCTGAATATGACAACGACACAATATTTAGCGAGCACTGGTACACATGAGTTGTCAGCTACACAGGCGTTTACAAATTTTTGTATCAATATAAAGTACTTGTAGTTCGCTGTGGGTCAACCCACAGGTTTGTGACATTGCTTGCTCATTTGGCCTGTTAAAATAAAGTAGAAAATGCTTTCACGAATTAATTAGCCATATATCTCAGTTGCAGTATATCGACTCATGAGTCTTAAGTTTACTGGCAAAAAACGAATACATTAAATTACATATGTACGGTATTGCTCTCTCATATTTCTTGTTCGGTGAAAAATGCAGGAAGTTATCAGAAAGAGTATATCTGCCATTACAAAATAAACAAGTCCACTATGTATCTGGCGATTAAGTGCTGCCGTGGTGTCATGGTTAGCATACTGGCGCGTTGCAGTAGTTGAAGTAATGTGCAAGTTCCTTAAATCATCCCTACATTTGTCCACCCAAGACTACGAATGGGTGCACCACAACGAATGGCAGGTTGCATGTGGTGGGGTTAACGTGTGGGGTACTCCCCACATCTTCCAAATGCAACATGTGTAGGTGGAAGAGTAGGCCAAAAACTAACCTCGAGAGGTGCATCTCGTGGGAGGCTCTTCCACCAGCAGCGGTGTGAGGAGGACATGGGCATTGCTTCTTTTCCCCTTCCACGTATCTCCTTCCACTGGGTAAAATCATTATCCAGTTGTAAGATGGAACATCATTTCTATGCTGGTGACATCCAGATTCCGTTGCGATGGTTTTCCTTTCCACCATCCGCAATGCCCCAATCTTGAAGTCCGGCCTTTGATGCGATTTCCGACTGAATTGGCTCCAAATCGCTTCGTTTCAATACCGCCGTAACTGAGATCATTCAAAGTGGTAAAAAGTAAGAGCCTTCAAGTGAAATGTTGCACCTTCTGAACTGTAATGTTACATTGGGAAAAAAGGGTGCGCAGCCGTGAGGTTATTTTAGACCCTAACTTTCATCACCCACCTATGTCTCCCTCGTCTATAAGACCTCGTTATCTGAACATTCGTAACACTGCCCGCACACGGCATTTTTTTGGGCTCCACCGGCTGCTGAGAGCCTAATTCACGCCTTCATTACCTCTCCCACATTCCCTCGTTTCATGGTTACAGATCATTCAGAATGAGCGTTACAAGGCTCCTCCTCACCTGTACGTCATACCTGTCAACCCATATGGTTCACTCGTATTCTTGTACATGGTAATTGAGTTTTGAGGTCCATACGGTGTACAGCCGTTTCAATACGGGCAACGGTTTTTTGTCTGTTTGTGTTTCTCCCTTGTGATGAGACTTTGTAGGATGAACGTTGATATTTTTACGGGGCACGGGGTGATCAATAATGTCTGAATTGGTCTCTAATAAGGTAGGCACTGATAAGGGGTTGACAGGTATGTGTACATGAAAACGTGATAACATCACTCCAGTACCCACGATATCTCCACTGGCTTCCTGTCAAGTCTCGGATTCACTTTAATTTAAGATTGCAGTGATCGTTTTCTGAGATTATTCATGGTCTTGCCCCTGCCTCTACCTTCTCCTCTCTCTCATCTCGCTGTACCCTCTGGAATGTTGTCTCCACTCCAGTAACAAAGGCCGCCTTATTAGAACGCTCACAAGTCCAAACTTTGTTCCATGGAAGGTAGCTGTATCTCAGCTTCCGCTTATAAAGTCTTAAATTCTCTTCGTCTTGAACTGCGTGGAGTTGAGAATTCTGCCCTTGGTTTCAAATCAAATGTGTTTTTTCTCTCTTCCCCTGTGAAGTGTCTGGAGGTGCGTTGATTGCATTTAGACGCTATGTAAATGTAAATTGCATTGTATTTTATACCTTAGAATAAGAAAAACAAAAGTCATACCCCATTAAAAATACCTACAATGTGGAAAATGACTCGACCGCAAAAAACTCACTGTGGCTTTGGTGTACATTTATGGAAATAAACTGCGGCACCGTTTGCCAAATAAGACCATTTGCATGCGAGCTGTCCGCACAAAGCCTCCAACTATTTGCTTTCACCAAGTTGACCAAGTCCTGAGTGTCTTAGAACAGAGATGAATACTGTCGGTGGACTCGTGTGGAAATCTTTGTCTGTGAGTATTTGTACATTTGTAAAGGCGATTCGTTTCTCATTTGATGTCGTCCACCCATAATTCATTTGTTGGTGTTATCCCATCAGTACGCGTGCACGTGGATGCCTTTCATGGTTGGCGCTTGACGTTATCGACTCAATTGAGCCCTGGCAGCAGGAGTTAAGCTTACGCAATGTTGCTGACATTTTACTCACGTTGTTCATGTTTTCTTAGAGTATATATTTGTAATTTGCTGTGGTTGGTACTTGTTAAAACCTAGGCCTTCTTTGAGATTGGTTCTGAGCTTAACTTCAGCCAAATGTTCGACGGCTGAGTTCAGGAAAATATTTAGTGAGAAATTAAGCCCTGGTTACAATGGCTAATGGCCATGAATGTGTACGAATATTATGGGAAATTTGTATGTTTTTGAAAACTTTGTATGAAATCTAAATAGAATGAAAATCTTATAAAGACATGTTTAATACATAACACAAAACAAGCATTAACATATTCGTAAAGAATATATGTAACATAAACATAAGTTTAAGTAACAAATATAAGCAACGAAATAAATAAATAACTAATTGAGGCGTATTGTACGCTTACTTAGTTGTGTGTAAAAAACTTGATATGGGGCTTTCGTGACTGCAGGAATTACTCTTTGGTTCTTTCGGTAAAGTCACGTAGAAGGGAAATAATAAATTTTCGATTTAAAGCTTTCGTGACTGCAGGGATTAATATTCTTGGATCTTTCGGTAAAGTCACGTAGAAGGGAAATAATAAAGTAATAAAAATCAAACAATAAAATTCTCACGACGTTTCGGCCACAACACAAGCAGCCGTCCTCAAGGAGAGAATTTTATTATGTTTTATTTTCTTTATTTCCCTTCTACGTGACTTTACCGAAAGATCCAAGAATATAATTTAATTACTATAATATATTTTTGCGTATAATACGTCTAACAGAGAGAGAGTTCCTGCCTCTATATATATACACGAACGCTCACCAGCATTGCTTTAAGGAAGCCAAACTGCTCATGGGACGCCGAATGTCGAAGATTCTATTGACTCTTTCTGCTGAAATGATGCACTCCCAGAAGGTGGTGTGGCCGGCGAGGTTATGTAAAAACAAAATGCTCGCGTCCACCCACCCCTTCCCGTCCAATCTCTCCGCCTGTGTGCGTGTGGTGCGTGTGGATCGAAGGGCGAGCAGCAGCAGCAGCATGCGAGGGGAAAGCGTGCTGTTTTGTTACGCTAACCACGAGTTGCTTGCCTCCAGCACAGTTTGCACTGTGCACGCCGTTGCTCATATGACGTTAATCTTCTAAGAATTGCTCCGCCAAGCCACTGCACACACTCAATTACGTTTACCCCCCCCCCTTCCCGTGAAAATAACACAGTCATTTTACACCTTAAATTCAACGGAGCCAGGGTGTGTAAATGTGTATATGTGTGTGTCAAGGACTCAATTCACTAGGTTCACCGTTACGTGCATGTTATGTATATCGTTTATTGTTAAATTTGAATCACAGTTCCTATGATTACTGTTGTTACATTGTTTTTATAGCTTTATTTTGGTGAATTCGAAAACATGGTTAAGCCATATTCTTGGTTATTTCGGTAAAGTCACGTAGAATGGAAATAATAAAATAATAAAAATAAAACAATTAAATTCTCACGAATTTCTTGCTGTGGTTTTCACGCCTGATGAGGATTGCTTGTGTTGCAATCGAAACGTTGTGAGAATGTAATTGTTTAATTGTTCATTATTGTATTATTTACCTTCTACGTGACTTTACCGAAAGAACCAAGAATATGAATCCCTGCAGTCACGAAAGCTTTAAATCGAAATGGTTAAGCCATGTTTCTTGCGGAAGTGCGGAGCTGGCCTGATAACTTGAATCTAAATTGTCCTATGGTTGTTAATGTTTGATTTGCATCACACTGGGTTTTTTTCTGGAAGATTTGCTGGTTTATCCAGGATGTTTCTGTTGCGCGTCGTCGCTTTAAGATGTTCTCTGTTCATATTTAGTTTATTGCGGTTGCACCCGACTCAAGAGCCGCATGTCTCACAGGGCTATACCTCATACATAAAACTTGAAAGTGGGAAGCGGTATATTTCGATTTAAAGCTTTCGTGACTGCAGGGATTCATCTTCTTGGTTCTTTCGGTAGTCACGTAGAAGGGAAGTATTAAAATAATAAAAATAATAAATGTGTATTATTTTATTATATTATATAATATTATTTTATTTTATTATGTTTTATTTTTATTATTTTATTACTTCCCTTCTACGTGACTTTACCGAAAGAACCAAGAAGATGGGGAGCAGTAGTGGAGCGCTATGAACCCGGTGACCGAGTTCGATTCCCGCTCACGGCCAACACCGGTGACGATTATCTGAACCGGTCCAGAGCTTCCCCTAGGGCGACTGAGCCTCAAATGAGCACCTGGTGCTGTGTGTAAACATCGCCACTGGGGAAACAAAGACGGCCGGGCGTGGTGCAGGCCACCTACCCCATCGTATGTCGTGCCAGCCTTCATAGGTGCTACTCGCTAACAGCACTTGTCCCGACAAGTCTGTTAAGGCTATACGGGGGATCTTTGTCTTTGATTTGTGCCTGTGAACCGGGGTCTCTTGTTTCAGATCGTCCTTCTGGCTGTGGTGAATGCACGCGCGTGCAACGAAACGACCCATTACTTGTTTGACAACATCTGTTGTGAAAAGTGTCC
This sequence comes from Lethenteron reissneri, assembly GCF_015708825.2. Taxonomy (NCBI): domain Eukaryota; kingdom Metazoa; phylum Chordata; class Hyperoartia; order Petromyzontiformes; family Petromyzontidae; genus Lethenteron; species Lethenteron reissneri. The sequence continues at coordinate 7,638,198 of NC_083825.1, read as the reverse complement.
TCCAGGTAAAGTAAAAGCAATATCTCAACAATTTGATTTGACAACTGAAATGTATCGAGAAACTCTTATGACTTGCGGTTGCAAGTTATTTCGGGCAGAGGAGTCAGGATTTTCAGGTAGTGGGGGGCAACTCCTCCAGCAATGCAAAATGATAGAGGAGTTGTTAGTAAGTAAGGACTTGCCCATTGCCTGTTATTCGACGCGTGTGCTCGCTGAAGGCATCGCGTTCGCTGAAGAGAAGTCGTGTACTATATACGCAACTTGCGCACAATTCTGAGTCACTTATAACTGCTGTGCCGTTACTTATTGCCAATTATGGACTCAGATTATTGTCCAATCATCTCATAGAGTCCCTGGCACACAATAATATGCTACACAGTGGCAGTGGGGGTCGCAAAATCCTGATTTATCACTAATAAACCACAATGATCCGATCGAAATTAGGTTTTCGATCTGATCATTGGGGGGGTAGGGGGGCACGTGCCATCCACCCCCACCACTGGCTCCGCCACTGATTTCGCGTGTACTTATGCACTTGTAATTCCGTGGCTATAACCATTTCATTACATCAGTGCATCTTCATCTTTACTGCAGCCTTCTTAACCCCTTTTAGTTCTCAGTCGTTCAAAAAAGAATTACGATGTTAATAAATACATCGAGGTTGATGAAACAAAGTAGTTGTACTTACGTACCCGTGCTTAATTTGTGTTTTCGATAAACTTCAAAACAATCTTGCACCCCCAGAAAGGGCATCTCGCACCCCCTAAGGGTGCGTGCACCACAGGTTTAGGAACCACTGCATTACAGCATCAAGCGACTCAGACGTACCGTCGTATGGCCAACAAGCATCAACCGTCATGCGACTGAGATCCAGTGACACCTTCATGTCAAGCCATCGACTTTTTCTCTCTCCATAATTTGGCGTGCGACGTTTCCCTCCACGTCCTGTTGCGAAACGAACATGTGTTCAGCGGTATTTTATAAGCCTACAGATATTTTTGGTTCTTTCGGTATCGTCACGTAGAAGGGAAATTGTACTTTATTATTATGACTTTATTATTTCCCTTCTACGTGACTTTACCGAAAGAACCAAGAATATGAATCCCTGCAGTCACGAAAGATTTAAATCGAAACCTACATATGTCATCACTGTACCTTCAAAATGGCATTTCGTATGCATGTGGTGTAATAACGTTGACCATGACAGTGCGTAATCTGTGTTCCTGCCCCTCGTGCAGTACGGTATATGCTTTCACGCTTCATGGATACAGCTGTGATCGGGTGCCTGGTGTACGCAGTGCGTTCGGGGTGCTGCGTTAGATACCTGGAAGCGGTGAGGCACAATGTTTGTGCGGAGCGGTGGCGCAGCGGTTAGCGCACCCCCTACGAACCCGGCAGCCATCCCGAGTTCGATTCCTGCTCACGGCCAACAACATTGGCGAATATTTGAACCGGTCCTGGCCTCCCCGAGGTCGACTCAGCCTCAAATGAGTACCTAGTGCGGTGTGTTGAAAACATCGCCACTTGGGAGACAAAGGCGGTCGGGCGTGGTGCTGGCCACCCACCCGCCCACTCCTTCATAGGTGCTCGCTATAAGCACTTACCCCAAGTCTGTTAAGGCTATACGGGTCATCTTTGTCTTTGATACCTTGAAGGCCTCATTGTCTAGCAACGGCATATAAGAAGACGACATTGCATTTCATCAGACACGTCCATTCACCGAGGTCAACAGACCACAGTTCACGACTTATACTATTTCTTGTTTCTTCTCACTCAGAACGCAACTACTTCTGCACGTGTCTTGTTGCCACAGATTGACGTGTCATTAAACGATGGAGGGTTTTTTTCCATTTGTTTTTGTTGTTTATCCAAATGCGCGTGTGTGCATTTACGGCAATTTGGCAAATGCAGTCAGTCGAGGTTACTTCCATTGTCAAGGAAGTGACAGCTACTCATGGTTCTTGTGTGCGGGCGACCGTTCAAGTCCAGACACACCCAAAGTTTACAAATGCCATACCGTACCCAGAGGCCCCATCCGGTTTTACACACATTTTTTTGAAGTGACATAAATTGTGATTATCCTTCGATTTAAAGCTTTCGTGACTGCAGGGATTCATCTTCTTGGTTCTTTCGGTAAAGTCATGTAGAAGGGAAATAATAAAATAATAAAAATTAAACATAATAAAATAAACATTCTCACGACGTTTCGGCCACAGCTTAAATATACGCTGCCAAGCTTGGCGGTGTTCATTGCGACGCTGTCTTTCCAACAGCTCTGTTTCTTCACCTGAGGACGGCTGCTTGTGTTGTGGCCGAAACGTCGTGAGAATTTTTATTTTGTTATGTTTTATTATTATTTTATTATTTCCCTTCTATATGACTTTACTGAAATAACCAAGAAGATGTGATTATCCTAACGACAGAACTTATATTTCGATTTAAAGCTTTCGTGACTGCAGGGATTCATCTTCTTGGTTCTTTCGGTAGCCGTCCTCTTCACCTGAGGACAGCTACTTGCGTTGTGGCCGAAACGTCGTGAGAATTATTTTATTATGTTTTATTTTTATTATTTTATTACTTCCCTTCTACGTGACTTTACCGAAAGAACCAAGAAGACAGAACTTATGATGACCTCTTAACCTTTAGAAAAGAGATGAACAGACACCACCACTTCTGCTTATATCTGTGTCTCCACATGTATTATTACCACAGCCAGCAGCCACACGACTTTTTGGGATTGCATCATTTCAGCAGCATTGATTCGATTAGCACGGTCGGCTACGTACGGCGTGAAAGAAGTTCAACGTACATACTGTACATAATAAGCAAACTCTGGACTGGTTTCAAACACACAGTATATTTGTATCACTGGCAGAGTCAGCCTTGCGAGATGTTAACTACCTCACCTGGTGTACAGGAGGTCGTGGGTTCGATCTCGACCTGACACCTGTATATTTGGAGTTTGCATGTTCTCCCCGTGGTCGCGTGGAAATTTCTCCGGATCCACCGGGTTTTTCCCTCCTCATTTAGAACGAACGTGCGTTTCGAGTATTTGGCTGCTATAAATTTCCGCATGATAAGCCACTTCGTTGTGCCAGGTCGCGTCTGAAAAAGTGGGCCTTAACCTGGTCAAATAAAAATAATGTAGTTTTATACTCTTTGGTTATTTCGGTAAAGTCACGTAGGTAAAAATCACAGCATTTTCTTGCTAAAAATCTTCAGCAAGAAAATGCTGTTGTTGTCCCACCTGGTGAAGATCGCTTGTGTTGCGATCGAAACGTCGTGATTTGTTTTAATTTATTTTATTTCTAACTACGTGACTTTACCGAAAGAACCAAAGAGTATGGATTCCTGCAGCCACGAAAGCTTCATATCAAGAATGTAGTTTTTAGTTTAGTTTCAATGCTGGTTAACATCCAGGTATTACAGACATGGGCCCCCTCTTTAAGACAAGGCCCCGGGTTTAACGCAAAAATACCAAATACGTAGCTCAAAATAATCATGGGCATCGTTGCGGGGAATGTAATCAACAAAAGAAAAATCAGACAATACATCTCAAAAGAAAAATCAGACAATACATCTCCATATATATATCTCGAGAGAAGCCCTCGAGGGGGCATTATGGCCTACTCTTCCACGCTGACCAGACATCATGGAAGATTTGGTGGGGGAGGCGGGCAGCTATATATCGCCCCTTAGTCGATTGGCTGCTTCATTAATGTTTTATGTCGGATGCAGGCACGTTTTTGTCTTTGCCGTGTGGTGCCAGCTCCAAGACACAATGTGCGCCCTGCAGGTCTGGAACATTCCAGAACGAGCTGAACAAGCGCCAGAACTGCGAACCGTGCACCCGCTGCAACACGGGTAATGACTCAAACGCAACGACTTACTACTGAGCGGAACTTTACATGGTTGCTGCTGTACAAGCCCTCCCAACTCAGTTTATTTAGGTGTTAATTCTAGATTTGAAGCTTTCGTGACTGCAAGGATTCATACTCTTAGTTCTTTCGGTAAAGTCACGTAGGTAAAAAATTTAATTAAAATTAATAAAAATAAAACAATAAAAATCACGACGTTTCGGAGGCAACACAAGCTTCCGTCTTCAGGTGAAACCGTCACAGCAAAATATCTGTACAGATATTTTGCTGTGACGGCCTTCTCCACGTCATGTCCAGTCATGGATGTCATTTGAACGTTCTTCACCGTGCTGATAAATGCAGATTGGCGAAGTGGGGGACACCAGATATTTTGCTGTGACGGTTTCACCTGAAGACGGAAGCTTGTGTTGCCTCCGAAACGTCGTGATTTTTATTGTTTTATTTTTATTAATTTTAATTTCATTTTTTACCTACGTGACTTTACCGAAAGAACTAAGAGTATTCATTTAGGTGCTGAAGTGTTGTCAAGATGTGTACGCACAGCGCAAGAAGATTTACACTTCAGAGCCCTTTGTCAATCCACTGCTGGATGAAGGCCTTCTACACGTCATGTCCAGTCATGGATGTCATTTGAACGTTCTTCACCTTGCTGATCAATGCAGATTGGTGAAGTGGGGGGCACCACTGATTATAGTCGTTTTTGGGAATTTATTTGGGTCTCCGGGTTCATTGAGCAGCGTCCTAACCACTGTGCCACCGCTCCCATTCACATTATATACAGGACTGTACTTAACAATGAGATTGGCAGTGACATTTCAAACTCCGATACTTCAAATCACGTAGGTTGTTATTGAATTTTAAAGGAGCAGTAAGTGTATTCGCGTCGTAAACATGTGTGCACGGGTGGGTAACCACCGCCGTTTAAAAGGTGATTAACACTCGTGTGCCCGCGCACGGGAGTGTGGTGTTTTTATTATTACACGCTTTCTATTAACTCACTCTGTCTGTTGTTGTTGTTGTTGTATCCTCAATCTTGTAACTCAATTTTAACCAACTTCTCAATGTGGTATCGACTGCAAACTTGGTATACTTATGTCATACTGATGACAATACTATATTCTATCATAAAAAATGTATATACATTTTTAAACCATCTTTTTTATATGTTATGTTTCGGCTTGGGTCTAATTGTCCACGGTCCCCCTTACGTTATGGCAAGCTTCGGGGCCACTTCCTGGAGTCGTGGAGTTCTTCCAATAATAGTACGGTACATTTCATTAAAGCGTGTTTTTAAAAAAAGAGCTTTTTAAAATATTACTTATTTTGTATTGCTTTCAGCTCTGTCTCATCAGGAGTTGGACAAATGCACAGCTGTGCGCGACCGGGTTTGTGGTTGCGCTCCCGCAGTTCACGTGCGCCACTGCCTCACAGATGACTGCTCCAAATTCCTTTGCTGCAAAGGCTGCCCTCAAGGTCACAAGATTGAACGAGCGTGTGAGTGACGCACCTCTATTTCGTAACTTAAGTGTAAAGTACAGTAACTTCCCCGAGCAACATTTGTGTGCTGAATTTTAATCTTGTCCACATAATTCAGGAATCTTAACGTTTTCTGCAGTAAAAAAAAAAGAAAATCAACATAACATCAATGTTGATGATGGTAGTTGCTGAAGCCCTTTGGCACAAAAAGAATCTCAATATTACTTCGAACGTAAGTGGACGTTTTATTTTGCTTGCTCTCGATTCTTCACATATTTGGCATGTTGGCACGAAGTCTTTTAACTAACACTGTGGCTGAAATGTAGTGGAAAACTGCCAACTTTTAGCCTCGTCAACACTGCACGCGCAACAAAATATCTCTTTTTTTAAGACTCGGCATTTTGTCCATTGACGAAATGCTTTTATATCGCGTGCACCTGGAATTTTTATTTTTAGAGCTTGAATATCTGATTATGCATTGTAGTAATCGATTGCTCTACCGATGGGTCAGTTCAATTACTTGAGTAATCGGATGAAAACATTGTTTCGGGGTGGGGGGCGTGGGAAAGTATCACCTCTGTTCCCACATGTGCCGCTGGACGGGAGGTTATGTGCGGCGGGGGGGGGAGGGGGCTTTGTGGTGTCATCGGCATCGTTATCACACCGCGAGGGCTCGTGGGGTCAAAACATTTTATTCTTTGACTAATTATTTGTTGATTGTTTAACTTGATTTTAAATAACTTATTTAGACGTGTGCGTGTGAATGAAGGGGGGGGGAGCGTAAGTAAATCGACTCGGGGTTTGTTGACTCAAGGTGTACATCACTTCCTCGACTATGTAAACAAGCCTCGGGTTTGTATAAGGTTTGTGGTTAAATGTAGTGACAGAACATGTTTGTTTTGTTATTTTTTCAAGCTTTCCTGCCACTTCAACCTTGTATATCTTCACATCACTTTAACATTTGTATCTAATCGCACTGTTTTGCCCGCTTTAATCATGCGCATTACTAGCTGCTGTGACATCCACGTGGAGATTTGACAAAGACACAGTGGGACAAGTACATTGTCAAATGTGCACAAATAATCATGGAGAAGAGGCACGGTCGAACATTCCACTGAGAGACAGAAAGACGAGCATGGATCAGAAGAACATGTGCCAGTGAATGACACGTACTATTGTGTCTGCTTGGGAAATAAACATTGCTAGAAGGGATGTCCTTGTCTTTCCCGGAATGTTCCTGCTTTTGAGGTAGCTGAAATCCACCAGTCTTCCCAGGACATCGTCAGTTTGCTTACTAATTCACCACGTTTGTTTTTGTGTGTGAAAATAGCCTTCTCATGACGCGTTCAACTTTTTGGTTTAACTCAGAGGTAGCAAATCCTACCCACCTTCAGCAAAGCACACTGACCAGCGCGGTGAAGTATGGTCAAACCATTTCCATGACCTATATGAATGGCGTGGGGGAGGCTTTGTGCCAGCAGTTGTATTGGCAAAGAGCTGCACATTTAGTTTTTAGTAACAACTTACACTTTTTGTAATGCTTCGTATACTCCTGCTGACTGTAAATGCCGTGCGTTGTCATGTCCTTGTACAGGCAACTTGATGAATGCAACCAAATGTACTCCTCTCCCAACCGACGTGGACACTGATGGCCACAGAAGCAGCACATACTCTAGCAGGCAAGTCACTTCACATTGTTCATAAGTCTCTTGCTGAGAATGCCTCGACCCATGTGCGATAAAACCACCTCGGCTAGCCGGACGAATATTGAGGGTTCCTGTAAGCTCAGGGAACACATAACAACAACGACAACCGCCATTCGCCACTAAGTGGCGGTGACGTCACCACGACGCTTGTGCCAGGCTATGTGCACCTTGAGGCCACGTAAAGTGTCGAACGCCCGCTGGCAGGAGGTCACAGGGCAGACCCAGGTGCCACGGGTTGACTGACTGAGATGGCTGGCTGATGCACCACCTGTGCCCCGTACTGTGCCACACATAACCCCCCCCCACACACCCACACACACCCTTCCACCACAACTGTTTATCTTATTTAACCAGGTGACATCTCAAGAGACGAGAACAGTGACTCATCATTTCTTTTGTATGAGATTGTTCAAGGTGGGATGTCCATGGTTAACCATAACCTTCCATCACTCGACACAGCCATAACACCAAGTTGTCGCGTGGAGAAAAATACCATTTGGTTTATTTGGTTTACAGTATTAGCAAACAGGAATGCTTACAAACAAGCTAAATGTTGACAACTTTGTACGACGTTTCGCTCTAGATTACCTACATCCAGCATCATCAGTCAGCTCTCACGTGGAGTGAGCTGCAGAAACACTATACACATATAAGTTGTAGTATCCGTAACAATGGGAATATATGAAAAGTGTTAGCCTTGTTGCCAACTTGGCAGTCACCAAGCAAACAAGAACGTTACCGGGATATCCACAGCATTCCCACTGCTATTTTTCTCATGGTTCCACCCACCCGGCACTTCCGATTAGCACGGATGGCTACGTACGGTGCAAAAGAGGTTCAACATACAGTACACACATCCATAACACACCACGGATTTGTGCCATTGTTAATAACAGCTCTATCAATTTCAGACTTGAAGTTACTCTTGGCAACAACACACGTAAGTGTGCGCGCTACAAAGTCTTTTGCATCACAACCCACCTGCCGTGTTCTTGGTTCTTTCGGTAAAGTCACGTAGAAGGGAAATAATAAAATAATAAAAATAAAACATAATAACATTCAATTCTCACGACGTTTCGGCCACAACGCAAGCAGCCGTCCTCAGGTGAATTCCACCTACCGTGGCCAGTGTCTACCACGCTCTATTAGCTCTCGCTAATAAAGCTCTCGCTCACTCTCTCGCACGCCTATGATTGCTTTTTCATTGTTTTCATGGCTTTATTTTGGTGATTTCGAAAACTGTATTGGTTTAGCCGTGTTTGTTTGTTGTAGTACAGAGTTAGACTGATGGCCTTAATCTAAGTTGTCTTGTGGTTGTTGTTGTTGTTGTTGTTTGACTTGCATCCCACTGAGATTTTTGCACACAGCGTTGGTGTACGGTGTTTTTTCTGCAATATTCTTGGATTTTCTGTTTGCACTTAGTCACATATTCACTTTAAGATGTTTTCTTGTTCATGTTTTTTGTTTGTCGCGGTTGCACCCGATTCAAGAGCCGAATGGCTCACAGGGCTATACCTAATAAATGAACTTGAACGCTTGATGTCAATGCAGAGCAACAACTGAAATGTCGCTTGTGTTGCTGGTGCCAAGGGAGACCGACGATCGATGTTGGTCCATAATACAGGTTTTTTTCTGTTAGATCACGTAAATGTGTCTTAAACACTCCACCACCTGACACAGGCAAACGTCGTACTCAGATTGTAAATGTTGTGGCTTTGCTATCCAACACACCGGTGTTGCTGTACTAGTAACGAATTAGCATGTTCTGTTCTACGGGACAAACCTTACTAATTGGCTGTGTCGGGTGGTGGCGGGTTTAACGACACATTTATATATTTACGCGATCTAACCAAACCAAAAAAACCTGTATTATGGATGATATTGGGCGTGAAAGCCCACCACGTGTTAAACTGATCGATGTTAGGTCGCCGCGTTGATGACAGTCGTGATGATGATGTTACCAGGGTCAAGGCTGCTGCCATCGTCCCACTCCTACGCTATATTTATACAATTATATCCCTGCATAGCAATGTGGTGCAAAAGTGCACTTCCTCAACGTTTAACGCGCCAGAGCAGTTGTTCGACAATTGCATTTCCTTCCAGGAAAAGCACAAAAGGGTTTGAACGAAAACCCCCTTTCGCTAATGTGTAAGGCTAATGTTAAAGAACAGAACAGGAAAAAGTGGGGTCTTGAATCAGATCGCGGCACACGATGTGGGCAACTCATCACACCGCTAGCTAGTTGATGGCACATTTGGATCCCATGATGGAATGCGCATTATACATTTGAATTATAAAATGATGATTAATTCTACCGTGGCTAACTCTTAACGATATCTGTTTCCGCTATTTCACGCTGCTGTATTAACATTTGCAAAGGCCCCGTGGCGTTGCTGATGTCTGTGGTTTGATCTCGTGCCGTGACAGCGAACGAATGGCTCGGCTGTCCATCGGCGTGGCTGTTTGCCGCACTGGCGATTCTCACCCTCCTCCTGTTGCGGCTGTCGTGTTGCCTTGCCTGCACATTGAGGGGTGGCAAGAGGCACGCGAGGACTGCAAAAGGCGAGTAATTTATCGCGCAAAATCATTGCGACGTTATTGGCGACTCACACTTGACTTCTTGCGTGGCGAATTTGTCGTAAACAAAAGACAAAGATCCCCCCCCCCCGTATAGCCTGTAACAGACTGTAGGGGCAAGTGCTGTTAGCGAGCACCTATGGGGTGGGTGGCCAACACCACGCCCGGCCGCCTTTGTCTCCCCAGTGGCGATGTTTACACATCGCACCAGGTGCCCGGGACGGGTTAAGCTAATCGTCACTGGTGTTGGCCGTGAGCAGGTATCGAACTCGGATGATCGGGTTCATAGCGCAGTGCGCTAACTGTTGCACCGTCATAAAGGAACTCTCACGACCTGCATGAAGAGGCCCTCAACCAGCGGTGTATTAACAAATGGGCTGTATGTGAATATAATGACATACACACTGATTCTCTCATTGCTATGAATGAATGACTACCTGCTGGCTATGAAACAAAATGTGACCACTCGTGTCACGATTTGGTGTTTGAACATCTTAACACCTCTGTTTTATTTCCAGAAACGGTAAAGCCTATGCCTCTGCTGTACACGTTGTTTGGTGTTCTGAAAAGTCCATAGCTGTCAACCCATACGGTTTACCCCGTATTCTTGTACAGGGAAATTGAGTTTTCATGTTCATGCGGCGAACAACTGTTTTAATCCGGGCGAAAACTTTTTTTGTCTATTTGTTTGTGTTTCTCCCTTGTGATGGGACTTTTTAGGATGAGCTTTGATATTTATAGGGGCACAGGGTTACCAATAAGGTGTGAATTGGTCTGTAATAAGGTAGGCACTGATAAGGGGTTGACAGGTTTGAAAGTGCCAGTGTGGCATACCGTCATCTAACAACCCACGTTCACGAACTGCAATGCTCTGCAGTACATTATTGTGGAGTTTATTAAAAATAAATTTGGTGTGCATTTGTGTGGGTGCAGGTTCATGTTCATCCACGACGGCATTTTCCCTCCATGCGGATCCCTCGTGCAGTCTTTAGGTTGGCGACCACGAGTTTTTGTTTGTGACTGTCACCAGTAGCCCTCGGCTGTGGCTTTCCACAAGCCTCAACCCACGCATTCAGACGCGGGTAATACGTTTGGGCGTGGGTGTGCTCTGCCAGCCATAGGAGAACCTGTGACAAAATAAGTAATATAAAAAAAAACGTTTTTAACAACACGCTTACATGAAATGTACCCTACTCGTAATGGCAGAACTCTACGACTCCAGGAAGTGGTCGCAAAGCTTATCGTGGTGATTTTAAACTAACGTTAGTTGAGCGTGGACAATTAGACGCAAGCCGAAACATAACATATAAAAAAGATTGTTGAAAAATATTTGTTTTATATAGAATATATTATTGTCATCAGTATGACATAAGTATACCAAGTTTGCAGTCAATACCACATTGGGAAGTGGGTAAAATTTTAGTTACAAGATTTGAGGATACAACGACAACGACAGACAGAGTGAGTTAATAAAGAGCGTGTAAAAAAACTATTTGGGCGTGTTGCATAATTATAAACATACACGGGACAAGCTTAACAACCAAATTTTGATCACTTTAGTTCAATAGACTATACAATTATTTTTCGTAGTGTTATTAGAATGATGAGCTTTTGTGTGCATTAGAGCGCCGTTGTGGCGAGATGTTAACTTCCTCGCCTGGTATGCAGGAGGTCGTGGGATCGATCCCGACTCTGACGCCTGCTGCTGTATATTTAGAGTTTGCATGTCTCCCCGTGGATTTTTCTCTGGGCCCTCTGAGGTGTCCTTCCACATTTAGAAACAACGTGTGTTTAGAGCAGTGGTTCTTAACCTGGGATACACGCACCCCCTGGGAGTGTGTGATGCCCTTTCTGATAGTGCAGTTAAGAACCACTGGTTTAGAGTATTCGGCTCCTATAAACGTCCACATGATAATCCATTTCGTTGAGCTATCATTTGTGATAGCCAAGGTACTTCTGAAAAATAACTATACAGCTTTAGTGGGCCTTGCCTGGTAAAAATAAAAGTTTAATTTGGTTTTCGTCTAATGAATGCAGAACCCCTTGAGTGACTTGGGGCCCTAAGCTTCATGTGAGTTTGCTCGTGTCTCATGCCACCAATGCACACAATACGTGTGGATACGCTGGGACTTTTAAAAAAATCTGTTTTTACTGTCACAATCTATGTATGAGTGGCCATAAACACCCCTGAGTTTGCCGCTAACTTTATGATATTTTATTGAGCTGAAGACCCTTGTGGAATTCGAGCTATGACAGGCCTTAGCTCGTGGAAGTTATATGCAGGACTCAGGATTCTGCTGCCCTTTTAAAATACAGGAGCTGGTGGGACAGTATTTGCTTTTTTATTTTATTTTGTCATTGTGGTGTGCACGCAAGCCAGGTACAACGCGCCAGTCACCGGATGGTTTGTGGGGAGGGGGAACAGAAATGGTGGTGGAGGAGATTCGGCACGAAAAATGTGTTGGGTTAGAGCGTGTAAACATGTGTCGTTAAACCCGCCATTTATATTGACGCAATCTAACCCAACAACTTGTTTTATGGATTCTAAGGGTAGACTGGGTGTGAGTGGGGGGAGGGAAAGAACACGCTATAAATTTAGATTTAAAGCTTTCGTGACTGCAGGGATTCATCTTCTTGGTTTTTTCGGTAAAGTCACGTAGAATGGAAATAAAAAAATAATAAAAATAAAACATAATAAAATAATTCTCACGACGTTTCGGCCACAACGCAAGCAGCCGTCCTCAGGTGGAGAACAGGTCTGCTGAGGAGAGAGAGTCAACACACTATAAATCACGATGAGAAGGAATCTGCCACTATTTGGACGCATATGTAGGATGGACAACAACAGGAAAATGAAATGTGTCTTGTTAGGAAAAATAGAAGTAACCGGAAAGAAAGGAAGACCTGACAGAGAATGGCTTGGCGACAACAATAACAGATTGGTGCCAGAAAGATGTGCACCTACTTGGGCATATTGGCACAAGACAGAGGAAGAGTGGAAACAAATGACGAAATGTGCAGTGAACACCTCCCAAGATAACCACTTTTTTCACCTGATGACGGTTGCTTGTGTTGCGATCGAAACGTTGTAGTTTTATTTTTTGAACCTATCTACGTGAATTTTTTTTTCGATTTAAGCTTTCGTGCCTGCAGGGATTCATCTTCTTGGTTCTTTCGGTAAAGTCACGTAGAATGGCAATAATAAAATAATCAAAATAAAACGTCGTCAGAATTATTTTATTATGTTTTCTTGTTATTATTTTATTATTTCCATTCTACGTGACTTTACCGAAAGAACCAAAGAATATAACCACGACCACCATACTCATCGGCAGCCATTGTCTATCCACTGCTGGACGAAGCTTTACCCCACGCAGTCGCTATGCCCTTCACGATCAAGTGCATGGTACCAATCCATCTCACTCCTGCAAGGTGCACAAGTCGGCATCACACTCGGTGATTCTAGAATTACACTCCGTGATTATAGTGCCATCACGCCAATCTTGACCGGAAACGAATTTACTGCGAGCAACTGTGGCAACGTGTGCAGACGTGGCATAAACTGACAAAGTTTTTTTTTGCCAGATAAAAGGGTAAAACATTATTATCATATTTTGCTACTGGCAAATGAGGCTCCAATGGTGCTGACAAAGTTTTTCTTTCAAAATAAAAACTGAAAGGAAGCAGTGAATGTGTTCCACAACTAGCGGTGAAGTTTGCTGGTAGCTTTTACTCTAATTTCCTGAGTGGGTTTTAAAGGGCGCCGCGGTGGCGAGATGTTAAATACCTCGCCTGGTATACAGGAAGTTGTTGGTTCAATCACGACCGTGGATGACTGTATATTTGGAGTTTGCATGTTCTCTCTCTCCCTGTGGTCGTGTGCATTTTTCTTCGGGTCCTCCTGTTTTCCCCTCCAGGTTTAGCATCAACGTGGGTTTAAGCGTATTTGGTCGCGATCAATTTCCACGTGATAAGTCACTTCGTTGAGCTATCATTTGTGGTCAGGTCGCTTCTGAAAAAAGAGCTATACAGCTCAGTGGGCCTTACCTGGTAAAATTAAAACAATAGTTTATTTCAATAGTTGATAGTGTAAAGACATAAAAACTGCACTCACCTGAGCATCGCATTCCAGATAGTATTTGTGGCACACCTGCCTGCCAAACCTGTCCGTTAGGTATGCCGGAGTTAAAGTTGTTATATCAGTTAATTTATGCAATAAAGAAGAAGCATGTCAAAAGTAAGTTTTAAGGCTCAGTGATTTTCGTGTGGTTTAGTTCAGCCTATACTCTTTGGTTTTTTCGGTAAAGTCACGTAGGTAAAAGATACACTTCAAATCGAGAATTAGTTTAGCCTCCCAATAAAAAAGAGATTAAACTTCCACCACCGACTTCGGGGTCTATGAACATGACTGAGTCACGTGTCTCACCATTATCAGCTGTGGTAAATGCACTGCTGGGGGATGACGTCGCGCAGCCACCACCACCCACTCACGATCCCGTGATGCAAGCAGCAGGTAACAGGTGATGACAGAAGGGTTTTAGCTCCTGGCTGAAACGAAGAAAGGAATTTCACTAAGAATGAAAACATCAAAAACGTCCTGCCAGTGACAGTAAAAGAAATCCGTTTTTCACTTAGCTTATATACTTTTTTTTGTCACAATACAGTAGATGCATTTATTTGGAATGATGTAATAAAAAATCATATTTCATAAAATATATGTCACTGGGGAGATTCACTGCCAAGATAGCTGAACAATGTTCTGATGATAGACAGTATGCTCACAAAAATTATCAAGTCTTTTTACGAGCATTGTTTTGAATAAAAAATGTTGCTTGTCCTGTTCCCACGTGCGTCACTCTTATTTAATGTATTATTGTTATTATGTTTTTTTTTGCATTGAATGCCAGGCGAGCTGAAAACCTAACTTGGTAAAAATAGAAAAATTACGTATTAAGGCAGAGTTGTCCAGGTAACTCAAAGGATTGTGTGCCGAGCCAGAATCACTGAGATTCTGGGTTCTAAATCCAGACAGCCACGTGATTAAAATAGCTTCTCACGTGTAGTGAGTGAGTGGATGGTCCTAGTTTAGTCACCAATTATTGCATTAAAAAAAACCCCACCTGTAACGGCATACATCGAACCTAGACGTCGGTAAGGCGACTGAACTTTTGAAAATGTTAATACGGTAGAGTTAAAACACATTCCTGCGGAGGGAGCTGGTAGGACCGTTGGGTTGCTCGGTCAATGGCCAGGGTCAACGGCGGCGTGGTGTATTCCGCAAATATGCCCGACTGTGAGGGCGGGCACAAGCCGGCGTGAGTAGGTTAAACGTTGAGTTTTATAAGGGCACCACGGGGTGACCAGCCCCTCCCTCCCCAGCCCCACCCCTCCCACTCCCACCCAGCCCCACCCTCCCCACCCAGTGCTTTGGGGCCGTCCATAAATGACGTCACGCACCTGGGGGGGGGGGGTCAGACATTTGTGACGATGTGTGACGAGGGGGGGGGGCAGGTTGAGAAATGTGACGTCACATCAAAATGCGCAACTTTAAATAAATGTAGACAACACGTTCTACTTAATTAAATAGGCGTTTTAATGTTTTCTCCTACAACATCAGAGTGCAGCGCCACATTAAATACGCACTACAATAACAATAGTTTAAAGCGATTTGAAGCATGTTGGTTTTGGGGGGGGGGGGGGCAGAGCTTTGTGACGTCATATTTGAGGTAGAGGGTCTGACTCTTTGTGACGCCTTGTTACGAGGGGGGGGGGGGTCAAAAATCGTCCAAAATCGCGTGACGTCATTTATGGACGGCCCCTTTGACGTGATACGAGCCCCGAAGCCACCAGCTCCCTACGACAACGAGTCAATGCCACATTACACGTGCAGTAGATGCCGCAGTGGGCTGCGTTTCGAATCACCAACACATTTAAATTCACAATTGCCAGCGAGTGGCTCAACGTATTCATCATCCTGTGGAGGATCCCAGTGTCGATACACCTGCAGTTGGCTCTGATGTAACTCGCTGGGGGAGGGGGGTTCGTTGGGGAGGGGGGGGGGCATGGGGGGATATGCAGGTGGGGGAAGAGGGGGCCCTGGGGGATTGTCACGCCCCAGAGGGGGGCACCCCCAGGGGTGGAGAGGTAGAGGCTTTGGACATAATTTGCGGGGGGGGGGGGGGGGGGGCAGAGCACTGTGAGGGTGGGGGGCAATGCTCCGCCGTAACCGGGCACATTTATTAATTCATTTTCAGTAGTTTAGAAATTAAGATTAAAAACAAATGAATGACATCCACCCGCGATTCCTAATGTAGGGGACAAAGCGAGCCCCTGCTACCACCAAATATCGAACTCAAACTCCGTACTTAATCGGCTGCCCGGCTGGTTAGCTGGCCTGTGGGCCGGTGGGTTACTTCCAAAGGACTTGCCGGCTGCTCGGTCATGTAAAGATGAAATGCAGCATTGCACGACGGGCATCCAGCACTCAATTATCACGGTTGGCTACGTAGGATGCGAAATAAGTTCAGCACGCAGGTACATACATACAAGGTCTAAAAATGCATCACACCCATTGCCAATCCACTGCTGGATGGAGGCCTTCCCGCTCCAAGTTAGTTATTGGGGGTTTGACCATACTCTTAGGTTTTTCGGTACTTTAATTAATTTAAATTTATTTTTTTAATTTTTACCTACGTGACTTTACCGAAAAAAACCTAAGAGTATGAATCCTTGCAGTCACGAAAGCTTCAAATCTAGGTTTGACCATACTTTACGTTGGTTAGTTGGTGAATGATGGAGGCCCAGGACCAGTTCAGTTATCACTCGCCACTGAGGTTGTGATAGACCCAACGCAGAAGATCCCGGAGTTTGATCTTCCACGAAGCTCATGGTTCACCCTAAACCACATCTGCTGCACAAACCATTGCAGATGCGCATACCTGATGCACACAAATGTAAACTTTAAAAAAACCTCTCTAGTCGTGTGCGACTGTGGTCATCCTGAACAGACGGTACAACATACTCTTTGGGTTTTTTTCACGTAGGTAAAAATATTATATAAATTAAAGCACGACGTTTCGGGCACACCGCTTAAGTGTGCTTTCGCTAAGTTGTCCCCACCTGAAGAAGGACGCTTGTGTTGCGCCCGAAACGTCGTGATTCAATTTATATAATTTTTTACCTACGTGACTTTACCGAAAAAAACAAAGAGTATGAATCCTTGCAGTCACGAAAACTTCAAATCTAGAATAGACGGTACAACGTCTAACGACGCAATGCCCGATCCACAAATACGAAAGAGACATCACAGCAATGATACAGTTTAACACGTAGCAGGCTTTCGCGACCAATATTATTCATAATCAACGTTTTTGGGTTTAGATCGCGTTATTTATAAATGTGTCGTAACCCTCCACCACCCGACACGGCCAATCAGTAAAAAAGTGTCACGTTGACAAAAGACAAATAGTTCACTGCTTTAGCCCACCGGTTCTGGCGAATTGCCCGATGATGCTGGATGCAATTACCAGCGAAACGTCGTACTCAAATTGTAAATGTTGTGGTTTCGCGCTTCAACACACCGGTGGGCTAAAGCAGTGAACTATTTGTCTTTTGTCAACGTGACACTTTTTTACTGATTGGCCGTGTCGGGTGGTGGAGGGTTACGACACATTTATAAATAACGCGATCTAAACCCAAAAACGTTGATTATGAGCAGTGATACACTCCGCTCCTGATGCGGCAGTCTCGCTGGACCACCTAAATGTTACATTGAAGTTGTTGCTTTGCATCAGCCGTACGTCAAGAAGTCCGATGTCATCGGAAGCACGGAATTTCATTCAGGTCATGGTTCTGTGTGTTAACAATTGTAAGTTATACAAGATGATTTTTCCCATTGTGGAAGTGCAAAAAGTGCAATGTTAACAGTTGTGTCTAAAAATAAACCCACTCGTGTTGATTACCGTGGAAACAGTTACAAAACAGAGTGTTCAACTGGACATTTTTTCATTAACTGCCTACTGTAGCATTATCCCACAAGAGCCCTCAGCGAAATTGAATTCCTTCACTGTAGGAAAAAAACCCTCAGTACATTTACAATGTTCTACACTTAAAACACTGTGTTTATTATGGATCATTAGAATAACTTCTTGCCTATGACTAAGTAACCCAGAATGTACCCGTACCTGGCAGATATCAGAAGCAGAGTTGAATGGGCTACAACGCATGTGACGTAACTCCTTTAAGATTATATCACTTAATTGAAGAAAAACAACTTGACAGATCTACGCTATGAAAAATATGTTATTTAATAAAATATGAGAACAAAACCAAGCGCGTAGGTTTAACACGACACTTCCTTCTGGAGAGATCTGGGGGTGGCGTGAGTAGAAAATAAATATCTGTAAAATGGAATCACCAATTAAAAGCACGGTATTCCCTCGTTATTCGCGACCGTGCTATCCGCGATTTTGGCAAACCGCGAATTGCATCTGGAACTCTACACGATGGCTGCATCGACAGAGAGGGGAGATAGAGAAAGAAAGTGATGAGATAAAGTGATCAGAGAGAATGTGATGCGAGAAAGTGATGATGCAGTGCATCATCTTAATTGAAGGTTAGTTCATTTATAAACAGTTATTTTATACGTCGATGTTTTTATTTACTTTATGTATATTATAACCAATTCTTATATTTGTGTTATGATATTTTGCATGTATTCAACAGCTTAATGACGCGGTTATTTAAGGTAATTCATTAAAACGATAGATTACCGGAGGCCAATGTCATTAACCGCAAAATTATCTAGTCACGAGTATCTCTGGAACGTAGCCCTCGCGAATAACGAGGGAACCACGTAAACACCAGTCAGGACGGCCTCACGAGAAATGGGGCAGGTGTGAATGTTGCATTTGATTCCTTACCCTCCTCGTTCTTATTTGAATGTGCTCCACCCCCTAAATCCATCCCTCTCCCACAGTTCAGCGTTGTATTCTGAACGCAGGTTACAGGAATGGCTCAGGTTACATTTTTCAACTCGACCGGGGAAATGAGGCGTGGGGTATAAAGTACAATGATGTCCTCCCCTATCACGTAGTTTTGCAAATACTTCGTCGCTTTATTATATTATTAACGCCACTTTCAAATTTGCGTCGCCGCAACCCGGCACACCCTTAGGTCGCTGACAGCAGTAACTGTATTATTATGTTTTGTCGGTAAAGTCACGTAGGTAAAAAAATTAAAATTAAAAAAAGTAAAATAAAATAAAAATCACGACGTTTCGGAGGCAACACAAGCTTCCGTCTTCAGGCGTGTTGCCTCCGAAACGTCGTGATTTTAATTTAATTTTAATTTTACTTTTATTAATTTTAATTTTAATTTTTTTTTACCTACGTGACTTTACCGAAAAAAACCTAAGAATATGAATACTTGCAGTCACGAAAGCTTCAAATCTAGAAGCATTAACTGTCCTTTCTCGCATCAGCCTTCGCCTCCGCCTCCCCTGTTGCATTACATTGACGGGCGTCGTTTCGACATTCGTCGTAAACTTTCAGGAGCGCGTCCCCCGACACATCCCGGGGCATTGCTACACCGCCTATCCTCCCCAAACCCAATCGTGACCCGGGCAATGCCACGACACGATTATTCGCAAAGTCTCCCCGTGCCATTCCCTGCACGGCATGCTATTCCCGCCGCCACCGCGCTGTTATACGACGAAAGGGGACTGAAATAAAAAGCGGGGTTCAGAATTACAAGTGTCCGCTTTTATTTCACGTTACGCTTTTATCGTATGGGGCCGTCCATAAATGACGTCACACGATTTTCAACGATTATTGACCATCGTCACACGGCGTCACAAAAAGTCAGACCCCCTCAAATATGACGTCACAAATCGCTTTAAACTATTGTCATTGTAGTGCGTATTTAATGTGGCGCTGCACTCTGATGTTGTAGAAAACATTTATTAAAAAGTCTATTTAATTAAGTAGAACGTGTTGTATATTTATTTAAAGTTGTGCATTGTGATGTGTCACATTTCTCAAACCCCCCCCTCGTCACAAATGTCTGACCCCCCTCCCCAGGTGCGTGACGTCATTTATGGACGGCCCCTATTACAGGGAGCCGTCCGTCCGTCACGAGGTTGAGGCATTCCATGCACGTGGGCATCACGAAGCACGAACTGCCAACACATCTGACGCACGGTGATGGCACCTCCTAGCAAGTGCGAGAAGCCCATGTATAATATTATAGACGAATAAAACACATGTACCCGAGCAAAGTGATGTATAATAATCATCATTTATAGAGCACATTTTATGCCACAAGCTTCCACCAGTGTGTGACTCTACAGTTCACCGGTGAACCATCTTCACCCGTGCGACTGCTGCGACACGCCGGCTTGATGAAGGATCTTCTTGGTTCTTTCGGTAAAGTCACGTAGAAGGGAAGTAATAAAATAATAAAAATAAAACATAATAAAATTATTTTATAAAACATAATAAAATTATTTTATTATGTTTTATTTTTATTATTATATTACTTCCCTTCTACGTGACTTTACCGAAAGAACCAAGAAGATGAATCCCTGCAGTCACGAAAGCTTTAAATCGAAAATTGATGAAGGATGTCCGGCTCTCGTGGGCAGTCAGCAAAGCCACACTTTTGACACCACCGCCACCACCGCCACCACCAGCCTTGTCCGTCGTGTCACACGGGGCCGCTGAGAGTTATATGTCGTAGAGTTTGGCCGGGGCAGTCACCTCGGACAGCGGCCCCCGCCGTGTTTCGTTAAGTCAGCTGAGACGCCGCCGGTTTCTGGGGCGGCTCAGAGAGTCCCGTGAGCGAGACACCCTCGAGCAACTCTTTCATTTCACACTTTGGAGATATCCAGGGCCCATGGGCGAGGGGGGGGGGCACCTGCTTTAAGAGGCGAGTCACCGGCCGTTCACCGTGTCAAGCTCATTATTAGTGGCCGAGGGTTTTTTGGACTCACTACGTGAAACCCGTTAGACCGGTTTGGAACGCGACTGAACGGTGGGACTGAGGTTAGAACAAGACCGTAATTATAATATATGTAGGGCTTGAGAAACACGCGCCACGCGCCGGGTTGGTATGCGTGCACGTGGCGGACACGCGGAGCGGAGCGAGCGGAAGGACATTGAGTGATGTTGATGGGGAGCTGTGAGTTGAAGTGCACGGAGGGACATTGAGTGATGTTGATGGGGAGTTGTGAGTTGAAGTGCACGGAGGGACATGGAGTGATGTTGATGGGGAGTTGTGAGTTGAAGTGTACGGAGGGACATTGTGTGATGTTGATGGGGAGCTGTGAGTTGAAGTGCACGGAGGGACATTGAGTGATGTTGATGGGGAGTTGTGAGTTGAAGTGCACGGAGGGACATGGAGTGATGTTGATGGGGAGTTGTGAGTTGAAGTGTACGGAGGGACATTGTGTGATGTTGATGGGGAGATGTGAGTTGAAGTGCACGGAGGGACATTGTGTGATGTTGATGGGGAGATGTGAGTTGAAGTGTACAGAGGGACATTGAGTGATGTTGATGGGGAGTTGTGAGTTGAAGTGCACGGAGGGACATGGAGTGATGTTGATGGGGAGTTGTGAGTTGAAGTGTACAGAGGGACAATGAGTGATGTTGATGGGGAGTTGTGAGTTGAAGAGCACGGAGGGACATTGTGTGATGTTGATGGGGAGATGTGAGTTGAAGTGCACGGAGGGACGTTGAGTGATGTTGATGGGGAGTTGTGAGTTGAAGCGTACGGAGGGACGTTGAGTGATGTTGATGGGGAGTTGTGAGTTGAAGTGTACGGAGGGACATGGAGTGATGTTGATGGGGAGTTGTGAGTTGAAGTGCACGGAGGGATATTGAGTGATGTTGATGGGGAGTTGTGAGTTGAAGTGTACAGAGGGACATTGAGTGATGTTGATGGGGAGTTGTGAGTTGAAGTGCACGGAGGGATATTGAGTGATGTTGATGGGGAGATGTGAGTTGAAGTGTACAGAGGGACATTGAGTGATGTTGATGGGGAGTTGTGAGTTGAAGTGTACAGAGGGACATTGAGTGATGTTGATGGGGAGTTGTGAGTTGAAGTGCACGGAAGGACATTGAGTGATGTTGATGGGGAGTTGTGAGTTGAAGTGCACGGAGGGACGTTGAGTGATGTTGATGGGGAGTTGTGAGTTGAAGTGTACGGAGGAACATTGAGTGATGTTGATGGGGAGTTGTGAGTTGAAGTGTACAGAGGGACATTGAGTGATGTCGACGGAGGAGATGTGGAACTATATGAGTTAATAAAGAATCAGGAAAGACAAAGAAGCTGTCGCGTCAGTTCGAGTCCTACATATATATTGGGGGGGGGGGGGGTGTGTCTCAAATGTGCTAAAAATGTCTCAAATATGCTTAAAATGTCCCCCTCAATATATTGCTATAAAATAGATTTCTGTTAATATTATTGTGGTTATGGTTGTACTTTATTAATTCCTCATCTCTGCCATTACATACAATGAAACAAGAAAAGGTAAAAAAGAAAATACAGAGCAATGTAATACAATACACTATTAGACATTATTGTCAAAAATAAATAAAAAGTCCATCCTACGTGTTAGTGAATTGTTTAATATTTTAGGCAGGAAATGGCAATAAATTAGTTTTCATAGTTCGATTTTTTTTTCTGGGGGGGGGGGGGGGGTATCCGCAGACCGCCTGGAAGATTTGGTCCCGCTCAATGCTGACTCTATGGCTACGGCCTTGGGTTAGAGGGACAATTCTCAATTAAAATACTGTACCGACGTTTTTTTTTTACGAACTACTGTACTTGAACTAGTTTGTTGACGCTTAACTGTTCTGTGATCAGTGCGGTTTCGGGTTACGCGGGCAGAACTAAGAGAGGCGAAAGTGCTCATAGATGTTAACGACCTCGCCTGGTACACAGGAAGTGGGTTCGATCCCGACCCTGACGCCTTGTGTATATTTGTAGTTTGCGTGTCTCTCTCCCCGTAATCGCGTTGATTTTTCTCCGGGTCCTCCAGTTTCCCCCCCCCCCTCCACATTTAGAATAAACGTTCGTTCAGAGCATTTGGCTGCTGTAAATTTCCACATGGTGATAAGCCACTTCGTTGAGCTATCATTTGTGGCCAGGTCGCTTCTGAAAAATAGCTGTATAGCCAAGTGGGCCTCATCTGGTAAAATAAAAAAAAAAATAATAGAATAATACAAATAAAACATTATAAAATAATTCTCACGACGTTTCGGCCACAACGCAAGTAGCCGTCCTCAGGGGGAGAACAGGTCTGTCGAGGAGACAGGTGGAGAACAGGTCTGTCGAGGAGACTCTGTCTCTCCACCTGAGGACGGCTGCTTGCATTGTGGCCGAAACGTCGTGAGAATTATTTTATTATGTTTTATTATTTTATTATTTTATTATTTCCATTCTACGTGACTTTACCGAAAGAACCACGAAGATGAATCCCTGCAGTCACGAAAGCTTTAAATCGAAAAATAAAAAAAATAGTTTAATAGTTTTTCGTACGGCGGAGGCTCTCACTCCACGGTGAACACTTTGCCCACGAAGATGACTGGATCTGCGGCGTATCTCAAAACGGGAACGTTTGATCGAGCGGTGCCGCCCCAACCAATAGCAAACCACTTTCAGCACCGTCCTCCCCCGGAGAATGCTTATTTTTTAGATCAACATGTGTTCTAAAAACATTGACAGCCGCGCTACACAGTGTGTAGCGACCGACCATAGCACTCAGCGGTGGAACGTGCGAATATTATCGTCAACCCCGGCCGTCGTTTTTGCCCGCACGCCCGTGCCTGCGTGCGTGTTTGCACTGCCAATTGAAGCCGACCCAACGGGAGGTGGGGAGGGACGCGTGCATATTCATACGGCTATTTTTAGCGCGAGCACCTGGTCGGACACGCACCCGTGCATGTGCCCGTGCAGGTGCACGATTTCCAAAATAAGATATCTTATCATGATTTTTGAAATATTTTTGGTCACCTCTGCTATGTATGGCAAGGTGATGGTTTTGATTGGTTCATCAGATGGTTCTTTCCCAACGGTTGGGGTGATCGCTTAACGGATTGTGTAGTCTGAATATCCATTCATCTTGAGGGCTTGGTGTAGGTGTTCCAGTTCACTGGCTAGGTGGTGATGGTCAAAAATACATCGAGCTCTATGGTGTAGAGTTTTGATGAGGAAATTATTCTGGGATGGGGGCCCCGGGGAAGTAATAACTACTACGGGTGTCCGAAATATTTCAGTGTCATACTTAAAAACAACATTTACATCCTTCCCATATCCGTCCCTCCACACATACAAGACACACACAAATTAGAAGAGTATTTTATTCTAGATTTGAAGCTTTCGTGACTGCAAGGATTCATACTCTTAGTTCTTTCGGTAAAGTCACGTAGGTAAAAAATTTAAATTAAAATAAAATTTTTTCAAAAATCACGACGTTTCGGAGGCAACACAAGTCTCCGTCATCAGGTGGGACCGTCACAGCCAGATTTGATGCATCGGCCACGTGGCCTTTTGAGAGTGTATGATTTCAGCAGCATCGGTTTAACACCCCGGACCGGTTTCGACGACATTCAGAATCTCATCAGTACTCTGAATTGTTTCGGCCAATGCTTATGACGTTCCATGTGGTGTGAGAGATGGATCCTAGTTTTACACGAAACGGTACAATAAATACTCTAAATAATGGGATGTGTAAAAACGTGTTTTCGACGGATATGTGAAGGTGGCATACTGCCTGCTTAATTATTGGTTATTGGGTTATTTATATTCTGCATAACGACGCGTATGAGTCTTACAGGGTACATAAACGCCAGGAAAGTCACATCCAGTCCAGTTCACCACGAAAGCTCCGATTCCAACTAATCCCAAATAAACATCGACTTGCCACTAAAACCGCAGAACACACCACCATTCAGTCAACTGGCCGATGAAGGACGTCCAAATTGCTGTGTCATACAACGTGGAAAGAAATCCCACTTCTCAACACGCCGCTGTGTGCGGGTTGGTGAAAGTGCAGAGGGCGGTCAGGACGAGATGACACGTCACTCACCACTAATGCTAGCAGCCATGGCCGGGTAATACAAGTCATATATCCAGATGTAGAGTGCTCTCGCTCACCATGATTGCATGTTATTTGAAATAAGCAAACAACATAAGTGTACTATGTGAATACCGTATGAGTGTGCCATGTTGTTTACAGAATATAATGATCATGTAATTTCAAATTAAATGGCAGTTTAAAAAAATATATTAACATTCATATCTAATGCATGTCTGATGCATTAGGTATGAATGCATGTTGTTCGTAGTTTACTACTTCTGGCTTACAACTTGTAAATCAAATACGAGAACACGTGGCGTGTTTTGGTATAAATGTCAAGGTTGCAGAAAGTGAAACAGTTGCCCACGAGATAATATAGATAGCTGCCTTAGCACCGTGACTCGTGCCGCTTGGTGTGTTTTTTTTTATCAAAGGGGTTTACTCAAAAAACATGATTGAAGGCAACTGGGTAGACTGTACAGGGCGTCGTTGCCTTGAACAGTTGTCAAGATTTTTGGACAAGACCGACATTTTTGATAGTCAACAAAATGTTTTCGTAGTGTCTCTGAAGTAAAACATGGTTAACAGCTGCAAACACAACGAAGAAGTGGAAACCTGTTGTTAGGATAGTGTGAGTGAATTCGAGTACTGTTCTGTAATGGAAAAGTGAGGCTTATGTGGCAGGCATGTTGGTCGTTTCTACTATTGTACTTTCTTTAGTTTACCGTCCTTCCCCCGCACCTTCGATTAGCACCGTTGGCTTCGTACGGTGCGTATGTATGTACGTTGAACTTATTTCGCATGTATGTATGTACAGTAACGTGTACTAATGACTATACTAAAAAATATATTTTGAAAACCTCGCCAAATTTGTCTTATCAGGGGGAATTGCCCAAAGGAGCCTGTTACATGCATATTAATACCATTGTTGGCCAGTGAGTGCGGTGAATGTTGTTGGTGTGTTTACGCCATCGCAGCCTTTTATTTATTTGAAAATGTAATCACCGATTAGAGGTATTCACCGGATATGTCCCGGTGCGAATGCTGCATTACGTGCCTCCTCCTCCTTTTTTTGTAAGTGTGGCTCGCCGACCCCCCAAACTCCCCCCCCTCTCCCATTCAGTGTGACTTTCTGAACGCAGGCTCTAAGTCCAAGATGACTAACACGGGTTACATTTTTCAACGAGACGGGGGGGGGGGGTGTATGAGGGGTGGGTGTGTAAATGACCGCCCTATCTTCTTTACCCCTAACCCAGGGGTCGGCAACCAAAATAACAAGAAGAGCCATTTCTTTCCAATTCGGTACAAAATTCAGTATTTCAAGAGCCGCAATGCATCTATGTACATACTGTACATACGTACATATCGTCAAGAAGCAGCCCGTAAAGAGCCGCATGCGGCTCCAGAGCCGTAGGTTGCCGACCCCCGCCCTAACCCAATCGCGAGCCGGCAATGTCACGCCACAATTGCATTCTTCGAGTCTCCTCCTGCCATGCATTTCCTGCAGCCAAAATGCAATTCTCGCTACACGGGGCGTCCGTTCGCCGCCACAAGGGATGACTCACGCCCAGCGCGTGACCACCACGAATGACCGCACCCGCGACGCACGTGGAGAAAACAAAAATCACGTGGTACGCCTTGTATCCCGGGTGGCAACACGCCACCAGCGCACCCGGTTTTCGCGACAGGATGCCAAATTATCTACAACAACCCTCTTATTCTTGGTTCTTTCGGTAAAGTCACGTAGAAGGGAAATAATAAAATTATAGAAAAATAAAACAATACAAATGCTCACGACGTTTCGACTGCAACACAAGCAGTCATCATCAGGTGTGAAATCCACAAAGAAAATTTTAAAAAGTGGCGGTTTTTCAAATTTTCTTTCCTTGTTAAAGGTATCTATTTTCCGTTTGAACAGTTTAATACCTGTTTTATTGAACTGAAAGTGTCAAACCTATTTTAATGTTTTATAATTAGTAGCCCATGTATGTTATAGACGATACACCATATATACCCAAGCAGATTAAGGAGTAATTATTTATAGAGCGCCTTTTATACCACAAGGTTTCAGGCAAATTCGCGCAAGATAAAACAAACATTTGCAAATATGTAAAATACTCTCATGGACAAAACAATGAATGAAAGCATAAAATGATCATAAGATGCCAAAATATACTACACTTTCCATTTCCTATAATTTTTTTAAAATGTCTTTGTTGGTGTAACTTTCTGCCCCCCCCCCCCCCCCTCTGGACATCTTTGGAAAAAGAGCTTCATATCTCATCGGATTTCTCCAGGCTAAAGATTCTGATTTCTGATTAGAATATGAATCATTCAAAGTTGCCACCTCGGAGGTACAAAAACGGGAACGTGTATGATGTATATGTAGACCTTTCGCACCGCACGAAGCCAACCGTGCTAATTGGAGGTGCGGGAACATCATGGCAAGACCAGAGTGATTGAAGAGGGGAGAACTCCCGTATTGTACATGTACATGCATCGGGTCAAGTGTAGGTCTTCAATTCTTTCGGCGCGGCAGATCTCACCAAGAACGGTTGCTTTTTTCAATTTGATTTTCGCGCTAAATGCACCGCTCTATTTACAAGACAAGCGATGATGTGGTCTGCAACATTTGTCATGACTATTGCCGTTGCTCATTTTCTAATTTGTGTCATTCGCGTGCATCGTTTTAAAATGCGCCGGGATTATTTAGAATCAACTTCACCTTCAGTAACTTTGTTTTTTGAAAAATCGACGTTGGATGTAACATCACCTCTGTATGTAGAAATAACGCTTTTAGAGCTTTCTAGAGCTTTCCTGGGAACCTCTTGCGGTTAATACACTCAAGTCAATGTCACCACACGTATGTCAAACAAAACCGCAGCGATTCCATTGATAATAGTAATGTGGGTCTGTGTGTGGTCACCGCTGTTGAGTTATTCAGGGGAAATCTGTGTTTTTTTTACACACTTTCTTTTGTTCAACTTGCCATGTTGTCTGTTTATATTCTTTCAAAGCTTTGACGCTCAATATCTTCGGATCTACGCAGCCTAATGAGCTGAAATATTGTACACAGACTCGTCTACCACGTGACAATTCAAGATTTAATTTAAAGAACGGTCGAGTTCCTGCCCTTCCTGGGCCTCTTTGCGTTTTTTACTAAAAATGTTATTCTCAATTTCAAATATATTAGAATTATACAGGCAATTATAAACGATTGTTATTGTCTGGATTGAGAGCTTAGAATGAATATGTACGTATACAAATATTTTTACAAGATTAAAATAAATGAAGTAAAAAAATACGTTCTCAATGCACACACTTTTATTTGCACTTAAAAGTAGGAAATATATTATTTTGACCCCAGAATTAATCAAATTTGATTTGCTAAAATAAAACTGGGTGCCGGAAACAAGTGTTGCCAGAAAAAAAGGGAAAACCTATTATCATATTTTGGTACTGGCAAAGGAGGTCCCATTATGTAGATTCTCACCCTGAGCTGTCATTTCTCTGATAGTGCATTGTCTTTGGGCTGTACGCCTTTTGGCGTCCTCTGGTTTAACACCGTTAAAGACTAGGCTCAAAAAAAAGCTGTCTCTGGTGTAGACCAATCAGTTTCAAAGACGATGCATAGAATATCAGAGTATGTTTTTGGTTTGCATTCTGACCACAAGCATTGTGGTTAATTAGACATAATTCCTTGTAAAAGGTTACAGTTTGGTGTTTTAACATCTTAACACCTGTTTTGTTGCCAGAAAAAAAGGGAAACCCCTATTATCAGAAGTGGGTGACTTACATTAAAAACATTAAACATATTGAAAGGAAACCACTCACTTTTCTTTCGTTATGTTGGTTTCGATACCATGGAAATCCAACTCGTTCTGTATTGAACCATATCACGATGTTTGTTATGACTTTCCAATAACTTTTGGTAGCTTATCACCATTCGTGAATCTTTTCCAATTGGGTAGGACAAACAAAAGTTTTAATAAGTTTGTTTTTTATGCAGTTAGGCCACCTGCTGGACACAGCAAGAAGTTGTAATTCTATTCGGCAGATAAATCCAAGGGAGACATGGTACGATGGCGGATACATTTGCTTCTTTACAGATGTAAAAATTGTCCACATAATTTCCTCCATTCATCTTCTGTTGTGAGCATTGGCACATAATCTCAGACTTGGTAAGGCTTTATTGGTATTTTAAGTTCGGTATTTTGCTGTATTTTAAATTACACTCACTGACAAGTAATTACAAATATATAATACGATGGGTTGTTTCTTATTCATATTCTTTGGTTCTTTCGGTAAAAATATGAGAAACCCATTTAGATTATTTAGTGTATTTTATTTCACAATGCAAGATCGCAGTGAAATTAAATTATAGAAATTAATGTCCTCTATTTAGTCTACGGTGGCGAGATGTTAACTACTTGCCTAGTATATAGGAGGTC
Source organism: Lethenteron reissneri (assembly GCF_015708825.2). Classification (NCBI taxonomy): domain Eukaryota; kingdom Metazoa; phylum Chordata; class Hyperoartia; order Petromyzontiformes; family Petromyzontidae; genus Lethenteron; species Lethenteron reissneri. The sequence goes on along the minus strand of NC_083825.1, from coordinate 7,609,031 downwards.
GTGGATTCAATCCCAACCCTGACGCCTGCTGTATATTTGAAGTTTGCGTGTCTCTCTCTTCCCGAGGTCGAGAGGATTTTTTTCCGGGTCCTCCGGTTTTTTCGTCCACATTTAGAATCAACATCACGCGTTTAGAGTATTTGGCTGCTATAAACTTCCACATGATAAGCCACTTCGTTGAGCTATCATTTGTGGTCAGGTTGCTTCTGGAAAAGAGCTATATAGCTCGGTGGGCCTTACCTGGTAAAATAAAAATAGTAAAATATAGTTCTGTAAGTTCTCTAACCAGCTGAGAGCTCATTGAGATGCATTAATGTCCTTTAAACACAGGAAAGCCAAATTCAATTAAGACATAACACCTGCCTATAAGTATCCCACGAATCATCCATCACAGCTTTTCTATTCTGTCCACAGTACTACGGCGGCGAGATGTTGACTACCTCGCCTGGTATACAAGAGGTCATGGGTTCGATCCTGGCTCTGATGCCTGTATATTTGGAGTTTGCATGTTCTCCCCATGGTCACGTGGATTTTTTATCCAGGTCCTCTGGGGTTTCACCTCTACATTTAGAAACGTGCGCTTGGAGTATTTTGCTGCTATAAATTTCCAGATGATAAGCCACTTCGTTGAGCTATCATTTGTGATAGCCAGGTCGCTTCTGAACAAGGCCTTGCCTTGTAAAATGCAAATAGTAAAATATATGTATGTAAGTTCTCTAACCAGCTGAGAGCTCATTGAGATAAATCAATGTCCTTTATACACCGGAGAGACCAATTAAATTACTTTCACGTCCTTCACTCCTTAAGTGTTACAATATTTAACCATCTAAAATCCCAATGAGATGCATGATTTAGTCAAACCCTTTATTAGACCAAAGTGAGAGGTAGTCGAGATTCCATATTTCCAACATTGGCTAAAATAACCCTTCAGCCACCCTGCAAATCTTTCCTCTTGTCACAAATTAGGCTCCTGGCACGAGTGGCAATAATGTTGAACAACTAAAAAGACCGATCTCTCGACTATTATTAATGTCTTCTTGGTTCTTTCGGTAAAGTCACGTAGAAGGGAAGTAATAAAATAATAAAAATAAAACATAATAAATAAAAAATAAAACATAAGAAATTATTTTTTATTATTTTATTACTTCCCTTCTACGTGACTTTACCGAAAGAACCAAGAAGATGAATCCCTGCAGTCATGAAAGCTTTAAATCGAAAAATATTATGAATGTCTTAGGCAATGTTACTAAGAGCCCGCTAGGTGGCAGCAGGAGCCCGTGAGTATGGAGTAAGTTACTCTGCATCGGCTCGTGTGGACTCCAGTGGCTGGATATAACGTGCATCGACTCGAAGCAAGAACGAGTGGATTTTCGATGGATGCAAATGGTATGGGAATGATACAATTAAGTGAATAATGTGAATACAACTACTATATATATATGAGACTACAAATAATAAACGAGGTACATTACATATCGTACACTACCAGGCAAACTATATTTTTTCCCGGAATATAATTGTTCTATTAAAGTGGCATAATTGATTGAATGGACGGAGAGAAGTTGTGGTGGGGTCGGTGAATTGTTGCACTGTCCTGTAGTAACCCGAGGCAATTTTGTGCTTCGTGGTCATACCTGGATTCGAATTGATTACGTGACCCAAGAAACATGGGAACCTCCTGGCCCTGACATTCCTGCTCGAAGACACTTGTGGAAACATCAATTGCAACCCCAACCCCTATCACAGCCCCAATCACTACCCCTATCACTACCCCAACCCCTATCACAACCCCAATCACTACCCCATTGGCTATCACTACCTCAACCCCTATCACTACCCCAATCACTACCCCATTGGCTATCACTACCTCAACCCCTATTACTACCCCAACCCCTATCACTACCCCAATCACTACCCCTATCACTACCCCAACCCCTATCACAACCCCAATCACTACCCCATTGGCTATCACTACCTCAACCCCTATTACTACCCCAACCCCAATCACTACCCCATTGGCTATCACTACCTCAACCCCTATTACTACCCCATCCCCTATCACTACCCCAACCCCTATCACAACCCCAATCACTACCCCATTGGCTATCACTACCTCAACCCCTATTACTACCCCAACCCCTATCACCACCCCAATCACTACCCCTATCACTACCCCAACCCCTATCACAACCCCAATCACTACCCCATTGGCTATCACTACCTCAACCCCTATTACTACCCCAACCCCTATCACCACCCCAATCACTACCCCTATCACTACCCCAACCCCTATCACAACCCCAATCACTACCCCATTGGCTATCACTACCTTAACCCCTATTACTACCCCAACCCCTATCACTACCCCAATCACTACCCCTATTACTACCCCAACCCCTATCACTACCCCAATCACTACCCCTATCACTACCCCAACCCCTATCACAACCCCAATCACTACCCCATTGGCTATCACTACCTCAACCCCTATCACTACCCCAACCCCCATCACAACCCCAATCACTACCCCATTGGCTATCACTACCTCAACCCCTATTACTACACCAACCCCTATCACTACCCCAATCACTACCCCTATCACTACCCCAACCCCCATCACTACCCCCATCACTACCCCAACCCCTATCACTACCCCAACCCCTATCACTATCCCAACCCCTACCACTACCCCAACCCCTATCACGACCCCAACCCCTATCACGACCCCTCCTGTCACCAAACCGACACCACCACTTTTAACAATCCCATTCTTATTGTCTCAACCACTATCACCTGATGTATTAAACAAAGGCGGAGTTTGACCTCTAGATTTGGCGGGGGGCAGGGCTTCGCTTTGCCCCTCACATTAGGAACAGCGGGTGCATATTAATTTATTTACTTTTAATGTTCATTGTAAACTGATCCTTATGGCGGTACCCCGGGGAATACCAAATAATACACAATGGCCGAGGCAATTAAATATTTTATTTCACTATTTGTTTCCAGGGGTGTACCTAACTCCACGACTGGGGTACCAATCAATCCGAAATCAGTGCTAGGGGCCGTCCATAAATGACGTCACGCGATTTTGGACGATTTTTGACACCCTCCCCCCCTCGTCACACGGCGTCACAAAAAGTCAGACCCCCCCTCAAATATGACGTCACAAAGCTCTGTCCCCCCCCCCCCCCAAATAAAACATGCTTCAAATCGCTTTAAACTATTGTCATTGTAGTGCGTGTTTAATGTGGCGCTGCACTCTGATGTTGTAGGAGAAAACATTTATTAAAAAGTCTACTTAATTAAGTAGAACGTGTTGGCTATATTTATTTAAAGTTGCGCATTTTTATGTGACGTCACATTTCTCAACCCCCCCCCCCCTCGTCACACATCGTCACAAATGTCTGACCCCCCTCCCCCCTCTAGGTGCGTGACGTCATTTATGGACGGCCCCTAAGAGCTGTTGCCACCTCGCGCGCGTGAGTTTTTTTATTTCTTCGGGTGCTCGCACGTGTAAACACTCACTCGTTAATGTATGTGTGTATGTCGAGGACTGCAGAGCTTGGGGGAATCGAGTGGCTGCCTTCCCGCTTGTCTGCCGTTCCTCCTCGCACCTCCTAAGTCGTTTCCTCTCTTTCACGGTGAGCGAATACTCAAGTTTCAACGACTGTATTATTAACACATTCCTGCGGAGGGAGCTGGTAGGAACGTTGGGTTGCTCGGTCAATGGCCAGGGTCAACGGCGGCGTGGTGTATTCCGCAAATATGGCAGACTGTGAGGGCGGGCACAAGCCGGCGTGAGTAGGTTAAACGTTGAGTTTTATAAGGGCACCACGGGGTGACCAGCCCCTCCCCACCCAGCCCCACCCTCCCCACCCAGCCTCTTCCCACCCTCCCCACCCAGCCCCTCCCTCCCCACCCAGCCCTTCCCCACCCTCCCCTCTCCACCCAGCCCCACCCCTCCCATTTTTGGATGCACAACGGACGGACACAATAATCCCCTATGGGCTGGTGTAACCAGGAGGTTCCTACCAATATAACGTTACCTTATATCGCATGAACGATTTAGGAATGTCAAAAAGTGCGCAGTGTTACAGCGTTTTACTTTTGAATTATACGATAATACCATGGCATTACCGTATATCGCAAGGCCTTAAACTCACTGCAGACGTTTTTGTTATGGTCCCATTATCCACGAATAACAACCCTTCACCGGGCAGTGAATTTAAACACCAAACGCCACGACATTACAATTGTGTTCATTCAGACTTGAGCATGCAATGTCAAAACAGTAAATCATTACATATTCCCGTCTAGACAAATAATACCGTAAACCCTTTCTTTCCCGGGTTACTCTTGCAAATGAGGCGATCACCATTCTCTTGAGTCCTAGCCTGGTTCAACACAATGAACTTGGCTGGACTTGAACACGGACCAGGTAGGGTTGTTTGGTAGGAGGTTACGCATACTTTACCACAGTCACAGCAATTACAAGATTTATATTTTTTCCGTGAGTTTTGTGATGCAGACGGAACAGTGTGACGTTTGCCCGAGTTCTTTATTTACAACAAAAATACAGTACCGTGCATTTAAAATATAACAATACTGCAATACCCCATGGTCATAAATGGACATGTTCAAGTGCCGTCAACATAAAATGATGGGCATTTGCTGCCCATAAATTGTTAAGTTACAATGTCCAAGTTAATCCCTAGTGCAAATTGGAACGTAAAAAAAATGATCAACCAGTGGCTGATTCTTGAATACAGCAAATGGTAGTAAAATCGTACGTGGTCTGTGATACGATACGTTATTACGACTAACACGGTAGTTAAGAGTGCTTAACCCACAACCGGACGATTGCAAATTCAAGTCCCTGTGGGGGGAAGCCCAGCACATCCTGTGGTCCCGTTTGGAGTTGATAAAAAAAAATGAGAACCACTGTGAAGGCAGTCGTTGGCCTATAGATGGCATGGTAATGTGAAATGCCCAACCCAGCTTTCAAGGCTGTTAGCAGGAAGTTGAGCAATGCCAAATACTCGTTTGGACAGCACTTTGAAATGAGCTCAAGTTCAAGTTCATTTATTAGGTATAGCCCTGTGAGCCATTCGGCTCTTGAATCGGGTGCAACCGCAACAAACAAAAAACAAAAACATGAACAAAAAAACATCTTAGCTATGTTGAGCTACGTTCGAGCTCACTCAGTTGAGGGTATTTCTCCAAGTTACAAGCCCGAGTTAAATTTTCTTTTTATCCCTCCGTGCTGGATAAAATGTGCACCTTCCGACAAGGCTGCACCATCAACATCGGTTGTCCTTTACGATTCAGACTGATTCTTGCCATCGGACGATATCATTAACATCAATGGCCCTGGACCACCACCAATGACAACTGCCACCACCATCCAATCGCTCACGTCAACTTTGCGACTAAGCTTATTAAGGTTAGCTTATGATGGATATTTCATCATCAACGTCGTTGCGAAAAGTCACAGTTTTAACAAACACGCAAACGCGCGTAATTGCAATTGTTTCAAAGGCAGCATTCGTTTTGATAGCACAAACACGCATTCTGTGAACGTGCACGTGGAAAAAAAATCGCACGCCTGTCGGTTGTACAATCGCGCGATACATCACGTGGCCACGCCGCGTCGTACAAAGGAGAAACCTTCACCCCCGTCTCAATCTGCCGCACACAGAGATGAGACTTCACCGTGACCGGCTCAGCATGAACATGACAAAGTCGTCCCAGCTACGCGACGGAGGCGGACCTATACGCGAGACAATCGCCGCTGCTGCTGAGTCCGGCTTTTACGCTCCCCTTCCCCTGATATCGACTTCACGTCGGAGGTTGTTTTTAGGGGGGCGGACGGGCGGTTGTGAGCGACGCGTCAAATGTCGCTTGGAGTCGAGGGACGCTGTGGCACCGCCGCTGCGTGTAGACGTCTTCGGTCCCCCAAAAGAGAAACCAACTCCACGGTTGAGATCCTCGGCAGGTGCTCGTCACCCCTGGAGGAAATACGTAACGTTTAACATCTCAGGGTTAGTAATGATACAAAGTAAAACGCATAAATGATGTGCAGTTGCACACCGGGCATCCTGTTGGTCCGATTTCGGAAGCTGAACAAAGTTGTGCTGGGCAACAGCGAGGGTGGTGCAAGCGTACATTGCTTGACGAGGCCATGCGCCCTTTGCGCTGAGCCGTCTCTAGTGTGCCTCGGTCAAGGTGCCCCGTGAGAATCAGCATTTTATTTAAAAGTCAACACGTGCATCGTTAACACTGCCCCTTATAAGAGCAAACTAAATATGTAATTGACGAATGTTTCAAGTGATGGCTCTTCTTTAAGAAGAGTGAGATTCTTCATTTGTATCCTCGTGTACTGATGCGAATGGGATCCATTATTTAATGTGCTTGGTTATTTACATAAGTAAGTTTATTTTATTATATGCGATTATTTATTATTTGACATGGGGAGGGTATTCACTTTACAGTGGATAAAAAATGTGCTGTAATGATATTTCTATTACTTCTTTAAAATATATTGGTAAAATATGGACAATACATGCAATATTTTGGTTATTATATCAAAAAAACAAGCCTTTCACACATAGCCTCATGCATATTATTAAGTTATTGCAAGATTTCCTATCATAGTATCAGTGTGTTGTTACTGTACAATACACTTGGATGTACGGTATATCTACAAATAAAATAACCGCAACATATATCGGTCAATAACACTGTGGCCTGAAATATGTAAATATATAATAGACAACGTTTCGGGCAATGGTCCTTCTTCATAGCACATAAATACAGAGGCCCGGGAGATGGTAAGGGTTGGAGATGGTACCTTACACCATGGGACCGAATTTCAATTACATTATTACAAATATATCCTGATGAACAGTTTAAAATTGGCACGTGTGATAGTTATCTCTTAGTAGCTGTCGCGTTACAAAGACCTTCAACAATCAGACGACATCTATTGCTAAATAAACTAACTTGTATCTATAATGACAATTTGAATTTTAAACTGCACATACATGGGGGATGGGTGGAGGGTGGATTTTGAAACGTGTCCAAGTATGTGTAAATATAAATATCGTTTCCTCGTTAACCAACTAGCTTTCCATAATTACCAACACAACATTCTGATGGTTTTTTTCTCTCTCTCTCCAATATAAATATGGAACAAATGGCCTCATCGTGTAAATGGCCGCCCACCCGTTTGTAATGGCACATGACGGGCGTGTGGCCTGTGACCTCACACCGATGTAATTCAGAAAGTGCAGTCATGTGCTCAGCCGACCACCGTGGAAAGCCCCCCCCCACGCACCGTCTTTTCCACTCGCGCTAACCGCAGGTTCTGCTCAGTCGCCCCCTTTTCTTGTTTTGCGTAGAGAGCTGGTAACGTGCACCGATTGGCCCAGTGCCGGATTATCCCAGTAGCAAATGTAGCCACGTATGCTACGCGCCCCGCACTTTCAAGGGCCAAACGCATTCAAGCTGTCAATTCGGGTTCAGTGATTCTGCACTTGCTCAATTACTATAGTACTATACTGCCTTCAACTTTTATGAACGACTGAGTGTTCAAGGTTAGCGATTTGTCGTATTATCTGGCTGCATAGCAAACAAAAAATACAATTACTTTACTCTGCAAGCACAAAATGTGTGTTTAATATTTGTGTTTTTTTTTATTTAGGGCCCCTTTATAACATGTGCTACAAGCTTATTCCGGCACTGGATTGGCCCGCGATGGGGGTTCACCATACGAGGACAACATCCAATGTCTGCCGGATCGATCTTAACTGCTCCAGACAGAAGTTGGTTTCCTGTGTGGGTCCACGCTCGTCTCCTGTTTGCAAGCTCTCGAGTCCGCGGTGAAAAGAGCCACATTTTTATGGTGACGAGCACTTTTTAGAGCGGGCAGCTGCCGTGACTAACGACAAAGTGGGGGTGGCATAACCACTGTGTTTGGCATCGTGGGGCCCGGTCACATTTTGTAAATGACGATAAAAACCCTTAAGAGAAGAACAGTGCAGGCCAGAAAACCTTCAGTTTCAAACGATATGCAAAAACGTGTCTTTGTGTGTTGTTTGAAACGTATGGGCTTTGATTCAAGGAATTGCATTTCTCCCCTCTACAGTATTGCCTCGTTATTCGCGAGGGGGACATACCGTAAATGCTCATGAATAGCAAATTTCGCGGCTAATGATAATAGCCTACGATGAATTACCTTAAATAAATGTAGATAAATCATAAATCCCATCACTTTATTTCCCATCACATTATCTCATCACATTCTCATCACTTTCTCTCTCTCTCTCGATGCAGCAGTCATGTAGAGTTTCAGATGCGATTCGCGGATAGCCAAAATCACAGATAGCAAGTTCGTCAGGAACGAGGGAATATTTTGCAGAGCCTAGCGCCTGGGCCCCTTCGGTCCATGGGTCCCGGCTCAATGACACCGTATGTAGCATTGTACAGTGTAGTACAGCACACTCCATAGCTACTATGCCTCAAAGAGATGCAGAGCTGAGTCGATCCACAAATAGGATTTGAACTCGCAGACGACCTCGTCAAGAGATGTTTTTTGTGTATTTGCAATGATTATGCTGCCAAGACAGAAAATAAAAAAACGATCACATTCAAATATCTTGAATTTTAATGTACTGTCAAATACTTGGCAAAATTGTTCCAAAGTTAAGTCATCGCTGATTAACAACTCACAAACATACCTGCAGTACTATAAAACCAAGTGTAATATAATGAATGTGGTTTGTTTTTATTTGTACTTGTGAACCAGTTCCAATACAGTCCCTGGAAGTCCACATCCAACAATCTAAACAGATAACAGTGACTGCTATTGGCTATCTGATGGTCAGTCGTCAACGCAACCCAGTGGCCGAGAGGGTGGGCGGGTGGCCGGTGGGACATTGACACTATTGACCGATGCCTCTTTCGTCTGACGTATTTTCAGATTTCAAGGTCACTGTTATCTTGCGAAGGCATGTGCCCCGAGGCCAGCACTGAAACCACAACTGGCCACGATGGAAATTTGTCAATATGTCACCAAATATTTCCACCCCATGTCACACTGTAAAAGAATTGCGTTGTTATAGTCAGAGGAGTACTACTGTACCTGCTAATGACCCAGCGGTGGTTCAGACGACACGAGGTCATTAACAAGAAAATGGATCAGAAACCGAAAAGTGCACAGAGAAGCGTGGCGAGATGCATTCTTGGAATTACACTGAGAGACGGAAAGAGGAACAACATGGATTCGAGAACAAATGCAGGTTAAAGACATGATTCAAACTGTAAAAAAAGGAAGTGGGATCGGACAGGATGCATCCCGAAGAGGATTGATGGCCGGTGGTCAAATACAGTGAGTGGCAGCCAAGGAATGGAACGCAAGTGAAGAGAACATCGACTGAGCAGCTCGTGTGCCGGTGCCGTGCGGTTTGTTGCATCGCAGGACCGCGACAGAGGTGGTGACGGGATCATCGTAATTCAAAGACAACATTTTTTGTTTCATTCCCCATGGCTACCGTTCGCTAGAGACGTCACTAAAGGAGGGCCTACAAAAAATCACAACGGCCTGATTTGGCCCATCCGTTGATCCCGGCCCTGGGTGTGTGAGGCCCCGGGGGGAGGGGGGGGGGCGAGTCAGTCAATGCGTTTGCGACTGACCTGTGTGCAGGCAGGAGACCGGTAGGAGGCGTGGGGTGGGGGGGGGCTCTATCTTAGCCGTGCTTGTCGGATCTCAGAGTGAGCGCGCGTGTCAGCCTCGTGCGCTCCTCCCTCAGTGAGCCCATTCGCCGGTGCAGCCCTGCAAAACACACGCGGCACATGCTCTAACATCGGGACGCGAGGCAATCGTTCATTTTTCATTGCTACTCATCAGTGAAGTAATTTCAATCCAGTTAGGTATCAGAATGTTGATTGAAACATCCGCACACGTCCAGCATGATGTGTGGATGTATGTAATGTATATGTAAAGTATATACTGGCAGTTCATATATATGTTTACATCAAAGATGGGAGGGTAATGTTTCAATTCAGTTCTAGCGCCCTTTTAAGAATGATGGAGGAGTAAAACATTTCGTGCATAATCGTTTCTTGAATAAGAACGCTAAATTTGTTCCAGCAGTTGGGCCTGCTTGGTCCCCAGTTATAAGATAGTTATTAAGCGCAAGGACATTTTCCTGCATACAACGGTAATGTACAATTTGTAACGCGCACAGATTTAGTTCAATCTCAGAACGAGAGAGAGAACTATGAAAAGGCACGAGAAGCCACAGAAAAGTGGAAAGGCATCCAGAACCAGAGACCACAATTGCCCAACCTCTGTGGTCCTATATTTGGATGTCGGGCTCACTCCAAAACGATACTAATACGATGGGTTTCCTTTAAATGTGCAAGCGCAAACCCTGTCTCACATCCAGACGTGAATCCTTAACCGATCTACGCTTCAGGAAGATGCCAAAACCAAAACAAAATGAAATAAAAACGGGGAAGAGCGCTCTGTCCGTCGGCTCACCTCCGAGTGCCTCCCGTGTCGGCCACCCGGCCGCCTCGGAGTTGACCCTCACGCGAGCGACAGTCGCGGTGGACTGGTGGACGGAGTGACGGGCCGGCGAGGAAAGCCCAGGCATTGCAGAGCCCCATGCCTTCCTCTGCCACACGGTCGCTCCGCATGTGCAGCGGGATCTCATGGCCTCCTGCCAACGAGTTGGGAAAAGTACACTTAGAAGAGTGGTAGTATTTAATGAGTCACACAAATATTGATTTACAAACAACAAAACGTGCCATCGTGTCCAATGGTTCAGTCCTCCCACCATGCCGTGCATGTCCAGGGACATCACGGCACTGTGTGTACGATGTACAGAGCCCCTGTTCACCCGTAGGTCGTGGAGTCAAAATTGTGTCCATATCATGAAAGACAACGGGAGGACAATGAGACAATTGGTTTAAGGTTGTTCATAAGTCTGAGCATACCGATTGCTGAGACATGTACAGTTTTACTGCCAGACTTGTAAATTGAGTCTTTGATGTCCTTCATCTAAATTAGGGCAGTAATGCTGATAGAATATTTGCTGTTGTGAAGGACAGTACATTTTTATTATCATCACCATAAGTGTAATCTTGAGTAGCTTTCACAATACACATGCATTTACAGGCATGAGATATTATCCACCGTCTCTGCATTAATACGAAGTCAAACATCGACCCAACGATGCATTCTGTGCAGTAACAACCCGGTGTTCAATCATCATCATGAGACCTCCTTTGCCAGTACCAAAATATGATAATAGGTTTTTCCCCTTTTTTCTGGCAACAAAACGGGTGTTAAGATGGTACTGGCAAAGGAGGTCCCATGATGTAGATGCTCACCCCAAGCTCTCATTACTCTGGTAGTGCATTGTCTTTGTGCTGTATGCCTTTTGGCGTCCTCTGGTCTAACACCGTTTGAGACGAGGCTCAAAAGAAAGCTGTCTCTGGTGTGGACCAATCAGTTTCAAGGACAATATATCTTATCAGAGTATGTTTTTTTGCATTCTGACCACAAGCATTGTGGTTATTGCAGACATGATTCCTTGTAAAAGGTTTCAGTTTGGTGTTTAATCATCTTAACACCTGTTTTGTTGCCAGAAAAAAGGGGAAAAAACCTATTATCATATCGGTGTTCAATCAATTAATTGAATGAAGTCATTTTGTAAAACCGGATGTGAGCCCTCACCTGCTGGAGCTTCTGAGCCTGCAGCTCGGTCTGAAGCTGCTGGATCTCCTGCTGAAGCCTCTTGTTGGCCTCCTTTTGATGGCCCATCTTCTCCATGAGACAGCACAGCTGGTCCAGGTGATCCAAACCCGTAACTCGGCGAGTCGATGCCTGCCTGGACGGCTGGCGAGAAAAATAGCAGTGGAGATATTATTCATCTTGCAAACTCTGCATCGTCTCCGTTTCAAATGTGGTTGCCACAAGGTGTCAGGATGGCTCAGAGGTCAGAGTGCTTAAACTGGGTTCTCAGGTGAATTGATTTGGTCTCTGGCTGGTCACCAATGACTGCACAAACAACTGTGACGTAAAATTTGGTTTCGCACTTAATTTGTTTGAATTCTGGCGCTGAACATTGAAGGGATCGGCTTGACTCGTATGCAAGTTGCAAAGTGCTCCATTCTACTGTGTGGACTGGAGGGTCACCTGAAGGGATTTTTTTTAGAGGTAGCGCCGTAATGTTTGCTTCTGCGGCCCGTTCTCTCCAACACGAGGAATTGGTGGTTGCACTGCTCCGCGATGAATGATTCGTCTCAGGGCGTGGCACCGATAATAATATAATCGGGATAATGTAGAGGTGGTAAAATAAACATAAAAAATATTGCTGACAGAAAAATCACGGAGGTGATTGGCTGACCCATTGCTCATTTGAGCAGGGAGACATTTTGACTTAGCGACCACTTTCTTGAACAGGCACTTTCTGATTAGTGTTAAGAGTAAAAAAATTATAGCGTTATTAGTACGTATATTTATAATGTTGTACTCACTGCTATCCTCCTCCGAGCGGATGGAATTTTAGGCGAGATTGCAAATGTTTATTTTATTTGGATGTTGTCCGAGTCCGTTTGATGGCAAAGGTTAAACAAGAGGGCTTTGCAAACACAGGAGATTAGATACGAAGCACCATCCTCACCGGGACTTTTATTTATTCATTTCACGTTTATTTTAGAAGAAAAAAATGTGTAAACATTTTTGATACTACATGTGATATTTTTTCGGTTGTATTTTCCCTTGAACTTTCCAACTTAAAATGTCCATGCTAAATGAATAAATATTATGAAGGAAAAAACCATAAGCCTTTGTCAATCCACTGCTGGATCAAGGTATCCACATCCATGCCGGGTTGAGGGGTTGTTTGACCATACTCCACCACGCTTGTCAGTGGAGATTGTTAAATGTGGAGGGGGAGGTTAGTGGGTGCCAGGGTCGGTTCAGAGATCACTTGCCACTGATGGTAGCCGTGGCGGAAATAGTATTCAGGCGTCCGTGTTTTATAGTGCAGTGCGTGATAACCACTGTGTCAAGACACCACTTCCGATTGTTATTCAATACAGGTAAAGATAATACACGGTCACCCACATTGAAAAAAAAACAATAATAGGGTTGGTAAACAATTATATTGTTTTGGCGAAGGAGTCGGTTTCATTACTATGTTTTTTTCTACAGAGGAGAATTGAGATTAATCCATTAAATAAGTATTATACTTTTTTTTGTAGACCGAGCAATTTTTTTTTATTTCTCTGGCTCGATTAAATTATTTTAAGCTATGTTTTATTTGTGTAGGCTCACGTGGTTTTTCCGTAAATATAATTTGCTCCTATCAGCGTGGAAATCTGAACTTTTCCTCTTAATCCCACCTCCAGCTAAAAACTGGCAGTGCCCTATTACTCACCCTCGGTTCCAGCAGAGAACTCGAACTGGCGCTGCACGATATCGTCTTTGTTTCAAAGAGAATGGGTGCCTCAGTGGGCACAGCACTAGCAACTGAGTCAGTTGGCACGTGGCTTACAGAGTGATATTAAACTATGAACTAAACTATTTTTTATTTTACCAGGTAAGGCTCACCGAGCCATATAGCTCTTTTTCAGAAGCGACCTGGCCACAAATGATAGCTCAACGAAGTGGCTTATCCTGTGGAAATTTATAGGAGCCAAATACTCTAAACGTGTGTTTCTAAATGTGGAGGGAAAAACCGGAGGACCCGAAGAAAAATCCTTCAGCGACCACGGGGAGAGAGACACGCAAACTCCAAATATACAGCAGGCGTCAGGGGGTCGAGATCGAACCCACGACCGCCTGTATACCAGGCGAGGGAGTTAACATTTCGCCACCGTGACGTCCTATTCACCACCGTCCCATAATACTCGCGTAGACATTAGTAACTCATACAATCCATCTTATATAAAGTATATGTTAAGACCGTGCGTGTAACCATTCATTTATCTTCCACTGACATGTAATGAATTGTTACGATTCTGCATCATGATATGATTTAACGACCTATAATTTGTTTTCGTCTCATTCATATTGTCCGATTTGTATTGCCTCTTGTTGATGTTCAATCTCGTTTTCCTGTCATTTTTAAATTCAGTTTGCTAAAGATTGCGTTAGCATAACATCTAAGTGAAAAAGTTATTCATACATTTTAATATATTTATTGATGAATTGTTAAATGGTTATTAAAGACTCCGTTGCCTTGTCCACAACACAGAATTAGAACATTGCCTAATACTGTCACGAGAGATTAAAAGTGAGATTGTGTGGTTGTTGTACCTAAATTGTCCATCTTTGGTAAACCACTCAACTGCCAAAGCAGACCGTAGCCTCTATCCTGCCTTAGCTACGTCCAGCCAATAACTGATTAATAATGCATTTGTGTTTATCAAGGACTGGCAGATAAGCACAAATCCTTCACGTGTGACAATGCATGGAGTATGGCAAGCTACCAAAAAAACCTTTACATTCAGTACCTTGACTGGGCGGTCCTCTTGGCTTTCCACCGTCTCGTCAAGGGCCCGATGCTCGTCGAACCAAGACCGTCCTCCTCCTTCCACCGGTGACGAATTCCCCTGGCACGAGTTTGGCGGGCAGGCGACCGAGCGCCGGGGCTCATGCTTCAAAAACACCTCTTCCTCGTCGTCTTCTGGCAGGAGGCCTGGGTGAAACTGGCCAACGCTGTCGCCGCTGCCGGGGCATGCGGTGCCGCCGCGTCGCGCGCGCTCCGCGTCCACCGTTGAATTCGTCGTCCCGACTCGGTGCCCGTCGCTTGCGACGAGAGTGTCACTGAAGAAGCGTCGCCTGGCCACCGCCTTCTTGCCAGACGCTGTCGGAACGCCGTCCTGGGGTATGGCGGCGGGCAGCTCCCTCTCTTGACTCACGCCCAACTCCAGTGTGGAGTGGTCGCTGTCCGAGTCGTGCAAGGCATCGAGACTGGCGGTGTCCGCGCAGGAAGATGCGTCGACGTTATGAGCGCAGTCTTTGACACAGCACAGCGTTTGGCCAGATAGGCAACTCAACGTCAGTTGTACGTTCTTACAACCTGCAGATTCAGGTTTTCCTGCAGCGGTGAAATCCCCGACATCTTCTACCAGTGCTTCTAAACTGTCCGTGGACTGCAATGTAACCACTGGTACACTCACTTCCACATCATCTGAGCACACAGCTTTCATCCGGTGATCCATGCCATTACATTTTTGCTCAACTTCCTCTTGAGATGGATCACGACGATGGTTATCGAACACCTGGTGCGGACCTTCTGGGACCTCTATCTCCTGGGTGAGGGGCCCACATTGGTCTAAGAGGAGCTCGATAGCTTGGGCGAGCGCAGCGTTTTCAATTGATTGGGCAGATAAAGCTTCTGCCTCTCCATTGCCGCCGATGTTGCCGACGCTGCTGCCGCTGGCCTCTGGGTGTTGAGTTGACAACGTGGTGGCCTCCAACCGGTCCCCAGCGTCTTCTGCCGGAGCCACGCGACCGCACACCGCCCCTTCGTGTCGTGGCATAGCGGGCCTTCCGAGGTGTGCAGGAGCGGTCTTCACGCCGCCCGGCGCCGAATGGACGTAGCTCATCGCCTTGTATTTGGTCAACTTCACGCCGTTGTTGAATTTGTCCGCCGACTCGTCTGCGCACGGGACAGGAGAGCGTTAGTACCGGCGTGCCGATCTTCGGAGCCGTACAGATGGACACGGTGTATATGGCTGAAACCACCGCTACGGGCAGCAGTACGACATTGCACCTGTGGCTCGAGGAGTCGTACATGTGTCCGGTGAAACGTGAAAATAAATTAACGTCGAGCTTAAATGACAACTGCGGAAGTGGGGGGGGGGGTATAACCAGATCACTCGGAATGTGCCCAATCTCATTAGATCTTGGAAGCTAAGCAGAGTTAAGCCTGCATAGTGCTTAGATGGATGGACAACCATCGTGTATAACAGGTGTTATAGGAGTATCTCATAGTGTAGGTGTTATAGGCTAAATGAATACATGGTGGGCAACGGAGATTAGTGCAAGAAAATCCGTTCTACTGAACTGCGATGCTCCCTGCGTCTCTGCACCCGTATGGAGCAGTGTGGGATGAGGTTAAATAACTAAAACCCTTGCGAAAAGCGTACAGCAAAGAGGGAGGCTGTGATGCAGCAGTGGATTGAGAATGGTGTTTTACATGTACGTGATACTTGTGTTAATGCACGGCTACTTGCGTTGTGGCCGAAACGTGAGAATTATTTTATTATGTTTTATTTTTTTTATTGTATTATTTCCCTTCTACGTGACTTTACCGAAAGAACCAAGAAGAGGTGTTACTGCAGTGGAGCGGTTTGCTCGCTGCGCTACGAACCCGGCGACCCGAGTTCGATTCTCGCTCACGGCTAACACCAGTGACGATTATCTGAACCGGTCCTGGGCGTCCCGTAGGTCGACTCAGCCTCAAGTGAGTAACTGGTGCGATGTGTAAACATTGCCACTAGGGAGACAAAGGCGGCCGGGCGTAGTGTTGTCCACCCACTCCCTCGTGTGCCGTGCCGGCCTTCATAGGTGCTCGCTTTTTAGTTTCCGTTCAGTTTCAGTTCATTTATTGGGTATAGCCCTGTGAGCCATTCGGCTCTTGAATCGGGTGCAACCGCAACAAACACTTTCCCCAACTGTCTGTTAAGGCTATACGGGGGATCTTTGTCTTTGTAATTTAAAACCAAACAATTGAGGGACTGTGTGAGCCGTGGTGTACAAGCACACGTAAAACAAACTCAACGCATTCATCATTAATGCTGCCGAATAACAGAGAGGCTAATCTTCTAAGTTATGGTTTGAAATATGACCAAGGCATAAATGTGTCCGTATGTTAATCTACGTTTCTGTTTGGAAGCAGTGTTAATGGTGAATGTGGTGAGTGGTTTTAGTTTGATCTGTGGGAAAGTGTTTATAAGATTTCAAGACAATCATATCTGGTTTTTGTGGTCTTTAAATTACGCCGTCTAAGCACAATGTTTGTTTCTCATCTCTGCCAAGCAACCGTATCATGAATCATTTAATCTGCACGCTATTTATTAACTGGTTATTATCGCGCCGCTCAGAGAGACTTCAATTATTCACAAGAACAGTGAATTAAAATTTCACAAAATGTAAAACAGCCCAATAATACTCACACACCGGCACAAGAGGGAGGGGTAAATATAACAGAATTCATTGTTTCAATATAAGAATGTGATTTGTAAAAGGTCATTAAAATAATTTTACAAACAACAAAGGTCTGCACATATACTTTTTATATTCCGGAAAATTTATATTTTTTAAAATCTAGTTTCATAATGCACGATTACTGTATATTCAAAGACACGCTTGAATACTTTAAAAGACAGCTGTAGTTTTGCATAACACTCTACGCTCTTTCAGCATGCAAATGTTCAACAGTTTGTGCATGGCATTAATCTACTTCACAGATTACAACAAGGTCTCTTTACGCCTCCTAGCATCGCAATTTTAGTTTAACTAAACTATTAATCACGTACTGTTCACCGACTGCATGCCTTGTCACACGCGGTCTCCGATTAAAATGCCAAACATTCTCTCGTCCTGCTTTGTGGGCTTCCCTGCAAGCTTGCCACAATCGCCTCGCGTGCCAGTGGCCAGGCATTGAAACCCGTGAATGTGATTGTTATCTAGAGAGGCACAATACCTTTGATGAGCGAGTACGTTCTGCGTTTCAACATCTTGATGAACATGCTGGTGAAGCTGGCTTGCGCGTGACCCTCCGTGGGTCGCTTGCTGACTGCCCTCTGTAACCCACCGACTGGTATCGTGGTGGATGTGACCGGCCCCTTTATATAGACCGCCTTCCGCAGTAGCAGGAAATGTGTCATCGGAATCCGCGTGGTTCTATGTGGGATTTACCAAACACTGGGAGGGAGATTTCCAACCGCATGTGTTTTTGTCCCACGTACTGTAGAAAAATGAACGAATTTGTCCGCAAGATACGCCTCTGCGTTATTGTTGTTTTGTTTGAGAATTTTTTAAAAGAAAATTAAAGCTCGCACTCTTTGTAAATGTTCAAAGAGCGAATGTATATTTTAGGTGCTTTATAAAATTAAACACGACGTTTATGTCCTTTTAAGCAGTTACCAATCACTGGGTAAAACAATAGGGGCAACATCCACGGCATGATTGGTGGATGATGCTTTTATACATTTAAAAAACATTTTGAGAAAAATATTTTTTGCCAATTGAAATAAGCATTAGGATTCCATAAAGTTTAACACGGAGGCTTTGACCAAAATAAACCTTAATTATGGATTATATTAAACCTGTAGGATATATTGTTGAATAAAAAAAAAGCATTCCTTCAACTGAATATAATAATAATATTGTGGTGATGTTGGAGATTCTTCTTCGAATTTCGGACTTAGAAGGTTATCGTTCCCATCTGGACGAAGATGTTAGGCGAAAGTAAAATGCTTTCGTAAGAAGAATAAAACTACGGACTTCCCCCCTGCGATCGGCAAAGCAAAAAACGACGCAGATTGCGCCAGTGTGCGCTCTCGAATGGCACTTTCGCTTGTAGACACTTCCCCGACTGTGTATGCTTGTGCATGAAAACTCAAGCGTGCACCACAAGGTGTCCAATGTTTTGGGCCTTCACAGCCAAATCTGAACAAAAGTGTTCATAATATAGGTGGGTTTTTTTTTTGGGTTAGATCGTGTAGATGTATAAATGTGTCGTGAAATCCGCCACCACCAATTAGTAAGGTTTGTCACGTAAACAGAAGATGCCAATTCGTTACTAGTACAGTACACCGGTGTGTTTGGAGAGCAAAGCCACAACATTTACAATCTGAGTACGACGTTTCGCCAGTAATTACAACTAGCTTCATCAGAGGATAGCCAGATTTGCGGAGAAATCCTCCTGTTTCGTTCCTTAAACAAAGGGGTCGATGTGATGGCGTCACTTGTGAGCACTTATTTATTTACGCACATTTAACCCCCCCCCCCCCCAAAAAAAAAACTGGATTACGGATTACATTGGTCGCGAAAGCCTACGTGTTAAACCAAAAGTGTTCATCTTCTTGGTTATTCCGGTAAAGTCACGTAGAAGGGAAATAAAAAAAAAATAAAAAAATATTATTATAAATAACGCGACCTAAACCCAAAAACGTTTATTATGAATAATATTGGTCGCGAAAGCCTACGTGTTAAAAAAATATATAACATAATAAAATACAATTCTCACGACGTTTCGGCCACAACGCAAGCAGCCGTCCTCAGGTGAAGAACAGGTCTGTCGGAAAGACAGCCGAAACGTCGTGAGAATTGTGTTTTATGATGTTTTATTTGTATTATTTTATTATTTCCCTTCTACGTGACTTTACCGAAAGAACTCAGAAGATGAATCCCTGCAGTCACGAAAGCTTTAAATCCATAAGTGTCATTACATTTTATTATATTTCGGATGTATAACGCGCCTTTCGCCAAGGCGCTTGACCAATGCTTGCCGACTTCGGCGTAGTACGGCCGTTATCAATCGGGTTTGTACAATGAATGACACGTGGCAGCAGGTGAAGGAGGCGATGGTGTAAGGGGGGGTTGAATGAGGAATGGGTGGAGGATGATAGTGGACGATGCTGATAGAAGGGAGTAGTGTTGAAGGTGGATGGTACGGTATGAAGTGAGTGCACGGAATGATAGGGTCAATGGGTTGCTAGGCTGAGCGTAAGCAGAGGGTGCACGGCTTGTAGAGGGTGGCGAGGGCGCCCTGGTGGTGGCGATGAAACGTCTCTCTCACCTGGTACACAGGAGGACATGGGTTCGATCCCAATTCTGACGGCTAGAAATATTTGGAGTCCACGCGTTCTCTCTCCGTGGTGGTGGCATGGATTTTTTTCTTCTTCCTCCGGGTCCTCCGGTTTTGCCCTCCACGATCATAAGGAAGCGTCTCGATTGTTTGGCTCCTATAATTCTCTCACATGATAAGCCACTGTGCTGAGTTATCACGTGTCGGCAGGTCGCCTCTGAAAAAGATCTCATAGCTCAGTGGGATTGACCTGGTAAATAAAAAAAAGTTGTTTCTGGAAAAGAGAAACACGTTTCCCAAAGAAACACTCAACATGGAGATGATCACAAGGACAAAGATCGCCCGTATAGCGTTAACAGACTGTTGAGGCAAGTGCTGTTAGCGAGCACCTATGAAGGCTGGCACGGCACACGAGGGGGTGGGGAGCCAACATCACGCATGGCCGCCTTTGTCTCCTTTGTGGCGATGTTTACAAATCACATCAGATACTCATTTGAGGCTGAGTCGATCTAGGGGAGGCCCAGGACCAGTTCAGATAACCGCTACTAGTGTTGACTGTGAGTGGGAATCGAACCCGGGTCACCAGGTCCTAGCGTAGCACGCTAACTGCTCCACAGAAACACCAACATTTAAAATACACGTTTCATGCAATTCACTACTTCGCTTGGTGATTTTTACTCATACCGTATTAACATCGGTAATATTTGCAGGTATTATAACCAATAATACACGCGTGAAAACAGACGAATACGAGTAATGACAACAGCACAGCAGTTACGGTCTTAATATAAAATCTAAAATAATCTTCAGGAATAATATCAGCTGCAACAGCAACATTGAAAGTAACAAGGGCCAGAGTTTATGCACTTTTCAAGGGATGGGGGGAGAGGGGGCGGGGGACGCCTGGGGACAGTCCCTAACTTTCCAGCTTTTGAAATAGGGCCCGAGATCAATATTAAAAAATCACCGTGTTTTCTGTGGTAAATATCAATTGAACAGCTATTTTGATCCACCACTCTGACAATACGATGGACAACAGCAGCATTGAATGAAATCAGCTATAAAGTCACCGCGTTACCTGAAAACCCCTTTATCGGGATGTTTTGCCCAATTTCTGTATATGGGAGGAAATCCATGTGCCATAGGGAGCACATGAAACACTACAGCGACCTACTTGCTGCACTGCTTCTGCCTAAATATGATGTACAACACAATATCTCTGCGCACGTAAATTCAACATACGTATGTTGAACTTATTCGCACCATAGGTAGCCAACCGGTGCTGATCGGAGGTGGAGGATTATGTTGGTTTGAGGGGATCGATGATACATTTTAGCTTTTGTTTTGAGGCTCTCAGTACCAACATGAGCTGCAGGGCAGAGAGAGAAAGGAGACAAGGGATGGTGGAGGTAAAGCAGACGCTGCATTAGCGAGAAGAGAAAGTCATTGGCAGTGGGGACGAGGGTGGCCTTGAGCCTAGGCTTCAACACGTGACGTAGGATGACACAATTTCAGACAACAAGGTGGCAGCTACAGAAAATGAGGAATCTGTCGAGTGAAGGTTGCCTGGAGGATTCTTAAAGGAGGACTTGGTTACTGGAGTCGGAGTGCATACGGAGGGAAGTAGAGCGGAACGCGAGGGGATAGGGAGGTGGGAGCGAATCCATGGAGGATCTGTTGTAGTTGCTCCACAGCTGAACTGGGAGCCAGTGGAGGCATTGGAGTACGCCGTACAGAATTCGGGTCTCCTTTATGGGTGAATAGTGATGAGTCTTGCAGCAGTGTTCTGGATCACCTGCAGTTTGGCGACGAGGGATTTTGGGGGGGGGACAGAAGGAGAGAGTTGCGGTCTTTCAGCCGCGATGCGATGAAAATATGGATGAGGGTCCAAGAAATGGATGGGGCGCGGAAGTGGCAGATGTGGAAGATGTGCCGGTGGAGTCATATTTGCTGGTTCAAGAGCCGTGAAATATTGCATTTACTGCACGACGGTGGAAGCGAATAAACCAAGTAATTTCATTGTACCCACTTCTTTTTTATTTGTTGAAAAAAAATTTTACCTGGACAATCCCTTGAGATGCAACATCTCATTTGCAAGGCTGTCCAGGGTGTCACTTGGCACATATAACGTAATGACACATAGCAACAAACATTATGCCTTTCAACAGCCATTTTTTTTCATATTAAACCAAATTGAAACAGAAATATTCACGAATGTTTCAAGCTTAAAGACAATTTTTTCAAATCTATACAATAATAATAATAATAATAATGTACGGCCCTTTACCGATTCAATGCTAGATGGAGGCCTTCCCACACTGTGTCAGTCATGGGGGTTGTTTGACCATACTTCACCGATGCAGGTCGCTCAAGTGTAGGTGGGCCCAGGACCGGGTTCAGGTTTCACCCAGTTTGCTCACCACTTTGACCCCATATTTAGATAACACTCGTTGTCCACGGTCCAATGGAAAGTGCGTGCTCTGTAACAGTGGCGTGCACACGGGTATATACGAGCTGCTGGCAGGGGGCCGCAGGGGCACGCGTGGCATTCTGGCCAAATGCCTTCCAAATCACGAGAAACGTTGCCCACGTGCCGCCACGTGGTCAACGATGACATTTTTATTCTGAGCACGGAGCGTTTGCAAGCCCGGTGATGCAATCCGTTGGCTGAGGATCCTCTTTCGTCGAAACACGTGCAGGACTGGAACAGGCGAACCAAAACCATTGACGAATTACCATTCGACAGTGGCAAGCGTGCAAGCTGCATTTCCATTATGCCAATGATGGTGAGTTATATATTCCTAGAGAGGTTTTTTCGGGGTTAGATCGCGTAAATATGTGTCGTTAAACCTGTCACCACCCGACACAGCCAACTAGTAAGGGTTGTCACGTAAACAGAACGTGCCAATTCGTCAATAGTACAGCATACCGGTGTGTTGGAGAGCCAAGCCACAACATTTACAATCTGAGAACGTCGTTTCGCCAGTAATTACAACTAGCTTCACCAAATGTTGTGTCTTCGCTCTCCAACACACCGGTGGTGCTGTACTAGTGACGAATTGGCCACGTTCTGTTTACGTGACAACCCTTGCTAGTTGGCTGTGTCGGGTGGTGACAGGTTTAACGACACATTTATATATTTACGCGATCTAACCACAAAAACCTTTATTATGAATGCTATCGGTCGTGAAAGCCGACGTGTTAAACGATATACTCCCATGTTGTTGTTTTCATTTACGAAAAAAGTTGTTTTGTTTTTTGATGAACACGAACCGCTTGCTGTGTGTGTCCCCTTGCTTCAGCGAGCGTTGGACTGTCCTCATCTTCATTGGCGGTCCTCCGCCACTGGTGGAAATTCCACGTCGCTGCGTGGGCGTTTGCGGTTGTGCTGTGTGTCCCCTCCGTTGTGTGTCCGAGCTGCACCGAATGTTGTTGATGTCCACGTGCTGGGAGCTGAATTCTCCCGACTCGCTCCCAACACAGTGGAGCGAAACGCTCGACACAGTGCCGAGCAACAACCCGAAAAAAAAACACACGTGTGTATGTTGAACTTCTTTCGCACCGTACGTAGCCAACCGTGCTAATCGGAGATGCGGGGGAAGGACAACAAACTAAACACACGAAACAGCAGAGAGGAATTGCGGAGAGGAATTCCACAGTGTTTGTCCGGGACCAGTATATCCATTGGCGAGCCACTGTCCACTACAAACATGTAGTGATGGATCGGTGTATCACTTAAAATGTATTCATAAGCTCGGGATACATGAATCCTAATGTCAATCTTTGGTTTCATGTGGAGGGTCGAGTGGAGGCACAAGTGCATCTGGCGACCTGAGTTCTATTCCTGGCCACAACGTAACATCAATGTGAGTGATATCTGACCTGCGACTGGGTACACCCCACATTCACCAATTCGTATTGTCTTATCGACAGACCTGTTCTTCACCTGAGGACGGCTGCTTGCGTTGTGGCCGAAACGTCTTGAGAATTATTTTATTATGTTTTATTTTTATTATTTTTATTATTTCCATTCTACGTGACTTTACCGAAAGAACCAAGAAGATCGTATTGACCTGTGTGGTGAAGTATGGTAAAAAAAAACCTCTGCATGAATGTCTGTTTTGTAAGGGGAAGTTTTAATTTAGATGTGTATTGACAAAGAGCTGTAAATTGTTCTTATTAAGTGTTTTCATTGGTATGGGGGGAAATTCCGCCAAAAAATATTTAAAAAGTACCTAGTTTCACGTCCAAAGATGTCAAAAGATGTTGTAAACCTCAAAAGAGGATCTAAACAAATATATAATCATGATCACTGCAAGCACATTGAGTGTGGGACTTTCTTGTAAACCACTTCACGCTGCTGCTGGTGCTGCTTGTAAAATATTGCTTTACTCTCACCTGTGATCAAATCATTGAAAAGTTAATCTAAATGCAGCATACTCGTTATTAGTGTTACACTTGTTCATAGGTCTCGGTCAGGTAATGTAAAAGGTAAAAACAACGAGCCTACCTTCACCCTACCTTTTACCTTACCACAATACAATCACTCTACCCTACCAGGGATGACGATGATTGATGAAGGCCATGATAGCGATCACAATGATTTTTTTGGTTACGATGGCCCTGGCTCAGAATTGAACTCACGCGCTCACGACTGGGGAGCGTCGCTGCTCAACCACATCCGCAGCCACATCACACACACACCTCTAAGTAGAGTAAATTACAGAATCACGTTCTATCCTATAAATGGTTCCTAAGCACTTAATGAGTCCTTTCAAGTGGCAGCTGCAAGTCGCCTGCAGGCACTGGTTTGTGGTGAGTGGTTAAACCTCGGTATCGGGCTTCTTTCTAATGCCTGCAGGGTCATTAGGGGAGGGCTGATTGATGGGCGCCGTCCTTTCTCAAAATGCCATCGCTCTCCGGCTCTTTTGCCCGTCCCGGGAAGTTAATTATGATGCACGCGGCGGCTGAGAGGTCGCACGATTTGTGCTGGGGCTATGACCCCGGTGCTAAGCCGGGGCGCAAAGGGTCACATCGCTTAGATGCCCCGAAACTGGACGTTCTGCTGAAACAATCTGCCAAGGGGGCTCGTGGCCGTTAAGATTTTATTAAATCTTTATTCGGCGGCTCTAGCGGCGGATTCCCATTTTTTTGGCCAGAAAATTCTTAAAAACCCAAGCTGGCCCTCCCAGCAAGACAACAAAGTGCAACAGGCCTTGCACAAGAGCAGACATTAGGATGGCAAAATGGAACAAATTGGCGCCGTTCAAGTCATGATTTGGTCGCCCTACAGTTGGCCGTGCCTTGCGAGACGCGTGTTATTTGTGTTTGTATACAGTTGTGCATGCTGTCAGTGGAATGCTGACCCTATACGTATTATGGTTTTTATAGAAATGGTACGAAGTTACTGGGGCTTTTCATAGCGCACGGCACTATGACTTGGGCGCCGCGGTGGCGAGATGTTAACTGCCTCGCCTGGTATACAGGAGGTCGGGGGTTTGACCCCGACCTTGCACGCGTGTTGTATATTTGGAGTTTGCATGTCTCTCTCCCCGTGGTGGCGTGGATTTTTCTCGGGGTTCTCCAGTTTTCCCTCATTTTTAATCAACATCCCGCGTTTAGAGGACAGCATTTGGCTGCTATAAACTTCCACATGATAAGCCACTTCTTTGAGCTATCATTTGTGGCCAGGTCGCTTCTGGAAAATAGCTATGTAGCTCAGTGGGCCTTACCTGGTAAAAACATTTTTAGAATCCATGACTATAATTATGGGTGAGTGATATCTGAAACAGTCCTAGCCCTCCATTTCATCATCCGCCACTGACTAGC
Organism: Lethenteron reissneri; assembly: GCF_015708825.2. Classification (NCBI taxonomy): domain Eukaryota; kingdom Metazoa; phylum Chordata; class Hyperoartia; order Petromyzontiformes; family Petromyzontidae; genus Lethenteron; species Lethenteron reissneri. The sequence goes on along the minus strand of NC_083825.1, from coordinate 7,583,364 downwards.
GTGGTGAAGTATGGTCAAACAACCCCCACACTGACACGGCTCTTCAACCAGCAGTGTATTGGCAAAGGGGCTGCTATACATGCATACAAAGATAAAGATCCCCCTATAGCCTGAACAGAGTGTTGGGGCAAGTGCTGTTAGCGAGTAGCAAGCTATGAAAGGTTGCACGGCACACGGGGAGTGGGTGGCCAGCACCACGCCCGGCAGCCTTTGTCTCCCTAGTGGCGATGTTTACACACCGCACCAGGTACTCATGAGGCTGAGTCGACCTAGGGGAGGGGTCCAGGACCGATTCAAATAATCGCCACCTGGTGTTGGCTGTGAGTGGGAGTCGAGCCCAGGTCGCCAGGTTGGTAGCGCAGTGCGCTAACCACTTCACTACCGCTCCCAAACATCCATGCTTCCACACACACTTGTATACCGGATCAATTATATATTATTAATTGACATTGTCCAAAGTCCAAATAATAGCACACATACTGACACTCACACACACACACCAGGGGATGTGCTTTGAATGTACATTGCAGTTTATCAGCACAACAATAGTAAACAACTCTAAAGAAATCCCAGTTTCCTGCTGGTGAGTGACTCCCACCTTTGATCTGCTCAGAGAAAAGCACTTCCTGGCCAGGAGGAAGGGGGGAGTGGGGTTTCAAATCCACATCCTCAGCCGCTCCGAGGCACAGGTGTCATGTGGTCAGCACATGGTTGGAGGAGCAGAGAGGGAAGATCGCATCAAAGCATCCACCTCTCGCAGGGCCCAGCTCACCACAAAGCTATCGGTGGCGTATTCTAAGGTTTTTTCGGTAAAGTCACGTAGGTAAAAAATTAAAATTAATAAAAGTAAAATAAAAATTACCGAAAAAACTAAGAATATGAATCCTTGCAGTCACGAAAGCTTGAAATCTAGAACAATCGGTGGCGGTCCATGGCCACTGAATCCGCGTCGGGTTTTTCCATTCTCAGGTGACAATTCGGCGCTGGATAATTAGAGGCCGTCCATAAATGACGTCACGCAACTAGGGGGGGGGTCAGACATTTGTGACGATGTGTGACAAAGGGGGGGGGGGGGGTTGAGAAATGTGGCCATTGACTGAGCAACTCAACGTTCCTACCAGCTCCCTCCGCAGGAATGTGTTTAGAAGCGACCTGGCTATCACGAATGATCGCCCAACGCAGGTGGCAATTAAAATGATCATCCCAGCGAGAATAGAATTCAGTGCTTTGAGCGTGGGAAAAGCGCTATATGAATATCATGCATTATTATTAGTCTAGCAATCCCGGTTCCATCGCTACCGACCACCAAAATAAAGACGAGTAGATGGCACAGAACAGCACGGGTCTGCCCTGCCGAAACCTGACTCACAGAAACAAAGTTTGACCGTTTAGCCTCAATACAAAAACACGACAAAAAACGATTTTGTTTACCAGGCAAGGGCCAACTGAGCTAAGTAGCTCTTTTTAAATCCTTTATATTAAGTTCACTTGCTTGCTTGCGCGCTTACGACCGTGCAAATCTTTCGGTCGTTTTTTAACCCACTTCCCGTGATCCAAGCGCATTTTGTTTAGGCGCTCTTCTTCCCACCTCCCCCCCTCTAACCCAGCTTAAATATACGCTCCAAGCTTGGTGGTGTTTCATTCTTCGCCTGAGGACGGCTGCTTGCGTTGTGGCCGACACGTCGTGAGAATTGTTTTATTATGTTTTATTTTTATTATTTTATTACTTCCCTTCTACGTGACTTTACCGAAAGAACCAAGAAAAAGGATTTATAGTGAAAAACTTTGTTTTTACGGGTTAATTTTTTCAGAAGTGACATGGCCATCACAAATGATAGCTCAACGAAGTGGCTTATCACGTAGAAATTTAAAGCAGCCAAATACTCTAAATGCACATTGATTCTAAATGTGCAGGGGAAAAACCAGAGCATCCAAAGAAAAAACCCACATGACCAATGGGAGAGAGAACACGCAAACTCCGAATATACAGCAGCAGGGGTCAAGGGTCGGGATCGAACCCATTACCTCTTGCATATCAGGCGAGGTATTTAACATGTCACCACCGTTCCACCCCACGGGTGTTGGGGCACAAAGCCAGATGAGAGGGGCCTGCTTTGAGCTTTGGGTGGGATTTCAGGCAGACAACCGTCTAACGCCCCCAGATCGCTATCGGAAACTGCCAACATCAGCCACCGAGGTCACGACGCATGTGCGAGCTTTAGGTAACCATCCCTCTATCGAAATGTTTATCATTGCTTCATTCCGCACTTACGATTAGCACGGTTGGCTATGTACGGTGCGAAAGAAATTCAACATACATATATGGCTTCGTCAAAATTACGTAATTACTTTCCCTACAATAAAAGGAATTTTTTTTGAGTGTCTAAATGTGTTTATTTATCAGTTGTCATCATTAGCAATGATCTATTGAACCACTGCTGGCTGAAAACCTCTGAGTCGTCGCCATTATTTATCAGTGCTAATTCAAAAAATGCTTGTTTAACTTAAATATATTACGATACTAAAGTGATTATTAGAATATTTCACCGCATTTTATTGGCTGATTTGAGCTGTGGGAGATTATAATAATTACCACGATCCTTATTATCAGACGATTGGGTTGATATTTGCGTCATTAATAGTGATACCATTATCACATCGCAAACAACTCAATAATTGTAAGTAAATACATAAAACATTATTTATCTTCCCCCAAGTGTCTGGATTACAGGTGTGCAAAATTCACATGAGCCCCATGTTACAATCTCCCATAGACTCCCATGTTACATTCTCCCATAGACACCCATGTTAAATTCTCCCATAGACTCCCATGTTACATTCTCCCATAGACTCCCATGTTACATTCTCCCGTAGATTCCCATGTTACATTCTCCCATAGACTCCCATGTTACATTCTCCCATAGACTCCCATGTTAAATTCTCCCGTAGACTCCCATGTTACATTCTCCCATAGACTCCCATGTTACATTCTCCCATAGACTCCCATGTTACATTCTCCCATAGACTCCCATGTTAAATTCTCCAGTAGACTCCCATGTTAAGTTCTCCCATAGACTCCCATGTTAAGTTCTCCCATAGACTCCCATGTTAAATTCTCCCATAGACTCCCATGTTAAATTCTCCAGTAGACTCCCATGTTAAATTCTCCCATAGACTCCCATGTTAAATTCTCCCATAGACTCCCATGTTAAGTTCTCCCATAGACTCCCATGTTAAATTCTCCCATAGACTCCCATGTTAAGTTCTCCCATAGACTCCCATGTTCAATTCTCCCATAGACTCCCATGTTAAATTCTCCAGTAGACTCCCATGTTAAATTCTCCCTAACTCTAACCCAACCCTAACTAACCCTAACCCCTAACACTAACCCCTAACACTAACTAACCCTAACCCCTAAACCTAATCCTAACCCCTAACCATAACCCAAACCCTAACCATATCCCAAACTAACCCCTAACTCCTAACCCCCAACCCTAACCAAATTTTTACCCGCATTGGACCTTTAACGTGCTGCCGCCTGGTGGACCTGTGCAGCAGTCGTGCTGCAAGTAATTCACTACGTGGGCTACGTCTGCCATCTCGTGGACGAGTGCAGTATGGGCCAGCACAGGACACCTGCCACGTCGCCGCTGTGAGGGCTGCTCACCGGAGCATTCCCCGGGGCGTTAATCACCGACTCTGCAGCGCCCCGGAGTTCGATCCAAGCGCGGTTCGCCACATTGAACCCACGAACCCCACCGCACAGTGCCACAGGGCTCCTATCGTGTTTGTTGTTGTAACGTTCTGACCCACACAGTGTTGGTGTACGGTGCTTTTCTGCAATATTTTGCTGTCTTTTCTTGGATTTTCTGTTTGCACATCGTCACTTTAAGATGTTTTCTTGTTCATGTTTTTGTCTTTTTGTTTGTTGCGGTTGCACCAGATTCAAGAGCCGAATGGCTCACAGGGCTATACCTAATAAATGAAATTTGAAACTTGAAACTTGACTGCACATCTGTGAAAAAGAGCTTCATAGCTAATCGGATTCCTCCACTATAGATACAGTATTGATTCTTATTAACGCGCTGTGGCGCAACAGTGTGTCTCAAGGTACCTTGTCAGAACGGAGGCTTTGCCACTTGGATTGGTCACCAGGCGTGGAATGATTTAGCAACCAGAATGAATTATTATGCTCATGATAGATGCATATAATTTTAAGATTGAATACGGTTTCATCAACAGCGTTTGCTCTCCACTGTTCAAGTCATCCCGACACCACGACCATTCCTCATGGCCCTGCGATGTGACAAATATTATTATTCCTGCTTATGAACGGATTTTATGACTCCATCTCTCTTGGGTGCGTTCTGTCCTTGTGCAACTTTTGCGCCACACGGGGGCGCTGCAGCTACACCTCGTGGTGGCCACACGGGGGCGCTGCAGTTGCACCGCGTGGTGGCCACACGGGGGCGCTGCAGTTGCACCGCGTGGCCACACGGGGGCGCTGCAGTTGCACCGCGTGGCCACACGGGGGCGCTGCAGTTGCACCTCGTGGTGGCCACACGGGGGCGCTGCAGTTACACTTCGTGGTGGCCACACGGGGGCGCTGCAGTTGCACTTCGTGGTGGCCACACGGGGGCGCTGCAGTTACACCGCGTGATGGCCACACGGGGGCGCTGCAGTTGCACCGCGTGATGGCCACACGGGGGCGCTGCAGTTGCACCGCGTGGTGGCCACACGGGGGCGCTGCAGTTACACCGCGTGGTGGCCACACGGGGGCGCTGCAGTTACACCGCGTGATGGCCACACGGGGGCGCTGCTGTTACACCGCGTGGTGGCAACACGGGGGCGCTGCAGTTGCACCGCGTGGTGGCCACACGGGGGCGCTGCAGTTACACCGCGTGGTGGCAACACGGGGGCGCTGCAGTTGCACCGCGTGGTGGCCACACGGGGGCGCTGCAGTTGCACCGCGTGGTGGCCACACGGGGGCGCTGCAGCTACACCGCGTGGTGGCCACACGGGGGCGCTGCAGTTGCACCGCGTGGTGGCCACACGGGGGCGCTGCAGTTGTACCGCGTGGTGGCCACACGGGGGCGCTGCAGCTACACCGCGTGATGGCCACACGGGGGCGCTGCAGTTGCACCGCGTGGTGGCCACACGGGGGCGCTGCAGTTGCACCGCGTGATGGCCACACGGGGGCGCTGCAGCTACACCGCGTGGTGGCCACACGGGGGCGCTGCAGTTGCACCGCGTGGTGGCCACACGGGGGCGCTGCAGTTGCACCGCGTGGTGGCCACACGGGGGCGCTGCAGTTACACCGCGTGGTGGCCACACGGGGGCGCTGCTGTTACACCGCGTGGTGGCAACACGGGGGCGCTGCAGTTGCACCGCGTGGTGGCCACACGGGGGCGCTGCAGTTACACCGCGTGGTGGCAACACGGGGGCGCTGCAGTTGCACCGCGTGGTGGCCACACGGGGGCGCTGCAGTTGCACCGCGTGGTGGCCACACGGGGGCGCTGCAGGTACACCGCGTGGTGGCCACACGGGGGCGCTGCAGTTGTACCGCTTGGTGGCCACACGGGGGCGCTGCAGTTGTACCGCTTGGTGGCCACACGGGGGCGCTGCAGCTACACCGCGTGATGGCCACACGGGGGCGCTGCAGTTGCACCGCGTGGTGGCCACACGGGGGCGCTGCAGTTGCACCGCGTGATGGCCACACGGGGGCGCTGCAGCTACACCGCGTGGTGGCCACACGGGGGCGCTGCAGTTGCACCGCGTGGTGGCCACACGGGGGCGCTGCAGTTGTACCGCTTGGTGGCCACACGGGGGCGCTGCAGTTGTACCGCTTGGTGGCCACACGGGGGCGCTGCAGTTGTACCGCGTGGTGGCCACACGGGGGCGCTGCAGTTGCACCGCGTGGTGGCCACACGGGGGCGCTGCAGTTGCACCGCGTGGTGGCCACACGGGGGCGCTGCAGTTGTACCGCGTGGTGGCCACACGGGGGCGCTGCAGTACCAACTCAGGATCTAATTTCTCTACGTGGCATCGCGTCCATGGCGCGCGGCTCGAGTCGCGAGCCTGCGGCGCAGTGACGGCTTGGGTCGCGCTGTCACCAGAGACGCGAGAGGGACTCTACAGTGACGCGGTGGATGTGCCCGCCGCGTCTCATTACCCCGAAGCACCGACCCGACTTCAACACCAAACCCACACAGTGTTCATGTTGGCTAAGTTATTTAGCGGGCATCCATGTTGGTTAGGTTATTTTGCAGGCGTCCATTTTGGTTAGGTTATTTAGCGGGCTTCCATGTTGGTCAGGTTATTTAGTGGACGTCCATGTTGGTTATGTTATTTAGTGGGCCTCCATGTTGGTTAGGTTATTTAGTGGGCGTCCATGTTGGTTAGGTTATTTAGTGGGCGTCCATGTTGGTTAGGTTAATTAGTGGGCGTCCATGTTGGTCAGGTTATTTAGTGGGCGTCCATGTTGGTTAGGTTATTTAGTGGGCGTCCATGTTGGTTAGGTTAATTAGTGGGCGTCCATGTTGGTCAGGTTATTTAGCGGGCGTCCATGTTGGTCAGGTTATTTAGTGGGCGTCCATGTTGGTTAGGTTATTTAGTGGGCGTCCATGTTGGTTAGGTTAATTAGTGGGCGTCCATGTTGGTCAGGTTATTTAGTGGGCGTCAATGTTGGTTAGGTTATTTAGCGTGCGTCCATGTTGGTCAGGTTATTTAGCGGGCGTCCATGTTGGTCAGGTTATTTAGCGGGCGTCCATGTTGGTCAGGTTATTTAGTGGGCGTCCATGTTGGTTAGGTTATTTAGCGGGCGTCCATGTTGGTTAGGTTAATTAGTGGGCGTCCATGTTGGTCAGGTTATTTAGCGGGCCTCCATGTTGGTCAGGTTATTTAGCGGGCCTCCATGTTGGTCAGGTTATTTAGCGGGCGTCCATGCTGGTCAGGTTAATTAGTGGGCGTCCATGTTGGTTAGGTTATTTAGCGGGCCTCCATGTTGGTCAGGTTATTTAGCGGGCCTCCATGTTGGTCAGGTTATTTAGCGGGCCTCCATGTTGGTCAGGTTATTTAGCGGGCGTCCATGCTGGTCAGGTTAATTAGTGGGCGTCCATGTTGGTTAGGTTATTTAGCGGGCCTCCATGTTGGTCAGGTTATTTAGCGGGCCTCCATGTTGGTCAGGTTATTTAGTGGGCCTCCATGTTGGTCAGGTTATTTAGACTGCGAGGCCTCCTCCCAGGATCCAGGTCCCATTCCCACCTCCACCACCAGAGGTCGCGGGACGAGGCCACGTATCGACCCGGCCACGCGAGGCCGGAGGTCATCCCCAAAACGTTGCCGGTACGCGTTGTTATTGTTTAAGAGTTATAGTTATGGACGAATGTGTAGAGTTTGATGTTGACGGTAACCGCTGCCAAGGCAGCTTCAACCCAATAATCTGCAGTCATAGATGCGTCCACCAGAGGGCACTGCAGTGACATGAGCAGGGCCAGGCTCGAACGAATGGAGCAATGTGCTGAACTAGGGTCCCATATCTAACAGAGTGGGTCCCTGCCAATAACATCTGACAGTTCCATCAAGCGAGCCTGACTGCTGATGAGACATTGAGTATCGAAGCTTGCCCAGGCTGTTGCTTTTGTTGAATCAATGCCGCTGATGAGATGTACTCTTGGCAAATTTATCCCATTACCTCCGAGTAATCTGTCGGTATTGACCATTGGTTTTCCCAACTCCTTGTATCTGTGTTTTTATGTTGAGGATAAGGAGTTGCATTAGCAAATTCTTTCTCATCTTATCATCCACCATTCCCCACTTAACGCCGTGTGGAAGATATTAATTTATGCGCATGCATTTTAAGTTCAACCACAGTACTTAATTCTGCAATTCCTGATACAAATATTTAACTAAATGGTTAAAACCTCCCCTGCTAAGGCATTTGTTCAGTGTAAGTGCCCCTTGCTGCTGCTGCTACTTCAGCCTGGCTCAATGAGTCCCACGTGTTTCCCAGAATCCACCGCGACTCAACATGGCGGCCTCCATGTCAGCGTCAAGGGTGTTCGCCCTCACGCCGCTTCGGGTAAAAACAACAACATTTAACATGAAGTTACAACTTCAATCAGCTGTATAATTAATTACCCCTTCGCTCCTTGTTCTCTAACAAGCGGCGAGATACAAATCCCGCGAGCGAGCTGCAAGCGCGGTTTGAGAGCGGCGCGCAGCCTTGTAAGGGCCTGTGCTAGTCTAGCGCTCTAGTTCAAGCATGGAAACTTAAGTCAAAAACTTAAATTTTACACTAAATGCGCCGAGTATAAGAACCAGGCTGTGTTGTCATTTAGACGATACAAAGCGGTTGTCTGTTACAGCATTACTCGGAATGCTGTCCATTCATCTTTTGGTATATGAAGCTATTTGAAGCTAAGCAGGGCCGAGCCTTCATACATTGAAGTTATCGATGTCGAGGCCACTTCGTAAGGCAGTGCCGCGATATAAACTGTTGTATTGTACTTCTATGCTCCCGCCTTCAACCCTCCGCAATGACCCTAGCGAGGTGAAGTATGGTCGAGTAACCCATAAGACATGCACAGTCTATGGCGTCACTTTTCATCAGTGGGTTAAATGTCCTTGAATTTGTATTGTTGTGAACGGAATTTTACGGAGACACGGGATCCCGCCATGGGAATGCGATTGACTTTGAAGAGTAAGTGACAGGCGTTAATACTTTAGCGTTTTGAGTTGTGAACGTGGTCTGGATGTGCTGCGAGTCGTGTGCGTGTGAGAAGGGTTGAATTCGTGCAGCTTGGTAGCCTGGATACAGGCAGCACTGCTTACCCCCTTGACTGTACTCGTTTGCTGTACCCGTGTCAATTCCCAGGGCATTCTGTGTGCGAAAAGGCAGCCGATGGCGTTACCCGTGTGCCCACGGGGGCTACAGACAAGCGCAGTGTGTCTCAAGGTACCTTGTTAGAACGGAGGCTTTGCCACTTGAATTGGTCACCAGGCGTGGAATGATTTTAGCAACTATAATGAATTCGTATGCTCATGATGCATATAATTTTAAGATTGAATACTGTTTCATCACCAGCGTTTGCTCTCCACTCTTCAAGTCGTCCCTACACCACTACCATTCTTCATGGCCTTGCGATGTGACAAATATTTGTATTCCTGCTTATGAACGGATTTTATGACTCCATCTCTCTTGGGTGCGTTCTGTCCTTGGGGTGTTATAATTGTTGGCCATCGGCCATCATTCTTTATGACAGTCGTGTCTTGTCCAAGCACAATCTCCGCAATGGTCAATATAATGTACGAACAACGTGGGGTGTGAACACCAGTACGGGCATGGCAAAGGAGGCTGAATGTGGTACTGGTCACACCACTCGCTCAGTGACCCTTTCCGGTTCTTCAAAAGTGCCATCTAACATTGTTACCCAACAATATGGCTGTCTTATTCTTCTATATGTGTAAGAGTGTGCGTGTGTTGGAATACGTGTGCGCGATGTTTGGTCACCTTGCCCTGTAGAGCCAAGCGGGCCGGGTTCGTGTGGGGAAGGGGGATAAGCCCGTGACGTACGAGCAGGCGAACCCACCACACAAGATTGCACACCGCAAGGGATGGCTCTCCCAGCACACGGGTACGCATGCACACACTGCACGCATGAGCACGCGCAAATATACACACATACCAATGCACATGTATGTGCACATGTATGTGCATATGTATGTGCACATACGTATGTACATGAATATCACCGGATTAAAATGTTGCCCCTTATACAAGTAATTGGGTACAACAGTTCAGACACACACATGCAAACACTGACATGTGCACACCCACATGTGTACATACGCACACAAAAGCAAACTTTCCATTCTGGTGAGAGCAGGTGACCAATTGCCTCTGAGGTCCCCTAATTTTAATGTTGGAACACAGATTTCCGATTTTTAATCCAAGCAGAGTTTAAATCAGATTTTCAAGCACAACGTTTGGTCATGTTAGCCTGGTAAGAAGAACAATCATTGTGGTTTCATTCACTTTACTTGACTAGGTCCCCATCTGAGGATTAACATATTTTCATTTGGCTCCCAAACCACCAAACCACCTGTGCAGTGTTTCTCAAGGGAGAGACTGCCTGAGGGTAGCTCAGAGATCAGTGTGCTGAGCTGGTGCCATTGAGATCCTGGCTTTAAATCCAGGCAGATGAAGAGATTCAATCTGTTGTGTGGACCAGAGGCCAATGGAAGGTATCTCAAAGTTAGCTCTGTACTATCCACTTCCATAGGCCGTTTTCTAACGCAACATGTGGATATGTATGCGGCTATATACTTTGTCTCATTGCACAATGCCAATAACACAATTGGGTTAACATTTGTGGGGAAATTTACAATAAAAAGAGGGAACTGCTTTTAGCGAACGTGAATGCCATGTCCCCGTTTATCTCCACTTGTACCGCTGCGTAGCCAACTTGGACGGCGAGGTGGGGGCGGCAGAGCGCTCGATTGAGGACGTGTTCATCCGCCGCTTCATGTACGGCACATTTCACGGCTGCCTGTCGACCGAGGTGGTGGTGAAGAGGCGCGGAAATGTGCTGGTGGTGTGCGCTGTGCTGATAACGAGGCTGCCACCCATGCGCTACTACTTCCTGATCGGCTACACCGAGACGCTACTCTCATTCCTCTACAAGTGCCCCGTCAAGCTGGAAGTGCAGGCAGTCCCACAGAAGGTCGTCTACAAATACCTGTGAAGGGAGTCAACAAAGACACGAAGACACCTGCTAGAGCGGCTGTGTTGAACAAAAGTCAGTTCTCTTTGGTCACATGGCTGAGCGTAGGCCTCGGCAAGGTAAGGTAATTGTACCCTTTTTACCAGGTAAAAGGGTAAAGGTGTCGACATGCCAAGGGGTCAGGGTAAAGGGTAGGGTAAAGGGTAGGGTAAAAGGTAGGCTCGTTGCTTTTTACCTTTTACCTTACCTGCTAAAGGGTAAAAGGTAGGGTAGAGGGATTGTATTGTGGTAAGGTAAAAGGTAGGGTAAAGGTAGGCTCGTTGTTTTTACACTTTTACCTTACCTTGCCGAGGCCTAGCTGAACGTGTTTGCCACTTGGAGCAGAGGTTTGTGGTGGGACTCGTTGGCTGCCCTGGTTAATATTTCGGGTGAAGAGGGGGTGTATTACGTGCCGCCATCTTCACAGTGGATGTTAAATATCCCATGTTATTCGAGAAATGTGCTGACATTATTCCCGAAGTCACGTAGCAAAGAGCCCCCTACTGGTAGACTGTACACTTGTTGGTAGGTACTGCATTCACTTTACCCATTACAGCTGATTGACCACATCTCAAAATGCTGTACACATTGGGGGGGGTATGTTTATCCATATAACTAAGTTTTTTAGGAGTAAAATATTAACAGGCTACTAGGCAGGAGGGAATTGATACAACAGGATAGTGCAGGTGTGAATGAAAACACTTCTTAGAGGCGTGCAGTGATCATAGGCAGAGAGTAGGAAAGTCTCGTCTCAATTTCATCAGGGTGAGAGAATGGAGTGTGCTGCAAATCAGGAATTTTTGTTTTTCATAACTCAATGAGGCTTTACAAGGTAAATAACTAATTAATACTCGACCATCCAAATATGAAGTCGTACTCGCCTACACTGGAAGCCCAGAGCCAGTTGTAAAACTGTTTCCAGCAGCTGGGGTCGGTATCCCCATAGGACAACCACTGACTTTTCAGAGTGGTGTTTATTTAATCCCCACTGGACATGGGCTGAGATTTCACCAGCCACAATTTGACCTCTCAACTGTAAATCATGTGGCCTGACATGGTATCATATTTCTGTACAACTATTCTCTAATAAATTGACATCAACCTGCTTGTTTAATGAAACATTGACTGCTTTGTTGAATAAAGGGAGATGCAGCCGAAATAAACGGCTCTTAAATACACACATCGGCTGGGTCATGGGCTCAGAGGCTCAGACAATTAAGCTTTTTAATAAGGAAAGTGAGGCAACGTGATTTTCAGTAGCTTCACTGTAGCGTTACCACAGTGACCTATTGAAATCGAATGTATTCGCACTGCAGTGATAGCATAAGCACACTGACAGCACTCATGTTTGTCTTTAAAGAAGCTTCATTGTTGCTTTGCGGGAACGTGGCAGCTTGGAGAGGCCACCAGCAGCAGATTGACAACGGATGAAGATGAAGCTTCCAATCAAACTCCTCACGAACATATTTTTGGTTGCATCTTCCTTCAAGTGAAACCCAACAAAAATGCATTACTGGCTCATTCATATATTGACTTTAAGATAAAAAATAAAATTTTATAACCAACTTGACAAGTTTATGTTTGAGTTTTTTTTCATTAAAGGGTTTAAGGCTCGGTATGAACTTGCAGTGTATATGGACAAGGAAAATTAGTGCAGGGAAATACTAGAAACTGTGAAATCAGCTTCAACCACATGGCGAGGTCTAAATCAGCAAGACTCGGTTGTGCAGTGGGGATAATGAATTGTGGAATTCAATGCAAACCATAAAAAGTGTACAAATTTGAGCTCATTTATAGTGACAGATAAATAGAAAAATCAGCCGGGTCTTGAAAGGGCTGTGTAATGCACATCATTACAAATTTGTTTAATGTAGCAGGGTCAAAATACAGAGGAATCTGGACAGCGCAGTCAAGATGCGACTAGATGGAAGGTGACAAAGAATGAACAGGACAGAGTCAACCTATGAACATTTTACACAAGAGCATCGAATAAAAATCTACAAATGTTATATACAGTACATACAAGTATGTCATTGTTATATATAGAGCTATGCAACAGGAGTGAAAGGTTTACTAAAATTTCAATTGAAAATGTCTTTAGATACAAACAGCAGAAGTTCAAATTGCATATTATAATTGGAGAGTTTGTGGAAAGTGAAATAACCTATTTGAAGAGTTTAGCATTGGAAGTTTGAACTTTAATGCAGTTTTACTAAGGTGGGCTATAATATAGATCAATGTGCATTGTACATCATGTGCCGTCCCTCCACATTGCCCGAAATGAAAATAAACAAATGCATTTGTTGAAGTGTTGAAATAATCTCGATCCGTTGAGACTTCTCTGATCAAATGTTTTCTAGCAATGTGCTGCTTTGGTTGCCTTTTTCAGCTGGCAGTAGTTGCAATATAACAGATGCCGTTGTTGGATTGAGATGCCGGGCTTTAAAAAAAAAAGTATGCACAATTATATCCCACTTATACTATTGGCAGTGTCAAACGTCATAAGAAATTTCCTTGTGGAACTCCTTCAGTTGGCAGAGCATATCAAAAAGCCATGGAATTGGACACTACTCGAGTAACATAAATAGGCTTCACACATCCACTTAGATTATGCTTCTTGAATCTTGTGTGGATGAGAAATTGAACCGACATTCTTTGTAAACGGATTTCTGCAATTGAATGTTTTTTGTGCATTGTTGACAATGCCGAGACCTCCCAACTTGTTGGACTTTGGGACCTTGTTTAATCGCCGATTCAAATCAACCTGAACTTTGAGATCCAACATGGCCATTATGAACCCCAGTGCCTCTCAGCCATTGCTTTTCATCAAAAGGTTAAGAACTATATTTTATGCCAAAAAACCTCTCCGCAGCACGTATCCAAATGGGACATTTTTGGTGGCAGATAAGCCAAAGGCGTAATAGAACTTCTGCATCAAATTTATTTCATTAAAAATACAATACTCACTTTACAGCTGCGTTGTTTGTACAGCACGCGGAGCAGAGAACGCTGCTCCCATCCATCCAGACCGGTCCCTTCAAATCCACAACTCCAAGCAAACCGTCTAGTAAATAATTATACGCGAGTATCATATTCTAGCAATTAATCCGAGTAACTGTTTAATAAAAATGATTGCATATTTAACATAAAAGTGGAAATTGTAGGAACTTACGGGGGCAAAAAAACCCTGGTTGTGTTGAAACTGGATAAAAAGCACGGATTAACAAATAAGCATGCCGAGTCTTTGTTTTGTAAATGTATCCCGTGACAAAACTGATTGCAAAATTCCCAGCCGAACTCTCCCTCATGAGTCGACACACAGTTGACACCACGAAGCAGAGGCAAAATAAACGGAGCTTGTGAGAGAATGAGTCGGGAGGGTGGGGGAAAACATTGTGGTGAAATGTTAACTACCTCGCCTGCTATACACAGGTCATGGGTTCGATCCTGACGCCTGTATATTTTGAGTTTGCATGTTCTCCCCGTGGTCACGTGTTTCCCTTCACATTTAGAAACATGAGTCACGTATGTGGCAGCTATCAATTTCAACCAGCCACTTCGTTGAGCTCTACATTTCTGGCCAGGTTGATCAGTGGGCCTTATCTGGTAAAAATTTTAAAAGTTTTAAATCGTTTAACTTGTGGAAATATTACCGTCAGCTCCATTTATCGCTGAGTACTGTTATTTGAGATGTACGAAATATGAAGTATATATTAATGTAGGTGATGCCAGCGTGCCAAGCCTGCATCGCTGGAGATAATGTGCGTTCAAAATGATTTCATATACAGTACAGTTCTTGGTGAAAATGCTCCAATGGTTATTTGAGCACCAGCATTTTCCATTGACATTTAAATGTTATCCTGTATGGGCAATGTAAGAAACTTGGGGTACTTGTTACAATGTGTTTAGAAATTCACCCTCCATCCAGTGAATCAATGATCTGTGGGTCCATTCAGCAATTCCTTTTTGTCTCGTCTTTCATTTTATTAGCCTAAAGGTATATTAGCATAACATGGAGTAAATGCATATACTCTAAATCTTAAATAACTGGTTAAGACATGATTTTCTCAAAGCATGTTTCAAGTGTAAACATCTATTTAAATTGATACATTCCTGTTATGCGAATCTGTGTGATCCTGGCTCTTAAGAACATTCACCATCACTTACACATTAGGTTGCGGGGGAGGACTAACCAATTGTAACAAATAAATCAATTTGGACTCTACACAGCAAATCATGTTGACACGGCATCCGATTTCCACGAGGCTTAGATTCATTTAAACACACATTTCATCCTCCGATTGTTCATTTTCTTGGTGGGGTCGTTGTCCTTGTGTTGGGGGGTACTGGTTGCAGTGTTGTGAGCCCCGGTGAAGCTGAACGGTGTGCAACGCAGAATTCAGCGCTGTGGCTTGTTAGACGTTTTACCGGCGGCGCGATTTAGACGATGGTGAAAGTTGCACAAATGTATTTCTGGTGCCCTGTCTCGGACAGCAGATTCGGCAACGGCTGGATCGAGCTCGTACAACTACTGTATTATACATCTTTCTCTTCCAGTCACTTCTTTTACCGTTAAAAATAAACAACGCACACAGGAAGGAGAGAAAAAAAAGTAAGTACATATAATGCGGCTTAAACGCATTTGTGAATCGTACGACGAAGCTGTAGATTTGCTATCTTATCCCAGATTTGTTTTAATGATCTACACCTGTATTCACAGCAAATAGCAACCAAGTCTTAATTTATCCAAATTCAAATGTACGTTTTGGATACTTATAGCGTTCAAATTAAACAGCACACAAAGATGTTTAATTTTAAAATGCTGGTATGTTGTTTTTTAAAGTTAATTTGGAACATCTATTTTGTTTTTCAGTTTATAATGAGCACTTTCTAAACTTAAGCTTCTACACAGGCATTCATAGACACCCCAATACCGACTGCAAATCAATCAATCTACTGACACGTTAAAGCAACATGGCTTTACTTGACATCAAAATTCAAATTCTCTTGAGCATAATTTGCAGAAAGTGACTTTGTTCCCCTTCATAATAAGTCTCATCCAAATCTGTTCCTGTACAAAACTACATCACATACATTCTATGCCGTTGGTTTGAACAGAAACCAGTTATAGATTTAAGAACAAAGACCTCAAAGTTTTAGTTATTTATCTAGATCACTCCCCAACACAATTCCATTAAATTCCAACCCCAGCAAGGCTGACAAATTTCCACAAATTGTAATGTCCATGATGACCTGTGTTCAGAACAATCATTACTCTGAAAGCCAGGCCATTTAAAAAACATTTTTAACTTGGACAGGGTGGCTTTCAGTGCCACAGATGCAACCATCGAGTTACAGGTTCTGGTTTTCTCAGTGCACTGTGCTGGTAGTGCATGAGAAAGCCCATTTAGAGGGGACTTGTTTTCTGTAGGCCTCCGAACACTGGGATGCCCACCACCTGCACTTTGCAGTAGGAAGCGTGTTTCATCACTGCACAGCAGCGGAGCTAACGCATTGAGGTGCAGTAGCAGCACACAGCAGCCAAGCCAGGCCACACTCGATCGAGGCTGCAAACGCAACCATTCAAATCCAATGCACAAAACTATGGTAGCAAAAGTGGTCTATGCAGGAATGTGAGGAATCTTATCAGATACATGTTAGTTCGAGATTATCAGCAACCAATCAAGAGGCAATTGCCTTTGCCTCTTGAATAATGACTAAAATGTGGTGTAGTGTGGGGCTTGGAAGCCAAAAAACTACAGCACACAGCAGGGAAACAAGCATCCAGCTGCAAATACAGATGGCGTGTGCCTCGATGTGTTGAGAATACTGGGCCCATGATTTAATCTGACTCGTGAAGGAGGCTGTACTTGAAATCCTTTGGCTATGGCAAAGGACACACATGGCATTGTGTGCCTTTGCACCTGGGCCAAGGCAATATCCACTCAGACCTAACATTAAGACCCAGGCTAACATTGATAAAATATAACACGGCAAAATGTAAATTATAACGGTAGCACAGCTTGGAATCCAGAACCAATGCAGGTCAGATTCTACGAAAAAAAGTCGCAAATTAAGCTACGATTATGTACTGTGACTATTGCTACTAATCATAATGTTAATAATAAACAACTTGGATTTGTGGCCGTTTCCACAAGGCAAGGTGGTCTGTCAACTAAGGCAGCAAGTTCCCAAGCAGTCTGTAGGGTCCCTGTGCCTACCTTCCACAAGAGGAGCTCTTTCAAACGTGTGCGCATACGCATGTACGCGCAGAAATATACGATTATGGTATAAGAGTTTGAGAACTCTTAAAAGCGCAATGTCGCGAGGTCCTAGGAAAACGAAAAGTGACAATTTATTGCGCAAAAGACAAACAACAATGGGCGTTGCTCTGAGACTGAAACCGGCCACTAACGAGAAGCTTGAATTGGAACGAGACAAAAAAACAGGCGAGGTGTGCCATTTTGCGTTTTCGTTTTTTTAAAGTGTCAAAACAACGGGGTTCTCTCCTCTCTCATTCCCTGCCCTCCCCCATCTTCACCTCCTCCCTCCGCCCCTCTCTTCCCCTCCCGGTGGCAGGTGGGCGATGGGAGTTCCAGCCACATGAGGAGTTGGCGCCGTCTAACTCAGCAGCTGGCGAATCTCCTTGTGCATGTGGCACAGGAAGTCGACGTAGGTGGCGCCACCATTCAGGGACTTGTCTTCCACCAGCAGGTGCTTGAAGAGCAGCTCCATCTTGTCGCGCTGCTTCACGACCATCAGCTGCAGTGAACGGCGATTTGGTGAGGGGGGAAACGGCAGGGGAGGAGGCCGAGGAACGGCCATTGGCAATGCAACATTAAGTATCATTCGTACCCCATTTCAAATTGAGCATTTTAAGAAGAATTGCATTTTGTAGGGCGTTTAAATGCCTCGGCAACTCAAAGCGCCTTGCATCACGCGTCTCGTAACAATTCCAATGCCCTGGCTGCAGTCGAGCCAAGGGGACCCCCCAGTGGCATATGTCTCTGTGCAGCACAAGTTGGACGCAGCACCGGCCTGCAAAGTCTGCCAGTAGAGCAGTGACATTGCTTCGTGGCATTTCCAAATTAAGTAATTTGGGAGTAACTAATCAACATTTTCAGACACTTTCCAATGAGCACATGGATTGCCTTAGCAAGCAGTGGGCCATTTAAAAATGCAGTGAGGGGTGCCCGTGATGCCGCTTGAGGGCACGGTGTCTGCCCGAGTTATCATGCGGCTGTGATTTAAATTCATATTTTTTTACAAATATTATCAAAACCGTCAACAATTAAGAGTATCTCGCTTCTGAACAAACACACCCCTTGAGGTTATAAAACAAGAGCACAAAAATAAAGTGAGCACTCACTTTCATGTATCGTGGTCTCTCGGCTCTGATGGAGTCGATCATGTCACGAACTCGCTTGTTGAATGGGTTATCCAGTACCGGCAACATGGTCTGAAACAGACCAATTTGCGATCATCACCAAAACTCATTAACATCTGCTGCACAATATTCATTATCGTCAACATGACTATCGTATCTGATCCGTCTTGAGTTTTAGTCCGATCACCAAGTCTTCTCTGTACACTCAGAAATCTGAATGTAAGAGAGCTGGCATTGTAAAGGTCGGCAGAGTCCTTTTGAAAATGTATCCTGAAACTGAAGGTTTTTGCACCACTTCACACATTTTCTTAGGTTTTTTCGGTAAAGTCACGTAGGTAAAACATCTAAATTAATAAAAATAAAATAAAACAAAAATCACGACGTTTCGGAGGCAACACAAGTCTCCGTCATCGAAACGTCGTGATTTTTGTTTTATTTTATTTTTATTAATTTTGATGTTTTACCTACATGACTTTACCGAAAAAACCTAAGAATATGAATCCTTGCAGTCACGAAAGCTTCAAATCTAGAATTAATGCACTTCACACATTACTTTGTCTATCATAAAGGACAACCCACCACCTCAACATGACCATCTCACCATCGGTATTCACAATGTTGCAATCACCAACTCACACAGTTAATGCTCACCATCACATAATGTCCGCACTAACCACTTCACACACTTGAAAACTCATTTCTTAAGAACTGCTTTTTGTGTGTAGTTTGTTGTCCTTTCCCCACACCTCCAATTATCACAGTTGGCTACGTAGTGTGAAGTTCCAAATATAAACATTTCCAATCACTCACCTAACTGCCTTGTACTCGGGAGGACATGCACTCTCCACATCACCCTCGCACTGTCTAAGACTGAACTAAACTATTTTACCAGGTAAGGCCCACCGAGCTTGTTAGCTCATTTTCAGAAGCGACCTGGCCACAAATGATAGCTCAACGAAATGGGTTATGTGGAAATGCATAGTAGCTATATACTCTAAATGCATGTTTTTAAATCTGGAGGGAAAAACCGGAGTACCCGGAGAAAAATCCACACGACCACGGGGAGAACATGCAAGCTCTAAATATACAGCAGGCGTCAGGGTCAGGATGAAACCCATGACCTGTAAACCAGGCGAGGCATATAACATTTAGCCATCGAGGACACCATTCACTCCATCTGAACAATCTCGAGGGTCGCCGCCTCGCAGGTCGCACTCACCATCTCGCCGTCGATTTGGCCAAACGTGTCGACGTTGAACAGAGCCTTCAGGAGATCGTGCGACACGGAGATGCCCACCCACAGGAAGAGGCTGAGGCCATTCTCCAGAATATAGAGGCCGCCGTCCTGTAGGCGCTCCTCCGAGCAGCGCACGCTCACGGGCAGCTCCTCGCTCGCCACGTCCAGCTTGTGCTGTGGAAGATGGACAAAGATAACCATCTCCCGTTATAGCTTGTAACATTCAGACGCTGTCGCCTCGACAGACCTCGTTTCACCTGAGGACGGATACTTGCGTTGTGGCCGAAACGTCGTGAGAATTATTTTATTATTTTTATTATTTTATTACTTCCCTTCTACGTGACGAAAGAACCAAGAAGATGAATCCCTGCAGTCACGAAAGCTTTAAATCGAAATTGTAACAGACTGTTGGGGCAAGTGCTGTTAGTGAGCACCTATGAAGGCCGGCATGGCACACGAGGAGGTCAGTGGCCAACACCACGCTCGGCTGCCTTTATCTACCCCGTAGCAATAGTTACACACCACCAGGTATTCATTTGAGGCTGAGTCGACCTAGGGGATGCCCAGGACCAGTTCAGATATTCGTCACTGGTGTTGGCCGTGTGCGGGAATCGAACCCGGGTCGAAAGGTTCGTAGTGCAGTGCGCGAACCGCTGCACCACCACTCCCCGCACGCGCACGCACGCACCAGTGGCAACAGCCGGGGGTAGAAGAAAGCAGCTGACTGGGTGTTGTCAGCACTCAGCAGCAGCTGTTGCAGGTAGGCGCGGTCGTCGGTGGCGATGTCAGCGCCGCCCAGCAGCACCTCACACTTGAGGACGCAGTTCAGGTACACGGGCAGCAGCTTCATGCACTCGGGGAGAATCAGCTGTGGCGTGGGGAAGAGAGAGGCAGGGCAAGGTTGAGTAAGTGGGAGTCATGCCACTCACATGGCCCTGGGTGTTGCAGTGGGTGTGCGCATCTGTGTGCAACAAGGATAGGGAGTGCTGGTGTGGTGGTTCATGCATTGAGCTATGAACCTGGCAACTTGAGTTTGGTTCCTGGCCAAGGCTAATGTCATGGCAAGTGGCATTAGAACGTATTTCCACTTTGTCGACTCAACCTTACACATTCCTGCGGAGGGAGCTGATAGGAACGTTGGGTTGCTCGTTCAATGGCCAGGCTCAACGGCGGCGTGGTGTATTCCGCAAATATGCCCGACTGTGAGGGCGGGCACAAGCCGGCGTGAGTAGGTTAAACGTTGAGTTTTATAAGGGCACCTCGGGGTGACCAGCCCCTCCCCACCCAGCCCCACCCCTCCCACCCCCCACCCAGCCCCTCCCCACCCTCCCCACCCAGCCCCTCCCTGCACGACGGACGGACACAATAATCCCGTGGGCTGGTGTAACCAGGAGGTTCCTACCAGTATGAGTACATGATGCTGTGTGTAAACATCAGTATTGGACAGACAGGTTACCACTGGCGAAACGTCGTACTCAGATTGTAGATGTTGTGGATTTGCTCTACAACACACCGGCGTGCTGTACTAGTAACGAATTGGCATGTTCGATTTACGTGACAAACCTTACTAATTGGCTGTGGAGTGGTGGTGGGTTTAACGATACATTTATATTTATGAGATTTAACCCAAAAAAACCTGTATTATGAAACGTGTTGAAGGCTGCGATTAGGTCAAGGAGGAGGAGAACACTTGGAGAACGATCAATGTACAAGCTGTTAGTTGTTTTGGGCTGTGTCTACCTTTAAGCGACGCTTGAGTAACAAACGGGCAGTGGGCACATACCTGGCCAGCGGACGAGGGGCTGGCGCAGTTCTTGCGGTAGCACGACAGGACCTGGGCGCACTGGTTCACCAGGCTCTCACGCACCGTCTTGGTTGGGTTATGGGCCACGGCACGGAATGCTGGGTGGGACAAGAGTGGCACGTGCCGTGTTGGTTGGGCGACGCGCATCACTCAAAGCAGTGGTAAAGATGATTATATGGGCAGCCCACAACGCAACACGTGCGTGAAAGCAAAAGGATTCGTATGGCGTGAAAAAGCAAATGTCACACAAGGCGCCACATTATGTGCGTTTTAGTGTATTATCAGTTTATATGCGTTAGCACGCATGTATACACATGTGTGCGAATATCAGGATGTGTGTTTACGTGTGACTGTGTGCGTATTAGTGCGGGGATGGTACTGGGCATGCCACCCTCCTCGTGCACCATGCCAGCCCTTAATAGATAGGTGCTCGCTAAGGGCACTTGCTCCAATTGTCTGCGTAGGCTACACGGAGGTCTTTGTACAAGTGCATACATACAAGTTCAAGTACACATTTGTCTATAAATTTAAGGGAGTATGTGTACATGTGTACGTGTGTGTATGCATGCGTCAGCAAGGGCTCACTGGCTTTGGCGAAGTAGTTGATCATGGAGTCGGTCTCACAGTTGCGGTACATGTCCGACATCTGGTTGCAGCAGTTGAGGGCGAGGTTGTGCACGCGCAGGCGCCGCTGCCCACTTACACTCGTATAGAGCAGTGCGCACTGCCACACACACACACACAGTTGAGTAAGTATAGTCCCATGGGATGTTGGCTACCAACAACAAGGCAACTCCTATGACTAATTGGGAATGGGACGCAAGCGTAGGATTGATCACCCTGTCGCTGGCCGCCTTTGGGGAGGGTGTATAGTATGAAAGGCCGAAACACCCTAGGAACCAAAGGGTCACTACTGACGATGCGCTCCCCAAATTTCACCAGGCTCACTGTTCATGAACTCTTGGAAGTGCTTGCACAAAGGATAGTAACATCTCATCCTGTGTTCTTTGGAATCTTAGTAAGCACCTATTAAAGGCAAGGCAGTTCAAGAGAGAGTGGTGTGGCCAACACTTGTCTTCCCAGTGCCGATGTTTACGCACTGCACCAGGCCAAGACTTAATTTATGCCTGAGTCGATCTAAGTGAAGCACAGGACAGGATCAAACAAGAACTGAAAGATACATCCTTAGCTGAAAATCAACCCCATATTGATAGGTTTGTAGTGCAGTTTGCTCAAGACTGCCACACACACGCACATCCAGCCAACCAATTAATCAGCTTACCAAATGCCAAACCAGACAGCCAGGCAACTAGCCAACCAAAACCAAACAAACAAACAAGCAATTGACAAACTGACCGATCACGTGCCCAAACCACAGGTGAAAGGAGTCACCTGTAGGAAGGCACCCGTCTCCTCGTTCAGCTTATCGTCATGCTTGATCTCCACCGTCACCGCCTTGTCGCAGTCGATAGCCGCGAGTTCCACGTCCGTCGTGTTGCTCATGTAGATCGCTCCAAAGAAATCCGTTGCTCGCACACCTGTGAGCGTTTGTTACACAACGCAGCAGAAGTGTGACCCACCAACCATCCGTGTTGTGGTAAGCCAGCTAGAACCACTGAGATCCTGGGCTCAAATCTAGGCCTGTGATTAAACTGGGTTTTCACCACCTAGCCAGTTAACTGGAACATGTACATCAAGCCCTCAAGATGAATGGATATTCAGACTACACAATCCGTAAAGCTATCACCCCAACCGTTGGGAAAGAACCATCTGAGGAACCAATCAAAACCATCACCTTGCCATACATAGCAGGTCACCAAAAAGATTTCCAAAATCATGAGCCAACAAGATCCAGGTTCGATTCAACACAGTACATATACTTCGTGATCTGATCCCATCTGTGAAGGATATGATCCCCGACATGCAATACCCCGGCGTCTACAAACTCAGCTGTGTCTGCGGCAGTAGTTACATTAGGGAAACTAAGCGACATGTCTCAGACTGTGTTCGTGAACATAAGGCAGATCTAAAACAAAGTAGGACCAATACCTCAACCATTGCTGATCATTGTTTTAATGCTGTGGGCACACACGAAATTGATCTTTCCAAGACGAAAGTACTCTGCAAACCCACTGGCTATCAGCAAAGATTCGTTCATGAAGCCATCCAGATATATAAACACAGACACAATTCTAGATTTGAAGCTTTCGTGACTGCAAGGATTCATATTCTTAGGTTTTTTCGGTAAAGTCACGTAGGTAAAACATCAAAATTAATGGACCATCTTATCTGACAGGCACTATTTTACTTTACTTTACCGAGTGTTAACATTCCCAGTTATTTTTTAACAGTACTCTCTTCATTGTTCAGCCAGCATTGGTATAAACATGGGCATTTTCGTTCTTTTGTCTTTCATGTGTATCAGGCCTCCCCTCCCCCTCTCTGCCCAATGTGTTGAGCACTCCGTGCTGTCTTTGAGCCCCGCCCCCCTCCCTCCCGATACGTTTCCATTCATTGGCTACCACATTCTGATGAGCCCCCCCCCTCTCCTCCCCCCTTCAACTTGCTTATAAGGGATTACATCTTGAATCATTGCCTCACTTGATGCAGCTAATTCGGCTGTGACGGTCCAACCTGATGACGGAGACTTGTGTTGCCTCCGAAACGTCGTGATTTTTGTTTTATTTTATTTTCATTAATTTTGATGTTTTACCTACGTGACTTTACCGAAAAAACCTAAGAATACAGACACAATATCAACCGAGAAGATAGGTACAAACTGAGCAATCATTGGAAGGACGTTATTAACCAGGTGAAGTCATAACTGGCTGTGATGTTTAGTAGTTATTTTCGACTCTCTGGTGTTACATTAACAGGTTAAATGTTTTTACATTAACAGGTTAAATATCTCACTAACACAGCCACCGTTGCTCGTTTTCCTTGATGTGGCAGCGGCTCTACGATCTTACATTGGACATGCAAATTTCATCACTAGCCCCACCCACTTCGCTCATGACCCTTGGGCTACACCCATCTAAAACGTTTGTAACATCCTGCCTCAGCAGCTCTCTCGCTATTTTTTTCACCTGATGACGATTGCTTGTGTTGCGATCGAAACGTCGTGATATTTTTATTATTTTTTCTATCTACGTGGCTTTACCGAAAGACCCAAAGAATATGGGTTTTCATGTTTAGAGAGTTGATGATCTCAGCCCAGTCACCAATGACTGAACAAACAACATTATCACAATACATTTGGTCCTGTACTTCATTTGGCTAAATTGTAGCTCTGAGAATTAAATATTTCAGGTGGACTGTCATGTGACAAATATCACACTCAATGACAGAGGATGAGAAAGTACTGCCTTCCTGCCTTGTGCACCAGAGGTCACTTGAAGGGATTTCAAAGGTAGCTCTGCAGTATCCGTTTTGTGTTGCACTCCTCTGTCAGAGTTCCGGCTTGACACCTTGTCTCGGGACAAGATGCCAAGAGTGCAATTTGGAATAAAACGGAACGAAAACACAACCATACTTCAAAACAGCTGGAAGGTGAGCAATATAACCATGAGCATTTTAGAAAGGTAGAAGAGATAGTGCGGCTCTCAGGGCCATACCTGTGCTGGTTCTGACACGCATCACTGCATCGAAGCCGATGGTTTTCTGCACGTCCCTGCGCAGGTCGTTGAGGAAACGTTCACCGTCCGAATTCGACTGAAACAAGAGCACAGCTTTAGTAACAAACACAAGCCACGTCAGCAGCACACAACCACAACCATCACCAGGATTATCATCGACACTTACAGTCGTGATGATGGTGCTGTGGTCAGTGCTCAAAAATGCCCTGTGGGATGCATACATTGTACGAAATCTAAACTTCCTTGTGTGGTGAGAAAGGGATGCTAGACAATGATTCGGTAAAAAGGGCAGATAGGAGATTTTAGTGCAGAAAACCAATTAAAATAGATTAGTTAGCATAATTCAGCTTGATAACCTGGTTTAATTCTCAGTAGCTGCCTAGATTTGAACTCTGAACCTCTCAGTGCTATGGCATGGCCATTATAAGTCCCTTGATCCACTCGGATTCCGCAGGTGGCACTGGAGTAGAATTCCTGATTCAAAAATTTAAAGGTCACGGAGTTAAAATCCTAGTCAGGGATATGACTCAACCCATCATCCCTCTGAGGTCAATAAAAGAGACCACTTTGTCAGGTTAATAATGGACATCATGTACAGGGACTTATCCCTGCCATTATACTACGAAGGTTATACCGTTAGACATGGGAAGCACTTCTCAACACGAGTTTGAGCAGGGAAATACATCTACAGTACTTTGGCTTTTGAGCCTCCGAGCCATTTCATAGCAGGACCAACAATGATAATAACAGCGCTGGAAATGATGGGCATTAGTAGTGGTAGTTTACGATGGTGTAGAAAAAAGAACCTCCACACAATCCCGCTCCGTGAAGTGGGTGTGCCTGCTTTTGACTGGTACTGCACCCAGGGACTTGCCATCTACCTGGAAGTAGTTGTACTTATAAATGGAGCCCCCAGTCTGCAGTGTAACCAGCCCCAGTGTGGCCACATCCACAAACTGGTTGGGGAAGAGGAAGAGGTCAACACAGCATCCAGCTGCCACGCAGTCCTTGGCCAGCGAGTGGTAGACGTTGCTCTGCGCCTGGAACAGCGTCTGGGAGGAGGGAGGGGGAAATCAGCCACATGTACAAACGATGCTGTGGTCGCATGCAATCACACTGCATCCGTCCCTCATTTGTCATCCCCGCCACTTCTGAAAAACTAAAGTTTGCCGACCTTTAGTAATCGTGAGTGTTTGTGGGAGATTCAGGTAACTGGAATGGAATATCCAGCCAGGAAGTGCTTTGGTCCAGCGAGTGCTCAAATCACAATAGAAAGGTTGTGAGTTTTAATTTTGATTTTGAAACGACTCTACCTATCATTCATACGATGGATTTAACCATGCGTAAAGTTAACAATGGTCATCCACCGTCTCCCCTTGACATCATGGCAGGCAGAGGCCTACTGTTTCCTAATCTGCAGGCTCTGCAGGCAGATGACATTTTGTAAATCCTTCTGCATTATTAATGATGTTTCACTATTACACGACATTTAATTGGTAACAATAGTGCATCACTGTTTTTGCAATTTAATACGTCTTTGAATTATTAATGCTGCATTAGTGTCAATCAAGCATCACTATTGTCAAGCAGGATGCAATAACTTGTTAATTTAATGTAAAATGAAATCATAACAAACAAGAAAATGACAGCCCTCTGTTAATCAATGGTTGTATGAAGGCCTCCCTATGATGTGTCATGGAGGTTGTCTGACCATACTTCACCATGTTGGTCAGTGCGGGCTGGCGATTCAGATATCAATCGTCACCGATTTAAGCTGTGGCTGGCAATCTAACTCCGGTGGCTGGGTTCTAGTATCGTGCGCTAACTACTGTACCACCACGGCCCTGTATTATTAACAAATTTGATTAAAATTATGTTATCAATGCAACAAGCGGCCATGTTCAAGTTTATTTTATTTAACCAGGTGATAATTCAAAGACCCCAGGATACTGTCATTTGCAAGTGATCCTGGTGTTTAATACACCGGGCATGAACTCCAAAAACTCCGTACCTTCTCTTTGTCGGTGTTCACGAGCTTGCGGTCATCACGATTCTTGAGTTTGCCGGGCGCCTCGGCAATTGGCAGTGAAGTGTGGAAAACAAACAGCTTTCCCGCGCACTCTGCTGCCTGCCAACGCGAGGGACGACAAAGACGCATGCGTCATTAGCAAAGGACCCGCGGTCATTATTATATAGTGCAATAAAGCAGTAAAATACATAAAAACGTTAGATTCTCCGTACATGGACAGATATGCATACAAAGATGAATTATTGACGATTCATGCGTAGTTATATGTAAATTACAAATGTACCAAACAAATAAAGTTTTCAATCAGTGCATATTTATCGGCTATATGGATCAAAAATGTGGACATCAGCAAAGAAAAAGGAGCAGATGTTGAAAAGTGTGTAGAGAAGCATGGAGAGATGTGCACTTGAAGAGCAAGAGACATTGCATTGACTGCTAGGAAAGTAAGTGGGTTTTGGCAGAACACATCACTGGAAGGGTTCATCGCCGGTGCACAAAACTAGTGAGGGTAGGACAAAAAAAAACAAATCCGGGTGTCTTGGAACTCGTAATGCATTCGGAGCCTTGGGCAGGTCAAGGGAGAAGCTGCCACCTGTCGTTTACCTTGAGCGACTCCATGCCAGCCTGGATGACGGGCACAAACACCGTCTCTGTCTCCCGCGTATCGGCAAACATCTCTGGAATCTGCTCCAGGAGGCTGCGACGCAAGCACAACGGATGCACCAAGACACGGGCACACGGGACACAGAGGTAGGACATATGAGCCTCTGCTTTACGCTAGACCTGGTTTTATAAGGCAGCCGTCACCACGTTCCTTTACACATATTTGGTATTATGTTCCATGCTAACCCCAATATCAAACCGAAACCCAACTCCAAAGCAGACCCTAACCTTGAACTCAAATCTTGACCCCAACCTCAACCCCAAATCCAACCTAACCTGGACCCCAACACTGACCCTAACTTAACGCTTGACTCTAACCACCAATCTAAACTGCTGGATGCTCACACTAGCTTTCAACCCAACCAAAACCCTTGATCCTCAACTCTAACCCCAATGTTAATCCTGACTCTAACCTCAACCCCAACTACAAACACAAACCTTAACCTAACCATAGCTATATTCTTAGGTTTTTTCGGTAAAGTCACGTAGGTAAAACATCAAAATTAATAAAAATAAAATAAAGATCACGACGTTTCGGAGGCAACACAAGTCTCCCTCATCAGGTGGGACCGTCACAGCCAGATTAGCTGCATCAAGTGAGGCAAGGATTCAAGATGTAATCCCTTAAAAGCGAGTTGAGGGGGGAGGGGGGGGAGCTCATCAGAATGTGGTAGCCAATGAATGGAACGTATCACATTCTGATGAGCTCCCCCCCCCCCTCTCCTCCCCCCTCAACTCGCTTTTAAGGGATTACATCTTGAATCATTGCCTCACTTGATGCAGCTAATCCGGCTGTGACGGTCCCACCTGATGACGGAGACTTGTGTTGCCTCCGAAACGTCGTGATCTTTATTTTATTTTAATTAATTTTGATGTTTTACCTACGTGACTTTACCGAAAAAACCTTAGAATATGAATCCTTGCAGTCACGAAAGCTTCAAATCTAGAACTAACCATAGCTCCCGACCCTGACCCTCACCTCTCGATGACAGGCCGCGACTCGACGGCGTTGACAAGGAAGCCGTCAAGCAGCGGAACGAACACGTCAGCCACATCGGACACCACCATCATCTGCGGCTGGGCGAGCGACGCTTTCAGGTTGTAGAAGTGCAGCGTCTTGTTGTAGGTGACAAACCCCACGCGCAGTGCCGACTGCTCCATCTGGCCCTCCCTGCCGCACACATCCAGACGACACAGCGAGCGTTTATTAATGCCAGGTGACAGACCGCTGAGACTGCAAGCGTATATCTAAAGGACGACCGCAGTTTGGAGTATAAATGTGAAATAACTAACGATTATGTAAATGTTAAATTATGAAAATGACACTTATCTATGACAAGAGCAAGTCACTTCAACATGGTATCACTCGGCATTTAACAATTAATTCCTGCCTCTGCCTCCATACATCGATTCTATGAATGACCACGAGATCTGGTGTCACGATTCGATTCATGAATTGAGGTCTCCTTTTTGCCATATGCTTTTTAATATTTCACAATTGACTTCTCTCAAAAGTGGTACAGGGGGTCCCCAATATGTCTTCTTGATATACGTTGTTTCGTACTCACGTCGCTGACTTTTTGAGGAACCCAATGTAAAATTTCCCCACACACACACATCGCTACGTGGCTTTTGCCTCAGTTCAGCCAAGTCGAAAACGTCCTGTACAACTCGTATTTTGAGAATGCGCCTTGATCTTCTCAGTCCCATTGTGTTCTCTCACAAAATATCATGGCAACCCTTCAACAATGCGTAGCAAGCGTAGTGCTAGTGACAGTGCAGGTGCAGGTAGTTATCGTAAGAAAAAGCGCAATATTATTAGGCTCTATGTTAAACTGGAAGTGATAAAGTGTAGTAGGAAAGGTGGTTGACGTTTGGCACTATTTTAATCTTCCTCAAACGAGTACAATAGTGAAGAATGCTGACGAAACAGAAATTAAAGCAAAGCATGCTTTAAAGCATTCGGAGGTTAAAATTACATGGCAAAGTGTTATCGTGGAAACAAAGGAAAGATTGCTGCCGTTATGGATCGAGTATCTGCACAACAAGCCGATCAGCTTCGCCCTCAATCAGTTGAGAGAGGAAAAAGCAGCGAAATAGAAACCATTCAGGCTGCCCGTGGATGATTTTACAGATTTCAGGCATGATCAAGTTTCAAAAACGTAAAAATACAGCGAGTCTGCCAGTGCCGATGCAGATGCTGCAGAAACATTTCCATAAAAACGTGACAAAATCATTGAAGGTGGGTATGACCCTAGAAAGGTTTTTTTTATCTTCTCCCAACAACAATCAAGCACAACTCATCCACTCCTCAAGGTAAGATCAAAAATTTCATAGGTTAAGGTAAAATCTTTTTTAAATGCTGTTTAAGATTGTGCTTTTTTACACAAACATTTTATTTGTTCGATTCATTGCTTTAAAAACGTCACAAATACATTTTCTATAAAAAAATGAAAACTTTTAAAGAGTATAGGGCTGCTTCGAAATGCTCAAAATAGTTTTCATTTAAGTGTTTGAGAAGTATAAATGCTGTTTAAAGGTTCTTGAACTCAGAATTGGTTGTACACATTGGGTCTATGTACAGTCCAGGTACTGTACGTGTACTGTACATGTGCAGTACACGTACAGTATCTGTTTTTCTGTACATGTGCAGTGATACAGCGCCGACTGCTGTCCAGTAGCGGCAACTGCGGTGGACAGTTCGCGCACACGCCGTCGACCATATACACTGTGTGTGTGCCGGCAGGGCGGAGGAACTGGGGCAAGGGTCACTGAAGACCTCATCGGGAAGCCCCTGGAACCCGCTAGTGGGTTCGAGAAGGGAGGCGCGGCCAGGGCAGAGCCAGGCCGCACCGAGTAGAATAAAAGCAGCGGAGAGCACGAGCTCCGGGCTGCTGGTTCTGGGAGTGGACTCTTTTCGCTGTCGTCTTCGCCGCCTTCACTCAATAATTGCGCGGCCGGACAGTTGTTGGCTGTCTCGGTCGACGTCGACGGTGCAACGCGGAAAGGGTTGTGTCTAGGCTGAGCTGTACGGCAACGGGAGCGAGAGGGAGGAGATCCTGTGTGTGAACGGCTGAAGGGTGTTACAATAAAAGGTGCCTCCCGCAACTACCTCATCTCCGACTTGTGTTACACTACACATGTACAGTACGTATTTTGGTTGCTAGGTATGAAACACAATAATTTCATAAGTTATGGTACCTATTCCCTACATTATTCCATTGTTTCGTACGGGATAAATCGCCCCGATTTGCATCACAAAGTCAACATGTACGCTCTTACGGTCCCCTATTCCCGCCGCCAATTAAAATGGAATAGTATTCATAAGGGGGAAAAGTCCCATTATACATCGTTTCGTTATAAGTCCCCTGTACTAATTTTACCGATGCCCCAACCGGGATTTTGAACTCGCAACATTCTGACTGTGGGCTGTGTGCTCTGCGTCCGTGCCACCCTATTGGAAACAAGACAGATGAAACGCTATTGTTGATATTATTACCGCGGCAGGTGGTTGACCAGAGTCTTGAGCTCCTCACACACCAGGTTCACCAGGCCGCTCTTGATGGCGTTGTATGAAACATCGATCATGAAGATGAATGCCGGAGGGTTGGGTGGTTTGTTTTCCTACATGAAAGCAGATCAGAAAAACAAACACGGAAATTCTAGATTTGAAGCTTTCGTGACTGCAAGGATTCATACTCTTAGGTTTTTCGGTAAAGTCACGTAGGTAAAAATAATAAAAAATGAAAATAAATCACTTAAATCATGACGTTTCGGTGGGACCGTCACAGCTACTCACTTGATACAGTAAATTTAGCTGTGACGGTCCCACCTGAAGATGGAGACTTGTGTTGCCTCCGAAACGTCGTGATTTAATTGATTTATATTCATTTTTTATTTTATTTTTATTATTATTTTACCTACGTGACTTTACCGAAAACACGGAAATGTATTAAACTTTGGCATTGCACATCTGTAAAATTAAACCTGCGAAGGCAGCCTTGAAAACAGCACATTTCATCGTCTCTTTGTTCCTGCAACCAACCATCACTACTGTTGCTGTCACAGCTGCCTGCTGTACCTGCTTACCTTGCAATAGTCGACCGTGGCGATGAACTCGTAGGAGCCGAGAGAGAGCTCTGGTCGGTCCCAGTGATCGACGCGTCGTCCCGTGTGGTCCAGATGCTGGAAGTAGTGTTGGGGGACTGTATATACAAAGACAAATACCCCCCGTATAGCCTTAACAAACTGTTGGGGAAAGTGCTGTTAGCGAGTGCCTATGAAGGGTGGCACGGTACATGAGGGGGTGGGTGGCCGGCACGTGCCCAACTCCGACTTTGCCTCCCATAAACACACACACACACAAAGATTCCCCGTATGGCCTTAACAGACTGTTGGGGCAAGCGCTGTGAGTGAGCACCTAAGAAGGCTGGGACCAGCACATGAGTGGGTGGGTAACCAGCACCATGCTCGGCCGTGTTTGTCTCCCCAGTACTGATGTTTACACACCGCACCAGGTACTCGTTTTTATGCTGAGTCAACATTGGGGAGGCCCAGGACATGTTTGGAAATTCATCACTGATGTTGGTTCGTAGAGAAACGTACTAACCACTACATTACCCCACAGTTACATGAGCGCAAATGCACACACACACATGCATACATACATACAAGTGTGCGTACACACATATACTGCATCATGTTTACTTAGTGTGGGTTGAAGGCGGGGAGCATAGGCATCAGGAAATACAATGTGATTATTGTGCCATGGGACGCTTGAGGATTTGTGGTGGTATTAACCCCAATGATGCATTGCAGCCAAATCACCTCCCATGGCAGCATGGTCCCATGGCGAACATACATACACACCTAAACAGACACAAACACACAAACAGACACAAAGATACAAGGGGAAGCAAAGAAACATGCAGACGCACCCTCGGTGACACAGTTGCAGAATCCGCACTGGAAGCGGCGGCCACCCTCAATGAACTGCATGTTGGGACATATGTAGGCTTTGCAGCGGTTACAGCGCACAGGCCCCGTCTCCCCGTGGTCCACGATGTATGGCGGGGTCTGAAGGCACAGAGAAAAGGTCATCATCAATATCATCATTGTGGTCAGTAGAAGCATCATCACTACCATCATTATTACGATTAGTAGCCGCATCGTGATCATAAACAATTTCATCAAATTGATTATTAGCATTGGCAGCAAAGTTGTCGTCATCATCAGCAGCAGGATTGTCTTCATAATAATCATTATCTGCAATTGCACTATCTTCATAAACAGCACTACCAACATAAATTATAATTATTGGCAGGAGCAGCATTGTATCCTTCAAAACCCTTGTCCATCATCATCGTCGTCACTATAAGCTGCAGTAGCATGATCATCATCTGCAACATTGTCCTGCAGCATTGTCCCGACACAAACAGCTTAATCAAAAAGAAACACCATCCTCTTCATGTACAGCATCATCCTTAACAGTATTACTATCAAAGTAAAAACGTCCAAAAAGTGCCCCCCTGCTCAAACCAGCTCATTTGGGGAGCAGCACTCTTCTCTGTTGGCGGCCTGAACCAGGATGAAATATTCCACGTTCTTAGGGCCGGTGAATTTGTCAAATGTCGAAAGAATGGCCACTGTGTACATCACACAAAGCGGTCACCGTTGCACTTCATCCTGGGGAGTTGACGAGCCGAGTCGACCCCCAACCGGAATTTGAACTCGCACCATCAACGCAAGCATGCAGCAGTAAAGCGGAGAAAATTGGGCATTCTGCAATCGACCCGAATAGAGCACCACCGAGTCTATACATAGTGTCATCCTCCCCCCATGCTCACTGGCATCGACCCCACTATAAATAGGATCCGGTTTGCGTCTCGGCAAATACTTCGAATAAATTTTTAACGGCACGCACACGAGCTACATCAAGCTCTCTATTCCAGTGCCAGTGGAGGGGTATTTGCAGTACGTGCCCCTCAAGATCCCTTCTCTGCAACCAACCCTAAGCCACCTCAGAGGGCTATGCCGGTAGGCAGTAATGTTCGGTTCCACGTGCCATTTTCCTTCACCTGCAGTGTTCCCTGCAGATGAATGGAAGACGGCATGCGGAGGGGGGAGATGGACAGAGTGGATGGGAGGAGTGGCTCTGTAGAGGATGGGTGATATTGCAGAGTTGACATGGACCAAAGGGTGTGTGCAAGCGCAATGGACATCAGAGCAGAGAGAACACAACAACCAAGGGTGCGCACACAAGGGAAGCTGTACAAAGGATGCAAGAATGGCAAAAAAATATAAACCCAATTCGCAGTGGGAGTAGGGCAGAACAAATTATTTACAAAGTGCATAGTAAATACTAATGTAGAAAAAGTAGAAATTGTTTTGTTTTCGATGCCAGATCATTCAAACGGTGTTCTCTGCAACAACCACCTACACAGTCCCTTCTCTGATCCTGGCCTTCATGCCCCTTTGACCTACTCATCTCAAGCCTCTGCCAAAAATCTTACGCATGCCCAAGCGGAGACGTCAGGGCTGACGCTCGTCACATTTTCACATGTCCTGACAGGTGCACGTTGACTCGCGTCATGCCAGACGAACGTAGAGGTCGGCATGCGCGCTGCCAGGATGACGACTGAAAATGAATTAACACCGACTACACTACCAGGAGGACGATGTCTGAAAATGAATTAATTCCCAACAACTGATTACTCAAAAGTAATGCAATGTACTATGTTATTTCAGAGCAATGTAATATGACTATTTTAATCTTTTTGAGAGTGATTTTTTTTTATGTTGGGTTAAATTACATTCAAGATAATGGCACTATGCTCAATATAAGCTGTTGTAGCATGAGCCACGTGCACCGACTGCTGCTGTGAACACATGAACACAAGCTGCTGAGATGCATATTTATTACTTTTATCTAATGTATATTTTTAAATCTGAAAATAATAATGATAATAAAAAGTATTCATCTCGCACAAAATAAATATAATTTGAACAAAGCCATAATATGTAATCTGGTTCGTCAATGACTTCCAACAATGAATATAGGCAAAGGAAATTGCATTTGTTACTCAAAACTTAGCTACGCAATACTGACTTACCTACTAACCAACCTAGCCATTCCATTTCCAAATCTACCCAACCTCGTTTGCAATTACTTGCTGACCTACCCGCTAATCTAATTATATATCCATCCTACCAAATTACTCTCCTACCCATCCAAATCCTGACCCACCTTTAACTAATGAGGGTCACAATACCATTAATGAACGAATGTTTTTCCATTATGATAATGGTATAAACGTGTAGGATTAATAAAAAATGTATTCTTACATGCATGACATGTTGCAAGCATTACAATTATAAACATTGTGATCAACCAATTAACAGACCAATCATAACATCACCGCTACCAAAACAACTACTTACAAACAAGAGGAAATTTTCGAATCAATGCTAATTATTCCTGCGAATGTCACATCAAAAGTTCACATTTCACACTTTTTAATAAAATAATAAATATACCATTATTAAACAGACATGAATCTGTTGATCATAGTACTTGACATTGGACTGTGATGTGCTAGGGAACAAAACTAAAAAACAAACGATGGTACCTAAAATAAAATGTCGTGAATGATTTTAATCAACATTCAACTACTCAAAGCACTTGCTAATCGCACATAACTAACAGATTCCTGGCTCGCGACGAAAGGACATCAAAGTCATGCGAAGTGGTGGCGATATTGTTACCAAAACGAACATATCCATTATTAGCCGTTGCCATGCCACTGAGACTGCCTGCTGTGGGGCTAATCTCCCGGCAGTCCCAGAGCCATTTCACACTTCTCCCAAGAGGCAGATGGGCAAGGGATTGTGGCGGAACCACGCAAATAGAGCTCACGTCAGCAGGCTGGATCGCAAGTGCTCGCCGGCGCCCCACAAAAAACAACCGCAGCGCGACAGCGGATGGTGCTCGTCTTTCCATGCCCCTGGCTTAAGTTGTCCTTCAATTAAAACACTTTAAAGCAGATGGATGGATGAATGCGCGTCTGTGTGTTTGTTTTGTGTGTGTGTTGTGCAGTAGAACCACGCGGAGACGAGGAAAAATGCAAGGGCTGTTGCCGTTTATTAAACCACTTTCACACTGGGCATCCTACACTCACACCTGTGCAGGTGCGCTTCTATCGTGGTCCTTAACCCAGACACTTAGTAACTATTAGGATCCTACACCGGCTATCCCTTTGGGCTCTCTCACTCGTCTGCCCGAAGCGGGGTGGAAGCCAACACCGCTCCGCGACGAGGAGAGAGACCCTCTTCCAGCCGATACTTGCTCTGGCCCCCAACGACGACACCACCCCCATCTTGGCCCCCCCCCCCCGACCTTAAGAGCTCTTTGGCCGGCTCCTCCTCTTTCTTGGCACAACCCACTCCCGGCTCCTCCTCTTTCTTGGCACCACCCACTTCTCGCAAGAGCCATCTGAAAGCCCTTACGTAACCCGTTCGCACCTCCTTCTGCTCGCCCACTCATTGGATACCCACAATACTCCTCTACATGTGTATGTAAAGTGTGCATGTGTGGGTCTGTCTACGTGTGACCCTGCGTATGAGTGGCGTGTTTCTGTATGCACACTGCACTAGCAATAGGTGCTTGTTCACAGGACTTAAATTGTATTAAGAAGCAACTGGAGCAATGCACTTTTCAATATAAATTGAAAGCTCATTTCTTTAGAAGTGCTTTTTGTGTTTAGTTTGTTGTCCTTTCCCTGCACCTCCGATGGCACGGGTGGCTATATACGGTGCGAAATAAGTTCAACAAACATCCATAGACATACATACATCTACAAGGATAATTGGGGGATCTTTGTCTTTCCATTGCGTAACAAACCCGGCGACCAGAGTTTGATTCCCGGCCACGGCTAACATCAGTGCCAAGTGATATCTGAACTAGTTCTGGATCTCTCTAGGTCAATTTGGCATTGAAGGGATGACCTGCTAGGGTGTGGGTCAGCAAAGTGGAGAAAAAGTTGATTATAAATGTTGTGGCGCTAGCCTAGCATGTGTGTGATCTGGAGCTTTGGAGGAGACAGTTTTATGGACTACACAGTTGTGAAATCTCTCAAAACTTGCTGGGCTGTGATGTGGCCAGGAGATGGCAGTACATCAAGCGAATCTTTGATCCATTAATGCAAATCATAAAAATGATTTCCCATCACATAAGTGGATTTTATCCAGATTCTAAAATTACTCTCAAAATACAAAACACTCCGTATAATTCAAATTTGTAGACCATATTAATATCGGATCTTCCTGAAAAATATTTAGACTCAGTGAGACATTCCTGGATAAATATGACAATATTATTTTTTATAGGTGCTCACTAACAGTGCTCACTTCCATGAATAAGGCTAAACAGGACATTGTTGTACTGTTTGTATTCTCATGTGTGTAATTCCCACCTATAAATAAAGTCCCAAAAGCGGTACACAAGACACGAGCAGGCAGTCTTCTCCCCTGTGCTACTTTCATGCAGTCTCAACATCGTCAAGGTCTCGGTAAGAAGCATCTGTCCGGCTGTAATCAAAGTGCCAATGGTTAAAAGTGAGTGCTACATGATCGCGCTGTATTGATTTGTGGTGTGCAGCAGGAACTCTCAATTCGGGAGCCACAGGGAACCGCAGAAATCATTACGAGTTTTAAAAGTGCCACGTGGCATTTGAAGGCACAGCAGGGTCCAAATGTCAAGCGCCACTCTTCGTTGTTAGGCTACCTACAGCAAAAGTCGGTGTCATCGTGAATACATTCTGAAGCATTATACGACGCTGCTCACTATTATGTAGTCTGCATCCATTTACGTAGACGTCACCAGTGCACAGATAAGAACTTCTCACCGAGTGATAGTGCTAGGGGTGTAGTGATAGTCTTGGATAATATAGTGATAGTACTGCGTGGTCTAACTTTAGTGCTGGATGGTGTAGCGGTCGTGCTGTATGTTCTAGTGGGAGTACTGGATTGTCTAGCGGCAGTGATGTCTTTTCATGTTAGTTCTGTGTGGTGTAGTGGTAGTGCTTGATGGTGTATTGTTAGTGTTGGATGGTCTAGTGGTAATGCTGGGTATTCTAGGTATATAGTGTTAGGTTGGTCTGGTGGTAATCCTGGATGGTTTCATTGCTGTTGCTAAATTTAAAAAGGCTGCATGTTAAACTTTTTAAGTGAGTGTCTGCATCACGCTGATTTGCATCTGTCCTCTGGTGAGACCGGCCATGCGTTGTGGGTGTTTCCCATAATGAAACTCCGCCATAACCTTTACCTTAACATGAAGTCTATCATGCAAATCTCTCTTTTGCTTTATAAATGGTTTTACTATTATTATATTAATAAACAAGATACAAAGTTGAACTTAGATAGCACCACTCATCGGTTAATAAACTAGATTAAACTTGTTTCCTAAAACCAAAAAAACAAGTACTCAAAGCAGAGAGAGAGAGAGACTCAACTTTTAACACAAATAACATACGGCTCAAAATTAGATTGTCAAATTTACAACCAATGGTCGATCGCCTGGAATTGTAGATGGGCAGGGCTTAAACACAGACTGCGAGATGGTATTTTTAGGATGGCAACAATGCACATTGTTGGTGTTATTTATTCACCGACAGCTGTCATACTTTTACTGCAAACTATAATGCGTATCCTCTAACTTTACTGCATGCATAAAATATAATTCGATTGCAGATTCTCACACTGAAACGGAATTACAAACTTGTGCATTTTCCCTGTGGAGCTGTTCTGGTAGGACATCTTCACATTAAACACAATACATATGAAAAACCTATAGGCGAAAATGTGAATTAAAAATATAACTTGGTATGTTAGCGCTTTCATGGTAGCTAAACTTTGCCACTTTGTGGGAAGTGAACAGTGGTTGTTTTTGGATATATTGGCCCTCCATTATAGGAACTTGGATTCCCATCACTGGCATAGGACCATGAACTGAGACAAGAATATGATTTGTTCAGCCACAAAAGCCTCACCAAGTAGATTTGAAGTTTTCGTGACTGCAGGGATCCATACTCTTTGGTTCTTTCGGTAAAGTCACGTAGGTATGAAATAAAATAAATTAAATCACGACGTTCCGAGCGCAACACAAGTGTCCGTCATCAGGTGGGACAACCACAGCAAGAAACAATTGCTGAAGTGGGCGAAAAGGCTGCTGCCTACAAGAGGCCATCTGATGACGGACGCTTGTGTTGCGCCCGAAATGTCGTGATTTAATTTATTTCATTTTATACCTACGTGACTTTACCGAAAGAACCAAAGAGTACCTCACCAAGCATTCAAAGAAAAACCCTAGCATACGCAGAAACATCACTGAAAATGCCAAAGCCAACCCACGGTTGCTGTACTGCCATATCATGGCCACCTTGCAGTCCAGCAGATTCGGGGGTGTCACAGCACAAAATTATCCCGATGTGTGTGCTGGTGCACCCAGCGAGCAGAGGCAAGAGAACGATGATACATGTGGGTGTGTGTCACCGTGTGGACCTCACCTCTTCAACCGGAAGTGTGGCGAGCGGCTTAATGATGGCGGCGAGGGGTACTTGGGACTGCTTGGCCATCTCAGAGGTGCACGGCAGATTGTACGATGTGCAGCGGATAAACCGTGGGCTCGCATTACCTGGGGATGCATACGAGGGTACATGCATGTAAAAATGCAGACATCTACTTTCAAAGTTTATTAACTTGGTTTACGTACCCACCGACCTGTCCTGGAAAACATTTCCATCCGTCCATCTGCCTATCCATTCTTCCACCTACCACATCCATCTTTCTGTCTGTCCATCTGTGCTTCCATCAGTATGTCAATACATCAACCTATCCGTCTGTGAATCTGTCCATTCATCTGTCAACCTACCTGTGTTTTCCCATCCTTCTGTTTGTCCATCCAACATCCTTTGGCCCACTTGTCTCCATCTGCCTGTAGGCCTTGTCCTGTAAACCACCAGTCTATCCATCGGTTTTTGTCTGTCATTCTATTTAACCATCCATCTACCTTTATATTCATCTGCCCAAGTGGCTGTCCAGCCATCTGTGTATGCACCTGTTTGCCTGCCTATACATCTATTGATTAGCCCATCAATCTGTCCAACAAATCTCCCAGCCTTTCCCTCTCTGTATGTCTGTCCATCTCCACGGCCTTCTGCCCGCCAGTGAGTCCGTACCCTGATCCTTGACGAGGAAGTCGGTGGTGACGAGTGGAGGCACCTGACCACGCACGGACGTGATGTAGGGGTCATTCGAGCGCTGCATCCGATCGTCTTCGATCACCTGGATCTGTGGTGGCAGGAGGACGCACGCACAGCACTAAGTGAGCACAATACCGCATGTGCGCAAGTGATGCATGCTGTGTGCTTACCCCTTGCATGCGAAAGAAGTTCTACATACATTCCTACATGTCTGTGGTGTATGAACCTGTCCCTCACTTCTCCGAGCTCAACTCGCGAGCATGTAAAAGATCCACAAAAAACAACGCAGGCTTTGCCCTGCCAATCGCACGTACAATTGCTAAAGCTACCCAGACACCTGGCTGTTAATGAACATGTGAGATATGTTGGTGGAAAAGCGGGGAGCCAACAGGTGGTGCATCTGCTAGTCATCTCAGTCGGTTAACCCAAAACATCTGGGGTATGTCCGGAGAAGAGCTGCCAGTGACCCTTTGATGAAAATTCCAGGGTTTTAAAATCATCACCAAGCTGAACATGGTGCCAGTTCCTCGTGTCATACTGGCTTAATGACACTTGACCCTACTCTCTGTAAGGATGAGGCAGAGGAGATTTGTCATTGTGTGAGAGTGGACTACAAGTGTGGTAAATGTCGTGAACTCACATTTAAAAGTTCAATAGCAACT
Organism: Lethenteron reissneri; assembly: GCF_015708825.2. Lineage (NCBI taxonomy): Eukaryota > Metazoa > Chordata > Hyperoartia > Petromyzontiformes > Petromyzontidae > Lethenteron > Lethenteron reissneri. Next base: position 7,542,927 of record NC_083825.1, on the reverse strand, counting down.
GCATTTAAATGAAAACGTGATATGATTTTTTTTTATAAACGCATGCCTAAAAAACCAAGCAGATAAAAATTAATAAATTCACATGGCTGCAAAGGCAAGAACATCCCATTGTATGACGCACAAAGGCCACGACCATGTGCTTGGATTAGATATACTTCTGTGTATAATCAATATTGAGTCTTAAGCTGAGGATAAAATGCATTCAATCGTCCGAGTAAAAATAGTTTTTTGTACTCGAATAAATTGTACATAATTGGTTCATGTGACCCCTGTAGGCACTGGCTGCTGTATATACCACAATGTGAATAAAAAAAGATTCTTGAATCGAATTATAACAATTCATAGAACTGCTGGGAGAGGGTGGGGAGGTGGATTGTTCCACATCTGCCATTGAGGCAAGTGCTATGAGTAAACACATGGGAGGATGTCATCCAGGATTAGATTGTCAAAAGGGCTGAATATGAACATAACAGCATGAGAATATGGTATGGCTAGGGCCATGTATGCCCTGCTGCCTTTGTCTTCCCATTATGTATGCTCACAAGGTACTACAATGGGTACCCATTTTAAGCCTTTGACACACAGGTCATCCAAATTAGTTTAAGATACCTACCATACAGCTCTACATCATAGTCAAGAATTGAGCCGAGGTTGCTGGGATAGCATCACTGAGAACTCAATATCCCTATGCCACCATTCCCTGTTGTATTATTATGGGTGGTCATAAACATTTGAGAACTATCATGATTTACAACCCTTTGTCAATTCACACCAAGATAAAGGCCTCCCCATGCCATGTTGGTCATGGAGAATCTGTGGGTTGGAGGGGTCCAGAATCTGTTCAGATCATGCTCGCCACTAATGTGAGCTGGGGCTGTGAATTGCATATAAGTCGCTGGGTTTATAGCGCAGTTTGTTAACCACAGCACCACCCAGCATGACAAAGCAACCTATATACCTAAATAAAAAAACAGGTCTGGAATTGTACAGTATACTTCTGCTTATTCAGAAATAATTTCTTAATGTGCCAATTGTATAATATAGTTATGTATTTGTTAAATGGCTATCATGACAAAGTATAAGTGCTTCCATCGTCAAAAGAGCAAAAGGGCAATCACCTGATCGGTTGAAGTAACAGGTGAGCCCGTTCGAAAATGTAATACTGCACTCTTAAAACCCTTTGGTCCATGTGTGTTTGTGTACCCACAAAATTATAATTATCCACAATTTCTTCTGGGAATTATTTTTCAAACAGGATACAACCTCTACAGCATACGTGAAGCCACTGAACTGAGGTTCAATTAAATGAGTTATCCTATATTTAGCCTAATGAGGGTTCACTGAGACACAGCTGCCATTTAAGACCATGGTATGTGCAAGTACGTAGGGTCAGTAATTTATGTCTTTTCAGGAAATTGTTACAATTCGTAACTTTGTTTTGACACTAGAGTGCAATGAGTAATTCTATGAATCAGGATTTTACAGATTTCTTACCATCCACCAAAATGTTGGCAGAGATAACGTTGTGCAATCTTTCATTCAAGCACAAACTCAGCTGAACCCTGCTAACTAAACTGAACACATGGAGGGTGATTTGGTTATTGAATATGTAAATTCACATTTATATAGATATTTAAATAACAAAACATACGCAATCCTTTTCAGAATTTAGAACATAACTCCACTCAAGTAATTCCAGTACGGAATTTGCAAGTGACTATGATTTACTCTTTTGAAGTGTATCGTATCATGAAATAGGCATATGTGAATGTTGATATCATATCGGCAAATTTTTGAAAAGCCAGGATTGCAAGCTTGGCTTAACTGTAGTGGATTTCAATTTTAAGCTGCTGGATACCATATAATTTTAAATGCATGTTCTAACCTCAGTTCTTGATGACCTCAATCCAGTCTAGCTTTACACGACTACATGTGAATGCAGAACACTGGACTAGACTCCCTGTGGCCTGAATACTGCAGTGGAAAACCCACTGAGAAACAATTATTAAACAAGGGACACTCCAACTCCAGGTCTGGAAACTAAAACAGATTTCCAAGTCCGATAATTATTTTCTATGGCATTGCGCAAAACATGCATTAAGTTGGCAGTTATAAAATCCATAATGTATTTTGGGAGCCTGGAGCTAAAGATGTTGAGAAAGAGTTGTTTTGAAAAACAATCAACACAAGTTTCACAGGAGCAGAGCAGAAGAATAATCTTTTTAAAGTCACATACAACGAAATACGTTGTCAAAAGTGTCGGCACATCTGCCTATGCACCTGTTGCTTGATAAATCGGAAGAGATTTATTTATTCACGACTTCGCATCTGGGATTTAAGGAAAGTTCACTATATGGAGTCACTCGTGATTCTATTCATGAATAGATGTCTTGGATTGTTTAATTTACTTCCCCCTATAGTGATTCAATTGTGCTATCGGTATCATGTCATGAGATGAACACTTTTCTATTTAATAACCTCGCATGTCGCAGTGCCTCACCCCGTCTCTTTTGCTCTATCTTGTCCCTACTGTGAGTGTTGTTTGTGCCGTGTTTATCATCTCATTCTTACGTGCACGATTTCACATGTATTATGAGCATAACAACACATTCGCATCTACAAATTTCTGAATTGTTACATGCCTAAAAACCAGCCTCCAGAAGGCGAGATGTTAACTACCTCGCCTGATATACAGGATGTTGTGGGTTCGATCCAGACCCTGACGCCTGCTGCTGTATACTTGGGAGTGTGCATGTTCTCCCTGTGGCCGTGTGGATTTTTTTCCGGGTCTTGTAGTTTTTCCCTCCACATTTAGAAACATGTTTTTCGAGTATTTTGGCTGCTATAAATTTCCAAATAAGCCACTTCATTGGGCTATCATTTGTGGCCAGGTCACGTCTAAAAAAAGAGCTATAGAGCTCAATGGACCTGACCTGGTAAAATGAAAAAGTTGAGTTTAGTTAGCAGTAGATTCAAATGACTAACGATAAATAGCGACACGTTATAGTGTGTTCTGTTTAAAATTAGTCTTTGCAAATACAGATTTCCTAGCTCCGTCACCCATGAAAGGTGTGTACCAGTAAGGTATTTTACGGCCCCCTGCCACAAACCATGTGTGTTACTGACATGAAGACATGCCAAAAAAAACTACTCTCATCCTGTAGATATCCATCTAGGCTGAGTGGCCCATACTACCCGAGGGCTGTTTATGAATAAACAGATTTTTAAATGATTCTCAAGTGTGCCACCATAGCACTTTTGGGAATGCCACAAAGTGATGCCACAGCTGCGATATATTAAGATACAACAGTAACACTATCATAACATTAAGCTTAAAACCTGTGCTCGACAGCCTGGGACAGATGGCCTAAGTACATCGTTATCTAAAAGAGATATTTGTTATTTGGGTTGTACATTCAAAAAAAGTGATGCATGTCAATCAAGCAAGACATGAAGTGCCTGCCTGTCTGCCAGGTGACCTCAAGTGCCCCATGCACAATCCGGGTTGGATAGTGTAGGAGTAACAATCAGCAATAACAAAACAGGAAGAAGCAGCAACATGCTACTGCCACGACCAGAATTTTTGGAATTGTTGTGCACCAACTGCAGATTTCGAACAGAACAAAATGGGACATGCGTTGGATGCAAATGCACTTATACAGGGTGGGTAGAAGCCCATTTATAAAAGAAACACTTGAACTCAAATGAGCAATACTAAAGTGGTCTGACCAAAAGTGAAGATTCTTTTGCTTGAATGAACAATAATATGATTCCTCACATAAACGAATAGATACATAAGTAGGAATGTAATGAGTGCCTAGAAGTTTGCATTGATCGTTAAATAATCGATTTAGACTATAACAATGTCTTTTTCATGATACGAAATGCTATCATGAAAAACAAATGAAAGTTTCTCCATACTTAAAGGAGCATCAGGCCCTGAGTCAGTAGTGGAAATTCCACATTCCCATGGCAGGGAACGATCTCTCCATAGGACACCAATTGATGACTTTCCACAAAGTTGTACGTATGCCTCATTCACCCAAAAATAAATTCAAGACTGCTCCAATGGACAGCTTGGGTCATTCAGCATTGTGTACAGATCTGAAAAATAAGAGCTATTTGTTTTTCAGATTGTGTCTTCGTTTAATAAAAGGTGATCCTTCATGCTCTGAAGTGTGGTTCACTGCATATAAATCACCTAAAATGTAAGATTTGTTGTTACATCTCTTAGCTAGATTGGGCCAAATTAAGCAAAAAGCCAAACTTTTATACACTCTACTATGGAGTGATTTGGATTTGGGCTGAGACCATCAACTCATTACACTTCAGGCCAGTTTAATCCGAGGCAGCTGCATGGATGTAAAACCAGGATTCTCTTAGCAGCGCTGGCTTAAGGGGCTCCGGCGATGGAATCATGAACCCTCTTGAGCTACTCGGCCATTTCCACTAGTTGTCATGTATTCAAACACAGCGCTGTCTGCCTGCGTATTCCAGTTGCCAGAAGTATGCATGCCAGGAAGGGTCAAACAGTGTTTCAAACACACACAAGCAAGAGGACGGTGAGAGCTGTTAGGGCAGTGGACGAGACATACGCGAAGGCCATGACGTAAAAATACTCATAACGATCAGAAGCAATTCGTTATCAGCATCAGAATTATTGCTTTTTTAATCACAACACATCAAGTGAGTGAAGGATTATAATTGAATCCTAGATTTGAAGCTTTCGTGACTGCAAGGATTCATATTCTTAGGTTTTTTCGGTAAAGTCACGTAGGTAAAAAATGTAAATTAATAAAAGTAAAATAAAAACAAAATAACATGAAATAATAATATAAAATTTAACTTTAATTAATTTACATTTTTTACCTACGTAACTTTACCGAAAAAACCTAAGAATATGAGAATTGAATCCAACAATAGCAGAAAAGCATAATATTGTTTAATACCAATTGGAAAAAATACAATATCTTTGTTTCTATATATGTTAATTTGAATATAATTCCAATTTGAAGAGATACATTAACCAGAGACCAATCAGTCTCTGTGCATGTTTGCATCTTGCCAAATTTTGAAGTCATTGTATTTTGATGCTAATTACTGTATTCTGCTGCTAAGCCGATAATCCAAAGCAAACCGACATGCACGTATTCACGTAAATTGGTTTGCTTTACAATTCCAGTTTTAAGTCACTGAGCAGCATGAAACCCAGGTTGAAGGATGCCCAGATAGAAATTATGAAATGCACAATTCCTGGATCGAAAACTGAACTGCATTATCGTCTTGCATAATGGCCTATAATATAACAGTGTCCAAAGGTGAATTGGTCCTTTACCACCACATAGGACAAGTTTCATTGTATCATTATTTCATTTTATACAATTCCTAAGTTAAGTTATCCTCAAGGACTATCTCACCTGCAAATTAAATTGTGCAATTAAAAAAATCCATGTCAGACTAAGATAATGACGGTGTTATTGCACAGACATAAAATTGGATTATATTGAAAAGCCCCTTATTGCAAGAGAAATGAAATCTTATCATTTATTTTGTTAAAACAAATTTGAACTATTTTTAATCCATGGCCTTATGTCACGTCAATGTTAAGTCACACCATGCAAGCAGGAAACTTACTGGACTGGGGATAGCATCTGGGTCTATCCTATGCCGCGTTTTCTGTTGGGCCAACGGTTCAGCAAGTCGCTGAACGTGACGCAAAAAAATAAACCAAAATAAATAATAAAAAATATATATCCATTTCCACGCAGCATGGAGGAAACACAAAACAGCAGACACAGGAGAAACAGAGAATGCAACAATGTATCGGATGGAAGAGAGTTGCGCGTGTTAATCAGAATAAAAACGACACTCCTCGCTGAGAGGGGTGGTCTTTAAATCAAACGGCCGCAAGAGGTCTGTTGATTACTTTCCGTCAATTGATGCAATCGCACAATACCACCATGTAAAATGTCATTTAGTTTCAAATATATTTTCGGGAAGCACTCTTACGAATTAAAAAGCTAAATATATATAACAGCAAGACAGCGTTAAGCTCCACACCTACCGGGCTTGGGATGGAGTCAGGGTCAAGACGGCGTGGTCCTGGTGCCTGCTGGGGGCCCGATCCTTGTGGCGCTGGACCGAAGTTTGGCTGCTGAGCGGGGTAGCTGCCATGATAGCCAGGCTGAGGAGCCCGAGGCTGCCCGCCATATGCACCTGAGAAAAAAAAATAGCCCACGAATGCCCAACACGTTACAGTCCGTGATGTTCCCCAGAAACTAAAGTTTTACATTTAACTTTAAAACAAGTGGGGCCCATCAATGTTCAATATCACATTTTCAAAGCAGTGCTGCGACTCATATAATTTCTATGTAGGTTGTGTACACATAGGGATATTTCACCAATGCCATGTGTTTGACATGTGGGAGCAAACCGCTGTGCTTGGAGAAAATCATTGAGCTTATGACTGAGTAACACGTAAAGTTTTGCACAGACAAAATCAATAATCTATTGCCGCAACTTCATAGTGGAAGAATGACTTCTTTCAAGTTAATTTACAATATCCACCCATGACTCAGGGTTGCCATTGTAAATCACTGCCACTCAAATGTTGCTTTGAGCAAAGAGGTGCTTTGTGACCATGACGAACCATTCTGCTGGGGTGGGTATCCGTGCTGGCCTTGTCCAGGCCCACCCTGGGGCTGCATTCCAGGGATGGCTCCTGTGGGCCCAGTGGGGGGCATGGGAGGCATGCCATGGGCACCAGCCATGGGCATAGGAGGGCCCCCATATTGCTGCTGTCCTCCAAGTGAGGTGGGGGGTGGCTGAGCTCCTGCCAAAAACAAGACACCAGCAGATGAAATGTAGGAAAGGTAATACTATAATTAGCATCTTGATAGCATGTTAATTAAATTAAAATAGGAGTGGAAATAGATTAAACCAATACAAAAATACACCATCGCAAAAACTGCATCCCATTCAAGATCAGCACATATTTTCAAGTCCTTCATTTTGTTTCCAAACTATAAGTTTGGATGCAGTAGATGATAAAACGGTATACAGTATATAATTTCATGTTGTGTTGTAATTCCTCACTATGTATGATAACCAGGGTTCAAATGAGAGCCTTGGTTAGAACATTAAGAGCAAGAAATAAAAGAGTTGCCCTTGTTGTTAAATATAGCAATCCTATTATGTCTAGGTCTCCATATAAGGCTGAATGTCAGACAATCATTATTGTCAGTTTGAGCGTCACACCCCACCGTGGACAGATTATTTGGTTTACGGTTATTGGCATGGTACATTTTTAAGTATACAACACGAGACAAAGTGGTTGAGAAATGTATGCGTACACAGCCATTTGAGTGAAACCAACCAACCTATAAACCAATTTAACACGGAGGCTTTTGCGACCAATATCATCCATAAGAGGTTTTTTGGATTAGATCGTGTAAATATATAAATGTGTCGTTAAACCCACCACCACCCGACACAGCCAACTCGTAAGGGTTGTCACGTAAACAGAACATGCCAATTCGTCAAAATCTAACAATCTAATTGTAAATGTTGTGACTTGGCTCTCCAACACACCGGCGTGCTGTACTAGTAACGAATTGGCATGTTCTGTTTACGTGACAACCCTTACTAGTTGGTGGTGGCGGGTTTAACGACACATTTATATATTTATACGCGATCTAACCCAAAAAAACTCTATTATGGACTATTAATCAATTATTGGGAGCCAATATTTCGTTTTTTTCTGCTTGTAAGCATAGACTTTAATATATTTATGTCAAATGGCAAAATTACCTCTCTCTTCGAGAAAATAAAATTACCATCAATACTGTCACATCATAGCCAATTTTTCCTGTGGGATGGAAGATCAACTAAAGTAGTTGCAACAAGCATGCAAATTGTTCCTTTGTTCATCAATGAAAGACACTAAAGGGACTGTAAAAGTTAACTTATACAGAGTTGAGCTTAACACAGTTAACAGCAGTGAGTGGTAAAATTATAAGCACAAACATCCGATTCCAAATTTCCACTAGCACATCCGAGCCGAGCCAAGTCAGCATAGGGCTCTCACGGTACTGGTGGTTTTCTACTTTCACGATGTTACACTGGCTTCCCAGGGCATCTGAATCCGATTCGGGGCCAAGCACGGATAGGAGCAAAGCAAATTACACTCAATGTGTGTGATCTTCTTGGTTCTTTCGGTAAAGTCACGTAGAGTGGAAATAATAAAATAATAAAAATAAAACATAATAAAATAATTCTCACGACGTTTCGGCCACAACGCAAGCAGCCGTCCTCAGGTGGAGAGCAGGTCTGTCGAGTAGACAGTCTGAATTACGTGACTTTACCGAAAGAACCAAGAAGATGAATCCCTGTAGTCACGAAAGCTTTAAATAGAAATGTGTGATGTTAGTCAATACACTTAGGACAGTCACTGCATCGTCTACACGGATTTGGGCTCATAGTGGTAAACTTACCATATGGAGTTGAGCCAGGGGGCCCTTGGAACTGGGTTGCTCCTCCACCCAGTGTCATTGCCCCCATCTGATTGGTCAGCTGCTGAGGTCCTGTCGGAGGACCCGCATTCTGATAGGGTTGCTGTTGCTGATGGGTCGAGAGTGGGGGTCCTGCATTCTGATAGGCCGGCTGATGGGCATTTGGAGGGGGGCCTGCGTTTTGATAGGCTGGCTGATGGGCAGTTGGAGGAGGCCCTGCGTTTTGATAGGCCGGCTGTTGCTGATGTGTCATGGGTGGCCCCGCGTTCTGATAGGCTGGTTGCTGGTTACTTAGGGGTGGTCCTGCATTCTGATATGCCGGCTGCTGGTAGGGTTGCATGGGTGGGGGCGATGCTCCCCCAGGAGGGATGAACCCCTGCGATATGGGAGGTCTGCGGGTACAAAATAAAAAAAGAAAAACAATGACTGTCATTAGCAAAGACAACGTTGTAGCTCAGGTCAGACACAACTTACAGGCAAGAGTCGAGGCGGTTTGCTCCACTGGTGGTGATGGAAACATTCAAGTATAGTTTTGGTGAAAAGTGGGAAAATAAACATTCAACAAGACATGAATCTAGCCAAGAATGCCATCTGCTTCAATGATAATTTCTATTGGCGGTTTTAAATCAGAGATGAAAATCCACTTTTCCATGATGGGGCCCAGTCTCTCAATCGGATGACCACTTTTAGCTTCTGCAGAAACGGTATACAGGTGGAAAATAGTCATGGCTGGAGCAACAAACAATAATTACTGCATATCTGGGATAAAGCTAGGGTATTCAACAACATAAAAACCAAAAACTGTGATTTCATGTTTTTGTTGACAACCACCAATATCACAAAAGACTATCCTCCCTTGAGACAGCAGTAGAAATTGCACATTTACAAAATGGGAGCCAACTTCTCCGTAACAAAGCACTGTTGATTTCCCTCCAAGTAATGCTTATTTCATTGGCTACAGAGAAATGACGACCATACCAAAATGCAAGCCAAATCAAAATATAAAAACTACCTTGCACACGTGTAAATGAAGATGGCACGAGTAAATACCAATGCTCTTCATCTAAGAAATCCTCATCGAGTGTCAAGACTGTTATCAGGCGTGAGTGGCAGCTCACCTTTGCCCGGAGGGCCCGTTCTGAACGTCCCCTTGTGAGAACTGGTTATATCCAGCCTGGGGTCCTGGTGGGGGTGCGGATGGGTCCATGGGCAGTGGAGGGCCCATGCCAGGCTTCATGGCTCCTGTGCAACAACGACACAAGGGATGAGCAACATGACTCACACCGCTTACCATACATACGAGATGTCTAATCGAAAACAAAGTCAGAACTGGTTAGGCGGAGCTGTGAGGTGAAAGCGCTTAACTCACAATCAAAAGGGCGCAAGCTTCCTTATCTTCTTGGTTCTTTCGGTAAAGTCACGTAGAAGGGAAACATTTTTTATTATTCTATTATATTATTTTATTATGTTTTATTTTAATTTTTTTATTATTTCCCTTCTACGTGACTTTACCGAAAGAACCAAGAAGATGAATCCCTGCAGTCACGAAAGTTTTAAATCGAAATTTAAGCTTCCTTATGATAATACGAAATAACTATGTCTTGATTGAACAAGAAAATCTTTACTTACTAAGTCTCAAGACACTTTATTCATCAGTCCTGCATTGCAATGCTTGGACAATTCCATTCATACTTGTGTGGCTTCATGTGCGGAAAAAAAGATGCATCCAGAGAAAGGATAAAACACGCTTGACATCATAAAGACAGATTCTGGAATCCAGTTCTGTACTGCCATCTCCAAGCCACCACACAGCTCAAAGGTAAGCCAGATGTCAGCCCAGCACATCATTCATTCAGGTTCACTAAAATTAATACCCCTCTATGGCAAATCAGTGGCTGTGCTATGAAGAGAAAGACCCTTGCCGTAGGAATGTGAATTTTCCACCCCTGGCTCAGCCCATATAAGAGACGAATGCTGCCTCGAGCTCATTTTTGAATGGAGGCATTATGACTGATAAACTAAAAGCCTACAAGTGTAACTCAAATTATTGAAGGCATACAATCGAGATGACATCCAGAAAATACTCAAGTACTTTTAAGGCACATGAGATTAAAGAGAGAGCAATTTTATAAAATCAAATGGCCAATTATTTGGTACATCAATAGTTCACCCTATGGCCACCCAATGACCTTAATTATGAGCCGTATTGAAAACGTACTTCCAGCGTGAAACTATTAAAAGTTGATGCCCACATAATTAGAGTTGATGAAAATAGGTAAAAACACATTCCTGCGGAGGGAGCTGGTAGGAACGTTGGTTTGCTCGGTCAATGGCCAGGGTCAACGGCGGCGTGGTGTATTCCGCAAATATGCCCGACTGTGAGAGGGCGGGCACAATCCGGCGTGAGTAGGTTAAACGCTGCGTTTTATAAGGGCACCATGGGGTGAGCAGCCCCTCCCCACCCAGCCCCACCCCTCCCACCCAGCCCCACCCCTCCCACCCAGCCCCACCCCTCCCACCCAGCCCCACCCCTCCCACCCAGCCCCACCCCTCCCACCCAGCCCCACCCCTCCCACCCAGCCCCACCCCTCCCACCCAGCCCCACCCCTCCCACCCAGCCCCACCCCTCCCACCCAGCCCCACCCCTCCCACCCCTCCCCACCCCTCCCACCCCTCCCACCCAGCCCCACCCCTCCCACCCAGCCCCACCCCTCCCACCCAGCCCCACCCCTCCCACCCAGCCCCACCCCTCCCACCCAGCCCCACCCCTCCCACCCAGCCCCACCCCTCCCACCCAGCCCCACCCCTCCCACCCAGCCCCACCCCTCCCACCCAGCCCCACCCCTCCCACCCAGCCCCACCCCTCCCACCCAGCCCCACCCCTCCCACCCAGCCCCACCCCTCCCACCCAGCCCCACCCTTCCAACCCACCCTCCCTCCCCACCCAGCCCCTCCCCACCCTCCCTCCCCACCCTCCCCTCTCCACCCAACCCCACCCCTCCCATTTTTGGATGCACGACGGACGAACACAATAAACCCCTGTGGGCTGGTTTAACCAGGAGGTTCCTACCAGTATAACTTTTACACCAAGCCAAATAGCCACTATCTACATAAGCAAAAGAGAGACAAAGATCCTTTATATTGCAATACAGACTGCTGATATCAGTGATGTTATTAAAAAGCAGTGGCATACACAAAAAAAGCTCCCCCGTATAGCTTGAACATACTGTTGGGGCAAGTGCTGTTAGTGAGCACCTATCAAGGCCGGCACGGCACACGAGAGGGTAGGTGGCCAACACCAAGCCTGGCTGTCTTGGTCTCCATAGTGCCAATGTTTACACACCGCACCGAGGGGGAAGCCCACGACCAGTTCAGATAATCGTCACCTCTGTTGGCCGTGAGCGGGAATCAGACCCGGGTCGCCGGGTTTGTAGCGCAGAACACTAACCGCTACACGAACGCTCCCCACTTATACACATGAACACACACGCACGCGAATTCCCATGCACGCACACACGAACGCAAAACCACACACGTGACAATAAAAATCAAATCCGTCCTTCGAAGAGTTCCTTTAATCAAGAGGAAGTAGAAACGCAAACCGCTCCACACTCACCAGATGCCGACACAGGCGGTGGACCCCCATAGCCTTGCTGGGGCGGCCCATTGTGGATGTTCTGTGGGGGGGCTGGGGCCTGCTGGTATTGGGGACCGTAGGGAGCATGATACTGCCCGTAGCCCGACTGGGGAGGCCCATACGCTGGGGCAGACGCGTGTCCTTGCTGATTCATGGCTCAGCACTTGCACATCCCCAGAAGACGTCCACACCTGAAGGAACTATGCCTGCGGGAATACGACAATAGGAACATTTTGTGAGCGCTGGATCATGATTATAAATGCATCAATTCATGCGATCATTCCACATCATAAACACACATGCTTCAAATGGTGATTTCCTTGGCTTAACAAAACACTTAGTCTGACATTCTTGAAATTAAATCCCAAGCAAAATAAACTGTTGTTGTTTAGTAGGCACACACCACAGCAGTGTATCGCAGGCCATCAAACTAAAGTTTTTGAAGCATTAAGAAACGTGTAAAGTCACACTAATGTGACATAAATACGTGTTGACATTGGGCAATCTAGTTTTTTCTGCACCCACACAGGAGTCCCTTCACATCAATTAAAAGTGGGGGAGCACTGGCGGTGCAAGGTGGGGGCCCCTACATGTCAGGCTGTGATGACCGGCGCACGAAGGAGAAAGTGATTATTATTATTATTTTGCTTGATTACCAATAGACATTTCAACTCCTGTTTACCAATATTATACTGACAATGTTTTGCAATTTAATGCAATTGGTTTTCCAATTATGCCTTCCTCCAATCAAAATTCTTGGCCAAATAAATCCTTGACCAAAACCCAACTGAAATCAAAATGAATAAAACTCAATTCAGCTTTCCAGGGTAAATAAACAATTATGGATGGAGATTGACTTAGTCCAATCATACATCCAGCGTCAATTAAAAGTATTTCTCTTATATACAAAAATACTCGAAGAGGCATTAACCAAACATCCAAACCAAGACTATTTCACAAAATCTTCAGATTCAGTGAGGACTTCCTATGTGAATATAAACTCAAATAAACACTTATGGTATTACAAAAGTTTGGGATCTGTACAAGCAAGGGACTATGTACACGTACATAGAACATTTGGCATAGGAAATTAAATTGATTTTTTTTGGCTTCGACATGGGCACACAATGGGCAACTTTGCAAAACATCGTAGTCTTCAAAGTCCACATCACAAGAGATTGCATTTTGGTAACTTGCGGATGGTTGTAGGAATCTGCCCTGAAAGCATGTGCAAACTGGCTCAAGGATGAGCCCACTGTCCATGAGGATATTCAGAAACTTAATTCAATAAAGTACATGTTTGTGTTCATTTATGCCACTACTATCAGCATCTTCATCAAGGTTACCATTCTTGCACAAGCTGTTTAATTGTCAACTCTGTCAGGTGCAAAGGAGTGCTAAATTAGCCACTCAGGTACAGACCACAGAAAACTGCATCATGAGCTGCATAACAGCACTGCTGACTCAGCTGGTTGGGTCGTAAATTAGAGTACAGTTCCTTGGTTGCCAATGCCTACCTTAATGTACCACCAAGTATTGTCACCCCGGAGAAATAATGGGAAGCATCCAACCCTGGCCTAGATTTGAATTCACAAACATATAGCTGCTGACCCTGCTGCTCTACTAAGTGAGGCACATCAGAAATATATTAAGTAACAATACTTCTGTTTATTTTGGACATCGACACAATGTTTTTCATGCTTGTGGTTTGCCATTGTACACTACCATTTTTAAGCTGCTCCTTGTCATAACTATGTCTCCCTGTACATTTTACTTTGCATGAAAACCCACAATGTCTCAATAGGTCCTCTTTATGGTTTAAAAACTACCAATTCGAATAGTAAGCGTAGAAACTAGGCCCCAGGTAGTCCAAAGTTTAGGTGGTGCATTCCAATGGAAACAGCCACTGCAGAAAACTCAAAACATTTTGGCCAAGAGGCACGCATCATATGTGAATAGCACGTGTCGGGGCGACAAAACAAGTCGTTTTTGCCAATGGCAATCGGTGCCAGAGCAGACACACAACTTAACCAAGACACACATTTTTTTAAATACACATTCCCATTCCTGTTCGATGACCACCCTCAGCCACACCTTAAAGCACATTCACCTTTATGTTCGCAGTCATTGCTCAGCTATTAATGTTATATAAAAAAAATGCCATGTCCTACCCTCACTCGCACACTGAAAGACCAAAATGCTCTACAGCGTCATGATGAAACACCTGTGTCACAAGATCCATGGGGAAGTGGCTTAAACCCCTATATTCCAACCTCATCGGCTAGGTTGGACTCCTGATACTCCTCCACGCACAAGACAACATGTATATGGAACAATGGGAACTACAAGGATTCATACTTTGTTTTTTTTTGGTAAAGTCACGTAGGTAAAAAATTAAAATAAATTAAATCACGACGTTTCGGGCACAACACAAGCGTCCTTCTTCAGTTAGGGACAACTTAGCGAAAGCACACCGCTTAAGTGTGTCTGAGAGGTGGCTTTTTTACCTACGTGACTTTACCGAAAAAACCAAAGAGTAATGGGAACTACTTTCTACATGTCTTATTTATGGCAACTCTTTATTAGCGTTGCAGGATGCAATTGCATGAATGACGCTATATACAATTAAATTAAGCAATCATCTCCTTTCTTCGCTACCAGTTTTTGCTAGGAAACTACTGAGCCTCAATAAAGTTTGGATTAAAAAAACCCTAAACATGTGTCCATCCATTATCACCGGATAAATGTGTTCACGGTAAGAATATAAAAACTGCACAATACAACATGACACGTCCACAATACTGTGTACTCCACTCTTCATTAAACTATTACACTATTTATCAAAACTAGGGTTTTGTTAAATTCACTTACTACTATCACTGATGTTTCTCAGGATATAATTTGCGCAAGTTTTTATATTTTTCACAAACCAATATAACGCCGAACCTAAATAAGCAGCCAATAATTTTCTGAAACTTTAAAGAGTAAAGATGATTCATAGAATAGCAAAGCTGTCAATAAAGTCGACAGAAGTGGCTGAAAGGATTTGTAGAGAAAACAAACCCAGAAATGACACGTAGTACATACTTGAGCAGCCCTCAGCATATACAATGATGCATGTGCCCCCTTGATGCAAAGAGCAGAGCTGGGCCATGGCATATACGTGTACATGTCAAGGCAACTGCAATGTTTTAATAGTGCAAGTACAAGGTAAAGGTTAAAGTACGCGCCACTCATAGCGCTGATGCCACCGCGGCGGAGGTGGGGTCTGCGCCATTCAAGAGGGCATCTGTTCCAATCATCCGCGCTGGTCACACAGGGTTACAATGAAAGCTAGTATCCACTCTTTACCGCCCCCCCATAGACTTATCTTAGCAAAATAACACCTGCCAATTCACTTACAATAATGCACCCACAAACAGGCAAAACAAAAACAATTATTCAACTATTTTGGTAGCCTAATTGAGTTGAGTGGGCTAAGTAGGGATATAACAAATTCCCACCTGTCAACTCCCGATGGTAGTTCGATGCATTGTTATAAATCAGGGACACAATTCAAATCAATATTTCAGTGTCTTGCTTACATTTCCCCATTTGTAAATGTTCATGTTTTTCTTTTTCTTTTGTACAATTCTGTCCTTCCATTAGCCTAAATAATCTGAATATAATTGACAAAATTCGAACAAATTTTGACACATGCAATTCAATGCACATAGCGATCTTAAATGTTTCATATCAATTGATTCAAGGATTGTTACACTCATACTAAGTAGCATAGACAGTCAACTATAACAGCTCAATTACTGCCTATTAGTGTACATGCAAACATATTTCCCTATGGAAAAGTCATTGAGATTGATACTTGGTCAAAGTTTTGCCAGTGATCCAATTTGCATTTGGTTAAACTTCATCCACCTGATTCTCATGCATACAATAAATAAAATTAATTGTGAGCATAAGAATACATTATTTTCGAGTCATATATTTTGCATGCAATTAGTTAAAATTACCCCTATAGCTACTGAAGGTGCTATAATTCACTACGTTAAAAACAAAAACCTATTATCAAACTCAATCATGAGCCTGAATTGTGCCAATTTCTTGAATTTTAAAGAGAAAATATCTTTACCAGTGAGTCATTTGTTTGAAATTTCTCTATTAATTTAACCAAGTGTGCACTAAGGTAGTGCACATTAAGAATTTATAATTTACATCATTCATAAGAACAGACTATTTTGTGTCCATGTCACAGCCAAAAAGACAAATTTTAAAATTATACAATTATATTACATAACAAGATCTCATGGAACAAAAATTACATATCTTGAATCTTCAGGAGAGCTCACCTCATATTAAGAAAAGAAAAACCCAACTGGCAGAAATATTAATAACCTATTGGTTGGATAACAGTGGTTAAACATTGCTTTAAATGTGGCTTCAAGATTTAACAATAGAATTGCTTCCAGCTTAAGAAAAAAAATCTTCCAGCTCACAAAGTAAATCCAATACAGCCCACAGCCGCTCAGCATCCAAACCACACACCGCCACTCCAAGCAATGCAGCCTTCATTCCATATCAAGTCCAAAACTACGTAACGTACATCTTAAAACAAAATTTAATACATTTTATTCAAAGCTTATACATACAGTTTGTGCCAGAAACATTGTTAGAAGAAATCAGACTTCAGATATTTGCCAGCACAACTGTGGATTGTTGTTGTTTCACTCGACCAGTCCCACCACAACAACCTGATCATGTGTTAAGACATCACACGTTCTTTAAGGTATTCTCAGCATAAAATGCTCTGGTGTCGGTAGTAATCAACAGTGGCTGTTATGAGAATATGGAATTTCCGCTAATGCTGAGGAGATGAACGCTGTCCCATTGCTCATGTGAGAATCAGAATCTTTATTTATCCTAGAGAAATCCCATGAGCTCTTTTTCACAGATATCCAGAAAAAGGGAGGACTGTTTTTTTTACTCATAGGACTCAAACCTTTGCACCCATGATAATTAGTTTGGCCGCAAATGCACGAGTGGGCTACACAGCTGCCTAAATGATAGTCTGTAATCTCATCATATAAAATGTGTGTCACAAAACATAGCTGCCTAAATGATAGTCTGTAACCTCATCATAAAAAATGTGTGTCACATAGGGCCAAAGTAGCAACTATAGAGAAGAGGCCCTTCCACCAGGGAGCACAGCTGCAGCACTGCCAATTTCCTTACAAGCACTGCTCCCCCCCTTCGTGACGTCTCAGGCAGTGAAGTCTGTACACGTGGCTGCTTGATGTTCTTTGCCGAAGGAGCATTCTACTCTCTACAGAGCTGCTCTCAACCTCGCTTACCCCAACCTACTCACCTCAATCTGGTCTACAATGTGCACATTTTATTTCAACATGCTTACTTTCATCTAAATTCTACACATCTTAATTTGGTCTAAACCCTGCACATTTTAATTTGCTTAAACTGTTAAACCTTGCACATCTTAACCTGCTCCCTTTGATATAAATAACCAGGACTTAACATTTTCTAACCCCCTGCATATCTTAACATGCTCATTTTCATATTATCTAAACCCAGCATCTTTAACTGGTCTAAGCATTTCTTACCTTAACACTCATTATGCCCTAAAAACTGCTCATATTTATCTCGAGCAGCTGTTGAGAAATTGCAGTTGACACTGCAGCAAATGCACACGCTTGAGTTTACTGTTTTGCGAGTTAGCCATTATTATTGTTGGTGTATATCGAGCAATAGCTACCATTAGTATTATATTCCACAACAAAGTAGGGCAACTATGTCTGGCCAACTGACATCACTGCAGTTAATTAAACTATTTCTGAGAGTACAATCCACGTTACGCTAGAAAATACTTTAAGAGCATGCTACGTGGCATTAATATTGACGACACACCAATCCTGATAAGTGTTCGGTTTATGTTGACTTCTTAAGCAAGCCAGTGACATGATTTAGACTTAAGGGCTAGGGTTATGGTTAATACAACGGAGTGGACTTTCTGGGTTAATTACTACAGTTGCCTATGACAAAATCCCCCAAAATGCACCCAATTTCAGATTATGGAAAGCAAACAGGATGGAGTCCGGAGCCTGGTTAGTATGGGAAACAAGCTGAGAAAAACAAACGTTGTAGGCTTGGGCTCTGAGGTGGCCAGGAAATGGCAGTACAGCAATGTATCCGTTAAGCACAGGCTGGGGTCTAGATACAACTTAAAATTATGTTTATGGTTGGGATTATACAATGATAGAAGATTAGGACTGACCTCGCCATCATATTATATTTCAACCAAGCATGCAGACCGCTAACGAACATGAGAAATGCTCCACACATTTGAGCAAGAAGACACTAACTATTGGGTTAGGGATAACATTTTGACTCGACTACAAAGCTATGAATGAAATTTGGGGTCACGTTATGACCTGAGGCAGGATTGTGGTGATATGTTATGGTCAATAGTATATAAGCAATTGGGTTAGAGCAAATTCTTAAGTCAGCCTGTAAAGTGAATCCTCACTGGGCTTGTCGTCCAACAACAAACAGACGTTTCACGTTACACTTCATACAGCCATGCATTAATGGGATACAATTATACTTGTGGTGTTCAGAAAATAACACCGACATAAATTGACAGATCAATGTCCACTACACTTGCACACAACAACAATTAAATATTACAATCAAATTTAATAAAGTCAAATGTATGTACATATTGAACCATCTTTTAAAACTTCATCAACACCATCATCTTAATACCATCTGTATGAATACAATTTAACTAGGCTTTCGCGACAAATATTATCCATGAGGGTTTTTCGTTAAACATACTCTCCAACACACCGGTTTGCCATACTAGTGACATATTGGCATGTTTTGTTTATGTGACAACCCTGACTAATTGGCTGTGTTTGGTGGTGGCAGGTTTAACCATACATTTATAGTTACGCGATCTAATCCAAAAACCTCTATTATGGATATTTGAATAAAGTATACAGTATTAATGACAACTTTGTCATGATGATCATCATAAGCCTGAACCAATTGGCATGACTTGCATCACAACCACGATTAATTATCATTAATATTAAACTCATACTTATCAATATCAGAATTATCACTATAACTATGTATCACAATAATCATCTTGGGCATTATCACTACCAGAAACACAATTACTGCAAATTTCACAACCTATACTATCATAACCACCAATGTAATAATCATCAACACCTTCATTCACCACTACCGTTACCCATAATATTATTTGGGTCGTTACCCATAACTTACATACCATCAGCCATATTCAATCAATCTAATAATCAAATAACAATTAATGAACAATAACGTCATCAAATAACAATATCATTGTCAACACCGTCATATAATCGCCACCATCAAATCATCTCAATAGCAAACATCACTACCACCAAAAACAATCACAGTCAAACACAGAATAACTGTTACCATAAGCACTATCAATTAACTAGTATAAAAAAAATACTACAACAATAATAAAATAACATCCCCACCAAACCAGTTTCGTCACCAACGTCACTATCCCTCTATCAATAAAGATAATTAGCACCGGTTTCATCAACTCCGTAATCACCACCACAACTATCGCATCAACTTTCACCACCACAATAATCACAGCCACCACAACTACAATTATTATCACTTGCCAACGTCAACAGCATCACCACTATCGATTAAGAACACAATGACCACCACCAGCAGCAACATCAAATAAGACCCGCGCCACCATTACATCCGCAACCATCACCACCATCACCAAGCCTTCAACGTCACCACTGCCGGTTTCACATTATTTCCTCCCACATCGCTCCTTTCACAAACTCAACGTGTAAACAACAACATCACCACCAACTAAACAAAACAAACACAAAACTAACAAACAAACCCATCCCGCCACAAGTATTATAACAAACCCGGCCTCCCGTCAGGCAAAGGCCTTTCCCACAGCCACCATCACCATCACAGCCTAAAGAGGCGCACAGCTCCCCGCCGTGTTGAAGAAAACGCGAGGAAACCGAGCTGTAAGAGACGCACTGAACACGATCGAGACGGAGGATATACGGAGTGTGTAGACGATGTGAACTGATGAGAGCCATCACCTGCACGCCCGTGCCGAGCCTATGCAGCCTCGTCGCCCAGCAGAAGCGAGTGCCACGTCTCCCTGGGCCGAGGGCGGGGCCAGAGGTCACGGGGCGTGGTCACAAGACGAGTGGGCGGGGCTAGCGGCCAGCGAGAGGGAGGGGGGGTTGGTGAGGGTGCGAGTGGGCGGGGCTAGCGGCCAGCGAGAGGGAGGGGGGGGTTGGTGAGGGTGCGAGTGGGCGGGGCTACTCGCAAGATAAGTGGGCGGGGCTAGCGGCCAGCGAGAGGGAGGGGGGGGTTGGTGAGGGTGCGAGTGGGCGGGGCTAGCGGCGAGCGAGAGGGAGGGGGGGTTGGTGAGGGTGTGAGCGAGTGGGCGGGGCTAGCGGCCGGCGAGAGGGAGGGGGGGTTGGTGAGGGTGCGAGTGGGCGGGGCAAGCGGCTAGCGAGAGGGAGGGGGGGTTGGTGAGGGTGCGAGTGGGCGGGGCAAGCGGCCAGCGAGAGGGAGGGGGGGTTGGTGAGGGTGCGAGTGGGCGGGGCAAGCGGCTAGCGAGAGGGAGGGGGGTTGGTGAGGGTGCGAGTGGGCGGGGCTAGCGGCCAGCGAGAGGGAGGGGGGGGTTGGTTAGGGTGCGAGTGGGCGGGGCAAGCGGCGAGCGAGAGGGAGGGGGGGTTGGTGAGGGTGCGAGTGGGCGGGGCAAGCGGCCGGCGAGAGGGAGGGGGGGTTGGTGAGGGTGCGAGTGGGCGGGGCTAGCGGCGAGCGAGAGGGAGGGGGGGTTGGTGAGGGTGCGAGCGGGGCGGGGCTACTATGGGGAGACTGCGCATGCGCGTGGTAAACCAACACGTCGGCGCTCGCTGCTGAATCGATTCAGCTTAATTAATGTTGAACAACTTCGCTGTCGATTCCGACATGGGGATTATTACGCGTAAGAATCTGCAATTTCCGACTTATGCTACGTTTGCAGCTTCTTATGCCACTGCAGATCATCCACAATACAGTGTTGTAATATGGATTGCAAAGTACAATAAAGTTGTAGCGCAGGAATCGAATTGTGAAATAAATTATGAAATGGAAACACGACTACGATTCGTGCATCGACGGTGAACCCCGAATTGGACTTTGCTCGAGTTGGTCCACGTGACCTGAAAAGCCGGTGGGGGGGGAGGGGAGAATCGAGTCACGTGATTTATACGGGTGGGCACCACGTGACCGGAACGGCTACCACGTGGCCTGGGGGGCGACGTGAACGTGGTGGGAGGCGGGGCCACGTGATCCGGTTCGGAGCGTCACGTGCACCGCGCGACGTGTCGGGCCCACGTGACCGGACATCAGAATATAATGTTCCTAATTCATATAAAAACGGGGAAAATAAATATAATAAACGTAAACAATATCAGGTTAATTGTAATTTGCGAGTTAATCGCTGTGTCGAGCTGGGTGCCGGATTGACTGAGCGGAAGTTCGATTCACAAGACCATATATGGGTAAAGACGCACCCGATCGGAAATCTGTGATGGGTGATTTCGTCGGGAGCCCGATCCTCTCTCTCCCTTACCTCGCCACTCCCACGTGACGCAAGCGGCCTGCGCGTGCTCGCGGAAGTCACGTGACCCCGGCTTTTTGTGACGTCACGAGGCACGTGGTTTGGAGAGGCGAGCACGTGCGGGCAAGGCAACGTGGTTCATACTCGTCTTCTTGGTTCTTTCGGTGAAGTCACGTAGAATGGAAATAATAAAATAATAAAAATAAAACATAATAAAATAATTTTTATTTCCATTCTACGTGACTTTACCGAAAGAACCAAGAAGACGAATCCCTGCAGTCACGAAAGCTTTAAATCGTGGTTCATACTCTTTGGTTTTTTCGGTAAAGTCACGTAGGTAAAACAATGAATAAAATAAAATAAATGAAAACAACTTAATTAAATCACGACGTTTCGGAGGCAACACAAGCGCTTCCCACCCTTCCCCCAGGAGGGCTCCTGCTGTGAGCTGCTCATCCCCTGCTCCTCACTCACTCTCCAAAACTCATCAAATGTATTCGCACACCTCTTGGCGTCTCACAACTATTACAGCTTAGTACAATACAACTTCTCGCAGTCCTTGACTCTGCAAGCGACTCAACGAATAAGGGTAAATGTAGACTAAAACTTTCAGTGGAAAGCCGGGCTTATATAATCGATAGATGCTGCCCAGTGGTCGAGTGTGTGATGCATCGTGAAAAGTGAGTGTCTGGGTGCGCCCTTGTTTGGTGAGAGAGAGATAGTGAATGGTATTAGGTGAGCAGTGTAAGTTTCATGTTTCATTCATTAGTTATAGCCCTGTGAGCCATGCGGCTCTTGAGTCGGGTGCAACCGCAACAAACACAATATGAACAGAGAACATCTTAAAGCGACGACGTGCAACAGAAACATCCTGGATAAACCAGCAAATCTTCCAGAAAAAAAAACACAAGTTGTCAGTGTGGTGAGTATTAACTCAGACACACTTAAGCGGTGTGCTGTCGCTAAGTTGTCCCCACCTGAAGAAGGACGCTTGTGTTGCGCCCGAAACGTCGTGATTAAATTTATTTTAATTTTTGACCTACGTGACTTTACCGAAAAAAACAAAGAGTATGAATCCTTGCAGTCACGAAAACTTAAAATCTAGAATTATTAACTCAGTGGTGTGTAGTTTGTGGCTTGTAGTGACATGACCAAATGCTGCCATCTAAAACACTGCATGTTACCGCTTTTTAAACTATATAAAGCGCCTTGAGCTAAGGTGCTCTTTAAATATAAAATAAGATAATAAATAATTTGGTATACAGGAAGGTCTTACAAAGAAAATAAAAATTTTCAGGAGGAAGAGTTCTGCAATGGGATGTTTGGCCACGTATTAATGAGTGACATTTGGGAGAAACCCAGGCATGCTGGACATCTGTGAAAAAGACCTTTATAACTCATCGGATTCCTCCAGTATAAATATTCTAATTCTGATACAAGGGGGTAACACTCAAAGCTCTACACATAATCAAGAATCTATTCGTTATATTGCCATCTCAAGGCCACCTCGCAGTCCAATCATATACCATCTGCTAGCCCCACGCAGTATTCCATGTACGCACAATTCAAGTTCCTTGTCTTTTAAAATCCTTCATATTAAGTTGACTTGCTTGCTTGCTTCCGCGCTTACGACCGTGCAAATCTTTCGGTCGTTTTTTAACCAACTTACCGTGATACAATCGAGCTGACGTTTTGCACACAGACTCGTTGTGCGTGACAATTTATTTTCGTGAATTTTTTCCCCCATAATTTTCAACATTTTAGGATTTTTTTTTATATTTAACTACCAATTGCTTAATGGTGGCAGGCACTCATCTGACCCATAGGTGGCAGCCATCTCAAGCCAGAGCGATGCCACGCATATAAAGGATGTATAGTGAAAAACTTTGTTTATACGGGTTAATTTTTTAAAGACTGCCTCCTCCAGGCACCTACAAGTGGAGGTCATGTACACATGATCAGTGCGTGGTCCACCAACCCTACCTTTAAGTCCCTGCACTCCAGGGCAAAGTAGTGGTGCAGCATGGCTGGCATGGACCCTGGTGGAAGCATTTAAATGCAAGCTCCCATCTGCCTTTCCCCCTTTCCCGCTTTGTAGCCTGCCATCTGAGCCCCTCCGTGCCATGGCCCCAATGCAGTGTCTCAAGCCAATTCATTTTAGATTGCATCACACTATAACTTTAAATATATGTCCGCTGTTCGTGAGCATTTTATTTCCATAGCACTTATCAACATTCCAATTGCAATTCGCCACGGCAGCCAAAGCCACCCACCGTGGAACCAACACCGATGTCCTTCCCTCCCATTGCTGTTCCGCCCAGTTCGGCAAATGCTTTCAGCGATAACGGGTGCTCAAATGAAGGGCGAGTGAAGGTCTGTGATGACAGCTGCCGTGTGTTGCATCACACACGCGCGCACGCACACATGCGCTCACTTGTTCTCAACACCTCTGTTACTCATGAACAAAAGCCACGCAAGCTCGGCCCACGCATTGTTATTGGAAACAAAGGCGGGCAATAGAAGCAGAGAGAGAGAGAAGTGATGGGTGAAGTAGTGAGATGAACTCACGAGAGTCGTGTAGAAGTGGATTCTTCAAAACAAGACGCGTGGCTTCAACAAAAAGTTAGAGCGTCGTGGTGCAAGATCCTCGTTTGTGGCTGAGTCAGTGAAGGAAATTCCTCATTCCTACGGCAGGAACCATTTCGAACGGCAATCTCCAGTGAATAAATTTTTATTTTCTTAGGTTTTGTCGGTAAAGTCACGTAGGTAAAACATTAAAATTAATAAAAGTAAAATAAAATAAAAATCACGACGTTTCGGAGGCAACGCAAGATTCCGTCTTCAGGTGGAACCGTCACAGCCACGACACATGAAGACAGAAGCTTGTGTTGCCTCCGAAACGTCGTGATTTTTATTTGTATTTTATTTTACTTTTATTAATTTTAATGTTTTACCTACGTGACTTTACCGAAAAAACCTAAGAATATGAATCCTTGCAATCACGAAAGCTTCAAATCTATAATTAATTTTTATTTGCCACAGAGGTGGGTGTGAGTTTGTGCTGGGTTGACTCCCAACTGGGATTTGCACTCTCAACTTTCTTATTGTAGGATAAGGGGCAATCCATTTAGTACGTACGCATGGGTGGGGGAGTGGGGTTAACCCAAATGCGTACGCTGTCTAACGACAATGTACGCATCGGAAACGGAGGGGGGGGGGGGGTGAAGTCTCGATAACAATTTGTCTACATTAGCCTTCAAATGAGTTCGATAGTCCGGCGGTGGACTATCTGTTTGCTTAAACACGTTAATATTAAATCTTGACTTAAAGCTTTCGTGACTGCAGGAATTCATATTCTTTGGGTCTTTCAGTAAAACAGTAAGATCACGTAGATAGGTTAAAAGAAAATAACAAAACTACGACGTTTCGATCGCAACACAAGCGGTCGTCACCTTTACCACGACACTCTTGACTGGAAGACCCAAAGAACACGTTAATATTATTAATCCTTGATCGTTTCTGCGTGGATTAAATATCGGCTGTTCTATAGGATTCGGGGGGGGGGGTGCGTCATTCGAACGTAGGTGGGGGGGGTAAAAAGTCCGCGTGCGTACAGGGAGGGGGGGGGGTCAAGTTTTGACAGATTTTTGCGTTCTTACTAAATGCTATAAGCAAGTGCCAACCGAATGGATTCTCACTATTCTTGTTTTCTTATCGCAGTACGGTTTTTAAATATTTCTGTGGGGGGAGGGGGAGATGATTAACAGTGTTTATTCTAAGGCAAGTCTGGCTCTGCCATAGGGATATGGATTTCCCAGCATTTGGTCTGTGCCTCTATTAGAGATGAATTGGCAACAACAGTAATTTGACGAGGGAGATGCACTCTTCTTTGACACTGTTGCTGCAAAGTCAATATTGTTGGCATATTGATGTTTCACAAGATTATGTTGTGGAATGTAGAGGTCATCAAAAATGTATTATTTTTATCAGGAAGAATCCGAAAGAATTTAGTTCGATTCACGGTCAGAACATCACACTGAAATACATGGTACTGGTAGTAACCTCCTGGTTACACCAGCCCACAGGGGATTATTCTGCCCGTCCGTCGTGCATCCAAAAATGGGAGGGGTGGGGCTGGGTGGGGAGGGTGGGGAGGGGCTGGGTGGGGAGGGTGGGGCTGGGTGGGGGCTGGGAGGGGTGGGGTTGGGTGTGGAGGGGATGGTCACCCCGTGGTGCCCTTATGAAACTCAACGTTTAACCTACTCACGCCGGCTTGTGCCCGCCCTCACAGTCGGACATATTTGCGGAATACACCACGCCGCCGTTGACTCTGGCCATTGACCGAGCAACCCAACGCTCCTACCAGCTCCCTCCGCAGGAATGTGTTTAAGTGTGATCAAACAACCCCCGTGACTAACACAATGTGGGGAAGCATTCGTCCAGCAATGGATTTGCAAATGGCTGTAAATTATGTTTTATTGTGTATTTCATTGGTATGTGCTTCAAGAGTAATGTCTTCAAGAGTAATGTCTTCAAGAATAATGTCTTCCAGTAGCATGTTATTAAACGAAAATAAATTTACACAAAAGCCAATAATACTACTTTCAATAGAAAATCTATTACAGGAAATGTTTCAGGCAATGGCCCTGATATGTGCTGTAAAGAAGAACCATGTATTTTTATTTTTCAAAGCAATGTTATTGACGCATGTGTTGTGTTTTTTTCTTATTTGTGCTTGTATACCACTATCAAAGCAGTATCAGCAAATAACTTAACAAACAAGGTTGCCTTAGACCAATGCGACCTTAAATGATAGTAATAATACATTTTATTAGGTTTTGCTTGATAAGCCAGTCTACTGGGGGCCCTAATGTTCCTGAAAAGAGCCGTTTGTATACTATTTGAGATGGTACCAAAGAGCAACGCAAAAGCCCAGATATCTTGTTTTAGTGTTTCAGAAAATTATAGCAATATTAGAAAACAGAGAACATTTGCCAAGATAAAGCCTGTTATACCAATGCATGTGCCTTTCACAACAAAGCTGCAAAAAAAACATGAAAAAGGATAGAAGTTTGGAAGGCGGAGAGGTGAGGTCAGGAAAATATTTCCCGCACCTCCAATTATCATGGTTGGCTACGTACTGTGCGAAAGAAGTTCAACATTTCTACTATAATGAGCCAAGAATGTCTGTCTGTGTGTAACGCGCGTGACGTCACTCCACATGCTGCACCCCCCCATTCCCGTCATTAATATTCATGAGCGGGTTGATTTTTACACTCACGCAGAAGAAGGTCGAGCGGAAATATTATTTTTCGCAAATTCGCTTTTAAGTTTGACGTTTTTTTTTTTATTGAAAGCGAATCTAATAAATAAATCTACGCAGCAACAAAGTGGATTTGGTGTCTTTATTGATTTCTTCAGCACTTGAGACAAAAGGTAAGTCTAATTTATGCTTCTACATTATGGTAAAATATAAATTTCTCGGTTATTTTCCAGATATTGTATCGAATTCCAATTTATTTCAACCCCAGCGACCGAAAGCAGAAGATAATAAAGTATCAGAGCAGTGAATTTGAACAAATTGATGGTCAGTTATATACAGTGCTACAGCGACATCAAGTGAAGTGTTTTATGATGTAGTTTTGTGCAAGAATCGCTGCCATTAATACAGTGCTACAGTGAACTGCAGTGAAGTGTTTTATGACATACTTTGTGCAAGATTCACTGCCATTAAATTGACACAAGATAAATAATACTCTGCTCAATTTTTTCGTAAATATTACAGCTTCCGTCCTAGGACGGGCAAATAAACGAGTACATACATACGAGGAGAGAGAATAACACAGCTCAGGATGGAGTGACCATGGCTGATAAGGTTCAGAGACAGCCGATAGCAGCCAGGGCAGCACCAGCGAGTCACGGGGCAATCCTCGGTGCACCCTTCAACATAAACAACACGACATGAAAAATATTGGGTCACAGCAGTGCTTGGCAGCTGTGAATTCGATACTGTACATGTTTCTCAAATTATCTGGCCAGAGAAAATGAAATTCAAATGAATATCTTGAACGTGTCCGTATGAGCCCCAGAGGGCCTTCACACCCTGTATCGTCATAACCAATGCAGGTTTCCAGGGTATAGGGGTGGATGCTGCAAAGGGAGCAGAGATGTGAGTGTGTGTGTGTGTGCCCCAATGAATGTCTTTGATCTTTCCAGCTATGTAGCTTTAATGCACTGGCTGTCACCACCACTGCTTCCGGAAAGGGTATCAAAAAGAACAATTTATCAGCGCCCTCCCCTCTGCAGCCTGCACAACCTTAACCTCTGACCCTGCCCACCCCATCAGCCTCTCTGCCCTCTCTCCATCTTTGAACTCGTATCTAAACATTCGACAGCATTTGCATCCAGAAGCTTGTTCTCCTGACTGTGCAGCAGCGAAACCAATGCGACAAGATATAGAATGCAGAACTTTGTACCCGACATCGCAGACCACCAAACCACATCTCACTTGTATATGTGCAAGGCCCTTTTGTGTGGGCTGTGTGTGGGAGTCATTTGATCATTCTTCACCACTCTGGTCAGTACGGGATGTGACATCAATTATTCAACCTCAGTTGAACTCGTGCTTTGTGCAGTAGTGGTAACTGTCCATAGATAAACAAGGCAATAAAACCTCTGTGCTGGATGTGTGATGACAATTGCACTGCGGTGTTTTTGCCTCGGCCACCCGTCTGATTATTTTCAACTCGTGCTTACCATGTGTTGCCTGGCTCTTGTTAGAGTTCAGTGGTGCATCTATCCGGGTGGGGGGGGGGGGGGTCAGGGTTGGTGGGGCAGAAAAATGGGGGCAATGTACTAGAAGGGCCCAGACACTAACCTAGGAAACAGGAGGTCCCATTTCATTCCTTGCACCAAGACCCATATCAACCACGCAATGCGACTTGGGGTGCTGTTAGCGAGCCACAATGAGGTGGTGGAGACAGTATCATGACCGCCTGGCCACCTTTATCTTCCCACTGCTAATAATTACTGTGGTGCACAAAATATTTCTCATGTTAGTGGGGCCCAGGCTAGATTTGAACACCGTTTGCCACTGGCATTTATCACAGTGAGCAAGTGAACCCAGGCCATCAGGTTTTAATCTCAATATTTGGATGTATGTTGAACTTATTTCACACCGTACGTAGCCCACCGTGCTAAGCGAAGGTGCGAGGGAAGGACAATAAACTAAACACAAAAAGCTATTCTTAAAATAAAATAAATAAATCTAGATTTAAAAGTCTATGGCTTCTGTGGCTTCCTAATATTGGAAGGAAAAGCATGCCAGATGGCCGCATAAGAGCATCTAAAAGCGCTCGATGCAAGTGACTATCTTTGTTCGATGGCCAGCCATAAGCTGATGTGGGGATGACTGGAGTTCGCTTGATGGTTTATGCTCCTTGACGAGATAAGCAAGGTATCGTGGTGCGTTCGTGGCGAGCACTTTGTGTGTAATAAGTATGAACTTATGTTCGAACCACTACACGACAAGACTGGTACAAAAAATACAGAGACTCCTGTGTAGCCACATAGGCTGTTGGGGAAAGGGTTGTAAGAAAGCACCTTTGACAACAGGGATGGTGCACGAGGATATATTGTGTGGCCAGCACCATGCCCGGGCCGTCTTTTGTCGCCGCATTGCTGATGTTTACACGACGCAAGGCACTCATTTAAGGCTGAGTAAACCTAGGGCATGCCCAGGATTGCTCCAGATATTCACCACTGATATCACACATGGCTGTGACTTGAACTTGGGTCACCAGGTTCATAGTGCAGCATGCTGTTACGCCACCGCTCCGCATACAGGCACACTTGCGCGCTCACACACCCTTTGCAAAAAAAACTCACAATGCACTTTCCAGGAGACTGGAGTATGCGTGTTTGAAAAAAAAAAAATCTCCACAGCTTATCGAGCTATTTAAACACCGCCGTGTGCCCGCTGTCCCCGTGAGAGGGAAGGTATTTGTGGACCGCGCGCCCCGTAACGTGAACTTGTCCATGACGTGGGCCCCAAAAGCCACCGCCACCGCCGCCTCTGTTGCCGATGCGGGCAGCCAGCGCCGTGTCCGCCACAGGTTGCTCGTCCGCCACGATCGCGCGGGGGTGAGTTCTCGGCCTCCATTCGTTCGGGACTCACGTTGTCATCGGAGAGCTCAAACGAGGGCCGGAGTGTATCGGTGTTGCTGCATCCAGAGCCAGTGTCCGGTTGGTGCTGCGTCGTGAGCCACCGGGTGTTTACTCGTTAGCCGTGAAATGAAATTGATACGTTCATGTGAGCCCTCTCTTTAAGTTTCCAGCTCTGGTAGCGTAGCTCTGCGGAAAATGTGACCTGCTAAACGCGTAAACTACCTCGATTCAATTTCCGCAGGTGATGGAAATGAGTGAAAATACTCTGTTTTGAGTCTTTTTTACTTCAGTCATTTGCTTTTAATGTTACACGTTTTTATCAAGCACAGTGTCATAAGATACCTTATCAAATTCATTTGCATTGGTTCTAAAATGTTAATCTGGCCAGGTGGCGTTCGTTAAAAGTCAACTTCTTGTCGGGTAATCATCCGGGGTGAATAACACGAGCACTACTTTGTGGGAAGTCAATAGCGGCTATCCCATGAAGAGTCTGTGCCCCCATCATGGCACTGTGGAATTTACACCGTCAATTCAAGGTTATCCCTTTGCTAATTTTAGCAGGAACATACAGAGACTGCAAATTGTATTGTACTCGTAATATACTAAGGCAATCTATGAAAACCGATTTTCATGCTCGCAAAACACGTGCAACTGAACCTTGAGTTCGAAATTTAGTCGTTTAATGTTGATGCAAATTATGTGATAAATATATAAAAATAGTAAAACCAGGTTAAATGACAAACAATACAATCGAGAGAGAGAGAGAGAGTAATAAGTATAACCCGTAAAAACAAAGTTTTTCACTCTAAATCCTTTATATGCGTGGCGGCTAGAGTCCTCTCGTCCCCTGGCTTGAGATGGCTGCCACCTATGGGTCAGATGATTGTCTGCAGTATTAAACAATTGGTAATTAAATATTTAATTTGTTTTTCCTAAACAGTGTAAAATTTTGGGAAAAAATGTTCACGAACATTAATTATCTCGCACAACGAGTCTGTGTGCAAAATGTCAGCTCGATTGGATCACGGGAAGTGGGTTAAAAAACGACTGAAAGGTTTGCACGGTCGTAAGCAAGCAAGCAAGCACGTAAGCGAACTTAATATAAAGGATTTAAAAACGATACGAAAGAGAATCGAATTCTGCTACGGCGAATCATGACAGTTCATCAGATCATTGGAGGATGATTCGTTACTTGTCCAGAATTGCCATGTTTATAATTTCCAGAGTTTGCAGTAGTGAGGCTTAGCATCAATCTGAGAGGTGCCATCCTTTGGTCGGGAATGTTTATCTGGCTCCCATGCATTTTAGTTGAGTTGTGTGCAAATGCATACGCTGTTGTGTGTCACTGTCATCCTAAAGGTGTGTATACATGTATTTGCATTACAATGTTACAATCGTGTTTATATTTCGATGCTCAAGAATGCTATTTAACAGAGGCAGGCAGAATTAGCGGCAACGCATTGGTCAGCGCACTTTAAATCTGAATATGGAGACCAAATTTCAAATCCTGGCCATTGTTAACAACAGTGCCGATTGATATCTGAACTGATGCTGGGCATTTTTTTTATCAACCCTCACTGACCTCAGTAACCGCCACGACCTGCTCGACGGGTAGAGGTCCTCATCCAACAGTGTATTGGCAAATAACTGTCCATGTACTGTGTTTGCACGGGACTTCGTTTTAGCCCAGAGGGAGACCTAAAGCCAGATGCAGTGGGATCCTGTGAGAGCAAAAATTGTAGGTTGGGTGTCGACTGTGCAACTGCTGAATGATCTTGCAGAAGAATGGGATGGGGAGGTGCTGTGGATTCTATGGCATTGGCCACGATGACCTCTTGACTTGACCTTGACTACATGAGCTGTGGGCATCTAAAACCAAAATATGAAGGGGCTCGGGCCACTCGGATGGGCTAATTCCCCATCAGAGCACTGAGCTGGCCCTGCTGAGATCTTTGACATTAATCCGGACAGCCAGCTGTGATTAAACTGCATTCTCAAATGTAGTCATTTAATAGTGTTTGCCATTGACTTACACAAAAAAATTCCATTATATTCAACTTTATTTTTTATTTCATCTGTGCCGGATGAAGGTCTCCCCAAGTCGCCACCATTGTTTAACTTATTACTCGCTTAATTAAACCGATTCAACTTATTTGATAATTTGATTTTCACGCGACAAAAACTTTGCAGGGCATATATAAGAGTTGTGTTTCGAGTGGGGATGAGGAAGCCTGTTGAAATTACTTCTGGAGCAGCACACTGTGACATCTTCTTTCATGGCCAATCACTAACACAAGGCGGTACGCTGCTAGCTGTGCGAGAGTGCCCAATGTGGATTTCTTCATCTTGTGACAGAATGCTCATTAGCATGGCTTGCAATGAGTTTGTAAAAAGACAACAACAAAAATAAAATCCCAAACGCATGACGTAATGATCATGCCGTATGCTCCGTGATGCAGCTGTCGTAGGTACAGGTGGTGGGTGCAGCTACTATTTTATTTTACATGGTAAGGCCCACTGAGCAATATACAAATGTATCTATTTCAGAAGCGACCTGGCCACAAATTATAGCTCAACGAAGTGGCTTATCACGTGGAAATTTGTAGCTGCCAAATACTCTAAACGCATGTTTATAAATGTGGAGAGGAAAACCAGAAGACCCACGGGGAGAGAGACATGCAAACTCCGTATATACCGGCGTTAGGGTCGGGATCCTGACGAGGTAGTTAACATCTCGCCACCGTGGTGCCTGCACCTGGAGCCCATGGGGCAGAGGTGCCTCGGCGCTGCGCTACAAAGAGGAATGGAAAAACTGGACAAGGGGTCCCCATTTCATTTATCGCACCAAGACCCATGTCAAGCACGCTACGCCACCGCGCGTGCTCTTGAATGTTGCTCGTGTGTGTGTGTGTGCGTGTGCCATGTGACTGGCGACAGCAGGGATGGAACGGGTGGTGGTGAGGATCGGAGGCGGCTCGCCCTGGGGCTTCAGGCTGGGGGGCGGCGGAGAGGAACGCAGCCCGCTGCGGGTGCTGAAAGTGAGTGCGACGTACCCCAATGCGTGGCGCACACGGAGCGTTGCAGCATCAGAGACACCAACACACTGCAGTTTTGTGGCACGACAGTCTGAATAGAATTACTGGTAGGGACCTCCTGGTTACACCAGCTCACCGGGGATTATTGTGTCCGTCCGTCCGTCGTGCAGGGAGGGGCTGGGTGGGAAGGGAGGGGCTGGGTGAGGAGGGGCTGGGTGGGGAGGGTGGGGGGGGGGCTGGGTGGGGTGGGGCTGGGTGGGTAGGGTGGGGCTGGGTGGGGAGAGGATGGTCACCCCGTGGTGCCCTTATAAAACTCAACGTTTAACCTACTCACGCCGGCTTGTGGCCGCCCTCACAGTCGGGCATATTTGCGGAATACACCACGCCGCCGTTGACCCTGGCCACTGACCGAGCAACCCAACGTTCCTACCAGCTCCCTCCGCAGGAATGTGTTTGTGAAAAGACGGAGTGATGTTCGTAAAGTGCCGTCGTGACGCACTCGACATTTTTTTCTCCACTAACGAGGCTTCCAACGCGTATCAGACGCATGGCCGAGGTGTATATATCTCTCCAAGATAAGAGGGGAAAAGTGTGTGGCGCAGCAGTTAGCGCACCACACGATGAACCTGACGGCGACGTGAGTTAAAATGCCAACCAAGGCGAGACATCGCTGGCGAGTAATGTCTGAACTGGTCTTCATCGCCTCCCCTTTACCAATAAACAACACCCCCCCCTCAACCCCAACCCACGGCCAGGTCGCCATTGAAAAATAGTTTTGTTTAACCAATGGGGCTACACTCGAAATAAACTGACACACTGCACTGAGTGGCCTTCAGAATCAGAATCTTTATTTATCTCTTGAGGAATCCGATGAGCTATAAAGCTTTTTTGCACAGATGCACAGTCGGGTTGGGTGGGTCAGAAATTTCCAACACAATAGAAAAAGGTGAGCAAGTTACTTATAATAAATACATGAAAATAAATAAAGTATATCAGTACAAATTGCATAAGTACATACAATCCTCCTTTTTTCGTTTAGTTTCTTGTCTTTCCCCCGCACCTCCGATTAGGGTGGTTGGCTACGTACGGTGCGAAAGAAGTTCCACATGCATACAATTCTAGCAGTGGATAGACAAAGAGCTGTCAAGATCTTGCTTCATCTTCTTGGTTCTTTCGGTAAAGTCACGTAGAAGGGAAGTAATAAAATAATATAATATTTTATTTTAATAATATAATATTTTATTTTATACGTTTTATTTTTATTATTTTATTACTTCCCTTCTACGTGACTTTACCGAAAGAACCAAGAAGATGAATCCCTGCAGTCACGAAAGCTTTAAATCGAAATCTTCCCTCATGTTTGGGAGAGCGTTTGATGCTCTCTGCAGGCTGCCTGCGGCCTCGCTGCTGCCGCCCACGTTGTATTAATAGTGGGCGCAGGCGAGCCACCGATGACCTCCAAATGTCTCGCTGCCGATTGTGTTTCAATCAGACATAACGTGCCGCTCACAAACGTTCGGAGAGTGTCACTGCATTTAGCTTTTTGAAGCCTGTTTACACAGCCTCTGGGTAAACACGTCTATCACACACTCTACAGAGTAAAGAGCCTCTTGAGCACCGAAGTTAGGATCCGTTATTGTTACAAACTAATTATTGCAGTTTTATATTTTGAATTTTTTTTCTAATCAATATCACCAATCACTGTCTGCCATCCTCTTTTTAAAAGCATTTGGCGGTGTTCACGTCTGTCGAACCGATAGTGCAAATTCTGTGTTACTGCCACGTGAACCAGTCTCTCCATACTGAATTGACTTCCCACCGTTTTAATGTGTGAACAGTTCTGGACTGTTTCAATTCAAATTGTATCTACGCGTAGGGAATATTTCTCTGACAGCAGAGATGAGGGAGGTGAAGAGCAATTGTAATTCTTGCTGTTATAAATGCCATTTTAAAATATCACATGTGAGTTCGTCTACCTGTTAATTTGTCTTACTCGTTCTTGATTTGAATCTTCCGTGACTGCAGGAATCCATACCATTTGGTTCTTTCGGTAAAGTCACGTAGGTAGAAAATAAAACAAATCACGACGTTTCAGGCGCAATGCAGGCGTCCATCTTACTCGTGTCACGCGTGATGTTATTTGGATTGATTACTAGATATGCACAGTACCAAGTTCTGGTTGTTTATTATGATTCATAAGTCATGTTTATAAAATGTCCTTGAACACCCTGCATCTACCATGTAACGTGCAAAGCCACATTGGCTGTCTCGCCATTGAAAAAGAGATTCTTTAATTAATGGGCCTGACCCGAAATAACCTGACTGACCCTGGCGAGAATTTGAACTCTGATGATGGCAGTGATGATGGTTTATCATTGTGATGGTTGTCTTGGTGGTCGTGGTGGTTGCTGGTGGCGGTGATCACAAGGCTTAAATATTTTACCGGTCACTGGTAGAATGGACGAGGTGACACGTGACCAATACCGTAAAACTCCGTTTTCTGTGGTGAATGGGAAGGGCAGGTGTGGTGTGTACGTTGCTCACGTATTTATTGGGTCGCTGATGCTGATAAACCTGGCTGGAATTAAGCCCTGGGTGGTCTTGGTAGTAATGGTGGTAAAGTAGTGGTGGTTATGTTAGTGATCTTGTAGCACAAGGGTGGGGAACCTTTTTCTGCCAAGGGCCATTTGGATATGTATAACATCATTCGCGGGCCATACAAAATGATCAACTTAAAACTTAGCCTGTTATATTTGGTCAAACGTTTAATTGACTCACCCCTAATGCGATGGCTGGAACTGCGTCTCTTTGGCGAGGCGTGTGATGTTAGCTGCTATTGATGATGTTGCTACTCGCAACTGCTTTTCCAGGTTTGCTCCTAGATTTATTGAATTTCGAGTCCCGCCTGCGGTTGCCTTGGCAGGGCCAGACCAGATGATTTCGCGGGGCCTTATACGGCCCGCGGGCTGGACGTTCCCCACCACTGGTGTAGCAGTTAGCACCTTTCTTCCTGAGTTCAATTCTTGCTCACAGCCACATCAGTGGAAAATAGCTAAACCAGTCCCGTGCCTCTCTTAGGTAGACTCAGCTTTGAAATAGTACCTGGTGAAGTGTGTGTACATGAGTACTGGAGAGACAAAGGTAGCCTGGCATGGTGTTGGGCACACCTCCTTTCTGTGTTTTGTCAAGCTTAATAGGCGCTCACTGGAAACACATCTCTGTTTTGATGTTCGTGTTGGTGATGTTCATGGTAGTAGATGTGGTGTTGGTGATGTTCATGGTAGTAGATGTGGTGTTGGTGATGCATCTGGTGATCATAGTCACGATCGTGGATGTTCTGTCGATGGTTTAGATTGATGGATGTCGTTCCGATTGCGATCACGTGGATGGATGGCTGCATTGTCGTCGATGGCAGCGAACTATTAAGATGGGGATGATGGTCGTGGCAACGACGACGACGACGGTGGTGATGATGATGAGAGACGGTAACGTTGGCGATGTTCACGGTGGATGTCCAGGTGAGGAGGCACAGCCGGGCGTGGCGCGCGGGGCTTCGAGACGGCGACGAGCTGGTGCTCATCAACGGCTACCCGTGCCGCGACGCGACACACTCCCAGGCCGGGCAGCTCATGGAGGCGCGGGCCAGCGCTCTGCTGCTCGTCGTGTCCAGGCAAGCACGGTGCCACACCTGCAGAAGACAAAGACAAAGGTTCCCCTTAACAGACTGGTTGGGGCAAGTGCTGTTAGCGAGCAGAACCCATATGAATGCTGGCACCGCACAAGAGGGAGTGATATTCTTAGGGTTTTTTTCGGTAAAGTCACGTAGGTAAAACATTAAAATTAATAAAAGTAAAATGAAATAAAAATCACGACGTTTCGGAGGCAACTTTTATTAATTTTAATGTTTTACCTACGTGACTTTACCGAAAAAACCTAAGAATATGAATCCTTGCAGTCACGAAAGCTTCAAATCTAGAAGAGGGAGTGAGTTGGCAGCTCCACGCCCAGTGGCGATGTTTACACATCACACACCAGGTTTTCATTGAAAGCTGCTGAGTCGACCTAGGGGAAGCCCAGGACCAGCTCAGGTGGTCGGATTAGTAGCTTTGCGAGCTAACCGCTATGCTACCGCTGCACACACGTACACACTCGCATACATGCACCAGTCTACCTAGGTCACTGTTGCAAATGAGACCCCAGCAAACATGGAAGTTGGGCCAACGTTGAACCAATGGTTACAACCATATGCCTACGTTTGCTCAACGTTGGCATGTTTATTCCCGAGTTCTCAGCTGGGTAAACATACAATCTACTATGCAAATCATTTACATGCCCACAAAAATAAATATCTCCCATATGGCCTCAACAGAATTTGAGGGAAAGTGCTGTTGACCAAGCACCTACGCAGGCCGGCACGGCACGCGGTTGGTCGCTGACTATGCGCCCCGTATTCCTTCGTGATTATTTACTGCAATTTTAGGGGGCCTCGGATACAAAAATTAAATAAATCGCAGAACCTGCCGCCTATGATGTGGAGGCCGACTGCGTCTGTTTGGAGTTGCACATTCCGGGGCAGAAACCTTACACAAGAGCGCCCCAGACAGATCCATTTACCCAGCAGGTATGTGATTTCAACAAAGTTGGCGGCTGTGGTTATGCTGTATATATTTATATATGCGACTTGTGTGTCTGTGTATTTATGTATATATAGGGGAGCGGTACTTTAGCGGTTAGCGTGCTGCGCTATGAACCCAGCGACCCGAGTTCAAATCCCGCTCATGGCCACCAACATCAATGACGATTATTTGAACCAGTCCTGGGTCTCCCCTCGGTCGACTCAGTCTCAAATGAGTGCCCACTGCGGTGTGTAAATATCGCCACTGGGGAGACAAAGGCGGCCGGGCGTGGTGTTGGCCTTCATAGGTGTTCGCTAACAACACTTTCCCTAACATTCTGTTTAGGCTATAAGGGGGATCGTCGTCTTCATATCTCTTGGGTCTCCTTCAGTGTGACTTCACATTTGTACCGTGGATATTTACTCGTGAGAACTAACTGGCTTTGATTTTACGCGAGGCTTATGGGAAAACCTAAACTGCAGCCGCACAAATCGTGGCAGATGCAGATACAGGACTTGATGGGAAAAAAACTCTCCAATGTGTGACGGTGGTGACCCAAAACAGGTCGTGGAACATCTTGCGACTCGATGCTCGATTCACAAACACAAAGGAGGAATAATCACAGCGACATACTCCGCTGCTACTGACGCAATTATCGGGCTCAACCACCACAATGTAAAATGACAGTTCATACTTTGTTTCCTATTGGGTTAGGTCGTGTAAAAACGTGTGTAGTAAACCCTCCTCCACCCCGCGCAGGCAATTCATGAGTGTCACCTGAATCAAACGTGCCAAATTTTACTGGTAGGAACCTCCTGGTTACACCAGCCCACAGGGGGTTATTGTGTCCGTCGTGCAGGGAGGGGCTGGGTGGGGAGGGGAGGGTGGAGAGGGGCTGGGTGGGGAGGGTAGGGCTGGGTGGGGAGGGTGGAGAGGGGAGGGTGGAGAGGGGCTGGGTGGCGAGGGTGGGGTGGGGCTGGGTGGGGAGGGTGGGGAGGGGCTGGGTGGAGTGGGGCTGGATGGGGAGGGGCTGGTCACCCCGTGGTGCCCTTATAAAACTCAACGTTTAACCTACTCACGCCGGCTTGTGCCCGCCCTCACAGTCGGGCATATTTGCGGAATACACCACGCCGCCGTTGACCCTGGCCATTGACCGAGCAACCCAACGTTCCTGCCAGCTCCCTCCGCAGGAATGTGTTTTGGATCTCATCAGCAGTTAGTCTTGTTCGAAATGTTTTATTTCTGCTTCAGCAGCACCACCGGTGGTATCAGTGTTGTCATTGGAAAGTAATCTGGCAACATTGAAATGGCTACGGACGTTTCGCTGGAGATGACTGACCAGTTGTTGACAGGAGCTCGGATCTCGAGTGAAAGCTGACGTATGAAATTAAAGTTACGTTTGTTTTATTGTTATTCAAGAACCCAGAGTACAAAGGAAATTTCAAAGAGGGGGGGGGGGGGGGAAATCTGGGCTCGCTGCCTTACTGCGGTAGGGGTAACAATCAGGAGCAGTATATTTAAAATAAAAAGTTACAGTTGTTGTTCTATGTATGTATGTTGAACTTCTTTCGCACCATACATAGCCAACCGTGCGAATCAGAGGTGTGGGGGAAGGCCAACAAACTAAACACAAAAAGGAGTTCTAAAGAAATTCGTTTTCAATATACAGAAGAAGACGTACAGTCGGCGTCGTACATTCGGCTGACAGTCATTCCAATTACAATGACGTGTGGACTCGTTTGTGGAAGAGATGACAGTTGATGTGCAAAATTAGTGATGGTTTTGGAAGTGTCGACTGAACGTGCATTGGGAGAGGGAGGCAGGGTCCGGAGGGTCGTGAAAGCGGAGACGGAGTGGTGAAATGAGACACGTCGCGATTGGGAAAGGGTTGCAGCTGTGCGGAGTTAGTGGTGGCGATGACTTGACCATTGGGACCTCTCCATCAATCAGTGAATTGGAAATTTGTGATAATGGTGATGTTGATGGAACCATTCCAAACGCACACGTGTGTCCATACATACACGCATGCGTGTGTGTGTGTGTGTACGCGCATGTGTGTATGTGTGTGTGTGTGCATAAGCACGCATGTGTACGTACATAAACACGCACACACAAAACAAAGACATAGATCCCCCGATCGCTTTTAACTTACTGCTGCGGCAAGCCATGTTAGCAAGCAGATATTAAGGCCTCCGTGGAGTCCGAGGAAGTGATGAAGCCAGGGTCACATTTGGCCACTTTTTGTCTCCCTCTTGCCGATGTTCACAAGATAAAGATCCCCCATAAATCTTACACAGGCTGTTGTGACAAGTGCAGTTATCAAGGCTGGCACGGCACACGAAACGTTGGTGTGACCAGCAGCACATCAAGCCACCTTGGTTTCCCATATGATCCTTATGGCGGTACCCCGGGGAATACCAAATAATACAAAATGGGCCGAGGCAATTAAATACTTTATTTCTGGCACCCTATTTTTCCAGGGGTGTACTTAACTCTGCGACTGGGGTACCAATCAATCCGAAATCAGTGCCACACTCCGCGATGTCGAAACGCAGCGAGGATGATTGCGCCGAAACCCTGAACGCTCGTACGTGGCACCGTGGTGGTGCATCGTGTACAGCTCGTCGAGATGAGTCGATTGCCGCATCGCCGACCATCAACAGACTAAAGATGACTGCGTCACGGACATTATGCGAGAGCCGGGGTCCTATTGTACCCCGGGGTACCGCCATAAGCTTCATGTGCTGATGTTTACACCAGGTGCTCGATTAAGTTTGGGTTGACCGAGGGGAGACCGACGAACGGTTCAGGTATTCATGAATGGATATCGAAAGCAGGTCACCAGGTTCATAGAGCAGCTCCATTTGTATATTTAACTTCTTTCGCACCGTACGTAGCCAAGCGTGCTAATCTGAGGTGCGGGGAAAAGACAACAAACTACAGTAGACACAAAAATATATTCTAAAGAAATTAGTTGTGTCCTTGTAGGTAGCCACGCAACATTTCACCGTCCCTCCAAATCGGCGATTTCATTAATGATCACTATTTGGGAGTCACGATTTGATTCCACAATTAAATTTTCGTCTCTTATTTTCACCATCTCATAAAAAAAAAAATCTCTTTTTTCAATCAACAGCGTAAATTTAGCGTAGCATAACATGTGCAAATACTGTCGATTCACTGTAAAACATCGCTTCTAATGCACGGAATTCGATGGCTGTATCTTGTAAGAGTTTGTTTTGATAAATCTATGCATCGTTACATGGGGTATGTTCATGTTTCACGTGGGTAACCAAACGCACACAAAACCGCTCCACACACACGACTCTCGCAGTCTCTTCTTTACCTTTATATTTCGCCTTTAAATAAACCTTCAGTTATTAAACTCTTATTTTTGGTTCTTTCGGTAAAGGCACGTAGAAGGGGAAAAACCCATAAAACAATAGTTTAATATTTTTATTATTTTATTACTTCCCTTCTACGTGACTTTACCGAAAGAACCAAGAATATGAATCCCTGCAGCCACGAACGCTTTAAATAAAAATGTATTA
This sequence comes from Lethenteron reissneri, assembly GCF_015708825.2. NCBI lineage: Eukaryota > Metazoa > Chordata > Hyperoartia > Petromyzontiformes > Petromyzontidae > Lethenteron > Lethenteron reissneri. The sequence continues at coordinate 7,501,742 of NC_083825.1, read as the reverse complement.
AACTCTGTTGACGGGACGTTTTGTTATCTCTCAATAAGTGTGGTGGTTTGTTTCTGACCACTCCACTTTCCTCTGATATGCCAATTGGTCGTTTATGAAATTGGTCAAACATTATCATGCACTGCATCGCGCCCACTTTCTGTATTGAACGCTCTTCCTTCTGTTATTAGGAAGCCACTGGAGCTGTTTATTTTAAAAAATACTGTAGATTGAAAACTAATTTCTCAAAAATTGCTTTTTGTGTTTAGTTTGTTGTCCTTCCCCCGCACCTCTGATAAGCATGGTTGGCTACATACGGTGCGAAAGAAGTTCAACATACTGTACATGCAGAACCCTTGAGACTTGGCAAGGCTTTCCTGGATAAGTAAATAGCTTTTTTATTTATTATAAACAACACTTTTCGTCATTCCACTGCTGGATGAGGGCCTCGCCACTTTTGAGCGAGTCATCACAATTATTTGACCATAATTCACCACACTGCTCACCGCAGGTTGGTAAAGGTTAAACAAAATATTTTTTGTTCAGCAAATGATTTTACACGTGGCTTTCACACAGAGCACAAGATGCACAAGAAAAATAAGTAATTAAACAATTTGATTGAAATTTTGTATGTATTTGCCTCTGTCAATTTGTGAAGGGGGAGAGAGCTTACAGAAGTTGGAGCATCAAAGTACCAAACAGCAATGGACTTCCCTGCACGGCCCTCTATTGTGTGCCCTGCAGGCCGTATGACAACCTGTTTGTGCTTGGCGTTCAACCCTGCAAAACTTCCGAGGGTCTTTATACTCTTAGTTTTTTCGGTAAAGTCACGTAGGTAAAAAATTAAATAAAAATTAATAAAAAAGAAATATTTATTATTATTTTATTATTATTTTATTTTTATTAATTTTTTTAATTTTTATTTCATTTTTTACCTACGTGCCTTTTTTCCGGAAAACTAAGAGTATGAATCCTTACAGTCACGAAAGCTTCAAATCTAGAATTCCGAGGGTCTGACGAGGGTGGGCAGCAGTCTGGTCGATTGGGTCATAGGCGTCGTTATCACCAACACACGGACACGAGCCCTCTACATCGCGAATGGGCGATCATCGTTAAATACCCTTCGACCGTCCACCTGCATTTTAAAATACATATATTGCTGTTGTTCCTCTTCTTCCCTGTAAATTAACGTGAAGCATTCCTGAGCGTGTGCGCAGGGCCGTTGCTTTGAGAAATCGCCGGCATTGCAAGTATTTATAGGAACGGCCACATCTTCACACGTGCGCGCACGCACATGCTAGGACAGCCTGCGGAGAGAGATTGAGAAAGTGGAGGCAGACGCCCGTAATTCCGTCAAGGTTATTAATAGAAGCTGCTGGGGAGTGCTGGCTTCGGAGTCTGGGTGGCCACGCAAGTGCGTCTAGTGGGAGGGAGAGACAGAGAGAGAGAGACAGAGAGAGGCGATCAACACACGCCACGGCGGACTGAACAGCCGAACGCGAGCGAGGAATCGAACCTCCGTCTCTCGGAAAAGGGTGATCGCCGTCTCTTATTTGTCGCAGTCTCCGTAAGGGCCATGTCCAAAGTTTCCGTGCTGTAAGTATCGTGAGTTGGGCGAGTGGGCGGGCGAGTGAGAGAGCATGTGTGCTCAATGCACAACGGCTCAGCCCTGTGAGCTATTGAGCTACGCTTGGGTTCTTGCTCAGTAACGTTGATGAAAACGCAGATTGCAGCGTCTTGTAAACGGTTCATCCATCGGTCGTGCTATGTGCGGTATTGGAGAGCTCTGTTTGCTCCGACCTGTGGCTCTGCCTCAATGTGGTGATTTCCACCGGGTTTGACCGAACAGCGGTCAACAGTTAAAGTGGCGGCGTGCTCCAGCGAGCAATCATCTTTGGTTCCGGCCCTAACCCGAACCCTACCGAGTAAGCTTCTCACTACTAAGTGGTGCTCATTCATCGACTCTGGGATGATAATGATGCGCTGAGTTGACCTCGTGTTGATCAGGATGTGAATATACTTGTTTTTTTTAATTGTGAGATGAAAACTCTAAACACAGTGTTATGTGGCTGGGAATCCATTTTCAAATCTGTCTTAAGCATGACGATATATGATCTAAATATTATTTGACAGAACAACGAATGTTTGAGGATGCTAAACGCTCTGGTCGTGTCTGTTCCTATGCACGTTTTCCATCCGCGTTCGTCTTAAATCAGTTGACGTCAAAGTCAGAGTGTCTCCCTATTCAAACAAGCTGTGGTAGCCCCGAGTCAAAGGTGGGCATTCCACATTCCTATGGCAGGGCCAGTTTGTCCATAGGATGACTACTGTGCAAACCAAGGGATGTTTTCAATTCCGCTGATCTGTGTAGGGAAGAGAGGAAAAACATATATACCGAATTCCCAGACTCGAGCTCTGTTTACCTGTTTACTTGTTCGTGTACCTGTATGCAGCTTTATATCTGCCGTAGCCTCACCTGTCAATAGACATTGGATCGATACAGTATCTAGATCAGGGATGTGGAACCTCTCCCTTACAGGCGTCGGGGTCAAGATTGAACTCACGACCTCATGTATACCAGGCGAGCAAGTTAACATATTGCCACCGTGGCGCCCATGTCTTTGGCATGGCCGCACGTTTACACACACACACAAGCGTTATCCAATAATAATCCGAAGTAATGAGGGCTCCCCTTTACTGCGTCAATGCGATGCCTGCGGCTGCTTTCCGCTCACCAACGCGTTTATGCGTTGGTGAGCGGGTCTTAGTCTGCGCACTTCAACGTCGGAGTAGCAGATCCACACTCTCCTGAAGCCCTGTGGTCGTGGGTAGCGAACCTCGCCATTGACAACTACAGTAGCTCCTGAACCATATTGGTGCTGCCATCATGCGCACGAATAGATTCAGATGTTTCTGCTGGTGGTGGATAAACATCGTGTGTGGGTTGTTTCGAAGTAGGAGGCCTCATGTGCACTTTTAAAGCTACGTCGAAAACTAATTTCTTTAGAGCTGCTTTTTGTCTTCAGTTTGTCCTCCCCCCGCACCTGCGATTAGCACCGTTGGCTACGTATGGAGCGAAAGGAGTTCAACACGTGTCCAAGTGCCTGTGGCGATCCGGAACAGGGGGCCAAAGGATCCCATCTGGACACCTGGATCTCATTATTCATGACCTCCTGCCAGACACTTTGTCACTACACGTTGTGTGAAAGTAGACACCTAGCTCTGCACAAGCAGATTGCTGATGTCGCCATCTAAGTAGGGAACAGTGGCTGTTGTTGTTGTCATTGTAGTTCTATTTATAAACAGTAAACACTGGCTGAAAACGGCACGAGGCTCATCCATCCAAGTCCTATCCAGGATCAAGCCTGCTTAGATTCTGCACATATGACAAGATTGCGTATGTTCAGTGTGATTTGGTGATAGGCGGTTGCATGTTTAGTTCTTTACACATTTACGTTATCACCGTAGTTGTAGCTATACTTAAGTATGTATGTATGTTCAACTTATTTCGCATTGTACGTAGCCAACCATGCTTTTCGGAGGTGCAGGGGAAGGACAACAAACGAAACACAAAAAGCAGTTCTAAAGAAATCAGTTTTCAATCTATATTTAAACGTGCACAGTTCCAGTGGCTTCCTAATATTGGAAGGAAGAGCATTCCAGACGGCCACAGAAGCGCACCTGAAAGCGCAGCGCGATGCGGTGACCGCCTTGTGTGTGTACGTTATGAGTGTGGGGACAGGAGGAGTCCTTCAAGTTCGCGATTCAATTCCTGTCACCTTTGCCTTTGATGCGCACAGGCAAATCTTCCCACGCGACGGCACCCTGAGCCGTTGCATCGACGGCGCTCACGAGAACCCGCCGCCTCCTCAGCATGAGCCGGCAGTGCACGCCACGGCGTGGCACAGCGACTCCGAGCCTGCAGGGCATGCCACGGCGTGGCACAGCGACCCCGAGCCTACAGGGCACGCCATGGCGTGGCACAGCGACCCTGAACGACTGGCACCGGCAAGTCCGGCTATGGCGTGGTACAGCGACCCCGAGACGGCAGGTCCGGCCACGGCGCGGCACAGCGACCCTGAGCGACTGGCACCGTCAGGTCCGGCTATGGCGTGGTACAGCGACCCTGAGACGGCAGGCCCGGCCACGGCATGGCACAGCGACCCCAAGTCTGCAGGGCACGCCACAGCACGGCACAGCGACCCCGAACCAGCAGGGCACGCCACGGCTCTGCACAGCAACCCAAAGCGACTGGCACCGGCAGGTCTAGATATGGCGTGGTACAGCGACCCCGAGACGGCAGGGCCGGCGACGGCACGGCACAGCGACCCCGAGCCGGCGGGTTCGACCACGGTGTGGCACAGCAACCCTGAGCCGACGCGGTACGCCACGGCGTGGCACAGCGATACCGAGCCAGCAGGGCATGCCAGGGCGCGGCACAATGACCCCAAGCGACCGGTGTCAGCAGCAGGGCTTGCCACAATGTGGCACGGCGACCTCGAGCGGAAAGGGCACGCCACGGCACGGCACGGCGACCCGGAGCCGGCAGGAAAGACCAGGGCGCGGCATGGTGACCCCAAGCGACCGGTGTCAATAGCAGGGCTCGCTACAATGTGGCACGGCGACCTCGAGCGGAAAGGGCACGCCACGGCACGGCACGGTGACCCCGAGCGACCGGCGTCAGCAGTGGCGGACTCCGCGGCCGGGCACGGCGACCCGGAGCCACTGGCACAGGCGGCCGTCCCGCCCCCCGTCACCCGCGTGTACGTGTCGCCCTGCAACGAGGTGACGGACCTGGGCCGCGTACGCGAGCGCAAGGCCCGCGCCATCACCAATTCCGACCCTGCGCGCGTCGCACGTTGCAATGCCAGCTATGTGCAGAAGGGCATCGTGTGCAGCCTTGGACCGCCAGAGGGGATCGTGGGAGCGTGCGCCTTGGCGAGCGCTTTGCCTGTCTCGCCAGCGCCGGCGGAGGGGAACGGCGAGCCGAGCGAGACGGTGCGCGCCTCCGCCAGCGCCGCTGCCAGCACCATCGCGGCGGCGCCCCCGCTCTCCATATCGCTGCCTCCGACGGAGGTCCGTAGGGAAAGGACCGTCCGTAAAGCGACGCAGAGCAGCCGCCTGTACTCTGCTCACGCCGGCGAGTGGCCAGATGGAGCGTTTGTGGAGGATGCCTCCACAGACCAATGGGCTGGAGGAGATGGAAATGGAGAGACTGTTGGAGGTTACGGCGGCGGTGGTGGTAATGGTGGTGGTACCGGCGGTGGTGGTAATGGTGGCGGTACCGGCGGTGGTGGTAATGGTGGCGGTACTGGCAGTGGTGGTAATGGTGGCGGTACTGGCAGTGGTGGTAATGGTGGTGGTACTGGCAGTGGTGGTAATGGTGGTGGTGTCGGAAGCAATGGAGTTGGAGGTGGCGACGTCCCCGTGGTGTTGACGTCGGCCGCCGACATCAACCTGATCGCGATGTCGCTCGCTTGCGAAGAGCTGTGCGAGGAAGAGGTGGGGCCGGCGGAATCGGCGGCGGTAACGACAACGGCGGTGGTGGCGGCGGCGGTGGCAGCGGCGGCCTCACAGCTGGATCAGCCGGGGGAGGTCAACGAGGTAGGACGCACGTGACGTGTGGTGTCGGGACAACGTGCCCGCATGGGCCTGCATCGAACGACGTGGGCGCTGAGCGAAAGGAGGAGGAGCAGGTGAAGGTGGCCGGTGCCGGTGGCAGTGCAAGTGGAGGAGGAGGAAGGGGGTGCGACCGACGAGGATGCAGGGTCTCTCCCGATACGGTGGTGCCGTGCCTATGTTGGGGCCTGTGGAGGACTGCGCATCGGAAGAACTCACCACGACGTACAGAGAGCGGGCGAAGCAAGCGAGTAAGTGCTCTCTTTCTCTCCTTGGCCATCCTTGTAGTTAGTGTTTAAGGTGGGAGAAGAGTGTGTGTGATGTGGGGAGTGGTGGCCTAGCAGTTAGCGCGCTATGCTATAAACCCGGTGACCCAAGTTGGATTCTTGCTCACGGCCAACACCAGTGACGATTCTGGGCCTGCCAAAAGTAGCCGTAAATTAGTACCTGGTGCGGTGTGTAAACATCAGCACTTGGGAGACAAGAGCAACCGGGCGAGGTTATAGCTACACCACCCCACGTGGTCCATCCCGGACTTCATTGGTGCTCGCTAACAGCACTTGCTCCAAAAGCATGTTAAAACTATACAGGGGATCTTTGTCTTGTTACATCATGACTCAGAGAGCTGAACTATTACAAAGCAACTGCAAAATAAACATGGCTTTTGAATGTAGATGCATGGAAATGCAAGGAGAGGGTAAGCAATTTGGAAGTTTGTAATAGACCTTGCCAAAAAGTGTTGCAAGTGTAATTGGTGGGACATGTGTGCAGGATGGAAGATAGGTGAAGGGCAGGATGTGACGGCATCTCAGGGCATTGGCCGTAATGACCTCTTGACCTTGTTGGTTTTACACCACGTATTGAACAGTTGGTGCATCTGCATTGTGTTGTGTAGGATGACAGCGCGCGCTGCGTGTGGTTGTCACATGCGGTGCCTGAAGAAAACCGACAATGTTGACGATGCAGCCCATTTGTCATTGCGTTTGATAGATTGCGTGAGTGGTTAGCGCATTGATGCATCCTCCATGTTTTACCGTAACCAGGGATTCATCTCTCATTGTATATTTTTGGGGTTGCTTGGAGACTGAGTACACGCGTGACGAGTTGCCATTGTCCATAGTGAGTGATACACTGGATGCGATGTGCCGGGTGCGTAACATATTTTCCAGGTGTCCAATCCGGACAGACCCGGTTGAAATGGGATCTTGATTATAACAATGCAATGTGCTGAGATCCATGGAATCGTGTGGGTGTCAGGTGCAGTGTGCTGCCAGATGACCCATAATGTCCTTCTTCTGTAATTTGTACAGCAAAACTATTTAAATTATAGTGTTCAGCTGTAGCAAGACAACAGCAGTCGAACTGTGGAGAGGCTGGCCCTGCCATGCAAATGTGGAAATTCCACCACTGGTTCAGGGGTGCTTTGGCCAGAGGCACGTCTAAATTTACAAGTTAAACTAATTATTTGGTGATGCTGCTGCTATGTTGCCAGTGGTGCACAAGCATTAATAGCACACACAAAATCAACACATTTGTCAGTAATACTGCCTTAAAAGGAAAAATATATAATAGGCGACATTTCTGAAAATGCCTCTATGTACTACGAAGAAGGGCCACTGCCTGAAATGTTGGCATTTACACACACGTGTTGTTGACGGATGGGAGCACAGAAGTACAGTTCAACAATGTGTATTTCTACACTGTCCTCTGCTGCCCACCACATATCCCCGCAGCACTACGACTTCCTGTTGGGCATGGTGGTCACCCATTCAAGCACTATCCATGCTTAAACCGGCTTAGCTTCCTAATTCTGTCAGGATCAGGAAAACTGTGGTGATTTGGTTGTAGGTATATATCTTGATTTGAAGCTTTCGTGACAGCAGGAATCCATACTCTTTGGTTCTTTCGGTAAAGTCACGTAGGTAGAAAATAAAAATAAATCACGACGTTTCGGGCGCAACACAAGCGTCCGTCATCAGGTGGGAAAGCATGGTCTGCTGCTGAGGTAGACAGTCTGCCTCCTGATGACGGACGCTTGTGTTGTGCCCGAAACGTCGTGGTTTATTTTTTATTTTACACCTACGTGACTTTACCGAAAGAACCAAAGAGTATGTAGGTATATATATATATAAAGTCCACACCCTATTGTGATATCCAGCTGAGTGGTGCTCTGCTCAAGAGTGATTGACTCAAAAAGCAGAAGGTTGCAAGTTCAGTCCCCAGTTAGAGATGAGTGCCACTTTGTATGAAATGTCACAGTGGTCCTCCTCTGGATAGACAGACCATGGCATTGTCATGTGAAATTTACACCACTGGCACAGGGCAAACAGAGGAGATGAGTGCCTCATTTGAGCAGGGATACACGTTAACATGACCAGTGTAATCATAGTGATGTACACCCTTTTGTCAATCTACTGCTGGATGAAGGCCTCTTTGTGCCATGTCACTTGTGGGGGTGTTATATCGATGGGACCTTTTTGCCTGTATTTTTTTTCATCATTGTGGTTATAGATTGATCATACTTCACCATACTGATCAGTGTGGGTTGGTGAAGAGGGGTGGGGGGAGCCAGGACCTGGTTTGGAAATCACCTGCCATTGATGTTAGCCATGGCCCGGAATCGAACTTTGGTGGCCAGGTTCATCGTGCAATGCGCGAACCACTTCCACCATTGCTCCATCACGAAAATTGTAATACAAGCACAATTCTATCTCCATTTGAAAAACTATATAAAAGGCTCTTGAATTTCCCGAGAATAAACTGCAAGTGAATACAGTTGAAGTTCGATATAAGCACACCTTATATAAGCAAACATTATTACTGGTAGGAACCTGGTTACACCAGCCCACAGGGGATTATTGTGTCCGTCCGTCGTGCAGGGAAGTGCTGGGTGGGGAGGGTGGGGCTGGGTGGGGAGGGTGGGGAGGGGCTAGGTGAGGAGTGTGGGGAGGGGCTGGGTGGGGAGGGTGAGGCTGGGTGGGGCGTGGGAGAGGTGGGGCTGGGTGGGGAGGGGCTGGTCACCCCGTGGTGCCCTTATAAAACTCAACGTTTAACCTACTCACGCCGGCTTGTGCCCGCCCTCACAGTCGGGCATATTTGCGGAATACACCACGCCGCCGTTGACCCTGGCCATTGACCGAGCAATCCAACGTTCCTACCAGCTCCCTCCGCAGGAATGTGTTTGGTGATACACGTATTGCGTTGGCAGTGATTCACAAGCACAAATAAAAACAAATTCAACAGACTCGTCACTTTGCCTCTCTGTGCTGTGAAGAAGGGCCATTTGCTCGAGACGTGACCTATTATATTATGTTTCCTTTTAAGGTCACACAGTGTTATTGACGAATATGTTTTTTTTTAGCACAACTGTTATCCTGCTCATTGGGAGAAGGGGGGAATGGAACAGGACATTTCTGATATATCCAGCTTCTGCTGAAGCTGTAACCATTCGTTCTATAATAATATAATAGCGTTTGCATTTATACTGCACCCATAGCGTAACGAAACATCTCAAATTGCAGTTTTTCAGCCGAGGGGACCCCTTGCCATCCTGTGACGTCGTTCGAAATTGAGTAGGCCACGCTTGCCGGTACCAAGGTCCGAATTCGCAAAATGTGACATAATAACGACTCAAAATGACTTCATTCGATTAAGCAAGAGCGTCATCGCAAGTCCCCAAAGGGAGCCCTCCCAATCTCAGCGGCCCCTCACATTGGTTACGTGAATGACGCCGAATTGATTGTGTTGTACCATAGGTACGCGCGATCGTATATACAGACACCGCGCGGACGTGATTTTGTTACGCGCTATACCGCAGTGCAAGGCCGTAGCCATGGAGTCAACATTGGGGGGGACCAAATCTTCCAGGGGGTCTGGAGGTCCCCCCCCAGAAAAAAAAAAAATCGAAATTTGAAGACGAATTTCCTGCCATTTCCTGCCTAAAACATTTTAAAAAATTCAATTGCACATAGGATGGATATTTTATTTATTTTTTACAATAATGTCTAATAGTGTATTGTATTACATTGCTCTGTTTTAACTTTTTTTTTTACCATTTCTTGTTTCATTGTATGTAATGGCGGAGATTAGGGATTAATAAAGTACAACCATAACCACAATCATATAAACAGAAATCTATGCATTGATTTATATGAAGACCAGTCCAGATATTGTGGCAAAGATTTAGCAAATTGTTATTTTTATTTACATAGCAAAGCAATTATTTTTTATAGCAATATTTTGGGGGACATTTTGAGCATATTTGAATTGGGGGGGGGGGATGTGTCCCCCCCAATATATATTATAATTACAGCCTTGCGGCAGTGCGCTGTGATATGCGGCGCGACTATCGGGCCTTGCGGCGCCCCAGAGTTCCTGCCGTCTTGGGTTTCGCATTCCAGCGCCGTGGCTTTTCTCGTCTCCCAACGGAAGAGCGCAGCTGCAACGTGCATTTTGGTGATGGTTGAGCATGCGGGGCGTGCTCAACGTGGCGATCCACAGCAAGCCGGGAGCATGCCTTGTGTGAAACCAGGACAGCGGCGGCAGTGCCCTGCGGGCGATGATAGCCTGAGCTGTTTATTTATTTATTGTTTTTTTGTTTTTGTTGTTGACAAGAGTCGAGTAAAAGGCACGAACCCTAACAAGGGTAGCAAGAGCAGTTGATGCGAATGCTGTCACAAGAGGTGACACGTTTGGTGCAACTGTCATTCGCTGAGTATGGGTGATGAATGGAATGCAACAACGGCATGCTTCTTCTTGGTTCTTGGTTCTTTCGGTAAAGTCACGTAGAAGGGAAATAATAAAATAATAAAAATTAAACATAATAAAATACAATTCTCACGACGTTTCGGCCACAACGCAAGCGTTTTATTATTTCACTTCTACGTGACTTTACCGAAAGAACCAAGAAGATGAATCCCTGCAGTCTCGATAGCTTTAAATCGAAATTTAACGGCATGCTTCTTTCTCTCACCTGAAGACGATCGCTTGCTGTTGCGATCGAAACGTCGTGATCTATTATTTATTTTACTATCTACGTGACTTTTCCAGAAAGAACCAAAGAGTATGAATTATTGCAGTCACGAAAGCTTCAAATCAAGAAGGGAGTGGGTTACAGAATTCTGCGGACTGAAGTCCAAACTCATTGCTCCTGGGTTCTGGGATGGGGAAAAGGTTGGGTTCGCTGCGTCTACGGGCGTCTGAGCTCATTGATGTTGCAGCAAATTCGGCATATCCTCTCCCCATGAGCGTCTCCTTCTTACAGTGGCTCGTAGCCACGCCGGTGGCCAGCCGCGCTTGCAGAAGCTCCGCTGATAATAATAATCATCAGCACAAAGTTATAGATGCATAATTGGGCCCGTAGACTTTGGACCAAAACATGTTTTGTTTTAATTAGGGAAATGGACCTAAGTCTATTTATTTTTATACTCCCTGTATTGTTCCACTTCAGCACATGTGTGTACTGAATAGTACTTTATCCTGTTACCAAATACCTTATATAGGTATTCTGCAAATCTGTTGATGGCAAATTAGATTTATTTCCGTATTTTATTCAAGAAACTATCAATTCTCTGTCTCCCTGCCTTTGTCTCCCTCTGTCTCCTTGTCTATCTCACTGTCTCCCTTTGACTGTTTCTCCCTCTCTCCCTCTCTCCCTCCCTGTTCTCTTCTGTTTCTCAATGGAATTGTAGGTGTGTCTGTCTCTGTGTCTCTTTCTCTAGGTCTCTCTGTGTCTCTCTGGTGGGGAGCGGTAGTATAGCGACGAGCACGCTGCACTTCGAACATCGCCACATGAGTTTGATTCCTGCTCATGGCCACTACCAGTGACGATTATCTAAACCAGTTCTGGGCCTCCCCTAGGTCGACTCAGCCTCAAATGAGTACCTGGTGCGGTGTGTGAATATCGCCACTCTAAAGACAAGGACGGCCGGGCGTGGTGCTGGCTACACACCCTATTGTGTGCCGTACCGGCCTTCACAGGTGCTCGCTAACATCACTTGCTCCTACAGTCTGTTAAGGCTATACGGGGAATCTTTGTCTTTGTGTATCTCTGTCTCTTTCTCTCTGTCTGTCTGTAACTCTTTTTGTGTTAAACTTTCTGTCTCTGTCTCCCTGTCTATTTTTGTCAGTCTGTGACTCTGTCTCCCTCCGTCTGCATCTGGCTTTATCCAGGGCCACGAATGGGTATGACTGTCGCCCGCATTGAGTATGGACACACCGGTTGTTTGTCATTTTCATTTGTAATTTAAAATACGCAACATATGAAGGTTGTTTCGTAGACTTGTAGAGTAAATACAGTTTCCATCGCTGTGTTTGAGAATGGTCCGTTCCAACAAAATCCAGTGATTGTTAATGATTTTTAAGAGTCTGTGAAAGCACCCAGAGACCAGACTCATGGAGCCACCTTCAGGCAAAGTGAAAATTATTTAAACATCCGTGCAGCTTGAGTGCCCTCTAGTGGCACGAGCCTCTTTATAAACAGCAGTTGAATTCCAAGTCCACAGCAGTCAGATGCAGTCGTTTACAATACTGGGCTATATCCTCATCTTGATGAATGTTCACTTTCGGCAGAAACTTGGGTTAAAACCTGAGGAAGGCTGCATCACCAACAATGGGGCAAATTGCCAAGGAGATGTTCCCGCTGTTGTGTCAAGACGTGAACCTCCTTGCCCTCCTGTCCACGGATTGTGAATAACAAATTCTCCTGGTGTATCCTATAGCCTTTATTGAGTCTAACCTTACATTGTAGTGTATAGTTGTGTAGTGTATAGTAGTGTATAGTAGTGTAGTGTATAGTGTAGTGTATAGTAGTGTAGTGCAGTGGTTCTTAACCTGGGTTCGATCGAGCCCCAGGGGTTCGGTGAGTCAGTCTCAGGGGTTCGGCGGAGGTTAAGACACACACCCGACTCGTATGATTGTGCACCAGTAAAACATAAACCTATGTTTTGAATTAAAAAATTACATTTTATTTGTCCAATTAATAAGGGTTCGGTGAATGCGCATGAGAAACTGGTGGGGTTCGGTACCTCCAAAAACGTCAAGAACCACTGCCTTACAAGCTTATTTTTGGTTTTTAGTTTATTGTCCTTCCTCGTACCTCCGATTAGCACGGTTGGCTATGTACGGTGCGAAAGAAGTTCAACATACATACAGAAAAACTTAGGAATTCCAGTTTGTGTTTGCATTTTACTGCCTGGCAACGTCCTGGCATACAAGCGGCTTGTGAAACAACTAACATCCACTCACGCAATTTCGAAAGTGCAGCGGTTTTATATTCACATAAAACTTGCGGGCAGTAACGTAGCTATCGAGTGTGCAGGCGATGCAACTGCCCCAGGGCTGATGGGCCAGAGGGGCCCAAGTGGCAGACGATGGAGAGGGAGGGGAATTGGACCAGGGGGGGGGGCCCATGTCATGTCATTCCCCAGGGCCCATGCAAACCACGCTACTGCATTGCTCAAGGGCTTACTTGGCGGTCGTGTACGAGTACAAGCTGAAAAAAAGTATCGTTGCGATTCTAGATTTGAAGCTTTCGTGACTGCAAGGATTCATACTCTTAGTTCTTTCGGTAAAGTCAGGTAGGTAAAAAATGAAATAAAAATTAATAAAAATAAAACAATAAAATCACGACGTTTCGGAGGCAACACAATTCTCCGTCATCAGGTGGGACCGTCACAAACAGATTTGCTGCATCACGTGATTTTATTGTTTTATTTATTTTTATTTCATTTTTTACCTACGTGACTTTACCGAAAGAACTAAGAGTAAAAAGTATCGTTGCGACTCATCGGTGGGGAGCCCTAAGGCCAGAGCCTAATGACAAAACTGTATGAGCAGACTTGAAGAGGTCAACGCCTGTGAGATCTCGCAGAAAGAAGGCAGCAATGGCAAGGTGTGTTTCCATCAGTGGCATTGGCCATGATAACCTCTCAGCCTTGCATAGAGTCGCATTTTTGGCAGAACCGGGACCTGAAACAGCCTAGTCCATAAGGATTTGACCACACCAGTGGGGTGTATGGTAGAGGTAAATTAACCCCTGTGAGCTGGATGGCGGGGTTCAATGACGCATCCAGCAGTGGATTGACAAAAGTTCTACGCTTGGACTCATGTACCTCCTGTGCACAATGCAGTATCGATGCTGGCCGAGGCGAGGCTTTCTCGGCCGTGGGCTTGTGTTAGTCGGTCAGTCAGTTTCACCACCACCACCACCACCACCGCAGCGCCCCACAACTCTTTGCTCCATCGCGTCCTCCGCAGGTTAACGGGAGCGCCGTGAACCCTGTGCCGGGGAGGGTGAAGCCGTGACACGGAGCCGTCAATGCACATTCCGTGAGCGCCGCGCCAGATTTACTTACTGGGCGAGAGGCGGCTATCTGGGAGGTTATGCGAGACCTTTGGAGTGCGCGCAGCGACGTCGCTGCCAGCCAACGCCACCCGCACCGCGCCCCCTGTCCAGTGGCCGCGTTGTCCTCGTCGTGTTGACCTGGTAGCGCCCGGTGTGGCCAATAGCGAGACGTTGCCCTTACAGGTAAAGGTGCAGCCCTGCAACGGCCTCAACTAGAGGGAGCTTTAGTAATTCCCTTCTAGACTATCGAGGTTATTCTTCCTTGCTGGCCAGCTGTCTTGGAAGATGTGGGAGTTCCCACGCTTTACCCCACCGCACACTGTGATGTACCCTTTTGTATGTAGGTGAACTTCTTTTGCACCGTATGTAGCTAAGTGTGCTAATTGGAGGTGCAGGGGAAGGAGGCAGTGGGGATTGAAGAAGCATTTTGTTCAACTGCTGCGTCTTGGAGATTGAATCGAATCAGTGACCTCTGGATCGCAAGTCCAGTACGGTAACCATTATACCGCAGACTGTGGGTAAAATATAATACATATATACACGTGCATTGGTCTGTTTCACTATTAGAAATTCTGAAAATAACATCACTTACTTAAGTAACATCCCCTATGGCCCAATCACCCTGAATGTGCCCAGCTTCGTTAGATCTCGGAAGCTAAGCAGCATTGAGCCTGGTTAGCACGTGAATGGGTGACCCCCAAGGCTTGCACGGAGGTCGGGAGGTGTTAGCACTGAATGTCAATCCATCGAATGTGTGCGGTTTCTCAGTGCACTCCATTTTCTTCCCACACGAAGCCAAGCAATCATTAATGGCATTGGCCAACATCTCAATGTCTGATCCTCTTGAGTCTCGGTACCTGACCCTGCTCAACTTATTGCCCCAACAAGGGGCCTTAATACAATACATGAGAAATAGGATCAACCCTTTCTGGCAATCGGTGACCTCCAACCATCACCACCTGTAAAACCACACACACCACCCGTCTCATTCCCAGCTACCTCCACTGCCATCGTAAAACCAACACGGGGAATGGAAACAACAACGTGAGCCCCGTGTCTGTTTAAACATTCAGCCCAACATCGGGACAAGATAATTAAGTATTACCTTGAGAGGCAGACAGAGGGACAGATGGGTGAGTGAACATATGCAGGTTAATGACATAGTTCAGGAGATTGAATGAGCTCTTATCGTTCTTATCTTCTGTTCAGAATGATGATGATTCTGATGAATGTGAGCAGTTGTGAAAGTGTACGCTCATTCGTCTTGTAATGATTCAATCCGGCCCAATGATTAGATGTGTAACGATGCGTCGATTCACATCGATTCAGGTAAATGAAACACGCGTGCAATCACGTGTAAGAATCCGATTTTCGATTCGTATACGGTATGTTGTATGTGCCTATACATACATCACCCATAATGTGCCCTTTCTTAACAAATCGTGGAAGCTAAGCAGGTTTCAGTTTGGATAATGCTTATGTGGGTACTCACCGCACTCGCAAACAAGTTGTTATAGGCCATGGAGCTACGTGATGTGCAGCAGAGGGGCGCAGCGATATCCATTGTTGTACTGCACTATGTTTCCACGTCCACGGTCCCCGCTTTTTTAACCCACGCTGAATAGCGCGGTGAATTGTAACTCGCATGGCCCGTGCGGTGTTGTGCGATACAGTCATCCGGCAGTTGAATGACAAAAGGGTTGGAAACACATCCATATACACAGAGCGAACGCAGCAATACATTTGTATTCAATGCATCGGATACATCCTTGACGTAAACCAGTGGTTCTCAGCCAGGGGTTCGCGGGCCACCTGGGGTATGTGACAATGTCTTAGGGGGGGGGGGGGGTACGTGAGGTGATTTATAAATGTGCCTTAGACTTTCACATTCATTGTGCTTAATATGCTTACATTATTGATTTTTTTTCGATTTGAAGCTTTCGTGACTGCAGAGATTCATCTTCTTGGTTCTTTCGGTAAAGTCACGTAGAAGGGAAATAATAAAATAATAAAAATAGAACATAATAAAATAATTCTCACGACGTTTCGGCCACAACGCAAGTAGCCGGGGAGAGAGACGCTGTCTCCCCGACAGACCTGGTCTTCACCTGAGGACGGCTGCTTGCGTTGTGGCCGAAACGTCGTGAGAATAGTATTTTATTATGTTTTATTTTTATTATTTTATTATTTCCCTTCTACGTGACTTTACCGAAAGAACCAAGAAGAAGAATTTGCGTTGTTGTGGAGGACACAACAAAATGAGTAAGCAGACAATGCCCCCGTCACATATCCATTTCTCTACATTAAAACATAACTCGTGAACATTCAAACTTATGTCGGACACATGCCAGGTCACACAGCATCGGCGTGCATCTGTTAGATAAGAGCTGTTTGCCGTATTGCCTGCATTCTTCTTTTAAGTGAATTCAATTACGGAGACCATTGCTGTAGCCTGCCTCTCACCCCACTCGAATGCCAAGCATCAATCACACAATTAAGCACTCCGGACAGGTCATGTTGCACTCACGGTCTATCTGACACCCTCCTCCCAGCCCCCCACCCCCACCCAGAACACTCGACTCACTGGAATTAAAACAATGGTGAAAGATAATACACGCGAGCGTGCAGTCGCATATGCTTGCACACATACCTACGGACTCATTTACATATGCACACATAGATTTGTACACTCCGAAAACACATAACACACGTTGCAGTCGCACACACATGTTGTCACACAAAGATCGCCCCGTGTAGCCTGTAACAAACTGTAGGGGCAACACCACGGCCGTCCGTCTTTGTCTTCCCAGGTACTCACTTTAGGCTGAGTCGACCTAGGGGAGGCCCAGAACAGATTTAGATAACTGTCAGTGGTGTTATCCATGGTCGAGAATCGAACCCAAGCTGTCGAGTCTATTGCGCCGTTAGCCAACTCTTTTGACAACAACAACAACCGCCATTCGCCACTAAGTGGCGGTGACGTCACCACGACGCTTGTGCCAGGCCATGTGCACCTTGAGGCCACGTGAAGTGTCGAACGCCCGCTGGTAGGAGGTCACGGGGCAGACCCAGCAGGTGCCACGGGTCGACTGACCGAGATGACTGGCTGATGCACCACCTGTGCCCCCTACTGTGCCTCACTGTGACCACCCCTCCCAACACACACACACGTGCTAAACTGACACTTCAACATACGGACATGGGCAGATCGTGGCCAACGCACGGTAGACACGCTGCCCCACCATGGTAATGTGGAATTTACCCACCAATGGCTTGGTATTTCTGAGGATAAATGAGCGGCATTGTATATTTTGACCAGAGAGAGAGAGGAGAGAGATAAGAAGACGCTTTAACTTTAGGTTTTATTCGTTTGGACGTCACTGATATTGACACGAACGCTCGCGTCTGATTGGCTGCATCTTATCTGAGCGCATGTTTTTTTTTACGCCTCTTCCCCTCTCTCTCTACCACGGTTACTGAGGTCGCCAAATGCTCCCCACAGCACCCCCCCCCCCCTCTCTCTCTCTCTGCTCCCACTCCAGTCCCCACCGCTACGCCGCTAAGTTTAGCGTTTACATCGCTCCGTGTGTGCGAGAGCGATTATATTTTTGGGAGTCGTGATGGAAGTGTATCTGGCCGTCCCAAAAGAGTCCGTGACTTAACACGTCCTTGTGTTTGCCACCTCTTGGAGCCACCTGTCTCTCTCCAAATATAGGCACACTCTTTCCATCCCCCTCCCAACCTCTCAACCAGCCCGAGCTATTTGCATGCCCAATGCTCGCGATGAGTGCCTGGCTATTAGAAATCCTCGGCAGGTTTCGACCTCTCCTGCCCATGACTTTGTGCGCTGGCTTTCTCGTGGTATTGCGTTGCGCGTGTGTTTTTTGCGCCAGTGAAAATGAACGCTCAGATGTCCTTCTAGATTTGAAGCTTTCGTGACTGCAAGGATTCATACTCTTAGGTTTTTTCGGTAAAGTCACGTAGGTAAAAAATAAAATTAAAAGTTAATAAAAGTAATAATGGAAATAAAATGAAATAATAAATCACTACGTTTCGGAGGCAACACAAGTCTCCGTCATCAGGTGTGACGGTCCCACCTGATGACGTATCAGTAATTTTAGCTGTGACGGTCCCACCTGATGACGGAGACTTGTGTTGCCTCCGAAACGTCGTGATTTATTATTTAATTTTATTTCCATTATTACTTTTATTAACTTTAAATTTTATTTTTTACCTACGTGACTTTATCGAAAAAAACCTAAGAGTATGCTTAGATGTCCTGTTCAGCCAGTAACTTCGAAGCTTCATTTGCGAAAAAACAAAGTGTCTCGCTGCTCAAGTTCCGGTAAAAAAAGGTGTAATAATAGGTGAAATAATCAAATAAAATAATAGGTTAAATCAGTATGCACGTTGAACTTCTTTCACACCATGCATAGCCGACAGTGATAATCGGAGTAGCCTAAGCACATTGCTATTCTGTCAACTCGCTCCGTTCTCTTTAACAGGACCCTGCGGGGTGGGCTGGTAGGAATAATACTTAGTACCGGTACAGAGATATCGACCGGGTATAGAGGAGTTAAAGAAAAAATTACTGTATTCTAGTGTAACGTTAATTAAAAGTGTTTGTTTTGACAAGAAACGCTGTGAGATTTAAAGACTCGTAGTCTTTCATTTCCAACACCACCCTCAACACCACCCCTCCCACGGACGGACGGACGGACGGACGGACGGACGGACGGACACATTAATCTATTGGTGGTCTGGTCCACTTCGTTCCTACCAGTATAACGTCCACTATCAGCGGAGAGTTCCGATGGTAGATCTCTGCTCCCCATTCCAACCTAACACCTCCAACTCGTGCACAGAACTCCCCATCTCCAATCTCACCTCACATTGACGCTGGCCACACGATTTGTTTGAACGGATATTTCTGTGTTTGTTTGCGTCTAACTCCGGATGTGCCCTTGGAGTTGTGCTGTGTTTTTGAATGTTAACAAAAAAATATTGATTTTGTGAAGAAAAAAAGTTGAATACAGTAGTGGCCGCCGAAAGTGTTCACCCTGAAGAGGCAGTGGTGGAAATACCACGTTCCCATGGTAGGGGCCGGTCCATCTGTAGGATCACTACTGTTGACCTCACACTCACTGTTCGTACCTGATTCATTTAGCAGTTCGTGTTCGTTGCTCATTTACACGAAAGCTTCTGTGCATTTCATTTTTGACTTTTGCATTTTTACAAGCTTGTAATGTGACCCTGCCTGTAAACCCTGAGGTGTTTATGCACGTGCGCGTGTGTGTGTAGTATTTATGTGATGTTTTAGTAATGGATGCGTGCGCCACTGTTTTGTGAGTGGCTGATAACATCTCTATGGAAAGGTACGTGCAAGAAAATGACGCTACATTGGAATTGCCACAATAAACGCTGTGGTGACATCACCTCTGCTTAGCAGTGCACGGCAACTGTGGGCACTTGTTCCTACATCTCTTCAATGACAGCCCTGGAAATTCCACATTCCCATGATGAGGGCCAGGATGACCGTTGAAAAATAAAAATAAATCCCAATTAAATTTTACTTATTATAATAGGGTTTTTCCCCTTTTTTCTGGCAACAAAACTGAAACCTTTTTACAAGGATTCATGTCTGCATTAACCACAATACCTGCAGTCAAATGCAAACAAAAAAAACAGACACGATGATAATATATGCATTGTCCTTCAAACTGATTGGTCCACACCAAGGGACGGCTTTCTTTTTAGCCTTTAGCCTCGACCCAATTGGTGCTCGACCAGAGGACGCCAAAAGGCGTACAGCTCAAAGACAATGCAATATCAAAGTAATGAGGGCTGGTGTGGACCAATCAGTTTGAAGTACAATGCAGGTATTGTGGTTAATGCAGACATGAATCCTTGTAAAAAAAGTTTCAGTTTTGTTGCCAGAAAAAAGGGGAAAAACCCTATTATTATATTTTGGTACTGGCAAAGGAGGTCCAATGAGATACATTTTACTTGTTATAATTGCAGAGATGGAGCGATGAGATCAGTTTTGTGTGCAAGTACTGAGCGTATTATTACATTGCAGGAACTTGAGAGGTGGCATCAGTTTCAGGAGGCCTTCATCCAGCAGTGGATCGACCATGGCTGATGATGATAATGATGTTAATTAAAATTGTGTGATTGGCATCATCAAACATTCGTAACTCTCCGAGGAGAGTAGTATGTCACCATGCATGAGAACGGCATGTGGAAGGAGATATCAGGGAACTATTTCTGAGGTCACTTTAAGTGAGTGCCTTTGTCCACACGAAGGAGCGATGCACTTTACCGCAACAGAGTAGAGTTTGACGCGTGGCAGTCATGCTGATAGTTGTAATGGTCAGAATTGGAATTTAGCCAAACGAAGCGGAAAACCAAATAAAATAAGTAATATTTAAAAAAATATTTAAAAAAACACGCTTTCATGAAATGTACCGTACTAATAATGTAAGAACTCCACGACTCCAGGAAGTGGCCCCGAAGCTTGCCATAACGTAAGGGGACCGTGGACAATTAGACCCAAGCCGAAACATAACATATAAAAAAGATTGTTTAAATTTTTTTTTAGGATAGAATATAGTATTGTCATCAGTATGACATAAGTATACCAAGTTTGCAGTCGATAGCACATTGGGAAGTGGGTAAACATTGAGTTACAAGATTTGAGGATACGACAACAACAACAGACAGAGTGCGTTAAATAAAAGCGTGTAACAATAATTTTATGGGTTTTGAGCAGTTTTTGGTGACCGGCCTGGGACTGTCAACAAGAATTTCTTAAAATGTTCTTCCAAATGCCTTCAAATCGCATCTTAAAATGTATATGTATTCAATTGTATAACTGTAATGCATAGCTTTTTCATTATCTTTAAAAACATGTTTAAACTTAGAAGCCTTAACTTTTAATTTAAAAAAGAACTGTTCAGCAGTGCTATGAAACTTGCATTTTTGAAATATAAAAATTGGTTGTCAAGTTTCTAAAATTTGTACAACCGATTACGT
Organism: Lethenteron reissneri; assembly: GCF_015708825.2. NCBI lineage: Eukaryota > Metazoa > Chordata > Hyperoartia > Petromyzontiformes > Petromyzontidae > Lethenteron > Lethenteron reissneri. Next base: position 7,480,765 of record NC_083825.1, on the reverse strand, counting down.
ACTTTCTCACGTCACTAGGTCATAAAAATTATCTGGACGATTGCGATAATGGCAAAAGCTCTCGAAATACAATCCTGATCCCAGCCGAGGGTTGTCTCAGTCCCTTATTTTTTGAGGGTCAAGGAGCGTAAAACCATCACGCAAACTCCGGTCATCTTTGCAGCGGCTTTTGGTTAAGCATCGAACAAAGGCGGTCACTGCATCGCGCGCTTTCGGATGCTCTTCATTCCGATATTCGGAAGCCACTGAAGCTATGCACTTTTAAATATAATTTGAGAAGTCATTTCTTTAGAACTGATTTTTGTATTTAGTTTCTTGTCCTTGCCCGCACCACCAATATGCACAGTTGGCTACATATGGTGCAAAAGAAGTTCAACATACATACATACAGCAGATTTTGCCCACAGCAATACAGTGGCAATTATCATGAGGATAACAGGCCACTCTGTGCTCTCTCCGTATGCAGCCAGGTGGCGCTGTGGTTTGAACATTCCATTTACACTTAAAACGTTTAAATCGTTGTGGACATTTTACTTGGCTCATCATCCGTGCTGAGTAAGTTGACTGAGTACCACGTTTGTGGGAAATCAGCAATGCTTGTCGTGTTGAAAACACTGCTTCCTGACGAAATTGCAGCGGCCAAATGTCCCACCTGCACCCATTAATGAGACTTCACCACTGTCATTCTTCACATCAGTACATTGCCTCCGAATGAAGTGTCAGTCATCTACAAGGTCACCCTCCCTGTCTTCAAGATCATCCATGGAGTTTTCTCTGCCTGTCTCCATCTCAATCTACTGCCCTACATGCACTCCACTACCTCTCACCTCACTCTAGACCCCTCCACGCGCTCTCCTACCTCTCCCATCTAATCTCACTCTACTCCCATCCACATACTCTCCTACCTCTCCCGTATAATCTTATGAGCTTCGCTCAGGCTCGTATTAGTATGGGAGGGAGGAAGGGGGGAACACTTTCTCCAGGAAATATACAAATTCCACCTGCCTTAGACTTGGAGAAAGTTTTGTTGTTCACAACTTTTCTGGTCAAAACCACGAGGCACACTGACAACATCGGCTAATAAAAGACCGTCGCAAATGGACAACAGAGTAAAGTAAGGCAGTGTGTGCATGCGGCTTAAATTACAAACACCGTCCAGACCTGCACGTGATTACATACCTTTGTCTCAAGCAAGGCACAAATATAGCGCACACATATAATACCAAATTTCTGGGTATCGGACAGGTTCTATGAAGGTCTATCAATAAAGCCCCTCGACTGAGAGGCTTTTAAGTCTCCACTTGTGCCATTGGGGGATAAAAACAATCCTTCAGCACACTGTCCTTAAACAAACACTGCATCTGCTCTCCTTAAGCGGTGGAGTAGATTGTTGTTGGTGTAATCTCCCCGCAATTGTGTCCCGATTGTGCTGTCGGAGTCACACGTCATGAAACAAAGTAACCCATTCAGATCTCACCCAGAGCAGTGCCATCTTTTGTGTTACAGAACAGCCCACAGAAACGGATATCACATAACTGCTTATGAAATCCCTTTCAGGTGACTTCTGGTGCACACTGTCCACACAGTGGACACGAGGTTCAGCGATGAGATTGGCTCATGTGCAGGTGCCGGGTGGACTGAGGGATGGTGTCAATTTGGCGTAAGGCCTTCATCAGTACATTCATTTTGGCTGATATTGATGGTGAATTCCTTGTGTCAGTTTGGCTCAATAGAGAGGTAACCTGGCTCAACGGAAGGGACCTCAGATCACCGAGCCGACAGCAGTGAGAGCTTGGGTTCAAATCTGGGTTTCAACTACCCATGATGGGAATGGTAGCGCATTACGACCAAATCACTGATTTCACCCAATCTCGTCAGATATCGTAAGCTAAGCATGATTGAGCCTGCAAGGTCTCCAGATGGCAGCTTAGCAAGTGATTCTTGAATCTGTATGGAGATTTGTGGCCTATCCATGCGTATGTTTGGGTTTTATTGAGGTTCTCTGGTTTACTTCCATAAGCCAAACACTCGTTGGTGGCATCAGCCACGCATCCCAATGCAGGACCCTCCTGGAAAAGAGTTTCAAGACTCAGTGAGGCTTTCTTTAGTAACTAAAGTTCAATATTATTGTTATTAATATCCATGTACTTCACTGTCATTAATAACTACATATGATCCATAATAGAGGTTTTTGGATAAGATAACGTGAATATAAATGTGTCGTTATATCGGCCACCACCACGACACAGCCATTTAGTAAGGTATGCCACGTAAACTAAACATTTCTATTCGTTACTAGTACAGAACACCGGTGTGTTGGAGAGTAAACCCACAACATTTACAATTCGAGTACGACGTTTCACCAGTAATTACAACTAGCGTCATCAGGCGACAGCCAGAGTTGTGGAGAAATCCTCCTGTTTTGGTCTTAGAGGGATAAATGTGATACTCTTTGGTTCTTTCGGTAAAGTCATGTAGGTAGAAAAAACAATAGATCACGACGTTTCGATTGCAACACAAGCGGCCGTCTTCAGGTGAGAGAAATCAAGAATAAATGTGATGTCGTCATTTGTGAGCTAATCAGGTGCGTAGGGGGGCAGTGGGGTTAATGTCTGCATATACATTACAATGGATATTCATTACCGGTTGGGTTATTCGTAGAGTAATCAACGTACATTATGCATGCACATTATTCTACAAAGCCAAAAGTCCAATTATTACATGGGGTTGGCTGCTTAGAATGTCTTTATCACAAATTTACAGTATAATTACACGAGGCAAAGTTATTGACGTATAACCATGCTTGCCAAATGTTAAGGAAGTTTTTTTAACGGATGAAAATTAGGTTTTTAGAAGATTTCAGATTGTTTTCCTTCGTTGATTACATGCACCGTATATTAACAATGCATATTACATCTTACACATATACTGCAAAATCGGTCAATAGTTTTGTGGTTTTACAAATGAAACTAATGAATTAAAGAATAACATTTGTTACTAAAGTCCCATACCTCTTATGTTCTTGAAATGTACGGGTTTTTTTGGGAAAAATATTTTATTCACCTAAAAACTAAGTGAAATTATTTATAACCAACGAACTTTGGTGGGGTTGAGCAGTGGTTTTGTGTACTTCACTCTGTCGCAACCTCTGATTAGCACGGTCGGCTACGTACGCTGCGAAATAAGTTCAACATACACACGTGTCAGGGCGAAAATCCTCGGGCCTTAGTTAAGCCTCTTTCTCACCAACTTTACCTAAAATGAAAATAAATATACATGTTATGAAAACTCTTACCAAAATAAGTGTCAAAAACTTTACAGAATAAGATATATTTTATATTTATAAAGTAACTTGAGAATAAATTTTGATTTAAAGCTTTCGTGACTGCAGGGATTCATATTCTTGGTTCTGTCGGTAAAGTCACGTAGAAGGGAAATAATAAAATATTGCTTTATATTTTTATTATTTTATTATTTTCCTTCTACATGACTTTACCGACAGAACCAAGAATATGAATCACTGCAGTCACGAAAGCTTTAAATCAAAATGTATTCTCAAGTTAGTTTATAAAGATAAAATATATATATAACTTGAGAATGTTCGATACATTATTTGGTGATCGCCCTGCTGCTGCCTTGTCAGTGGTGCAAAAGCACAAATAATAATAAAAACACATTCATCCATAACACCGTGGCTTTAAAAGAAAAAATACATAATAGTTGACCTTTCTGGCAATGCTCCATCAATGCATGTGGTGGATTGTTGACATATTGAGGGCCACTCATTTACAGAGCATGAAAGCGTGTCCTCTAGTTTTCTATTTAAAGCTTTCGTGACTGCAGGGATTCATCTTCTTGGTTCTTTCGGTAAAGTCACGTAGAATGGAAATAAAAAAATAACAAAATAAAACATAATAAAATAATTCCCGACAGACAGCGTCGACAGACCTGGTCTTCACCTGAGGACGGCTGCTTGCGTTGTGACCGAAACGTCGTGAGAATTATTTTATTATGTTTTATTTTTTTATTTTGTTATTTCCATTCTACGTGACTTTACCGAAAGAACCACGAAGAGTGTCCTCTAGTGTTGGGTTAGCGAGGCATATTGAAGTGGATCCAAAATTAATGATGTGGCACCATTATTGTCCAGCGCTATTCTCTGACATGATGACCATTTGTTCACCGAATGATCCGGCTCCAACAGCGCGAATGCAGGGTGATTGATGATGAAAATGGAAACTTTCAAGGGAAAGTAAAGTTCGAATATTTTCCAAATTGCTAATGCGTTTGTAGAGGAGCAGAATGGCATCGTGGAAATTTTTTTAAAATACTTTTCTCTCTTGTCACGGCAGTTTAAAAAAGACGGATGATGATGATGATGATGCAGACGTGTTCATTTTGTTGAGGTTGACTCACCCTCACATATGGAGGAGAATGAAGAGACGCAGCCACGTAGCGTTTCTACAATACACGCCTCCGTCATGTTGATGGCACGACAGCATTGTCAACAAGAGATCTATTTTTGGTGACACCTTCAAAAGGAGCTTTGCAAGGAAGCTGATGATGCTTGCAGTCATCAAAGAGGAAACATTTTCACATCTGGAAAATATGACAAACATTTTTCGTCGCTCATCTTATGCCCCAGAGAATCGTCATTCATCGGATCCCGTATCCCTTTAATTTGTTGCAATGTCTCATTTTAAACGAGTGCCCGTCTAGCATCGCTATCTCATTTGCCAGGGCAGTGCAGGTTAGACTTTGTGGCACCTCAAATTAGCATATTTGGCTGCGTACGGTGCGAAAGAAGTTCAACAAATACTCTGTGTTGTGATGGCTCTGCTGTGCTATTCAAATGTAGGAAGGAGAAAGACAGATTATGCCCTGTGAATAATCTTAAAATAAAAATAAAAATAGTGAGAATTGTATTTTATAATGTTTTATTTTATTATTTTATTATTTCCCTTCTACGTGACTTTACCAAAAGAACCAAGAAGATGAATCCCTGCAGTCACGAAAGCTTTAAATCGAAATCTTAACATACTTGGCGGCACGGTAAAAAGCCACGTGGGATTTCTACCGTGAGAAATAAGGCAATCAAACCGCAATATTTCATTTACAGTATTGTTTCAATTACCGTGCATATCATGAAGTAGACATTGATTCAAGTGGACATGCACAAGTACAGCCATTTTTCTGTCAACAGACAGATGGATAAAGGCCTCCCCCACATCGTGCAGGCTCATGGGAGTTATTTTGACTATACTTCACCACGCTGGTCAGTGTGGGTTGATGAAGGAGGGGAGCATATATCCTGGAGCATAGAGGTGCAGTACAATAATTAATGTTGTTGTACTGCTCCAAACTGCCCACCACATAGCGTGTAAACTGTAACATGACTTCTATAATCATAGTAATTTACAGCCTTTGGTCAATCTACTGCTGAATGAAGGCCTCCTTGTGTTGTATCTATGGGACCTTTTTACCAGTATTCTTATTTTATCATAACTTTGTTCATCACATTGTATGTGTTGATTGGTCGTACTTCACCACACTGATCAGTGTGCGTTGATGAAGAAGGGGAACATAGATTCGGGAGCATAGAGATGCAGAACAAGAATTAATGTGGTTTTACTGCCCCAAGCTGCCCACCACATAGCCCCAGTTCAATTACAACTTCTTAATGATTATCATAATAAATAACAATTATAAAGCACTTTGTGCTAGGTGCTCAAGGTGCTGTACATCACAATACAATCTAAAAAGACAAATAGAAGCCAATTCGGAGAACCAAAGTGAGACAAAATAAACGCTTGTTGAAAATATTTTATTTCCAAATCATGTTTCCCAGTCGCAATAATTTTAATATAGCACGCTTCTGCTAAACCCCATTGATGATGTTAAAGCTATGTGCATTTGCCTGAATGACGAAATTGCAACTGTGCCAGGTAATGTTTTATAGGAGCATATGCGAATGTAGAGCATAAATGAAATATTGCAATCCAGCTAGCCCAGGGGTCGGCAACCCGCATCTCCGGAGCGGGATGCGGCTCTTTAAAGGCTGCTTCGTGACCTTATTCATGTGCACTGCGGCTCATGGAATATTGAGTCTTTTTAAAATACCGAATTCAGAAAGAAATCACTCTTCTTGTAGATTTTGGTTTCCGACGACTGGGCTAGATCCTGCCAGGTACAAATCACCACGCGGTCATGTGATCGCACATGACCTCAGAAGCTAAGTAAAGTTGAGCCTGGTTAGTACGTGGATGGGAGACTCTCTGGGAATACCTTGTGTGGTATGCTTGGGCTGCCAGGTTACCAGCAGAAGGAAATGTAAACATATATTATTGAATCCAGCTGTGCGGAGCTTTGAGCGTTATCCCCAAATATGTGTGCATTTTCTCCAGATGCTCTGGTTTCCTCCCACATACCAAACATATAAATATAATTCACCAAACATCCCAATGTTGGAGCATCCTGATGAAGAGTCGTAAAGCCCAACATACATTTTATAGCCCAATGTCAATGAAGGCCTCTTCAATACTGTGTTCGTCATGGAGGTTGTTTCACCATACTTCACCACGCTGGTCAGTGTGGGTTAGTGAGGGGGCAGTCACATCATTGGTTCAAATATCACTCGCCATTGACATGAGCCATGGCCAGCAATTGCACTCAGGTCACTGGGTTCACAGCATCAATGTGCCGACTACTGCTCCTCCACTCCGCCCCTCTTGTATATTTAAAGGGAATTATTTATTTTTGTAGACTGGCCACTATGGATGTGGTCCCCCCCCACCCCTTAAAATAATCTCAACATTGCTCCTCACTGTGATAATTAACAATTCCAGTGATAATTGAGTTCCAAATATATGTAAATAATATGCCAACTCGGCTCGAAACAAGTTGATCTCTTAAGCCTAATAAACAGACAAGACATTTTCTTGGGCCGATGTTGCATTTTATGGATATGTTTTGAAGTAAGTCACCAAATCATAGGGCCCGGTTATGCACTGAAAGACAAAAAACATTAACTCTACAGCCAAGAGGCCACGGTGGTCGTGTTTGTTAATATTGATGATGGTCTCCTTCTTACTCTTTGGTTCTTTCGGTAAAGTCACGTATAACAAAAGAAGCTTTCAATGGGACATCAAGTTTGGCGATCAACTCAGCGGCTTCCTGAGATGCTAAGTGGAGAAATTAAGTTCCTCCCGCAATAGATGTATGTATGCTAAACTTCTTTCACACCGTACATAACCAACCATGCTAATCGGATGTGCTAGAGGACGGTCAACAAACTATGGGTCTCTGTGTGAGTTTGTGTGTTTCTGTGTGAGTCTCTGGGTCTCTGTGTGAGTCTCTGGGTCTCTGTGTGAGTCTCTGGGTCTCTGTGTGAGTCTCTGGGTCTCTGTGTGAGTCTATGGGTCTCTGTGTGAGTCTCTGGGTCTCTGTGTGAGTCTCTGGGTCTCTGTGTGAGTCTCTGGGTCTCTGTGTGAGTCTCTGGGTTTCTGTGTGAGTCTCTGGGTCTCTGTGTGAGTCTCTGGGTCTATGTGTGAGTCTCTGGGTCTCTGTGTGAGTCTATGGGTCTCTGTGTAAGTCTTTGTATGTGTGTTGAACTTCTTTATCTCAAGTGGGCAGGTCAATGCAATATGTTCCATGGTCTGGGACTCATGGCCACAATCGCACTTGGGGTCACGTCCCTCATCTTCAACTCGTGAAGCAGGTGGCTGCATCATCGTCACCTGCGTCCTGTTGTACGGATTCCCTTGAGTGATGTCTCCTGTCTTCGACGGATGTTCAACAAGCCGGGGACCTCTGCTGTTGAGTCAGTGAGGAGGTGTTGGTTCTTTATGTTGCGTGCGTCCCACCATTCCATCCATCTGGGTAATGGGTCGGTGCCACCTGCCATTTCTCAGAATGGATGGTGTGATTTTAAGCGCTTTCTTGGTAGCTTGTTCAGGTATTATTGATGGTTCATGTACATGTATAGTCCTAAGTCAGTCCACTGCTCGATGAGAGCTTCCCCACACTGTGCAGGTTGTTGGGTTAATCATCCTCTATTAGAAATAAGTTTTGCTGGCTGGCACACATAGGCGTGATGACGTCACACCGTTGAGCCGGGTTCATCTGTCGTCACGCCCCCCCCCACCCACCCCCACCCACCCTCCACCGCGGCCGTGCATCCCGTGCGCATGCGCGGGCAGTGTGAGTTTGACCACAACTTCACACTGGCCAGTGCAGGCTGGTGAATGCGGTGAAGATAAACTTGGAAGTATGGAGGTTCAAGTAAAACATTGTATCACGCTGCACACCCCTCCGCCGATAAAAAAAAGTTTGTCCACGATGGCCACCCATCCAAGCACTATCCAGGCTCAACCCAGCTTAGCTTCCGAGGATCTGATGAGAGCAGGCACATGCCGGGTGATTTGCTCATAGGCAATGAAGTATTTTAATCCTGGGTGTTACAAACAAGAGGCAACAGATGCACGCGCATGCGTCCCACATATCCGTATTAACTGCAGGGCTAAGTTCAATTAGTGAAACACATACTTAGGCATGCACACCCAGATGCCTGTGTCTCCCCAGTTCCTGTGTTAACCACACCATACCAGGCTGAGTCAACCTAGGGGAGTCCCAGGCCAGATCCAGATACCAAATGCTGGAGATGTTCACATGTCAGTTTAAGATGTAGGCTTTCGTGACCGATATTCATAATAGAAGTATAAATGTGTCGTAACCCTCCACCACCCGACACAGCCAGTAAGGTTTGTCACGTAAACAACGCACCAATTAGTTTACTCCTTCAGCCCACCAGTGTGTTGGAGAGTAAATTGACAACATTTACTATTTGAATAGAACATTTCGCTGATAATAACATCCAGCATCATCGGGCGATTTGCAAGAATAGTGAAGAAATCCACCTGCTTCCGTTCTTAAAAAAGTGTCAGATGTTGAAGAAGCGCTACGATTAAATGGCTACAATAATGCTCAAATTAACAGAACATTGAATGCCAAACCAAGATCGAACAGGAATACTGCTGAAAGCGATCAGGTTATTAAAACAATTAACATACCATATATTGCAGGAGTAACTGACACATTAGCTAGAGTTTTGGAAAAACAATAAATCAGAGTAAGATTTGGCACGGTACACAACATTCAAAAACTAGTATCTTGTACTAAAGATGAATTGCCTAAGTTATCAACAGAAGGTGTGAATCGGATTAATTGCTTATGTGGCAAATGGGATATTGGACATACGGGACTTCCCGTAACATTAGCGTGAGTCAAAAAAAAACAGCAAAGAAATATTAAACACTCTGAAACACAACTGTCGGCAGTTGCAGAATATACTTGCCAGGACACTCAATTGATGTTGATAACGTGGAAGTGTTGTGTAAAAAAATGTTTACTGGCCGAAACTAATTCGAGAATCAATTGAAATTGAGAGAAATGCGAATAATTGTAACCGCTCTGACAGCTACAGGCTTAGTGCGGCCTGGAAGTCATTAAGTAATACCTCTTACAACTGTATTCCTTATAGAGGAAACACGTGCTAATGAACTGATTACTAATTTATTATTTAATTACAATAATAACTCCCCTCCCTTATTCCGCCTCTGATCTCTGCACCTGATGGGTTCCGTGATGACGTTGTCCTGCTACTGCTCGATTTAAGACCGGAACCAGGCGGATGGCTTCACTATTCTGGCAAATCGCCCGATGATGCTGGATGTAATTACCAGCGAAACGTTCTATTCAAATTGTAAATGTTGTGGATTTACTCTCCAACACACTGGTGGGCTGAATTAGTAACTAATTGGTGCGTTGGTTACGTGACAAACCTTACTTGCTGTTTCGGGTGGTGGACGGACACGACACATTAATACTTACGCGATCTAACACAAAGACCTTTATTATCAATGTTCACATGTGTCACGACCAGAAATCGAACCCAGGTTGTGGCGTTGGATCGCACCGATGTAACACCATTCGCTCATATGCTGTACATTTATACTGGTAGGAACCTCCTGGTTACACCAGCCCACTGGGGATTATTGTGTCCGTCCGTCGTGGATCCAAAAATGGGAGGGGTGGGGCTGGGTGGGGAGGGTGGGGAGGGGCTGGGTGGGGGTGTGGGGCTGGGTGGGGAGGGGCTGGTCACCCCGTGGTGCCCTTATAAAACTCAACGTTTAACCTACTCACGCTGGCTTGTGCCCGCCCTCAGTCGGCCATATTTGCGGAATACACCACGCCGCCGTTGACCCTGGCCATTGACCGAGCAACCCAACGTTCCTACCAGCTCCCTCCGCAGGAATGTGTTTACAATACGCGACCTCTGGTTAGTCCTGTGGACTACGTGGGCAAGTATTGTTAGTGGGCACCCATTAAGTTCAGCGCAGCACGCAAGGGAATCATGTGACCCGCACCACACCGAGACCTCTTTGTCTCCCCAGTGCCGATGATCACAAACCACGCCGTTTAAGACTGAGTCGACTTCGCGGAGGCCCAGGATAGGTTCAGATATGACGTGACACTCGCTGATTTTCCGTTGAAAGTAAGGAAAGTGGTTCGACTTAAACGAACAAAAATAGTTTCCTTTTGTCTTATTCACTATGTGCTCAATTCATGAACGATCAAAGTATACTGAGTTGTAAATAGTGCTTCCTGAGCCTTGAGTGGGATTACGGTTAGAATAGGGGAAACTTCCTGAACTTTTCTAACTTAAATCGACAACACTTATTCAAGCAATACAATTCCACTTAACGACGCTGAATGTCATCTCCAGCGAAACATCGTACAAAAGTGTCAACATTTTGCTTGCATTTCAACATTCCTGTTTGCTGATAAACCAAATCAAATTCTTATTTTACTTTTATTAATTTTAATTTTTTACCTACGTGACTTTACCGAAAAAACCGAAGAATTTGAATCCTTGCAGTCACGAAAGCTTCAAATCTAGAATTAAAACCAAATCAAATTGCACATTTGCCCACGTGACAACTTGATTTGATTGGCTCGGTCGGGTGGTGGAGGGTTTTAACAAAAACATGGCATTTTACCGCCACGGTGAACTAACCCATGGGTCAGCAACCTGTGGCTCCAGAGCCGCATGCGGCTCTTTAAAGGGCTGCTCCGTGATCGTTATTTACTAAGTACCCACCGACTCGTATTCACGTTCATTGCGGATTTTGAAATATTTAGTTTTTGTTTACCGAATTTGCACATCATACCAGATATACATTTACTGCTAAGTCGATGTAAAGGAGGACCGGGAGTGATTCCAGATTATTGACACTGATGTTAGCTGTGGTTGAGAATTGAACTCGGGGGTTGCCAGATTCACAGCATAATGCGAACCACTGCGCCACCGTTCCCCACAAAAATCCCCCGTATAGCCTTAACAGACTGTTGGGTCAAGTGCTGTTAGCGAGCACCTATGAAGGCCGGAACGGTACACGAGTGGGTAGGTGGGCCAGCACCACGCCCGACCGCCTTTGTCTCCCTAGTGGCAATATCTACACACCGCACCAGGTACTCATTTGAGGCCGAGTCGACCTAGCTTCCGATAATAGTCACTGGTGTTGGCCGTGAGCTGGAATCGAACCCGTGTCGCAGGGTTCATAGCGCAGCGCGCTAACCGCTACACCACCGCTCCGCGCACACGCGCGCGCACACACGCACATGGCCCACGTGCGCACGTGCGCGTGTGTGTGAATGTGGGCGGGTGCGTGCGTGCCGCCGCCGTCGCGTGTAAAACTGGACCGTGTGTAGCCGCGGGGGCCACAGGATAAGAGTCGTCGGGAACACCCTCGGCTCCGCACACTCTCCCACCCCCATCTCGGACCTTCGTGCGCCGCGGCTGTTGGAGATCCCCCAGGCGGAAAAGACTTGCAAGGTGGTGGTGGTGGTGGCTTGCAAATCCGCGTCGCCGCACAGGGCAAGGAGCTGCTCGCTGTGTTTTAAGAATGCCAGCTGCGCCCATACTCATACACTGTGCTGCGATGTGGTTTGTGAATATATGTTAAATGTATATTAAAGGGATGACTTGGATATCCAGCTGCTGCGTTGGCAGTGGTGCTAAACACCATTGATAACAACAAAAGTGATCACATTTGTCAATGACACTTTGGCGTTAAGTTTTATTTTATTTAATTGGCGACGTTTTCGCCAGCGGCGCTATTCATGTGCTATGTGGATGTGGGTCGTTGCCCGAAATGTCACCTATATACATATTTAAATGTTAAGACCACAATGTTTTTGACCTTTGTGTTGAATGTTGTCATTTAGTGTAAGTTTGGATATTTATGACCGATAGTTTCAACTGCTTATAACTGTTAATACCAGCCGCCCATAAGGCCGCTTGTGCTATAGAGTATGTCATTGGGCTACCGACGACCGGATTTATTTCACTGCTGTTTCTTTCTGTCATAAGTAATGTTTTAGATTGAAATTCGGCGAGTGTTAAGTTAACGAATAGCATTGTTGCACATAGATGATATAACTTATTTATCGCGTATACAGATCTTTCTTCAGTGATCTGACTAATCATATCAATCCAGTTCATGTGTGTCATAAGTCAGGCGCTAGTTTGAATCCCGTGGCCGTTAAGCTCATAAACACGTTGCCATCGAGCATATATTTCAAAATGTGTTATTGATGTTCGAAACAGTTCGAACTTGAGTGTATTCAACGCAAATTCATTTATAGAACACAAGTTGCGTGCTTAGTGTTCATTTGACTGTTGGACGGTGCCAGTTTATTTCCCAAAGTTCACGCACATAATCGAAAGTGACTGTCGGTTGTGGCTAATCGATGATTTCTTCCTTGACAGTGATAAACAACACAGCCGTGCTTTCCTTGTCATAAGCAGAGCTCTGTGATAGCCTTCCGTGCAATTGCTGCACACAGAAACGTTTTTTATAGTCTTACCTTTATGATTTCCTAACTTTGGATTTGTAAAGTCATACTTTATGTTATTTTTATTGTAGATTTTGTAATGAATGTATGAAGTTGGCCTGCTTGTGACCGTACACAATTCAGATCAAGTGCATAAGGTCAAGTCAAAGGTAACGGAAAGTACAGGATTCGTGCAGTCATTTGAGACGCAGCGATGAAGTGTAATCTCTTGTGTCGAGCACCGACTTGCCGCGTGTGGAATATTGAGAAACTGTGAAGGCCCAATTTGTATTATGTTGAACTTCTTTCACATCGTATGTAGCCAACTGCGCGAATTAGAGGTGCGGGTTAAAAGACAACAAACTAAACACAAAAAGCAGTTGAGTTTTCAATCGAGATTTAAATTTGCATAGCTCCAGTGGCTTCCTAATACAATTCTGCCTATCTTAACATTTTTTGTCAAGTTCTCTGCCCTGTACAGTAAGACCGTTGTCTTCAAATCGATCAGAATATTCTGCTTCTGATTGTCTGCGGCATCGTGTAGTGTAGTATAACACCGTGGACCATTGTTAGTTTCGTCAGGCTCTGTGACCCACGCTGAAATGACAATACCGTGGAATGTACCTATATTCGCCTGCTTGTTATTATTGCATGCGGTATGCAGACATATTCTGGGAGTGTGTAAGTATACTTTAATTTTAGATGCACTTGTGATTTCATGCAATATAAATACTTACATTTTCAAAGGAGATTGAACCTGATTGATTTAGGATACTCCAACACTTTGTTGTAGTAACGCAATTTGCTTAATATAAAATGACATATAACAATAGTTTGTAATGATATGAAGTGCTTATCAATATACATGATCTAAATACCAGCAGTGTGGAGTTAATGTTATTATACTATGCTGAGGTAGCATTAGATTGTACATGCCAGAATTTGCTTGTGATTTTCAGTGGTTTCGTGGTGGGTTTGTTAACCTTCATGTTACATTTATTTTTGTTCTAATCGCAAACTGTCCATGGGTTACGTTTGGTATTCATGGAAATAATGGGGTTTTGTTAAGAAAATGGAAAAACCAGGGCCACCCCAGCCCTGAATTAGTCCTGTATTTAGAGGACACATGCCTTGCCGGTGACCTCCAAAACATGACGTACAGTTGTATCAATGTAATCTATACTAATGTATTAAGATTATTTATGATACTCGTACACTATTATCTACTCATACTCATCGACTCTGTACAATTATACCATTCTGAGTAGCTTTGACAAATAATTGGCTGTAGAAAAAAGTACAGGACGTTCAAACTAAATGGCTATGAGATGGCCAGTAGGTGACAGCACAGACAGTGGGCTAATGACCTACTGTGCGCTACTGTATTTGAATATTCTAGATTTGAAGTTTTCGTGACTGCAGGGATCCATACTCTTTGGTTCTTTCGGTAAAGTCACGTAGGTATAAAATATAAAATAAATGAAATTAAATCAGAATTTATTTTATATTTTATACCTACGTGACTTTACCGAAAGAACCAAAGAGTATGTATTTGAATAGCTGTTAGTTCGGTAACCACCGGCATGCATCGGATTTATCCTGGTATGGCGAAAACCTCTGAAAATAGTTTTCAGCGGACAAGGCCGCTTGAACGTTCCATGTGGTAAATCGTTCAATTTGGAAAATTGACCACAGTTTTGATGGTGAGGAAATGTCAGTCATCTCCCTCGCTTGGTATGGAGTAAGTTGTGGGTTCAATCCTTGGACCCTGACGATTTGGAGTCCCCACGTGTTCTCTCCCGCCGTGATGATCGCGTGGATTTTTCTCCTGCTTCCGCCAAATTTGCCCCCCTCCACATTTTGAATCAACTTGCGTTTTTATTATTTGGCTGCGACTTTAAATTACCACGTGATGATATAAACCACTTCGATGATGAGCTGTCACCTATGGCCAGGTCGCCTCTAAAATAAGCTCATAACTTGGTGGCCTTTCATCTTCTTGGTTCTTTCGGTAAAGTCACGCAGAAGGGAAGTAATAAAATAAAACATAATAAAATAATTCTCACGATGGTTCGGCCACAAGCAAGCAGCCGTCCTCAGGTGGAGAGCAAGTCTGTCAGACGCTGTCTTCCCGACAGACCTGGTCTTCACCTGAGGACGGCTGCTTGCGTTGTGGCCGAAACGTCGTGAGAATTATTTTATGTTTTATTTTTATTATTTTATTACTTCCCTTCTACGTGACTTTACCGAAAGAACCAAGAAGATGAATCCCTGCAGTCACGAAAGCTTTAAATCGAAAAATTGGTAAAATGTAAAGGTTTAGTTTAGTTGCTTCAATGGGGATTGTTTGGGACTTTAGGAATGTGATTATAGTCACCGAGAAACACACACGACAGGAATATTCGAATGAGCTTTCACCTTACTCTGTTTTCTTAACGAATTCGAAGCAATGAAAGTGATTTTTCCAAACATCCCAATGCGGAACCTCCCTGAGTCCTTGAGACTCACGATGTTCAAGGATAAGAATGGAGTGGCAGGCAAGGAGTGTAGAGTGCGTCATAGAGGACGTCAATTGAGAACATGGAGCGATGAACTCAGCTCGGAGTGCAGGTGGATTATTACACACCTGGGGACCATGAAAAACGGTGATGGATTTATGGAGCCTTGCATCCAACAATTAGCAGCCTTTTTGCGTTTAGTTTGTTGTTCTTCCCCCGCACCTCCGAGTCGCACGGTTGGCTACGTATGGTGCGAAAGAAGTTCAACATACCTACAACAATGGATTGATCATGGCTGATGATGATAATTGTAAAGGCACCCTGTGTAATGTTACAACAAGGCGGCCCTGCCAATTCTGCTGCTGGCTTCTTGCTTATGCAGCTCAATGTAATGTGTAGGCGACTGGCGTGGTGTTTACACACCCTCTCGTGTTTCGTGTCGGCCTTCATAAGTGCTCGTTAACACCACTTGATCCAAAAGTCTGTGAAGGCTTTACGGAGGAAACTGGAATTGTCTCGTGTATATATATATGGGTGGAATTGTGGCGCAGTGGTTAGGACTGCGCTGTGAATCCGGCAGTCCAAGTTCAATTCTCAAGCACAGCTAACATCGGTGGCAATTATCTGAACCGATCATGGGCCTCCTTTATATCGACTCGGCAGTAAATGAGTATCTGGTGTGTTGTGCAAACATCAGCACTGAAGAGACAGCTGGCCAGCGACCAGCCTTGCACAACACTGTCAAAACAGTCCGTGGATGTTTTATTTGATCGCGTAATGCATCAGCCAATCATTCTTGATGAGTTTCTTTGGGGTGAGATTCGGGATCAGCAATCGTTGTTCTGTGTTTTTCAATTTCAGTCCACTGTCAGACGAGGGCTTCTCCAACCCCATACAGGTCAAGGGGATTTGTCCATAGTTTACCATGCTGGTTCGTGTGGGTTAATGAAGGTACGGAGCATAGACACGGGAATGTATAATTACAGTACAATAATACACGTTGCTGAACTACTCATCATAAAGCCCTGCAGGCGTCTGTGTGTATGGTGGTGGCCTATACAAGCATCGTTCAGGCTCAGGCCTGCTTGACTTCCAAATATGATGAGATTGGGCACATTCTGTGTGATTTGGTCAAAGCCAGCTCGGATGATGAGCTCAAATGACTGAGCTCATAGGGCTCCAACTCAACATATAGTGAGAGGAAAGTGGAGTCCTTGGAGAAGACTCGTGCATGGCAATATCCGAACAGGTAGCTCCATGAACCCACTTGCCTGACTGCCATATTCAGTCCTTCCTGCAGCCATGAGGCTTGGGAGTTTCACAGATCTGCATATCATCATCATGCACCTCCCATGCAGTACATATTGATGTGTCCTGCAGCCGGGGACTCTGGTGGTCTACATTGGCCTGCAGTTCAACGTATTGGTGGTACACAAGTGGTGGGCGGTATATAAAAAAGCAAATTTTGTTGCAATTATTTATTTCCCCGCGATTCGCCAGCCTGGTCAGAAAAGCTTCACAGTCTGTTGCCGTATGGGAACCTCATTTGCCAGTAAAAATATGATTATTGGTTTTTTTACCCTTCCATCTGGCAACAAAACTGACACCTTTTTTACAAGGAGTCATGTTTGCATAGACCGCAATATCTGCAGTCATAATACAAACAAAAGACATAACTCTGATAATGTGCACTGTCCTTGAAGTTGATTGGTCCACACCCGAGACAGCTTTCCTTAGAGCCTAGTCTCACATGGGTTGGACCAGATGACGCCAAAAGGCGCACAACTCAAAGACAATGCACCATCAGAGTATGAGAGCTCGGGGCAAGCATCTGCACTATGGGAACCTCATTTGCCAGTAAAAATATGATAATTGGTTTTTTACCCTTCCATCTGTCAGTTTTGTTGCCTGATGGAAGGGTAAAAAACCAATTATCAGTCTGTTGCCGTCTTGCAGCACCCAGCCCGATGACGATCGGCTGCTCCGTGTTCCAAAGACGGATTTGACTCCTTGTGCGCTAGACTTGGTTGGACGGTTCCTCGATTAATTTCCGGAATAATTCTTTGACGGACAGTGACATCAAAAGATTATGACTCGTGTCGCATGTTTGAATCTAAGGCAACTTGCGATGGAGAGTCTGCAGCTCACTCAAGGGCAACAGCGACATTGTCAGTTCGGGTCTCATCTTTACCTGGTGGGTCTACAGCAGCGCCGCCTCAGTCGGCGGCAACAGCGATGGCTCAGGCATTTTCTTCTGGTGGAGCGTCGGCGATGGCTACAGCGTCTGTTCGGGGTTCATCGTCAGCAGGAGAGTCGGCAGTTCGATCAACGGCAAATGCACGGACGCAGTTGCCGTTTATGAGGACCAGTGCGTTATGCTGCACTGGTGTACCGACAATACATTCATTTTGGGCATTTCGTCTGCCTATAGGGGGCAATGCAGATATGTGGCTTTCTCATTTAAGCAATTTGCAAGAAATGTATCACAATTCTCAAATGTGAAACATGACCTCAGCACACACACAGCCTACTCTTTAAATAGCATCACAGGACCTCTAAAGTTCGCTGCAAATCAGACGACGCCTCGTGCTTAACGGTTAATACAGTACACCCAGAGCATTAACCAGGTTCGCCTCGGTACTCAAACCACACACTCCTACCCATTGCTGCGCAAAATCACCAACCCTCTCCTCTAGAGCTCTTGAATACTAGGAGTGTGTCGCCTGGCTCGCACACGTGTCTGTGTGTGTGCACGAGGCGTTAGTGCAGCGGTTGGCGTGCTGCGCTATGAGCCTGATGATCCGAGTTCGATTTCCGCTCATGGCCAGCACCCTTGACAATTATCTGAACTGGTCCTGGGCCTCCGCTAGGTTGATTCGGTCTCAAATTAGTATTTGGCGCGATGTATAAAAAATTAACCCGTAAAAACAAAGTTTTTCACTATAAATCCTTTATATGCGTGGCATCGGTTTTATTTTATTATTCAATTCTGTTTTTCTTGAGTAAGAGTTTCATTTTTATCACATTGGTATTTTAAATTAAATATGACATTTTTTTTTCCTAAAAAGTGGAAAAGTTTTGAAAAAAATTTTTCACGAAAATAAATTGTCACGCACAACGAGTCTGTGTGCAAAATGTCAGCTCGACTGGATCACGGGAAGTGGGTTAAAAAACGACCGAAAGATTTGCACGGTCGTAAGCACGCAAGCAAGCAAGTGAACTTAATATAAAGGATTTAAAAACATCGTCACTCGGGAGACAAAGGTGTGGTGTTTTCCATGGCACCCCCTCGTGTATTTCGTGCAAGCCTTCAATGGTGCTAACTCGCCAACGGCACTTGCCCCAACAGTCTATTGAGGCTATATGGGGGACCTTTGTCTGTGTGCACGAGGCGGTCAATGCGTACGGGCAGGTGGCGAGGCATGACAGGCCCGCATGCCTCTGGGCTGACGTCTGTGGCGCGTGTGTTAAATATAGTCGCTCCTGCAAGGCACGGATGGCAGAGCCTCGTCTGCTAATGTTAGGGGGGTGACTCATGGTGGGGGAGGCCTTCGTGGGATATCGTATGCGGATGCCACTGCAATGGAGCTGCTGCTCCTGCTGATGATGATGAATGAATGTTATGGCGATTATTGAACCTTATGGCGGGACCCCGGGGTCCCATAAGCCCCCGGCTCTCGCATAAACATTATATTATAATGTAAATATTATATTATAATCAGTTTAACACGTAGGCTTTCGCGACCAATATTATTCATAATCAACGTTTTTGGGTTTAGATCGCGATATTCAACACACCGGTGGGCTAAAGCAGTGAGCTATTTGTCTTTTGTCAACGTGACACTTTTTTACTGATTGGCCGTGTCGGGTGGTGGAGGGTTACGACACATTTATAAATAACGCGATCTAAACCCAAAAACGTTGATTATGAATTATATTATAATGTTAACAAAAACTTTGCTCTTTTTCACCAATGGGTTTGAAGGATGGTGGCAAGTGTTGTCTTGTTATACTATGCCTTTAAAACTGGAAACAACTTAAATGCAGTACCTCTATTTAAATACACTATCGAAAAAATTATGTACACCCCTCTGCCAATCGGCCTTGTTTCTCAGTGTGGATTTGTGAACACGCTTTGTAAACAGTACATAAAATAGTACGCGTTTTCAATGCGCTGTTCATATTGTAACAAGCGCTTATACCAATGTCACTCTACAGAGTAGTGGGTCGCCGCTCCTCTTATCCGCATTGATACGAGCGGTATGTGGGGTCTATGGCTTAACCGCAAAAAAACCCTATCTGCACAGATGCATACGGACAAGAGAAGTATTATAATCAAACAGGAGGAATTAACGGTTCAACGCATCTCATCTGTTAAATATCTGCAGGTAATCCTGGCTGCAGACATTGGTAGGTCACAAATAATAATGAAGATAAGAGAGCAGTTTCACTGTATTATGCAGACCGTGATGATAAATAAAGGACTTAAGTCGTGTAGGCAGTTTGAGCAACTTTGGATAATACTTATGATCCTGCCCATACCCGAGCATGGAGTGCATTCGCTTGTTCAGCTCTTCTGCGCTTTCGTCCTCGCTGCTGCGCTTGGACATGACATGACAACAGAATGATCCGCGCCAGGTGGGTCGTGGCATTTATGTGCGTGGTGGGATGGAGTTGCCAAAAATAAATAAATTGATTACGATTTTGACTTCTGTTTATTCCGGACCCCGGGGTCCGCCATAAGGTTCAATTAGCGCTTTAAATAGTATTTATTTTATTATTTGGTGATGCTGCCGCTCGTGCAAAAACACAATTCACGAAACAAAGACAACAAATTCGTCAATATACATACATAGAAAACTGATTTCTTCAGAATTGCTTTTTGTGTTTAGTTTGTTGTCCTTCTACCGCATCTCCGATTAGCACGATTAGTTACGTACGGTGCGAAAGAGGTTCAACATACATACGTCAATAACACTGTGTGTGGCCTTAAAAGAACACAAAATATATGAGGCGATGTTTTGGGCAATGGTCAATTGGGTTAATCGGAGGTGCGGAGTGCCTTGAAATTCCTTTTCATTTGCTATGAAGAAGGGCCATTTCCCAAAACATGTGTTGAATGTGTTGAGTTTTAGTTTTTTCGAGTAGTTTTAACAACATGGCAATAATATGACATCATCATGTTCGTCACGGTGTAATTGGCACTATTTCCTTCATGAACGTTATGGAAAACTTTATAAAGTCACAACGATTCAAAGGCCTAGGGCAGGGGTCGGCAACCAAAATAACAAGAAGAGCAATTTCTTTCCAATTCGGTACAAAATTCAGTATTTCAAGAGCCGCAATGCATCTGAGTACATACTGTACATACGTACATATCGTCAAGAAGCAGCCTGTAAAGAGCCGCATGCGGCTCCGGAGCCGTAGGTTGCCGACCCCTGGGCTAGGGCAAGCTTACGTTGATTGAACTGCAGCCGAATAACGTTGTTCGTATTGGAGGTGCAGCACAGCATAAAACACAAGGCGTTAATCATGGGAAACAATTGCAAAATAAGGGAAACTGATTTTGTGATAATCGTTGTGTCATGAAAAATCATTGTATCATATCGTGAAACATAATATCGTGGCAATCTTCATGACGTTATCTTTTTTTAAAGAACAGCCCTTTGTCAATCCATCGTGAAACAGGCTCCACTAGCAGAGCCAGTGGGGGGGGGGGGGGGGGGGGGCACGTGCCCCCCCAATGATCCGATCGAAATCCCTAATAAATCAGCATTTTGCGACCCCCTCTGCCACTGTGTAGCATATTATTACGTGCCAGGGACTCTATGAGATGATTGGACAATAGTCTGAGTCCATAATTGGCAATAAGTAACGGCACAGCAGTTATAAGTGACTCAGAATTGTGCCCAGTTGCGTATACAGTACACGACTTCCCTGAAGGCATTCAACTTCAGCGAGCGCGATGCCGATCACACACGGTTCGAATTCGACCCTCGATCAATGGCTGCGCAATCGCCGCACACGCGTTGAATAAACAGCAAGGGACAAGTCCTTACGTACTAACAATTCCTCTATCATTTTCCAATGCTGGAGGGGTTGCCCCCCAACCTGAAAATCCTGGTTCTGTCATTGAAAGGCTCCCGTTGTTTCAGTAATTGCGATTGATGTCACTGATGTCAGTGGAAATCAAACTTTTAGGTCACCTACATTTCATTGTAATTGTACTGTATTGTAATTTGGAAGATTCCGGCAGTGAAGTCGGTCACCATAAATCGTTTAGTCATTGATTTGTCTCCCTGGTCAAATGAACGTTGGGCAGTGCGATGTCAGTGGTGAAAATCCCACATTCCTATGTCGGAGGCCAAGTTCTTCCAGAAGACAACCGTTGTTTGACTCTTCCACAAAGTGGTATCCATTTGATCAACTGCAAAGGCACAATGTCTTCTCCCAAGCTTCGGATTGCGAGTGCTCTGGCACAGGACCATGCAGGCCATTAGCAAGCGCGTAACTAGAAGATTGGTTCGTGGACACAAGTGTGTAAAGCACGTGCTTGTATATCTGTTTACAGGATTCCACTACCACAGACCTGAGTGTTGACATGTGTTGTCTCATTGGAGTCAGAAGGGTCATAGGTCAATGAAAAGGTTTTAGGTCAGTAACATTTTCTTGGTTCTTTCGGTAAAGTCACGTAGAATTGAAATAATAAAATGATAAAAATAAAACATAATAAAATATTTCTCACGACGTTTCGGCCACAACGCAGGTGGAGAACAGGTCTGTCGAGGAGACAGAGTCTGTTTTCTGACAGATCTGTTCTTCACCTGAGGATGGCTACTTGCGTTGTGGCCGAAACGTCGTGAGAATTATTTTATTATGTTTTATTTTTATCATTTTATTATTTCAATTCTACGTGACTTTACCGAAAGAACCAAGAAGATGAATCCCTGCAGTCACGAAAGCTTTAAATCGAAAGTCAGTAACATTGTTAAGTTGATCAGAGACTTTTGAGAAAAACCGAATGTTTGTTATAGACTGCTTGGGGTTAACCAACTTAAATATTTCAGTAAATGTCTTTACAATCCTAGTATTGCCGCATTTCAGTAATGCTTGTGTATTAACTATTTAGATTAGATTGTGTCAAATTTTTCACAGCTTTGGATGGGCTTATTGCTTATTGTCCACAAGTATGATATACACAAACTATATTGAAGAGTCTTCTTGAAGAACAGGTCTGTCGGGGAGTCTTCACCTGAGGACAGCTGCTTGCGTTGTGGCCGAAACGTCGTGAGAATTATTTCATTATGTTTTATTTTATTATTTTATTATTTCCATTCTACGTGACTTTACCGAAAGAACCAAGAAGATTAATCTCTGCAGTCACGAAAGCTTTAAATCGAAATATATTGAAGAGTGTTCGTAAATAAATATGTATTTGCACTTAATAATGAAAAAGGTGCTGGCAAATATCACTTGTTTCCTAGCATTCTTTAAAGCTTAATGGAGAAAAACATCTTTGCCTTTCGTACGTGTATATTATCCTCCCAAATTGAAGCCTCATCGCCGAACCCATAACTTCCCCGCTAAAAGCCACCCTCCCAGGGGTCGTAGCGAGAGGCCCCATGCTAAAAACCACTCGGCAACAGGTGGCATCACGACTTCATTTCAACCACACGGGGCCACAGCCACAGAGCCAGAGAGGCTTTCACGATCACGCCACAACGCGTCTGCGTTGCGTCACTAGCCACACGGGCTATGTTTAGTGTCCTCGTCTCTCTCCCACTCTCTCTGCCTCTTGGCTGGCCTCTTGTGCTCAATTTCAAACAAACCTAAAAGCCCGTGTTGGCAGAAGTGCACAAGCACTGGTGGAAAGAACTTCGCCGCTGTCGTCATAAACGCTGCAAGTAAAATATTTTGCGTCTGAGTGCTGCGCTGTTTGGCAGAGCGCTCCACTGACAAGTTGCAAGGTTGAGAGTTAAAATCCCGGCTTTGTGTCGACTCAGCCAACAACGAGTCCACGGTCGTTTAGATGAATAACACTCCGAAGATGGACCATTGCCCATCTGCAGAGCAGAAATAGCATGACCCATCGTGCAAAACCAGCACTGATATGACTGCCAAGCAATCCAGTGCCTCCTCCTGTTCCAGAGATTGGTGGCATAGTGGCAAGCGTGTTGTTTCATGAACCCGGCAGTTACCATCAGTGGTAATTATCTGTCCCTTCCCTAAGTTAGCTTGGCCTTAAATGAGTACCTGGTGCAGTGTGTCTAAATATCAGCACTCGGAAGACATAGGCGACCTGGTGTGATGCTGCCCATACCCTTTCGTGCACCGTGCCAGCCTTCATTGGTGCTTCTTTAACAGCTCTTGCCCCAACCACTTGTGTAGGCTGTGTAGGGCACCTTTGTCTTTGGCTCACTCCATCCCGCCTCGTCTCTCTTTTCCAGGGCTACATCGCGGCGAGAGCTCGTCCGATCGCCAGGTGAAGGAGGCCAAGACCAAGTGCCGGACTATCGCGTCGCTGCTCACCGAAGCGCCGGACCCCCACTCGCGGGGGGTGCTTATGTTCAAGAAGCGGCGGCGGCGCGCTAAGCATTACACGCTCGTCAGCTTTGGCGAGGGCGACGACACGGACGGCGGCGTCGACACGGACGCTGGTCTTGACACGGACGCGGCGCCGTACACGAGCGAGTCCGACCTCGACGAGGACAGCGCCTTCACCGACCTCGAGCAGGAGATGGAGGCCGAGCGAGCGCGCGCCGCGGCCGCCTCCGCCGTCGCCCAGCTGGGCACGATCGATGGCCTCACCGGCAGGGGGGCCGAGATGTTCAAGAAGCGGCAGAGGAACGCCGGCGTGGAGCCGGCCGTGAACGGGGACGCACCTGATGAGTGGGTCTTCCTCGGCACGGAGGACCTGCCGGCCCCGTGGTCGGGCCCGGAGCCGCATGAGGCGAGGGACAAATTCTTCGAGCGCCCAGCATGCGGGGAGGCGCAGCAACCTCGCTCTTCCCAACAGGGGCCGCCACTCGGCGTTCAGCTGCATAACGCCGCACCGCAAAATTCGTGCGCTTTCGTGCAGCCCATGATGCAGGTCCCGCCTGCTCATCAAGTTCATCCGAGCGCCGGCAACCCCGGTGTTGGCAACGGAGTGACGGCATTCCAGCAGATCACCGTTAACAGCAGCTCGGTGGCCCAAACGAGCATGGCGCAGGAGATGATGAGTTCATCTGTAAAGGTGAACAGCTTCCAACAGGAGCAGCAACAGCAGCACAAGCAGCAGATGGTGGTCAAGACCAAGCAGGTGGCCAATGTCGTGAACCGCACCGCCCGTCCGTTCACGCCCGCAGGTCCAATCGAGAACCGTGCAGCAACGCCGTTTGCCGCGCAGCCCGCTCCCAAGATGACCGCACAATTCAACCAGGTTGCTGGAAATGAACTCCCACTGAGGGCTAATCCTCCAGAGCGGCAGGGTCAGGCACCGGAGATTCCATGCGTCGCTCAAGTGAATGTGCACCCCGCAGTGAGCGCTCAGGCCACAGTCACCCCTGCGGTAACTCCGGTGGCCTCCCCAGCCGTCGTCGCACCGAGGCAGAGGCCCTCGGTGAACATAAACTACGTCTCGGCACAAAGTCCTCAGCGCGGGGTCAACGCAGATCAGCATGGTAGTCGTGTGGCAGCAGCAGCAGGGTCTTACGCAGAGGCATCGCCCGTTGCCAATCCGGCACCGGTATCTACATGGAGTTGCCCTGATGCCGAGCAGTCGAAGGAGGGCGGCCCCTCCAACAGCTACCTCTCCCCCGCCAGTCCACAAGTATCGCAGCCTGTGTTCGCAAATAATCCTTCTCTCGGCACAGGTGATCCCCCAGCTTACCAGCCGGTCACTTCCCAATCTGCGTTCGCAGGATCGACAAACATCGTGCCTCCCCCGCCCGCCTACGCACAGCCCGCGGGGTTCGCAAGCACGCAGCAGCACAGCCAGGCGCCGCCGCCCACGCCCGTGACGCCGCTGCCGCAGCCGCAGCAACAGCAACAGCAGCAGCAGCAGACCCCAGTGTTGAGCGTTATCCTTCCTCCGCCCCTGTTCGCTCAGCCCACGGAGCAGGAACAGAGTGGAGACGCCGCCGCCGCCATCTTCAATGGGCTCGGCACCGACACGGCGTCGACGTCGACCGACAGGGACCGTGGCTCTGCGATCTGGTCACCGGAGCCCCCAGTTGAGCAGATGTCATCCAGGGAGCAGCGCATTTCCATCCCCGCGGCAAGGTCCGGCATCCTGGCCGAGGCCAAGAAGCGCAACCAGGGCAACAAGGCCATGTTCACCTTCAAGGAACCGCCAAAGAACTCGCCCAACCCTGACCTCTTGTCCCTCGTGCAAAACCTGGATGACAAAACCAAGCCGGAGGGCCAATTCGAGGTGGGGCTCGAGGAGGACTCCCTTGGCCTTGGGGCGGAGGCGTCCAACTTCTGGCAAACGCAGGCACAGGCGCAAGGCTTCAAGTCCCCGCCACCCGTTGCGCCGAAGCCAATGGCAAAGGTGCAGGGCTACGAGGCATACACGCAGTTGGCCAACCAGGCACCTTCTTGGAGTCATCAGGCACAAGCGGGCACCAGGTCCGATCCACTCCCCTCGTACCGGGCATCTGATACTGTCAGCAATGACCTACCGCAGCAGCCACAGCAGCAGCAACAGCAGCAGGAGATAAAGGCAACACTAGCACAGCCAACGGCGGAGGGCGCGCGGATCGTCTACTCACCAGAGAACAACGCGGTGGCCGCCCGCAAGAAGGCCGCGCAGTCGGCGGCAGCTGTCCTCGCCAGCGACATGTCACAGATGAAGGGCAAGGGTGCACAGCTCTTCGCCAAGAGGCAGAGCCGCATGGAGAAGTACATCGTGGATGGGACATTGTCTCCAGCGGAGGAAATGCGCGGCCCATCTCCGACGCCATCCCTGCCATCCTCCTGGAAGTACTCTTCTCAGATTCGTGCGCCGCCCCCCATCGGCTTCAACCCCATACTCTCACCCTTCTACCCACTCGCGGCGGCCAAGGGGCATGCGACGCAGAACTCGCCCAAGTCTCCGGCGGCGGCCAAGACCAAGGGGAAACCTAAGCCCAGGATGGAGAGTCTGGACGTAATGAAGCATCAGCCCTACCAGCTCAACTCGGCCATGTTTTCATTCTCGCCGCCCACACCGGCGGCGGCGCCAGCAGGCGGCTCGGGTCGACAGGCTCAGTCGCTACCGAGGAACGCGCCACCTCCAACCGCGGCGCAGGCGAGCGAGGCGACGCGGTCGCACTTGGCTGCACAGAATCAGGCATCAGCCATGGTCACGACCCAGCTGCAGATGGAGGTCAGGAGTGTGGAGAAGCCGGCTCAGCAGCAAACTCAACAGCAACAGCCAACCAAGTCGTTTGCCACAGTCTTGCCGCAGCAAATGAACGGCATTTCTACGTCTGCGGAAGCGATGTCGTCGCCCCAAATTAGCGCTAGGCCTCAGCCCTTGGTATCAGCGCCATCCCTGCTCAATGGCCCTGTGCCGCCAACTAATTATGCGTCCGGGGATGACTCTCAGTTGACAACGCCTCCATCTCCTCACCAGCACCGCGTCACTTCACACATCCAGATGGAGGTCAGATCGGCAGCCAGCGGAGTGCCCTCCATCCCGGCTGTCAATGCCTGGCAGCAGCCGCCCCCCACTGGCCTGGCGCCCGCCTACCCGGGCGGACACCAGCCACCTCCATACCCAGGCCACGCGGGCGACAATGCGGGACCCACCGGGTTTGGTACTCAGCTTACCCCGCTCCCAGCCGAGCCCCCACAAGTGTCGCTGGGAAGACCGGGCACCCAGGCTACACTTCTTGTGGCCACGCCTCGACCGTCATTCTCAGCCAAGAAGAACAGGGCACAAGCCCAAGTGTGGAGGCCGGGGGTTGCCAATTGAGTCCTTTCATGGACCTGCGTCCGTTTACTGCCTTCAGGGGTAATTAATTTTTTATGAGTTCCTAGAAATGAGGTCACCCAATGGCTTCTGTGCGTGGAGTTAATGCTCTGCTGTGTCTAGTGAACCAGTGTCGCTTGATGACTGGTGTTTGAAGCCTGAGTAAACTAACTTCATGGGGCGAAGTTCATATGGTGACTCGGCACGGTGACCTGTGACTTCACAGTAAAGTATAAAAAAGCATAGAATTTTGGTTTTGCACTTGCACAGTTATTTAATGAGCTCTGCTCTTGCAGCCTACTTAGAGTGAAACACACTCGCTTGCATGAATGAAAGCAGCGCCTCCTAGTGGTTAATGACAATGATATTTGAAGGTGTGCGGTATCGCTTCCAGGTGTTTCCACCGTGTGACGTGTGCCACTATTGACTGAATGATGATCCCATAACAGGCACTGTCTTGCTCTCTGCGTAGTACGAATAAAGGAATCAGACAAAACGTAAAATTAGCCAGCTCTTCGGCCTTTGAATAAAACTAGTATTTGGTACACACCAATTTTTAAATATGGTTTGTTCGATAATTAGCATTATGTACTTGTACATAATTGCAGCTGCAGAAGGTACATTTTGGCATGCACTATTTTTGGAGGGGTGTTATAAAATATCCACTTTCCCACCAATCTTCTGCTGCTGACTGTGGTAATGTGGAAATGTATACGCAGAGCTTGCATATTTATATTTTCATCACCGATTGTTCTTTTCACACAAGCTGAACAACTGGTTTAGAACTATGATGTGTTGCTTTGGTGAATTGTGGGTAACAGAAATTAGGCTTGGTTGAGATTACATTTTGGACCGCCCCCATATTTTTAAATGTCTTTTGCCCCAAACACAAAGTCACCAACTGGATAGGACACTCCCCGGTTATCGGACTTACCGAATTTGAAATCAGCCCAGCTTGTTTAAAAACATATTACTGGAATACATTTGATTTGGTTGGTTGGCTGGTTGGTCGATATATTAAATGTTAATTATTTCCATTAAATAAAACCCTTTCCTACCTGTTTATGTATTCCTAATTGTAATACATGTACGGCACTTTGTTAATCCACGACTGGGTGAAGGTCTCCACACTCCGTGCTGGTCGTGGCGTTTGGGTGACCATACTTGACCTCGCTGGTCAGTGCGGGTTGGTGAAGGTTGGGGACCATAGACGTGAGAATGAGTACGGTACAGTATTCCCTCGTTATTCACGAGGGATACGTTCTGGAGATGTTCGTGACTAGCAAATATTTAACGAATTACCTTACATAAATACATTTAAAAAATGTAAATACATGAACATTATAATAACACAAAAAAGAAAAAATTGGCTACAAGAAATATAAAGTAACAAAACAAAAAATCATGTTTTGAAGCATTAAATAATAGTTCATGATTGAACTTACTTTAAATCTCATCACTTTATTTATCTCTCTCGATGTGGTCGTGTCGAGTTCCAGATGCGATTCGCGGATAGCCGAAATTGCGCATAGCGAGTTGGTCAATAACGAGGGAATCCCGGTATAGACACACGCACAGCACAAGTGGAGTTTGCAGCACTGCCCTCTGCTGGACACCAAATAGCCCCCGAAAAAAGTCTGTTAATGAGAGAACTGGTGGCTCGGTGAGGTTGGTGACGCTTGCAGGGAAGTAATGTTATTTAAAAAAATAGGGTCTCGTCACATGGGAGGGTGGTCAACTCCACGTGGAATAGACAAACGCACAGTCGTATGTTGAATCTCTTCACACCGTACGTAGCCAACCGTGCTCATCGGAGGGGCGGGGGAAGGACATACAACGAAACACAAAAGCTGTTTTAAAGAATTGAGTATTCAATTTGGATTTAAAAGTGCAACCACCCATTTCAAAATTCACCATCAGCAATCGGTGCACACAAGCAGACGGACTTGTGTGTGGTCCCTGAGGTCTCAACTTTCTGTGTAAACCAAATGGGTGTCTTACCAAGTAATCCAAGAGCAGATTTGTTGTGTAAAGGTCAAACACACATCTCAAATTAACATTAAAAAAAGCGAAAAGCTGAGATTATAAACCTCTTGACCATTATATTGGGTATTTAACGACACGTCAATTGTATGCAAATATTTATGCTCACAAATGTATGTATCGAATCTTATGTATCAGAATCGATTATTTATGATTGTGCAAAGTATATACAAATGACGTGCTCATGTTCGATTTAAGCCGGTAAGCAAACAGCTGTACAAACGAGAGGGAGAAAAAACTAAAAATACAAATTAGACTGAAAATTCGATGAAAAAGAGTTACTGTTGAATCAATTCCCAACCCCAAATCTTCACAGAGAAAGACCTTGAGGTGCTGGCTGTCGATTCTGCAATAGCTGCCAATTTGGGCAGAAGTGACGGTGGTATGTGGCATCCATGGTATTGGTTGTGATGCAATTTTGACATTTATTTCAATCGTGTCTATACCCTTGACCATGAAACTGGCATGGTGGATGACAAGGTGTAAGTGTTGTGATAGATAATAGATTGGTTGAAGTGAAATCTAAGGTAGTCCTCGTGCAGCGGTGTATTAGCACAGGCTCAGAGGACTCCAGCTGTGTCATTAGCAAATGACGAACCACTTTTCCACACAGGAAAATGTACCGATTTGGTGCGACCCGTTTTCATAAAGTAGTCGATTAGAACCAGGTTACAATGATATATTTCTCAAAACATTGACGAACACATGTACATATTCTTGGTTCTTTCTGTAATGTCACGTAGAAGGGAAACAATAAAATAAAAATATAATGATGATTGCTTGTGTTGCAGTCGAAACGTCGTGAGAATTGTATAGTTTTATAATTTATTATTTTATTGTTTCCCTTCTACGTGACTTTACCGAAAGAACCAAGAATATGAATCCCTGCAGTCACGAAAGCTTTAAATCAGAACACATGTACATTTGTATGTGTTTTTGTCTGTAAAAAATAACCGTAGCTCCACCAATCTCAGTTTATGTAAACGGAGAGATATATTCATGAACAAAACCTTTTGACCCAATAATTCTACAAATTTTAATTATAATTCCTGATTGTGCTTATCCACGAGCATTTCCAATAGCTTGGCGTGTGACATCAGTCCTGTTTATGAATCTTATAGTGGATAAGGTGTAACCGGTATGCAACTAGCCACGTCATTGTGATGAATCATGTTACCATAAGACAATATTATTGATTCATTGTGTACTTACAATTCACCAAGATTTAATTGTTTAAAAGTCCCATGGGGTGGTACTGTATTGTATTGTGTTCTCCAGTTGTGTCCCTAGAACGGTTCATTCCCTCTCTTCTTCAATCTTGCACGTGTACTTTATTTGTTTTCAGCTTCATCCCCATTTAGCAGTTCAATCAACTCCTACAGTTGCATTATCATTGGTGCAGCCCACGCGTATATGGATCAAGCAAACTTCATAGACGTTTAAAATAATCGATTCTCACATGCACAACTTGGATAATTTGGCATACGCGCCAAAGGTAAATTTTATCACACGAATCGACGCATCCTTTCTTGGAATATCTAGCAGTTTGTTTTCTTTGCCATCCGAATTCAGTGGTCATGATGTGTGTTGTAAAAGTATTTTCAGCCAAGGTTTAAAAGGGGTTCGCAACGGTGTTTTGTGCTGGAGTGGTTATAACACGAGTAATGATGCATTCGCCAAATCTCGACCCTCAGTGTGGTCTCTCAGGGACTAACGGCATAAAAAATTAGGAGTCTTTGAATGCAAATTATGAGTGTTTGAATACAAGCTTTGGCCTGCCGTTAGGAGCATTTTTTTACAGCAAAAGCCAATTAAATAACTGGTTAGCACGGTTGGCTACATACATATTTGGTGTTTAACCTTTTGTTGATGTTTGTGATGATTATACGAGAAGGTAATGGGAAGTGTGCTGAAGTCGCATTAGCTTAAGGGAATGTGTTATGTTCCTAGCAGTATCAGAAAAATACAAATTTGCAAGGAGAGCGAGCTACAACTGGAAAAAAGTATGACACTAAAGTATTTCTATAATTGTGCATAACTTAAATAATGCTATAATGCAAGCTGACATCCTTTACAAAATTGAAAATTTTCCATGCTCAAACGTGTAATGGAGAGTACTTTCCTCCATTAGCAAGCCTGAGTCTGTGAAGCATATTTCACATTCCCATGACTGTGAGCAGTTTCTCCAGGGACTGTCCAGGGTTCACGGTGGCTAGGAGATGTTAACTACATTGGCCTGGGAAACAGGAGGTCGTGGGTTCGAAGCCGACCCTGGCACCTGAATATTTGGAGTTTGAATGTTCTCACCGTTGTCACATGGATTTTTCTCCGGGTCCTCCAGTTTTTCCCTCCATATTAAGAAACATGTGTTTAGAGTATTTTACTGCTATAATTTTCCACGTGATAAGCCACTTTGTTGAGCCATTATTTGTGGCCAGGTCGCTTCTGAAAAAGAGCTATATAGCTCAGTGGGTCTTTCCTGGTAAAATAAAAAAAAAGTTTAGTTTTATAGACTTGGTCTGCAAGGTGGTGAGATGGCAGGATGGCAATTCTTCAGGTTCCGCAGTGTCCCATATGTTAAAAAGAACCCCACATACAGCAATGGAATTGGCCATACAGTACATCCCAATGTAAGACTATCAAGAAAGAAAGCCTTGAGACTCCACGAGGCTTTCCTGGGTCATTTGTTGAATTCCAGTACTGTATTCTTAGCTTTACAAAATGCGACTGATATTAACTCTGTAAAGGTTGAGGTGTTACTCAACTGGGTTTAAAACTCGCAACCTTCCAATCGTGATGCACTCTACGGAGCCACCTGTGGCACATTACCCTGTATATCCTGTGGAGCTGATAATAAGTATAACCCGTAAAAACAAAGTTTTTCACTATAAATCCTTTATATGCGTGGCGGCTAGAGTCCTATCGTCCTCTGGCTTGAGATGGCTGCCACCTATGGGTCAGATGATTGTCTGCCAGTATTAAGCAATTGGTAATTAAATATTTAATTTGTTTTCCCTAAACAGTGTAAAATTTTGGGAAAATTTTTTTTCACGAACATTAATTGTCTCGCACAACGAGTCTGTGTGCAAAATGTCAGCTCGATTGGATCACGGGAAGTGGGTTAAAAAACGAGCGAAAGATTTGCACGGTCGTAAGCAAGCAAGCAAGCACGCAAGCACGCAAGCAAGCAAGCAAGCGAACTTAATATAAAGGATTTAACAAAAATCAGTCCGTGTGATTGGGTATAAAATTTGGGGAAGCTAAAACAGAAGAACTGCAATGATGGTGGCCATACACACCGGACATTGTGCATATGCACGCACGGGGTTTGCACAGAGCATCACTCTTTGGGGTTATTTTCTTCCCATAATTATGAGTTGACTAACAATTGCAGTTCTCGAGACGATATCTTGCAAGCTTTAAGAGGGTTTTTTTTTAAGAAGGTGTATTTGAAGTACGAGAAGGGGGTCTGTTAAAGGCGTAGACGGAGATTTGAGAATCTCAATGTGGACGGTATATATGTAAGGTTGTTTGACGGAATGTACAGACGAGAGGATTTTAATTATTTTGGAGAGTACTGTGTCGGTTTAAAAGTGCCTGGAATCACTGCACAAATGCTTTACTAACCAATAAATGGCTTGTAGGACTATTCATTTGACATGGAGATTTGAAGCACATCCTTTAAGACGTCATGAAGAAATTCTCAAACGTTTTTGTTCTTGTCGTTTTTTTATACCCATATGGTTATTGCGTCATAAAAAATACGTTTGCCATGCACACCTCTCACAGTTTTATGAGACAACTAGACTTTCCGTGTTTAAAAAAAAACCTATATTGCGTGTGGTACTGCTATGTTATCCCATTAAAATAAATGACAAAATAAACATTTGAAATGAACCACATCCTCTATACACAGGTGTGTCTGCAAATGTTTCCTATGCACGAGTCACACTGGTCTTCTGTCATCTTGTGGGGAGTCAGCAGCAGTCATTCTTTGAAGGGACTGATCCCAGTAATCATTTACAGCACTTATCTATCCACTGCTGGTTGAAGGCCCTGCCTACACTCTATCCTCTATCAGTCATGGGGGCTGTTTGGCAATAATTCTAGATTTGAAGCTTTCGTGACTGCAAGGATTAATACTCTTTGGTTTTTTCGGTAAAGTCACGTAGGTAAAAGATAAAATAAAATAAAGTAAAACAACTAAATTAAATCACGACGTTTCGGAAGCAACACAAGCATCCGTCATCAGGTATGACCGCCCCAGTTGCAGTGATTTTGCTGGGGCGGTCATACCTGATTACGGATGCTTGTGTTGCTTCCGAAACGTCGTGATTTAATTTAGTTGTTTTCATTTATTTTGTTATGGCAAGACTTGACTACTCTGGTCAGTGCGGTTTGGTGAAGGTAGAGGGGAAGCCATGGACACGTTGAAATATCACTCATCACTGATGTTAACCGCGGACAAGTATCGAACTCGGGTCGCGAGGTTCACAAAGTGCAGTGCCACTAACCAGTGCGGCACTGCTCCACCCCATATCCCAACCCCGTTAGAGTAATGTGGAATTTCTACCCACAGGTCCAGGGATGCCAACAGAGATGAGCACTGCCCGATGTTCATATCGACAGGGAGACACGGTGACTTGTAGAGAAGATTGATCAGTGGGGTTATCTGCGATTTTACTCAATCACGATTCCTGTTTTCTACAGAAAAATTGCGACTATTAGGAAGCTGCTTCGCTCCGTATTATGGGTAAAATCGCAGGTAACAGCAGATAATATGAATATGTTCACCTAAACTTTACTGAACTTACGTTTTCTCAGTCCATAAGTGGATCAGGGACCCCCCCCCCTCCCCATGTCGTGTTGGTTGTAGGGGTTATTAGACCATACATCGCCATGTCGATCAGGGCGAGTTTATGATAATGTGGAGCATATTTGTGCTCCACCTTATCATCGTCATATCATCATCAGGCATGTCCGTTAAAAGGTAAAGGTGTAGCCTTTGTTCATGCCACTGCTGTCAGAAGGGCCTCCATTAGAGGGTATATGGCTAACTCTTCCACTATGACCAGACATTTTGTAAGAGGTGAGAGTACCCACACTTTACCCCACACGCAACCTGCCGTTTGACTGTGATGTGCACCATTTATACTCCTAAGTGGACAGGGTGGTGGGGGATTTAAGGAACGTAACCATTTTTCGATTTAAAGCTTTCGTGACTGCAGGGATTCATATTCT
The DNA here is from genome assembly GCF_015708825.2 of Lethenteron reissneri. NCBI lineage: Eukaryota > Metazoa > Chordata > Hyperoartia > Petromyzontiformes > Petromyzontidae > Lethenteron > Lethenteron reissneri. Next base: position 7,446,151 of record NC_083825.1, on the reverse strand, counting down.
TGGTTCTTTCGGTAAAGTCACGTATCTGCATTTGTCATCAACATGCTACATTTATCTGTTGATATGTAAACTCCTTTGTCAAGTTCAAGTTCATTTATTAGGTATAGCCCTGTGAGCCATTCGGCTCTTGAATCGGGTGCAACCGCAACAAACAAAAAACATGAACAAAAAACATCGTAAAGTTAATATGTGACTAAGTGCAAACAGAAAATCCAAGAAAAGACAGCAAAATATTGCAGAAAAAAAAATCACCGTACACCAACCCTGTGCAAAAATACCAGTGGGATGCTAGTCAAACAACAACAACAACCACAAGACAACTTAGATTAAGGCCATCAGTCTAACTCTGTACTACAACAAACAAACATGGCCAAACCGAAAAACTTTTCGAAATCACCAAAATAAAGCCATGAAAGCAATGTAACAGTGATCATAGACTTAAGCGAGAATGTCTAGGGTGGTCCAGATGTCTTGTGACCCCGCAATTAATTGACCGCTAATAGTTTTTATTCTTTACATATTCATTTTGGTTTTAAATAAACCTTACAAATATAGTATGTTTTAGATCATTAAATGGGGGTGCCAAGACATCTGGACCACCCATGTACCTACGCCGACGTGGACATCAGTGCAATCGATACGAGAGAGCCATGCGTATGGCATGGCAGACGTGTCCACTGTTGAAATCTACAGCCTCGCTGATTGGCTCACCATGTCTGCCTGGTTGCAGGAGGACGTGGGCTCGATCCCGACCCTGACTCCGATTGTATCTTTGGAGTTTGCGTGTTCTCCCCGTGGTCGAGTGGATTTTTTTCCGGGTCCTCTGGTTTTTCCACATTTAGAAATATGCGTTTGGAGTATTTAGCTGCTATACATTTTTCCACACGATGAGCCACTTCGTTGCGCTATCACTTGTGGCCAGGTCGCTTTTTGAAAAATAGCTGTATAGCTCAAGTGGGTCTTACCTGGTAAAATAAAAAGTGTAGTTTATCCTCTGCTAACTGGTGTCACAAAAGCAATAAGCAGGCAATACGCCTCTTAAATGTCCCTCCACATAAAACATATACACTTTTTTATTTTACAAATCCCACACACGGCTTCCTTGAGAGTGCATAGTGTAACCAGTTCAATGCTAGTCAATTCCATTTGGCCTGGTTTAGATATTCACTGTCCCATCAGCAGTAAGGTTTTATTGAAACAATACTGGCGAACGGATTGGTGGAAAAAAAATCGATGTTTAATTACTATTGTAATGAGCCAAGAATGTCTGTTTGTGTGTAACGCGCGTGACGTCACTCCGCATGCCGCACCCCCGTCACGAATATTCATGAGCGGGTGGATTTTTACACTCACGTAGAAGGTCGAGCAGAGATATTTTTTCTTCGCAAATTCGCTTTAAGTTTGACGTTTCATATTGAAAGTGAATCTAATAAATAATTCTACGCAGCAACAAAGTGGATTTGGTGTCTTTATACATTTCTTCAGCACTTGAGACTAAAGGTAAGTCTAATTTATGCTTCTACATTATGGTAAAAAAAGACATTTCTCGGTGATTTTCCAGATATTGTATCGAATTCCAAATTATTTCGACCCCAGCGACCGAAAGCAGAAGAGAATAAAGTATCAAAGCAGTGAATTTGAACAAAATGAAGGTCAGTTATATACAGTGCTAGTGACATGAAGTGAGGTGTTCTTTGTTTTTTTAGGTAAAGTCACGTAGATAGGTTAAGGGGCCGTTCATAAATGACACGCGATTTTAGACGATTTTGACCCCCCCCCCCTCGTCACACGGCGTCACAAAAAGTCAGACCCCCCCTCAAATATGACGTCACAAAGCTCTGCCCCCCCACAAAATAAAACATGCTTCAAATCGCGTTAAACTATTGTCATTGTAGTGCGTATTTAATGTGGCGCTGCACTCTGATGTTGTAGGAGAACACATTTATTAAAAAGTATATTTGCTTAAGTAGAACGTGTTGTCTATATATATTTAAAGTTGCGCATTATGATGTGACGTCACATTTCTCAACCCCCCCCCCCCTCGTCACACATCGTCACAAACGTCTGACCCCCCCCCCCCCAGGTTCGTGACGTCATTTATGGACGGCCCCTAAAAGAAAAGAAAAATATAAAAAAACTGCGACGTTTCGATCGCAACACAAGCGTTCGTCATCCATCAGGATGAAAAAAAAGAGGGGGATCCACAACTATTTGACACAAACCACAATCGCAAAAAATAATCAACAAATAAATCGAATAATAGTTTTTTGTCATTTTGGCGAACAAGTTCACACCCTATATTCTTGGTTCTGTCGGTAAAGTCACGTAGGAGGGAAATAAAAAATATATTAAACAATTAGTGAGAATTGTATTGTTTTATGATAATCGGGTTTTTACCCTTCTATCTGGCAACAAAACTGACACCTTTTTTACAAGGAGTCATGTTTGCATAGACCGCAATACCTGCAGTCATAATACAAACAAACATGACTCCTTGTAAAAAGGTGTCAGTTTTGTTGCCAGATAGCAGGGTAAATAACCAATTATCATATTTTTACTGGCAAATGAGGTTCCCATAGTGTAGATGCTTGCCCCGAGCTCTCATACTCTGATGGTGCATTGTCTTTGAGTTGTGCGCCTTTTGGCGTCATCTGGTCCAACCCATGTGAGACGAGGCTCTAAGGAAAGCTGTCTCGGGTGTGGACCAATAAACTTCAAGGACCGTGCACAGTATCATAGTTATGTTCTTTTGTTTGTATCATGACTGCAGGTATTGCGGTCTATGCAAACATGACTCCTTGTAAAAAGGTGTCAGTTTTGTTGCCAGATAGAAGGGTAAAAAACCAATTATCATATTTTTACTGGCAAATGAGGTTCCCATAGTGTATTGTTTTACATTTGTATTATTTTATTATTTCCCTTCTACGTGACTTTACCGAAAGAACCAAGAATATGAATCCCTGCAGTCACGAAAGGTTTAAATCAAAGTTCACCCCCTTGCAAATGAAACGACACTACTATCTCGTGGTCCAATCGACGTGACCCACATGGCGAGAATGCGTACTGACCCGCCCCTACTGGATATGTGAAAAAGAGCTTTATAGCTCATCGGATTCCTCCTGCAATATAAACATTCCGATTCTGAATTAAAAAAGTAATATTTAAAAATACTTTTTTTAAAACACGCTTTAATGAAATGTACCCTACTAGTAATGGAAGAACTCTACGACTCCAGGAAGTGGCCCCGTGGTCAATTACAGCCAACGTCAGTTGAGCGTGGACAATTAGAGCCAAGGCGAAACATAACATAAAAATAATGTTTAAAATATATTTTTTATATAATATAGTATTGGCATCAGTATGACATAAGTATGCCAAGTTTGCAGTCGATACCGCATTGGGAAGTGGGTTACATTTGAGTTACAAGATTTGAGGATACGATAACAACAGAGTGAGTTAAATAAAAGCGTGTAAAAAAGTATAATAATAATAGAAATTAAATAAAATAATTGTTATTTTATTGAAAAAAAAAGAATCATATTTTTTATTTTATTTCTATTATTACATTTATTCATTTTAATTTAATTTTTACCTACGTGCCTTTACCGAAAAAACCAAAGAGTATGAATCCTTGCAGTCACGAAAGCTTCAAATCTAGAATTAAATAATAATATTAAAAAATAGGGCACAGTGGTGCCGCAAAGCTTCACGACTGTCGTAAAGCAACCCATCGTCTAGACCACGCCCATTTTCTTCTCTACGACATCTACTGCCGCAAACGCGGTTTCCCTGTAAGTCGCACGTGTGGAGCCATGGCGAGACACGGCAAGCTTAAGGCCGGCGTGAGCAGCAAACTTCCTCGCTGGAAGAAGGGCCAGAGCAGCAGTAGCAACCCCGCCACGAGCCGACACCGCGATGCCGCCCGCAGTCGCTTTTACGGTCGCAGCAAAGGTACGAAGCCGACGGGCTTGAAGAGAGTAGGGGGGGCTTGCATTCGCAAGGAAAGGCGTAAGATTTGTGTGATCTGAGTAGGCCTCATCGGCTAATTTTTGATACACGTGCTCTGGGTCTTGTTGGAACACGAGTTGGATTTATAAATAGTCTATACAATTGTTTTGTTTTACCGCTAACGTTAAAAAACGTAAGTTATTTAATCCTGTAACTAATACTTGTGTAGTACATGCTGGTCATGAAGCCCAACTTAAGTGCTGATATTTACGTGAACCAATCTGTACTGAAGTCTCTACATTTCCGATAGCCATTGTATTCGTTCGCGCACGGTGTCGCTAAATCCGGCTACGCGAATGCGGTTCCTGGCCGCAGCTCGCAGTGGAAAGAGATCGCCTGAACCGGTCCCTGGGCACCTTAATCCTGCAATGAGCAGCGTGGTGATGATGTACGGCTCAAACTACCCCCACGATGGATATGGCGGCGTTGGGATGCCTTAATCCAACAGTGGATTGGCAAAGGGCTACATGTATGTACATTAATGTAGATCTTGTGCCGCATAAACAATTGCCACGGGGTCTCGACTAGATGAGTGGAACGCAATGTTTGAGATGCGATTAAAGTACTGTACTCTGAAATATTGAAAACGAATTTCTTTGGAACTGCTTTTTGTGTTTACTTAGTTTTTTCACCGCACATCCGATTAGCACGTTTGGCTACGTACCGCGCGAAATAAGTTAAACGTACATCTTCTTGGTTCTTTCGGTAAAGTCACGTAGAAGGGAAGTAATTACTTCCCTTCTACGTGACTTTACCGAAAGAACCAAGAAGTAATTACTTCCCTTCTACGTGACTTTACCGAAAGAACCAAGAAGATGAATCCCTGCAGTCACGAAAGCTTTAAATCGAAAATTAAACGTACATATTTCCTTTGGTTTTATACGAAACCAATCAAACAACGGACTCTTTTGGAAATGGTATTCAAGGAGTAATGTTTGTGATTGTGTGGTTATAGGCAAAATGTGGCCAAATGCTAAGTAAAGTTTATAATGATTCACATTCCCCCCAGAGATTCTTGAACATGATTTGTACAGTATCAGGAAAATAAACATTTTCATCTCATACTGTTATCGTTTTTGTGTTATCTGCGTAATTTCATGATAAAAAAAATAATTACTTAAAACGATCGCTGAGCAGTTGAACCCCTTCGTGTTAGAACAACCCACAGAAGTTGATATCACAAAGCTACTTCTTGAGACACGAGACCTTCACGTGAGCTCTCGTTCAATCGGAAGGCGGCAGCACTTCCCATTGAGATTAATGTTCGTCGCATGGGAGTCGAGCCAATAGTTGTAACCACGTGCTTGAATACAGCCAAATTAAGTTCTGAGCACAAATTAAGTTTTGTGGGTTTTTGTTCAGTAATTAGTGACCGAGCTTATCTCATCAACTCGCAACACTTGAGAACTCAGTTTAAGCATAGACGTCTGACTCGAACTCAATATCTCAGTGGGCCCTGCCACCTCCTAATCAGCATTAGTAGTTGCTTCCTAACGCCACTTACCCCTAGAGTGTGTCAAGTTAAATATTTGTTGTTCCTCTCGGCTGTTGTGTGCGCCCGCAGGCAAGAGCGACCTCACCGTGGCTTCGCTGCGCTTGCACGATGACATTCAGAGCGACCCCACGGCGTCTGCTGGGCCGGCGAGCGAGCGGACGCCGACAGTGGGACCGGCCCAGGATGCCGCCAGCGAGCGGACGGCCGGCACCTTCCTGAGTGGGCTCTCCGACATCACCAACGCCACGTTTGGCCGCGTGCAACGCTACTGGCAGTCCAGCTCGGCAGCGCACAAGGAGGTGCCCTTGTCGCGGCTGTGTGATAGTGTGCTGCGCGAATGTGGACCGCGCACATTTATATATTATTTGGATGTATAAGGTGTTGAAACAAATAGTGTCTCAGCGTAAGCGAAGCTTTTGGAATTTACCCTGCACCGACGAACAAGAATAGAGATGATGTCTTACAGAATGGAATCTAAAGGAAAACAGAATGTGCCACATGAGCAAAATGGGAGTGTGGCATTGCAGGATGTTAACGCCATGGGGAGGGAGCCCTTCATCCAGTAGTGAGATGATGCTTGTGATAAAAGTACTGGGTTTTCACCATTATTAGCCATGATTAATCCACTGCTTGTTTCTCTTTCAAACCAGATTTGTGCTGTGTTGGCTGCCGTTACGGAAGTGATTCGCGCAAAGGGAGGCACCGAGACCGAGACAGAGTATTTTGCGGCATTTGTGAGTACTTTGCCTTGACAAGATATAGAACACTGTGTAGGTGGCAGTTAAATCTGTGACTATGAAGTTCCAGATTTATTTCAGATCTTTTTAAATCATATTTTACTCCATGTCAATTAACAAAAAATGTTCATGAAGGGGTTGTCCTTTCATCCATTGACCAATAATGTCTGGCATGGGCTCGTACAGGTAGGAACCTCCTGGTTACACCAGCCCACAGCGGGTTATTGTGTCCGTCCGTCGTGCAGAGAGGGGCTGGGTGGGGAGGGGCTGGGTGGGGAGGGGCTGGGTGGGGAGGGGCTGGGTGGGGAGGGGCTGGTCACCCCGTGGTGCCCTTATAAAACTCAACGTTTAACCTACTCACGCCGGCTTGTGCCCGCTCTTACAGTCAGGCATATTTTGCGGAATACATCACGCCGCCGTTGACCCTGGCCATTGACCGAGCAACCCAACGTTCCTACCAGCTCCCTCCGCAGGAATGTGTTGCAAGGGATTAAATGTGGTCTCCTGTCAAATTTCCGCCCTGTGTCTGTCTAACCCCATCCAGCCCTACACACCTGAAATCTACTCCACTGCTTTCATGGTCTAAATAATGTCTTTATAGTTGGGATAATTCACCTGAATTGAAAAAGCATATTTACATTTTAATATTTTGTACAGTCGTTGATGTGGTTACCTTTCCTATACTTTGCACTCTCGTATTTTTGTATTGTTTGTTGTAATTGTCTGACCCACCCCGACTTGACATCTGTGAAAAAGAGCTTTATAGCTCATCGGATTCCTCCATTCCATGTGTAAGTAAAGATTCTGAACTGGGCAGAGACCATCTACTGTCTGCACTTAAAAACTCCATTTATTCACAGGCAGATGCTAAGATTTAAATCTAATATCCCATTCACAGCAATTAACGGCACTTGAGGCACCTGACCACATCCCGGGCAAGACTTCTCTTCAGCTATTTCTCTGCGAATGCTTCTCTATTGCCAGATGACAGCTCTGGAGACGATCGAGAGCGACGAATCCTTGGCAGCTGTCGCTTATCTCCTCAACATGGTCATTAAGAGGTGAGCTTTGCAGCCGACGCGGAGAACCCATTACTCGCACTTGAGTGACCCGGCCAAGTGGCTGATTAACGATGATGATGATGCTGTTGAGAGCAGCAGCAGCAACATCGTGCAATGTTTACACATTAAATGCTACTCCATGGCTATGAATTACGAGTGGCTGTGAAAACCTAGGTTCTAAGGTTAACTCATTTTAATCACGGTGTAGATGAAACTCGGTTCAAGCCTAGGATCTCAGCTGTGCTGGCGCAGTGTGCCAACACAGGATCAGCTCCCCCCTGAGCAATAGTCCGTCCACCTCAACGTGACCTCATATTGAGCGTGGAGCTTCACGTATCTCTCCTTTTCCCACGTGTGTTTGTGTGTGCAGAGTCCCTTCCTCGGTGCTGAAGAAGAAGTTCTCCGACATCTCCAAGGTGTTTGTCGACCTCATGTCGACTCACACCAACTCGGCAACCAGCACTGTGCTCCGCTGGGTGAGTCCATCCACCTTCGTTCTCTCCAGTGCTCGGTCCTCAAACATCTAGCATGGGCCTTCACTACGTCATGTACATGTGTAGACGTTATTTGTGTTCACTGCTCAGTTGGATGAGGGCCTCCCCAACCCTGTGGTTCGTGCGAGTTATTTGACCGCAGTATATTTACGCGATCTAACCCAAAAAAACCTCTTATGGACCACTCCACCTCTGAATAATAATATGTATTTTCTTTATTTGTTCAGATTTTATCATGCACGGCCGTGCTGCTTAGGAAGCAGGACCTCGCCGTCTGGGCCGATGCCTCCACTATGAACACGTTCCACGCCCTACTCAGCTTCGCGACGCACACCAAGCCCAAGGCGAGTGTATGTGTGTGTGACTGTGTTTGTGGGGAGCGGTAGTGCAGCGGTTAGCGCGCTGCGCTACGAACCCGGCGACACGGGTTCGATTCCCGCTCACGGCTAACACCAGTGACGATTATCTGAACCGGTCCCGGGCCTCCCCTAGGTCGACTCAGCCTCAAATTAGTACCTAGTGTGGTGTGTAAACATTGCCACTTGGGAGACAAAGGCGGTCGGGCGTGGTGCTGGGCACCCACCCCCTCGTGTACCGTTCCGGCCTTAATAGGTGCTCGCTAACAGCACTTGCCCCTACAGTCTGTTAAGGCTACATGGGGGGTCTTTGTGACTGTGTTTATGTGTCCGGGTATCTCCGTTTGTACGTGGGTGTATATACATGTGTGCTTATGGGGTGCGTAATATCTCTCATCACGGTAACCTCTTCTCTTGCACAGGTGCGGCGGGCTGGCCAGCAGGCTGTGAGCGCTGTGATCAGGGGCTCGGAGTTCATGTTCGCAGACGAAGCTCCTCCTCACCACCCAGCCGCTTCAAGCACCGCCAAGTTCTGCGTGCGCGAGATCGAGGAGAACGGCGGTGTGTGGACGAGGGTTGCCTTCTGTGTTTTTGTCTTCCTCGGTGCACTGCTCTCCAATAACCACCGCATAATATCAGCCAGAATATTCCGGAACGCTGTTCGGTGGATTATTTTAGCACCACAATCCATCTAGCCTTGTATTGATTGTCTTAAAGATACTGAAGAATCACGAGATGATATGAATATATAGGATACAATAAAATCGGTTTACTATGGATAGGGTGGACCTTTTACATCGAGTGGTAGTGCCTCATGATGATTATAATCTCAAAGCCAGCTTAGCAGTGTTCCGAAAAATATCGAATGAGAAACCCATCACTGTTAATAACTTAACCAAATTAGTTTAGTCTGCATCTTCATTCCAACTCGTACATATCATCGCAATAGGGTGGGAGGGTGGGGTTGTCATCCATTGTCTTTTTAACAATCTTCATTCACTCGTTGCAGTCGTTGACCTTGAAATGAACGCTGCCTCTTTTTGTGCCTCAACCCCTGCTAGGGACGGGCGACGCGACAGGCACGCTTCACGTGCTAGGCCTGCTGAAGGAGGTGGTGCCCTGCCTGCCCACGCAGAGCCTCAAGGCGTGCTGCGAGAGCGTGCTGCGCATGCTTGCCTTGGGCCACGTGGTGAGTGGGACGCTTTGCGACGCTGCCGTTACCGCCCCTGCCACCGCTCTGTTCCCACGGCCACTGGGAAGCGAGCCGGCCCAGTTCATGAACCGGGGCAAGTGTGGCTCAGCCCGCATTGTCCTTTTTTTGCATGAACGCTTTTCAAATGCGTTTGAACTTTTGAATGCAATAGCTCTGCCCATTTGATTGGAGGAGCCCACGGAATGTATAGTCGCTATCGGATATACTATGAAGGATTTCCATGAACATCACAATGGTATATAATAATGTGTGTGTGCTTGTGTATGTTGGGGGAGCGGTAGTGTAGCGATTCGCACGCTGCGCTACGAACCCCGGCAACCCGAGTTCGATTCCCGCTCACGGCCAACATCGTTGACGATTATCTGAGCCGGTTCTAGGCCCTCCCCTATGTCGACTTAGCCTCAAATGAATACCTGGTGCGGTGTATAAAAATTGCGACTAGGGAGACAAAGGCAGCCGGGCGTGCTGCTGGCCACCCACCCCCTCGTGTGCTGTGCTGTTAGCTACTCGCTCACAGCACTTGCCCCAACAGTCTGTTAAGGCTATACGGGGGATCTGTGTCTTTGTATGCACATTGTGGGGAGCCGTGGCGAAGCGGTTAGCGTGTACTGCGTTATGAACCTGGCGCCCCGAGTTCAAGTCCTGCTAATGACCAATAAAAGTGGTGACTTTGAACTGGTCCTGGGCTTCCCCTGGGTCGACTTAACCATAAGTGAGTTCCTGGTGTGGTGTATAAACATCAGCACTGGGGACACAAAGGCATATGGGAGTGGTGCAGGCCACAAAACTCCCCCTCATGTTCCGCGCTTGCCTTCAGATGTGCTCTTGAACTACACTTGTCCCAACAGTCTTTCTAAGGCTATAAGGGGGGGATATTTGTCTTTGCCTTTGTACGAGTGTAAGCGTCTACTTGCGTGTGTCTGTACATTTGTGCCGTGTGTTGTGTACGCCGTGAGCAGCTGGTGACTGCACGCGGCATGCAGGCATTGCACGCGCTGTTCGCAGCGCATCCCAAGCAGCACACTCTTCCCGCGGAGCTCAACGCACAGCTCATCACGGTAACCTCCTCGCGCTGCACACTCACGCCATACAAACAAAATAGGTAAAGGTGCACCCCTGCAATTTGCTTGTGCTCGCGCGACTGCTGGCGGAATGGTCTCCACTTGAGGAAGTGCTAGAGAGGCCCTCTCTTAAGACGGTATTTGTGCCTATTCCGTCCAGGTCAAGTTTTCTTGGGAAGGGGGGGGTACGCACACTCTACCCCACCACACACAACATGCTGTTCCATTGACATAGTTCAATCCTGACCCTGATGCCTGTATATTTGGAGTGTGCATGTTCTCCCTGTGGTAGCGTGGATTTTTCTCCGTGTTCTCTGGTTTTTCCATCCACATTTAGAAACATGCGTTTAGAGTATTTGGCCGCTATAAATTTCCACATTAAGCCACTTTGTTGAGCTATCATTTGTGTCCATGCTCTTTATGAAAAAGAGCTATATGGTTCAGTGGACCTTACCTCTAAAATAAAAATAGTTTTTCTACTTTTGGGTGAACAGAGGCGGCCGGGGGGAATTTCAAAATCTTGCACCATTTTGTCAACTGCCGCGCCGGGCGACCGAACTGGAGACTTTTCTCTACACATGCCGGGAACTTTCTGAATTCAGTTCCTGAAGAAGCCATCAGCCTGTGGAGGGAACCCTCAGACACATGCCGAACAACACGAAAACAGAGTGCCTCGACGATGCTAACCATGGGCACCCCTTGGCGTTCTTTTTCTTTTTGCAACACAGGCTCTGTACGATTACCTGCCAAGCATGAACGACGTGCAACCCATGCTGGCCTGGCTGGCTGTGATGGAGAGTGCACACGTCAATCTGGCTCGGTGAGTGCAACTCCACTCTGTTCACACTCGGCGTGCGTGTATGTACGCATGTGTGTGCTTGTGGTGCCATCGGGAGTACAGGCGGGATGCATCTGCCTGCCAGTAATATCAGACAGTCAACCCGTGACACCTGGATCCATCCCATGACCTCCCTCCCACCAGTGAGCCATGGACACTTGATTTAATCTCAAATTGCACCTGGCCTGGCTCCAGTGCTGTGATGAAAGTCGCTGTCACTTAGTCGCGGATGGCGGTTGTTGTGTTTGTGGTGTGTTTAAGGGAGTGGCAGCATAGAGGTTAGTGCACTGTGCAATTAATCTTTTGACTTGAGTTAGATTTGGCCTCCCTTATGTCGAATTGGTCGAAATTAAACACGTGGTGCGGTGTATAAACATCGATGCTGGGAAGGAAAAGGGTGTGATGCTACGTAAACTTCCCCCTCATGCCGCCCATAATAGTTGCTCACCAACAGCACCTGCCTCAATCACTCTGTTTGGCTATGCGGTCGGTCTTTGTGTGCGTTTTGTATGTGTAGTGACATCAGGGATATCGCTGGGTAATGCCGGCTCTGGAGAGGCACGGCGTGTGATGTACTCGCATCGCGGACACCCTGTACTTGTGGGTGTAGTGCCGGCCCTAGAGGGGCTCGGTGAGCGCTGAGTCATAGCGCCGAGTGGCACCACGCTCGGTGTGCAGTGCCGACCCCTAGAGGATGGGGTGTGAGTGTCAGCCATGGAATGGGGTTATTATAGGCCAGGGGTGGGGAACGTCCGGCCTGCGGGCCGTATAAGGCCCGCAAAATCATTTCGTCTGGGCCTGCCAAGGCAACCGCAGGCGGGACTTGAAATTCAATAATTCGAGGAACAAACCTGGAAAAGCAGTTGCGAGTAGCAACATCATCAATACCAGTTAATATTACAGGCCTCACCAAAGAAGCAGTTCCAGCCATCGCATTAGGGGTGAGTTAATTAAATGTTTGACCAAATATAACGGGCTTATTTTTAAGTTGATAATTTCGTATCGCCCGCGAATGATGTTATAAATATCCAAATGGCCCTTGGCAGAAAAAGGTTCCCCACCCCTGCTCTAGGCCACGGCACTCTGGTTGACCCTGGAGGACACGTGACTGGTAAAGTCTACACAGGGGCCCCAAGTGGGGGGCGAGGGATGGTCACGTGTCGGGGCGAGATCCTGCTAGAGGATTCGAGAAGGTGGTCGTGGCCAAGGCCGGAACCAGCCACGACCAGGGAGGATATAAGCGGGGTCCCCAGAGGGACCGGGGTTCAGCGTTGCTGCTGTCATCTGAAGATTCTACCTTCGACGTCCATGAAGAGTCACCAACACGTGGACCTGGACCCAAGCTGGGGTCCTGTCTGTTGTCGCTACTCCCAGGTTATTAGTGTGGTTAGCCTGGTGGTCCACCACCATAGGTTGTTATCTGGTGATGGGGCAGTTACCCCTTTGTGTTGGTATCAATAAATGTGTTGCCTCCAAAGAGTACGTCTGCGACGCAGTTGAACTCACTGCATATGCATCTCTGACGCATGTCCATCCGTGTTTGCGTTTACTTAGGCTGAATGGCAACCTGTGCCTGAGCCATCTCCCCCGACTGGTCAACAGCTCCATGAACTGCATGCTGTCTGACCGGTCAGAGGTCGCTGTGGCAGCTGCCCAGGCTATCAAGGTATGTTGGCCTCGCCTCCAGATCTCCAATCTTATCAGCGTCAACATCATGGTCGTCATCTGTATCATAGTAAAAATCTCAACACATTCATCAGTAACAGTGGTCTTAAAATAACAATATATACTAGGCAGCATTTCGGGTAATTTCCCTGAGTAGGACATTGCCCGAAATGTCACCTGTTTTATATGTTTTCTTTTAAGGCCACAGTGTTATTGACGAATGTGGTGGGGTATGCACCACTGCCAACACATGTATGGTGGCATAGAGTAGTCGCATAGTGCTGGCTGCTGGCAGGAAAGGGGATCTGCGGCTTACGGCAGCCCTGACGTCAGCAGGCCACGTGATACACCAAAGGTCACAGAGGGGGCACACCAGGAACCCGCTGGTAGGTTCTAGAAAGGGGGCGTGACCGGGGGCGGAGCCAGGCCACGCTGACAGTATAAAGAGGGGCCCCTGGAGGGGACCTCGGGGCTGTTGTTGGAGTGGGACCTCCGTCGTGCTGCTGGAGTCTTCGTCATCGTCTTCACCATTCTTCTCGTCGTCTTCTTCATCCTTCTCGTCGTCGTCTCCATCTTCACCATCTCGGGGTGCCGCCAGTCAGGCAGCCTACCAAATCTCCTGGCTGAGTAGCCTCGCCGGCAATAGGCGGACTTCTTATAAACGTGTTAACCCCGATGGCGCTTGTTAATAAAGAAGTGCCTCCAAGTCTTATCGTCTCGGAGTTAGTCACTACACGTGTATCATAGTAATAAGCTGAATCATCAATGTAATCTGCATCATCATTGCCCATCTTAATTATATTGATAATCTGGGTCATAAAAATTTTTGTATATCGGTCACCAGTAAATTTCTTGTCATCATCATCATGGGTCATGGTAACCAATGTGATGGATCTATGCCATCATCCTTTCCTCGTTGCTCGCAAACAGCACTTGCTACTGAAGTTCTGGTGAAATTTGGCAGAACGTCATGGGATCTCCTTTGCCAGTACCAAAATATACTAATAGGGTTTTTCCCCTTTTTTCTGGCAACAAAACTGACACCTTTTGCAAGGAATCATGCTTACATTAACCACAATACCTGCAGTCAAATGCAAACAAAAAACAATACTCTGATAATTTATGCATTGTCTTTGAAACTGATTGGTCCGCACCAGAGACAGCTTTCTTTGGAGCCTAGTCTCATATGGTGTTCGACCAGATGACGCCAAAAGGCGCACAGTTCAAAGACAACGCAATACCAGAGTAATGAGAGCTCGGGGTGAGCAGCTACATCATGGGATCTCCTTTGCCAGTACCAAAATATACTAATAGGGTTTTTCCCCTTTTTTCTGGCAACAAAACTGACACCTTTTGCAAGGAATCATGCTTACATTAACCACAATACCTGCAGTCAAATGCAAACAAAAAACAGTACTCTGATAATTTATGCATTGTCTTTGAAACTGATTGGTCCGCACCAGAGACAGCTTTCTTTGGAGCCTAGTCTCATATGGTGTTTGACCAGATGACGCCAAAAGGCGCACAGTTCAAAGACAACGCAATACCAGAGTAATGAGAGCTCGGGGTGAGCAGCTACATCATGGGATCTCCTTTGCCAGTACCAAAATATACTAATAGAGTTTTTCCCCTTTTTTCTGGCAACAAAACTGACACCTTTTGCAAGGAATCATGCTTACATTAACCACAATACCTGCAGTCAAATGCAAACAAAAAACAATACTCTGATAATTTATGCATTGTCTTTGAAACTGATTGGTCCGCACCAGAGACAGCTTTCTTTGGAGCCTAGTCTCATATGGTGTTCGACCAGATGACGCCAAAAGGCGCACAGTTCAAAGACAACGCAATACCAGAGTAATGAGAGCTCGGGGTGAGCAGCTACATCATGGGATCTCCTTTGCCAGTACCAAAATATACTAATAGGGTTTTTCCCCTTTTTTCTGGCAACAAAACTGACACCTTTTGCAAGGAATCATGCTTACATTAACCACAATACCTGCAGTCAAATGCAAACAAAAAACAATACTCTGATAATTTATGCATTGTCTTTGAAACTGATTGGTCCGCACCAGAGACAGCTTTCGTTGGAGCCTAGTCTCATATGGTGTTCGACCAGATGACGCCAAAAGGCGCACAGTTCAAAGACAACGCAATACCAGAGTAATGAGAGCTCGGGGTGAGCAGCTACATCATGGGATCTCTATTTTGGTACTGGCAAAGGAGATCCCATGATGTAGCTGCTCACCCCGAGCTCTCATTACTCTGGTATTGCGTTGTCTTTGAACTGTGCGCCTTTTGGCGTCATCTGGTCGAACACCACATGAGACTAGGCTCCAAAGAAAGCTGTCTCTGGTGCGGACCAATCCGTTTCAAAGACAATGCATAAATTATCAGAGTATTGTTTTTTGTTTGCATTTGACTGCAGGTATTGTGGTTAATGTAAGCATGATTCCTTGCAAAAGGTGTCAGTTTTGTTGCCAGAAAAAAGGGGAAAAACCCTATTAGTATATTTTGGCAGAACGTTTTACTCGTTTTTTTTTGCACCACAATTTTACAGGAAGTTTTATAAACATTTCAATGCAGGACCCTGAGGCTCTTGGAGACGAATGTTATTTACTCATCATCATCTATGGTTAATCCACTGCAAATTGAAAGCCTCCCAAAGCCACGATTAAGTATTTCGATGGACAATCACTTATTGTCTGCCATTATTTCTATTGTTGCAGACGGTGCTGGAGAAGTGCGTGGCTCCGCAAGTCGAGGACCTGGGCGTGCTGCTGAAGGGAGCTGCACCTGGGCAGAACACACCTGTGCTAAAGATGTTCAGGTGCGTTCCCCCCTCTCCCCCTATTGAGACGATAGCCCGAGATGTTTCAACAAAGACCCGTACACAGTGACACCTGCCGTTTGAACAACGTGTGCTCACAAACACTCACACAGATATGTGTGTGTATGCACACATGTACAAGACATATCCAAATATCCCCAGTAAATGCCTTAACATACTTTAGGGGCAAGTGCTGTTAGCAAGCACCTATGAAGGCCGGCATGGTGCATGGAGGGGTGGGTGGCCAGCACCACATCCAGCTGCCTTTGTCTTCCCAGTTATAATGTTTACACAGTGTACCAGGTACAGTAAAACCTTGGATTGCGAGTAACTTGGTCTGCGAGTGTTTTGCAAGACGAGCACATTTTTTTTATAAATATTAATTTGATAAACGAGCGAGGTCTTGCAATACGAGTAGTACGTGTATACGCTTTGTCTGCCGAGCGTCACGTGATCACAACTGATACACGAGTGCTTTGGACTACAAACACGTTTCCGGAACGAATTATGTTCGCAATCCAAGGTTTTACTGTCCTCATTTGAGGTTGAGTCGACCTCAGAGAGACCCAGCACCGGTTCAGATGATCATCACCGATGTTGGCCGAGAGCATTCTAACTGCTAAACCATTTACATGACTTTACCGAAAGACCCAAAGAGTATGCTGAGCCACAGCTCCCCACACAGACACACACAGGCATGCCTACAAGCCCAGATACACATATACATACTCAAACATAGACGCATATCTAACATTATATATAAACGCAATAGAACATTCTTGAGAGAAATTAGAAGCGAATGATGATTGAGACTATTGAGTTGTCTTATAATTGTAAGGTGATGAAGAAGAGCCAATTTCCAGAAATGTCACCGATTGTATATTTTTATTTTAATGCCGCCGCAGTGTCTTTTTAAAATTATCATAAAGGATGTTGCGTAATGAGGCTGCTGTGATGACTGCATTTGTGCTTCTGTCCAATCACTGACTCTGTGATGAGTTTATCAAGGGGTCTGAGCAGCCAAGGATCGGAACAACTTTGGGATGTGTCGTCATGTCGGGGTCAATAGCAACACACAAAAAGTTAAATAAAAAATTACTTGCGTTTTGTTTATTTCACTGAATCTCTCAAGACTCGTGTTCAGGAGGTGTCCTCCTACATCGGGATGCTTGGCCAATTCTCCTTACACAGCTCTATACGTGTAGATAAACACCCAGACCACGTGTCCTGGCCTGTTTGACGTGATTGATTGCTTCTGGGAAAGGGTCTTAAAAATGTCGGTTACGCGTGCCGAATTTCTCATATCTCCGCATCGTGTTTTTGTTGTATACGGTGGCGGCGGCGGCACAGGGCGGTGGAGGATGGGCTCAAGTACCGCTACCACGGGGCCTGGAAGCTTGTGCTGCAGCTGCTTCAGACGTTCTTCCGCGTGCTCGGCAAGCAGTGCCACCCCATCATGAGCAAGGTGTGCGCAATGCACATGTACAATAACAACAACAACAACTGTCATTCGCCACTAAGTGACGGAGATGTTATACCATGGTGCTTGTGCCAGCCTATGTGCACTTTGAGGCCACGTGAAGTGTCGAAGGCCCGCTGGCAGGAGGAACAGACCCCAGGTGCGCCTTGGGTTCACTGACTGAGATGACTGGCAGAAGGACCTGAGATGTGCACTCGAGTTTCCACGATGTTTTCTGCGATGTACACTCCACGATGTTTTCTGCTGCTCTCCCCCCCCCGCCGCTCTCCGTGTCCACGCTCGCAGTGCCTGGTGACGCTGGGCGAGCTGCGTGCCAGCGGACACTTTGCTCATGTCTCTGAGCTGGAGGAGGCCATCGGGGCGGCGGTGGAGAGCATGGGTCCCTGCGTGCTGCTCCAAGCGCTGCCGCTGGGTATCACGGGCACCGAGTAAGCTTCTCCGTCGATTTTTAAAACCGAGCGCGGTGAACTGTAACATCCATGCTCATTGCATCTCTATATTCTTGGTTTTTTCCAGTAAAGTCACGTAGGTAAAAAATGTAGAACCGTCACAACACGCTTTTACTTGATACAGCTATCGTGCTGTGACGGTTCCTCCTGAAGACGGAAGCTTGTGTTGCCTCCGAAACGTCGTGATTTTTATTTTATTTTACTTAAAATTTTTTTTACCAACGTGACTTTACCGAAATAACCCAAGAATATGAATCCTTGCATTCACGAAAGCTTCAAATCTAGAATTGCATCTCTACTTGGAGACCTTTGGTTGAGAGTTGGGGTCCCTCTTGTCGATAGTCCTCTGTGAATGTGTGGGTAGGCAAGAATGCTGCCTTGGACTCCGGAATGTTACGGTTGTGCTTTGTGTCCCGTATATCTCATAAGATCCCTTGGGTGCACTCGCCTCCAAACTGAGTGGATTGTGCCTGATTTTACGAAGCCTTTAATTTTTTTAATCATGGGTCTATAGGGGGAAGGAGCTGGTAGGGCAACTAGGGGAGAGGGGAGTCTGACGGCCACACGGACATCAATCTGTGGGTGTGCGTGAAGAGCTGTGATGCAGTGGTCCGTGCCCTGCTATACACCCGGCAGCCTGGGTTTGATTGGAGGCAATGGCTTGCATCAGCGGCGGACGGCATCTTGACCAATACATGGCCCTCCTGCGGGGATAATTTGACCTTAAATTATGATTTGGTACAGTGTGAAAACATTAGCACTCTATCCTGGTGTCACACCTGCCAGACCACGCCATAGCATGCCAAGCCACCCAAAATAGGTGCTCGCTAACAGCACTTGCCCCCAATAGTCTGAAAATTCAATCGTTGCCTCTGTGTCCGCGCGTGTGCAGGGAGACACCGGACTTGTCACACTCGTGGCTGCTGCCCGTAATGCGAGACCACATCCGCAACACTGAGATTCACTTCTTCACTTCCTACTTCTTACCGCTTGCTGCCACATTCAAGAGCAGAGGTACCAGCTGACGCTTGAGCCATCCGCCCAGCGTCTTGACCACTCCGCCTCATCTTCCCGGCTCTTGACCTAAGCATCCTGACCCATGGACCTTTGTCACTTATATACCCATGGCACTCACTGGAGCCGCCCACGACCCTCGGCATTTCAGAAGTAAGAGTAACAGTGGCTCATGGCTCCAGTTTACGGAATCCACAATTTCTGCCGTGTGATTTCCAGTGTCACGTGACTTTGTTGAGCAAGAGGGTCGCGCTGACAGTTTCGCATTCCGTGCTTCCCCACCCCACCAAACCGGAGCACGAAGATGGTCATCGCATCGCGCTTTCAGATGCGCTTCTGCGGCCATCTGGAACGCTCTTCCTTCCGATATATTAGGAAGCTTTGCACTTGTAAATCTAGATTGAAAACTAATTTCTTTAGAACTGTACTCTTAGGTTTTTTCGGTAAAGTCACGTAGGTATTTCTTTAATTTTTTACCTACGTGACTTTACCGAAAAAACCTAAGAGTATGAATCCTTGCAGTCACGAAAGCTTCAAATCTAGAATTCTTTAGAACTGCTTTTTGTGTTTAGTTTGTCCTTTCACCGCGCCTCCCATTTGCACGGTTGGCTACTTACAGTGCAAAAGAAGTTCAACATATAAACACAAACATGCAATGAAGCTGTTGGTAACCAGGTGCTGTTCCAATCACGCGCTAACCACCACCGTGCCACCACGCCATGCGTCCCAGATTATAACAACACGTCCGCTTTATTGTGGACGATGAAAATTGGTTGTGGTCATGCTCAGCTGCCGTGTCTTGTATTCTGTTTATGTACTTGGTGTGTGTGCTCTAGCCTCGGAACTCAGGAGCGCTGGAAAGAACTTGCAAGCCAAACTGTTTGATACACTCCAGTGGCAGGTGAGCTAGAGCTTTTGAATCGTCACACGAATGGATGCCACCGTCATCGACATCAGCAGCCATTATTAATCCACTGCTGGATGAACGTGTCCTCATTCTGTCAACATCCCTCAGTCTTGTGATGCAGTTATCCATCTAGTTACCTGCATATGTGAGATGATCGCTCCCATCTGTTCTTGGGCATGTTCAGGTTCTTGAGCTGCCACTCCATCGGTCTCGACCGTCGGCTATCATCCTTGTAAGTGACGAGTCCTGCCCATGCCCGCTTAACAGTCGGACATGTCTAACCTGCGTGTGCGCTCCGATCCTATTTCTCAAACGAATGTACAGTAAAAAAACAACTCCAGTTATGGGGGATGGATAAGTAAATGAATAATTCCCAAACTTCAATTACATTTACACATAATAACATCTCACGTGTTTAGTCAACACTAAAGAAAACAATGTTACGAATCTACGCGGTGTCTAAATGCAGTGGCATCTCAATCATTTTTCTTTACTTCGGGTTTATTTCCAAACTTACCCCGAATTCCTTCTTAGCCGAGTCCGGCTTCCAGAGGTTTTACCGTTACCGTGCAGCGAACATCTTCAAGCCACGTGCTAACATCACTTTGATGCGTCCCGTTTCTCCATGTGTCTCCGCCGCTGTCATCGTCGACGCCGATCAGGTGTGGTCGCTGCTGCCAGGCTTCTTCACGAACCCCGTGGACCTGGTGCCAGCGTTCCGTGGCGTGGCGCGCGTGCTCGGCACGGCACTCACCGAGCGTCCGGACCTGCGCATGCTCGTGTGCCAGGCGCTGCGCACGCTCATCGGCAAGGGTTGCTCCTCCGGTGAGACGCGTACCGCCTATGCCCACCTCCTGCCCTGCCCCCCTTTCAAATTGTACAAACTGACATGTGTATCCCAAGCGTAACGATCGATTTTAATCTATGAATCGTTGGACGCCGCGAAGGATTTTGCCGGTATGCTTTTGACAGCACCGTGTTCTGTCTTCCGACAGGCCTCGTGGCTCTATACAGAGACCACCTCGCCTTGGCTAGCGCCACGCGACCATGTAACACTGGTCTCACTCCATGCGTGGCCGCAAATGCAAGTGGGAGTCTGAAGGCAGGATGGGGGTGCGTAGGGAACGTGGGACGGGGCTCAAACCATGAGACACTGGTTTTACTGCCGCCCCTCCCACGGTTCTCTGCTGCTACTGCCGCCTCCCTGGTTCCTCCTGCGCCCCTCTAACCCCAACATGACTTTACTCTGTGCTGGGACACGATGGACCGGCTTCCCTGTCTTAACAAGTGTCACATGGTATGCATCCGGTTGCTTAAATTGGAACAGTCTGGGTGCAGGTTTTGATCGTAAACGATTGTGTACTGAAATTTGTTTTTTGACATTTAAAACGTGTTTTTTTTCCTAGTTTTATTCCAATTGTACTGTTGGTGTCACGCCATGGGACAAAGGGGCCGATTCGGGGCCCTATATTTAACGCACGTGTGATGCACTGCATTCTGCACGAATTCCAAATGAACGTCTGTATCATTTAAAATTGTCTTTTGCACAATTGGAATACAATTGGGAGAGGAAAACATGCACGGGATGGTCTGCAGCTCTTTCTCCATCGTCATCGCTTACTATTCTGCATCTCCCATGCAGTACATCTCGATGCACCCTGATTAAATCTAGCCACGGGGTGGGGGGGGGGAGGTTGGGGGAAACGGGGGACCCTCAGTGGCAGAGGTCGCAAACGGGTTTTGATTCCTTACCCGTACCCGTACCCGGCCGCACCAGGGTCGCAAATGGGTACTTGTACCCGTACCCAGCCAGGTACGGGTTCCCATTCCCTACCCGTACCCTACCCGAAATGAGTGACAAACAGTTACTCACCAGTGACTCACGGCCTACCCGTGGCCGCACCAGGGTCGCAAACGGGTACCTGTACCCGGCCGGGTACGGGTAGCCGGGTATCGGGTAGGGTACGGGTATCGGGTACCCGGTTGCGACCTCTGCTCAGTGGCAGCCGTGGCTGTGGCACATGGCCCTACCTTGCTTGTAGTGCTTACCCGGTTCCTCTCCCCCTCACACGACACAGACGACGAGCGAGCAGAGGTTGGCCGTTTCTCCAAGAACTTCCTGCCCATCTTCTTCAACATCTACACGGAGGGCGAATCCTCGCAGGGGGCGCCCGACGGCGCGCGTCTCGCCGTGCTCGAGACGGTCAAAAGCTTCCTCTGCATCACCGATGAGCAGGTGCCTCCAGCGCAATGCCTCCGCTCCTGCGAATAACACCGCTGCTGCTGCGCTCGACGCCACTGCTGCTGTTGCACACAACACCGCTGCTGCTTGTGCGCACAACACCACTGCTGCTGCTGCACACAACACCGCTGCTGCTGCTGCACACAACACCGCTGCTGCTGCTGCACACAACACCGCTGCTGCTGCTGCACACAACACCGCTGCTGCTGCTGCACACAACACCGCTGCTGCTGCTGCACACAACACCGCTGCACACAACACCGCTGCTGCTGCACACAACACCGCTGCTGCTGCTGCACGCAACACCACTGCTGCTGCTGCACGCAACACCGCTGCTGCTGCACACAACACCGCTGCTGCTGCACACAACACCGCTGCTGCTGCACACAACACCGCTGCTGCTGCTGCACACAACACCGCTGCTGCTGCACACAACGCCGCTGCTGCTGCTGCACGCAACACCACTGCTGCTGCTGCACGCAACACCGCTGCTGCTGCACACAACACCGCTGCTGCTGCACACAACACCGCTGCTGCTGCACACAACACCGCTGCTGCTGCTGCACACAACACCACTGCTGCTGCTGCACGCAACACCGCTGCTGCTGCACGCCTCGACCAGCTGATGCTGCTGCACACAACACCGCTGCGTGCTCACACAACACCGCTGCTGTTGCTGCACACAACACGCTGCTGCTGCTGCACACAACACGCTGCTGCTGCTGCACACAACACCGCTGCTGCTGCACACACACCACTGCTGCTGCTGCACACAACACCACTGCTGCTGCTGCACACAACACCACTGCTGCTGCTGCACACAACACCGCTGCTGCTGCTGCACACAACACCGCTGCTGCTGCACACAACACCACTGCTGCTGCTGCACACAACACCGCTGCTGCTGCTGCACACAACACCGCTGCTGCTGCTGCACACAACACCACTGCTGCTGCTGCACACACACACTGCTGCTGCTGCACACAACACTGCTGCTGCTGCTGCACACAACACTGCTGCTGCTGCACACAACACCGCTGCTGCTGCTGCACACAACACCACTGCTGCTGCTGCACAAAACACCGCTGCTGCTGCTGCACACAACACCGCTGCTGCTGCACACAACACCGCTGCTGCTGCTGCACACAACACCGCTGCTGCTGCACACAACACCGCCGCTGCTGCTGCACACAACACTGCCGCTGCTGCTGCACACAACACCGCTGCTGCTGCTGCACACAACACCGCTGCTGCTGCACACAACACTGCCGCTGCTGCTGCACACAACACTGCCGCTGCTGCTGCACACAACACTGCCACTGCTGCTGCACACAACACTGCCGCTGCTGCACACAACACCGCTGCTGCTGCTGCACACAACACAGCCGCTGCTGCACACAACACCGCTGCTGCTGCACACAACACTGCCGCTGCTGCTGCACACAACACCGCTGCTGCTGCACACAACGCCGCTGCTGCTGCACACAACACCGCCGCTGCTGCACACAACACCGCTGCTGCTGCTGCACACAACACTGCCGCTGCTGCTGCACACAACACCGCTGCTGCTGCACACAACACTGCCGCTGCTGCTGCACACAACACTGCCGCTGCTGCTGCACACAACACCGCTGCTGCTGCACACAACACTGCCGCTGCTGCTGCACACAACACCGCTGCTGTGCTCGACGCCACTGCTGCTGCTGCTGCACACAACACCGCTGCTGCTGCACACAACACTGCTGCTGTGCTCGACGCCACTGCTGCTGCTGCACACAACACCGCTGCTGTGCTCGACGCCACTGCTGCTGCTGCACACAACACCGCTGCTGCTGCTGCTGCACACAACACCGCTGCTGCTGCACACAACACTGCTGCTGTGCTCGACGCCACTGCTGCTGCTGTGCACGATGCCACTGCTGCTGCTGCACACAACACCGCTGCTGCTGCTGCACACAACGTTGCTGCTGTGCTCGACGCCACTGCGGCTGCTGTGCACGATGCCACTACTGCTGTGACCGATGCTGCTACTGCTGCAGCGCATGACACTGCTGCTGCAGCGCATGACACCCCCACTGAAACCGTGTTCCTCCGTTGTGGCAATTTAGTTTTTTGGTACTGATTTTAGATTTTTGCACTTTGTGGGTTCGTTTCAGATTAACCGCTGTCTAAACTGAATCTGTGAGCCTCCGGCATTAATGCTGAAGCATAAGAGCCCTAAAGGAGACTTAGTCTGCTTCTGTGAGCCTTGGGAATTAATAATGACTCCTATGTATCTCAAATAAGGTCTTATTCTGTCTGTTTGTGGCTCTTGGGCATTAATGATGAATCCTACATTTTCTACATGTATTCTAATCATCCTATAGGAAGGAGCCTTCGTCTCTATGGCAGCCTCTCCACACCCTGCCAATTAAGAGTGTTATTTTGCAAATGCTCTTCTCACTGCTCCGTGCATGGTGGTGAAGGGGAGGGGGTGCCAGGAACGTTTCGGTTATCACTCGCCACTGACATTAGCCGTGGCTGGGAATCGAAGTCAGGTCACGGAGGGCTCGAAGCGTTGCGCGCTTAGCACCGTGCCGCCACTTCCCCTTGCGTGCCCGCATGGTGCACAACGATTGCCTCCTCACGGCTTCCGCACCTTGGCAGGGGAGATACACAGGTGGTCAGTCACGCTATGCGCAGTCGCTTGCGATATAAACCCACTCAGGCGCCACTCCCGGCCTCGCCTTTATAGGCGCTAGCTAACAGCGCTCGCTGCAGATGTCCGGAACGGCTGAAATGGCGGGGGTCTGTTGTTAATCCTGTGTTTTTACTGTGTGCGTGCCCTTCTCCACTCCTCACAGCTCATCTGCAGCTTCTTCGAGAAGGCGAGCGACAAGTTCCAAAATCCCCAGACAGAGCACGCGGTCAGGTGAGCATCTCCACCAACAGGCGTCGCTCTCCTGAATGTCACAGCCGACCACTTACACCATTGGAACCTCATTTGCCAGTAAAAAATATGATAATTGGTTTTTTACCCTTCTATCTGGCAACAAAACTGACACCTTTTTGGTGTCATCTGGTCCAACCCATGTGAGACTAGGCTCTAAGGAAAGCTGTCTCGGGTGTGGACCAATCAACTTCAAGGACAGTGCACATTATCAGAGTTATGTTTTTTGTTTGCATTATGACTGCAGGTATTGTGGTCTATGTAAACATGACTCCTTGTAAAAACAAGGTGTCAGTTTTGTTGCCAGATAGAAGGGTAAAAAACCAATTGGCCGAACACTTCTCGTGAAGAAGTGGTGCTCCATCTGGAGCAGGGCTGACGGTGTCACCGATTCTTGACTTGGCTTGCGAAGTCTGCCGTCTTGGCTTGCGAAGTCTGCCGTATACCGTAGTTTCTTTCATAATAAAGTTTTTTTTTTGTTAGATCATGTAAATATAAATGTGTCATTTAACCCACCACCACCCAACACAGCCAATTAGTAAGGTTTGTCACGTAAACAAAACGGGAAAATTTGCTACCTGTTCAGTTCACCGGTATGTTGGAGAGTAAGCGCACAACATTTTTTGTTTTGTTTCCTTGACAAACCTTACTAATTGGCTGTGTCGGGTGGTGGTGGGTTAACGACACATTTACACGATCTAACCCAAAATAAATGATTATGAATAATATTGGTTGGAAAATCCTACGTGTTAAATTGAGTATTCTTCCCTCCCTCACGATATTTGTGTTTGGCCAAATTTAAACGAGGTGATGATGTGGTTTTATTTTTTGCGCTGCGTGGTGTTGTAGTTGAATGGCCACTAAGGCCTGCTGTGGAACCAGAGCAGAAAGTTAGCAGAGCATCGCAGCGGAACAGGATCTACGAAATACAGGGTCAACTCTCGTCACGAGAGACGAGACTGAGAGAGACGAAAGTTGAGGCAAAAAAGAACAGGACAGAGGTCGACAGGGACACAGACCGAGGGAAGAGACCCAGACACAGATGGAGATAGATCCAGGCAACAGGCACACAGAGAGGGTTGAGACAGACTGAGAAGCACAACACGACGTAGACCTTGATTGAAAAAATACATTTAAACATTGCAAACTAGCTGTTAATTCGGATTCACAGAATACCCGCATAGCATTCGGCACTCGTCAAATGGCAAGTAATATTGGGTGCCACCCCTCCGATGTTTGGACCGGAGCGATTTGAGTGGTCTGCCTCTGTTCCCACGGTGCTCAGGCTGCTTGGTGATGGACTTGGTGGTCGTGATGACGCCGTTCGTGGACGAGGCTCACCTGGCGAACATCTACGCCACCGTGCTGCCTCACCTGCAGGTGCGTCTCCCGTAGAGCGGCGTAGCGCACGGCGCAGTCGTCATGCCCATTCCTGGGCCCGTGGGTGGTTAGATTTAGCTCAAGGTGGCGGCTGGTAACTAGGGGGGCCCGGCCGCTGCCAGGCTACACCAGCAGTGAAAACTAATTATTGAATTGTTTATATAGAAATGTGTAAAACAATACTTACCTGCACATCGTAAAGTTTATAAACTGCATATTTAAAATTATTGCTGGGGCAGTCCCCCCGCTCCGTTTACTGTGAAACGTTTCCCCTGCGTTCTGCACGAACACGGCCGCTAGCGGGCGCTCGCTACAGTGGTGTTGACAATGAAGGTGGCTCGGTGGCGCGAGACTGCTGACTTTGCCCTGCTGCATATGCGCTTTTCAGTGACAACAGTGAAACAAAAAGATCCGTACACAGTCTGGGTGGCTATACAGGGAATTTGTGTGGATCTGCTGCATATGTGTGTGTGTGTAATTGGGATTTTTGCACACAGCGTTGTAATACGTTTTTTTTTCTGGAAGATTTGCTGGTTAATCCAGGATGTTTCTGTTGCGCGTCGTAGCTTTAAGATGTTCTCTGTTCATATTTTGTTTATTGCGGTTGCACCCGACTCAAGAGCCGCATGGCTCACAGGGCTATACCTAATAAATGAAAACTTAAAACTTGAAACCTGTGTAGGACGGGGAGCAGTAGGGTAGCGATTAGCACGCTGTGCTACGAACCTGGTGAACTGGGTTCGATCACGGCCACCACCAGTGACAATTATCTGAATTGGTCCTGGGCCTCCCCTCGGTCGATTCGGTCTCCAATGAGCATCTGGTGCGGTGTGTACACATCGCCAAGAGGGAGCCTAAAGGCGACCGGGCGTGGTGCTGGCCACCCACCTCCTCATGTGCCGTTTCAGCCTTCATAGGTGCTACTCGCTTACAGCACTGGACCCAACAGTCTGTTAAACGCTATGCGTGGGGATCTTTGTGTCGGGCGGGGAGCGGTCGCCGCAGTGGTTGGTGTACTGCACAACGAACCTCGGATATCTGGCCCTCTGCTAGCGTGATTCAACCGTAAAATAATGAATTACCCGGTGCGGCATATAAAGATCATCAATGGGAAAGACAAAAGAAGCCGCGCGTTTTGCTAACCACCCAATCCCGCATTTACCGTGCAAGCCTTAATAGATGCTCGCTGACAACACTTGTCCTAAAAGTCTAAAAAAGCCATGTGGAATCTTTGTCTTTGTGTGTGTGTGTAGAGCCGAGACGTGGGCATGCAGAAGAAGGCGTACCGCGTGGTGCAGGAGGCGTGCGCGGGCGAGCGTCCCGCGTGCCAGAACTTTGTACTCGGCCACCTCGCGTCTCTGCAGGAGGCGCTGCTCACCTCCCTGCGCGCCACCGCCTCCCCTGCCAAGCGGGTGATGCCCCCACCTCACAACACCGCGTTGCACTCGGCGTCGTGTGGATTGCTGGGAATCGCTCGTCAGGAGCGGTCGATGATTTGGCGATTCTTCTTGGTTTTTTCGGTAAAGTCACGTAGAAGGGAAGTAATAAAATAATAAAAATAAAACATAATAAAATAATTCTCACGACGTTTCGGCTACAACGCAAGCAGCCGTCTCTTCACCTGAAGACGGCTGCTTGCATTGTAGCCGAAACGTCGTGAGAATTATTTTATTATGTTTTATTTTTATTATTTTATTACTTCCCTTCTACGTGACTTTACCGAAAAAACCAAGAAGATGAATCCCTGCAGTCACGAAAGCTTTAAATCGAGATTTGGCGATTGTTGCTGCTGCCATTGGCAGTGGTGCACAAGCACAGTTAACAACAACAAACTCGACACGGTCTGTCAATTGCACCTTGTGTGTGTGGCCTTAAAAGGACACATAATTGGTGACAGTGTGGGCAATAGCCCCTTCCTCATAGCACACTGTCTACATCACAGGTGTGGTACAGGTTTTCCTCGCTCTATGCGAGTTTAGTTTGTTCGATTTCATGCTGCACGTGCGGCTAACCTATTTTGACCCAAAATTCGCTGTGCGGGCGGACGTGGGTCAACATTGTGTGTGTACCGTGTGTGTTCTTGGAACGCATCTACTACAGCATAAAGTGAGAAATCTGTACTTTGTGCATCACAATTGTCACCATGGGCAATATTTTAGTATTTTTTATTGTGGATTCGCTCATTGTAGGTAATAGACGGTAACATATATAGGCAATGCTTTGGAATTGTCTATAATAAACTATTGCTCATTATAAGCATAACCTTGATAACGTTTAAATGGCTGCATCGCAGGGAATTACTCGCTCTAGGCAATGCCTTGGTAACGCCTCATTAGGTGTCGCTCAATGTAGGACACTGCCATAGACTCGCGTGGTCAGTCATACCTTGGTTACCTACTCACACGTGGTGCTTTTCGCTAATTGAATCGCAGGCAGCTGACTACGATTGAACCCAGATTCTGGGCAGTGCCAGCTCGGGGCTCTGCTCCACCTGAGTCACTAGAAAATTGGCGGGGCGTGCGTCGATACAACGTGCTTATTTTCAAACAAACGCAAGGCAGCCATCCGTCGCAGTAAACGTGCAACGTCAGGGCAGCATCGCGTCATCGTTGAGCCCACATTGAGCGCATGGGGCATGTGTTTGCAACAGCTGGCTCAACGTTCCATGTTTATTGGAATGGTATCTCAGACTTTCCCCGTCATGCACGTTGTCGACCATGACGGGCGCTCGCAAACAGCTGTTGCTCTGACAGTTACCAGGCAAAACTGACTTGTGAACGACGCGTTATGTCTGCGTGTGTACGCTTCAGCCCCGCTTGAAG
Source organism: Lethenteron reissneri (assembly GCF_015708825.2). Taxonomy (NCBI): domain Eukaryota; kingdom Metazoa; phylum Chordata; class Hyperoartia; order Petromyzontiformes; family Petromyzontidae; genus Lethenteron; species Lethenteron reissneri. The sequence continues at coordinate 7,417,170 of NC_083825.1, read as the reverse complement.
TGCCTGGCCCTGGTGGTGAAACAGCTCTCGGCCGATCGGGAGGACTTCCTGACGGCCATCATCCCCGAGGTAAGACTTTCAACTGACTTTTTAGGAGTGCCACTAGAGGATGCTCGCTCGTGAAATACCCGGCAGGGTATAACACTCCAGAGCTCCACACTGATGGTCAATCCCCGCACACTAAATCCAGGAAGTGAACGCAAATCCTCTCTGCCCATTGTGGCATCTGAACACACTACTCTTGATGTTGCTTAACTCGAACTGCAAAACTTGGGAATCCCCTACCATCGTCTCTGTACCCAAGTTCTTAGAACCATGCTCAATTAAAGAAACTTAAATTTCGATTTAAAGCTTTCGTGACTGCAGGGATTCATCTTCTTGGTTCTTTCGGTAAAGTCACGTAGAAGGGAAATAATAAAATAATATGCATTTTTATTATTTTATTTTTTCCCTTCTACGTGACTTTACTTAAAGAGACTTGTCAACTATTATCTAAAATTCTTAACGGTGCAATCTGTTGCTAGCTGATTGGCATTTTTGGTTTTTGAGTCCTTTGTTCAGCACCCTTGCAGCGGCTTTTAGCTCACCATCCAACAAAAATGGCCATCACATCGTGCGTTTTCAGATGCGCTTCTGTGGCCGTCTGGAATGCTCTTCCGATATTAGGAAGCCACTGCAGCTATGCAATTTTAGATCTAGATCAACAAACTAATTTCCTTAGAACTGCTTTTTGTGTTTAGTTGTTGTCATTCCTCCGCACCTCCGATTAGAGTGTTTTGATACGTATGGTGCAAAAGGAGTTCAACATACCTACACACACCCTCGCAACCATGCGTCTACAGCACCCTGGCGTGCACCAGAGGTCACCCATCCGTGCACTTAACCATGCTCAACACCTCTGGTTGACCTTGTGAGATCTGACGAGGCCGGGCGCGGCCTCGGTGGCTTCGTCACTGCTATGACGCCAACGTGACGGTGTCCGTGTGCCGCCACTGCAGGTCATCCTGTGCACCAAGGAGGTGGCGGTGAGCGCCCGTACCAGCTCCCTGAACTTGCTTGCCGAGATAGGCCACGCTTTCCTGCGCTTCCAGCCCGACGACAAACCAGGTGAGAAGACACGGCGCAAGACGTGGGCAGAGTCTCAATGCTAAGCAGGGAGGGGAGGGAGTTTTCCCATCGACAGTTGTGGATTTGGGTTCCAAGCGATCGTCGTTTGGCAGCAAAGCTCATCTGTGCGCATGTTGGTTTGTGTCCGCGTTAGTAGTTCAGCTTGTTGCGATTCAACTTCTGCTCTTCTACCTCCCCCCACCCCTCCTGTCCCCCCCCCATCCCTATCGATTTGGTAAATTACTGTGATTCGGGGTCATGGTTGTATAACCGTAATATAATATATCATCTGTACTTTATAAAAAAAATATTCCATTTTATGATTAAACTTTTACTGTCCTGTTTGTAGATTTTTGTTCATGCCATCGACCTAAACATAATATCCTCCTCATGCTTCTCATACATGTGGTATAGCCGCTTCTCACACGTACTATTTGATGCAAGCATGGGGAGCATGAGATTTGGTTTTTAATCGATGCCTCATTACATGCTGCGTAACTCCAACCTGTGCTTGGTGGACTTCCCGGTGATATAATTGGCTTTGCCAGTATGTGGCCAATGTTGCGACATTGCCATTCTTTTCAGCTACGCAAGGTTGATTTTCCCAGTGCGTGATGGATTGGGCCTATGCGTGTGGGGTTTGAGTTCAGCCGTGCGTTATTGACATTGCCCCCATGTTATGAGCTCGCGTGCTCGGCCGTGTCCTTTGCTGAGAATGATCGCTGTTGTTTGAGCGGTGTTGACCTCTCCCCTCGTGGGCTGACCTCTCCCCGGGACAGAGGCTCTGCGGCGCTACCTGGCCCTCGTCTACGCCGGTCTTGCCGGCTCCGTCACCATGATCAGCTGCACCGTGCTCGCCCTGACGCGTATCCTCTTCGAGTTCAAAGGTCGGTGATTTCCTTCCCCACTCACACGTGTTTTGTTTCGTCAGCGGCCTTCTCACGCAGGCCCCAGGGCTCAAGTTCAGTTGGGTCTTGTCCAAGTCGGTGACCTGGAAAATATTTCTACATCCAGCACACCACATCCAGTATAACTCTCCGCTATGCCTGTGGCTACTAGTCACGTGCCGCTGCCTCCATGAATTTACTGACCAGTTGCAGCAGCGGCTTTTGGCTGGCCATCGAACAAAGACTATTACCGCATCGCATGCTTTGAGATGCGCTTCTCCGGCCGTCTGGAACACTCTTCCTTCCGATATTAGGAAGCCACTTGAGCTATGCACTTCTAAGTCTAGATTGAAAACTCATTTCTTTAGAACTGCTTTTTGTGTTTAGTTTGTTCTTCCCTCTCGCCTCCGATTATCACGTTTGGCTACGTACGGTGCGAAATAAGTTCAGCACGCGTGCATACATTCTAAAGTGATCCTGACCAATGCGCCCGTCCACTCGCAGACCACCTGGAGGGCAGCGTGCTGTCTCAGCTGCTGTCCAACGTGGTCCTGCTGCTGTCGTCGCACACGCGTGACGTCGTCAAGTCTGCACTCGGGTTTCTCAAGGTCGTCATCTTTGTGACGGACGTGCGCACGCTGGCGCAGCACGTGCAGCTCATCGTAAGTGGCGCCACCTTCCCCGCCCGCCTGCCCGCCTACCTCCCCCCCCCCCCCTTCCAACTCGGACTGTAACCTAACCGACAGATAGCCATATTTAACACGTAGGCGAATTGCCCGATGATGCTGGATGCAATTACCAGCGAAACGTCGTACTACTCAAATTGTAAATGTTGTGGTTTCACGCTTCAACACACCGGTGGGCTAAAGCAGTGAACTATTTGTCTTTTGTCAACGTGACACTTTTTTACTGATTGGTCGTGTCGGGTGGTGGAGGGTTACGACACATTTATAAATAACGTGATCTAAACCCAAAAACGTTGATTATGAAGATAGCCATATAATGAGATTAATAATTATCTTAATCTACATTGCCCACATACACTCCACACGGTCCAGATGTCTGAACTGTGGACGATGTGTTTTGCTGGCCCACCACGAGGTCCTGCAGCAGCCTATAACAACCTGTTGTGCATTTTGACGGCTTGTTGAAGAGCTAACCAGGCTCAATTCTGCTGAGCTTCCAGAAATTTGACGAGATTGGGAGCATTCCTCTTGATTTGGTCACGGGCGCTAAAAGTAATACCTTGTGCAACTTGAACATGAGCAGCAGTGGGCACGCAATAGTAGCTAGGATTAAAATCTTGACTTAAAGCTTTCGTGACTGCAGGAATTAATATTCTTGGGCCTTTCGGTAAAGTCATGTAGATGGGTTCAAAGAAAATAACAAAAAAACTACGACGTTTCGATCGCAACACAAGCGGTCGTCTTCAGGAAAAGGTGGGGGGTGGGGTGTTGCAATTGAAACGTCGTTTTTTGTTATTTTTGTCTGAATCTATCTACGTGGCCTTACTGAAAGACCCAAGAATATGGTAGCTAGGATTGTGTGTGGTGCTTGTCCACTTTATGGCCCTGTGCCTTACCGGCATTCATAGGTGCTCGCTTACATATAATGGGGAATCAACGCCTTGGTATGTCTCGTGTATGTGTGTGTGTCTGTGTGTGTGTGTCTCGTGTGTGTGTGTCTCGTGTGTGTATGTGTTTGTGTGTGTCTCGTGTGTGTATGTGTGTCTCATGTGTGTATATATATATATGTGTCTCGTGTGTGTGTCTCGTGTGTGTCTCGTGTGTATGTGTGTCTTGTGTGTGTGTGTGTGTATATATGTGTGTGTGTCGTGTGTGTCCGCATCACACAGGTGGAGGGCATTGTTAATTGGCGAGACGACAGCAGGAGACATTTCCGCGCCAAGGTCAAGAACATCTTCACAAAACTCGTACGCAAGTTCGGGTGAGTGCTGAGACTTTAAATAGAGCAGCGCGGTCACGGGTCACGGCGTGCCAACGTTCGACTGTCGAACAAAAATCCAAAGCTGTAAATCAATTTTTCTTGTGGTGAACGATTGGCCAGGTGTAGGGGTTGTTTAATCTGTACTGAGAGGTTTGGCTAGACAGGTCATTCATGTTTTCAGTACTTTGTCAATCTGCTGCTGGATGGAGTGAGGTCCTTCTCACACAGTGTTGGTCATGGGGTTTGTTTGACCATACTTCGCCATCCTGGTCAGTGCGAGTTGGTGATCTCGCTGATGTAACCATGGCCGGGAATTGAACTTGGCACACCCAGGTTCATTGGTGCACCACTTTCTCCAGATGTCTTGCTATCATGTAATTATCTGTGTTGGGTTTACCTTGCCTGGAATGTATATTATTTATGGCCTTGTATGTTGGGATGTGTATGATTGGGTTGGTGGATTACATGGATTTGTGAAACTCCCAAACCTGAATATTATGATCATCATCACTATTCACTCATCATCAACACCTGATAATCTTCAGCATCATCTGATCATTATCGTCATCATCATCATCAATATCTGACCATAAAAATTATCATAATCATTATCTTCTGATCATCATCATCACTTCATCATCATCATAAAGGATACTAAATAGAACACTGCGTGCGTGTGTTGTGCGCGCACGCATGGGCAGCTACGAGATGATCGACAGCATGGTGCCGGAGACGTACCACAAGGTGCTTGTCAACATCCGCAAGGCGGAGGAGCGAGCGCGCAAGAGCCGTGCTCTGGGGCACGCGGGCGGTGACGATGACGACGATCATGACGACGGAGACGCGGACGACGCTAAGTCCAGGCGCAGCAGCATCCGGGACAAGTAAGTTGACTCGTCGCCCGCTTTGTCAAGACGTACTGATGGCGAGATGTTAACTCCCTCGCCTGGTGTACACGAGGTCGTGGGTTCGATCCCCACCCTTGACGCCTGCTGTATATTTGGAGTTTGCATGTTCTCTCTCTCTCCCCTTGGTCTTGTGGATTTTTCTCCGGGTCCTCCGGTCGTTCCCTCCAAATTTTGAAATGTGCGTTTAGAGTCTTTGGCTGCTATACATTTCAACATGAGAAGCCACTTCTTTGAGCTTTCATTTGTAGCCAGGTCGCTTCTGAAAAAGAGCTAATATAGTTCAGTGAGCCTTACCTGGTAAAATAAAAAATTGTTATTTCGTTTGTTAAAAAACTTGCCCGCAATAATCGTGTACTAGAGGGGGGATATTTTCAACTTAGCAACAATGTTTAAAAAATATTACTGAATAGCTCGACTTGGTGTCCCGTCCTGATCTTTACCCCATGCTGCTTTGTGTCCTGCGCTCCGCAGTGTGGATCAGCTGCTGGCTGACAGCGACTCTGAGCCGGAGGGTGGCAAGGGGGAGGAGTCTGCAGGCCGGGGCGGCAAGAAGGCCCCGAAAGCCGCAAAGGCCTGGCTGCAGGAAGGCGAGGGCGACGAGCCGCTTGACTTCCTCGACCCGAGCGTGGCGCAGAGAGTCCTGGGTAATAACGAGCGCCGTTATTTACACCGAACCCCCACCACCACTCCCCCATCCCGACACCATCTTGTGTGTTGCGAGATGTTGACTACCTCGCCTGGTACGCAGAAGGTCGTGGGTTCGATTCCGACCCTGACTCCTGCCGCTGTATATTTGGAGTTTGCATTTCTTTCTTCCTGTGGTCGTGTCGATTTTTCTCCGGGTCCTTCAGATTTTCCCTCCACATTTAGAAACAACATGTGTTTTTAGAGTATTTGGCAGCTATGGATTATCACGTGATAAGCCACTTCAGTGAGCTATCATTTTTGGCAAGGTTGCTTCTGAGAAAGAGCTATACAGCTCAGTGGGCTATAGTTGGGTAAGTGAGCGCCCCAGGGCTCACCAACGGTTGCTGTCCGTGTGCTTGCGAGGTGGCTAGGAGGGGCTGGTAGTGTTGTTAAGGGTTACACCTCGTATACACGTGTGGGTTTTCTCCGTGTTCTCTTGTTTGCTCGATCTCTCATCATCGTCATTGGCCAAACATCCCAAGTGCAGACCCCTCTCGAGAAAGTCTTCGACCGTGAACATTGCGATTGAATTCAGCGATTACATGGCGAGACCTTGCCATGGTTAGACACCGGTAAACAACGTGGTTTTGGTGGGTAGGGTTAAGAGGAAGCAATATAACTGGGAGGAATGGTTGACTTTGTGGTGGGATTTCTAGCTCGTAGGTAAGATTACAGTTGAACCTTGGATTGCGAGTAACTTGGTCTGTGAGTGTTTTGCAAGACGAGCAAATTTTTTAAATAAATATTAATTTGATAAACGAGCGAGGTCTTGCAATACGAGTAGTGCGTGTATACGCTTTACCTGCCGAGCGTCACGTGATCACAACTGATACACGAGTGCTTTGCATTACAAACACGTTTCCGGAACGAATTATGCTCGCAATCGAAGATTTTACTGTACCAGGGTAAGGTTTATGGTGAGTTATAATAGGCAAGAAGGTAGGTTTTTGGATAATGTTATGTCAGGTTGACACATGTTAATGTGTGTTCATGTCTTTGTGTGGGTACCTGTCTCAGCCACCAAACCTGAGCAAAACCAGCGCAGTCACGTAAAGCACGACTTCAAGTTCTCTTCTGATGGACGTCTCATCATCCGAGACGAGGAGGAAGAGGAGGAAAAGATGAAGAAAAAGAAAAGGGGTCAAGGTAATATATGTGTGTTTGAGTGTATATTGTGAACCTCTTTCGCACCGTATGTAGCTATCTGTGCTATACTGAGGTGCGGGGGAAGGACAATAAACTAAACACAATAAGCTATTCTATAGAAATGAGTTTTCAAGCTAAATCCAACGACTAACCAGGCCTCAACACTGATAAGTATTTAATGAGGTATGTGTGTGTCTGTATGACATAACTGTCTGGACCACTGGATGTGTTCCGCAGGATTGGAAAGATGCACTGGTGGTCCTCTTTAAGAAGGAGAACTGCACAGACTGTAGCAATTCTAGATTTGAAGTTTTCGTGACTGCAAGGATTCATATTCTTAGGTTTTTTTCGGTAAAGTCACGTAGGTAAAACATCAAAATTAATAAAAATAAAATAAAATTAAAATCACGACGTTTCGGAGGCAACACAAGTCTCCGTCATCAGGTGGGACAGTCACAGCCAGATTAGCTGCATCAAGTGAGGCAATGATTCAAGATGTAATCCCTTAAAAGCAAGTTGAGGGGGGAGGAGAGGGGGGGGAGCTCATCAGCGATGGGTATTACCTTGTTGTCTCGGCATCTCTTGAGGAAGGCCAGCGTCTCGAGAAGCTGTGACTTCTTGTCTCGTCTGTTAAAAACTCTAACAGATAGGTGGAATTCCTCCCCGTAGAGGGCATTAATTCTAGATTTGAAGCTTTCGTGACTGCAAGGATTCATATTCTTAGGTTTTTTCGGTTAAGTCACGTAGGTAAAACATCAAAATTAATAAAAATAAAATAAAATAAAAATCACGACGTTTCGGAGGCAACACAAGTCTCCGTCATCAGGTGGGACCGTCACAGCCAGATTAGCTGCATCAAGTGAGGCAATGATTCAAGATGTAATCCCTTAAAAGCAAGCAGCTAATCTGGCTGTAACGGTCCCACCTGATGACGGAGACTTGTGTTGCCTCCGAAACGTCGTGATTTTTATTTTATTTTTATTAATTTTGATGTTTTATCTACGTGACTTTACCGAAAAAACCTAAGAATATAGACTGTAGCAAATACAGGGGCATCTCCCTCGTGTGCCGGGAAAGGTTCTGGCAAGGATTATTCAATTTCGCCTTACAAGGCACTGAGAAGAGGCTTGCAGTGCCCCAATGTGGTTTTAGGCTAGGGTGGTCCATATTTTCTGTCTGGCTGCTACAGCAGAGGTGTAGGGAACCCAACAGGACCTGCATCTCTTGTTTATTGACATGGTCAAGGCCTATGATACCATCAATAGGCCTGGGCTCTGGGTTGTTCTTTGTGCTTTTGGAGTCCCTGACTCTCTGCTCACAATTATTAAGGACCTTCATGATGACGGGCAGGCCTGGGTAAAGCTACGTGGCCAGGAGTCAAAGCCATTCCCTGTTCACCTTGGGGTGCGACAGGGATGTCCTCTGGCTCCTACATTATTTAACACATTTTTCGACTATGTGCTTCTAGAAGCTTTCCATGTCTGTTCCAGAGGAATCTCTATCCAGCAGTGGATTAATCATCGCTGCTGGCGATGAATGCTAATAAATAATGAGGCCGCCGTCGTGATCGGGGTGTGCTTGTGTGCACGAGACGGCTGACGCTTGCGTGTGTGTCGCGACAGTGGATGAGGATGAGGAGCTCGCGGATATGATGGCGGAGGTCGGCATGCGAAAGGTGAGAGGTTTTAATTCAACTGTACGCTGCTCGGCCGCTCGCTAACGAGGGAACGCAATTAATCGGCATCATACAGCGGATTTTCGGAACAAATAGGCTCGCCGCATATACAGCACATAAAGCTAGGGAAGCCTGTATTACACCAGTTTCTAGACTTGTCTTTAAAGAAAATCTACAAGAGATTTTGGGCACATTTTCCACAGTTTGCTGAAAAATAAAAAAACAAAGGTTTTTGGGGGGGGCGGGGGGGGGGGGGGTGACGATGGCGGGTGACGATGGCGGGTGACCACTGTGTGGTGACCACTGTGTGGTGAATGCTCATCGCGATGCCATCCCTCACGGCCCATGGTGGCGGCGGGTTGGTGTCCCATGCAGAATTCGAGCAACAGGAAGAGGAAGCTGGCGTCGAAGGACGATGACGGAGACGATGGCGCCGATGAGCCCAGATACAAAGGTGCGCTAACGCGTCCGCAGCGTTGGTTTCCACTGGAAGGCCTTGTGGTTTGCTCGATGTGTTCTCTGACACTTGGTCCTGGCGTGAGCTGAATCATTTCTCTGCTTGCAGCTGGTGGAAGTGGTATCCACCGTGCCGTGCGCGGGAAGAAAGAAGCTCCCGGATTTGGAGCCACGTATAAATCCAAGGCAAGTTTTGCACGCACGCTCGTGAGAGCGTGTTTGTGCTCCCTCTCACGCTTGCCCTCCCGCTCGGACACACGCTCGCACCTTTACATACGGACCACATCTTCTTGGTTCTTGCGGTAAAGTCACGTAGAAGGGAAGTAATAATTATTACTTCCCTTTTACGTGACTTTACCGAAAGAACCAAGAAGATGAATCCCTGCAGTCACGAAAGCTTTAAATCGAAATACGTGACTTTACCGAAAGAACCAAGAAGATGAATCCCTGCAGTCACGAAAGCTTTAAATCGAAATACGGACTACACTCGCTCGCTCTCGCATGCTCCTGCTCACACAACTTTCCGCATGCTCTCACACTTGCATATTTACACACGCATTCGCACACTTGCATGTTCATACGCTCGTCCCTCACATGCGCATGCATTTGAAGGTTCGTACAGACACAAGCACACTCGCATACCAAAGACAAAGACCCACCCCCCTCTATTTAGCCTTAACAGACTGTTGGGGCAAGTGCTGTTAGCGAGTAGCACCTACGAAGGCCAGCATGGCACACGAGGGGGCGAGTGGCCAACGCTACGCCCGGCCGCACTTTGTCTGCCCCAGTACTGATGTTTACACAGCGTACCAGGTACTCATTTATGGCCGAGTCGACCAGGGCTACTCAAGTTACCTGGCATGACAGGCTTGGCTGGCAAATGATCTGCATACAATAGCAGATGGCCACTATTAGCAAAGAGTGGATGGCATTTGAGTCAATCAGAAAATCAATGTTGTGTAATTCAATCCAGCCATGCACATTGCGTGTAACCCCGCCTTGCTTCGTGCTAATGTGAGATCGCGTGTGCGTGTGGGTACGTACGTGCTCGTTTCTTGCGACCCGCAGAGAGCAGCCGGAGATGTGAAGAGGAAGGGAAAACCGGATCCCTATGCCTACGTCCCGCTCGACAAGGGACAGCTGAACCGAAGGTGTGCCATTGAAAAAGAAAATGACCATTGTGGTTTTGTAAATTTGTATTCATCTGCAATTGAGGGGTAAGGCTGTTGTTAATCAGTTTAATTCTGGCTAATAACCCGATGAAGCTGGTTTTAATTTCCAGTGGAATTTCACTCAAATTGTTAATGTTGTGGGTTTACTGAAGTAGTAGCTAATTTGTTTCCATGACAAACCTTACTAATTGGCTGTGTTAAGTGGTGGTGGTGGGTTACGCAATCTAACCAAAAAAAAAACCTGTTCATTATAATATCTTTTTTCAATTGTTGGATAGGCAATTGAATCCAGGCAGATTTTAGTAAGGGTTGAACTGATTGGCTCGCGCAAATGTTCCCGCGCGCGCACAGCAAGAGGCGGCGCTGCGACGTCATTGGTTGAGCAGCAACCAATCGTAAGGCACCAGCGGCAGGGCTCAGCAGTCCCCTCCATGGTACAGTTCTACTGGTAGGAACCTCCTGGTTACACCAGCCCACAGGGGATTATTGTGTCCGTCTGTCGTGCATCCAAAAATGGGAGGGGTGGGGCTGGGTGGGGAGGGTGGAGAGGGGCTGGGTGGGGTGGGTGGGGAGGGGCTGGGTGGGGCTGGGTGGGGGGTGGGAGGGGTGGGGCTGGGTGGGGAGGGACTGGTCACCCCGTGGTGCCCTTATAAAACTCAACGTTTAACCTACTCACGCCGGCTTGTGCCCGCCCTCAGTCGGGCATATTTGCGGAATACACCACGCCGCCGTTGACCCTGGCCATTGACCGAGCAACCCAACGTTCCTACCAGCTCCCTCCGCAGGAATGTGTTGCAGATACGAAGACGTGCAAGGGTTGTATGGTATTTGACATTTAAACGTGTGCATCGACAATCTGATCATTGATTTTGTAATATGTATTCCCATCAATAACGCTAAATAAACTAAATTAACTTGCGCGTTACAGTAACTCGAGTTTTAAATGGACGATTTGGGCGTCCGAGAGAAACGGCCCAAAAGGAGATGAAATGCATTGTACATGCTCGTGTTTGTAACGTACGCGTGCATGTGTCCTCGTGTCGCCCCTGTCTCACGATCGTTTCCTGCAGAAAAAGAGCGAAGATGCAGGGCCAGTTCAAGGGCCTGGTGAAGGGTGCGAAGAAGGGAAGCTGCCAAGGGCAAGAGGCAGAATACGAGAAACAAGAAACATAAATAAACCCAATTAAAAACTCACCCCCTACACGCTGTAACTACTTCGACAGGCGGATTGCCACCCCTCAAGATTTGTCATCATTTCTAGTAAAAATCTATATCGAAAACTCTTTTCTTGACAACCGCTTTTTGTGTTTAGTGTGTTGCCTTTCCCCCGCATCTCCAATTAGCACGGTTGGCTACTTGCGGTACGAAAGAAGTTGGAACAAACATACATAGTCACCTATACAGCAAAACCGCCTGACAATCAAATTGGCCTGCAAGGTGGCCAGGAGATGGCTGTGTACAGCGCCTGGTCCCGTGAATCCCTCTTGAGAAAGACCATTGAGTGTTATCCCCGAGGTACCCTCCCGTGTCCTCCCACATGCAGAATACTAGTCAAAAAGGAATTGGCTAAACATCTCTTGCAAGAGCCTTGAGACTTGGTAAGGTTTTCCCGGATAAATAAATTACATTATTATACATTTGTTTTACATGTCGGTAATTTATTGTAATTTATATGCATACATTAACCTTCCCCCTCTGGTCTTCGTTGCTGATTGGCTCACAAGTGACGACGTCACATTTATCTCTCTATTTAAGACCGAAACGGGAGGATTTCTTTATAACTCCGGCTGTCGCCTGATGAGTCTCATTGTAATTACTGGCGCGAAATGTTGTACTCGAATTGTAAATGTTATAGTGGGTTTACAACAACACCGTTGTGCTGTACTAGTAACAAATGGGCATCTGTTGGTTACGTTATATACTTTACTAATTGGGTGTTGGGTGGTGGCGGGTTTAACGACATTTATATTTAACCCAATTCTTTTTTTCATATTAATACGCAGAACACTACCCTCTGGAACCCGGTAACCTCTGTTCAATTCCCAACCATGGCTAAAATCAGTGGCAAATTATACTTTAACTGATTCTTGGCCTCCTTTATCAACCCGCACTGACCATTTTGGTCAAGTATGGTGGTCAAGTACGGTGGTTAAGTATGGTGAAACAACCCCCAATGACTCGCACGGCATCAGGAGGCCATCAAGCAGTGGATTGGCAAAGGGGCCTTGCATGTCTGCATCGTAGCCACTCTGCTGTAACTGGGGGTGGATGACTTATAGACTTGCATTTCATACAGCCCAATAGCCACATTGAAGCCTACAACTTCAAAACATCCCCCAGATGATCTTGATTTGAAGCTTTCGTGACTGCAGGAATTAATACTCTTTGGTTCTTTCGGTAAAGTCACGTAGATGGGAAAATGAATAATAGATCACGACGTTTCGATCGCAACAACAAGCAATCGTCTTGAGGTGAGAGCGAGAAGCATGCCGTTGTGACGAGGCATCATATAGATCCGAGAGGGGGATGGGAGGGGAGGCCGTAACGGGCGAGAGGGTGGGGGTGACATTCTAAGAGGGCTTGGGTGAGAGAAAAAAATTAACCCGTAAAAACAAAGTTTTTCACTATAAATCCTTTATATGCGTGTTCAATGGGCCACAACCCAGCCCACATTGGTCTGAAACGGGCGGCTATAGTCCTCTCGTCCTCTGGCTTGAGATGGCTGCCACCTATGGGTCAGATGATTGCCTGCCACCATTAAGAAATTGGTAATTAAATATAATTTGTTTTTACCTAAGTGTAAAATTTTGAAAAAAAATTTCACGAAAATAAATTGTCACGCACAACGAGTCTTGTGTGCAAAATGTCAGCTCGATTGGATCACGGGAAGTGGGTTAAAAAACGACCGAAAGATTTGCACGGTCGTAAGCAAGCAAGCAAGCGAACTTAATATAAAGGATTTAAAAAGGAAGCTTAGATATACGTAACAAAATTTAGAAATGTAATGCAACTCAGTTGGCTAACACAACAGGTAACAATTTACCTGGTTGATCACATCCTTCAAAAGATTGCTAAATTTTGCATCCATCTTCTCGTTTGAAGCTATGTCTGAGTTGTGTGGAAATCCTCCCCGTAGAGGCGGTTCAATCTGTCACTGCTAGCATCTTACCTCATTTCTTCGGAGCTGGTTTTTGTCTTCAGTTTGTCCTTCACCCGCACCTCCGATTAACACGGTTGGCTACGTACGTTGCGAAAGGAATTCAGCTTACATACATTGGCCTCGCGAATTGGGTACTTAGAGGGAATGTATTCGACTTGCCAAGACCGTTTCTAATTTTACAGCCACGCTCGGGCACTGATCGGGCCTGTTTGTGTTGGGGCGACACGCACGTGTTACTGCGTTATTATTAGTTCGAACAAAACTTTGTTCGTTTAATTTGCCGCCTCCCCAAAATTATTTGAAAGTTATATTGGGCCCTCGAAGGGATAGGTTCCACATCTGGTGAAACCATTGCTCATGCAAACAATCAAATGTACAAACACAAACGTGTCCCCTCCATATTGCGGTGTTTGTCAGGTTAATGTTAATTGGGGCGATTATGCATTGGGTTTCACAAACATCTCTCCTCACATCCTCACCCACTCCACCGTTTTCCAATCGTTTTCATTATTTTTCTTTGGCTGATGTTGAGGTAGAGCAACTACAATTTGACATCGATGTGGTTGAGCTAAATCATTGGATCAGGAGTAGCAGAGTCTTGTATCGCTGCTGTGATGTTTTTTTTAAAATCGTATTTGTGAATCGGGATTTGAGCCGTTATATGTTCCATGGCCTGTTCTGAGTGACCAGTCACACCGGAGATGTTTCAATTTGCGATTTGAGCATCAAGTATCCGCAACTGCTGCCAGGGTCTTTTTCATTGATCGAGTGTAACTGGAAACGTTTTACTGTGGTGGGCTGGGAAGCCTCAATTGCGAGAACACAATTTTGGAATGGTAGCTTTCATCAATTATAATTAAAGCAAAAGTAAATTTTGTTCATTTTATTTATATTTTGGTTTTGTCACGTAGTGCCTGCGGGAATCTTCCGATGTACCGCATATTATTTTATTCCAGTTTTTAAACACCCCCTTTTAAGGCCTTTGTCACTTTACAATATTTCATATTTTCTAAAACGTGTTTTGTAACAAGATACGAGTTTAATCCATCTTACACGTTTGACCAATTCCTTTTTGACATTTATTTTTTGCGTGTGAGGGCATTCACCGTGTACAGTTAAAGTTTAGAAATAAATTCCGTATAGTATACGACGACTGACTGATTCCTTCCTTGGCAAACCTTCATGCCTTTTGATGCCTGTGTTTAACCACCCTGTGTCAATTGGTGTAGGAGAGCGGTTTGTTTTTGGCGAAGTCGGAGAAAGGTGTCATGAACCAGCCCTCCTGAGTTTGATTCCCAACCCTGGCCAAAATCTTAATTGGTCCTGGCCCATCGCCCATAAATAACTAGTCATTTTGGTGAAGTATGGTCAAAATAAGCCTCATAACTGACGCAGTATCAGAAGTTCTATCATGTAATTAGCAAATGTCTGAATAATTAATGAGGGAGAATTGTATTTAGGACACCTACGAGCCTCAATCATCCTTGACCACAAGAGGGCATTTGCGATGTGGCATTGTTGATCGAACTGTGCTGATGGAGAAATATAAAATCATGTCATCTCAGAGAAGACGTGCTTGTATATTTTTGCGTTTAGGTCTTCCCCGCACCTCCGATTAGCACGGTTGGCTACATTAGGTTACAAAATAACTTTAACCTCTATATTCGGTTATCTTTAAAAAAAATTGTCCGAATCTTTTTTTTTTACAATTATGCACACACCGGCCACACTTAAACCCCACTAGTGCAACCGTATGAGCCCAGTGTAACACATTCACCAAGTTACACGACATCTTCATTTATAATTCCAACCAGCCGAACGAATTCACCAACATACTCTCGTCCACCATCTCGCCATAACACACCGGTTATCAGTCGAGCGCACGAATCCCAGTCTTAACACGCCATCCCGTTATATTGTCCCCATTGAACGATTTAATGACTCCGAGAAAAATCCCGAGGTGCACAGTTTCTCCATTCTCATTCATCCATTGTTCCTCGCGTCCACATTTTTTGCGAAAAATATGTGGTCACTGCTTACCTTGTGTGAAAGCATGGCACGTTCATTTTCATATATCAGTATAGCTGCGATCATTTAGAAATGTTTTATGTATTTATGGTTTTGCGATGTTTGATCTTAATTTTGGAGCTTTCGTGACTGCAGGAATTATTCTTTGGTTCTTTCGGTAAAGTCACGTTATAAAGATAAAATAATAAATAAAATAATAGCATACGACGTTTCGATTGCAACACAAGCAATCATCATCAGGTATAAATGAAATAGCAACACAAAATCTAACCAGAAAACTATAGACAGACATATAAGCAGACAGATATCACCAAGATACATAGAGAGAGAGTAACACAGGTACAGAGAGGGAGATCGTCTTTGTGGGGTGGCCTTAAATAGACAGAGGGGGGCGGAGGCAGAGAGAGGGAGGGGTTATAGAAAAAAATGTTTGATCTGTTTCGGCCTTGGTTTGTTTAAAATTATATTGTTAATTATTTTCCCTTATTTCGCCCTTCCACTCGTTGCTGTCCCCTCCCCAACCCTCTCGTGATCCCGAAGGTGCCGCCTCTCTATAGCTGTCACTCATTCCGCAATGCTTCTAGCACGCCCCTACCATCTGAATCATTCTGTTCTGTCACCGGTTTTTTTTACGATGGTCAGCGCCTTGAGTCAAGGCGATATATAAGCATAAATTAGTTGGAATTTAAATAGGTGAGAACTAAAGAGGCCTGGCTCACCAATATTACAAAAGCGAAACATAGGATAAAGTAACAGCAATGAAGCACGAATAATCCAAAGCAAGTCTCAAGATGAATATGAACTAAAGTCATAAACAAGCTCAACGAATGATAATTGTTTTTTTACCCTTCTATCTGGCAACAAAACTGACACCTTTTTTACAAGGAGTCATGTTTTCATAGACCACAATACCTGCAGTCATAATGCAAACAAAAACATAACTCTGATAATGTGCACTCTCCTTGAAGTTGATTGGTCCACACCCGAGACAGCTTTCCTTAGAGCCTAGTCTCACATGGTGTTGGACCAGATGACGCCAAAAAGCTCAACGAATGATATCTATTTGGAGAGACGCGACTGAAAAACACCAAGAGTATGTGTACTCTTGATGAGGGTGGACTGGAATACAAATTATGAAATGTGTGGAAAAGACGAGTTGGGAGTGTGTTTAGATAACTGCCTTGCAGTACGTTTCGAATCGTGTGCTTTGTGCTGCTGAAAGGTGGCTCAGAAACACGGACGTCGATGAAGAAAATGGTGCAAAACCTGAAAAGCCAAGATGCAGTCTCGCTTGGAATTGCCCTGAGACATAAAGAGGCCACATGAATTAGAGATCATGGGTAAGCTCGAGACATTGATTTAAGAACAGTAGGTAAGTGGGCTTGGGCCCACGTTTGTACTTTCACCATCTCAATATAAAGGTAAATTAGGCGCCGCTTTGTAATAGTCTAACACGCCATCACACACCATTCTCTCGCACACCACACCCCATCCTCTAACGCACACCATCACACCATTCTTTCGCACACCACACCCAATAGTCTAACACACCATCACACCCCATTCTCTCGCACACCACACCCATTCGTCTAACACCATCACACCACATTCTCTCGCACACCACACCCAATCGTCTAAGACACTCACACCACATTCTCACACACACGACACCCAATAATAGTCTAACACCATCACACCCCATTATCTATCACACCCAATCGTCTAACGCACACCATCACATCCCATTCTCTCACACACCACACCCAATAGTCTAAGACACACCATCACACCCCATTCTCTCACACACCACACCCAATAGTCTAACACACACCATCACACCCCATTCTCTGACACCACAACCAATAGTCTAACACCATCAAACCCCATTCTCACACACACCACACCAAATAGACTAACTCACCATCACACCCCATTCTCACACACACCACACCCAATAGACTAACTCACCATCACACCCCATTCTCTCACACACCACACCCAATAGTCTAACACCATCACACCCCATTCTCACACACACCACACCCAATAGATTAACACACCATCACCCCCATTCTCTCACACACCACACCCAATAGTCTAACACCATCACATCCCATTCTCTCACCACACCCAATAGTCTAACGCACACCATCACACACCATTCTCTCACACACCAACCCCAATAGTCTAACACACCATCACACCCCATTTACACACACACCACACCCAATAATAGTCTAACACCATCACACCCCATTCTCTCGCACACCACACCCAATAGTCTAACGTACAACATCACTCCCCATTCTCTCGCACACCACACCCAATAATAGTCTAACACCATCACACCCCATTCTCTCGCACACCACACCCAATAGTCTAACGTACAACATCACTCCCCATTCTCTCGCACACCACACCCAATAATAGTCTAACACCATCACACCCCATTCTCTCGCACACCACACCCAATAGTCTAACTCACCATCACACCCCATTCTCTCACACACCACACCCAATAGTCTAACTCACCATCACACCCCATTCTCTCGCACACCACACCCAATAATAGTCTAACACCATCACACCCCATTCTCTCGCACACCACACCCAATAGTCTAACTCACCATCACACCCCATTCTCTCACACACCACACCCAATAGTCTAACTCACCATCACACCCCATTCTCTCGCACACCACACCCAATAGTCTAACACACCATCACACCCCATTCTCTCGCACACCACACCCAATAGTCTAACTCACCATCACACCCCATTCTCTCACACACCACACCCAATAGTCTAACTCACCATCACACCCCATTCTCTCGCACACCACACCCAATAGTCTAACACACCATCACACCCCATTCTCTCACACACCACACCCAATAGACTAACTCACCATCACATCCCATTCTCTCGCACACCACACCCAATAATAGTCTAACACACCATCACACCCAATTCTCTCACACACCACACCTAATCGTCTAACGCACACCACATCCCATTCTCTATCACACCACACCCAATAGTCTAACACACACCATCACACCCCATTCTCTCACACACCACACCCAATAGTCTAACACACACCATCACACCCATTCTCACACACCACACCCAATCGTCTAACATACACCATCACCCCCATTCTCTCGCACACCACACCCAATCGTCTAACGCACACCATCACAGCCCGTTCCATCATTCACTAACCCCCCTGTGTCGTCTTCACACACCCCGTCACATCCCATCTTCGTACCACCTCACGTCACCCACCCCGCACCCTCGCTCCCACCACCCCCGTAACTCCGCCTCCTCCTCTCGGCAGACAAAATCGGCTGCGCGCCGGTCCCACGCCGTGGTTTGCGCCGTCTCTCCGTGCCGCTTGCGTGCGCGGGAGGCAGCACCGGTGAGTGAGTGAGTGACTCCCTCTTGCATTCGACAAACCAGCCAACAACCATCCAGATAGCCAGACGGACAAGCTCGTTAGCCAGCCCGTACAGCTCGCTGGCTAGCCAAGCCCGTTAGCCAGCCTCATAGCTAGCTTAGCCTGCCAGCTACCAAACATCCAGCCAGATAGCCAGACATACATCCTCATCAGCTATCCAGCGAGCTGGATCGATAGCAAGTGAGTTAGCCAGCTGGCCGGCCAGTTCGTCAGGTCTCCATCATCTCTCTCGGTGCGCAATTCCTGACTCGGGTTCCATCATCATCATCATCACCACCGGGCTGCGGCATCGGGGAAGAAGAGGAGGGAACAGAGCGCAGGTGGTGGTGGTGGTGGGCGGCGGTGGTGCTGGTGGTGTAAGGGAGAGAGACAGACTTTGGTGAGGCTGCAGAAGCCGCAAGATCGATCATGGACGTGACGCCACCGCAAGGACTCGGAAGTCCCGACATCATGACACAGGTGAGACTCACCTTGCGTGCACCTCGCTGCCTTTGACTGCATTTGACTGCACCTGAGCAGCCTGCATGTGGACGTGCGTGTTCATCTGAGCCACGTGTGTGTGAGTGTGTAACTGCAACATCAGTGACGATTATGTGAACCGGTCCCGGGCCTCCCCTAGGTCGACTCAGCCTCAAATGAGTACCTGGTGCGGTGTGTAAACATTGCCACTCGGGAGACAAAGGCGGTCGGGCGTGGTGCTGGCCACCCACCCCCTCGTGTACCGTTCCGGCCTTCATAGGTGCTCGCTAACAGCACTTGCCCCTACAGTCTGTTAAGGCTATACAGGGGATCTTTATTTATCATTATTAACTGCGCGTGTACGTGATACACACAAGTACACAGACATAATGATGTGTGTATGCATATTTGACTGTCTGACGCACACGTCCACAAGAAGGCGTAGATGTGTGCATAGGTGCATGTACACGCATGTGTATGCACAAGATGGGGTGGATGTGCATGCGTGTACACACAAGTATCTGTCTACGCAATATAGTGTACACGTGTGAATGTGTTTCATTGTGCATGTCAATGTATTTGACACACCCATACGACATGCGTGTATATGTGCGCATGTATACGTTTGCATGTGTGTTCACACATATTCACTTATGGTTTACTGTGTATGTAAACACATTCCTGCGGAGGGAGCTGGTAGGAACGTTGGGTTGCTCGGTCAATGGCCAGGGTCAACGGCGACGTGGTGTATTCCGCAAATATGCCCGACTGTGAGGGCGGGCACAAGCCGGCGTGAGTAGGTTAAACGTTGAGTTTCATAAGGGCACCACGGGGTGACCAGCCCCTCCCCACCCAGCCCCACCCCACCCAGCCCCACCCAGCCCCACCCCTCTCACCCCCCTCTCCACCCTCCCCTCCCCACCCAGCCCCTCCCTGCACGACGGACACAATAATCCCCTGTGGGCTGGTGTAACCAGGAGGTTCCTACCAGTATAAACACGTATATGTTTTACTCTTTATGTATGCATGCATGTATGTTTAAATGAGGTATTGAGTGACCTATATTATGATGATCATGTGGTGTTCATTGTATGTGTGTTCATGCACAATGTTATGCATGTACGTATGTGTGTATGTATGCACGTTTCTGCGTAAGCATGCAAGTATCCACATGTTTGTACTGTTTCTGTGTGAATTTTGCTTGGCTACATCTTCCTTGAAGTTCCTTTGGGGCAATGATTTATCGTGTTGCACATGCACCATATGTGTGTACACATATGGTGCATGTGTACACATATGGTGCATGCATTTGTATATTTATAGCTATTACTGCCCTACAGAGAAACAGTACAGTGTATTACAGGCAATGCCCGTCTTGCACAGCACATTTTGCATCTCTGCTGTACAGAAGGTTCATTACTCTAAACGTCGCCTATCATATATTCCTTCTTTTTAAGGCCTCTGTTATTGAGGAATGTGTTGAGGAATTGGTTTTCGTCGAATGTTATTTGTGCTGTGTACACCACTGCCAACGCA
Source organism: Lethenteron reissneri (assembly GCF_015708825.2). NCBI lineage: Eukaryota > Metazoa > Chordata > Hyperoartia > Petromyzontiformes > Petromyzontidae > Lethenteron > Lethenteron reissneri. Next base: position 7,396,541 of record NC_083825.1, on the reverse strand, counting down.
GTGCAATCGCAACGTATAATCCATCTCTCGATGTGGTGCCTTACTGATTGAGCGTGATGAAGGTTTGGTCAAATGACCGGCCCCTACGAACCCACATGGCATGGACAAGCCCTCGCCCAGCAGTGGATTGACAAAAGGGCTGTACGTGTAGACTTGTGTGTGCTTGTTGTCCACGATCCTGGCACAGAGTCTGATCTGGTAACGCATACAACTACTTCTATTCCAATACAGCATTTGCAGGACGTCACAATGATATTGAGACCGTTCACAGAACAGAGGCAGATCCGCCTCGTTTCTGTTGCTCCATATGGAGTGCATGAGTGCTGTTAGCGAGCGTCTATTAAGGCCAACACGGCTCATGAAGGGGGTGGTGTAGTCGGCCAATTACCTAGGCCTATCCGTCTTTGTCTCACAAGTGCTATTGTTCATACACGGCACCAACAGTCTAGCCAACACAAACACGCTGCATTCATGCCTGCAATTTATTGATCTATCAATCTGCGTCTGATGATGGCGGTGTCGTATTCGTGTTCTGTTGATTGTTGTAAGTGAAGCACCCTGATTCGAATGACTCACAGCACGCACGCACTGCCAGCATCACTGCAGCAGTGGACAGCGAGACTGCGTGAGACCACCACACTGCTGCAGGGAGACGTCATTTCAGTCTCCACTTCTCCCCCCGCGCACTGCTCGACTTTGGAATTCCCTCCCATCGTTGTATGAATTCTTATCCATTCATTGCCTTAACAGTGCTGTTTGCAGCTGGCCGCTTGAGCATTTGGTGTGCTCAGCAACCGTGATGAAACAACAACAACAACAACAAAACGTCGCCGGCTGCATGATCCAAAGAGCCGCGGTGAATTCACATTTCAAGTTGCGCGGTTACCCTGTGACTGTCTGGGGCACCGAGACATCCACAGGCATTTAGCGGTGACGCGGGCGGCCTCGCAGTGGCTACGAGTTCACCGCTTTTTGCAAGAGGTTCGTACGTATGTTAAACTTCTTTCGCGCCGTACGTAGCCAACCGTGCTAATCGGAGGTGCGGCTGAAGGACAACAAACTAAACACAAAAAGGCGTTCTAGAGAAATTATTTTAAAATCTAGATTTAAAAGTGCGAAGCTCCAGTGGCTTCCTAATATCGGAAGGAAGAGCGTTCCAGACGGCCGCAGAAGCGCATCTGAAAGCGCAGCGCGATGCGGCGACCGTCTTTGTTCGATGGCCAGTCAAAAGCCGTTTCGAGGGTGACCGGAGTTCGCGTGATGGTTTATGTTCCTTGACGAGATGAGCAAGGTTCCGGTTCGAAACCAGAAGCCGCTCTGATTGTTGCTGCGGACGTAATAACCAAAATGTTACTACGTGCCGTCTGCTTCACGGTGCGTGTTTAAGAGCCCGTGACATAATTTTCAAGCGTGTGTCGTTGTGTGCCAGCGTCAACAAAGTCCACATTTGCCAAATTCGCCAAGTTCGCAAATTTGCTCAGTTGGGATTATCCGTAGCAGCAGGCATCGCCCCCTACTGGCAGTCGAATGCCCCAGGTCACTCTTGCAAATGAGACTCCCCTGGTTTAACAAATGAAAGTTACGTAACCTATTGAATGATGGACTTCAGATAGCCATAGCAGGAGCAGAATAATTTGCCAGGTCATTGAGCAGCCCTGAAACGGGAGGGCACGGTGACAGTGGCATAGCGTCATTGGCATGGGTCCTTGTGCAAGGTATGACATGTGGCTCCTATCAAATTTCCCTCCTCCTTCATGACACAACGCCTGTGCCCCTAGGGTTCACATATGGCCTGGTGCAGACGCACCGCCTGTAAACGCAATGGCTGTGCACACTGGTACTGGAGTAAGAGAGGAAGCTGTTTTTGGAAAATAGTTACTAAATTCGGATTACACTTAAAAATCAGCGCTACCTATTAGAAAACAACTGAACAGGACCTTCTTGAGTCATGAGTCTCAGGCGTTGCTTGGTAAACAAGCATAATAATACTAATAATATATAAATAATAATCGTGTAGGAATTGTGGGAAGTGTTCATAAAGGAAGGCGGGGATGAGAGAAGTGAAGCAAACATAAGGGGCATTTTCTGGTCCCGAAATAAAATCATTTTCGCAAATATTAAGTATATGTTTGTAAGGTCGTCCTCATCATAATTGTTAATATTATCATCATCGTGATGATAATGATGATGATAATAATAAATAATTATGGCTCTGAATATCATCACCAAAATCAAAAATGATCTGGCAGAATCCAAGAACGACATGGATAATTCATCAGGAAAGCCTCCTCCTATCTGTGGTATTTCATCGGTTGCATTGCGGCTTTCACAGTTTTAAGGTTTTCTCCGGTTATACTTCACGAATTTGTCAAGTTCACACCTGTCCCAGTTGTCCCAGGTGCTCCCACTTGGTTCAAATATATAAACCTACTTTCTGAACAAACCAAAATTCTACGGAACCCTTTTTAAATCTTTTATATTAAGTTCGCTTGCTTGCTTACGTGCTTGCGTGCTTGCTTGCTTGCTTACGACCGTGCAAAATTTTCGGTCGTTTTTTAACCCACTTCCCGTGATCCAATCGAGCTGACATTTTACACACAGACTCGTTGTGCGAGACAGTTAATGTTCGTGAACATTTTTTTCCAAAATTATACACTGTTTAGGGAAAACAAATTAAATATTTAATTACCAATTGCTTAATACTGGCAGACAATCATCTGACCCATAGGTGGCAGCCATCTCAAGCCAGAGGACGAGAGGACTCTAGCCGCCACGCATATAAAGGATTTATAGTGAAAAACTTTGTTTTACGGGTTATACTTATTATCAAGCCCAGATTCACAGTGATTATACTCCATATGTATATTCATCCATTGTCCATTACTTAGTTGCGCACTGGTCATTCCTACCCTGTATATCTGTCATGCAGGCCTTCCACCTCCACTGCCACTTACTCAGCAAGTGGAGGCAGCTCCTATTGATCTGCCTTATCACGGTCAGACTTATCGCACCGCGGTAATGAAAGGAAGATTTTCGACCAAATGTTAATGTTTGGCTTTGAAAAAAAAAGGAAATGGCGCTCTACAATGTGGGTGCTCCTATCCGAAAGGAAATGAGCAAATACAAAACGTACCGGGGGAACCTTTCTTGAAGCCAATTACTTCCTCCCAGATTAATGGAATGGAGTTGATTTCTTACGCTTCATTGTGCTATTTGGGACTGTTCCCTGGGCAGGAGTTGTCGAGTATTATCCACGATCTCACGTGAGTGTGTAATCTGCAAGCGCGACGGCACATGGTTTATTATTTACGCCGTTATTAACACATTCCTGCGGAGGGAGTTGGTAGGAACGTTGGATTGCTCGGTAAATGGCCAGGGTCAACGGCGGCGTGGTGTATTCCACAAATATGCCCGACTGTGAGGGCGGGCACAAGCCGGCGTGAGTAGGTTAAACGTTGAGTTTTATATGGGCACCACGGGGTGACCAGCCTCTCCCCACCCATCCCCACCCCTCCCACCCCCACCTAGCCCCACCCTCCCCACCCAGCCCCTCCCCACCCTCCCCACCCAGCCCCTCCCCACCCTCCCCTCCCCACCCAGCCCCTCCCTCCCCACCCAGCCCCTCCCTGCACGACGGACAGACACAATAATCCCCTGTGGGCTGATATAACCAGGAGGTTCCTACCAGTAAAATTGCTGAATTCTACATCACTTTCTTTGCATGTAATTTCCCATCCCTCTTTCTGTGTTGGAGTGTGATTATTTTATATATATACATAAACATGTTAACTAGTTATTTGGGTTTCCCAGGCATCATTCTATCAGGACAGTTATTCCAACAGAAGTCAAAAGATCCTCTTCCCCCCCAATCGGAGCAATATTTTAGGATAGTTGCTGGATTTCAAGTAAGGCTCCTGCTGGAGAGGTACGGAGAGAAGAACAAAGCTGTGCACGTGTCGTTCCTCGACCTTGAAAAGGCATTTGACAGGGTCCCCCACGACCTCATCTGGCACTCGCTTCGATCCCATGGAGTCCCTGAAACCTACGTGCATTGGGTGCAACTCCTATACAAGAACGTCACCAGTGCAGTCAGGTGTGCAGTGGGCATATCACCGCCATTTGCCATCAGCGTTGGAGTGCACCAAGGATCGGCCCTGTCACCACTCCTGTTTATCCTGTGCATGGACACGATCACTGCCGACCTGCACACGCCCCTTCCATGGTCAATTCTCTACGCGGATGACGTCCTCCTCTCAGATGAAGAGAGAGAAGTGGAAAGACAAACGCGCCTGTGGAAGGAACGTTTGGACGAAAACGGGATGAGGTTCAACATCAAAAAGACGGAGTATATGGAGTGTGGCCCCCAAACCGACGGCACCATCAGTATTGACGGAGAAGATCTGAAGAAAGTGACGGACTTTAAGTACCTGGGCTCCACCATCAGCTCAGATGGTAGCATCACGACTGATGTGAGGTCACGAGTCAATGCGGCGTGGATGAAATGGAGGCAAGTCACCGGAGTCCTCTGTGATCGGAAAATGCCGGATAGGCTGAAGGGAAAAATATACAAGACCATCGTCCGACCGGTGGCACTCTATGGATCCGAGTGCTGGCCAGCCACAACTGTACACGAACAAGCTCTCCACACCATGGAGATGAGGATGCTCAGATGGAGCCTCGGGCTCACTCGATGGGATCGTGTCAGGAACGAAGACGTTCGGAAGCGACTTGGTGTGGCCCCCATTGCGGACAAGATGCTTGAGGCAAGGCTTCGGTGGTACGGCCATGTGATGCGAAGTGAAGAGTCATCAGTGGCCAAGACTGCCGTGCGTATTGAGCCAGAGGGCCGCCGTCCACGCGGACGTCCGAAGAAGCGATGGATGGACCGAATAAAGGAAGACATGAAGACGGTCAACGCATCCCCTGAAGATGCCCTGGACCGAGCCAAATGGAGAAGACAATGCCGAAAAGCGGACCCTGCGCCACAGCGGGAACAACGCTAGGAAGAAGAAGCTGGATTTCAAGTAAGATGTTTCGTGTATTCTTGATATTGGTATCTGCCCGGAGCTCAAAAGTTTTCTAATCTGATACAACCATTGCACGTGAATGGCACGTTTGGTCACAACATGTTGGGGTGGGGGGTGGAGGGAGGGGGGAGGGTGGTGGCATTTGGACCTTTGTGCAGTCATGAATGATCCTTGTGCAAATCACAATCATAACCATAATGGTTATGAACTGTATCATAACCACCAATGTTATCATTGTGAATATGATCTTTGTCATAAATATTCATCGTTGATCATATCACCATCACTGTAATCATCAATAACAGTTTTAAATGTCATACATATTCGTCATTGTCATCATCATCATCGTCATCCATCATGAATATTTATCATCATTAAATTTCGATTTAAAGTTTTCGTGACTGCAGGGATTCATATTCTTGGTTCTTTCGGCAAAGTCACGTAGAAGAGAAATAATAAAAAAATAAAAAATTAGGAAAATAAAATTCTCACGACGTTTCGGCCACAACGCAGGCAGCCGAAAGAACCAATACTATTATCATCATTGTGAATATCATCATCAACATGACAGTCATGATCATCATACATTCTCTATCCACTGTTGAAGGGACAAACGATAACAGCATTCGTATGTGCGCATGCTTTGACATGCTCGCTCCCACAATGATCGATAACACCGGTGTTGTGGTGGTGTACGTGTATCCGTGTGTGTGTGTGCGCGCAACCAATGTGTAGCACCAGAACGCACATGTCCCCTTTAATAAAATATAGGCCACTCTGCCTGTCTCCCAGAGTCGCTCAATATGGATATGGTAACACTGGTCGCTCGCTTATTTCTGCGTGAAGGCGAAGTTGCTGAGTCATACCCAGATGGAGCCTGCATGAGACACACTTGCAGGCAGTACAGCAAGTAGTCTTGGCCTCTGTTCATCTCATGACGACGCTCATAATGATTACGATCCCGGTGTTGATGGTATTCGCAACGATGCATATTGATGATGCCAATGCTGATGATCTATGTTGATGACGATTATGATATTCTGTGCAGTGCAATTTCAGTGAAGTCCACTCTTCAGTGTGTATTTCACACTCTCTGGTTCTTCCGGTAAAGTCACGTAGATAGAAAAAAAAAGAACACGACGTTTCGGTCGCAACGCAAGCGCGTCCGTCATCATGACTGTACCGAAAGAGCCAGAGAATATGGATTCCTGCAGTCACGAAAGCTTCAAATCAAGATTGTATTCTCTCCATTTCACATCTGAATTCAAGGACACAATGTACTTGCTGTTCTAAAAAAATTATGATGCTCTCCCCATAACAACTTCCATGTTGGTCATGGTGGTTGTTTGACCATACTTCACCACGCTGAGCAGCGGGGTAACCAGGACCTTTTCAGATATCACTCGCCACTGATGTTAGCCGTGGCTGGGAATTCAACGCACGTTGCTCGGTTTGTACAGCAGCGCGCTAACTGCTGCGCCACCACTCCACTCAAAATTGGATTGGTCCAACGTCGCATAGCACGACCCTCCTGTCAATGAGCGCCGAGACTCAAACGAGACTCTCGTGGGGTACAGCAAATAGATTACGTGGAGCAAGTGATGTTAGTTGGTGGGGGGGGGGGGGTGCCGTTTGGAAGGGCACTGTGAAGGATGTTACGTGCGAACAAGGGTTTTTTATGTTCGGCAGAGCTGCCCACGTGATCACTGCACTCGACGTCAAGAAATTGCCCGATGATGCTGGATGCAATTACCAGCGAAACGTCGTACTCAAATTGTAAATGTTGCGGCTTCAACACACCGGTGGGCTAAAGCAGTGAACTATTTGTCTTTTGTCAACGTGACACTTTTTTACTGATTGGCCGTGTCGGGTGGTGGAGGGTTACGACACATTTATAAATAACGCGATCTAAACCCAAAAACGTTGATTATGAATAACATTGGTCGCGAAAGCCTGCTACGTGTTAAACTAAAGTGTTACCCCCTACATTTTCCAGGTGCCGTACTCGGGTTTCCTTCGACACGAAGCCGGACAAACATTAATGGGATTGGTCAAACATCCCAACGTAGAGGGACCCTCCTGAAAATAAGTCTTGGGAATCGATTAAGATTTCCTGGATAAATAAAGGGCATTGTCAACATTATGTCCATGAATGTTTCCTGTGCGGTGTCATTGATTTGCGGCGTGAATTCTGGAGTGCGGGCGTCTTGACCGTGTGAGTTCCAGCGTTTTCGATTGAACGAGACCACGTGGCATTACGTAAGGTGTCTGTAATCTCGTAAAATACAGAAGTGAAGGGGATTGAGAGGGAGAGAGAGAGGGGCGTAATACCCACGGAGACACAGAAAGATCCCTGATTTGAGGCTTTCGTGACTGCAGGAATCCATACTCTTTGGTTCTTTCCGTAAAATCACGTAAAGATCCCTGAACATAAATTTGGGGTAAGTGCTGTTAGCGAGCACCTATGAAGGCCGGAACGTCACACGAGGGGGTGGGTGGCCAGCACCACGCCCGGCCGCCTTTGTCTCCCCAGTGGTGACGTTTACACACCACACCAGGTACTCTTTTGAGGCTGAGTCGATCTAGAGGATGCCCATGACCAGTTCAGATAATCGCCACTGGCGTTAACCGTGAGCGGGAATCGAACTCGGGTGGCCAAGTTCGTAGCGCAGCGCGCTACCCACCACAGTAAATTCCAGCACTGAGAAAAAAATATACAGTTTTACATGCGATGAAAACAAAGAGGATAAAGAAGTCCATTAAAGTCCTTAGAAAGCCAAATTGAGTTCACAAGATGTCACAAACAGCTCACGAAAGATCCAACGCAGAAGTTGTTTGGCTTCGGTCAACCGTGGAGCTTCTGGGCCATAACCTCCTGCACTCTGTCCACTGGACAAACCACGTGGCAGCTGCTGATGCGGATACTCGATAAGGCAGAAATTGAAAATTAAAAAAACCTCTCCGTTGAGCGACTGTAGGTCACCCAGAAGTGACCCCGGCATCTATAGCGGCTCAATGCCCCGATTCACAAACACGAAGGAGGTCTCGCAGCGGTACACGCCACTACTCCTGACGCAATCATTCAGCTCAACCACCTTTAAGACATATTCTTGGTTCTTTCGGTAAAGTCACGTAGAAGGGAAATAATAAAATAATATAAATATAAAACAATAAAAATTCTCACGATGTTTCGACTGCAACACAAGCAATCGTCATCAGGTGTGAAATCCACAGAAATAAAAACTGAAAGAACCAAGAATATGAATCCCTGCAGTCACGAAAGCTTTAAATCAAAATTCACCTTTAAGACGTTTTCTTGTTCATGTTTTTGTTTGTTGCGGTTGCACCGGATTCAAGAGCTGAATGGCTCACAGGGCTATACCAAATAAATGAAACTGAAAAAACCCTGAAACCTCTACATCAGCATCACTAAGAAAGTGACTTACGAAGTGATTCTATAACATAAACTATACCGTGGCATACTCTCACACGAGGCAGTTCACTGCGAGATACTGAACCTTTTTTGGAAATGTCGTCACCTCGTGACAGCGTGCTGATAACACAGTTGGAATATAGTTTGGGGGGAAAAGGCAAAAACCAAACTCACAAAGACAACATAGGCCACTGGGGCAAGTGCTGTTAGCGTGCATCTGTGAAGGCCAGCACAGCGCACACGAGGGTGGTGTGGTCATCAACACCCCCGGTCACTTTCGTCTCCCCAGTCCTGATGTTTACACTGCACCAGGTACCCACATAAGGCAGAGTCACCACTGGCGTTAGCCGATGCTGGGAATCGAACCCAGGTCGACGGGTTCATAGTGCAGAACGCTAACCACTCGGCCACGGTTCCCCACGCTCGTACAGAACACGGACACGCACAACGGGCAGATGAAGGATGGCATGCGAGAGTGTCGTTTGTGCCAAGGGAATGCAATTCCAGTGCTTTTCACAAAACACCCATTGTTGCATTCGCGATGCCATTATAATTACTCACTCCAGTCGAAAACTAAACAAAGTGCATCGGCGGTGTGATCACATACCAACGTTTCATGGGACTTAAACAGAATTGAGTTTGCTGTAAATCATGGCACGCTTTGAGGTGCGCTTCAGGAGCCGTCTGGAACGTTCTTCCGATATTAGGAAAGCCACCGGAGCTATCCACGTTAACATAATCTAGGGTGAAAACTCAATTCTTTAGAACATAATTTTTCGATATAAAGCTTTCGTGACTGCAGGGATTCATCTTCTTGGTTCTTTCGGTAAAGTCACGTAGAAGGGAAATAATAAAAATAATAAAAATTAAACATAGTAAAATACAATTCTCACGACGTCGGAAAGACAGACCTGTGCTTCACCTGAGGACGGCTGCTTGCGTTGTGGCCGAAACGTCGTGAGAATTGTATTTTATTAAATGTTTATTATTGTATTATTTCCCTTCTACGTGTCTTTAGAACTGCTTTTTGTGTTTAGTCGGTTGTCCTTCCCCCGCACCTCCGATTAGCACGTCATTTATACTCGCATAATTACGATGCGAAAGCAGTGCAACATACACATCATGGGTGGGGGTAAAACAGGTCGGGCTAAAGGGAATTGGGTACTGCACTACGAATCTTGCCGCCCGGGTTCGAATCACGGCCGTGCTTTAACATCAGTGGCGCGCGATATGATCGAAGTTGGTTGATCCCCGACTCATTACGACTGTCAGCATGCCCAGTGTTGTAAAGGGGACTCACCCTGACACATCTTGATAATCATGCACACGCGTGACGTGACCACATTCGCCGTGATCCCGCACATCATTTATACGCGCAGAATTGCACCATTAAATATTTCGTTCTGTTTGCTGCACCAATCGTGGCTTTAAAACGCGATGTTACCTCCTAATGGGTTCACACAGCGGTAAATAATTAAGTAGGAAAATAGTAATTCTCGAGCCGGAATCTCATACATTATTGCCACGGGTATACCATTCTGTAGGCCCGATAATTCGTGGGTGTGCAGCAGAGAAAGATGACCTCGAGGATGGAAGCGGTAATAGAGACAATGCACTCATCGCTATGGCCCATTTCCCTCCTATCAAACTTGTCCTGAAAGTGCCTTTTAAATTTAGCCCATCTTACGGTGCATTACCAGGTTATATATATACATACTTATTTGAAGGTTGATTTGTATTCTTACTTTTTCTAAAAGATGCGGCCGTGGTATAATGGTCAGGGCACTGGACTTGGGGTGACACCGTGGCTAGGAGATGTTAACTACCTCGCCTGGTGTACAGGAGGTCGTGGGTTTTATCCCGACCTCGATGCCTGCTGCTGTATATTTGGAGTTTGCGTGTTCTCCGAGTCCTCCGGATTTTACCTCCAACATTTAGAAACATACGTTTAGAGTATTTAGTATTCAGCTGCTATACATTTCCACATAAGCCACTTCGTTGAGCTATGATGTGTTGCTAGGTGGCTTCTGAAAAAGAGCGATATCGTTATTTTTTTTAGTTTAACATCCAATGTAGAGGTCGACAGTTTGATTCGATCTCCCGGCTCGCCACCGAGCCTCTGTCCACCCACCCCGGCATTTTTGCCGTGCTTGAGTCTTAACTTGAAGCCTCCACTCCCCCTACCCCACACCCCACACCCCCCCACCCTCCTTGTCTCTCCTCCCTCGCTCCTCCCCACGCTTCTCTTGCCTATATGGCCTCTTGTTGCAGAAGCCCCTTTTGCCCACTTCAGCAATTGTTTCTTGCTGTGGTTGTCCCATCTGATGCCGGACGCTTGCGTTGCTGCCCCATCTGTAGGTCGTGTGTGGTGGGGTAAAGTATGGGCGCTCTCTTCCAAGACGTCTGGTCAGTGTGGGTGGAGTTTGTCCAAGTACCCTCTGAGCTCTCTCTAGCGAGGAGGAGGGCCTTTCCGTTGGCAGGCGCGTGCGTGCGTAATTGCAGGGCTGCGCTTTTGCCTTGTGACAGTGAAGGATGCCGAGACTCGTCCTGTGAGCGACTGTTGCGTGAGAAGCGTCCGGCGAGTGACCAGCAGAGCGGGTCGTGTCTGTGTTTGGTGTGTGTGTGTCGTGTGTGTGTGTGGTGTGTCTGTGTGTGGTGTGTGTGTGTGGTGTGTGTGTGTGTGGTGTCTGTGTGTGGTGTGTGTGTGTGTGTGGTGTGTGTGTGTGGTGTCTGTGTGTGTGGTGTGTGTGGTGTCTGTGTGTGTGGTGTGTGTGTGTGGTGTGTGTGTGGTGTCTGTGTGTGGTGTGTGTGTGTGGTGTGGTGTCTGTGTGTGGTGTCTGTGTGTGTGTGGTGTGTGTGGTGTCTGTGTGTGGTGTGTGATGTCTGTGTGTGGTGTCTGTGTGTGGTGTCGGTGTGGTATGGTGTGTGTGTGTGGTGTGGTGTCTGTGTGTGGTGTCTGTGTGTGGTGTGTGTGTGTGGTGTCTGTGTGTCGTGTCTGTGTGTGTGTGGTGTGTGTGTGGTGTGTGTGTGGTGTCTGTGTGTGGTGTCTGTGTGTGGTGTGTGTGTGTGGTGTCTGTGTGTGGTGTGTGTATGTGGTGTCTGTGTGTGGTGTGTGTGTGTGGTGTGTGTGGTGTCTGTGTGTGGTGTCTGTGTGTGATGTGTGTGTGTGGTATATGTGTGTGGTGTATGTGTGTGGTGTTTGTGTGTCTCTCTCGCCGTGTTGCTGCGTGTCCGTCACTCCCTACTCCTTCAACCACCACTACACTGTGTTCAACCACCACCACCACCACACTGTGTTCAACCACCACCACCACACTGTGTTCAACCACCACTACACTGTGTTCAACCACCACCACCACCACACTGTGTTCAACCACCACTACACTGTGTTCAACCACCACCACCACCACACTGTGTTCAACCACCACTACACTGTGTTCAACCACCACTACACTGTGTTCAACCACCACCACACTGTGTTAAGTTTGCTGTCTGTCCCCCGCACCTCCGATTAACACGATTGACTACGTACGGTGTGAAAGAAGTTCCACATACACACACATACTCCGCTCCCCAGAGAAAATGCTTTCCCTTCCTAAATAGTTTCTCTTCAATTCGCCACCAGATGAATCGCGTGCACAGCCACCACCACGCCCACGCAACTCGCCACGTCTCCCAGCCTCACTGCATCGCTCCTCTCGCTTGCGTGTGCCATCATTCACTCGCTTGTTCACTCACTCGCCCATTCACTCACTCGCCCATTCACTCACTCGCCCATTCACTCACTCGCTCATGCACTCACTAGCACATTCACTCACTCACTCGCTCATTCATGCACTCACTCGCTCATTCACTCACTCGCCCATTCACTCACTCGCCCATTCACTCACTCGCCCATTCACTCACTCGCCCATTCACTCACTCGCCCATTCACTCACTCGCCCATTCACTCACTTGCCCATTCACTCACTCGCTCATGCACTCACTAGCACATTCACTCACTCACTCGCTCATTCATGCACTCACTCGCTCATTCACTCACTCGCCCATTCACTCACTCGCCCATTCACTCACTCGCCCATTCACTCACTCGCCCATTCACTCACTCGCCCATTTACTCACTCGCCCATTCACTCACTCGCACATTCACTCACTCGCTCATTCACTCACTCGCCCATTCACTCACTCGCCCATTCACTCACTCGCCCATGCACTCACTCGCCCATTCACTCACTCGCCCATTCACTCACTCGCCCATTCACTCACTCGCCCATTCACTCACTCGCCCATTCACTCACTCGCACATTCACTCACTCACTCGCTCATTCACTCACTCGCACATTCACTCACTCGCCCATTCACTCACTCGCTCATGCACTCACTCGCTCATGCACTCACCCGCTCATTCACTCACTCACTCGCTCATTCATGCACTCACTCACTCATTCACTCACTCGCTCATGCACTCACTCACTCATGCACTCACTCGCTTGCTCACTCACTCGCTCATTCACTCACTCGCTCATGCACTCACTCACTCATTCACTCGCTTGTTCACTCACTCACTCATTCACTCACTCGCTCATGCACTCACGTTTGCTCACTCATTCGCATCTCTTGCTTGTGCCATCACTCCGTTTGTTCACTCGTTCAATCGTGCACTCACACATTTGCCTACTCACACGCAAACTCATGCACTCTCATTAATTAATGTGATAACTCATGTACACACTCATGCACTCATCCATGCACACACGAACTCACGCATGCACTCACGCAGTCACTCTTTTTTTCCTTCCTCCTTCCATCCCACAAGCATTAGCTCACTCCATCCCTCACTCATTCGCTCTCACACCCATGTGCTAATTAGTGTACATTCCAAGATGCAGGAAGCAAAGGGCAGTGCAAACTTGGGACAAATATTACCTTTGTCGGCAATAAACATTCGAAGACGCAGGTCCTTTCAAGTTGAAAGTAGCAATTGGAGCCAATAGTCAACACTTTTCCAGACACACACACACACCCACGCAGAGAGACGTACACACATATATCTGCACACACACACAAACTCCCTTTCATGTGAAAGTGTGTCATTTCATTGGAAAGTGTATTGCCCCGCGTCATACATTCAGCCGTATTTAAGTTCAAGGTGTCTGTTTATTAAGTGCCAGTGGTGGCACTTCTTATATAAATCTGGGCAAACAAACGCGTTTTATTTTAACCGTTTCTTACATGACACTGTCACGTGACCGCTGCGCAATATAGGCGTTTGGTTTTACAAATTCACTGATACAACTTATACAACTTTACCTTCATAATCCGGTGGGGGGGGGGGGGGGAGGGTCGGGGCGGGGGGCATTCCCATATAATGAATGTTATTTACAAAATAATAATAGTAATACAACACTAGTTCATTTTTATCTAGCCGTTGTTGGATAAATGTCTTTCTATGGCATGTTGGTCAAAGGGGTTGTTTGACCATACTTCACCCCACTGAGCCGTACTGCCTGATGAAGTGGTGGGGGGGGGGGGGCTGAGGACCGGCGTAGATAATCCTCACCACTTGTTAGCCGTGCGTGGGCAGTGCGCTAACCACTGCACCACCACTCCAGCCAGCAGTCAACTGCACTTGTACTTAAGATGTTGCATTTAACGTTCTGACCTGCCCCTATTGGACACCTGTGAAAAAGAGCGTTATAGCTAACCGGATTCTTCCAGGATAAATAGATATTGTGATTCTGAAGATGGGATTGGTTCAAGCGAGTGAGTCGGTGAACGAGCGAGTGAGGGATATGGCGAGGAAATTAGTGAGTGGGTGAGTCATTGACTGAGTTTATGAATGAATGGATGAATGGATGAGTGATACATTGAGTAAATGTGGGAATCAGGGATCTAATTAGGAATCCACTGTGTGAGTGAATGAGTTTGTGAATGAGGAATGCAGCAAGTGAATGAATGAGCAATTAAAGGATGGAGTGAAGATGTCTCCCGGTGTGAGTGGATGTGCGAGTGATTTGAGTTTATAAATTAATAAGTGAGTGGGAGAGAGATGCAGGATGTGAGTGAATGAGTACGTCAAGAAGGAGTTAAGCGACTTTGTGTAAGCGATTGAGTTCATGAATGAGTGGGCGAATGCTTTAGTTTATGAAGGAGTGAGTGAGCGATGGATCGAATAAGTGAGTGCGTGAGTGATTGAGTTTATGAATAAATGAGTGAGGGACACTGCATTAGTTTATGAATTACTGAGCGAGTAAGTGCGTTCGTGATTAGAATTTATGAATGAATGAGAGACACTGCATGAGTTAGTGAATGAGAAAGCGAGTGGGTGTGCTAGTGATTGAGTTTATGAATGAATGAGTGAGGGACACTGCATGAGTTTATGAATTACTGAGCGAGTAAGTGTGTTCGTGATTAGAATTTATGAATGAATGAGGGACACTGCATGAGTTAGTGAATGAGCAAGCGAGTGGGTGTGCTAGTGATTGAGTTTATGAATGAATGAGTAAGGGACACTGCATTAGTTTATGAATTACTGAGCGAGTAAGTGTGTTCGTGGTTAGAATTTATGAATGAATGAGGGACACTGCATGAGTTGGTGAATGAGCAAGCGAGTGGGTGTGCTAGTGATTGAGTTTATGAATGAATGAGTAAGAGACACTGCATGAGTTTATGAATGGGTGTGCGAGTGGGTGAGAAGCTTTGAAGGGCCCTTCTCTCGAGCCTCAAGCCCACGCGCTCAATGCCGATTGGGTCGTTGCCTGTGACGTCACACTGGTGACGTGTTGGAGACGTCACACACACGAGGGTCTCTGGGTCTCGACAAGAATTTGTAAAAGGGCACAGACGTAGCCGGGCCTCTTCCGAATGGGGCTCAGGCCGACGGCAAAGTGTGGATTTATTTAAGCGGCGCGATGACCCACTGAGATAACATGTCACCGTTTGTGCGCCGATGCAAATAATTATCTTAATCATTCCACGTTAGCGCCATGAGCTCTTTCATTTGCTGTCGCGTTGGTCGCTAATGTTTGTGTGGTCGCGAACACACGCGCACATACCACACGTCTTCGTGCCGTCATGGAAAACTTGCTTTATGTTTTTGTTTTACAAATTTGCCTGAAGCTTGCAAGATTGAATGCCACGCAGAGAGATGTATTTTGGGACATCGGCTTGTCGCAAATATGATGCGGGTGATGATCAAATCAAAGCGATCATTTATTATCGTGATGATGATAGCCATAACAATCATTAACGATGTTGCTGCCGATGTCGTGAGTGCATGTTTAGCGTTATCGCAGCTCAAATTCCCAGCTGTAAGGGCATCACAGCCAAAAAGGATACATTTTCTCAAAAGCACTCACAACTGAATACAATTAAGTCGTTTGCAGCTAGGGGTAATTCTTGATGGGGGTAATTCTTGATAGGCCTGTGAGGCTTCGGGACTAATTGCTCGCTGACTTGTGAATAAGCGTCCTGCGTAAACACTGGAGGCAAGGACGCGGAGACACGCGCGTTCCTGATGACCGTGCAATGGCTGCGATCCAGGCACTGACTCCCCACCCCACCATTGCCTTCTCGGCCCTCAGATAAAGCAACCCATTCTCACCGCCCCATAGCGGACAAAGACAAAGATCGCCCCGTTGCCCCCCCCCCCCCCCCCCGTATGGCCTTCAGCAGACTTTTGGGTCACGTGCTATTAGCGAGCGCCTATGAAGGGCAGCACGACACACGAGGGGCGGGTGGCCAGCACCACGTCCGGCCGCATTTGTCTCCCTAGCGGCGATGTTTACTACACACCGCAGCCGGTACTCATTTGAGGCTAAGTCGACTTAGAAGAGGCTCAGGACCGGTTCAAATAATTGCCACCGGTGTTGGCTGCGAGCGGGAATCAAACTCGAGTCGTCGGGTTCGTAGCGCAGCGCGCTAACCACTGCATTACCGCTCCCCACACGACCGAACACTACCACCATCATCATACAACGACACCCGCCCACGCATACTCACGATACGGACAACAAACCACTCTGCGTACCCAGCCACGATGGTGCCCGCTGGGCAAGCCCAGCCATCCTCGAGCGAGAATGGCACTAGCGAATGTACGCAGACGTGCACGGTTTATCCCTCGCATAGCAATGAAGAGGAGAGGGCCTTGTTGTTTTCGTACACGAAGCTATTATCCCTCTGCAAGATTTCTCAGTTGCACCATAAATTTTGGGACCTTAGAGGTGCTGTTTGTGAAGAGCGAGATCCCAGCCAGTTGGGGAGAGAGAGAGGGAGGGCGAGAAAGAGAGAGATGCAAATTATCATCACGTGGAAGCTCGATGTAAGAAAATTGTGTCGGCTTAGAAAAACAACGTTATAAATTTTGTCCAGCTAATGAATGTCCAACATCCCCAGAAGGAGCGCATGCACGCATGCACACACACACACAGGCCGCTCTGTCTGCTGCAGTGTGAGCGTGAGAGATTCCTTTTGCAGTAGCTGGCCATTGTGTGTGCCACTCTGTACGCCCAAACACCAAAATACCTGCCACGAAACTTTAAAAGGAATAATCAGTCTCGTCGTTAGAATAAGAAGAATAACAATGATAGCAATTTTCTTCTTGGTTCTTTCGGTAAAGTCACGTAGAATGGAAGTAATAAAATAATAAAAATAAAACATAATAAAATAAAATTTTCATTTTTATTTTTATTATTTTATTATTTCCATTCTACGTGACTTTACCGAAAGAACCAAGAAGATGAATTCCTGCAGTCATGAAAGCTTTAAATCGATAGCAATTTTCTTTATTTATCCAGGAATGCCTCGCGAAGTCTCGGGACTCACTATTCGAAGGGTCCCGCTACTTTGGAGTCTTTGTCTGATTCCTATTTTGGACAATGCTTACTAATGCTATTAGTAATGTCGGTGCTTGATCGTGTAAATTCCTTTTCTGGGGTCTATCTTGCAAAATAGACGTTGACAGCGATTTAATTTAAAGTCCTTTAAATAAAGGACTTTAAATTAAATTGTAAAGTTTAGCAAAATTTCGTTAAATTAATTTTAGGTGCCGATTTCATATGGAAGGAAAGCAACGTACCCAGATAAATCCCAGAGATGAAGTTCTAAAAGTCCACACACAAGGGTTCACGAACTCACTTGATCGAGTGGAGTTCCGTTTTCTGGCCACTTCACACACAGCGAGATTGAAAGCTCCACAAATCTGCCAGATCCGCCAAATCCGTGCCTGTAAAGCACGCGGTTACAAGGGGAATGCCTTGATAATCATATCCACTTTGGTCCAACACAGTGTCACACCCAGCTAAACATTTTGGGCAGGAAGGGGGTACATCGTTAACCTCCCAGGAGTACCAAGTCATAAATAATTTTTCCGATCTCATAATTTATTCTCATTCAGCAGTCAGTACTGAATCTATTTCAGAGGTCGCAACCGGGTACCCGATACCCGTACCCTACCCGATACCCGGCTACCCGTACCCGGCCGGGTACGGGTACCTGTTTGCGACCCTGGTGCGGCCGGGTACGGGTACGGGTAGATCGTGAGTCACTGGTGAGTAACTGTTTGTCACTCATTTCCCAACGTCTTGTCTCTTCTCACAATTCAAGTTCCTAGAATCAACCCACCCGCGCCTGCAACATGGCTTCATCCCAGAGGTCGCAATCAGGTACCCGATACCCGTGCCCTACCTGTACCCGGCCGGGTACGGGTAAGGTACTGGTACGGCCGGGTACGGGTACGGGTACCCGTTTGCGACCCTGGTGCGGCCGGGTACGGGTACGGGTAAGGAATCAAAACCCGTTTGCGACCTCTGATCTATGTATGACACGTATTTAAAATGAAATATCCATTACACTTTACGATTTATTTATTTACAAATGCACATTTAGACAAATGAAAAGTGTGCAAAGAGGCGTGGAGAGATGCGTGCTTGCCCGGACTTGCATTGAGAGACAGCAAGAGGAACGCATGGATTACAGGAAACAATCAGGTTAAAGACAACATTGAGAATGCCAAATAATTGATTAGCTTGGACAGGAGTTGTCGCTGGAATGGATACTAGTCGTGAATATTGTCGGAGTGAGAGCCAAACAATCGCATACTTCCGAAAGATCATCCACCATGGAGATGGAGCTGTGATATCAGCGCGCGTGCTGGTGCTGTGTGGATTGTGACATCTCTGGATCGCGGGAGACGTTGGCGGCTTGGGAAGGCCTTCATCCAGCAGTGGATTGACAATGGCTGATTATCATGCTCATTCATGAAATGTCTCCAATATGGTCTATGACGTAGAAGAGCCTTCTGAAATATTCGTGGAGTGGGTGGGCAACTGGCCCAAGAGCCCCCACCCCCCAACCTGGAGGGTGTGACTGTGGACATCCGTGAAAAAGAGATTCATATTCTTAGGTTTTTTTTGGTAAAGTCACGTAGGTAAAAATTTTAAATTAATAAAAGTAAAATAAAATAAAAATCACGACGTTTCGGAGGCAACACAAGCTTCCGTCTTCAGGTGGAACCGTCACAGCCACGACAGCTGTATCACGTAAATGAGAGATTACAAGAGCTACCACTCCGTATATATAATGGTTGAAGAGCTTCATAGGTCATCGGATTCTTCCAATCTAAAAAAGATTCTGACTCGGCTTCCGCAGATGATCATCTGATTTCTCTCTCATGTATTGTCATCTGCGTATTTTTGAAGCGGTATTCATAGCAGAGGTCGCAACCGGGTACCCGATACCCGGCTACCCGTACCTGGCCGGGTACGGGTATGGGTACCCGTTTGCGACCCTGGCGCAGCTGGGTACGGGTACGGATAGGCCGTGATTCACTGGTGAGTCACTGTTTGTCACTCATTTCCCAACGTCTTGTCTCTTCTCACAATTCAAGTTCCTAGAATCAACCCACCCGCGCCTGCAACATGGCTTCATCCCAGAGGTCGCAATCGGGTACCCGATACCCGTACCCTACCCGTACCAGGCCGGGTACGGGTAGGGTACGGGTACGGCCGGGTACGGGTACGGGTACCCGTTTGCGACCCTGGTGCGGCCGGGTACGGGTACGGGTAAGGAATCAAAACCCGTTTGCGACCTCTGATTCATAGCCCCAGCAAAAAACAAAAACACCCCAATCAAAACGCATGCATGGACCACACGTGACGCATTCGAATTATCTCTAACGCCACTCGTGAATGTGAGCACGGCAGAGATGCAATTCAACCGACTCCTCCTCAGCCAGGCTCGTTGATGGGTCTGGCAGGAGCGGCGTTGATTATTTTTAATCAAACTGGGACGGGGCATGGCTTTTAAATCGCCCTTGAGTTGTGCCAACAACTTCAAGATGCCATTATTACTCTGTGTGTCCCGTTACCTGATTCGTAGAAATAAGAACGTCCGTTTCGATAATTGTTTTTTTTACCCTTTTATCTGGCAACAAAACTGACACCTTTTTTACGAGGAGTCATGTTTGCATAGACCACAATACTTGTAGTCATAATGCTAACAAAAACACAACTCTGATAATGAATGCACTGTCCTTGAAGTTGATTGGTCCACACCCGAGACAGCTTTCCTTAGAGCCTAGTCTCACATGGGTTGGACCAGATGACGCCAAAAGGCGCACAACTCAAAGACAATGCACCATCAGAGTATGAGAGCTCGGGGTAAGCATTTACACCATTGGTACCTCATTTGCCAGTAAAAAAATATATGATAATTATTTTTTTACCCTTTTAGCTGGCAACAAAACTGACACCTTTTTTACGAGGAGTCATGTTTGCATAGAAAAAAAACATAACTGTTTTTTGTTTGCATTATGACTGCAGGTATTGTGGTCTACATGACTCCTCGTAAAAAAGGTCTACATGACTCCTCGTAAAAAAGGTGTCAGTTTTGTTGCCAGATAAAAGGGTAAAAAAACAATTATCATATTTTTTTTACTGGCAAATGAGGTACCAATGGTGTAAAAACGTCCGTTTCGTTTCAGTTCATCGCCATAATTGTAGACGATGAATATGTCCGTATGTTGAATTTCTTTCGCACCGTACCTGGCAAACCGTGCTAATCAGAGATGCGGGGGATGGACAACAAATGGACACAAAAAGTGGAAACAAGAGATATCACGATAAAAGTGAGTTTGTACGCAAAAGGCAAAGACGAAGATCCCCTGATAGCCTCAACAGACTGTTGGGGCAGGTGCTGTTAGCGGGCACCTATGAAGGCCAGTACGACACACGAGGGGTGGGTGGCCAAAACCACGCCCGGCCGCCTTTATCTTCCCAGTGGTGACGTTTACACACCACACCCGGTACTCATTTAAGGCTGAGTCGACCTAGGGGAAGCTCATGACCGGTTCAGATAATGGTCATTGTCGTTGGCCGTGAGCTCGGACTCGGGCGGCCGGGTTCGTAGCACAGCGCGCGAATCGCTAAGCTACCACACACAAATACACGCATTACGCGTATGAACAAATCGCATGGAATGCACCCGATCTCGTCTGGGTTTCAGAATCTAAGCAGAATTGGGCCTGTATAGTGCTTGGGAGGGTGACCACCATGGACACAACTGGCTGTCATAGAACCTTGAGGCTACGATGTGGGCAGCAGAGGGCGGTGCAGCAAAATTCATCGTTGTACTCTACTTCTATTGACCTACATCTATGCTCTCCATCTTCAGCAACCTTAGCTTACCGGCGTGGTGAAGTATGGTCAATAACCACCGCGACCCGCACGGTGTACAGAGGCCCTTGCCCAGCAGTGGGTTGATGAAAGGGCTGCACACACACGTGCTTTCTACAATGTAAGCCCTTGCGTTTTCTCTCTTTCTCTTGGATTCAGTCACTGTTCTTGAGTATTATAACACTGGTCAACACACTTTTCCTGGCATAAGGTATTCCAACGGTTTTAATGTAATTTTGGGGTGCTGATTCCAAATCTGGCATCAGTTTTTGTCTATCACATCAGGTTTTTGAGATATAACATATTGCATTTTCAATAAAAAACTGCAGAAGAAAAATATTAAATAAATGTGGATATCTACATAAAATTATATTATAAACACACTATCCTAAAAATACAGCACCATATTTTAACACTAAAGCAGTCACTGACTCGCAACAACTTGCAATCATAAGTGACAGAGTTAATTTCGGGTAAAATCGATGAAAATGAGGTATGCCGATAGCATAAAAATGATGTGATAGAGCAAATCTGAGATCAAATTTGGAATCAGAACCCTGAAATTAGTCTAAAACAGCTGCAAAAGTCCAGGCCAGAAAAAAATGTGTTTTTTTTGTTGACTAGCGAGGGATAACTCTGACCAGAAGCAACCAGTGTTGATGAAGGGTTTCGTACCAACTAGTCCTCCCCCCCCCCCCCAAAAAAAAACCTGTAACTGAAAATCACACGATGCAGTTTTGTTAAGGAGTGTAACTTACAAAAAAGTATTCACCCAGTCCATAATTCCGCCTCGTGCCATCTGTATGTACGTATGTTGAACTTCTATCGCACCATACGTAGCCAACCGTGCCGATCGGTGCTGCGTAGGGTTTTGCGGTTGTGCTGTGTTTTCGCGTTGTACCAAATTCAGAGTTGTAAAATTCCTAAAATATATGCATGTGTTTCCAATGATTAGTTCTATATAGTGTAGTTCATGCAAATTACATCCCAAAATCGCCCAGGAACCAGAGACCAAGCTGCAAGGCTGCCAGGCGATGAGCCAGTACCATCAGTTTCTCCGCAGTTCTCTACACATGGAAATGTTTCCAGCCAATTAGTGATGAGTGTTGATTATACACCTGGGAGGAAACCGGACCATACGGGGAAAACCCACACGTGCGATGATGCGAGGGTGCAACGCTCGATCGTCACGCAGAATGGACAGATGGGTATCAGTCCACACTTTGCTGTACGTGTTCTGTATTCTGCAGGCAAGCCAGGGTACGGCACCTCGATACCTACGGGAAGGGAGTTTCAGAACATTTGTGCGATCCAACAACCCTCGCCTCCTTAACTCTGCATGACAGACGTGGAGTGCCACCGTCATCCAGCTACTCCATGTTTCCATGGGATTTTATTTATTTAAGTAATATCTAGGATTGGAAGTTCAAACAATGTTATAGCTTAGGATTACGTAGTTAAAATCCAGGATAATAATCATTCTGCAGGCTCAAGTGACTGAGCGGTCTTTGGTTTTACTCGCAGAATGGGTGTTACGCTTTGCCGATATGAAATTTATCCTACAAAGCTCCTTTAAGACGCTTCGGCTAATGACTCTAAATCTTGGTTGGGCTGATCCCACGAATACTTTTAAATAAATGAGCGAACGAACTGAGCCAGCCAGATGCAGTGAAGGCTCAGCAGAAAAGAGTGGGCGGCTCGCTATCGTAAAGGTCACAAATTCAAATCCTGGTTGCGGGATGACGCAGGCAATCATCCCTCTGTGGTCAACAAAACAAGTACCAGTTTGTGGGAAAGTCACAAGCGAGTTATTCTATCATACTCAGGGCTGTAAAACTGGTGAAGAGCATTGTCTAAATATTGATTTGAGCAGCAGCAACAACAACAAAATCAGTTTTTTGACCGAGTAGCCATTTGCAACATTACTTATTTAATTACGCACCCAGCATGTCGGTGACTTTACCATTTATCTGTAATTTACTACGCGAAACAATACATAATTTACGAGTGCAGTTGAAAATGGAATGTCGTCATGTTTTGCTCGGCATTATATCTGTCCTTTTATGACGACCTTGATAATGATGATGATGGTCATGATGATGGCGATGATAATGACCGTCGTGAACTGATAGGGTTCAATGTTGAAGATAGTAAAATGTCAGATTTTCGTCCTTTTCGTCATCATTAAGTGTCATCATCATCATAATCTAATAATCATGCACAGCCCTTTGACAATTCTCCGCTGAATGAAGGCTGTGTCAGTCGTGGGGGTTGATGGGCCATACTTCACCACGCTGGTCAGTCCGAGTTAATAAAAGACATATTGCCCAGCACCGGTTCAGATAATGTTAGCCTAGGCCGTCAATCATCGATATCATCATCATCATCATGCTTACAGGTGGCTAAATTGAGCACCACCTTGTTAGGCTGCACCACTTGGTAGCAAGTCAACACCTGGGTCATCCTTAGGACTAACTATTTTCTGCCATAGGAATGTGGAATTTCCACAATTGGTTCAAGTTCGCCAAGAGCAATGAGTAACACCAATGCTCATTTGAACATTGAGGCCCCTTTCTCTTTTTTTAGTGTTTATTAGTAAGTCCTGCACAGCAGTGAGAGAGGAAAAGTGAAGCTTTAACCCAGGCCTGCGTGATTTATTAAAAGCAAAACCGAAGATTTATCCTCTTGTTCCAGGCATGTTGAACATTTTCAGTCTAAATTTCGAATTAAAGCTTTCGTGACTGCAGGGATTCATATTCTTGGTTCTTTCGGTAAAGTCGCGTAGAAGGGAAATAATAAAATATTTCATAGCAGTCATATCGTAGCAGTCCACCACAGTGCAAGTGGTGTATGGGGTGGTTTGAGCAGGTGTTGATTACAATTTACGGACAGAAAATATTTGTTCAGTCTTCTTAAATTTCATCATTGCCATCCGCCATGATCGACCCACTGCTAAATGAATGCATCTCCAACCTATTGGCTCGTCTCTCAAATAAATATTATGATGGAGACAAAATCCATGATACTCGAATCCAAACTAATTCAATGTAGTGCAATTCACCTTGTAAACTACCAAAGTGAAATCTTGCAATCAAAATAAAAGTTGTGGGTGGGGCAGGGGGGGGGGTCTTTAAAAACCAAAGCGACAAAGTTAAGAGTATGCGTCGTTAAATAGTAATGAGGGTGAATTCCACGTGAAATCTGATTTAAATTCTCGAGGCGATTTAGAGAGCTGCGTCTGGCATGGCAAAGGTGCGATGGGATTATGACTCCACTGAGTGAGTGTACAAAGAGAGACACACACAGAGGACGAGGAAGAATATGCTGGCACAACATTCTCTCAGTCTCCTCGCAGTTTACTTTTAAGGTGGGGTCATGGACTTTTATGATAGATGATTATATTATAAGCGGTCAGAGAAAAAGTGTTTTTTTTAATTATATTTTATAAAATGTAGTTTGCGCTTGTTCACTAATTGAATGGGGGAGGGAGGAGGGGGGGTCATTGGTGCACTTCGAATCCTGACCACGGCTGATATTAGTGGCGATTGAAAACTGAACCGATCTGCCGGCCCAACCCCCCTTCACCATCCCGCACTGACCAGCGTGGTGAAGTATGGTCAAACAAACTCCCATCATGAACTCGGCGTAGAGAGGCCTTCATCAACAGTGGACTGACATTGAATTGTTATTATTTTTGTAAATAATAATTTCAGCAACATTTGTTATAACTCTACACCGCTTTCACTTTTCTGACTCATCAGCAGGGCTGTGCCCTGTTAAACAAAACGTTCCTTGGTCGCCCGCTGTTATAGAAAAGGGCCCTTAATGGAAACTCTGGGAGGCGTAATGAGTTGAAATTGTTGTTTTTTCCTGCAGCCATTGGTGACCGCGCTGTAGCCACTGCACTTGAGAATTTTGGTGTAATCACCGATGGCTGCCAAGCTTTCCGTTCCAGTAACTCAACACTGCTGACTCAGTCTCTTTGACAAAGACGTTATGAGCCACCGAGTTACCTGCCAGTTAATTTGTTTGTTTCGTATGTTTTCCCGAATTGTATTGCAGTCGTGTTTTTTGACGTTATGCCATGGGATGGAGAAAAAAAATCATTCGGAACTTAATTTGTAGATGAGTGCTCCACCGTGTGAGTAACTGCCTGCAGAAGGAAATCTCACAGAATTACTTCTGAAATCTCTTCAATCAATTCGTTTATCCGCAAACTTTCAGCTCTTAGTTTTTCCAAACGCAGCATTACGTATTAATGTTTGTTGCATGACAGTTTAAAAAACAAATATTAGAGGTTATATTTACTGAATTTAGCAAAAAAAAAACTTAATGTCTCGAGTTAAAGCTTTGGTGACTGCAGGGATTCATCTTCTTGGTTATTTCGGTAAAGTCATGAATTCAGACGCTGTCTTCCCGACAGCCCTGTTCTTCACCTGAGGACGGCTGCTTGCGTTGTGGTCGAAACGTCGTGAGAATTGTATTTTTAATGTAAATTTTATTATTTAATTATTTCCCTTCTACGTGACTTTGCCGAAAGAACCAAGAAGATGAACCTAAATATCATTGTTTTTTTGTTTATTCATCATCAATGACTGGGTTGAGACCATCATCCCCTGTGAATGGTCCAGGTCGTTTATCGTGCTCTTTTGAGTTCTTACCCGTACCTCCGATTAGCACGGTTGGATACGTACAGTGTGAAAGAAGTTCAATATAAATACACACATTCGGTTAAACAAGTGAAAATTTGCCACAAATTTCGATTTAAAGCTATCGTGACTGCAGGGATTCATCTTCTTGGTTCTTTCGGTAAAGTCACGTAGAATTGAAATAATAAAATGATAAAAATAAAACATAATAATATAATTCTCACGACGTTTCGGCCACACTCACTGAACTCAGGAACCCAGTCTCATAACGGGGCGGCTCACGCTGAGCTTCTCAACGAGCAACTCGGCGATGCTGGCTCTCAGTGTCTCTGAGCCGTGAGCCACCCACCGACCACCTCGCGAGACACGGGCCTTTGCATTTGGTCTTCTTTGATTGTAACAGACTCTCAATGTTATCAACGATGAGTGAAACGCGCACGATATGAAGGGTTTCAGTAAGCGCGGCGATCAAACGCTTATTTGAACCGAGAGCAAGAACCCTTCCTCCCACTGTCAACGTCTTTTCATCGTGCACTCCTCACAAGTCTCCAACAACTCCTAGCTTTATTCTCTGCCTTCCTGTGTCCGTCCCCCCCAAACAAAGAATACCCCACTTGCACGCGGTACCACACCCGTATTTGAACTCAGGGTCCCAGTGGTTGCCGGCTCTGCGTTCCGACCTCCGAGCCTCCCGGCCACCTCTGGTCATGCGTCATGTCCATCGGTCGCTCGCCGACGGAGACCAGCACCATCCCGTTGCTCGTTCAAGCAGGGAGACTACAGTTGTTGATTTTTCTTCCGCTGCACAACCGAGCCATGCCCGAGCTATGCCCGAGCCGTTCTGGGTATGTGCCGAGCCAGCCCAGCCTGGCTCGGGAGGTTGTTATCCCCCCCCCACCCCCCCCATGTCAGAACCTTAAGAGCATTGCACGTGCAAGGAATGCGTAATCACCCCCTCCCCGGGTCCCTGCTTGGCCCCGCGGTCCATTCAGATGTCTTGTGAGGCCAGGGTTAGACGGTTTGCTTTGGTTCCGGTTCGACTCTGCAAAGAGCCAGTGGAAAAAAGCAGCTGTGCCGTGGAGGACCCACGCTGGCTTGGCTCGGATGTGGCAGTGGGAAAAACATGGTATCAGATTTGAGTTTTACTCAGGAAAACGTCAGCAAGTCCTTCATCGGACGGTCACGCAGAAAGGAATTCTCTCAGTGGACAGAAACTTTGGGTCTCATCCAATCAACACCCGCACCCCCGCCACATAGCTCCTCTCCCCATATCCCCCTCCATTCTAGATTTGAAGTTTTAGTGACTGGAAGGATTCCTACTGTTTGGGTTTTCCGGTAAAGTCACGTAGGTAACAAAATTTAAATAAATTAAATCACGACGTTTCGGAAGCAACACGAGCCTCCGTCATCAGGTGTAACCGCTACAGCGATTTTTCTGGAGCGGTTACACCTGATGACGGAGGTTTGTGTTGCTTCTGAAACGTCGTGATTTAATTTATTTCAATTTTTTACCTACGTAACTTTACCGAAAAAACCAAAGATTATCCACCTCCACGTCAAACGCTTGTTGTTATTCGTTGTTCGCCATTCACATTCGCCCTCATCGCCTTTGTTTTTCATCCATATTCTCCTTACAAGTCCGTTAACAACTCCGACCTTTATCCTCTGTCCCCTTGTATCCGTCTCCAGAAACAGAACAAGTAAATGAATATATAAAGAATTCCAGTGCCGCGCACGGCTGCTTTGGGAAGCACGCTGCTTGGATGAAGCCGTGCGCTGGGCGCGCATGAATGGGATTCATCTGACGTTGACGTCGCCACCGCTGCTGGAATTATTGAATACATTTCGTCTTTCACTCTTCCATTCTTTCTTCCCTCCCTCTCCCTCTGCCTGTTGACTTCGTACCCCCCCCCACCCACCAGTTGGGATGGATGGGTGGATCTGGAGTAGTGCTTGTTTGTGCGAACGCAGGTTGTGTGTAGGAGACCCCAGTTCGATTGCCCGGTTACAGAAAACACCAGTGACGATTATCTGAACCGGGCATGCGCCTGAATTTAGTAGCTGGTGCGGTGTGTAAACATCGCCACTGGGGAGACAAAGGCGGCCGGGCGTGGTGCTGGCCACCCACCCACCCCCTCGTGTGCCGTACCGGCCTTCATAGGCGCTCGCTAACAGCACTTGCCCCTACAGTCTGTTAAGGCTCCACGGGGGGAATCTTTGTCTTTGGAGGAGGCTAGCTCGGAGAGAGAGAGAGAGGGAGCGGGTGAGAGTGGGAGGGAGAGAGGAGCGAGAGAAAGAGCCCTTTCAGTAGCGATCCAGACTCGGGTCACACCCAGTGGAAACATCTCCCCCCTCCCACCCCGCCCCATGCCGATCCATCAGGCTCGTGTCCAGGAGTTCACAGCGATGTGGAGTGGGGCGCTAGGATTTCACGGTCGTGGAACGCGAGTGGAGGAATACGTAATGCTCCTCTAGTGCGTTGGCGGAATGCGCTGCGCATCTCATTCTGGGAACTCCCCTCGGTCAATTCAAGCTGTGTGGTGGTGGTGTTGATGAGAAGGTGTGGCACTGATGGTGGTTGTGATGAGGGCGTATGCAAGGGCATCATTGAGGCTTTGATGGTGGTAGCTGATGGTCGTGATGTAGGTGGTAGCGACAGTGGTGGTGGTTTTTGATGATGGTGGTCGTCATGGTAGTGATGATGGTGGTGCTTATGGTGAGGGAGGAATATAAGGGCATCACATTTGTCTCGACAATGGTAGTGATTGTAGTGATGGAGGTGGTACTGACAGTGGTTTTGAGTGCTTGTAATGGTAATCATGGTAGTGATGGTAATTGTTGTGATTCTGTTTGTGGGGATGGGTGGTAATGTTGTTCATAATGATGACGGTATTAATTGTTATGGTGATAATTATGATTATGATGATGTTAGTGGTGGTGGTTTTGGTGATTATGTTGGCGGGTGTGGTGATGATGATGATGATGGTAACGGTAGTGACATAAGTGGTAATGGAAATGGTGGTGTTGGTGGCAGAAACGTTGGCAGTGTTGAGAGTGCAGTGAAGACGGGCGGGGTGGTGGTTGCGTTCCGTGGTGAAACTGTGCGTGATGCTGAGAGTCGTTGGTATTGACGTCCATGGTGGCCGTAGTGAAGTCGATTGCTGCTGCTGCTGCTGGTGATTGCATTAACTGGATCACACATTTGCGTGAACTGGCAATGCCCTGACTTAAAACTTTCGTGACTGCAGGAATTAATATTTTTGTTTTTTTCGGTAAAGTTACGTAAATAGAAAAAAAATGCAAAGAAAAATTCACCATTGGAACCTCCTTTACCAGTAGCAAAATATGATAATTGGTTTTTTACCCTTTTATTTGGCAACAAAACTGACACCTTTTTTTACAAGGAGTCATGTTTGCATAGACCACAATACCTGCAGTCAGAATGCAAATGTTTTTTGTTTGCATTCCGACTGCAGGTATTGTGGTCAATGCAAATATGACTCCTTGTAAAAAAGGTGTCAGTTTTGTTGCCAAATAAAAGGGTAAAAAGCCAATTATATAAAGAAAAATTGTTTACATTTTTTTTATTTTAACTTTTATTTTAAATTTTTGTTTTCGATTTACGTGACTTTACTGAAATAACCGAGAATGTGAATGCCCTAATTGGGCGTCTCATTCAGCGCAGACATCCGCGCGTCAGTTTCGGTAAAGATCCGGGGGTGAGTGGGAGATGGTGCTCGGGACTGGATTCCATTCCCGGGGCCACGCCCGCCCGGCTGACCGGAGATATTTGACAGAACCAATATCGGAATTGCATTTTTTTTTCTTTCATCCTCTGTCAATGTGATTTGGGATCCACAATCGCATTACGACTGTGTGTGTGTGTGTGCGTGCGTCTATGCATGCGGTAGTGTAGTGGTTAGTGCGCTGCGCTACGAACTCGTAGCCCACGGCCAACATCAGTAACGAGAATTATCTGAACAGGTCCTGGGCCTTCCCTAGGTGGACTCAGCCTCAAATAAGTATTTGTGCGGTGTGTAAATATCGCCACTATGGAGACAAAGGCGGCCGGGCGTGGTGCTGGCCACCCACCCCCTCGTGTGTCAGTCTGTTATGGGAGATCTTTGTCTTTGAATGTATACGTGTGTCCAACTGAAGCTTGGCTTTTATACTAAAGTGTTTTTGCCGCTTGCGCAATCCTTCATATTTAATTTGTTTTTCGATTTAAAGCTTTTGTGACTGCAGGGATTCATATTCTTGGTTCTTTCGGTAAAGTTACGTATTATTTTTTGTTATTTCCCTTCTACGTGACTTTACCGAAAGAACCAATAATATTTAATTTGTTGTGCATTCTTGTTTTAATTTGTCATCTCTGTGCCAGCCATTGTAATGCGGCAATTGCTACTGAGAGTGAAGCTACGGAGACAGATCAGTATCAGTCTTCAGCAAGCGGTGGTGGCTGTGCACGCCGCCTGTAATCCAGCACTGTGGAGGTGACGGTTTATGGATCGCACACATTTTGTACGAAGGTGTCACACAAAGTGCTTGCCACAAATGAACCACAATACCTTGCTGATCTCGCCAAGGAGCATAAACCATCACTGTGCGAACTCCGGTCATCCTCGCAGCTGCTTTTGGTTGTGCATCGAACAAAGACTGACGCTGCATCGTGCGCTTTCAGATGCGCTTCTGCGACCGTCTGGAACGCTCTTCCCTCCGATATTAGGAAGCCATTGGAGTTATGCACTTTTAAATCTAGATTAAACACTCATTTCTTTAGAACTGCTTTTTGTCTTCTTAGTTCTTTCGGTAAAGTCACGTAGAAGGGAAGTAATAAAATAATAAAAATAAAACATGATAAAATAATATAATAAAATTATGTTTTATTTTTATTATTTTATTACTTCACTTCTACGTGACTTTACCGAAAGAACCAAGAAGATGAATCCCTGCAGTCACGAAAGCTTTAAATCGAAAATGCTTTTTGTGTTTAATGTCTTGTCCTTCCCCGCACCTCCGATTAGCGCAGTTGGCGACGTATGGTGCGAAATAAGTTCAACATACATACATACTCTCGCGCGCCAAGACATTGGAGCAAAAATGTGTACTCCACCTTTTCCGTCTGTGTGGGTGAGCGTGTTTCCCGCCCGCACGCGTGGGTTTTCTCTGGGCGCTCCGGCTTCTTCCCACACGTAAGCACTCATTAATTGGCCGATAACACCTTGATACATAGAGGACCGCAGGGCTTGGGTAATTGTCGATGCCGGCTCATGCGTGGCTTGCCCGTGGTTGCCTGTGGTTCATCGCGCCTCGGAGTCGTCGTCTCTCTCCGAGTGAATTCCGTGCGCCGCTTTGCAAGTTGAGATTATTCCGAATTGTTTATTTACCCAGGAAAGCATCACGTGGCTTTTTCAGAGGACGATTCGTAAATTTTAAGTTTATATTTTGCACGTGGCAGGAAATTCCCATATCAATTCTCATTTATAAACAAAAACAATGGATGCAGATAGATATGAAACCTACTACCTACTTGCTGCACTGCCTCTTCCAGGCGCGTCACACTTGCAAGTTGGAGCCTCGCACGCGCATCACACAATGGCACGCACCCGTGTCTGTGCACGATCCATCGACCCCACCTCCAAGTTGCCAAAGCGCAGGCGAGCGCCACCGCACCCTCTCGCCAAAATTGGGGTCATTTTCTAATTCAGCCTTGAGGTCACGGCACGGAGCAGTTCAAGCGATCTTGGGATGGCCCTCTCACAATTTACGAGCGCATCACCTTCCTGGGAATGACCTCCTAGCGCGAAAAGATCAAGTTTAAACTACCAGATTGGCGTAGCAGATATGCGAGGATATAAATAATGCAATTTATACATCCAGTAAAAGCGTCACTGAGTCTAAAAACCCTTTTTCAGGTGGAGTCCTGCATTGAGACATTGTGCTAAAGCGTGTTTATTGAGTGTTCTGGCAGTACCATGTGGGTGAAAACCGGAATCCCCGGAGAAAACCCACCTCGCATACAAGGGGATAACGTCTTCTTGGTTCTTTCGGTAAAGTCACGTAGAAGGGAAATAATAAAATAATTAAAATAAAACATAATAAAATAATTCTCACGACGTTTCGGCCACAACGCAAGCAGCCGTCCTCAGGTGGAGAACAGGTCCGTCAAGTAGACAGAGTCTGAATGGCACGCTCTGTCTACTTGACGGACCTGTTCTCCACCTGAGGACGGCTGCTTGCGTTGTGGCCGAAACGTCGTGAGAATTATTTTATTATGTTTTATTTTTATTATTTTATTACTTCCCTTCTACGTGACTTTACCGAAAGAACCAAGAAGATCAATCCCTGCAGTCACGAAAGCTTTAAATCGAAATTGATGGAGACACGTGAAGGGGATGGACGGGGTGAGGTTGCCAGAGATGCAGAGGAGTCACACACAGAGATAAAGAGCCCTCATCATATAGCCTTCGCAGGCGTCTTGGGTCAAGTGCAGGTAGCGAGCGCCTATGAAGGCCGGCACAGCACACGAAAGGGTCGGGTGGCCAGCAACCACGCCCGGCCGTCTTTGTCATTCCAGTGGCGATGTTGACACACCGCACCAGCTACTGATTTGAGGCTGAGTCGACCTAGGGGGAGGCACAGGAACGGTTCAGATTATTATCATCACTGGTGTTGGTGGCCGTGAGCGGGAATCGAGCTCATGGTCGTAGCGAGGTTTCTTGGCGCCCAGCGCACTAACCACTACACTGCCGATCCCCCCCCACACACACAGCGCTCACACAGCACACACTGCAAGGGGACAGAGGGACCCCTGCAAAGAGAAGGATGAGTTTGACCCCAGGCTCCGAGAGGATCCTAAACTAAATAAATAAATATCCCTCTCAATCGTGAAAGAGGATGCGCCGATGCACGCGGATCGATCGCTCTCCATGCCCCCAGCACTCTCCAATCTTGAGTGGCGTTATCATAACCGCCATCGCAGCCGCTAATTTTATCATCCATTATGCTCAGATATATTTGCATCTACTTTCTTTGTCTCCTTTCCATTTAATTTCCGCACATTTGTTTTATTGCAAATTATTTTGTGTATAATTATTTTTTTGTTTGGTGCCTTAATTATATTTACTTTACATCATGGGACCTTCTTTGCCAGTACCAAAATATGAAAATAGTGTTTTCCCCTTTTTTCAAAAATAACAGGTGTTAAGATTTCGATTTAAAGCTTTCGTGACTGCAGGGATTCATCTTCTTGGTTCTTTCGGTAAATGCGCTCTTCTTCCACCTCCAACCCAGCTTATATATAAGCTCCAAGCTTGGCAGTGTCTCATTCTTCACCTGAAGACGTCTGCTTGCGTTGTAGCTGAAACGTCGTGAGAATTATTGTATTATGTTTAATTTTTATTATTTTATTACTTCCGTTCTACGTGACTTTACCGAAAGAACCAAGAAGAGGTGTTAAGATGTTAAAACACCAAACTGAAACCTTTTACAAGGAATCATGTCTGCCTTAACCACGATACTTGTGGTCAGAATGCAAAAAAAACATACTCTGATAATATATGCATTGTCTTTGAAACTGATTGGTCCACACCAGAGACAGCTTTCTTTTGAGCCTCGTCTCAAACGGTGTTAGACCAGAGGACGCGTTCTGACCACAAGTATTGTGGTTAATGCAGACATGATTCCTTGTAAAAGGTTTCAGTTTGGTGTTTTAACATCTTAATACCCTGTTTTGTTGCCAGAACAAAGAGAAAAACCTATATTTACTTTCACAGAGGATGTCCGAAAATGAATATAGCAACAAGAAAGTTGAATTGTTTTATTGTTATTAGGAGATACTGATAGAAATTCGATATGAGTACATGCATTAGACTTATAAGTTTTACTTTGTTGTGAACATTGATTAATACTTTATTTCTGTTTCAGAAGAAACCACATTTTCTAATATACTGACGAGTACTCCCGTTCACCCGACTTAACGCCATGACATTTGCATCCCTGGGATAAAAAAAATATAAAGTCTACACTCGTAAACCAAGGGACCTTGAATAACGTAAACATAGTGTTGTCGTTGATGCTGCTGTGTCATCATCCACAGCTGTGCTGGGAAATGTTATTCTCAGAGTTTGAGCGCCGAATTAGATTGATTATCGTGAATGATGGACGACATGTAGAAGTTTATTCATAATTAGAGAATATATAATCAATACCATACCAAATATTAATACACTAAATCGTATCAATCGTTTCCATTCATCATAATTATATCCATTCATAATACATTCACATCAGTATCCCGAATAACAATAACACGATTCAACGTTCTTTTTGGTATATTCACTTGCGGACACTCTGGACATGTGCCCAATATGCCTCGCAGAGAGAATTCGTCCACTTTCGCAGTATGGACTGCCAGAGCACATTCTAATAATACATTTTTTTACCCTTTTTTCTGACAACAAAACTGACACTTTTGACAAGGAATCATGTTTTCATTAACCACAATACCTACGGTCAGAATGCAAAAAAAAAACTATTATTATATTTTGCTACTGGCAAAGGAGGCCTCATGATGTAAGAGCACATTCTGTTTGCGAGCGCCTGTTAAGGCTGCCACGGCACGAAAGGAAAGTGTCGTTGTCGTCGTCTCCCCGTGTCGCGTGAGGGCAGGATGGAGGGGGTGGTGTAGTCGTTGGCGCATTGCTGTCTGAAGCAGGCGACCTGAGTTCAAGTCCCAGCTCCGGCTAACATCCATCAGTGGCGAGTGATTTATAAACCGGGAATACCCCCCACCAAACATTCTCCCATTCTCCAGCCTGGATCGACCAGCGTGGTGGAGTTTGGTCAAACAGCCCCCTATGACTGGCACGGTGTGGGGAGAACATAATTCAGCAATTAATTGACAACGGTTGTACAGTATTATTGTTATTGTAAGCACAAGAATGTCTTTAATTTAATTATTCAATGAATTGCTACTTTCTGAATGTGCGAAGTATTGCACCGAGGTCGCCACACCATCATAAGCGTGCGGTGTGTAAACCACCGATACATCCCTACCACCACGACCATCATCACAGTGAATATCTGGCAATCGTCGTCATATTATTGCATTGATATGGAGACTGTTGATGCAATGGTGATCTGGGAGGATCCGTGCAAAATTATGTAACTATGTTTTAGCAGGTAACTCCCACTGAGCTAAATAACATTTTTTAGAAGCGACCTGGCCACATATGATAACGCAACGAAATGGCTTATCGCGTGGAATATATATAGCAGCCTAATACTCTAAACGCGTGTTTGTACATGTGGAGGGAAAAAACGGAGGACCCAGAGGAAAAATCCACACGGCCACAGCTAGAACACACAGACACAAAATGTATAGGCGTCAGGGTCGGGATCGGGATTGAACCCACGACCTCCTGTATACCAGGCGAGGTAGTTAACAGTTGCCACCGTGGCTCTGATCCTAGGGACAGTAATTACTGGGCAGGTGGACGACTCACCAACGGCGCTCGACGGTTCGTTCATTTGGTCTGCGTCACGGGCACAGCTGATCAATAGCCCTGGATGCATTCCGTCCATTTGGGCAATTAGGTGGGATGGCTCCCTCCCAGATTACAGGGCTCTTGTGCTGCGGTGGAGCAGAGCTTAAAGGAATTGAGGCTTCCCGCTGTGTGTGTAAGTTTATGTGTGTGTGTGTGTAAGTGTGTATGTGTGTGTCAATTACTGGGTTCATATCAGTTTCCAATGATGTCAGGCTCTCGAAAGTGTGCTGGCTTTTATGTGCTTTGTTTTTATACCCGGCCAAGCCCATCAGCCAGTCGCATAAGCATTGTCATTATAATCAGTGTTATGATTTGCGTCATAATTGTCTTCATTTATATACGTGTTGGAGGGCGTAATTGTTAAGTTGAAGTTGTTCTTGTCATTGACATTTTTTTATTCATAAAAAAACATTGTTACGATCGTAACTTATGTGAGCATCGCAATCAAAATCTGTGGTGATTGTGAAGATGTGAATATTGTCATCATTATTGTGATCATAGTTTCCATCATCATCATCATGATTGTGATCAGAATCATCATCGTCGTGTTCACAATCGTCGTCATCATCAACATAAACTATTGCCGCGAATACATTATTATCATCATTATCATCACAAACAACACGTGTGAGTATATCAGCAGTCATCTCTGTAAATTTTATCATCATCATCTGAATGTTTCATAAATCCACGATGCATAACATAATTTAACCGATTGTTGTGAATATTTCATCATCATCACAAACAATAATTGTGAGTATATCAGCAGTCATCTCTGTAAATGTAATCATCATCATCTGAATGTTTCATAAATCCACTATGCATATCATCATATTAACCGATTGTTGTGAATATTTCATCATCATCACAACCACCATGATCAATTATCATTGTAAATAGCATCATCATCGCCATGTGAGCCCATGCACAAGCGATAGTATTTTTTTACATCCACATTGAGCAGTAAACAGAGAATCATTGCGCCAACGTTGGTGCAACGTTGCATGTTTCCTGGGTGTGTCCCTGTGCGTTGCTCTCACGATACTGACCCTGAGCACACAGGGAGACTGTGACCCAGAGCAAGATTCGTCCCCCCACACACTCATGCTGCATAGCAGCAGCAAGCACTGTCCCGTACCCATCCCCTGTGCTTCCCTCCCTCTTTATGCCCCCTCGCCCCCGCCTATTAAGGGGCCATTGTAAGCCTTGCATCAATCGTTCAGTCCGGACGCCCATTGGTTCAGCCGCACTGAAATGCAAGGAATCGCATTTCATTATAGATTTGAAGCTTTTGTGACGGCAAGGATTCATACACTTAGTTCTTTCGGCAAAGTCACGTAGGTAAAAAATTAAATAAAAATTAATAAAAATTAAAATAATAATAAAAATCACGACGTTTCGGAGGCAACACAAGTCTCCGTCATCAGGTGGGACCGTCACAGCCAGATTTGCTGCATCAAATCTGCATCAAATCTGCATCAAATCTGCAGCAAATCTGGCTGTGACGGTCCCACCTGAGGACGGAAACTTGTGTTGCCTCCGAAACGTCGTGATTTTATTCTTTTATTTTTATTAATTTAAATTTCATTTTTTACCTACGCGACTTTACCGAAAGAACTAAGAGTAAAAATCGCATTTCAATTTGCTGTCCTGCAATAGCGCGATCGAGGACGTTCTGATAGTCGAGCGGTCACGCGACTCGTGTAGCCGTCTCGGTTGGACTCGAAAGTGTGGAAATTCAATTTTATGATGTTGAGAAAACATCTACCCGTAAAAAAAAACAATGACGGTTGCCTTCACACTGAGTGGCGAGTACGTCTCACCAGATGGGACCCGTCTTATCTGTCTCTTAAACGATTGATGATGATGTAATTTACATGATGTTTATGTATTCACAACTCCCGTTGGTGACAAAAATCGCAACACATTTGTCAGTAACACTGCGTACCTTGAAGGAAAAAACAAAAAAACATTGGCGACGTTTTTGGCAATGTCCATTTTTGGTTTACGAGCTGTTTCTTGTGGCGGCGTAACATTGCCAACGCAGCATCATCATGATCAACACTTAGTTTGTTTCCCTTTAATGACAGTCAGTTTCACAAATAGGATGGTGATGGTGATAATCAAAATAATTGTCAATGTCAAGAATATGAAGACTTTATTCACGTACAAAAAACCAACCCACGTTCTAACCATCTTTGTCTTCTACTCTATTCTAATTGTGTCATCTTCTGCGTCCAGGCATGAGATGAAGAATCCATTCGAACATCTTACAGAGCTGTGTAGCCCGTGTGTCAGAGGCTGCAGAGGGTGAGGTTTGAGCAAACATGACGCCTTGTATAAAGGTGTCAGTTTTGTACCATTTTAAAGGGTAAAAACCTACTACTATAGGGTGAGGTTTCTTATTTTACTGGACTTCAAGGTTCCTTATTATCCTCTACACGGCAGGAGTTGCACTTCATAAATAAATACTAAATCTTCATGGGGATCTCAACTGAAAATTTGAAAAAACGTTGACACTTTAAATAAAACGTCTTCGTAGCTCGGGTTCCGAATGCGACAGCTAAAATCTCACGGCTTCTGCCATCGGCGTCCGCACCCCACTCTGTGCCACTGCGCAAACAAAATGTTTTTTTCTGCATTTCCCCCTTTGTTTTGTCTCGCCACGCTGGAATCACCGCCTTCACTGAATCATAACAAACATCCCAAGCATTTGGCCTTGTTCACGCGCCGGTGTATTGCTTAAGAGACACAACATCGACTGATATTCTTAGGTTTTTTCGGTAAAGTCACGTAGGTAAAAACATTAAAATTAATAAAAGTAAAATAAAATAAAAATCACGACGTTTCGGAGGCAACACAAGCTTCCGTCTTCAGGTGGAACCGTCACAGCCACGACAGCTGTATCAAGTAAATGAGGCTGTGACGGTTCCACCTGAAGACGGAAGCTTGTGTTGCCTCCGAAACGTCGTGATTTTTATTTTATTTTACTTTTATTAATTTTAATGTTTTTACCTACGTGACTTTACCGAAAAAACCTAAGAATATGAATCCTTGCAGTCACGAAAGCTTCAAATCTAGAACAACATAGACTCTTCATCGTTTTCCGTGGTTCACGAACTTCCTCTCCTGCGAACCCGGTGACCCGAGTCCAATTCACGGAGATGGCTTCTATCAGTGATGTCTGAACCGTTTTCCGTTGCTCCCTTACTTCCTCAGCAACCCGCGCTGACCAGCATGGTGATGTATAGTCAATCAACCGGTCTGCACAACATGCGGTAGAGGAATTTAACACGTAACAGGCTTTCGCGACCAATATTATTCATAATATAGGTTTTTGGGTCAGATCGCGTTATTTATAAATGTGTCGTAACCCTCCACCACCCGACACGGCCAAACAGTAAAAAAATGTCACGTTTTCAAAGGACAAAACAATTCACTTCTTTAGCCCACCGGTGTGCTGAAGAGAGAATCAACAGCATTTTTAAATTTGAGTACGACGTTTCGCTGATAATTACAATCAGCTTCATCGGGCAAGAATGAATGCGGTAGAGGCCTTCAAACACCACATTCAGTCGAATGGCAGCTCGCGGGTGGTGGGATAAATTGTGGATAATCCGAACTCTTTGAAGGCGTCAGGTCGGCGTGGAAGAATAGGCCGAAATCCTCTCCAGATGAGAACGATAGAGCGACCTCTGGTCAAGGCCCTTCCGACAGCAGTGACGTGAGCAGGGAATTGCAGGGCCGAACCTTCACTATTGTATCTGCCACCGCCCTGTCGATCCCCCCCCCACCACCATCCCGCATTGGCCAGCATAGCGAAGTGATGTGGGAAGGCCGTTTCACACGGCAATGAATTGACAAATGGCCGCAGAGAATTATCGCGGTCCATTTGAGTTTTAGAAGCTGATGCAAGTCCCCCCCCCCCCCCGTGTCACAGTTTGGTGATCTGTACCGGGCTCCTATTGATAATAAAAAAAAAACTTTATATATTAAAAAAATATTAAGCAACTTGCTTGGGATTTTTTGAGCAAATTATGCTCTTGGCATGAACCAAGATAACACACAAGCATGCACACGCATACATGTGCCCTATGTATGTCCGTAGAGCTCTTCGGGGCAATGCTGTTAGCAAGCGCCTATTAAGGGTCGCACGTCGCGAGGACACTGGTGGGCACGAGCACGAGGTTGGCACTCACCTTCAGGGTTGTGATGCAGTACAGCAAGTAGGTTTTGTCATCTACGCAGCATTTGAGTGCCATTCCCCTTGCGCTGTACGCGTGGGTTTCCTCCAGGTACTCGCTGCAGGTTCCTAGTAAAAGCCAAACGGTC
Organism: Lethenteron reissneri; assembly: GCF_015708825.2. NCBI lineage: Eukaryota > Metazoa > Chordata > Hyperoartia > Petromyzontiformes > Petromyzontidae > Lethenteron > Lethenteron reissneri. The sequence goes on along the minus strand of NC_083825.1, from coordinate 7,356,881 downwards.
ATTGCATTGGCCAAGCAACCCAATGCAGCCTTCTGATCTCCGAAACAATATCCATTGGTCTCCATGAACGCGAATGGATATCGTTTAGCAGCACACAATAACAATAAATGTAGCAGCTCTGCAGATTAATAATATATTTTTGTATCTGCCAGCTTATAAACGGCATGAGGCCCTTAGCATGCTCAAACGAGCTTCAGGTATTTCGTCCGTAGCTTGAGTTGGCGACTGTTCCCAGAGCTTCAAGCCTGGGCGGGTTTTGACACAAAGCCAACAGTCGTGACCTCCACGGCTCCCAAAGCCAGCCTGTGTGTGTACATATATATTCAAGAATCCCCTGCTATAGACATAACATACTTTTTTGGCACAAATGCTGTTAGCGAGCACGCCACACGAGGGGGTGGGTGGTCAGCACCACGCCTCTCCCCCTTTGTCTCCAGAGTGGCGATGTTTTCACACCACATCAGGTACTCATGTGAGGCTGAGTCGACCGAGGGGAGGCCCAGGACCTGTTCAGATAAACCGTCACCGGAGTTCGTGGCTATCAACGGGAATCGAACTCGGATCGCCAGGTTCATGGAGCAGCACGCTAACCGCTACATTACCGGTCCCCACAATTATATTGCCACACACACACACGAGGAGCACAGCTTTAGACGTGTGCGCCACGCATCTCCATTCACCGCCTACTGGACGAGCTACACTGTGGTGGCACAAACTCTTGGTCACCCACTTCTTGTGTGAAGTTGTGGGGTGGAGTGGTTATCGTACCATCGCTACGAAGCCGGCTACCTGAGTTCGATTCCTGGCCGCAGCTAACATCGATGGTGATGTCTGAACTGGACCTGGGAATTCCCCGAGATCGACTCAGCCATAATTGAGTATCTTGTGTAGAGTTAACATCAGCACTGGGGAGACAAAGGTGGTTGGGAGTTGTGTTGCCCACAACTCACAGCACTTGCCCCAACAGTCTATATCAGAATCAGAACATGTATGTATACAGGAGGAATCTGATGAGATGTCCATCAGAGGTGGGGCGTTCAGGCATAGTGCTGTCTGCACCCGCACCACCACCTTAATAGATGCTCGCTAACAGCACATACCCCTGGAGTCCATACGCATTAGTGTACGAGAGTGGTTTGCTGCCACCTTCGCACAACGGTTTGTGAAACGCGTGATGATCTCATTCACTTTGGTGTGATTCCTCGGCACGCACACCGAATCGTCGGTATTCGTTGCGTCTCAGCCTGTGTTGGTGTCCGGTATCACACGCGGGTATCTCAGCAATGTGTCGGGCATCGTCGTGAGTGAATGAGTGGGCGCCGTGGTGGCAGGAGGTTGTTGGTTCGATCCCTATCCCGACCCCTGTCGCCTGCTGTATATTTGGAATTTGCGTGTTTCTCTTTCTCCCCGTGGTCGCGTGGCTTTTTCTCCGGGTCCTCCGGGTTTTCCTTCCACATTTAGAATCAACATCACGCGTTTAAAGTGTTTGGCTGCTTATAAATTTCCACATGATGATAAGCCACTTCGTTGGGCTATAATTCGTGGCCAGGTTGCTTCTGAAAAAAAGCTATATAGCTCGGTGGGCCTTACCCGGTAATTTTTTTTAATCCTTTATATTAAGTTCGCTTGCTTGCTTATGACCGTGCAAATCTTTCGGTCGTTTTTTAACCCACTTCCCGTGATCCAATCGAGCTGACATTTTCCACACAGACTCGTTGTGCGTGACAATTTATTTTCGTGAATTTTTTTTTACACTTTTTAGGACAAAAATATTATATTTAATTACCAATTGCTTAATGGTGCCATGCAATCATCTGACCCATATGTGGCAGCCATCTCAAGCCAGAGGACGAGAGGACTCTAGCCGCCACGCATATAAAGGATTTATAGTGAAAAACTTTGTTTTTGCAGGTTATACTTGTTATAGCTTAACACATCTTCCCAGATCACCATTGCATCAACAATCTCCTTGTCATTGAAAGAAAATGACGATGATGATTACCTAGTAAAATTATTTTAACAAAAATTGTTCCGTTTTTACAGTATACCTGGCATGCTCGTAAATGTCAGCGCTGGGGAGACAAAGGCGGACGGGCAAGAACATGAACTCGTAATGACTGTAACGCGCAGTGAGGGCCCACTTGCGTCGGGAGCTTAACGACTCTGAGCAGTCAAGGGCTCTCGCTCTCCCACGTCGGCATTTTTCACCCTTTCCCGCAGCCATCACGTCCCAAGGACCCCCCTCTCATCATCCCCTTCTTACCCCCTTCCCTCTCTCACGGCCCGTACCCCCCACGCGACCCCAATCTCACCAACATCCCCACCCTACTGCCTGCCCGCCTCTGTATTCTTCCACACCCTTCAGCAACAACACCAACCACGTTGCCTTTTACCACAGCCCACCTCCTTCACCACCACCACCACCACCACCTCCTCCACCAACCACCACAAGTCACCCTCTCTCCCTGCATGCCGCTTTTGTTATGCAGATGCTTAGAGTTGCCGAGCAACGAGACTGAAGGGAAAAAATTCCTTCGTCTTTGTGCCCCAGAGAGTTTTCTGCTGTTATTTTACTTTATGCGAGCGGTCTTGTGTGTTGTGTTGCCTGCGTTGCCCGACTAATCCAGCACCCCGGGTTCAATTCCTAGCCATGGACAACGTCAGTGGAAAGTGGAATCTGAACCCATCATGTGCCTTACAAGTGTAGTAGTACCTCGTGCTGTGCACATCGGCGTTGGGGGGAGATAAAGGCGGCTGGGAAAGGTGCTGGCCACGCTACCTCCTTGCGTGTGCCGTGCAGACCTTAACAGTGGCTCGCTAACAGCACTTGCCCCAACATCACTCTATATGGCTAGACGGGGTTTATATGATGCGCATTATATGCGCGTGTGTGTGTGCGTAAGAGAAGTGATGTTATAGCGTTGTTGGTGAACTGTGAAGCCCAGTTTCGACTCCTCGTTGTTAACACACAACACCAGTGGCACATGGAATCCGAACCTGACCTATGCCGACTCGGACTAAATTATACCGTGTCATCAGCATCGGCAATAGAGAGACAAAGGCGGCTGGGCATGCGTGACGTTTGTCACGCCAGCCCATTGTGCGCCGTGCTGACGTTAATATGTGCTCACTAACAGAACAAGTAAGTAGGAGTCTATAAGGCTAAAAGGGGGCTCTGTATTTGTGTGCGCTCGTGCATGAGAGCCAGTGGTGGTGGTGGGGAGCGCTGGTGGGTTGTGGTAGTGGCATACAGCGCGCGTGTGTGCGTGTGTGTGTGTCTATTTTCACTTATACATGGGGAGCGGTGGCGCAGTGGTTAGCGCGCTGCGCTACAAACACGGCGACTCCCGAGTTCAATTCCCGCTCGTGGCCACCAACGCCAGTGACGAATATCTGTACCGGTCTTGGACCTTCCCTAGGTCGGCTCGGCCTTCAAACGAGTATCTGGTGTGTGAACTTCGCCACTTGGGAGTCAAAGGCGTCCGGGTATTGGTTGCTGGCCAGCCACCCACCCCCTCGTGTGCCGTGCTGGCCTTCGTAGGTGCTCGCTAACAGCACTTTCCCCTGCATTCTGTCAAGGATAAATGCGGGGTCTTTGTTTTTGCACCTGTGTGTATCTGAAGCATTGCAAATGTCTACAAACAGATAGCAATATGTAAATTCCACATTCATATGGCGAGTAGCAGCCATATGTAACGACAGTCCTCTACTGTTGACTATCATGCACTGGATAGGGCATCTTCTCTCCATGCTACATTATCTGCCTCCATGAGACTGTCGTCATGATTCTTATTAATTAAGCATTGCATTTAAATGGATTATGGCCATCTTGATTTGAAGCTTTCGTGACTGTAGGAATCCATACTCTTTTGTTCTTTCGGTAAAGTCACGTAGGTAGAAAATAAAATAAATCACGACGTTTCGGGCGCAACACCAGCGTCCATCATCAGGTGGGACGCTTGTTTTGCGCCCAAAACGTCGTGATTTATTTTATTTTAGACCTACGTGACTTTACCGAACGAACCAAAGAGTATGGATTATGGTCATGTTGATGATAATGTTGGCGATTTCCTCATAAACATTTCATTAAAACGGAAGAAGATGTTTACATCTTATTTAAGCACATGACTGTGAATGCGTGATGATGTTAATAATTTCTCAATTAAGCAATGAAACGAGATCGGACAGTGTTGTTGATGGACAATGGTGGGGCTGAATCACCCCTGGCTTGGATTCAATATTTAGCCCCAAGTGATTTTATTCGCGTCTTCGGAAGTATTTTAGTTTTTACTTTTGGACGTCCGTGGGTTTATTAATATCGCTCCTGCGTTTCGACTGGCATTCCTCTTTCCCTGTAGACTCGTTTGGTGTACGTCAAAAATAATCATCGTAATCATAAATTACATTATAATATTGTAATTCATTCGGACGGTTAAATGGACATATGCCAAAACGCCTATACATGTTTGTGTGCGAGTTACTGAATACGCCAGCATGATTTAATGTTCCTTGTAAATTCATCCATTAATCAAGTGAGGGTGCATTGAAAATATACAATCTTTTTTCTTGATATACACAAAACACACAACACGATGCAATCTTCATACGAGAAGCCAATATTTATATGAGAATGCACGCATATTGATATGGGAGTACGGTAGATACAACAATGCATTGCTTTTTCCATAACCGATGTCACAGGGGCTTCTAAGTGACCACGATATTGCAGTATATCATTGGATTCTTGAGTCGATCTGTGCGGATCTTGTGAGTGTTGCCCCCTGGCATGCGTGCTGGGTTTTCTCTGTCCTCTCACTTGAAGCCAAGACATCGTTCATGGAAGTGGCCAAACTTCCCAGTGCAGGACACTCTTGAGAGGTTTTCCTCGGTCACAAAACATTATTTTTAAAATGTGGCAGTGGTCATTGCGCTAGTCTATGAACCTAGAATCCTGAGTTCAATTCCCGGCCATGGTTCACATAATTGGTGAGCGATATCTGAACTAACCCTTTTATCGGACCTCCTTAACCAACTCACATTGACCAGAATGGTGAAGTATGGTCAAACAACGCCCACGACGTATACGGCTTGGAGAGGCATTGATCCAGCAGTGGATTGACAAAGGGCTGTGAAAATTGTCATCACCTCGATACTCTTCTTCCCTATTAGTTGTAATGCAGAGGTGGACATTCTACATTACTCTGATGGCGTCTTGGTCATATGCACATCAGACAACCACAATCGACTTGCCACCAGGTGGTACTAATTTTAACGACCCGAGAGGGATGATGATGGAAATTGGTGGGTGGTGGTGTTAATTACTGATCTGGGATTCATAGACAATTAGCAGTGCAATCGTACGCATGCTAAATTGACTCGTGAACAACATACAGAATGCATTCATTAGTGATTTCTCGGCTGAATGGGCGGACGCGTTGACCGAATTTGGCGCTTTTCTCAATTAAAGCTAAACATTTGTACGAGCTGATGAATGAAATCGACGGCAGGGGGCAGTTCGCAGCCACATTGGCTCTGTCTCCACATTCCTCCTCTTCCTCCTCCCCATGGGATACGTCTCCCCCTCGTGGCCAGCTCTGGTGCTGCGGAGCGCTGGTGGGGTTGTGGTCGCGGTATGCGAGGTGCGTCTACTCGCACGTGTATATGGGGAGCGGTGGCGCAGTGGATAGCGCGCTGTGCTTCAAGCTCCACGACCCCGAGGCAGAGGTCGCAAACGGGTTTTGATTCCTTACCCGTACCCGGCCGCACCAGGGTCGCAAACGGGTACCCGTACCCGGCCGTACCCGTACCCTACCCGTACGGGTATCGGGTACCTGATTGCGACCTCTGGGATGAAGCCATGTTGCAGGCGCGGGTGGGTTGATTCTAGGAACTTGAATTGTGAGAAGAGACAAGACGTTGGGAAATGAGTGACAAACGGTGACTCACCAGTGACTCACGGTCTACCCGTACCCGGCCGCACCAGGGTCGCAAACGGGTACCCGTACCCGGCCGGGTACGGGTAGCCGGGTATCGGGTAGGGTACGGGTATCGGGTACCTGGTTGCGACCTCTGCTCCGAGGTCAATTTCCGCTCTTGGCCACCAAAGCCAGTGACAAATATCTGAACCGGTCTTGGGCCTCCCCTAGGTCGTACCGAGCCTACAAATGAGTATCTGGCGCGATGTGTAAACATCGCCACTTGGGAGTCAAAGGCGGCCGTCCATAAATGACGTTACGCACCTGGGGGGGTGGGGTCAGACATTTGTGACGATGTGTGACGAGGGGGGGGGGGGGGTGAGAAATGTGACGTCACATCAAAATTGCGCAACTTTAAATAAATATAGACAACACGTTCTACTTAATTAAATAGACGTTTTAATAAATGTTTTCTCCTACAACATCAGAGTGCAGCGCCACATTAAATACGCACTACAATGACAATAGTTTAAAGCGATTTGAAGCATGTTTAAATTTTGGGGGGTCGGGGGGGGCAGAGCTTTGTGACGTCATATTTGAGAGGGGGGGTCTGACTTTTGTGGCGCCGTGTGACGAGTGGGGGGGGGGGGGGTCAAAAATCGTCCAAAATCGCGTGACGTCATTTATGGACGGCCCCAAAGGTTGCTGGCCACCAACTCACCCCCTCGTGTGCCATGCTGCTTTTGTCAATCCGCCGCTTTGCATGCACGTTCCCTCTTCCCCGTGCCGCCTTGTCTCTCTCTCACGTGGGAGTTAGTAGGCCATACTTCACCACATTGCTCAGTACCGCTTGGTGAGAAGGAGAGACGGATCCCAGGACCAGTTCAAATGTCACGCGCCACTGATGTCAGCCGGTTGCTGTTCGTCCTTCATCCGCACCTCCGATTAGCACGGTTGGATATGTACGGTGCGAAAGAAGTTCAACGTACGCTACCGGGGATTTAAACTGCATGGGTCGCTACATTCACAGCGCGGCGCAGATGACCACAGAATGCCACGATAGGGCATCGACGTAGACGGTTGTGGCTGATGAAAATTATAATGGTGTTGTAGAAGGACCAGTAATTGTCATGATATTTTTACTAAGACTGAGAAAGCTGATATTTTTTTAAAAGTTGGACGCCAAAAAGAATGGCAAGCCGAAAGGGTTGGTTGCATGAAAACTCTGCATATCAATGAAGAAGTATAAAACTCATATTCTTGGTTCTTTCGGTAAAGTCACGTAGAAGGGAAACAATAAATAATAAAAAAAATTTTTTAAATTTAAATTGTATTATTATTTTATTGTTTCCCTTCTACGCGACTTTACCGAAAGAACCAAGAATATGAATCCCTGCAGTCACGAAAGCTTTAAATCAAAAGTATAAAACTCCTCGATAGATAGGCTCTCAGACACCTACGTGCTGTACTTCCTCATGCTGACACCACCGCAATGTCTTGTCTGTGGATGTGAATGCAAATGATTGCTCATCTACTTCTGTTCCATCAACCCCACCCCTAAGTAGATATGTTCTCAACACGATGAACCACAGTTACACTTGATTTAAGTTCATTTTTGGATACCAGTAAATCTTTTTAAAACGTCATCTTGCTTAGTTATATTCTATTTATCGGCAGTTACAATATTGGGAGTTGACAATTTGTAAAGTAACTTGTGTTGAAAAATAAAATACAAACATGGCACAGAGATGATACGTGTTCAAAGTGCTCCATGTTTGTGCACGTGACATTGAAAGTATGACCTTGAGGCAAACTGCCGTGGAACAACACTCGACACACCGTCAATAAATAAAAGAATACAATCCGTGCAAACGCTTACGCAAGCTTTTACCGAGTAGTAATACAAAAGTGTGCCGTTCTTTTTCCTTTTAATGCATATCGGCGTTTGTACTGTTTACACATAATTACGTTACGTGGCTTTGTTATTGGCAAATGGCACACACTCAGTACACTCACATGCAATCAACCAGAGGTGGGACAAAGTCATTGTTATGCAAGTCCAAGTCGAGTCTGAAGTCATCAAATTCATGACTCGAGTCTGACTCGAGTCCAAGTCACATGACTCGAGTCCACACCTCAGAGGTGGGACAAAGTCATTGTTATGCAAGTCCAAGTCGAGTCTGAAGTCATCAAATTCATGACTCGAGTCTGACTCGAGTCCAAGTCACATGACTCGAGTCCACACCTCAGAGGTGGGACAAAGTCATTGTTATGCAAGTCCAAGTCGAGTCTGAAGTCATCAAATTCATGACTCGAGTCTGACTCGAGTCCAAGTCACATGACTCGAGTCCACACCTCTGCAATCAACATACGCATAACACAATATGCGTACGCATTCCACACACACACTACACACTACAAAGACAAAGATCCCCGTTAAAGTCCTTAAATAAATAGGGCCAAGTGCTGTTAGCGAGCTACCTCTGAAGGCCGGCACGGCACACGAGGGGTGGGTGGCCAGCACCACGCCCTTTGTCCCCCTGGTGGCGATGTTTATACACTGCACCAGACACACTGCACTAGATTATTTGAGGCTGAGTCGACCTAGGTGAGGCCCAGGACCGGTTCAGATAATCGTCACTGGTATTGGTTGTGAGCTGCAATCGAAATCGGGTCGCACACACACAAGTGCATACACATCGCACACTGCCATGCACCTAGATGGTAGGCAGCGCAGAGGCTGACAAGAGAATGACTTAACATCTCTTTAGACGGCGGCTCGCTACTGGACATCTGTAGAAAAAGATTCCGTCCGGGTATTAACACATTCCTGCGGAGGGAGCTGCTGGTAGGAACGTTGGGTTGCTCGGTCAATGGCCAGGGTCAACTGCGGCGTGGTGTATTCCGCAAATATCGCCGACTGTGAGGGCGGCCACAAGCTGGCGTGAGTAGGTGAAACGTTAAGTTTTATAAGGGCACCACGGGGTGACCAGCCCCTCCACACCCAGCCCCACCCAGCCCCACCCCTCCCACCTCCCACCCAGCCCCACCCTCCCCACCCAGCCCCTCCCCACCCTCCCCACCCCTCCCACCCCCCACCCAGCCCCACCCTCCCCACCCAGCCCCTCCCCACCCTCCCCACCCCTCCCACCCCCCACCCAGCCCCACCCTCCCCACCCAGCCCCTCCCCACCCTCCCCACCCCTCCCACCCCCCACCCAGCCCCTCCCCACCCTCCCCTCCCAAACCAGCCCCACCCCTCCCCTCCCCACCCAGCCCCACCAAGCCCCACTCCTCCCACCCCTCCCTCCCACCCCCCACCCAGCCCACCCTCCCCACCCAGCCCCACCCTCCCCACCCAGCCCCTCCCCACCCTCTCCACCCCTCCCCCACCCAGCCCGGCCCCTCCCCACCCTCCCCACCCAGCCCCTCCCCACCCTCCCCTCTCCACCCATCCCCACCCCTCCCATTTTTGGTTGCACGACGGACGGACGGACACAATAATCCCGTGTGGGCTGGTGTAACCAGGAGGTTCCTATCAGTAATACATATTCTGTTTCTGATGCCGCGCCAAACGTGGGGCTCTGGCGTGGGGCTGAAATGCGATGCCATAGCTGCACTTAGTTTAATGTGGAAAAGGAGGGGGGGGGTGGCGGCTCTTGCATTGTGGACGCCGTCTCTCCCTCTATGCGGAGATGCAGTGATTTGCAGCGAGACTGAAGTACAGTCGTCCTGACAAGTCACTGGTCCGTGGCGCTCCCACTGAGCCATCGCATCGCAATGTCCATTTAATCGGACAGAGCCTTACAGGTGGATGTATCATCGTCGTAATCGTCATTGCACCCCAGTCCGTTGCTGAACAAAGGATCAGTAATCATCAGTCGGTTAACACATTAATGATGGGAGAATTGTCATAATCGCCGTCACTTTTGCGTGAAAATCGCATCACGGTCATCGTAATTATTGCTGAAAGTTTCTATCCCTACAATGCATCGCTTGTATGTCTCGTGCGTAAATGAGAACCGCGTTTCCATGGAAACGCAGCATCATGGCAACCAGGCTGGGCCCCCTGGCAACCACATCCCCTGAAGCATGACAACCACGTTGCCATGGAGATGGAGCAGCCTCAGTCAGCGGAGGCGGTGGGGGTGTGGGGGGGGTGGCGGGGCGAGAGAGTGGCTGAAGAGAGCTGGTGGAGGCTGGAGGGAGATGGGAGAGAGTGGAAGAGAATGCGAAAGTGGAGGAGGATGGGAGAGAGTGGAGGAGGATGGGAGAGTGGTAGCTGGATGAGAGAGTAGAGGAGGATGATGGGAGAGGGTGGAGGATGATGGGAGAGGGTGGAGGATGATGGGAGAGGGTGGAGGATGATGGGAGAGGGTGGAGGATGATGGGAGAGTGGAGGAGGATGGGAGAGGGTGGAGGATGATGGGAGAGAGTGGAGGAGGATGGGAGAGGGTGGAGGATGATGGGAGAGAGTGGAAGAGGATGGGAGACAGTGGAGGATGATGGGAGAGAGTGGAGGAGGATGGGAGAGAGTGGAGGATGATGATGGGAGAGGGTGGAGGATGATGGGAGAGTGGAGGATGATGGGAGAGGGTGGAGGAGGATGGGAGAGAGTGGAGGAGGATGGGAGAGAGTGGAGGATGATGGGAGAGGGTGGAGGATGATGGGAGAGAGTGGAGGATGATGGGAGAGGGTGGAGGATGATGGGAGAGGGTGGAGGATGATGGGAGAGGGTGGAGGATGATGGGAGAGGGTGGAGGATGATGGGAGAGGGTGGAGGATGATGGGAGAGGGTGGAGGATGATGGGAGAGGGTGGAGGAGGATGGGAGAGAGTCGAGGAGGATGGGAGAGAGTGGAGGATGATGGGAGAGAGTGGAGGATGATGGGAGAGGGTGGAGGATGATGGGAGAGGGTGGAGGATGATGGGAGAGGGGTGGAGGATGATGGGAGAGGGTGGAGGAGGATGGGAGAGAGTGGAGGATGATGGGAGAGAGTGGAGGATGATGGGAGAGAGTCGAGGAGGATGGGAGAGAGTGGAGGATGATGGGAGAGAGTGGAGGATGATGGGAGAGAGTGGAGGTTGATGGGAGAGAGTCGAGGATGATGGGAGAGAGTCGAGGATGATGGGAGAGAGTGGAGGATGATGGGAGAGAGTGGAGGATGATGGGAGAGGGTGGAGGATGATGGGAGAGGGTGGAGGATGATGGGAGAGAGTGGAGGATGATGGGAGAGAGTGGAGGATGATGGGAGAGAGTCGAGGATGATGGGAGAGAGTGGAGGATGATGGGAGAGAGTGGAGGATGATGGGAGAGAGTGGAGGATGATGGGAGAGGGTGGAGGATGATGGGAGAGGGTGGAGGATGATGGGAGAGGGTGGAGGATGATGGGAAAGGGTGGAGGATGATGATGGGAGAGGGTGGAGGATGATGGGAGAGGGTGGAGGATGATGGGAGAGGGTGGAGGTTGATGGGAGAGGGTGGAGGTGATGGGAGAGAGTGGAGGATGATGGGAGAGAGTGGAGGATTGATGGGAGAGAGTGGAGGTTGATGGGAGAGAGTGGAGGATGATGGGAGAGAGTGGAGGTTGATGGGAGAGAGTGGAGGATGATGGGAGAGAGTGGAGGATGATGGGAGAGGGTGGAGGATGATGTGGAGAGAGTGGAGGATGATGGGAGAGAGTGGAGGATGATGGGGAGAGAGTGGAGGATGATGGGAGAGGGTGGAGGATGATGGGAGAGGGTGGAGGATGATGGGAGAGGTGGAGGAGGATGATGGGAGAGAGTGGAGGATGATGGGAGAGAGTGGAGGATGATGGGAGAGGGTGGAGGATGATGGAGGAGAGAGTGGAGGATGATGGGAGAGTGGAGGAGGATGATGGGAGAGAGTGGAGGATGATGGGAGAGAGTGGAGGATGATGGGAGAGGGTGGAGGATGATGGGAGAGAGTGGAGGATGATGGGAGAGAGTGGAGGATGATGGGAGAGAGTGGAGGATGATGGGAGAGGGTGGAGGAGGATGGGAGAGAGTGGAGGAGGATGTGATGGTGATGGAGGAGTGGAGGATGATGGGAGAGAGTCGAGGAGGATGGGAGAGAGTGGAGGATGATGGGAGAGAGTGGAGGATGATGGAGAGAGTGGAGGATGATGGGAGAGGGTGGAGGATGATGGGAGAGGGTGGAGGATGATGGGAGAGGGTGGAGGATGATGGGAAAGGGTGGAGGATGATGATGGGAGAGGGTTGGAGGATGATGGGAGAGGGTGGAGGATGATGGAGAGGGTGGAGGTTGATGGGAGAGAGTGGAGGATGATGGGAGAGAGTGGAGGATGATGGGAGAGAGTGGAGGTTGATGGGAGAGAGTGGAGGATGATGGGAGAGAGTGGAGGTTGATGGGAGAGAGTGGAGGATGATGGGAGAGAGTGGAGGATGATGGGAGAGGGTGGAGGATGATGGGAGAGAGTGGAGGATGATGGGAGAGAGTGGAGGATGATGGGAGAGAGTGGAGGATGATGGGAGAGGGTGGAGGATGATGGGAGAGGGTGGAGGATGATGGGAGAGTGGAGGAGGATGATGGGAGAGAGTGGAGGATGATGGGAGAGAGTGGAGGATGATGGGAGAGGGTGGAGGATGATGGGAGAGAGTGGAGGATGATGGGAGAGTGGAGGAGGATGATGGGAGAGAGTGGAGGATGATGGGAGAGAGTGGAGGATGATGGGAGAGGGTGGAGGATGATGGGAGAGAGTGGAGGATGATGGGAGAGAGTGGAGGATGATGGGAGAGAGTGGAGGATGATGGGAGAGGGTGGAGGATGATGGGAGAGAGTGGAGGAGGATGGGAGAGAGTGGAGGATGATGGGAGAGAGTCGAGGAGGATGGGAGAGAGTGGAGGATGATGGGAGAGGGTGGAGGATGATGGGAAAGGGTGGAGGATGATGATGGGAGAGGGTGGAGGATGATGGGAGAGGGTGGAGGATGATGGGAGAGGGTGGAGGATGATGGGGAGAGGGTGGAGGATGATGGGAGAGTGGAGGAGGATGGGAGAGAGTGGAGGATGATGGGAGAGAGTCGAGGAGGATGGGAGAGAGTGGAGGATGATGGGAGAGGGTGGAGGATGATGGGAAAGGGTGGAGGATGATGATGGGAGAGGGTGGAGGATGATGGGAGAGGGTGGAGGATGATGGGAGAGGGTGGAGGATGATGGGAGAGGGTGGAGGATGATGGGAGAGGGTGGAGGATGATGGGAGAGGGTGGAGGATGATGGGAGAGAGTGGAGGAGGATGGGAGAGGGTGGAGGATGATGGGAGAGGGTGGAGGATGATGGGAGAGAGTGGAGGATGATGGGAGAGGGTGGAGGAGGATGGGAGAGGGTGGAGGATGATGATGGGAGAGAGTCGAGGATGATGGGAGAGAGTGGAGGATGATGGGAGAGGGTGGAGGATGATGGGAAAGGGTGGAGGATGATGATGGGAGAGGGTGGAGGATGATGGGAGAGGGTGGAGGAGGATGGGAGAGAGTGGAGGAGGATGGGAGAGAGTGGAGGAGTTTGGGAGAGAGTGGAGGATGATGGGAGAGGGTGGAGGATGATGGGAGAGAGTGGAGGATGATGGGAGAGGGTGGAGGATGATGGGAGAGGGTGGAGGGGAATGGGAGAGGGTGGAGGATGATGGGAGAGAGTGGAGGAGGATGGGAGAGGGTGGAGGATGATGGGAGAGGGTGGAGGGGAATGGGAGAGAGTGGAGGAGGATGGGAGAGGGTGGAGGATGATGGGAGAGGGTGGAGGATGATGGGAGAGGGTGGAGGATGATGGGAGAGGGTGGAGGATGATGATGGGAGAGGGTGGAGGATGATGGGAGAGGGTGGAGGAGGATGGGAGAGGGTGGAGGATGATGGGAGAGAGTGGAGGAGGATGGGAGAGGGTGGAGGATGATGGGAGAGGGTGGAGGATGATGGGAGAGGGTGGAGGATGATGGGAGAGGGTGGAGGATGATGGGAGAGAGTGGAGGAGGATGGGAGAGAGTGGAGGATGATGGGAGAGAGTCGAGGATGATGGGAGAGAGTGGAGGATGATGGGAGAGGGTGGAGGATGATGGGAAAGGGTGGAGGATGATGATGGGAGAGGGTGGAGGATGATGGGAGAGGGTGGAGGAGGATGGGAGAGAGTGGAGGAGGATGGGAGAGAGTGGAGGAGGATGGGAGAGAGTGGAGGATGATGGGAGAGGGTGGAGGATGATGGGAGAGGGTGGAGGATGATGGGAGAGGGTGGAGGATGATGGGAGAGGGTGGAGGATGATGGGAGAGAGTGGAGGAGTTTGGGAGAGAGTGGAGGAGCATGGGAGAGGGTGGAGGAGGATGTGAGAGGGTGGAGGATGATGGGAGAAAGTGGAGGAGGATGGGAGAGGGTGGAGGATGATGGGAGAGGGTGGAGGATGATGGGAGAGAGTCGAGGAGGATGGGAGAGAGTGGAGGATGATGGGAGAGGGTGGAGGATGATGGGAAAGGGTGGAGGATGATGATGGGAGAGGGTGGAGGATGATGGGAGAGGGTGGAGGATGATGGGAGAGGGTGGAGGATGATGGGAGAGGGTGGAGGATGATGGGAGAGGGTGGAGGATGATGGGAGAGGGTGGAGGATGATGGGAGAGAGTGGAGGAGTTTGGGAGAGAGTGGAGGAGCATGGGAGAGAGTGGAGGAGGATGTGAGAGGGTGGAGGATGATGGGAGAAAGTGGAGGAGGATTGGAGAGTGGTAGCTGGATGAGAGAGAGTGGAGGAGGATGGGAGAGGGTGGAGGATGATGGGAGAGAGTGGAGGGGAATGGGAGAGTGGTAGCTGGATGAGAGAGTGGAGGAGGATAACAGAGAGTGGAGGAGGATGGGAGGAGAGAGCAGAGAAGGATGCGAATGACTGGACAGGGCTTGATAGTGGTTGGGTTAATGTCAGCATTAGTGGGTGGGTGAACAGGGCAGATTGCATAGGGGTGGGGGGGGGGGGGCTTTAACGTTGCACCAGTACATACACACATCAATTCCGCTCTTGTTAGGGCTTATCACAACCGCAAATCTCCACTATTGCTCATTATGGCAGCACATAATGCTGCAATTAAATCAATTGGTTGGAATGTGTAACCGTCATATCTAATATGTGCCTTAATATATTTAATGCAGTATATACACAGGACAAATGTAACAAAGGCCCATGCATGCTTGCCTCGGGTGAGAAGTCAACGTGCTGGCATTTGAAGGAGCCTCTTTGTTGCGATACAATACATTTTGTCTCAAGCGACTCTGTAGAAAACGATGGGACGTATGTCATTCTGGATGTGTATACGTACTTACATTTTTAAAGTAAAAATATAATACAATTGTAATTGATTTCTTTGCGAGTAGAAATAGCCTGCGTAAAACATATTGTGATTTGAACCACAATCTGACATTAAACTTTAACGCATGCCTATCATGAAGGTTGTTTACACTGCGACGTCAGTGAAGTTAGTGACACAATTACTACGATAATGAGCCAAGAATGTCTGTTTGTGTGTAACGCGCGTGACGTCACTCCACATGCCGCACCCCCCGTCATTAATATTCATGAGCGGGTGACGTCGCTCCACATGCTGCCCCCCCCCCTTCCCCCGTCATTAATATTCATGAGCGGGTGAGTTTTTACACTCACGCAGAAGAAGGTCGAGCGGAAATATATATTTTTAGCAAATTCGCTTTAAGTTTGACGTTTTTTTTATTGAAAGTGAATTTTATAAATAATTATACGCAGCAACAAAGTGGAGTCGGTGTCTTTATTTATTTCTTCAGCACTTGAGACGAAAGGTAAGTCAAATTTATGCTTCTACATTATGGTAAAATAGACATTTATCGGTGATTTTCAGATATTGTATCGAATTCAAATTGATTTCAACCCCAGCGACTGAAAGCAGAATAGAATAAAATATCAGAGCAGTGAATTTGAACAAATTTAAGTTCAGTTATATACAGTGCTACAGCGACATCAAGTGAAGTGTTTTATGACGTAGTTTTGTGCAAGAATCACTTCCATTAATACAGTGCTACAGTGAAGTGCAGTGAAGTGTTTGATGACTTAGTTTCGTGCCAGATTCACTGCCACTAATACAGTGCTACAGTGAAATGCAGTGAAGTGTTTGATAACATACTTTCGTGCAAGATTCACTGCCATACAATTATACTTTGCTCAATTTTTTAAAAAATATTACAGCTTCCATCATAGGACGGGCAAACCAGCTAGTTAACGATAATCATGAACATCAACCATGATCTAGCCATCGCCATCTCTCACAGTCTTGCGGTGCCGTTCAACTCCTTGCACACTGAGCCGAAATCATCGCTACATCTCCACGCTGGACATCCGCGAATGGGGCGATGACTGTAGCAACGTCCAGTGCAAGCACATTTGTACGTATATGTATTTAGGTACGGTGCGAATTTCTTTCGCACCGTACGTAGTCAACCGTGATAATCGGAGGTGCGGGGAAAGGACAAC
Organism: Lethenteron reissneri; assembly: GCF_015708825.2. Lineage (NCBI taxonomy): Eukaryota > Metazoa > Chordata > Hyperoartia > Petromyzontiformes > Petromyzontidae > Lethenteron > Lethenteron reissneri. Next base: position 7,340,460 of record NC_083825.1, on the reverse strand, counting down.
AAACTAAATACAAAAATAATGTCTAAATTCATTAGTTTTCAATCTAGATTTAAAAGTGGATAGCTCCAGCGGTTTCCAAATATCGGAAGGAAGAGCGTTCCAGACGGCCGCAGAAGCGCATCTGCAAGCGCAGCGCGATGCAGTGTCAGTCTTTGCATGATGGTTTACGCTCCTTGACGAGATTAGCAAGGTATTGTGGTTCAATTGTGGCAAACGCTTTGTGTGTAATGAGTGAGCCCTTATACTCTTATACAAGCGCACAACTTTATCTGTGATGAACGCTGCACTTTCCGTCGTTTTCATGCAGGGGGCGCTGCAAACCTACGCGCTCCCTGCATGAACGAAGGAGGCGCAGGGACAGACGTTCGATCACGTTGGAATCGATCTGCAGACGGCGGTCTTCTCGCACGGCCAGCAGCTCTGTGTCGCCTTATCTCGATCCCGTAATCCCAAACAGGTGAAAGTCCGCATCGAACCGAACCCCCAGCAAGGCCATCTACTTAACGACAAGAGAAAATTCACACGAAATGTCGTTTTCAATTAAGTCTTCCAGATGTAAAATTATATAACCTTTAATTAAGAAATAAAATTATCTAATTCAAAACATAATACAATTCAAAGATGTTTCATTTTAAAACTTCAAAACGGAGTATCGGGTGCTTGCGTGAATGCATCGTTCGTGTGCCATTTTTTTCGTGACTTTCCTGGCCGAAGGCAGTAAATGGTTGTACAACCCCGAGTAATCTAATAATTCGGCAAACGGAAGCCAATGCAGCTCAGCGAGCACTGGGCGGATATGGTCAGATCTTGCACTTGCTATTCTTAACGGCCAATTCGACGACTCTGACTTCCAAATTATTCTTGAGTCCACGTGTTCCTCTTCCCACCTCTCGGTATAATTTCAAACATGCTCCTTTCCATGCACCTTTCAGCATTTACTCCATTTTCTTTGTCAACGGCCACCTTTCTGATGCATATGTCTCAGCAGTAGCAGTAGTGCGTTTTATTATTTTATGTTAAAATGTCACAAATACACCCAGGAAATCCTCACTGAGTCTCAAGACTCATTTTTAAGAAGGTCCTGTGTGAGATGTGTGGCCAAGTCTTCATTGAGTAATTATGTCACGTGGGAAGTAAACCATATTAGACCTTCTTGATGCATTGCGTTAGTGCCCTTGTAGGTCGGCTGGCAGTCTACAATAGCGAGAAACACCTGGGGCAGTATGTGATCATTGGAGCTGGAGAGACAATAGTGGCTGTGTGTGCACTGTGTGAGACCATACAATGCTATGGAAAATGTTAAAGCCCATTCACTGTAAACACAATGATGTGTGTTCCACTGCATTAGTGCACAATGCCACTCAATGAACATTCATACAAACAATATATTTGTTAAGATCGCAATGCCTCATCCTTGGCTTGAAAACAGATGCAATTTGAATCATTTATAACATGATAATTGATCCAGATCCATTGGCTTAATATGAAAATTTGTCTGCGTGTGTGTGAATGTAGTGGTTAAAGCACTGCACTACAAACTGGGCGACTCGAGTTCAATTTTCGCTTCCAGCCAACACCGGTAACAATTATCTGAACCGGTCCTGGGCCTCCTCTAGGTCGACTCAACCTCGAAATGAGTACCTGGTGTGGTGTGTAAACATCGCCACTGGGGAGACAAAGGCGGCCAGGCGTGGTGCTGGCCACCCACCCCTCGTGTGCCAAGTCGGCCTCCATCAGTGCTCGCTAACAGCAATTGTCTCAAAAGTCTCAACAGTCTCTTGAGGTTTTAGGAGGATCTTTGTATTTAATAATGTAGTGTCGTGGTTTCGCGTTTTGCAACGAACCTGGCGGCCCGGGTTCAATTCACACTCACAGTCAACACCAGCTACGATTTTCGGAACCGGTCCTGGGTCTCCCCTAGGTCGACTCGGTCTCAAATGAGCAAATGATGCGGTGTTTCAACATCACCACTGGGGAGACAGTAGGCTGGGCAAGTGGTGCTGGACCACCCACCCACTCCGTGTGCCGTGCCTGCCTGCAGAGGTGCTCGCTAACAGCACTTTCCCCAAAAGTCTGTTAAAGGCTACATGGGCGAGATTGCATTAATACAGTCCTTCTAACGGACAGCAGATTGTCCTTTTTTCTAATAACAACACACACCACGGAGGGCAGTTACTTGGCTCATGATGATAGCATATAGTTGGCAGTACTTAGCACAGTCAGACTTAACATTATGTAGAACATTAAAGTGACCCTGCCCCATGAGTTAATTCAGCCAACCTCTACGCTACAATATTTGGGGTCCAAATTAACCAATATTGTTTATGGGATGTTTCTCGTTACCGCACATGCACGCGGTTAGCCTTCGAATTATTGCAATAAAGCGTGCGATTCGATTCAAGAATTTGTTATTTTCATGAAAACAACAGATTGGCTGCAGGGTCCACATGAACCCAAAACATACAATGTATACGAATGGAAAACAACGATTCTTACAAATGTGAATCGATGCATGTGTGGTGAGCTTATAGTAGATATGAATCGGTGAATCAATACATCATTACGCTTCTTATATCTCCACTCTTTGCACTCCTTCTGATTAAACATTGATTTGTGTACCCTGAATAGCTATTAAGTAACACGTACAATATAAGTGTATACACGTGCATGGTAAGACAACATATCTCCCACGCCGTTTTAAACTCAAGGGGCAATTGTTGTTTGCGAGTACCTATTTATACGAGCGCGACACATCAGGGAATGGGTCCAGCCAGTACGACACACACCTGGCCACCTTCATCTCTACACTACTGATTCATCTTCGCCTACCAGACAGGGACGCATTACTCTTTGTTTTTTTCGGTAAAGTCACGTAGGTGAAAATAAAATAAAAATGAAAACAACTAAATTAAATCACGACGTTTCGGAAGCAACACAAGCCTCCGTCATCAGGTGGGAACTGCTACAGCAAAATTACCATAGTGAATAAAGAGAGAAAAAAAGTATAACCCGTAAAAGCAAAGTTTTTCACTATAAATCCTTTATATGCGTGGCGGCTAGAGTCCTCTCGTCCTCTGGCTTTAGATGGCTGCCACCTATGGGTCAGATGATTGCATGGCAGCATTAAGCAATTGGTAATTAAATATAATATTTTTGTCCTAAAAAGTGTAACATTTTGGAAAAAAAAATTTCACGAACATTCATTGTCACGCACAACGAGTCTGTGTGGAAAATGTCAGCTCGATTGGATCACGGGAAGTGGGTTAAAAAACGACCGAAAGATTTGCACGGTCCTAAGCAAGCAAGCAAGTGAACTTAATATAAAGGATTTAAAAACTAAAAGTATGGATCCTTGCAGTCACGAAAACTTCAAATCTAGGGATGCATTAACATGTGGGCTGTAGGGGCTGCCACTTGGGGCCTTGGACTTTAGGAATCCACCCGGTCCCATCAAAAAAACATATCCTACTTTCTCATGGTTGAAATGCAATACTATACTGTACTGTTGAAGCACTATGATAAAGTCTATGGTGTCATTTGCTAATTAAAGTCACTGTATCACTATGTATACTACTATCAGTTGTGCGCCAAAATGAAAAGTTTTGTTCCTGATAACTTTGATTTAGCTTTGCAGTTCGTATATGGCGTTAAAAAAACATGAGAACCACAATGTGTTTGGCATCGTCAGGCATGGGTGGTGGTAAAACAGTCAAGGGGACCAAATGAATGAACAGAGAGGGCTCCCAGCTCCGGGTTTCCCCATCAAACCGACACCTCCGATTAGCACGGTTGGCTACGTACGGTGCGAAAGAAGTTCTACATACATACAGCTACAAAGACTAAAGTCCCCCGTATAGTGTTAACATCAAGGCCGTATAGACTGAGGCTACTGAACAGACCATGCTTTCCCACCTGATGACGGACGCTTGTGTTGCGCACGAAACGTCGTGATTTATTTTATTTTATACCTACGTGACTTTACCGAAAGAACCAAAGAGTATGGATTGTGGTTATGGTTGTACTTTATTAATCCCGAATCTCTGCCATTACATACAATGAAACAAGAAAAGGTAAAAAAGAAAAACAGAGCAATGTAATACAATCCACTATTAACATTATTGTAAAAAAATAAAATAAAAAGTCCATCCCATGTGTTAGTGAATTTTTTAATATTTTAGGCAGGAAATGGCAGAAATAGAGTTTCTTCTAGATTTGAAGCTTTCGTGACTGCAAGGATTCATATTCTTAGTTTTTTTTTTCGGTAAAGTCACGTAGGTAAAAAATTTAAATTAATAAAAGTAAAATTAAATAAAATTAAAATCACGACGTTTCGGAGGCAACACAAGCTTCCGTCTTCAGGTGGAACCGTCACAGCACGATTGCTGTATCAAGTAAGAGTTTTCAAATTTAGATTTTTTTTTTCTGGGGGAGGACCCCAGACCGCCTGGAAGATTTGTTCCCCCCAATGTTGACTCCATGGCTACGGCCTTGGTTAGCATGATGTTGGGGCAAGTGCTGTTAGCCTGGCGAGCTGTAGAATCGTCTCCACACCACTCTGTGCTCTATACGATGTGCGTCACTCCGCAGCTATGAAGACAGGTACGGCACACGAGGAGATAGTGGGTGGCCAGCGCCACGCCCGGCCGCCTTTGTCTCCCGAGTGGATATACACGTCGCACCAAGAGCTATTTTTAGGCTGAGTCGACCTATATAGGAGGGGGAGGTCCAGGGCAGGTTCAGATATACCAATTTCGGACGATGTTGTGCATGGCCACTGGCTGGAATGAAGGCCAGTATTGTGGGATCGGAGTGCAGTGCAAAGCTCGGTCACATGGCGCTTAGAAAAATGAATATGTATGCTCACGTGCGGTGAAGCTAAGCCCCAGCAAAGAGCTGGCGTCCCCTGGGGAGAAGTGATCCATCGGGTATTATCGAAACGTGACAGAGCACGTAAATGACAAATGCGACACTTAAAACAAGAATGCATCGGACGTGCATGTACACACGGACAACCCTCACTGACCAGCGTGGTGAAGTATGGTCAAACAACCCCCATGACCGACGCGGCGTCCAGACGCATTCGTCCAGCAGTGATGCGGACGGCAGGCTGTGGATAATTATTGATTTTAAACAGAGCCACGGTAGCGCGCGCGTGTGTGTGTGTAGTGAGTGGAGCGGGGAGCGATATGCGTCGTGGTTAGCGCACTGCGCTATGAACTCAGCGACCAAAGTTGAATTCCCGCTCACGACCATTATTAGTGGCGGCTATCCGAACCGGTCCTGGACTTCTCCCTAGGTCGACTCGGCCTCAAATGAGTACTTGATGCACTGTGGAAACATCACGACTCGGGAGACAAAGGCGGTCAGGCGTGGTGCCGGCCACCCCACCCCTCGTGTGCCGTTCCGGCCTTCATAGGTGCTCGCTAACAGCACTTGCCCCAACAGTCTGTTTAAGGCTAAACGTGGATCTCTGCAAATACACGAATGAAGCGAGGCATCCCGCATGCTGACTCGGACATCGACGATAGCGACAACACATTCTAATGAATCTCTGTGCCCCCTCTCATGTGGTTAAGTAAACGGCAACTGCTGATTGATGGGCATGTGTGTCCACATCACCCGCCCTCGTTCCTCCAATTATCCACTCGGCGAACAGATCCACGGTTATTGATCCTTCCTCCTTTATTTGCGGGGTTGCATTTGAGTTAGGGGGTGGGGGGGGGCATGCACATGGGGGTGATTGTTTATCGGATCGAACGCAGAACCTCCCAGCCTGGCCCGCGACCACCCCAAATGGTCCTGCACTGCAGGCAAGAGCAGCAGCTGTGAGCATGGCGTGATGTGTGTCAGTAGGTGACAAGGACACAGACACTCCCTAAACCCGCCACCACCCAATGACACGTTTATATTTACGCGATCTAACCCAAAACAAATCTATGTTATGGATGTATGTGTTTAGTTTTGTTGTTCTTCCCCGCAACTCCGACTAGTACGGTTGGCTACGTACGGTGCGAAAGAAGTGCAACACACGTACACACACAGAGTGTCTGTGTCCCTGCCACCTACTGACGCAGCCTTCAGATCACAGCAGCTGTGACAACGGTGACGATTTTGCAGCAATAAGTTCCAATAGGAGTCAGCAAATTGGCCGATAACCTCATTTATGCCGTGCCTGCGGTGGGGCTTTTTTGACCATACTTCTCCACGCTGGGAAGGTGCAGGTTGATGAAGACGGGGAACATAGACGTGGTGGTTTCGGTAAAGTCACGTAGGTAAAAAATTAAAATTAATAAAAGTTAAATGAAAAGTATATACGGAGTGGTATCTCTTGTAATCTCTCATTTACTTGATACAGCTGTCGTGGCTGTGACGGTTCCACCTGAAGACGGAAGCTTGTGTTGCCTCCGAAACGTCGTGATTTTTAGTTGACTTTTATTAATTTTAATTTTTTACCTACGTGACTTTACCGAAAAAACCTAAGAATATGAATCCTTGCAGTCACGATAGCTTCAAATCTAGAACAAGGATAGTACCACACTGATTGTTGCTGTACTCCCTACTATCGGAGTCCAGCGACATTGTATCATCATGGTGTGCATGGTGGACACCCATCCACGGACTATCCAGTATCAGTTTTGTTTTGCCCGTGTGATCTGATGAGATCGGGCACATTCCGGCTGATTTAGCATTAGCGTGTATGTGTGACTACATGTGTGTGTGACCTATGTATGGGGAGTGGTAGTGTAGCGATTAGCAAGCTGCGTTACGAACCTGGCGACCAACATTTGATTCCCGCTCACAGCCAACACCAGTGACGATTATCTGAACCGGTCCTGGGCCTCCCCTAGGTCGACTCAGCCTCAGGTGAGCACCTGGTGTGGTGTACAAACATCGCCACGAGGGAGACAAAGGCGGCCGGGCGTGGTATGTACCACCCACACCCTCGTGTGTCGTGCTGGCCTTGATAGGGGCTCGCCAAACAACACTTGCTCTAACGGCCTATTGAAGGCTATGCGGGGGATCTTTGTCTTTGTATGTGTATGCAATACTCTGTATGTGGATGCGTCATGTTCAGGTGTCACGTTGACTTTGTTGAACCAGGTGAGAACTAGAGAGACCAGGATAGGAGTCTCATTTGAAACATTGGCCCGGATCACCAAAATGATAAATCCAAGACAAATAATGTTCGGCAATGGAGTGAACGGAAATCAGCACAAAAACAACCACACGAGAAATCTAAAATATCGCACAAACGTAAATCAGTGTTAAATCATAACACTCTCTATATAGCGTAAGTCAGCTCGGGCAAGTTATTTTTTTCTATATTGACAGATTATTATTATATTGACCGGAGTACAATAAAAACAATTAAGTCGCGGAAACATTCATCAAGATTTACGGTGACGCATTGACGAATATGCAAACAAACATGCAAAAGCATCTGTATGTATGTATGCAGTACTGTGTGCATCATGTCTGTGACTATACATGTCATTAATGTGTGTGTATATATACGACACAGATTACATGTATGTGTATACCTGTAGGCATGTAATAATGTGTGTGTGTATATAGTATATAGTGGGGAGCGGTAGTGTAGCTGTTAGCGCTACGCTGCGCTATGAACCCGGCGACACGGATTCGATTCCCGCTCACGTCCAACACCCAGTGACGATTATCTGAACCGGTCCCGGGCCTCCCTTAGGTCGACTCAGCCTCAAATGAGTACCTGGTGCGGTGTGTAAACATCGCCACTAGGGAGACAAAGGCGGCCGGGCGTGGTGTTGGCTACCCACCCCCTCGTGTGCCGTCCCGGCCTTCATAGGTGCTAGCTAACAGCACTTGCCCCTACAGTTATGTTAAGGCTATACGGGGGATCTTTATCTTTGTGTGTATACCATGCATGTGCCTTCTGAGCGGTTGACTTCCTACGCATCCCAGACCAATCACTGGAGGGCTGATGGCCGTTGCTAGGACAACGGGGCAGGAATCCTCCCTGATTCCAGCAACCCTGGGTAGGAGAGAGAGGAGGAGGAGGAGGGTGGCGGTGGGGGGGGATGGAGAGAGGGGGGGGGGGGATGGAGAGGGGGTGGGGGCAGTCAGAGATTGCACAGCGAAGCTTCGCAGCGCTGTGGCTTGTGCACCGGTGCGTGCACGCCGAGGTCAACAATTCCATTGCTGCTACTGCTGCTAATGCTACTGCTGCTGCTGTTGCGTCCGTAGCTGTAGCTCCTGAATAAAAGGTGCCGTGACAACCCTTTTTTTTTAAAAGAGAAAAGGGCTGGGATGAGCGAAGAGAGGCAACCCAACGGGCAGAAGCCGGGCAACGGCGCAAAGAAGAAGCGCATTAGAAAGGTACAAAGTGAGAGGCGTGCGATCTTGTGTGGTGCGTGGTGACGGTGGTGGTGGTGGTGGTGGCGGTGGAGGGGAGTGGTGGCGCAGTGGTTGACGCGCTGTGCTACTGTACCCGGAGACCCGAGTTCGATTCCCGCTCATGGTCAATAGCAGTGACAATTATCTGAATCGGTTCTGGGTCCTGCCATCATCAAATGAGTACCTGGTGCAGTGTGTTAACGTCGCCACTGGGGAGACAAAGGCGGCCAGGCGTTGTGCTGGCCACTCACCCCCTCGTGTGCCGTGCCAGCCTTCATAGGTGCGTGATAACAACAATTGCCCCCACAGTTTGTTGTGGCTATACGGGTGATTGTTGTCTTCATGTACGAGAAGTAGTGGCGCAGTGATGTGATCACTGTGCTACGAACAAAGCATCAGATGTTCAATTCCTAGCCATGGTGGTGTTGATGTGGGGATGGTGGTGGGATTGGTGGTCGTGATGATCGTGGTTGTGGTGTGGTGCTGTTCAAGGAGGTGGTGGTGACGGCGGTGGAGGAGATGGTGGTCGTGGTGGTGGTGGTGGTGTTCAGCATGATTGTGGCAAAGCGTTTATTTTCAACGAGTGCCCGAATACAATTACCGTGCATATGTGTGTAGTTTGTCGTAAATATTTTGACTAATAATTTTATCAAAGGGTCGTATGTAGATTTAGCGATTGTTAATATGTTGTTACCGATATCAGGCGTTTTCGCCTTTTCTGTCGGAATTGGCATCTCACTCACCTCCATTGGAGGCGCGTTACTTGGTTCACTGATGATAGACACGGTGATGTACACGGTGATAGACACGGTGATAGACACGGTGATAGACACGGTGATCGACACGGTGGTGGACACGGTGGTGGACATGGTGATGGACGCGGTGATGGACACAGTGATGGACACGGTGTCCCCCTGTGAGTGCTCGGCACGACACGTAAAACTTCATATTGAGGGTGCCCTGTGAGTGAAACTGTTCAACTTTCAAACCGTGATTTTGCGTGGTCCAAAATGTTGTGTATAATAATGTATGCTGTACGCATGTTGAACTTTTTTCGCAACGTATGTAGCCAAACGTGCTAACGGGGGGTGCGGGGGGAGGATACCAAAACATAGTAATTGAAAAAGCAGTGGTCTGAAAAAATAATGTGTTAACTGACTGTTGTGTTTTTTGTGAAAATGTGTGTGTGTGTGAATGCGCTCATTTGGTGCAGTGACGGTAATATACGTGTCCACCTATTGTGTGTAAATTACATTATCGTACTATTTTTGCACAGGTATAAATGTAATTACATTAAAGGTTGTTATGTCTACATCAGCACCAAAACGTCTAACATCATATGTTTCGGATATAAACATCGGTCCTGCTAAATCACCCCTTGTGTTTGTATGAGTGTCTTTTATTTGGTCGTGCATAAGACCATGTAAATTATGTACTTTTAAATTCTTATGTGCGATACACTTTGGTCTTGTTTGCCCATCCATCGTACACGGTAATGAAGATGAACGTTTGGTGCCACGGACGAGGGCAGAGTTGCGTCGTCCTCCGATGCTGTTGCAGTATTGTGGCTAAAGCAGCAGCAGCAGCAGAGGCTGCAACAAACATCCGCACAATGTGTACACTCTCACTTTAACCATCACCATGGTTAGCGAGACACGGATCGTGCGAGAACTGCTGGTTCTAGGGGCACTCTTGCTGCCGCTCTGCGGGTTCGGCTCTCGCGAACGCAAGGGGCAATTTTAATGTTGCCGCCCGTGCCTACGTTTCTGTCTGGGTCAAGGGATCGAACTCAGAATGCAAATAATAATAATGCAATGATAATTGGTTTTTTACCCTTTTATCTGGCAACAAAACTGACACCTTTTTTTACAAGGAGTCATGTTTGCATAGACCACAATACCTGCAGTCATAATGCAAAAAAAAAACATAACTCTGATAATGTATGCACTGTCCTTGAAGTTGATTGGTCCACACCCGAGACAGCTTTCCTTAGAGCCTAGTCTCACATGGTGTTGGACCAGATGACGCCAAAAGGCGCACTGAGGTTCCAATGGAATAATAATGCAATTCTTGATTTGAAGCTTTCGTGACTGCAGGAATCCATACTCTTTGGTTCTTTCGGTAAAGTCACGTAGGTAGAAAATAAAATACCTACGTGACTTTACCGAAAGAACCAAAGAGTAATAATGCAATTTGATAACGTGCACAATATTTCACGGATATAAATGACCGTGACTCGAAGGTGCCGCTCAAAGCTCACTGTCGCTCAAATGCCAGGTGAGAATGGTGGTGGAGCCTTTAAGTGGCTCTTAAAAAGTCGCTGCAAACTGAATGCTGTTGCTGATAATATGAAGCGGGAGTGGCATTTCAGACAGCAGGGGTTGCCACGGAGAAACGACGCCCAGCAGTGGCCATGGTACTGGTCCTTGGTGTGGAGAGAAGGGGGAGTTTGTGAGTCGCACTGCTGCTGATGCTGCGGCGGAGGAGGAGAGATCCACCGTGAGCTGTAGTGCAGGAAGGCAGGAGAGGGGACAGAAGAGGAGACAGGAGAGCCGAGGGTGCTACGGTTGGCGACTAAACGAAGAGGCTGCGTTGGCACCGGCAGACGATCTTGTAGCTGACCCTGCTGGTGATGGGAAGCCAGTGGAGGGGGGTGAAGCATCTAGCCGAGTGCTTGTGCTGGGGCCGTGGCTGTCCAGTGGCACTCGGGTCGCTGGTGCTTGTGCAAGGGATAGTACTGGTAGGAACCACCTGATTCCACCAGCCCACAGGGGATTATTGTGTCCGTCCGTCCGTTGTGCATCCAAAAATGGGAGGGGTGGGGCTGGGTGGAGAGGGGAGGGTGGGGAGGGAAAGGCTGGGTGGGGAGGGTGGGGAGGGGCTGGGTGGGGAGGGAGGGGCTGGTGGGGAGGGTGGGGCCGGTCACCCCGTGGTGTCCTGATAAAACTCAACGTTTAACCTACTCACGCCGGCTTGTGCCCGCCCTCACAGTCGGGCATATTTGCGGAATACACCACGCCGCCGTTGACCCTGGCCATTGACCGAGCAACCCAACGTTCCTACCAGCTCCCTCCGCAGGAATGTGTTAATGATGTTGCTGTTGTAAATGGCCAGTGCTCGGGTTTGGTTGCTGGTACAGAGGTTGCTATTGCTATGGTTGCAGGTACAGCTTGTGCAAAGGTTGCTGCTAGGGTTGCCGGTGCAAGAGCTGGTGCTAGGGTTGCTGGTGCTGAAGTTGCTGCTACAGTTGCTGCTCTTGGTTGTGAAATGTTTGCTAAGGTTGCTGGTGCTGGTAATTGGTGCCAGGTAGCGGGCTGGCGCTGTCGATTCTGCTCTTGATACTGGAGTTGGGGCCGATACTTTGGCTGCGTTTGACGCTGGTGCTCAAGTCGGTGCTGGAGTTAAGTGCAATGCTTGCGGCTCTTCCTGATGGTGGCTATGGCTCCGGAGTAATTTACGGCGCTGGTTCTGCGTTGGGGTTGACTCTCGATGATGCTGGGACCGGTGCTTGCGTTGCTGCTGGTGGCAGTGTAAGGGCAACGTGACGAGACCATGACCATCGTATTTAGTTTCAGTGTCGTCTGTGTGTCAGTGAGTGTGCCCACTTTGAAATGCAAACAAATAATTTTCAGCATTCTCAGTGTTACTACTTTTGCTTTCAATAAAATAAAATATTGCTTTCCAAAATAATGTTATCTTTTGTTCAATTGTTTGAATTTACGGATGCATATTTGTATTCAAAAGTGTCGTGTGTGTATATAATTCCGTTTTCAAATATCACCCTAAAAGTCCAACTACATTGTGCACATTTGTATTCTTATTTGCATTATTTTATTTATGTATGTGTGTGTGTAAAATCACATATCAAAGGATTCTTTGGGCGATTGTATAAATTATTGGACACATTGCTTGCTTAATAAACGTGACTTTGAAGCCAGTTTTGATGCAGCTCATTCAATGTTAAATTTCGATTTAAAGCTTTCGTGACTGCAGGGATTCATCTTCTTGGTTCTTTCGGTAAAGTCACGTAGAAGGGAAGTAATAAAATAATAAAAATAAAACATAATAAAACAATTCTCACGACGTTTCGGCCACAACGCAAGCAGCCGTCCTCAGGTGAAAACCAGGTCCGTCGAGGCGACAGAGTCTGAATGAAACAGCACACGGGCTTAGAGCATATATATAAGCTGGGCGCATTGACAAAGGAATTTGCATATCAACAGGAATTTAGCATATTTATGGGAAATGCAGGAATGTAATTAGTAATATAATGTAATTAATTAATGCATATGCAGTACTAATTACATTCCTGCATTTCCCATAAATATGCTAAATTCCTGTTGATATGCAAATTCCTTTGTCAATGCGCCCAGCTTATATATATGCTCTAAGCCCGTGTGCTGTTTCATTCAGACTCTGTCGCCTCGACGGACCTGGTTTTCACCTGAGGACGGCTGCTTGCGTTGTGGCCGAAACGTCGTGAGAATTGTTTTATTATGTTTTATTTTTATTATTTTATTACTTCCCTTCTACGTGACTTTACCGAAAGAACCAAGAAGACTCATTCAATGTGTCTATCCTTAGAAACTGGATTGGTTATTTGAACCCCAGCATCTCTGCTCAAAATAAAATGAAAACATCCGAGAATATCTGGTTTAACTTCAAATCTAGAATAGACGGTACAACGTCTAACGACGCAATGCCCGATCCACAAATACGATGGAGACATCACAGCAATGATACAGTTTAACACGTAGCAGGCTTTCGCGACCAATATTATTCATAAACAACGTGTTTGGGTTAGATCGCGTTACTTATAAATGTGTCGTAACCCTCCACCACCCGACACGGCCAAACGTTGACAAAAGACAAATTAGTTCACTGCTTTAGCCCACCGGTGTGTTGAAGCGCGCATTTTTAGACCGGGAGCAAGAGCAGAGCCGCGCCATTCTGGCGAATTGCCCGATGATGCTGGATGCAATTATCAGCGAAACGTCGTACTCAATTTTTTTTGTAAATGTTGTGGTTTCACGCTTCAACACACCGGTGGGCTAAAGCAGTGAACTATTTGTCTTTTGTCAACGTGACACCTTTTTACTGATTGGCCGTGTCGGGTGGTGGAGGGTTACGACACATTTATAAATAACGCGATCTAACCCAAAAACGTTGATTATGAATATCTGGTTGTTTACAAGAAAGTCTGATACAAGACCAATACTTATTAGATCAAATTCTTGTCTGCAGTCTGTCAAGCAGCCAGTAAACTGGTGAGTCGGCAAGTCAGAGGCTCGGCTAGTGACTGAGTTAGTTTCCACTTCGCTCAGTTGAGACATCATCGCTGAGACATCGTTTTGTGAGATGAACGTAATGCGCCTTGAAAGCAAGCAATAAAAACTTTTAGGCAACATGGAAAAAAAAGCGTTTATATTCTTGTGGCAAGGGAGGGGGGAAAGGGTGGGGGGAGAGAGGGGGGGTGGGGGGAGAGTTATCAATCTAAATTTGTATGTCTCCAAATTGAATGTGAAAATGAATAATTATATTGTAAATAATATATGAAAACAATGACAGAAATTTAAATTTTTGAAATGAATTACCATTTTAAATTGTTGAATAAAATAATAAAAATGAGCAATTCATTTGCTTATCCACTGCTGCGTCATTCGTGCAGGCATGTTGTTGTGTAAACACGCCGGCAAGTGCTGGTTGTTGTTGTTGTTGTTGTGTTAACACGCCGGCCAGTGCGGGTTGTTGTTGTTGTTGTGTTAACACGCCGGCCATTCGTGCGAGTTGTTGTTGTTGTTGAGTAAACAACCTGGCCGTTGTTGTTGTTGTGTAAACACACCGGCCAGTGCTGGTTGTTGTTGTTGTGTAAACAAGCTGGCCATTCGTGCGGGTTGTTGTTGTTGTGTAAACAAGCTGGCCGTTGTTGTTGTTGTGTAAACAAGCTGGCCGTTGTTGTTGTTGTTGTTGTGTAAACACGCCGGCCAGTGCGGGTTGTTGTTGTTGTTGTGTAAACATGCCGGCCAGTGCGGATTGTTGTTGTTGTGTAAACACGCGTGCCATTCGTACGAGTTGTTGTTGTTGTTGTGTAAACAAGCCGGCCAGTGCGGGTTGTTGTTGTGTAAACACGCCGGCCAGTGCTGGGTGTTGTTGTTGTGTAAACAAGCTGGCCGTTGTTGTTGTTGTTGTGTAAACAAGCTGGCCAGTGCGGTTTGGTGAATGGGGAGGGCCCCAGGATCGGTTCAGATGTCAATCTCCAGCGATGTGAGCTGTGGCCAGGAATCAAACTCGGCTTGCTGGGTTCGGAGCGCAGTGAATGGACCATTCTGCCACCAATTTTGTTTGTGGGTCCAATTCAGCGTATCCCTTGATTTGCTCCAGACCGTCAACTCGAGGGTGAATGACGCGTGTAATGTAAGGCCACGTTTCTTTCAAAACTAAAGCAGGGACTATGTTGGCGGTGTTGACACGGGGTTATGATGCTAATGGCTCGGATGACCTCTTGGGTCATCGATGAACATGTTGTTGATTAGCAGGGCCAGATGGGGACATTTGCGATCTCCTAACACACACATTGCTGTCTGTTTGTGCCTCTGGCCGTACGTCCATCCATTCGTCTATCTGACCGTATGTCTTTAAATCTCTTCGTCCATCTGTCCACGTGACTTTCGTCTGTTTTCATATGTCTGTGTCTGTTCTGTATAGCGTAAATGTAACCAGAGTTGTGGAGTCACAGCTTGTGTATATGTGACTGGCATTGTGGCAAGCTTTATGAAATCGCTCAGAGCTCAGGTTGGTGGATGGCTCAGGAAAGCGAGATCTTAATTGCGTAAGGACCATGACGATGAATGTCACGTGTCATTGGCACCCATCTTGTGTGGGCAGTGTTGTTGGTAAATGTAGCGGGCAGTATAGCAAGTGGGTACATTGGCGTTAAAACGTTCTAATCTTAAATGCACGATGTTTCCCCGTAAGCCCCAAACCCTAACCACACAACACACTTAAACAAATATAACTCGTATAGAAACTGGCCAAACAGGCCAAGCGAGCACCCTCCTGCAAAATGTGTCTTGAGGCTCAGTGAGTTCTCCCTGACGAAATATTTAAAATGATTTGCATGTGCACACAGGCACACGCATGCACGCACGTTCGCGCGTGTGTCTGCGCGCACACAAACACAAAGCCACATTTGTTGCTTCGAGCTATGCTAATAATGTCGCTGGCATTTATTAATCCCATTTGCATTAACATTCAAAATTCGCGCGAATTTATTTATTTATATTCCCTCTTCGGCTATTGACAACAGAAGAGAGGCCTCAACACGATGCATGAAGACGAGCAACACTTATCTAGCATGTGACGATCAGATTCCAGCCCCCCTCTGCCCCCCCCCCCCATTGTTAATCAGCCCTTTCACTCACGCCGTCATTTACCAGCAGCCCACTTCTTAATTGACTTCATACAAATTAAATCTTGGCACGGGACACTGGTCTGTCATATTAAATAAATAACACGACTGCAATAATACAACAGAAAGGGCTACATGTCAAAAATAACCCAACTAGAACTGTCGAAATAACTTAGAATCAAAAGACCCCTTTTCACAACAAGAACCCGTTTGTTGTGAGCCATTGGTGGAAGTTCCATATTACTATGGCACGGGCCACGGTTAAATAAACAAATCGAGATTCGAGGGTAAATAAGAAACCGTATGGGAGTGCCTTTGGACAACTGGATTTGGTCATGAAATGGGGCATAACACCAATGTGTCTGGGAAAGGAAATGTTTTCAATCGATGCATAAATTGTCACGTAGATGATCAGAAACACGGAGGGTAAAAAACATGGGACAAAAAGCTAAAAACTGTGAAAAAGAATATTGGAGAGATGCATGACTTACCCTGACAGACAGGAGGAGGAGGAGGAGTGCATGGATCAGGAAACAATAGCAAATCGGAAACATCGTATTGGCTGTTGAGAAAAATAAGTGGGGCTTGGCACGTCACGAGAAGGGAGAGATGGACAATACTGGTGAAAGAATTGTAGCAGTGATATGGATTGTGGTTTTTCGTGAGACCGTGAGGGTTAGCGAATGTGCAGAGGCCTTCATCCAGCAGTGGCTAAAACATGACCGATTATGATCGTAATGGCGAATGCCTCGTCTGTTTATAGGTCAACTGCGGTTTGATTTTTAGGCCGAGTAATTGCAGCTTCACCCGGTGTTGCTCATTTTAATTATCCCCGAGTGATGGTGACGATGACCCATGATTATCTGCATGTCTGTTTCTAACGGTTCAATAGGAAATACATGCTTTGTGATGTGCCAGCAAGTTTACCTACGGCAACTTTAACTTAGTGCAAACACATGCAAGAGTTTAATTAAATATTGAATGAAGGGAAGACATTTTTTTGCTTGCCTAAGAGCCTTTAAAACACCGCTCGCTCGCCGATGTGAATTTTACACCGAGTTTTCACTCCCTTTTTGGTGCCAATCCAAGGCATCCGAAGAGGGCATGGGGGTAAAGATTTGGAGGAAAGTTTGGGTGGTGGTGGACGGGAGGGTGTGGTTTGGGGGAAGGGGGGAGCCGTGGTGGGCGGTGTATGTACTGTACGTTGAACTTCTTTCGCTACCGTACGTAGCCAACCGTGCTAATCGGAGCTGCGGATGCTTTAAAGGCGGGCGGGCGGAGAGGGAGGAGGGAAGGAAGGGCATAAGCAGAAAAATAAGGAAATGTCTCGGGGCTTCAAGAGGCTCAAAGGACATCGAATTCATGAAAAGACAATTGTGGAATGAACTACATATCAACTCGCATTCAATTCGAATGAATAGAAAATGCGACTTAACATTAAGAGGGAATTAACTTCTAATGCATATCTTGTCTGTGTCTCAGTTCTCTGATCTCAATCCATTTACATCGCTTTCGTTTCGCTTCATCTCAGGTTTCTTCGGTATGTCGCTTCTCTCATCTCATTACAGCCGGATCTTTCGTCTCCATTTTTCTCATCTACACGCCATCTTTGTCTCTCGTGGCATCGCTCATTTCGCCAACATATCCCGCATCATCTCTAACTCTCTTTAGTTGCCTCGCCACACCTCTTATCTCTTGTCTACATCTCTTCTTCTTCTTGGTTCTTTCGGTAAAGTCACGTAGAAGGGAAGTAATAAAATAATAAAAATTAAACATAATAAAATAATTCTCACGACGTTTCGGCCACAACGCAAGCAGCCGTCCTCAGGTGAAGACCAGGTCTGTCGGGGAGACAGCGTCTGAATGACTTTACCGAAAGAACCAAGAAGATGAATCCCTGCAGTCACGAATGCTTTAAATCGAAATTTTACATATCTTCTGTCAACCCCGCTAGGATGTTCACAAATCGAAAGTGGGGGGGGGGGGCCTTCCCCCTAAAATAATTTCTGCTTCGCTGCCGCCACCAGAAAGGCTGTAACATATTCAGCAGAGAGCGTTGGTTTTCGTATCGACTGAACTGCCACGCTGAATGAGGACGCCTTATCTCGCGAGCGACGAGGGCGCTTAGGAGCGCGATCAGACACGGGAGGAGACAGAGAGCGACCACCATCCACAACCGTGAAGAATCTGCGGTCCGTGCAAATGCAGCGATGCCATCAGTTTGGCACCGGGTTTCCCGTGCTGCGCGTTTGCCTGAGCGCATTATTAGACCAGGAGCAAGAGCAGAGCCTCGCCATTCTGGCGAATTGCCCGATGATGCTGGATGCAATTACCAGCGAAACGTCGTACTCAAAAAAAAAATGTTGTGGTTTCACGCTTCAACAGACCGGTGGGCTAAAGCAGTGAACTATTTGTCTTTTGTCAACGTGACACTTTTTTTGCTGATTGGCCGTGTCGGGTGGTGGAGGGTTACGACATATTTATAAATAACGCGATCTAAACCCAAAAACGTTGATTATTAATAATATTGGTCGCGAAAGCCAAACGTGTTAAACAGAACAACATTTATTTTCCCAGGAAATATTCGCTGGGTATCAAGCCGGGTCCTGTAACGTTTTTTTCAGGAGGCGGCGATTGCTATATTTATTTTGCAGTTGAGTAATTTGCGACTAATTTTAAAACATTTGGATCGAGACGCCAACGCATGTGGGCCTATGTCGTGACGAGATCTTGAGCGTCTGCTGTGAAGCAGGCGGTGTGTGTGCTGCATTGATGGTGAATGTCCATGAAGCAAGCGGAAAATGCACTACAGTCTTAATTTTTGGAGCTTTCGTGACTGCAGGAATTATTCTTTGTTTTTTTTGGTAAAGTCACGTATAAAGATAAAAGAATAAATTAAATAATAGCATACTGCTATTATGCTATTATTTATTCTTTTATTCTTTTATCTTTATACGTGACTTTACCGAAAAAACCAAAGAATGCACTACAGCTTGGCAATGCCTAATGATGAAGATGAAACTTGGTGGTGTTCATTCAGACGCTGTCTTTCCGACAGCCCTGTTCTTCACCTGAGGACGGCTGCTTGCTTTGTGGCCGAAACGTCGTGAGAATTGTATTTTATTATGTTTTATTTTTATTATTTTATTATTTCCCTTCTACGTGACTTTACCGAAAGAACCAAGAAGATGAATCCCTGCAGTCACGAAAGCTTTAAATCGAAAAATGATTCTAATTATTCTCCCCTCTACCGACAATTTGAAAACATCTATACACACACGATTCAGCATCATGTACCGTTTCAATCGCATTGCCTGTCCTGTCTCTCATTCACTCACGCGCGCCATGCATTACCCTGAATGCAAAACATTCGGCCGTCAATTGAATTTATACACACTCCACGATGCTGATGCTGCTGCTGATGCTGCTGATGCTGCTGCTGATGCTGCTGATGATGACGACGACGATGGCGGATTTATTGTCGCATAACAGCACGGGACAAATGTTGACCGTCGCGACTGCGGCGATGGCTGCGAGTTTGTTCCGCTGCTCGTTGCGCGGACGCCCCGACAAGAATCGGCCGTGACCTTTAACGCGACGACATCAGAAGCTCGGTGGCCACACGCAGCGTCGGTGCCCTTCACTCGCGCCGCATGGGGAACGAAGTCATCCAGCGGTCGTCGTCGTCGTCAACATCGTCATTATCGTCAACAGCATCATTTTCTAGTAGTAGGTTTTTACCCTTTAAACTGGTACAAAACCGACACCTTTATGCAAGGCATCATGTTTGCAATAACCGCAACACAAGCAGTCAAAATGCAAACAAAAAGAAAAAATAAACAACTTTGATAATGGTAATGATATGCACTGTCCTTGAAGTTGATTGGTCCACACCCGAGACAGCTTTCCTTAGAGCCTAGTCTCCATTGGTGTTGGACCAGATGACGCCAAAAGGCGTACAACTCAAAAACAGCGCACTATCAGAGTATTGAGAGCTCGGGGTAAGCCTTTAGACTATGAGACCTCCTTTATCAGTGGCAAAATATAGTAGTAGGTTTTTACCCTTTAAACTGGTACAAAACTGACACCTTGTGTAAATGCTTACCCCGAGCTCTCAATACTCTGATAGTGCACTGTTTTTGAGTTGTACGCCTTTTGGCGTCATCTGGTCCAACACCAGTGGAGATTAGGCTCTAAGGAAAGCTGTCTCGGGTGTGGACCAATCAACTTCAAGGACCGTGCATACCATTACCATTATCAGAGTTGTTTATTTTTGTTTGCATTTTGACTGCTTGTGTTGTGGTTATTGCAAACATGATGCCTTGCATAAAGGTGTCAGTTTTGTACCAGTTTAAAGGGTAAAAACCTACTACTATATTTTGCCACTGGTAAAGGAGGTCTCATAGCATCATTTTCATTGTGATTGTCATGATCATCATTACCATCGTCATCATCGTTACCATCATCAGCATCATCATCATCATCGTCTTCATCGCTGTCGTCATTGATACAATGAATGTGCGCTAGCTAGTTTGGCCTCCTTATTGCAGATGATGTCCATATAACGCAAGGGAATGATGACGGTTATGGAAATGTTTTCATAAATCAGTGGACTCGTATATGATGATGATAATCAAGAAGATAGTGATGTCATCTTTGTTAAGTAGTGGATGGAAAGTAGATAGTGATGGTGGTGATTTTGATGGTGTTGACAGCAATTAAGATGTCGGGTGACAGAAGGAGGAGGAGGAGGTAGGAGCACGTTTGTAAATTCGCTGAGGCTGCGTCGCGTTGCGGTGTCCATTTTCCCCGGGCTTGCGCGATTGATTTTTGAGGAAATAAAAAATTAATGACCCCCTCCTATTCCTCCTTCTTAAGCCTCAAACTCAGCTCCCTCTTCCCCTCTCCCCATGCACCCCCTCTCCCATGAGACATGAGCCCTCGTACTTTGTAGGTGATTTTATTTCTATTGCACGTTCACAAATGTTTTTGCGAGGAAGAATGTCTTAAATGTTGAATTCTGATGCCAACACATTGGTGTGCCCTTCAACCTACTCGTGCTGATTGTGGCTAATCTTGTCAGATCTTTGACACTAAGCAAGGTTGAACTTGGTTCTTACTGGTATGGGAAGACTGCCTGGGATAGAATACCTGGGGACAGAGGCTTAAGCTGCGAGGTGACGAGAAGACAGCAGAAAAATAGCTTGATAGCTAATCGGATTCCTCCAGTATATATACATATTTTGATTCTAATTAAATCTGTCTGGGTGGATTTTTTAGCACGACCCCCTCGTGTCTGTAACCGTGGGATTTCTCCAGGCACTCTGGTTTAATCCCACACGAAGCCATGACTCTCATAAAAGGAATTGGTCAAACGTTCCCAGGCATGTCAATCAGAGTTTTGAGAATCGATGCGAATTTTCAGGGCAAATGAAGGGTACACAATCAGAATATACGCATCTACTGTACAACAAATGGCACATTTGGTTGACAATATTGATAACGCACCACTCAAATCACTAATCCTTGTTATCAGATTTAGTGGATCGCATCCCGGACCAATCGGGCATCGTGCCGAGCCTCGGTTACCCATTTCAGCGCTGGGGCCCGAAGGGAGTTTTTCCCGCCCAGTCAATTGGCTTTTCCCCCTCGCCAACCATTCTGATCGTCACCACCGTCGTAGTTATTACCGGTATTGAAAATTTTAATTCCATGATGCATCTTCCATCCACTTAGTAGCAGGTCTGCCCGGTGCCAGTTTTCATGCAGCGTCTCGTCGCCTCCGAAGTTGGAATCATAAATCAGGACACACACATAACGACTTTGCGGCAGGATACACGATGTGAAGAGAATGTATCGCAAAACGAAGACCCGATCGTAGCTACGATAGACCTGCGTAATGGTCCATCGGTTCATTGACTTAATATCGATTCTTTAGCGTACAATACTTTTGGCAAATCGCCAGCGTAAGAATTTATATTTTTACGCAAACATATTATTCACATATATGTGTTTATATGCAGGGCTTCGTTTCAGCCGGGTGGGTCTGCCTGGGTGGACAGGCAAAGCACGGCACACAACATCCAGGATACCTGCCTCTGGCTACGAAGTCACGTGTCTATTCCGGTCTCCCAGTTGAAATTTTCAATGGAGACATTAACAGGGCTTCATCTTCTTGGTTCTTTCGGTAAAGTCACGTAGAAAAGAAATCATAAAATAATAAAAATTAAACATAATAAAATACAATTCTCACGACGTTTCGGCCACAACGCAAGCAGCCGTCCTCAGGTGAAGAACAGGGCTGTCGGAAAGACAGCCGTCACCTGAGGACGGCTGCTTGCATTGTGGCCGAAACGACGTGAAAATTGTATTTTATTATGTTTTATTATTTTATTATTTCCCTTCTACGTGACTTTACCGAAAGAACCAAGAAGATGAATCCCTGCAGTCACGAAAGCTTTAAATCGAAATTTAACCAGGGCTTACTTTCTCCAGTGAGAAATTAAGCCCTGGTTATAAATAATGGGTTCACGTGACCCCAGCAGCCACTCGAGGTGTTGCCATTCAAGAATCGATTTTTTTTATCGAATCGCAAAGCCGGTACGTGTCCTATTCAAATTACTCGCGCACGATAGAGATCGAACCGGCGGCTGTGCAAGCATCGAACAAAGACGGTCACCACATCGCGCGCTTTAAGATGCGCTTCTGCGGCCGTCTAGAACGTTCTTCCTTCTGATATTAAGAAGTCAATTTAAAGCTTTCGTGACTGCAGGGATTCATATTCTTGCTTCTTTCGGTAAAGTCACGTGACTTTACCGAAAGAACCAAGAAGAGTAAGAAGTCACTGGAGCTATACACTTTATTTTAGTTTACATACATGCCGGCCGCTCGACTATTCAGCCGCTGCAGCTACTGCTGTGCATTTCCCTTTAGTTTTAAATATTTTTTTATTGAAGACAAACTGAGTTATTGGCTAGTCCTTTGCGTGTTGACTAATCTTCCTTTCCATCCAAATGCGTTTGGCAAAACGGCGCCAGCGATGACAACGATGACGGGGTTGGGGGGGGGGCAAATCGCCAACGTGCCGTACGTTTGACACTTTGTCTGGCCCCCTAGTCTGTGAATTTGGCCCGATAGACTAAGACCCACGCCTCGTGGCCCAATATATTAGACGCAACAGTGAATGCGGGAGCGTAAGAGAGAGACGAGACAGAGAGGCAAGGCTGTCGTGCGATGTACAGTCTCTTCAGAATGCCTACAATTCCCATTGTGCGTTCACGCGGTGACGCAAATGTTCCATAACGCCAGGGATCAGTCGAAATTGGCCATTTAAAAGCCGGTTACCTAATTGGTGCATTCTCATTAAGACTCACGTTTTTGTGACGCTTTCAGAGCCGTAAAGAACAATAAATGGATGCGTTAATGATAAGAGAAATACACGCGCCAGATGTCACCGTCAATTACCCCCAGGTTCGCCGAGAATGAAAACAAATATAACCCTGGCAGCATCCTCTTAGTTCGTCTGGCAGGAATTGTTAGCGAGCACCTATTAAGGACAAGTCCCACGTGCCGTCCACATGTGCATTATAGTGCGAATAATTAATTAATTGGCACAATACTGAGCCTAACTGAAACACGACTGAGGTTGGAGCATAGCGCGGTACATTACAACAACGGATCTGTCTGCATTGCCCTCTGCTGACAAAGTGGTTCAGCAGCAGCCTATAACACCTGTGTCGTGCACGGTGGTTGCCCATCCAATCACTATACGGGCTCAAGGCTTGCTTAGCTTTCGAGGTCTGATGAAATTGGGTGCATTTAGCGTGATCTCGTCGTAGGCGTTCATCTCTCAGCACTGTCAATTGCTGCTATTCACACGTGCAGAAGGTGCTACATTTAAAGGCAGTGTTGAGCTCGGGGATGCCTGCTCGAGGTGTGATTGTGGTGCACGTGTGCATGAGGTGCTGCTTTGTGTGCGACTCGATGTGTTTGTGTGTGTCTACGTGTGTGTGTGCGTCTAGGGGAGCGGTAGTGTAGCGGTTAGCGCGCTTGCGCTATGAACCTGGCGACCCGGGTTCGATTCCCACTCATAGCCAACACCAGTGACGATTATCTGAACCGGTCCTGGGCCTCCCCTAGGTCGACTCAGCCTCAAATGAGTACCTGGTGCGATGTGTAAACATCGTCACTAGGGAGACAAAGGCGGCCAGGCGTGGTGTTGGCACACCCACCCCCCTCGTGTGCCGTGCCGGCCTTCATAGGTGCTCGCTAACAGCACTTGCCCCTACAGTCTGTTAAGGCTAAATGGGAAATTTTGTCTTTTTGTGCGTGTCTGCACGCCTGGTCAGCAGAATTCAGAATGCATTCCCAGCCATAGCTAATATCAGTGGTGAGTGATATACGAACTGGTCCTCACCTAGGTCGACTCAGCCTTAAATTGGTACTTGGTACAGTGTATACACATCAGCACTTGAAAGACCAAGGCTGCAGGGCGAGATGTTCGCTGCATGAAACTCATGAATAGTGTGCTGACCGAAATCGGTGCTCTTTAATAGCACTTTCCCTAATTCGTCTTTGTGTGTCTCTGTGTGTATGTCTTATGTTTATATATGTGTCCTAAGTGTGCGGAGCAGTGGTGTAGCGGTGAGCGCGCTGTGCTACGAACCCAGCGACCCGAGTTCAATTCCTGCTCACGGTCAACACCAGCGACGATTATTTGAACTGGTCCTGGGCCTCCCCTAGGTCGACTCAGCCTCAAATGAGTACTGGGTGTAATATGTAAACATTGGCACAAAGGAGACAAAGGCGGCCGGGCGCATTGCTTTCCACCCACCTCCGAGTGTGTCATGCAAGCCTTCATAGGTGCTCGCGAACAGCACTTGCCCCAAAAGCCTGTCCAAACTATTCGGGGATCTTTGTCTTTACGTGTCCCATGCATGCCGACACAAAATTATCAACACTCAGCGTTTGTAGCCGAGATTGCTTGGGGAGCGTAGGGCCTGTCCAATTGATAGTTGGACGGCAAAAGACAGCGACCATAACTCGTTTAGAAGGGGGATGTGCATTGCTCTTCGATGGAGTCGTCACCCCCCACGAGGGAACATTCGGAATGGGATGACCTCTCCCCCCCCGGCCGATGAGAGACAATCCTCGGATGAACTTCGTTTTACTTAATTAACAGGGTCACCTTAGCTAATGAGTAGTTAATCAAAGTCTAATTGCTTCATTTGCGTGAGTGCCAACAATATTTAGCGGTGCGTTCGTGGGTGCGTAAACGATAAGCGTCTATGACGACGCTTCCATTCATCAGTGAGAATAGCTTCTGACACTCGCCGTGCGTGTATCGGGTCATGGTTTATGAAAACGAGGTACTTGCAATGTATGCAAATGCTATGCTAATTTCTTTATTAGACTAATGGAGCGACTATAACTGTACAAATAAGGTGAGTAAAAAAATAATACAAATGAGATTATAAAAATTGCCTAGTAAACAGCGGTGGTTCTATGAAACTAATTTAAATGTTTTACTTTTATTTGACCAGGTAAGAGCCCCACTGAGCTATATAGCTCTTTTTTTAAGGCGACCTGGCCACAAATGATAACTCAACCAAGTGGCTTATCACGTGGAAATTTCTAGCAACCAAATACTCTCAACGCGTGTTTCTTAATGTGGAAGAACAAACCGGAGGGCTTGGAGAAAAATCCACGTGACCACGGGAAGAACATGCAAACTCCAAATTTACAGGCGTCAAGGTTGGAACTAAACCCACGACGTCCTTCATACCAGGCGAGGTAGCTAACGGCTCGCCACCGTGGCGCCCCTATGGACTTATTCATGGTAATGCAATTTTTGCGAGGTTCCCAAATTAAGAAATACAACGAGCGGCCGATGTAGCGAGAGGATGGGCACAGAGTAGAAGCATCCTGAGATAAATAAATTAACCCGTAAAAACAAAGTTTTTCACTATAAATCCTTTATATGCGTGGCGGCTAGAGTCCTCTCGTCCTCTGGCTTGAGATGGCTGTCATCTATGGGTCAGATGAATGCCTGCCACCATTAAGCAATTGGTAATTAAATATAAAAAATAAAATTCTAAAAAGTGTAAAATTTTGGAATTATTTTTTTCACGAAAATACATTGTCACGCACAACGAGCCTGTGTGCAAAATGTCAGCTCGATTGAATCACGGGAAGTGGGTTAAAAAACGACCGAAATATTTGCACGGTCGTAAGCAAGCAAGCAAGTGAACTTAATATAAAGGATTTTAAAAAATACGAGCAGCCGCCCTCCTCGCAAGAGTAGGTAGGACTCCTGGCGTGGAAGAAGACACTTAAAGAATATATGTTTTGTCACGGATAAACTGGTCACTTATGCTTATTCATTTTTTTTATTAAGGTACAGCCTTATGGGATGCAATTCGAATGAATGACGCTTTATAAAATGAACGTATTATTATTGTACAACATTTTACATCGAATTCCAGATATCGTTACGCACACACAAAAAACTGGGCTGTGACAATTTGCCCCTCCCAAACGCCGCCCCCCCACCAACCCCCCCCCCCCACCAGCCTCCCCCCACCAACCCCCCACCAACCCCCCCCCCCACCAAATCCCGCTGGGCATAAACGCCCACACAGTCACGGACGTACGCCCTTGGCAAGGATCACACGATGCGGGCTCTCGCAAAATGGGCGGATTGTTGGTGTTTTATTTATTCATTATTTGCTCTTCCGGCTGATGCAGCAGGGTCATCAGTCCTGACAACGCCTGTGTCTTGGAGGGAGGGGAGGGGGGTGGTGGAGGGAGGGGAGTGGTGATGGGGGGAGAACCAAGCAAAAGCTTACGGCCCCATAGAGCTCAAGGGCCGGATTAATGTAGAATGCGGGTGCATCACGTACCAACTCAAATTCTTATAAACACAGCGAGCGTATTCATATTAACAAAGCCAATTAATCTCGCTTTTTTATCTTGTCTGCATCTCTATTTTTGTCTCCGTTCCTCTCATCTCACTCCATCTCTATCTCTTGTCTTTATTCTGTCGTGTATATTAAAGGGGGCAGCTCCTCCCCTCGGCGGGTAAGGATGTAGGAGGGTACGGGTGAGCAGACAGGGGCAGATGATTCAGTGCAGGTGAGGCCTCCTGCCGTCATCCTCGACCGCACCAACGACCGCTTAGACGCGGCGTGGCCTCTCGTGTGGAACTGCCGAGCCCCCCCCCGCCCCCCCAAAAAAGTTAACTCTGTTAAGAACAAAATCCTCGCCATTAAAACGACGTGGTTATTGAACCAAGCCCCCCCCCCCTCATTGATAACACTGGTCAACACATTTTTTTTTCTGGCCTGGACTTTTGCAGCTGTTTTAGACTAATTTCAGGGTGCTGATTCCAAATCTGATCTCAGATTTGCTCTATCACATCTCGTTGTTATGCTATCGGCATACCCCATTTTCATAGATTTTACCCGAAATTAACTCTGTCACTTATGATTGCAAGTTGTTGCGAGTCAGTGACTGCTTTAGTGTTAAAATATGGTGCTGTATTTTTAGGATAGTGTGTTTATAATATAATTTTATGTAGATATCCACATTTATTTATAATTTTTCTTGTGCAGTTTTTATTGAAAATGCAATATTTGATATCTAAAAACCCTGATGTGATAGACAAAAACCGATGCCAGATTTGGAATCAGCACCCCAAAAGTACATTAAAACCGTTGGAATACCTTATGCCAGAAAAAGTGTGTTTACCAGTGTTATCCATCTTGCGGTGACATTACATCGCGCACCGTCACCATCATCGCCATCTCAGTATTTTCCTTTCGCCCTCCTTATCGCCCCATCTCTCCAGCCCCTGCAGGGTGACGCATCGCTGCAAACAGACAATAAAAGCCAAAGCCACCAAGAGGCACGGCGCATTTTACGAATTGTTATGCCACCACCGACGGTTTTTCGCGCTTGTGCTGCGTGGCTCTCCGTTGGACTTTGTCTTTGCCGCCGCGCGTTGGGTCGGCAGGACCGCTGACGTTTCGCTCCTGAAAAGGCTCCCAGTGCAATGCGGCGAAACGTCGGACGTTGCGGACCAAGACTCAGCAAACACCAGAAATAAATGGCCCAGCGAGCGAGACCGTAATGCGTTTTTTTTTAATCACAGAGTCATCGTGGCTCGCCGGCTTTGCTCAGAACGCTCGGCTCCACGCTTGGTTTGCAGATCACGTGTCACACTGCTTGTCATTAACGTAGACGGCTTTAAGGGGTGATGATGGCACACGACCGTGATGCAATACGGTCAATTCATTTCGTTAAGGCACGATAAGAACCTGTTGAGAGCGGAAGTCTATTCTTCAAGGGAGATATGGGTAAAGCATTATTGCGTTATATAATCGCTTAAATGGTCGAGTGCAATAAATGAGAATGCATGATTACACACCATGAATAACACATCGTGTCAACAATGACTTGAGAACATGTGAAGGTTTGTCTACGATGGTGAATCGTTCTACGCTTGCTTCTACAATTTATATATTTTACTCCAAGGTCGTAATTATAATGTTTTTGGGGGGACGCATCCCCCCCCCCAATATTCAAATATGCTCAAAATGCCCCCCCCCCCCCAATATATTTATATAAAATAGATTTCTATTTATATGATTGTGGTTATGGTTGTACTTAATAAATCCCTAATCTCTGCCATTACACACAATGAAACAAGAAAAGGTCAAGAAGAAAAAAACAGAGCAATGTAATACAATACACTATTAGACATTATTGTTAAAAATAAATAAAAAGTCAATCCCATGTGTTAGTGATTTTTTTTTATTTTAGGCAGGAAATTCTTTTCAAATTTATATTTTTTCTGGGGGGCGACCCCAAGACCCCGTGGAAGATTTGGTCCCCCCCAATGTTGACTCCATGGCTACGGCCTTGTTTTACTCATAGAATTGTTTGCGTTCTGCGTTCAACCCGTACACTCTTTCACGGCGTTTTCCTTGTAACCAACCGAGGTTGCCCTCGCAAAAGACCACTCGGTGACCTACTGGGTGGGCTTCCGCCTGCTTGTGTAGGGGCAGTGCAGTACAATGTTGCATATCCAACTCGCGGATATGTGAACACCTATAGAAAATGACAGTTACAGGATGTTTAACACGTAAGGCTTTCGCGACCAATATTATTCATAACAAAGGTTTTTGGGTTAGATCGCGTTATTTATAAATGTTGTCGTAACCCTCCACCACCCGACACAGCCAAACAGTAAAAATGTGTCACGTTTACAAAGGACAAAATCATTCACTTCTTTAGCCCACCGGTGTGTTGAAGAGCGAATCAACATCATTTAAAACTTGAGTACGACGTTTATTATAAATTATGAAGTTACAGGATGCACTGATAATGATGCACACTGTGCGTGCTTAATTGGTCAGGGCGATTATGTGACAGTCGGACATGCGATGCTGCACTGTACTCCGGTACTATATCACAGTGCACATACAGGGTGTCTATAAAGTCCCTATATATACACTCACCATTGGTTCAATAAAATATATGGGTGACTTTATGGACACCCTATATATTATATATATTATTTTTATTTTATTTTACTTTTATTGATTTTAATTTTAATGTTTTACCTACGTGACTTTACCGAAAAAACCTAAGAATATGAATCCTTGCAGTCACGAAAGCTTCAAATCTAGAATTGAACCCTATATATTTTTTCTGCTAAGGTGCTGATTGAACTGAGCATAAGATGTCCAATGTTGGAGGATACCTGGCGGAAGAAGAGCACCTCTGTTAATTATTTTCAAGGTCTCCGTGTGTCCTTGTCGTGCTTACAAGGCCGACTCCAGAAAGCATTGATCATGTCTTGCAAACTACAGCTCCATTGGGTCTCGTTTTAAAGAATGACCCTTGCCTGGTTGTAGATATTTCCACCAAGCAAACATAAAAACGGAGGAATTAAAAAATATAGACACATAGCAGAGCGATGGCGCAGTGTGGCTAGCGCAATGCGGTGCATCTGCTGACTTGGATTCACTTGATTCTGGACCACGGCAAACGTCAGCGGCGAGTAATATCAGAAACGGTTCTGGGGCTCCCCTAGGTTGACCTAACCTTAAATGAGTATCCAGAGTGATGTGCACATAGCTGGACCGATATGTACATTACAAAGAGGGCCTGAATAAACAAGTAGACAAAACAAACATAACTTAAAGGGGAATCCCATGCCTGTAAAAATCTCCCCGCTGCATCTATGATTCTATGAACTCAGCTCCATGAGTTAGGTACCTGGCCACGGCTGACATCGGCGGTGAGCGATATCCCAACCGCTTTTGGGTCACCAACCAACTCTGACCAGCGTAGTGAAGTATGGTGAAACAACCCCCAATAACGGACAAGATAAGGCGTGGGGAGGCTTTCACCCAGCAGTGGATTGGCAAGGGGTTGAGATTCATACTCTTAGTTCTTTCGGTAAAGTCACGTAGGTAAAAAATGAAATTAAAATTAATAAAAATAAAACAATAAAAATTCTTAATTTTAATTTCATTTTTTACCTACGTGACTTTACCGAAAGAACTAAGAGTATGAATCCTTGCAGTCACGAAAGCTTCAAATCTAGAATTAAGGGGTTGAGAATTGTTCTTTTTATTGTTCATTTTTTCCACATTCTGCCAGGGATAGTACACACTGACCTTAAAGCACACCTATAGCAGCTACATCCGTGAGTCAGCAACACTATATCGTGCTGTCTGAAGGACGGCGCCCTCTGTTTACATAATTCTTGTTTTCTCAGCAGCAAAACAGGAATACTGGTGACATAACTCAGAAAAAAAGGTCAGAATATTTGATGTGAAAAAAAGAAGACAAAGCCATTTATTCACGCCGAGCTTTTTTTCCATTAGTGACAACACAGCCATTGCCTGTTTGGGCCAACAATCCAGCTCTTCTGAAATCCAGACAAAAATAAATGAAACATTTAAATGACTCGTTTAAATGGGAAACTATGCGCTGTGAAATTAAATCACCACTCAGATATTTAAACAAAAATCTCATCTATTTTGTCTATTTCTGGGTGCTTGGTGGAAGATGTTGACAACAAATTGCACTTGCATCCTTCAGCGTGTTCGGTGAAGCAGACTAAGCAAGGAGCGGCATCTTAAAATAAAAATAAATTTAAAATCCATATTCATCCGTTCCTCGTGCGGCCGTGTTTCATGAGCCGCTGTAAACTGACACATCAACATATTTTTTATTTGGGATCCGCAGATTTCTATTTTGGTATTTACCAAGCGATGGGTGTTCTCCTGATCCAATTTGACAAGAATGTTGTGCTCATGACCAGTGGCACCCCCCTTGCTAGATTCTGCATTCCTATGAAGAGAAATGGCTGTTAGCGAGCACCTATTAAGGCTGCCACACTGCACGAGGACGTGGCGTGGTCAACACCACTCCCTTCGATTTTCCCGAGTGTTAATGATTCTACACATCGCCCCAGGCATTAATTTAAGGCTGAGTCGACCTAGAAGTGATTTATGACCGGATCGTATATAATTCTGCAAGCATGCACCCCCCCATGATTGTCCAGCTTCAGCCCCATTTTATTTATCAATGTCCGATTTGCATATAATTTGCATACATTAGAAATAATTGATTCTTACACAGATTGGATGCGTGTATAATGAACATGAGAATGGATTTTGCTCAACGAATCAATTAGTCGTCACGTGTTTAAAACACACGCTACTCTAAATATTTACACACGTTTT
The DNA here is from genome assembly GCF_015708825.2 of Lethenteron reissneri. Taxonomy (NCBI): domain Eukaryota; kingdom Metazoa; phylum Chordata; class Hyperoartia; order Petromyzontiformes; family Petromyzontidae; genus Lethenteron; species Lethenteron reissneri. Next base: position 7,308,918 of record NC_083825.1, on the reverse strand, counting down.
GCACATGCTTATCATGTATGTATTTGACATATATTTGACATGGATTCGTACTATACTTTTGTGCTTTGCATCTTGCATTATTGACTGTCTATATCCATTCAATGTGGGTCGCGGTAGAAAGTGGCGCATTGGTTATAGTGCAAATGCACTTTGAACCTGGCGACCTGAGTTCCATTCCTGGCCATGAAACACATTCCTGCGGAGGGAGCTGGTAGGAACGTTGGGTTGCTCGGTCAATGGCCAGGGTCAACGGCGGCGTGGTGTATTCCGCAAATATGCCCGACTGTGAGGGCGGGCACAAGCCGGCGTGAGTAGGTTAAACGTTGAGTTTTATAAGGGCACCACGGGGTGACCAGCCCCTCCCCACTCAGCCCCACCCCCCCACCCCCCACCCAGCTCCACCCTCCCCACCCAGCCCCTCCCCACCCAGCCCCTCCCCACACTCCCCTCCCCACCCAGCCCCTCCCTCCCCACCTAGCTCCTCCCTGCACGACGGACACAATAATCCCCTGTGGGCTGGTGTAACCAGGAGGTTCCTACCAGCAAAGAGTATTACCATTTATTGACTGTACATAAACACTCCGGCGTAAAATATAAAGCGAAACACGATTTCTCTCTTGGCTAAATAAGGTGTGCCGTTAAATTAGTATACGTATATAGAGCTTCTATTTCCTCTCCTGGCCCAGATGATGAGCGTGAAGGTATTTCATTGGCTCCAAACGATTCTCATTGTTACATAATGAGACGCGATTATGCAAATTTGAAAATGGCAACGCATTTCATTTGCTGCGAATTGACACAATTAGCTTATTGGACTCACACACGCAGCATTATTATACTATATAGAGTACTAGCTGTACTACCCGGCTTCGCCCGGGACTTGTATCTACCACGGCCGGCCGCCTTTGTCTCCCCAGTGGCGATGTTAATACGCTACAGCAGTTACTCGTTTGAGGCAGAGTCGACCTAGGGGAGGTTCAAATAATCGTCACCGGTGGTGGCCGTGAGCGGGAATCGAACTGGGATCGCCGGGTTGGTAGCGCAGCGTAGCGTTAAGCACTACACCCACCGCTCCTCACACACCACACACGCACAGACACACACACAGACACACACACAGACACACGCAGACACACACAGACAGAGACACACACACACAGACAGCACGCTAACCACTACACTACCGCTCCCCACACACCACACACGCACACACACAGACACACACACAGACACACACACAGACACACACACACAGACACACACACACAGACACACACACACAGACACAGGCAGCACGCTAAGCACTACACTACCGTTCCCCCTACACAACACACGCGCGCGCGTCCATAGGTACACATACACGCGCTTGCTGCAGACACACACGACTTTCAGGGTGCGTACGGCAGTAAACGACTGAAATAATAAAGCGGCAATGCTGTGTAAGGAACGCCTTAGACCCGCATTACACATTTGTGTAATGCGAGCGTAAACACACAAACACACACAAACACATACACAATATACACACACACATACATGCAGACACACAGACAGACACATAACACACATACATACACACACATACAAACACAGAAAGACATACACACACATACATAGACACACACATACATACACACAAACACATCCACAGACGTACATACACACATACATACAGGCACGCAGACATACACATAAACACATAAAAAAAAACCCACATACATACACACACACATACATACACACAAACACATGCACACACATACATACACACATGCATACAGACACACAGACATACACATAAACACATACACACATACACATGACCCGGCTTCGCCCGGGACTTGGATCCACCACGCCCGGCCGCCGTTGTCTCCCCAGTGCCGATGTTAATACGCAACACCAGTTACTCGTTTGAGGCTGAGTCGACCTAGGGGAGGTTCAAATAATCGTCACCAGTGGTGGCCGTGAGCGGGAATGGAACTCGGTTCGCCGGGTTGGTAGCGCAGCGTAGCGTTAAGCACTACACCCACCGCTCCTCACACACCACACACGCACAGACACACACACAGACACACACACAGACACACGCAGACACACACAGACAGACACAGACAGACACACACACAGACACACAGACAGCACGCTAAGCACTACACTATCGCTCCCCACACACCACACACGCACACACACAGACACACACACAGACACACACACAGACACAGACAGCACGCTAAGCACTACACTACCGTTCCCCCTACACAACACACGCGCGCGCGTCCATAGGAACACATACACGCGCTTGCTGCAGACACACACGACTTTCAGGGTGCGCACGGCAGTAAACGACTGCAATAATAAAGCGGCAATGCTGTGCGAGGAACGCCTTAGACCAGCAACACATTTGTGTAATGCGAGCGTAAACACACAAACACATACAAACACATACATACACACACATACACACACATACACACACGTACATACACACATACATACACATACACACAAACACACACATACATACACACAAACACATACACAATACACACACACATACATGCAGACACACAGAGACACACATAACACACATACATACACACACATACATACACAGAAACACATACACACATACATACACACACACATACATACACACAAACACATACACACACGTACATACACACATACAGACACACAGACATAGACATAAACACATAAAAAAAACCCACATACATACACACACAGACATACACACAAACACATACACACACATACATACACACATGCATACAGACACACAGACATACACATAAACACATACACATGACCCGGTTTCGCCCGGGACTTGGATCCACCACGGCCGGCCGCCTTTGTCTCCCCAGTGGCGATGTTAATACGCTACAGCAGTTACTCGTTTGAGGCAGAGTCGACCTAGGGGAGGTTCAAATAATCGTCACCGGTGGTGGCCGTGAGCGGGAATCGAACTGGGATCGCCGGGTTGGTAGCGCAGCGTAGCGTTAAGCACTACACCCACCGCTCCTCACACACCACACACGCACAGACACACACACAGACACACGCAGACACACACAGACAGACAGACACACACACACACATAGACACACAGACAGCACGCTAAGCACTACACTACCGCTCCCCACACACCACACACGCACACACACAGACACACACACAGACACACACACAGACACAGACAGCACGCTAAGCACTACACTACCGTTCCCCCTACACAACACACGCGCGCGCGTCCATAGGTACACATACACGCGCTTGCTGCAGACACACACGACTTTCAGGGTGCGTAAGGCAGTAAACGACTGAAATAATATAGCGGCAATGCTGTGCGAGGAACGCCTTAGACCAGCAACACATTTGTGTAATGCGAGCGTAAACACACAAACACATACAAACACATACACACACATACATACACATACACACAAACACATACACACAGACATACACATACACACAAACACACACATACATGCACACAAACACATACACAATACACACACACATACATGCAGACACAGACAGACACATAACACACATACATACACACACATACACACACATACATAGACACACACATACATACACACACACATACATACACACAAACACATGCACACACGTACATACACACATACATAGAGACACGCAGACATACACATAAAGACATAAAAAAACCCACATACATACACACACATACACACAAACACATACATACACATACATACACACATACATAGAGACACACAGACATACACATAAACACAAACACACATACACATGACCCGGCTTCGCCCGGGACTTGGATCCACGATGCCCCGCCGCCTTTGTCTCCCCAGTGACGATGTTCACACACGACAGCAGTTACGCTTTTGAGGCTGAGTGGACCTAGGGGAGGGCCACGTCCGTTTCAAATAATCGTCAGCGGTGGTGGGCGTGAGTTGGAATCGAACTGGGGTCGCTCAAGCAGCTTAATGACTGTTTGTACAAAGAACATATAAAGAATCGATTATAATAACCAGGCAAGAGTCCACATTATAGACTGCCAGTACACGCACTCAGCTTCATAAGCAGGCTAGAGTGTACATGATAGAGTGGCAGTACGCTCACCGAGCTTAATAAGCAGGCTACAGTGTACATGATAGACTGGCAGTACGCTCACCCAGCTTAATGAGTATTTGTACAGTGAACATTAAAGTAATCGATTGTTGGCGCGTTGGGTTTAAAATTAATATTAATAGCACACATTGTGGTGGGGGTGTAGTGAAGAGTAGGAAAAACTTTGATGAATTTACCTCAGAGTGGCGTGGTGGGTGTCGAGGCCTAGTAGCGTGCAAAGCCTGCGGCCTCGCCTAAAATTGTCGGCTTGGAAGAGGCAGGGTACGGGTGGCGTTCCTCCCCCCCTAGCGCTCCAACAATACTGTGTAATGGCTATTATTTAATTAAATACGGAGCTTATGAAAGTGGCGAAGGCGTGGCTAGCCGTTGGCAGGGGCAACCGCCGTCCAATGAAACTGCAGCCCTTGGCGAAGGCGTGGCTAGCCGTTGCCAGGTCCAATGAAAGCGGCGAAGGCGTGGCTAGCCGTTGCCAGGGGCAACCGCCGTCCAATGAAAGTGCGTATGGGCCAAAGTCCACACACACACACACAGACAGACAGACATGAACGATTTTATATATATAGATAATCATACACACTGTGCCCTTATGAGTAACAAGATGTGGGGCTGTGGCGGAGTGGATTGCGCACTGCGCTATGAACCCGCCCACCTGATTTCGATTCTCAGCCAAGACTAACGTTAGTCTGTGCGTGATATCAGAACCTGTCCTGGGCCTCCCCTAAGTGGACTCAGCCTTAATTCACCGCCTGGCATACAGTTTAAATGTTGGGGAGACATACAGCTGGCAGGGTCTGGTCCTGGCCATATGTCCTTCATGCGCAAGACTTGCCTTCAATAGATGTTCGTTTACAGCAAGTACGGGGCCATCCATTTAGTACGTACGCATGGAGAGGGGAGGGGGGGTTAACCCAAATGCGTACGCTTGCGTATGGGGGGGTCTACTGACAATGTAAGTACGCATAGGAAACGGGGGGGGGGGGGTGATGAAGCCTCGATAATAATTTGTCTACATGTCAGACAAGTACTATCGGGAGAGGTGTCACTCGTGTGCCACCGTGCCCCTGACTGCAGCTGTCACGCAACTCAGCAACATAAGTGACCAAGGTACGCAACGTAATTCTTTAATGCAGCCGGCGGTGGACTATCTGTTTGCTTAAGCAAGTTAATCTTAATAATCCTTCATCGTTATTGCGTGGATTAAATATCGACCGTTCTATAGGATTTTGGGGGGGGGGGGGGGGGTGCGTCAGGCGTACGTACGCAGGTGTGGTTGGGTAAAAAGTCCGCGTGCTTACAGGGAAGGGGGGATCAAGTTTTGACAGATTTTTACCTTCGTACTAAACGGATGGCCCCCACCCTAACATCTCACGTGGGCCCTTTGTCGTCGTGTATTTGTCTGTTGCGTGTGTGATTACAGACATCTGAACTGGTCCCGAATTCGAATCTCCGTGCGCCGCTCACATAATTGGAGATTTATGTTTTTTAACCAGTCCTAGCTCGATCCCCCAAGCGTGGTGGAAGTATAGTCAAAGGATCATCATCATCCTTCACCCCAGCAGTGGATTGTCAAAGGGCTGTATCATTACCGATATTATTGTAGGATTCTCAGTGAGTTGCGGTGGGGGTTAGGAGCAGAATTTGCCAGAAATCTGCACGTGTCGTTCAGACAAATGGTATTTTTCAAACGCACGAGAACAGGAACGCTGGATTCACGTAATCAACCACAGGCTCGAGACAAACGCGCAGCAAATACATTTACGCGTAATTGCGTTCGTACAGGGTGGACAGCTGTATCCCAATGAAGTGTGCAGTCAAATAAAGACACGGGTACGTCCCATAGCCGTTGAGCGAGCACATTCGAAGGCCCGCACGGCACACGAGTGGGTGGGTGGGTGGCCAACACCACGCCAACACCACGCATACGCATTCATGCATTCTTGCGGAGATAAGTATATGTACTGTATATGCCCTCCCGTATAGCCCACATAAAGCTGTTGGGGCAAGTGCGTGCTGTTCGCGACTACCTATTAAGGGTTCGCAGGTCACACGAGGGAGTGGTCTGGACAGCATCACGCCCGGCCGTGTTTGTCTCCCACATGCTGAATTTTTGTTACACACCACACGAGGTGTTCGTGCAAAGACAAAGCTCCTCCGTATATCCATGAGTTGCCTGACTGAGATGATTGATAGATGCACCACCTGTACTCCCCACCTTGCCAACTCAGTGTATTGTATCTGCCCCGCACTCCGCTCATTGGTGGGAGCATCGCTCCTATGCCCTCTGTTGTTGGAGGCCCGTTACAAAGACACACACACACAAAGACAAAGATCCCCCCGTGTAACCTTAACAGACGATTGGCGCAAGTGCTATGAGCGAGCACTTATGAAGGTCGGCACAGAACACGAGGGGGTAGGTGGCCAGCACCACGCGCGCCCGTCTTTGTCTCCCCCAGTGGTCTCACACACAGAGACACATTGTTGCAGACACACACACACAAGGTCTCAACACACACACACACAGACACGCATTGACAGACACTCACATGCACGTAGTGTAATTTTGACCTCTCCAGGACACCGCGCAGGAAATGTGAGTTGTGCGAGATTCTCTCACTGAGAGCCCGCGGCGTGATACCAACGAAGACATTACGCCGATAAAACAATCGCCACATCCTTTTAATGCAGGAGGTCCACTTGACGTCGACAAACTGCATCGGGCCGCGTGTTCCTCCACTGGCGGTTCGCTAATAGTCCGCGCGTTATTGCCGCACAATTCGCTCTCCTTGGCAATAAACGGGATTTGATGGTTGAGTGTGATTACTAAGTGCGTCTGCGGTTGAGTTTCATGATCTGTTCCTGGTCTCTGTGTGTGTGTCATATATATGCCTACATGTGTGTACGTTCGTTTGTGTGGTGCATACACTTTATGTACGATGATGATCTGGTAACTGCAGCTCATATTCTTAGGTTTTTTCGGTAAAGTCACGTAGGTAAAACATTAAAATTAATACAAGTAAAATAAAATAAAAATCACGTGACTTTACCGAAAAAACCTAAGAATATGAATCCTTGCAGTCACTAAAGCTTCAAATCTAGAACTGCAGCTCAATCTCAGAAGGAGCTCCAGACTCTGCTGTGACACCTGGAACATGCCACTTAAAGAGGTGGGGCCTTACCATGTGGCACAGCAAAACAAAGCACCTGTCTGGGCATGTTATGCCATCAAACACTCCACCCCCTCAACTCCCCATGATGAATGGGGCAGTTGTGGGGAGAGTAGGGGAGTTCCCATACCTGGCCAGTGTGCTTATGACTAGTTCCGGTTTGGCAGCAGAGGTCTCACTGCGAATTAGTCGAGAGGGATTATTTTCATGAGCTGCGTAACGCTGTGTGAAGGCTACCTCGCATGTCGCTCCATACGAAACTCCAGGTCTTCTTTGCCACAGTTATACCATCCCTTCTCTTTGCTTGAGAAAGTGGAACCCTTCTGAAGGAACAATTTCGCTGGATTTAAACATTCAGGTTGGCCTGAATGAGTCTTTATCGACACAGTAGTCAGTAATTAAATAATTATTTATATTAATCGACTTACATCTTAAGTCAATATTAACGACCATTTACAGCGTGGTCCAGATCTCTTGTGACCCGTCATTTAATTATTAAAACTTTATATTTTAATGTAAGGTTTATTTAAAACAGGCATAAATTTGCAAAGGTAAAACACCCTTCGTGGTCAATTAATCTGGGGTCACAACTGGACCATCACGCTGTATATCCGCTTGTACCCAATTGTTGCAGCATTCGCTTCACATGATGTAACTCGCTGACCTGCCCCTACAGGGCATCTGTGCAAAAGAGCTTGATAGTTCATCGTATTCCTCCAATATAAAATATGAATAAAGATTCTGAATTCTGACATCTCCAGCTGCTCTAACTCCAGTTCCCAGTTTTTCTGAGTTCACTAAACAGCGTCTTGTCCCTTTCGTGGTCTCCACCCAACACTAACACTTATACTTTTAAGGCATAACATTCCTGCTTTCACCCCTTCTGTCCATCCTTCCCATGTGATTCATTCATTCTTAATTAAGAAACCGCTCTCAGGTTTTTTAATCAATTTAAATTGATTACTGCCTCATTGCTGGTCCGTCCAGTTTATCAGACATCGTAGGAGACTTTAACCACCCTTTGGCTCCCTACCTGCCTTTACTATTCTGATTAATCGAGTTTGTATTCAACTCTGTGTGTTACACAATGTGTGTTTATATCTTTGATTAAAAAAAAAACATCCATACAATTGAATAATCCAATTAAAATCGGTTCCCTACAATTTCATCCCAGGTGTCCCTCGCCAAAGAGACTTGTCTCAAAAGACCTTCTGCCAGGAATTACATGAGCGGTGTGTAATTGAATGATTTGACTGATTACATCTTGCGAGATGAATATTAAATGTACAAATGGATGGCCTCGTGTCTTTTGCTCCGTTTTTTAACGACAGGGCCATGTCACCCTCTGACATCAATGCACTTATTGTATTATGCGATTTGCGCGTAAATATCACTGCTGGTATACAGTTCAGTTGGGAGTGCAAAAGGGACTCTCTGTCATAAGTGATGGTATCCATTCGAACATAAGTGGGATTGTTATGGAATTCAGCCACACATTGCTCTGAGAGATGAATCACCACAACGGATCTTTATCCCACTCTGAGCTGATGACGGAGACGATGGAATGCATTTAAAACAGGGGACTAAGACGGCATGGTTATGATTCCTTCGTGACAAGCAATACAAACGCAATATAAGAGCAAGATAGGAAGGTAAACAAGCCCCTAAAAAGAAATAAATATACGTAAATTTTCGACGTATAAATTGCACAGGTACATACATTCCTGGTGATCGTTTTAGAAGTTGTGCTGTAGAGTGAGATGGGTACATTTGAGATGTGGGGTTAGACATTACCTGGGTAGAGCTCGTGAAAAGGCAGTCGTTGTACAGATGTTGCGCTATTGGGTAGTGTGAAACAACTGGGGATAGAGATTATGTGTAGAGGCAGTGGTTGTAAATGTGGAGCTGGAGAGTATAGTCTTTGAACACTTGGATACTTTTTTTATTGGGTGCAATTGTGAACAACAGCCATATCAGACACGAGTACATCGAATCGGTATAATCATTGGTTCACTCCAGCTCAAAAACTCAGTCCTACAAGGTGTGTGGTGAAGTTAAGAGATGTCCATGTTGTTGGATACACGTGAATGGAGGCTGAGACGGCAGCCATGGCAAGAGTTTTAATATGATCACAAAGTGGTGCAACGTCATCCATTCGTCAAACGCAGTTGGAATTTATACGGTGCAGTGTCGGTTGACACTTGAAACGTTGCAAAATAAGCGAAGACAAATCCATCAGTTCTCTCGTGCGCATCGCGTATCGCTACTGCGAGTTAAACTAAATAAGAGCAAATTAAATTTGCCACTGAGTGCATATATCCCGAACTACTGATATTAAATAACTGTTGACAGTCGCTGCTTCGATTCAGGCCCATCACAGTAAAACGTAAGCGGCAGAGGTGCAAGATCTGACAAACATCATCATCATGGTTTAAAACACACGCACGTGCTTTTACATTCAAGGTCCCCACAATGGTGTGTGGCGTGCTTGGCACAGGGCACGGTGCAATTCAATAAATGGACCCCAGCACCCCCCACCCCCCAATTTACAATATTAACTATTTTTTATTTTACTAGGTAAGGCCCATATAGATCTTTTTTTGAAGCGACCTGGCAACATATGATAGCTCAACGAAGTGGCTTATACTTTTAGTTTTTTTCGGTAAAGTCACGTAGGTAAAAATAATAATAAAATAAATAAACATGAAATCAACTAAATCACGACGTTTCCGAAAAAAAAATATGGATCCTTGCAGTCACGAAAACTTCAAATCTAGAAGTGGCTTATCATGTGGAAATTCACAGAAGCAAAATACTCTACACGCGTGTTTCTGTATGTGGAGGGTAAAACGGAATATTTGGAGAAAAATCCACGCGACCACGGGGAGAACACGGGATCGGACCCACGACCTCCTGCATACAAGGCGAGGGAGTTAACATCTCGCCACCGTGGTGCCGAGTCAAATTAACCCCGCCTCTTCAGAGCGCTGCGCCTGGCAGGACGCGTCTCGCCCAGGAGCCCCGGTGCAGTTGCACCGCCTGCACACTAGACAGTTACATCCCTGGGCAGAATAAGCTGCTTCTATTTTGGCATTTGGCTAACCATCGAACACAGACAGTCACCACGTCACGCACCTTCAAGGTTCGTTTCTGTGGCCGTTTGGACCGCTCTTGCATCCGATATTAGGAAGCCACTGAAGCTATGCACTTTTTAATAAATCTAGATTGAAATCTAATTTCTGTAGAACTGTTGTCTTTAGTTTGGTGTCCTCCCCCCGCACCTCGACTTAGCACGGTTGGCTACGTACGGTGTGAAATAAATTCCACATACATGCACCCATCCCCACTGTCGAGTGAAACTCAAATGTCAACCGAGAGAGTTATAATTTAATAGTTTTTTTTTAAACCTGCAACAGACGATTATGTGGAGCCTTTCATTGAGAGTGGACGCGGGTAGCGTGACTGCCTCCTGCCAGGTGCTGATGGGGTGTGGTAGAATAGGGCTGTGTGTTCGTCTTTTGTGTGGTCGTGTCTCGTGTCTGAATGTTCGCTTGGTGTTTGTGGTTTGCCATAGGGAGTGGTGGCACAGTGGTTGACGCAGAGCAATATCTGAACCGGTAGTGAGACTCGCATAGATCGACTACGTCTTACACATTCCTGCGGAGGGAGCTGGTAGGAACGTTGGATTGCTCGGTCAATGGCCAGGGTCAACGGCGGCGTGGTGTATTCCGCAAATATGCCCGACTGTGAGGGCGGGCACAAGCCGGCGTGAGTAGGTTAAACGTTGAGTTTTATAAGGGCACCACGGGGTGACCAGCCCCTCCCCACCCAGCCCCACCCCCCACCCAGCCCTTCCCTTCCCACCCCCTCCCTGCACGACGGACACAATCATCCCTTGTGGGCTGGTGTAACCAGGAGGTTCCTACCAGTATGAGTACCTGATGTGGTGTTTAAACAATAGCATGAGGGAGACAATGATTTCCGGGCACGGTGTTGATCACAACACCCTGTCATGTACTTCGCCGGCCTTAATCATAGGTGCTCACTAGCAGCGCTTGTCCCTATAGTCTATTCAAGCTAGACGGGGGATCTTTGTCTTTGTGTACATGTGTAAGGGTATATCTGCTCCATAGAGATGACAAGCCCTTGCCACATTTGCACCGGCTTGCAATGGTGCTCTGCTGATGTAAATGTAATGGCTCGGAGGTAGAGTTGCATGGTGGGGTATGTTTGTATTGTGAGATGCGTATTCTTAGGTGTTTTCGGTAAAGTCACGTAGGTAAAACATCAAAATTAATAAAAATAATAAAATAAAGATCACGACGTTTCGGAGGCATTTGTGAGATGCGGTATAATCTTTTTTTCTGTGGCATGCCGCGGTTTTTTTGAAACTCAGTGGCGGTAACGCGTGGGCACACTTTGGCCAACAAAACCCAACCTCCCGATGTAACATGCTGCGGTGGGCCCAATTATAATGATGGGTGGACAAAGGCGATGTGGTGCGGGTGGTGTATTTAAGCCGAGAGACTTGCTGAACCGGTAATCGATTTATGAAACTGACTATCGGAGTGGTACCTGCCTTGTCGTGTTTAACAACCCGATTCTGTGCGTTGCACTTCTTTCGTACCGTACGTAGCCAACCGTGCTAATAGAATGTGCGGGGATCATAACTCCTCCAGCGGGAGTTATCTCGCCATAACAACGCGGCAGGCAGCCTCCTCAACGCCCATTTGTCGTCGATCGAGAGGCGAAGGAAATTACCTCGCGAAAAAACCCTCTAGGAGGGCGTTCAGAGCCTCGGGCTTCATCCCATAACGTGTGATGGCACATCTGCACCATCAGTTTGATGGAGAGGAGAAAGGGTGGGGGAGAGAAAAAAGAGTCCATTGAACACAAATAGATGAGCCAACGGAGCATTCCTCTGATGTAAAGCCACGCCGTGATGTAACAACTGAACGATTTATACCTAGTTTTTGTAACAACAACAACATGTATTTGTCACAGCTCCTTATTGTGTTACACTAGACGCAAAGACACTGCTGTTGAGACGCGCATGTAATCATTAGTGGGGATGGTTTATGCTGCAGAAACAACTATAATCTATAGATTTATTATTTTATTTCTATTATTATTATTTCTATTATCATTTATTATTTATTTTTTACCTACGTGACTTTACCGAAAAAAACCTAAGAGTATGAATCCTTGCAGTCACGAAAGCTTCAAATCTAGAAATAATCTATAGCCCTTTCTCAATCCACTACTGATAGTTAAAAGCGTCCTCCATGCCGTGCCGGTCATGGGACCCGTTTGACCATACTTCACACCACGCTTGTCGGTGTGGGTTGGTAAAGTGTGTGGGGGCTGGGGGTGGGGAAGCAGTGCAGGTTCACTCACCATTGATGTTAGCTGTGGCCAGGAATCAAACTCAGGGTGCCGAGTTCGTAGGGTCATATTCTATAGGGAAGTGAGAAATTTACGTAAGTTTTACAAGGCATATGATCCCCCACTAATTTGTCTGATTTCCTGTAGTGTATGCATGATGTACATTGATTCCCGTCTGTGTAATGCCTTCACTATAGGCAGCTGGGAGTGGGCTTCGTTGGTTTGCTATCGGCTTTAGGTTTTATATTCTTTAAAAAAAAAGGATCAAAAAATAGGGTGAGTCAGAAAAGTGTCACATTTGATTTTGCAGCATTGAAACCCTACAGCTGCCAGATCGTGTGTGCCCCCTTCCCCCATCGGTTATGGGGGTGCAAAATCATAAAATGACTCTCAGATCTTAAAATCCGACGTCAAAACTTGATTTAACGTCATTAAAAATCTACAAATGCATACCTTTTATCGGGCTAGATTGGAAACCGTAATTATTTAACACATCCCCACACCCTTTCAAATCTTGAAAAGGCACAACATTGCATGTTTAACTTATTCATTTTAAAATGTAATATTTGGATTTGACACTCTTAAAATTGTCCAATTACAAATGATTCTAAATTGAAAACTAATTTCTTTAGAACTGCTTTTTGTGTTTAGTTCGTTAACCCAGGCTGATGATGTATATCATCAGCCTGGGTTAAAAAATTATATGAATGTCAAAAGTTCTGCCCCCAAATTTTGTGGGGCTACAATATTTTAAATAAAGCTTTTTTTTCTTTACTTTTCTAGCTATACGCATGGACTCAACTCCACCCGGGCCAAATTCCAACTTTGTAGTTCGTCTGGAATATTATTAGCACCATTACTGGAGTCACGCCCGGCCGGTTACATATATATTTCATATCTACTAATGTGTTTATGTTTCTGTGAGCATAGAGATCCGTTAATATTTTATGCTCCTTATAGTAGTCTGGATATCTGGTCATCCATCTTATCGTTCCCCTGTGCATTGAATAGTCATTTGTCTGTGCCCCGTCTACTACAGGTTTTTTAAAAATACAGTATTGTATATATAAACAGCCTACTGATTCATTGGAAAATGACATTTTACTTACGAAAAACGTTCGATTATCGGAAAATGTCTGTACAAAATTTGTTTCTACAACACGCATGTCATGCATCAGAAATATTAGTGAATTGCATTTTTTTGTTTTCGTTGCATTCAAATAGATTGATAATACTGTACCTCTTTGACGGTTATTCTTCTCGTTGACATGCACTTAAATAATAAATGCTCATCATGAAATGGAACCATAGTCTGTGGTTGGACACAATCAAGAGAGATCCTTTTAGCACAATTTGTGTTTCTCAAAAGACCATTTACATTCACAAGAACACACAACTATAATGGAATTGGCCGAACATCTACATTTGCATCACAACGAATCCAAAAGAGCCTTAAGACTCAATGTAGCAGTCTTGAGTAAATGCAAGGCAAAGGTGTCAATATAAACAAGTATAACCCGTAAAAACAAAGTTTTTCACTATAAATCCTTTATATGCGTGGCGGCTAGAGTCCTCTCGTCCTCTGGCTTGAGATGGCTGCCACCTATGGGTCAGATGATTGCATTGCACCATTAAGCAATTGGTAATTAAATATAATATTTTTGTCCTAAAAAGTGTAAAATTTTGAAAAAAACATTTCACGAACATTAATTGTCACGCACAACGAGTCTGTGTGGAAAATGTCAGCTCGATTGGATCACGGGAAGTGGGTTAAAAAACGACCGAAAGATTTGCACGGTCCTAAGCAAGCAAGCAAGTGAACTTAATATAAAGGATTTAAAAAAGTGTCATCATCATTAGCCATGGGAAATTCAGTGCTGGATGAACTCCTGCACGTAAGTTGATATATTATTGCTCCATCTCCACAAATGTATTCCATCCTCGAATGGATAACAATCACCGGCCATTATCAAAACGATCAATAATGACTGCCACAGCGGAGGTGATCAGGGGAAGATTGGCCAAATATCTTTGACGTGTTGGTATGTCTCATTGATGTTCGTTGTTTGGTGATGGGAAAAAAAAACTGAATTTCTGGATAGCGATGCTGAGGTCGAAAGAAAAAAATGTGCATTGCCCGTGGCTCGCTGAACTGCTCACCCAGGCTGTGGCTCAAACTGGGTTTTCCTGTATATACAGTAGCACCCCAGGTCGTGCATCTACCATTAAGTGGCCAACGAGCACACATGTTTCCGAACAAAAAAATACACAACCTACGTATCTATCTGGTTGTGTGTGTGCTTGCGTGTGTGCGTGTGCATCGTTCCGTGGGTGGTTGGGGACGAGAGGATGTATCAATTGCACAATTTGGGCAATGCGTTTTTGGAGACTTAACCTAAGGGGATGGATTGTAGACCGAAGGAGAGTAGCGTCACCGTGTGGTGAAAGAGATTAAACACGCTCACACAAGTATGCTCAGGCGAAAGGGGTGAATCTTTGACGCACGCACGCACGTACACGCGCACAGACATTCCCATTCAAACAATGACATCTGCGCGCGTGTATGTATTGGAAGGGTCGTTTTTACCCATTTCTACAAACTCACAAAACGTGGTTTCTTGAGCACGTTGTGTGAGGAGCCGTATGCCGAGTTACATAATGAACATCTCTCACTGCTGGATGAAGGCCTCCCTAAGCCGTATCCGTCATGGAAGTTGCTTAGCCTATTTCACCGGGTTGGTCAATGAGGTTTTCACTCACCACTGTTGGCTACGTACAGTGCAAAAGAAGTTCAACATACCTACATGTTAGCCATGGCCAGGAATCGAACTCAAGAACCGGGTTTGTAGAAGAATAAGCCAACGCACGGCTGCTTTGCTCTGTGCGATGAGCCCAGTGACCCAGGGTTGATTCCTAACCATGACGGGTCTCACAACGCATCGATTAATTGAATCTTGAATGTAAGTATAGGTGTTATTTAAAATCATATTTGCTGTATGTTTTGGTTACTTGTGACCCTTCCAGCTACTAGAGGCCGCTACATTTAGCACAGTTATATACAAACATAATCCACTCCTGAATTGTGACAATTCATTTTCCATCCTGTATTTGAAGCTGGCCTGGGCCTTCCCTAGGTTAACTTGGCCTTAAATAAAGGTGACCAAATATGCCCGTCACCTTTATCAAGCAGGCACGGCGCATCAAGGAGTGGACAAACCACTTCTTGATGTACTCTTAGTTTTTTTCGGTAAAGTCACATAGGTAAAATAAGTAATAATAATCTTCTTGTTTCTTTCTTTTTATTACTTCCCTTCTACGTGACTTTACCGAAAGAAACAAGAAGATGAATCCCTGCAGTCACGAAAGCTTTAAATCGAAAAGTAATAATAAATAAATAATAATAAATAATAATTGAAATAAAATAATAAATAACGACGTTTCGGAGGCAACACAAGTCTCCGTCATCAGGTGGGACCGTCACAGCTAAAATTTACTGATGACGGAGACTTGTGTTGCCTCCGAAACGTCGTGATTTATTATTTTATTTCTATTATTGCTATTACTTTTACTATGTATTATTATTTATTTTTACCTACGTGACTTTACCGAAAAAACCTAAGAGTATGAATCCTTGCAGTCACGAAAGCTTCAAATCTAGAATCACTCCTTGATGTGCCCTGCCAACGCAGTGCCTGTGTGCTGTGCAGGACTTAATAGGTGCTCGCTAACAGCAAATGCATCTAGCGTCTGTGTGATGAAGTGGAAAATCTGTTTCTCAGTGTGTTTCCATGGACATGTATGAAATCGGCACTGCAAATTATTACGGGTCATAATTACCGCAATAACTTAGTTTTGCTAATTGAACACAATGCATACGTTTGTGTACACAAATAAATAGACCAAGGGGGTATGTTATAGGAAGCACACATCTTACCGTTTTACTTCCTTCAACAGACGCATTCTCTCTGGTGTTTCGTGGTTAGAATTGGTTTGAACATGACAATATTTGACCAGTTTAGCTTTTATTCAAGTCTTAGCAGCAAGGTTCGGAATCGTAATGTATGTATTTTATAAAAAAAAAAACACTTGCATACATTTTTGTTGCTGGCCATATCGATAACAACAATAAATAACCACACCACGCCATTAGGGCCGGCAACAGCCATGCTCTTAACATTGCATCCAGCCAATTTAGATTCACACCAATTAGTTTTTTGTACAAATGGGAGTGGGTTGGTGAGGGTCCATGTGTATATGTGTGTGTGTGCTTGTGCGTGTGTGTGTGTGCTTGTGTGTGTGTGTGTGCTTGTGTGTGTGTGTGCTTGTGTGTGTGCGTGTTTGTGTGTGCGTGTGCTTATGTGTGTGTGTGCTTGTGCGTGTGTGCTTGTGCGTGTGTGCTTGTGCGTGTGTGTGTGCTTGTGTGTGTTATGGGGATCGGTCGTGCAGCGGTTAGCGCGCTGCGCTATGAACCCGGCAACCCGAGTTCGATTCCCGCTCACGGCCAACACCAGTGACGATTATCTGAACCGGTCCCGGGCCTCCCCTAGGTCGACTCAGTCTCAAATGAGTACCTGGTGCGGTGTGCAAACATCGCTACTGGGGAGACAAAGGCGGTCGGGCGTGGTGCTGGCCACCCACCCCCTCGTGTACCGTGCCGACCTTCATAGGTGCTCGCTTACAGCACTTGCCCCTACAGTCTGTTAGGTCACCCCTTTACATTGACCTTAAATGAGAACCCGTTGCAATTCGTGAACATCAGCACTGGACGAAGGTGACCGGGTGTGGTACTGACCACAACACTCCTTGATGCTCTGTGCCCGCTTGTTTAATAGGGGGCTCGCTAACAGCATGGCTATACAGGGGTGGGAGTAGGTGGGGGGGGGGGGGTCTTTGTGTGTGTGTGTTTGGGAGTGTGTGAGTGGTAGAGATATGTTGATGTCAGGGTGGTTGAGTGATGGTGAGGTGCGGAGACCAGTGTCTTCATAGGTGCTCACTAACAGCACGATACTTGCCTCAATCTCTCTATAGCAGCGGTCGGGAACCTATGGCTCGCGAGCCATATATGGCTCTTCCAGTGACGGCATATGGCTCCCAGACAATTTTGAGTTGAAAAAAAAAATTAAGAAAAAATCAGTTTGGAACTGATTTTAAAATACTTGTGATATTGCTTAATAATACCGTGTCATTTTAAAGTAAACAGAAATTAGTTTTGAAGATAAAATTTCTCGGGTCACGGATCCCGTGACCAGAAGTCGCATTAAAAGTAAGACATATTTAATTTATTATACGTTAAAAATACTATATGGCTCTCAATTAAATATATTAAGAAACATTTGGCTTTTATGGCTCTCCCAGTCAAAAAGGTTCCCGACCCCTGCTCTATAGACTATATGGTGGTGGCGGAGGGTGTGAGCTTTGTCTTTGTATGTGTGTGATGTGTGGGTGTGTGATGTGTGGGTGTGTGATGTGTGGGTGTGTGATGTGTGGGTGTGTGATGTGTGGGTGTGTGATTGTGAGAAGCAAAAAAAAGGGGGCGGTTCCTTCCCCCCCACCTCCGGATTTGATTGACATGCTCACCAGCCAATCCGATGGCGCGGGTGGTACGAAGTGGGCGGAGCTTTGCTAGCGACAGCCCCCCTCCCCATGAGTGTGCCCTGCCCGCCCTGCGTGCTCCGGGTAAAGTGCAAGATCGATCTGTCGAGAGGGAGACGCTCTTTCTCTCTCGCCTCTCTCTCTCTCTCTGCTAAGCTCTATCGCTTTGCTCTCTCTCTCTCTCGTCCACACACACACACGCTCGAACTCACTTGCCGGCGTGTGCTCCGTGCATTCGCCCAAGGGTACAGCAAGATTTGGTGTCTTGGTCCGGCCAGCAATGCCCTGCACTTGACAGACAGCATGGTGAGTGTTGTGTGTGTGAGTACATGCGAGAGGGCTTTAGAGAAGGCGAGGAGGGTACAATGAGGGAGAGGCTTGGTGGCGTGTGAGCGTGACTCCCTCCTCCCAGGCTGTTTACTTCCACACAACAGAGGTGGGGGGTTTGTTTGACAGGTGGCATGCGACGCGAGTTGTTGGTTCACCTGTAAGTGCTGAATTGTTGACTATTGTTGTGATGGTGGATGGCGTTGTTGTTGTGGACTGATTTGTTCAATGTTCGTTGATATCTTCATCACTTTTCCGTTAATAATCAGAGTTATTTAATACGTGGTTGTTTTCCTTATTCTGCAATCTGCACTGCGTTGCCCCATGTGGGGTTTTGGTGCTGGGTGAGGCGGCTGAGTCGTCTGGGAATAAACAGTAAGCTCGTTAGCTAATTAGGTTGATGGCTATGTGGCTGGCTGACAAGGTGGCCATTGAGTTAGTGGCTCGCTGGCTTGAGTTGGACAAAGCTGTCACGGCTATCTTCCTAAATGCTTCCATCAGCTATCGCTCCCTACTCTGAATTCCTCCTTCACTCTACCCCCCCCCCCCCGTTCCCTCCCGCCTCTCATTTTTCTGGTACCTCTGTTGGCTCAAAGTGGCCTGGCTGTCGGGTGTGTAGGCGGTGCAACTGCGCTGGCTTAAATGAGCCAGAGAAATGGGGGGGAAGAATTGGATAGGGCCCCCCATATAATTTCTTGCAACAGAGCCCATGCCAAACATTCTACACCACTGCTCCCCCCTTGCCCCTTGCCCCCCACACATTCTCTCTTTCTCTATACAATCCTTCTTACGTAACCTTAAATACAGAGGCCCTTCCTTAAAATAGCTGAGCCAATGGCCAGTGTCTGTAGCAGCGTTCACAGGTTGCGGTAGAATTGGTTTAAAGTAGCATCCGCACATCTGCTCGTGGCCCGTGGCTTTCCCATGGTTGGCAGTGTCCACTGATTGCGTTTGGTCCATCGCGAACCGTGATGTATATTTCAGTGAGAAAATGTTGGTTAACACGGAACGATGGCGCAGTGGGGAGAGATAGTAGACGCTTCAGAGTGAAGCTCTAGTCGCGGGCTTAATTTATCACGGATTATTCTCTGGGTCGAAAACGTGACGAGTTGCAGACGCAGTCAGTCATAGCGAGAGGTTTACAAGATGTGGTGTGCCGGGTGCGCCAATATATACAGGTTGCCAACCAGAGAATCTCGGCTGAAAATGCACCCCGAATTCAGTAAATCTGCGCGTCCGCGTGTGTAAAATCTATACATACTGTACTGTAATCAAACTGTTGCTGCTTTAGTAGCAGTAACACACAGGTATTGATATAGAATATATAAATTGTGTCCACAGCATGGCATTGTCTTTATTCGGAATAATGTAGCCCGCAATATATTTTAGCTCAAAGGGTTTTGCTATACTAGCTCGGAGCACACACACACATAATAGTGAATGTTTTAAAATATATATTTTTTTATTACCACATAGGATCAGTGGCCTGGTTTTAAATGGCACCTATTGTTATCGGCAGTGAGAATAACAGCCCAGGCCCCAGCCTCTGTCCAATTTCATCCGATCTTCTCCCCATCACGTCACCTCAATTTACTCTCTCTGGCCCCTAAAATTCCGCCCATCATTCCCTGTTGTAACAAAAAAAAACTTGTTCAAACTCTCTCTCTACACCTGCCAATTCCCACGATTTGAACAGAAGCATGACATTCAGTCGCAGCGTTGTACATTTAAATTTTGTTGTGTTTCGTATTTACTCACCGTTCTCTCCTTTTGTTGCTCCTGCAAATGAGACGGAGCCCAAGGCTTCTGCGTGACCCTCCTCCATTCTGCCGCTGCTCGGCCGACACCCCCAGAGACAGCGGAGGTCATTAGTGTCAGAGCTGACATTATCAATCTCCACTGCGCTCATGCCACCCACATCCGGGCTCCACGGTGTACGGTTTCATTACTAATGGAGGCGTTCGACGAAGCCGTCAATTAGTCGATGAACTTCGATTCCTACGCTCGCGTTACACGCATTGGATCACACGCACGAGGGCCAATTGCGTTCGCACGACATCCGCAAATCGCGTGACGATGTCGCGCATCGGATAATGGAGAAAAGAGAATGGCGAATGAGACAGAACAACCAATAAACAATGCTACCAATCGGTGTTTGATGCATGAAATAGGTTCACGTGACCGCTTGCAACCACGAGTACAGAGGTTCTTGACCCGGCGCTCGCACCTCTGTAGCCCTTTCAGCGAGGTGCGGGAGGCATAAGGCTGCGACATGGATACCGTGCAGGAGAAGTATTGAATGTGCACAGGGAATGTCGGCGAAACACTGTGCCAACAAAACATGCTCATATGTAGCAAATGGACACTACAATAAGCAAATGCCGTATTAGCACCCTGCTGGACATGCGTTTCCCATGCGTATTGTGGCCTTTGTGTAACATGGTTTAGTAAATTTTGATTTAAAGCTTTCGTGACTGCCGGGATTCATATTCTTGGTTCTTTCGGTAAAGTCACGTAGAAGGGAAATAATAATAAAGCAATATTTTTAATATTTTATTATTATTTTAATATTTCCCTTCTACGTGACTTTACTGAAAGAACCAAGAATAGGGTTTAGTAAGTTTGGTGGGATGGGTCCCGGGTCCGAGAGGTCTTAATTGGGGGACACCACTGCATGAGTGGCTACAATATTTTCCGCAGAAATCCGGATATCAAATTGAGACCTTGATGCTCAGCAATTCATCAAACCACCTCGGAGGAGAAGTGTTGTGAATAGTTATACCTCTAAAGAGATCATGTGCAAACGTGCATCGGAAATCATAAATAAAGGCAGTAATGTTATCAAATTTAAGACAAAATCGAAAATAGTTAATGCTTGGAGGGAGAGATGGACTATAAACCCCCATACATACGACTTGAAGTTAGGTTTAAGTCAGATCTCCAATGTAAATGAACCCGCCCCGACACTGATAACTTTAAAGTTATATCTACGTGGCTTTACCCACGTTTTATTAACCTTGGTGTCACACTCCAAGAAAGGAGAATGACTTGGTTCACTAATGATGGGTACTGTACATGGTTAAGTTTTTTGTGTGACAATTAAAGCATCGAAGAACTTTAAGTTGAAGCCTGCCCTATGATTAAAACCAAACTCTGGACCATGATATCTGGAAACCCATATTCAACTATGATTTTTTTCCAAATTTCTTAAGTATGAGCTTAGACTAGACATATTTCACTTCTGTAGTCCCTCTCGAACATCTCCAGAATTTACATCACTCACTCGGTTAATTCAATGTCAAAATGTATTATATGTTACAGTAACTTAGTGAAAAGGTTAATCGGCGTTACTGAACGTTGATGCACTTTGTTTCTTAAATGCAATGTCAATAGCCGTATCAGTTGTGCAGGACAGAGCCCTGGGAATGACGTAAGCCAACTCGGCGACATCAAGTCCCCTTGAAGCAGGATTTTTGTTTTCAAGAGCCCCCTTCCCTATGCTGCCCTTTGCATGGCCCTTGAGCTCATTGGCAAGGCACCCTCCGACTTTTCTCCAACTTCAAACCCAGCGATGCTCAGGGTGAGATCTTGCCCCTTGCGTTTCCCATCCTCCATCCTGACGTCCCTGTGACTTGTTTTCCAGCCCGTTCCTATTCCTGCCCAAGACACACCACTTCATATCCGCATCCTGCCCTGGGTGGCTGAGTGGTTGGTGCTCTTGTGACACTTGAGTCGGTTTGATTGGGGTCAATGGGCTCAGTTGCTTTGGTCACCAAGCAATGTTTTCACTTGGAAAATTAGCACTGCAGGTGTGCTAAATACTGAACATGAAATACCGGGCATGGGTTGATTTACCTATCCATTGCGGACAAGATGCTTGAGGCAAGGCTTCGGTGGTACGGCCATGTGATGCGAAGTGAAGAGTCATCAGTGGCCAAGACTGCCATGCGTATTGAGCCAGAGGGCCGCCGTCCACGCGGACGTCCGAAGAAGCGATGGATGGATCGAATAAAGGAAGACATGAAGACGGTCAACGCATCCCCCGAAGATGCCCTGGACCGAGCCAAATGGAGAAGACAATGCCGAAAAGCGGACCCTGTGCCACAGCGGGAACAACGCTAGGAAGAAGAAGGGTTGATTTACCTACCGTGCAATGCAATCAGTTGTTAGAATTCAGCCATTAATTGATTCAAGAATTGATGGGGTTTTTGTCTCGCTGGTACCTTCACGTTTGTATTCTCTCTTTCACGTTCCATCTTCTTGTTCCGTCATATTCATTAAATGTAAGTAATGGTAAAATTCGCATTTTAACGTCACATCTAGGCTAATAGTGGAAACAAAAAAACTGCACAAACGATGCAGAGAAGACAAGAAACAATACAAATGAGTTTGTAAAAACTAGACAAGCAATTGATTCTAAAATCAAATCCGGGATGCCAATTTGTGACAGACGAATTGCTGGCGTGGGGTAGGGGTGTGTATGATTCGTTGCATGGCTAATGCACTATGAGTGTTTCCAGGCTGCAGTGGCTGCTTTGCGAAAGGGATAAACACTTTCATTGGACTGTAATTTTGTTAAGTAAAGGACATTGCACAGTTTAGTAAGAGTACACATATCTCGTGTATAATAGACAGGAGTCGGGGGTGGGGGCAGTTCCAGTAATTTAAACCGAATCGTATTTCATTGAAAATATGACACAGTTATTTCCTTGGTGTACAACACACTCTGATCTTATAAAAGCATCAAAATACGAACTGGAACTGCAGTTTACAAACACGGATGTTTTTTTTACTGTTGCGTAAAGATAGGTTATCCGGTAAGCTGATGCTATGCCTCATCAAGCCAGATTAGTGTCAACTCTGCGCTGTTATCAGTGTTGGCATTCCTACTGCCATGGCGTTTGCAATGTTCTAATGTTTGCTGTTGTCATAAACATTCTCCAGCAATTAGTGAATATGAAGCACTTATCCTCCAGATTGA
Source organism: Lethenteron reissneri (assembly GCF_015708825.2). Lineage (NCBI taxonomy): Eukaryota > Metazoa > Chordata > Hyperoartia > Petromyzontiformes > Petromyzontidae > Lethenteron > Lethenteron reissneri. The sequence continues at coordinate 7,285,314 of NC_083825.1, read as the reverse complement.
CTGGGAGGGCGTTTACCCTTGAGCTGAAACATGTCCCCCTCTGTTCAGTTCAGCCACCATAGCATACGCATGCCAACGAAAGAAAAACATCGCAATCCATATGACGTTTTACAACGTTTACGAGCAAATTGTAAATCCCTGCTATACGGATATATTCATTTTTTAAGTGCAGTAAATTCCGGAGGGATTGTTTTTTTTATTGCAGTCGTAATGGTCATGATTTGTAGGTCTTACTGCAAGCGTGCCCCTTATCTCGAACAGTATCCACCCCTACTTGTTCAGGCTGCTGTGTTGTTCACATAAATCAATCCATTACTTAGAACGTCCTTTATTTATCAAGGTGAGTGCCCATTGAGATTCGTTATCTCTCTCATGCGGAATGACAGTGATGCCACTAGAATGATTATGTCATGACGATTATAATAAGCTGATGGCAATTATTCATTCTGATATCGTCACTGTTGTGATCATTTACGTGCTGATTGATGTTCCGTTTTAGTTGTAATAGTGGTTTATTCTCGTGTATCACGTCAAAGCGTATTTAATGATGCTATAATAATTATCCCCTCTTAATAGTTTTAGTTTTGTTTTACATTTGAGTTTGTTGTAGCGCCTCTAGTGGCTGCAGGGGTCACATGAACATTTGACGACGTCCATAGAAACAACACATTTGTTAATAACAATGCCTTCAGAGATAGAATACAATAGCGACGTTTCGGGCAATGGCTCTTCTTTACCGCGCATAGAGAAGCCAGAGAGGGAGATTCTAAAACTTTGTCAAGGCGCTCTCCTCCTCTAACCCAGCTTAAATATACGCTGCCAAGCTTGGTGGTGTTCATTCGGACGCTGTCTTTCCGATAGCCCTGTTCTTCACCTGAGGACGGCTGCTTGCGTTGTGGCCGAAACGTCGTGAAAATTTAATTTATTATGTTGAATATTTTATTCCTTTATTATTTCCCTTCTACGTGACTTTACCGAAAGAATCAAGAAAATGTATGAGTTTTTTTGTGTGCTTGTGCATCTTCTGCCAACGTCAGTATCACCAAAAATGTAATTACATAGAACATAAATTAATAATAATGTATCATCAATCCACTGCCAGACGAGGCTTCCCCAGTGGGTTGTTTGGACCATACTTCACTGTACTCGCCACTGTGGGTTGGTCAGGTCCCAGGACCCGTTCAGTTATCACCCACCACCGATGTTAGCCATTGGAGGGGCATCGAACTAAGTCCATCCTTCCCATATATATGTCATTTTCGAAATATATTACAAAATAATTGCGTAAAAAATTACTTAATTTGAAAAATATTTTTTTTAATGCAATATTACAATAATGATTTCTATTATTTGAGTTTGGCATTTCAATGTAACTAAGAACCCAATTTGAAATAAATCCACTCCCTACTGCTACTCGTGATAAATAAGCAAATGAACAAATCAAGGTTGAAATTGTAATGTACGGTAATCGAGCGACTCAGAAAGGCTTTGGGCATGACGAGACATGTGCTGGGAGGTTTATTACTGGCACCTACCTAGTAAACACGGAACGTTGGGCCAACGTTGAGCCAACGGTTCCAGCTACATGCGAACGTTGGGCCAACGGTTCCAGCTACATGTGAACGTTGGGCCAACGGTTCCAGCTACATGCGAACGTTGGGCCAACGGTTCCAGCTACATGCGAACGTTGGGCCAACGGTTCCAGCTACATGCGAACGTTGGGCCAACGGTTCCAGCTACATGTGAACGTTGGGCCAACATTGGGCCAACGGTTCCTGCTACATGTGAACGTCGGGCCAACGGTTCCAGCTACATGTGAACGTTGGGCCAACATTGGGCCAACGGTTCCTGCTACATGTGAACGTCGGGCCAACGGTTCCAGCTACATGCGAACGTTGGGCCAACGTTGAGCCAACGGTTCCAGCTACATGCGAACGTTGGGCCAACGGTTCCAGCTACATGCGAACGTTGGGCCAACGGTTCCAGCTACATGTGAACGTCGGGCCAACATTGGGCCAACGGTTCCTGCTACATGTGAACGTCGGGCCAACATTGGGCCAACGGTTCCAGCTACATGCGAACGTTGGGCCAACATTGGGCCAACGGTTCCTGCTACATGTGAACGTTGAGCCAACGGTTCCAGCTACATGTGAACGTTGGGCCAACGGTTCCAGCTACATGTGAACGTTGGGCCAACATTGGGCCAACGGTTCCTGCTACATGTGAACGTTGGGCCAACGGTTCCAGCTACATGTGAACGTCGGGCCAACGGTTCCAGCTACATGTGAACGTTGGGCCAACGGTTCCAGCTACATGTGAACGTCGGGCCAACGGTTCCAGCTACATGTGAACGTTGGGCCAACGGTTCCAGCTACATGTGAACGTCGGGCCAACGGTTCCAGCTACATGTGAACGTTGGGCCAACGGTTCCAGCTACATGTGAACGTTGGGCCAACATTGGGCCAACGGTTCCAGCTACATGTGAACGTTGGGCCAACGGTTTCAGCTACATGCGAACGTTGGGCCAACGGTTTCAGCTACATGTGAACGTTGGGCCAACGGTTCCAGCTACATGTGAACGTTGGGCCAACGGTTCCAGCTACATGCGAACGTTGAGCCAACGGTTCCAGCTACATGTGAACGCTGGGCCAACGGTTCCAGCTACATGCGAACGTCGGGCCAACGGTTCCAGCTACATGCGAACGTCGGGCCAACGGTTCCAGCTACATGCGAAAGGTGGACTAACGTTGCATATTTAGTGGTTAAGAGGCCACCTCCTCTTGTGCTGAGGACGCAAGGCATTTTCATAATCTGTGCTGCACTGTCAAGTTAAACTCATTATTTGGTGATGCTGTTTTACGAAGAAGGGCCATTGCCATGAAACGTCGCCAATTATATCGTTTTCTTTGAAGGCCACAGTGTTATTGACGGATGTGTTGAGTGATTTTGTACTGAAGGATAGCACCGTACTTCTATTTGCGTACTGGGTGGGAATGTGATTGTGATTAGCGACACGGCGTTGGAATTGGGTGCCAGAATTTTTAGAGAAAGCTCGTGCGTGCGGCTGCATTGGGGCGAATAATACTATTGTAGCGTCATTATCACTGTATTTGTATGAATATTGTATGGCTCGACTGTGCAGACCAGTTGGCATGACGACCAATCATGTGTCACTGCGATGGAGAGGTTGTTGGAGGGAACGCCGCACTGGGGACCCCATCTGTTTGCCACTGGGAATAGAGGATTTAAATAAAAATAAATAAGGAAATAATAACTAAATTCTTATTATTACTGGATGCAACGAAAACAAAAGGAAGGTACAACTAACTGACTTTGGGCACATTGTAAACGCGTCCTCAAATTGTCACATTCGCCATCGTTTAGAGAGGCTGGGCGTGGCAGCCGTGCACACAAAAACGCAGCTCCCTAAATGTTGAATCCGTTCGAAAATTGTCATTTTTGTTGTTTTAGTTCATTGTTCGCGTGACGGACATTGTGGGCGAGTGCGTGACAGTGTAAGTGGTTAGCGTACAGCGCTATGGGCCCCGATTCCCGCACACGACCAATAATAACAGTGGAGAATATAACACGTAAGGCTTTCGCGAACAATATTATTCATAATAAACGTTTTTGGGTTTAGATCGCGTTGTTTATAAATGTGTCGTAACTCTCCACCACCCGACACGGCCAATCAGTACAAAAGTGTCACGTTGACAAGAGACAAATCGTTCACTACTTTATCAAATTGCCCGATGATGCTGGATGTAATTACCAGCGAAACGTCGTACTCAAAAATTAAAATGTTGTGGATTCACTCTTCAACACACCGGTGGGCTAAAGTAGTGAACTATTTGTCTTTTGTCGACGTGACACTTTTTTACTGATTGGCCGTGTCGGGTGGTGGAGGGTTACGACACATTTATAAATAACGCGATCTAACCCAAAAACCTTTTATTATGAGTAGGTCGCCTCAGCTCTAAGAGAGTATACAGTAATAACTGGTGCAGTGTGTAAAACATAAGCACTGTGGAGACAAAGGCGGCCGGGCGTGGTGTTGGCCACCCACCCCCTCGTGTGCCGTGCCAGCCTTCGTAGGTGGCTGCTCACTGATAGCACTTGCCGCAACAGACTGCTAAAGGCTATACCGGGAATCTTTATCTTTGGTTTTGTCGCAAACACCACAGGCGGGAGAGACAAGTGCGGCCGCGTGCGAGTGTTGTCTGGCCACACCACCATCGCCTCAACAACAACAACAACCGCCATTCGCCACTAAGTGGCATTGACGTCACCACGACGCTTATGCCAGGCTATGTGCACCTTGAGGCCACGTGAAGCAGAGGTCGCAACCGGGTACCCGATACCCGTACCCTACCCGATACCCGGCTACCCGTACCTGGCCGGGTACGGGTACGGGTACCCGTTTGCGACCCTGGTGCGGCCGGGTACGGGTAGACCGTGAGACACTGGTGAGTAACCGTTTGTCACTCATTTCCCAACGTCTTGTCTCTTCTCACAATTCAAGTTCCTAGAATCAACCCACCCGCGCCTGCAACATGGCTTCATCCCAGAGGTCGCAATCAGGTACTCGATACCCGTACCCTACCCGTACCCGGCTGGGTACGGGTAAGGGTACCCGTTTGCGACCCTGGTGCGGCCGGGTACGGGTAAGGAATCAAAACCCATTTGCGACCTCTGACGTGAAGTGTCGAACGCCCACTGGCAGGAGGTCACGGGGCAAACTCAGGTGCCACGGGTCAATTGACCATCGCCTCACATTCCATGCCAGCCTCAATGTTGTAATTAATATGTAAAGCCCTTTGCCAATCCACGGATCGTTTGGGGGGTGGGGAGGTTATCTGGTAAGGGGCTATCATCCATTTAGTAGGTACGCAAAAATCTGGCAAAACTTGACCCCTACTCCCCTCCTTGTAGGCACGCGGACTTTTTACACCCCACCCCGACCGAATCCTATAGAACGGCCGATATTTAATCCACGCAGAAACGATCAAGGATGAATAATATTCACGTGTTTAAGCAAACAGTCCACCGCCGGACTATCTAACTAATTTGAAGGCAAATGTAGACAAATTATTATGGATGATGCTTCACCCCCCCCCCCCGTTTCCTATACGTACATTGTCAGTAGACCCCCCCATACTCAAGCGAACACATTTGGGTTACCCCCCCTCCTCCTCCCTCCATGCGTACGTGCTAAATGGATGGGCCCCTAAGTGTGGATTGGTTAAAGGTAGCAGGGCCCAGGCACTGACTCCGAAATTCTGCTCCGCTGATGGTGCGCAACATCTGAATGGTCTGGAATTGAACTCAGGTCACTGGGTTCAGAGGTCAGTGCGCTGCCACTCTGCCTGCTGAGCAGAGATAGGTGTTTGCTAAGAGGACTTTATTGACAGACCAGACTGAACGGGGATTCCGGGCTTTGCGAATGTGATTTTGTATGTATGTGTGTGTGTATGTGTTGGACTTATTTCGCACCGTACGTGCTAATCGGAAGAGCGGACTTTCAATGATGACCCGAATCTTTTTCGGTGTCATACTCGGACCACTGTGTAGACCACTGACATGAATATTGCACGTGATATGAATTCTATCAATACAAATTTCGACAAGTGCTTTGAGATTACCATCAGATTACGAACCGTTCTTTAGAACGAGTTTTTTTTTCTTCAAACATATACATTCAATATTTTGGTTAACAACATTTTTACAATTATGAACATTTTTTTTTATTTAAAGCTTTCGTGACTGCAGGGATTAATATTCTTTGTTCTTTCGGTAAAGTCACGTAGCAGGGAAATAATAAAATAATAAAAATATTTTTTATATTTATATTTTTTATTTATTATTATTATTATTTTATTCTTTCCCTTCTACGTGACTTTACCGAAAGAACCAAGAATATGAACATTTTGTCAGATATGTTGCTTAAACGATATTTAGTCGGCCAACGCCCAAATCCCCCCCCCCTGCTCCACCCGCCGCCTCCACCACTCCCATTGGTGCTCACAAGGGACTCAAGGCTGCTAACATTTCAACTGTTGCTAGGCAACGCTGCGGTTGCCATGGCGAGGCCAGGATTACGGCCAATCCGCATTAGACATCTGGGAGCCGCTCCTTATCGGTTGCTGAGTGCAGCCCCCCACCCATCCCTCCACCCTCCCCCCATCCCTCCACCCCCCCATCCCTCCCATCCCTCCCCCATCCCTCTCCCTCCCCCCATCCCTCCCCCCTCCCCCCATCCCTCTCCCTCCCCCCATCCCTCCCCCATCCCTCCACCCTCCCCCCCATCCCCCCCATCCCTCCCCCATCCCTCTCCCTCCCCCCATCCCTCCCCCATCCCTCCACCCTCCCCCCCATCCCCCCCCATCCCTCTACCCCCCCCCCCATCCCTCTACCCCCCCTCCCACCATTCTACATCCTCTACCCCCCAATGTTCTCCCCCTCCTGTGTGCATCCCCCCTACCCACTCCTGCCTCCCACCGTGACCTCCCCTACCTCCACTTTCCCCGACGCATTTCGTATGTGCGCACACACACACACGTGCACACACGTGAGGACGCACACACGCACACGTGCACACCCCCACACACACATGTGCGCACACACGCACACACACACACACGTGCGCACACACACACGCACACACGTGCGCACACACGCACACGTGCACATACACACACGCGCACACACACACGTGCGCACACCCACACACACACCCACGCACACATACGCACACGCGCACACACACGCACACACGTGCGCACACACACCCCCACGCTCACACACGCGTGCGCACCGACACACGCACGCACACACACGTGCGGACACACACACGCGCACACCCACGCACAGCATAACACGAACACACACACACGGGGGGGACCCTTTGTGTTCCATTGTGAGAGCTGATAACGGTAATGGCAGGTGCACTCGGAATGAAAGAACGCGTGCGAACAGTGGGCGTCGTGAAAACAAAAGACAAAGATGCCCCGTTTAGCCTTAACAGACTGTTGAGGCAAGTGCTGTTAGCGAGCACCTATAAAGGTCCGGCACGGCACACGAGGGGGTGGGTGGCCAGCACCACGCCCGGCCGCCTTTGTCTCCCAAGTGGCGATGTTTACACATCGCACTAGGTACTCATTTGAGTCTGAGTCGACCTAGGGGAGGCCCAGGATCAGTTCAGGTAATCCGTCACCGGTGTTGGCCGTGAGCGGAAATCGAACTCTGTTCACCGGGTTTGTAGCGCAGCGCGTTAACCGCTACGCTACCGCTCCCCACAATAACAAAGAGGCCACCAACCCTCTTAACTCCCCCGACAAACCATTTAGCCTTCGAGAAACGGGAGTCGATGCTGTTGAATGGCGTTAGCGAGCACCTATTAAGGCCACGTGGCACAAGAGGGTGTGGGGTGGAAATGGCGTAGTGCGTGTTCAGCAGCGGTCGTGTTATTCTCACAACACGGGATTATTATACTGGTAGGAACCCACTGGTTCCACCAGCCCACAGGGGATTTTTTGTGTCCGTCCGTCCGTCGTGCAGGGAGGCGCTGGGTGGGGAGGGGTGGGTGGGGATGGAGGGGCTGGGTGGGGAGGGTGGGGCTGGGTGGGGAGGGTGGGGCTGGGTGGGGGATGGGAAGGGTGGTGCTGGGTGGGGAGGTTTCTGGTCACCCCGTGGTGCCCTTATAAAACTCAACGTTTAACCTACTCACGCCGGCTTGTGCCCACCCTAACAGTCGGGCATATTTGCGGAATACACCACGCCGCCGTTGACCCTGGCCATTGACCGTGCAAGCCAACGTTCCTACCAGCTCCCTCCGCAGGAATGTGTTAACATCACTAGCCTTTTGCCCGTCCAAGGACTGGGTGTATTTCAGTGAATCTGAAACTTGCAAGCGAAAAGCAAACCGCCACGTGACATTCATTGCATCAATTCGTGTGCAATTTGTAAGGCCGTGGTGACACAGACTTATTTCGTTTAAAGGTTATAATCCCTTGTTCATCATGATGTCCTTTTTACTTCTATATCTCAACTAGCGTGTTTGCCCGTCCTAGGACGGAAGCTGTAATATTTACGAAAAAATTGAGCAGAGTATCATTGTAGCTTATGTAAATTTAATGGCAGTGAATCTTGCACGAAAGTATGTCATCAAACACTTCACTATATAGGGCTGTATTAATGGCAGTGAATCTGGCACAAAACGAAGTCATAAAACACCTGACTTGATGTAACTGTAGCACTGTATATAACTGACCTTCAATTTGTTAAAATTCACTGCTCTGATACTTTATTCTCTTCTGCTTTCAGTCGCTGGGGTTGAAATAAATTGGAATTCGATACAATATCTGGAAAATCACAAATGTCTTTAACCATAATTTAGAAGCATACATTAGACTTACCTCTTGTCTGAAGTGCTGAAGAAATCAATAAAGACACCAAATCCACTTTGTTGCTGTGTAGAATTATTTATTAGATTCACTTTCAATAAAGAAACGTCAAACTTAAAGCGAATTTGCGAAAAAAATTATTTCCGCTCGACCTTCTTCTGCGTGAGTGTAAAAATCAACCCGCTCATGAATATTAATGACGGGGGGGGGGGGGGGTGCGGCATGTGGAGTGACGTCACGCGCGTTACACACAAACATTCTTGGCTCATTATCGTCGTAATAATACCGGGTCCTCGCTTTAGGCTGAGTTGCCCGAGGAGGAGGAGGTCCAAACTGGTTCCAATTGCGGGTGACCTGCATGTTTGTTCTCGGAATTGAACACGTATTGGTATAATTTCAGCACTGCAAGTATAACAATACAAAGCTCCCCCCCCACTCCAGTATAACCCTACAGACTGCTGGGGCAAGTGTTGTCAAAGACTATCTATTAATACTCACACGGCGCACGAGGATGTGTTGTGAGCAAGCAACACATCCAGCCGCCTTTGTGTTCCCAGTGCTGATATTTACACACGATACCAGGAACTCATTTAAGGCTGAGTTGACACAGGGGATGTCCAGAACCGGTTGAGATATCACTCGTCACTGCTTTCGGCCATGGGCAGGAATTTAACTCAAGTTATTGGGATCGTGGTGCAATGCAATACTAACTGCTATGCTATCACTCCCCACACAGTAAACACTTAAATATGTGCACAAAGACAAATATCCCCCATGTAGCTTTTACAGACTTTTGCGGCAAGTACTGGAAACTAGCACCTATAGAGGCCAGCAAAGCGCACACGAGGGGGTGGGTGGCCAGCACTACACCCGGCCGCCTTTGTCTTCCAAGTGGTGATGTTTACACATCGCACCAGGTACTCATTTTAGGCTGAGTTGACCTCGGGGAAGCCCAGGACCGGTTCGGATAATCTTCACTGGTGTTGGCCGTGAGCATGAATCGAACTCGGGTCGCCAGACTTGTGGCACAGCGCGCTAACCGCTACACATGTGCGTGCACACAATATGACAACAACCATCATTTTCTACTATCAGGATCAAAATTTGCAAAATTACAAAGTTAAAGTGCCGTACACCGCAAATTATAGCAATGATCGCCCTCTACTGGCAGACTAATGCCCGTTTCGAGGCCAAGTGCTGATTTACACTGCCCACAGGGAGAGCTGCTACTGGGGGTGCCCTTTTAAAATGCTCTCAGGTTAATTGTAATGTAAAGTGCTCTGAAATGCCCCGGTGTGCAAGGGCGCTAGGTGAAAAAAAAAACAATCAATAGGTGTCCAGTACATTCATGCCATGTTATAGTGGCAAAGCCGTACTGGCTGTAGATCATGGTACAGCACCAGATGCAGTGGCTTAAATTTTCTGTCCACACATACATACGCACGCACCACGCACCCACGCACACAACACCGAAAGAACGAGAGAGTAACACGCATATACACGAGGGCAAATTGACACAGAGGTGTTGCCTTCTCACCCTAGCAAGCTCAGACAGCGCTGTACGTGCTTACCGTTTGCAGATTATAATAAAATAAAAGTCTCATTATATGCACGGGTAAGTTACCGGGCACGCGTGCACATGATCCCAATTAAAAGAGATAAAGCGAACAGGACATGACAAACAAAGCGAAACGCAAACAGAGCCTTGACTGGTCTCGGAGCGACGTCTTTTCGGGCTTCCGCACTATGTGCGACGGTTTAAACAAAAATGTCTTTAATTGGCATCCAAGAACCCAGAATACAAAGTATATTTCAAAAAGAGGGAGGGAAAAAAAACCCCACCAGGTAACGTGGAATAAACTTGGGGCAATGCACCCTCAAGATTCGGGTTTCGATAAGAGGCGTCCGGGCTCGCAGCTCAGCCGCGGTCGGGGTGACGCTCGGGAGCAGTCGATTTAAAGGGGAGGGGAAATGTCCGACGTTTTTTTCCGAATGCACTTCAGGAACTTAAATCGCTTCCTGAAGAAGCTCCCAGCACGTGGAGCGAAACGTCGGATATCGTACTACCAGAAAACAAGCTGTCTGGAGGACCGTACACTATAACCTCACAAACCTTTGGAACAAACAAAACTAGATGTTCCATGTATTTCCGAGCATCTCGCTTGTATTTATTCCTAGAATGCAATTGCTAGCTTTAGGACATTAATAAGCATTGTGGCTATTTATGCGTGCACGGTTGAAGTCACAAATTATGATTTTTACGATGCGTTGCAAACTACGGACACAAAATTTGTGGTCAAGGCCACGGAACGACTTCACGCGTCCTATTTGACCTTTAATCGCGTTTCGTATGTGCAGTCTCTAAGCTAGTGGTGGCAGTGATGTTCTCATAACTCAGGGTCAGAAGAATACCAAGAATAAATATCCTAATTAAAGATTCATGGAAATCCTTTTACAAAAAAAGAAGAAGAGAAGATTGCACATTGTATGTGCATCGGGGATGGGTGCTCTGGGCTTCCCAGCTGTGGGTAATACGGCACTCGAACATTCATTATCTAGCTTACATAAATGGTTTGAATTTATATATTGTTTTGTTTGCATGTGCGATATTTTAAAGTCGAGCGTATTGTAAAAATGGCCATTAAAAAGCAGACTGTAGTGTTTGTATATGATTGAATAAACTGGTATGACTATCCCACTCAATGAGCATGTGACAACATTCATCCCAATGTTTTCGCAGTCCCGAATCCGTGATGGAAATTCCACTTTCCTATGGTGTGACCAAGTATTTCAATACAGTAACAACCACTATTGACTTCCCCACAAAAGTGGTACAGTAGTCGATATGTTTACTGACCCCAAAGATGGAGGGGATTGACTCTATCCTCAACTGGGATTTGAACCCGTGACCGTTCCGATTTGCAAACCACTGTGCCATCCAGCCCGTATATTGACACGCGCAGTAATCATACTGTTTGACGTGAATTGTATTCACAGCTACCTGTCAGGCATGTTCATCCCTTCCCATCACGTCTAATCTCTAGGAATGCATGCTAATGCTCATCTTCTGATGTCTGTGCACTCTTATGTTGTAGGGGCGCTACGGTGACGAGGTATTAACTACCTCGCCTGGTATACACGAGGTCGTGGGTTCGATCTCGACCCTGACAACTGCTGTATATTTGGAGTTTGCGTGTCTCTCTCCCCGTGGTTGTGTGGCTGTTTCTTCGGGTCCTCCGGTTTTTCCCTCCACATTTAGCTATCATTTGTGGTCAGGTCGCTTCTGAAAAAGAGCTGTATAGCTGGGTGGGCCTTAGCTGGTAAAATAAAACAAGTTGAATGGTTTTAGCTTTAATCTCCAGGAATGCATGCTAGTGCTTGTCTTCTGATGCTCGTGTCCTCTTGCGATGTAAATCTTGTGTTAACCACACGCCCTTCCCTTCGTACCTTGTCCATTTCTTTCTCTGTTGCATTTCATTAGACTATGGTTAAACACATTTGAAAGTTAGATGCTTACAGAGGACAGCCTCATTGTATCTTTAGATATATATATTTTTAAATATCCTAAATGGTTGTAAGACCAAATTTTGTTTTAAGAAATAAAAGATATATAAATGCTATAATAATGTAGATAAATAATGAGATCATGTGCAGGAGCTGGGTGGATGAGTACATTGCATGATTGTGGGAGGGGGCTGCAGCTTGCGGAGGCCTTCATCCAGCAGTGGATTAACCCTGGCTGATGATGTCGATGATGATTTAATGTTGTAAATGAACACAAAATGTTGCACATTTCCATGATACGAGAAAAAACCAACAGGCATCTAATTCACTTGTTGCATTAAACAAGTGAAATATATATTTGACTGCACTGCAGGGTTTAAATTGTATTTGATTAAATCGAGTTTGATAAGTTAATGAATTTTAACAGAAGAGCAATACAGTCTTGTTTTTGTAACTAGGAACCAATCAATACGAGCGGCCGACATGCACGCTTCAATATTCCTAAATAATTAATCACGCGGATGACCTTTGCAATCTAATGTATTCGTAGTGCGGCATGGAGATGGGGAGCGGATGTCAGAAGCGCATCTTCGTTTGAGCGATGATAAATGGACCTGTAATCTGGTTTTCCGTCGCACGGTCGATTAAAATGCAATGCTCGGAACGGTAGCAAGGATCTTTGGAAGCGGGGAGTGGCAGGGGTGGTGTGCGGGGTTCGTGTATGGGGCTAGCAGGCGGTGCGTGTGGGTGGTGTGCAGGGCAAGTAGGTGGTGTGTGTGGGTGGTGTGCAGGGCAAGTAGGTGGTGTGTGTGGGTGGTGTGGTGGTTTAGACCTCCTGCCAGCGGGCGTTCGACACTTCACGTGGCCTCAAGGTGCACATGGCCTGGCACAAGAGTCGTGGTGACGTCACCGCCGCTTAGTGGCGAATGCCGGTTGTTGTTGTTGTTGTTGGTTTAGTAGGTGGTGTGTATGGTTTAGTCGGTGGGGTGTGTGGGTTAGTCGACGGTGTGTGTGGGTGGAGATTTGGGTTAGTAGGCGGTATGTGTGGGTGGTCTGCAGGGCTAGTCGGTGCTGTGTGTGAGTGGTGTGCTGGGTTCGTAGTTGGTGTGTGTGGGTGGAGGTGTGGGTTTTTAGGTGGTGTGTGTGTGGGTGATGTTGGTGTGTTAGTAGGCGGTGTGTGTGGATGGTGTGCAGAGTTAGTGTGCGGTGTGTGTGGCTGCTATGTGGGGTCAATGTGAGACAAGCGAGGTTAGTGTATGTGTTTAGCGTGTGGGGTGAGTGTGGTTGCAGTGGAGGGTGAGTGTGTGGTATGCGTGGGTGGTGCGCGAGTTTAGTGTGTAGTGAGCTGGAATATTGTACAGGGTTAGCATGCGGTACACTCGGTTGTGGATGTGGTTCGTGTATGGGAATAGTATTTGATGTGCATGGAACGAGTGTAAGGTGTGTGGGGTTGGTGTGTCGGGTTAGTTGATGTTAGTGTCAGATATGCATAGGAAGTTGTGCCAGTTTAGTGTGGGTTGTGTTTGGGTCACATCAGATGGAGATGCAGTGGATTGGGTGTCTGGCTTTCGAGTCTGCCCTGAAATGCCCCTTGTGATTAGAGGTAATCTCAGGTTTCCTTGGGACTTGGACACAACATACCTACAGTAAATACAAACTCAGAACTCCACTCTCTAACCGTGTACACTGGAAGGACATATTCAGAAGTAATGATTTATTCCCGTTGAATTTCCACGATTTAGGGCAACTATTCAGTGCTAAAATTATATTATTTTTGTTTCTTTATTACCACCTCCTTTGTATTTTAAAACGTTTTTTCTGTCTTGATTGTACAGTTATGTTCTCTTCAATATGCCTACCTATTTAATTATGTAGGAATCAAACTAGTTCTGTCAGGATTGTAGGCCAGTGTGCGAACCGATGCACATACAGAGTATATACAGTCGTGTGTTAAAATAGAAGCATTGTCTTGTCCACTTGCTTGGTAAGACATTAGCGTATGGCGTGACATCTGATTCACTGTTGAATCCCGCTGCCCTGCTTGGTAAAGTATGGTCATGATCGATGTCGCATGGGGAAGAGCTGTGTATTGTTATTTTTTTCGTGTCCTCATTGAGTGGGTAAATTAGGAGCGAAATTAACCAGAAATCGAAATTATTATTATTTAATTGGTACGATAAATATTAACTAGTTTCAATAATCGATAGGCAAGTCGAAGGTTTAAAGAGCCAAGCCATGGTGTAATTTACTTGTAAGAATTCATATTTACAGCTTACTGTTTTGTTATTTTAACTTTGACACAGGCCAGAGTTTTAAGGGGCGGGGTGGGAGGAGGGGGTGGGAGGGGTGTGGATGGGGGGTGAGAGGGGGGGGATGGAGAGGGAGGGGGTGGGGGCGGGGGAGGGGGCGGGGGTTCTATCAGCGGTCTGAGTGCAAGGGACATGGGTCACTGAGTCTGAAACACCAAGAGTCCTTTTACAACCGCACATCCTGAACACTCGAAGCGCTTCCCGCCCACCCTCTCAATTGCAGTGTCTCCATGAGTGAGAGGACGCTCTACAGATATTACCTCTAACATCTGAATTTCGGGAGGTAGCTTCGATGGCAAAGAGCGGAGCTAGCACTGCCGGGATTCTGCGTTCAAATCCAGGCAATTTAGCTGCTGTCCGTGATAGAAACAAGTTCTTAATTGAGTGTGATGAGTTAATGATCTCAGCCCAATCACCAACGACTGCGCCACCAAATCCATTTGCTTCTGCTTCTAGTTTGGTATTCCAGTTCTGTGGATAAAAAAAACATTTGGCTGACTGTGACCCATGAACAGGGGTCGGCATCCCCAAAATAACAAGAAGAGCAACTTTCTTTTCGAATTATGTAAATCAAAAACTCAGTATTTCAAGAGACACAATGCATGGCGAATACGGGATGATCCTTAATAAATGTCGTCACGAAGCAGTCCTTGAAGAGCCGCATGCGGCTCCGTTGTCGGAGGTTGCCGACCCCTGCCCGTGAACAAAACTCTCAGTGGCTAAGTGGATGGGAAAGTGCTGCCCTCTGCTGCATAGACCAGAGGTCATTTGAAGGATTCACCACGGAATCCACTTTCGTGGGCCGTTCCCTGCCGCAGAGGGTCGCTCTGCAAGAGCTCCAGTTGGGTATTTTGTTTCATGACAGGTCGCCAGGAACACAATTGAGATAAACCTGGAGGGAAATATACATATATGTCAGATAAAAAAAATCTGTATATCAAGATGCGGCTGCTAGAATTATTGTATTTCCTGTTTACAGTCAGGATTGTTGTATTCGATGACAGATCTGGAGAAAGGAGAAACCCATTTGTAAATTGCATTGGGTGTCAGAGCAGGCATCTCAGAGTGCCTGCTATGTATCAAATAGTTAAAACGTTCATGACTAATACCTCACAGCCATATCTGCTGTATGGTTTTCAGAGATTTTACTGGTAGGAACCTCCTGGTTACACCAACCCACAGGGGATTATTGTGTCTATCGTGCAGGGAAGGGCTGGGAGGGGAGGGTGGAGAGGGGCTGGGTGGGGAGGGTGGAGAGGGGCTGGGTGGGGAGGGTGGGGCTGGGTGCGGAGGGTGGGAAGGGGCTGGGTGGGGAGGGGCTGGGTGGGGAGGGTAGGGAGGGGCTGGGTGGGGAGGGTGGGGCTAGGTGGGGGGTGGGAGGGGTGGGGCTGGTCACCCCGTGGTGCCCTTATAAAACTCAACGTTTAACCTACTCACGCCGGCTTGTGCCCGCCCTCACAGTCGGGCATATTTGCGGAATACACCACGCCGCCGTTGACCCTGGCCATTGACCGAGCAACCCAACGTTCCTACCAGCTCCCTCCGCAGGAATGTGTTTCTAATTTCAGGGCCGTCTAAATAAAACTTTTCAGAACAACAACAGCTCTGCCTGCAGTCTCGTAGGCAAATCACTCGTCTTGAAGTGGCCATAAGATGGTAGTATGAAAATGTATTCTTGAATCTGTGCGGAGCTTTAAGTGTACCTCCTCATGTGTGTGTGACGTCTCTGCGCATTCCAGTTTCCTCCCACATTAAACCACAGACTCAGCCAAATGTTTGGTCAAACATCCCAATGCAGGACCCTCCTGAAAAGGAATATTGAGACTCTTGTGAGGCCTTCCTGGATAAAGGGAGTAACTATATATATATTGATTTGTTTATTACTTCACTGAGGCTGCGGAGCGGAAACTCTCGAATGAAAACATTTACCTTCGTACAGATTAAAAAGAAGTGTTTTCAATTCTTCCCTCAACATTTCCCAGGCAGGACGTGAAAAAACGCATTCTTGTTATATCTACAGCATGAAATCATCTAGGAAGATAAGTAAAAGGGAGGGTGGAATAAGAGCTGAGAGCTCCGATTGCAAGGGATGATCTAAAGAACAGATATGGATATTAGCAAGACTGCCTACTGCTCCATGACATCGCAAGAAGTCCAGTGTGTAAGCCTCTAAAAACGAAGCTGTGTGAAGCATCTGGAGTCATGAGTGTCCTGGAGAAAGGGGCAACCCATTTGTAAATTGCTTTGGGTGTCAGAGCCCGCATCTCACAGTGGCTGCTGTGTATTAAAGAGAGTTGTGCCCTACTCGGAACAATGTCTCACAGAGGGGGGGTCTTCATAAACATCTAGCATCTTCTTGGTTCTTTCGCTAAAGTCACGTAGAATGGAAATAATAAAATAAAACATAATAAAATAATTCTCACGACGTTTCGGCCACAACGCAATCAGCCGTCCGCAGGTGAAGACCAGGTCTGTCAGGGAGACAGCGTCTGAATGACGCTGTCTCCCTTGCGTTGTGGCCGAAACGTCGTGAGAATAATTTTATAATGTTTTATTTTATTATTTTATTATTTCCATTCTACGTGATTTTACCGAAAGAACCAAGAAGATGGATCCCTGCAGTCACGAAAGCTTTAAATCGAAACATCTAGCAGTTCGACAGTGTTGGTTGCAGCAAGCCTGGCTCTGCTGACGAGACACTGATTGTGGATACCAGCCCAGAGTTTGCTCGAATTAAACCAATGCTTCGAAAAACGAATATTTCCTAGGTCATGTGGCTGATAGGATGTGTAAAAAAATAAGTGGAGACAGGTATGGGATGGAGGCGTGTAGTATTGCCTGCTTATATGGGATGGAGGCCTATAGTATTGTCTGCTTATTGATATTTGATGAAGGCCTATAGTATTGTCTGTTTATTTATATGGGATGAAGGCGTGTAGTATTGTCTGCTTATATGGGATGGAGGCCTATAGTATTGTCTGCTTATTGATATTTGATGAAGGCGTGTAGTATTGACTGCTTATTTATATGGGATGAAGGCGTGTAGTATTGTCTGCTTATTTGTATGGGATTGAGGCCTATAGTATTGTCTGCTTATTTATATGGGATGGAGGCGTGTAGTATTGTCTGCTTATTTATATTTGATGAAGGCGTGTTGTATTGCCTGTTCATGTATGTGGGGTGGAGGCGTGGAGTATTTATTGCTTGCGTGGCTGAAAGAGAAATTCATACGGCAGGTGGCGCTCTAACACCATTGAAATCGTGGTGCTGAACTGAGCCGAGACAGGGGGGGGAGGGGGGGACCCCCCTCACTCGTGGGTCTCGGCTGCTGCAAACGTGCAGAGCATCGCATCCGAGCCAGCTCTGCCTCTATCGGACAGATATCTCGAGCGTTTTACACCACGGAGGAACATTCATCTTCAGAATATTTATACTGGAGGAATTCGATGAAGCACAGGTGTCCATTAACCAGCCCGATGTCACGGTTCCATACCATAGCTTCTTGTTCGACCCATTCGCCTTGAATGAGATCTGATCTCATTCATATCCATATTCAGCACCTTCACTCAAGGCGGTCGATGACACAGCTTACACAACGGTGACACAATGATTTCGATGGCAGGGGTGTACTACACGGATTGAGTGACAGCGATAGAGGGGTGCTTAGGGATCACGAGAGGGTAGGGGGGGGTGCGAGGGGAGGGAAGAGGCAGTGGAGAATAGGGTGTGGCGTTAAGGGAGGAGCAGAAGGGGGTTAAGGTGCTGGACTGCTTACTCTACAAATGATTTAGCTATTTTGAAATACCACAAAAGCATCGAGCGACTTTGGCCAGGCAAAAAAAATCACTTCACATCAATAACACTCCCCAGAAAGAAAAACAAATAAATACAATCACAGGTTACATTTCAGGCAATTTCATTTCTTCGTGAGAGGACTCTGCTGTGATGTAAGGCCATGTCCATAAACGTGTCCGATGATATTTTGTTCCTTTTAGCACAGCGCTACGGATGATCGTGTCTTGCGTGTGCTCTGTGCACCGCTGCCAATGCGGTTTCACAATTTGTGTTGCGGATTTATTCTTTTTCGATTTAAATCTTTCGTGACTGCAGGGATTCATCTTCTTGGTTCTTTCGGTAAAGTCACGTAGAAGGGAAATAATAAAATAAAATAATAAAAATAAAACATAATAAAATAATTTTCACGACGTTTCGGCCACAACGCAAGCAGCCGTCCTCAGGTGAAGACCAGGTCTGTCGGGGAGACAGCGTCTGTGTTTCATTCAGACGCTGTCTCCCCGACAGACCTGGTCTTCACCTGAGGACGGCTGCTTGCGTTGTGGCCGAAACGTCGTGAGAAAAAATGTATTTTATTATTTATTATTTCCCTTCTACGTGACTTTACTGAAAGAAGCAAGAAGATGGATTTATTCTTGATAAGTCAACGCATTTGAGCACACATGTTGTGGGGCAGAACGGATGCATGCAATGTGCGATGAGACCTCTCTAATGGTATATTCATATATAAATTAACGTTGCTATTAATAATGCATAGTGCAATTCTAACAGGCTTGTGAGCCGTACAAAATTATTGCTGAATTTAAATTTTCTTCCCCTTGAACGATAATTGTTTTTCAGTGAGCACTCTGAACAATCTATATCAATGCTACCTACCTTGTACACATGCAGTCTTACACACCGATTAAGCAAGGTTGGCTATGTACGGAAGAAAAAAAGTTAAATAGACATGCATACTGATCAACTTCAAGGACAGTGCATACATTATCAGAGTTATGTTTTTTGTTTGCATTACGACTGCAGGTATTGTGGTCTATGCAAACATGACTCCTTGTAAAAAAGGTGTCAGTTTTGTTTCCAGATGAAAGGGTAAAAAAACAATTATCATATTTTTCTACTGGAAAATGAGGTTCCAATGGTACATACATACTGCCTACCTGCCTACCTTCCTTCCTATAATCTAGATTTGAAGCTTTTTTCCCTTACACAAACAAACTTGGCTACCTACACACCCATTTACCTACCTACATTGCAACTTACCTGCATCCTTTTCTACACACATATCGATCAGCTTACCCACACCCTCTACCTACATATTCTTGGTTCTTTCGGTAAAGTCACGTAGAAGGGAAACAATAAATTAATAAAAATATAAAACAATACAATTCTCACGACGTTTCGACTGCAACACAAGCAATCATCATCAGGTGTGAAAAACACAAAGTCGAAACGTCGTGAGAATTTTATTATTTTATATTTTTATTATTTTATTGTTTCCTTTCTACGTGACTTTACCGAAAGAATCAAGAATATGAATCCCTGCAGTCACAAAAGCTTTAAATCAAAATCTACCTACATCCTTACATACCTATTTACCTGCTTACCTTCCTACACACATACCAGGCGACCTGCCTACCGACCTACATATCTACCTGCTTACCGTTCTACTCACCTACATACCTGGCTATCTTCCTACACTTATATCTACCTATGCTGACAAAGAAAACAGAAGCGCTGGATGGTGTGCAAAAAAGCACGCAGTGTTGTATGCTTGAAATCCCACTGAGACAGAAAATGGAACACATGGGATCAAGCAGGAAACACAAATCAAGAGACATTTATATTGACTGTTCAGAAAATTCAGTGGGATTCGACGCATCACTTGAAAGGCTGATAGACAAGATTGGTAATGGTGATGGCAGCGAGAGGTGAAAATGCACTCAAGGATAGACCTCCACGGAGATGGAGCATTGAAATTGGTTCAGGAGCGAGATGGATTATGCAGGAGTGATGTGGGATGTTGGCAGTGTGGGACTGTGAGGGATGGTAACGGCATGGGGCTGGCGGCTTTCATTCAGCAGTGGATGGACAAAATATGATGATGACAATTATGATTATGGTTCTTTCGGTAAAGTCACGTGACTTTACCGAAATAACCAATAATATGAATCCCTGCAGTCACGAAAGCTTTAAATCGAAATTAGGATTATGGTTCATTATTTAATTTCATCAAAACAAATCAAAGACTCAAAAGGGAAGCCATCGGATGCGCTTGGTGGATTGTATCGCGTGTTGTTTGGCAAGATGTCCAAAGCTTCGGTCGAGTGCTATTCAACTCACGAGAAAAGCTCCTGGCACGTGGCACGAAACGTCAGACGTCGTGCCGGACAGTGCGCGGTACAAACCGACAAGTTCATTGGAGAGCCGTATGGCACAACCGCGAACACCTACACAGTGCTAAATCAATAGGACCTTCCAGTTGAATTCGGGGCAGCCCATTCCATCATGTAGCGTAAGGGGTGGAATCTACGAAACTGCATCTCGATTATTCTCAACATGACAAGGGGGCAGTCGTGGCGGGCAGGTGGGACAGTGCCTCTGCGAATTGGAGAGCAGTAGCATAGCGGTGACCCGAGTTCGATTCCTGCTCACGGCCACCAACGCCAGTGACGATTATCTGAATCTGTACTGGGCCTCCGCTAGGTCGACTCAGCCTCAAGTGAGTAGTACCTGGTGCGGTGTGCAATCGTAGCCACTGGGGAAACGAAGGCAGCCGGACATGGTACTGGCCACCCACCCCCTCGTGTGCCGTTTCGGCCTTCATACGTGTTACTCGCTAACAGCACTTGCCCCAACATTCTGTTAAGGCTGCACGGGGGATCTTTGTCTTCTGTGCTAATTGGAGCGTGGCGTGAGTCGTTGCGCGTGCATTGCTCCCTCGCTGATTCACCTCGCCAGCTCCCACCCCACCAACCGCGCACCTCCCACCCCCTCACACCTTCCCACCCTGCCACTGTGAGAGCCCCCCCCCCCCCGTTTTGAAATAGTTAGCACTGTATTAATTGCTCCTTGAGAAATGTGCTCATGCCGCAGGTGAAAATACAGCTGGTGCGAGGCCTTTTTAGCTATGACGATGAATGTAGTAGAGTGATAACTAGCCATGTTACAATCCCACTCACCTGTCTGCTGATTTGATGGATTGTCACGATTTGTCGGTCTTGCGACCCTTGAGTCCGACCCTCGGTCGGGTTTCCCCAACGAGCTGAACAAAAAAAAAGAAACTAGGACACATCATGGGATGAAGAATTCCTCGCAATTCCAGAAGGGTTGGTGAGCTGCACGTAAAAGCGTCGTATTAAGTGGCGTATTATTGTATTAGCAAATCGCAAAAAATCGGGACTTACATGCTTACTCATACTCTTAGTTCTTTCGGTAAAGTCACGTAGGTAAAAAATGAAATTAAAATTAATAAAATAATAAAAAACACGTTTCGG
The DNA here is from genome assembly GCF_015708825.2 of Lethenteron reissneri. Taxonomy (NCBI): domain Eukaryota; kingdom Metazoa; phylum Chordata; class Hyperoartia; order Petromyzontiformes; family Petromyzontidae; genus Lethenteron; species Lethenteron reissneri. Next base: position 7,263,810 of record NC_083825.1, on the reverse strand, counting down.
AGGCAACACAAGTCTCCATCATCAGGTGGGACCGTCACAGCCAGATTTGCTGCATCAAGTGTGTTGCCTCCGAAACGTCGTGATTTTTATTATTTTATAAATTTTAATTTCATTTTTTACCTACGTGACTTTACCGAAAGAACTAAGAGTATGAATCCTTGCAGTCACGAAAGCTTCAAATCTAGGACTTACATGCTTCCCAGGATAGCTGCCTCAAAATGAGATCGATTCTGGGAAAATCGGGACAGCTGGAAAACCTGCTCGGCGCAAGGAAAGTGCCGTGATTTAACACGTCGGCTTTTGTGACCAATATTATCCACAATAAAGGATTTTTGGGCGAGGCTAGTCGCCAATTCTGGCGAATCGCTTGATGAAGCTGGTTGTAATTACCAGCGAAACGTCATACTCGAATTGTAAATATTGTGGGATTACTCTCCCAACACACCGATGTGCTGAAATAAGAAATAATTAGCACGTTTTGTTTAAGTAACAAACCTTATTGGCCGTGTTGGGTGGTGGCGGTTTTAACGACACATTTCAATTTACCCGATGATCTAACCCAAAAAAAGACCTTTATTATAAATTGCCTCAGCTCTGGTTGTTGGGCTTGGCCACGGGAGTGCGGCCTCACTCCGAGGACTTGGCTCAGAGGCAACGACCTCAGCCCAAAAACTCTGACCTCGGCCTACAGCCTTCCTGGCCTTGGCTTCAGTTTGGCCGTGCGGTTTACCGTCTGGCTCGGCTTGCCACCTGTCCCCGTTTTCCCCAGGACATCCTGTTGTTGAGGTATCTGTCCTGGTTCTGTATGCTCACGCATCAAATTGTGCGTGTAAGATTTGATTACCGTTTGATTATTGTGTTGTAAGTAATGGCACCGCGTGACCCCTGCAGCCACTCGAGGCACTACATTTACCACAACATTTACCACAATATAAAACAAAAAAACCCATGGAACATAATCGTTGACAATTCTCTCGTGCTGAGCACAGCCACAAAGGCCGAAAGCGCCAAGGGGCCAGTAACAAACAGCACTACTGAAGGTGTCATACATTTGGGACGGGGTGAATCGTGAATTGCTTTGTGTAGACGCAGCTGCGAGTTAAGAGGCTGTACGATCAGGGAAATGGATGCCGGATTTAAAGATGGCCGTTGAAGGGAATGGTTGGCGTTTGTTTCGCAATGGCGTGAGGTAAAGTGCGGCATTACGTCCAGCGCGTGGTCAATGTGCAATACGCTACTTCACATTGAGGAAACACCAAGCACATTGGGGAATATTATGGGTGGAAAGAAAAGAACGGACGTTTATAAAAATACCTTTTCAAGGTCAATTAATGTCTATGCTTGGTAAAGCTGCATGGTAAAGCTGTTCAAGATGTCTCCTCATGGTGGACTCTCACGTGAGGTTTAATAAGGGACAGCTACTTCAAAACAGCAATGATTCCGCCCTGCTCAGATCCTGCCTTCGAATCATGGGTCTCAACCACCCGTGGTAAATATGGGTCTTGCTTTCTCTGGTTCCTAATTGTGGCCCAAAATATGAAAGTAATCTTTTTCCACGAAATTTGGTGAATTTTTTTTTTTAAGGATTCATTGCCATGCACTGAACTCTTTTAGAGGGGGCACATACAATGTGCGGTCCGAGTGGAGGTAGACCTTTTGAGGTGCCGTCGGAAGTTATTCTCTGAGCCCATCATCTTCCGGGGCCCCGTTCTACGATACAGGGAGGTGCACTGTTATCTGCAAGAGTTTTGAATGGAAATTTCGACTTGAGACGCGACGTGGATTTCGCAATGGCAATATGACCAAAATAAACTAAAACACATTAACTTAAATGAGGTTCCCATAGTGTAGATGCTGGCCCCGAGCTCTCATACTCTGATGGTGCATTGTCTTTGAGTTGTGCGCCTTTTGGCGTCATCTGGTCCAACCCATGTGAGACTAGGCTCTAAGGAAAGCTGTCTCGGGTGTGGACCAATCAACTTCAAGGACAGTGCACATTATCAAGTTATGTCTTTTATTTGTATTATGACTGCAGGTATTGCGGTCTATGCAAACATGACTCCTTGTAAAAAGGTGTCAGTTTTGTTGCCAGATAGAAGGGTAAAAAACCAATTATTAAATATATCTGTCCTGCATCAGTCTCGTAGTGTCTTGTAATTTGTTGTCGTTGGAAAGGGGCAGTTGCCATTTCAACCGATGGAATGTAGCGAATTGTATACAGACAGCACGCACGTTTGATGCGTAGACACCGCGTCTGTATTTCTCGCCCCCCCCCCCCCCCCCCCCGTGATGGATGAGCCTCCGGGTCCTTGGCGACCCTGTAACCTTGTGCACATTTCGGGCTTGGGCGTCCGACGAGGTCTCTCTGTGTGTCTGCCTGTTCCACCGCTCACTTACCCGTGTACAATTGTGAGTTCAAGAAAGCCACAAACGTGAACCGTGGCCTGACCCTTGCAGAAAAACGTTAAATGCCTGAGCGAATGCCTCCATATTTTACTAACGGCACATGAGAGAATACCATGCTGGTCAATATATGGATTGGAAAAAATGGAGCCAGATGCCTGCTTGAATGTAACAATTCGCTGTGTGTGTGTGTGTGTATTTATAAAACGGCATCATTTTAATTCCTTCACATTTTTTTGCTCGTTGATTGTTGGGAAAAATCTGGCGTACAAGGAAGCAACTCAATTTTAGAGGAGGTGTTTTTTTTTTTTACGAATTGTAGCACACGCGGATTTTTCGGACGGTTGCAAAACCAGGCGCATGCACCCTACGCACGCACCCTACGCACGCACTCACAGATGCACTCACGCGGCTTTAATGGGTCCTCATTTTGACTGCTAATCAGAAAAGTATTCCTGACCGTTCTCAATATTTCATGAGCGACCGTGATTGGATGAGTGCTTGCCAAGGAGAGAGCCCGACCGCTCGGTCAGACGGCGGTTGGCAGCGAGGGCTACCGCACGTATTCCTAGGATGTCTGAAACAGGGCATTTTGTGGAAAATCATAAGCTAAAATAACTATTGCATTTATTTTTATTGGTTTGAAATCTAAAAGCCACTTTCCAATTTTTTTGTTTGTAAATAGAGTCCCGGGGGAGTTTTTAAAAAATAAGGTTTTATTTTTATTTTCCATCAACCACTTAACTGCCATCTTTAAATCTATTATATATATCCTCGCTCTGTTGCTTGCCACAGCAATCACGACTGAGCCACTTATTGGCAAGATAACGTGCAATGAATGCTGCAAAAGGATATAACCGTTGGGCAATTGTACAAGAGCATGGCGGAAAGACTTCCCCGAGTCGTTTTACAGATGTCTCTAAAAGCAATTGCAGCTGTATCTGCCAAATTGGGTGGGGTGGTGGGGGGGGCACCGCTGATGCGTCTGCATGTCTCGTGTACACGTGCAAGTGCGCGGCACTTTCGTCAATCCACTGCTGTGAAAGAGAACTCCTCCCCAAGCTGGGCAGGTCACAGGGGTTATTTGGCCACACTTTACGATGCTGGTCAGTGCGGATTTGGTTGAGGCTGTTTGCCTTGAGTGATCATCGTGCAAAGCAGATGAACCAGGGAGCAATCACCTAACATGGCAGCAGTTCACCTGCACATGCCTGCGTCATTCACAGGACCAGACAGGCCTGCAAGTGAACATCTGTGTGTGTGTGTGCATAGGTGCTCGCTAACAGCACTTTCCCCAACAGCCTGTTAAAGATTTTGATTTAAAGCTTTCGTGACTGCAGGGATTCATATTCTTGGTTATTTCGGTAAAGTCACGTAGAAGGAAAATAATAAAATAATATTAATATAAAACAATAAAAATTCTCACGACGTTTCGACTGCAACACAAGCAATCATCATCAGGTGTGAAATCCACAGCAAGAAATTTTTCTTGCTGTGGATTTCACCGAAAGAACCAAGAATATGAAAGCCTGTTAAAGCTATATGGGGGATCTTTGTCTTTTTTGTTATAGGGCTTTCAGGGTTGACTATATGGAGTAGTAGATCGTAGCACAGAACGTTGTATCGTACTTCTATGCTTTCACATCTACACTCCCTGCCTTCATCAAGCCACACTAACAAGAGTGGTGAAGTATGCTGTGCATTGACAAAGAGGCTGCGCATGCAGATGCACAACCTGGATATAATAAAATTGGCGATTTAAAATGTAAGGTGGTTTAAAAACAGCTGCTCATATATTCCAAATAGGTTGCGGTGAAGGCGTCGGCGTCGTTGTTGAGTGCGCAGGCGGTGCACAGGCAACGTAGGTCAGAGGGGCTCAGATGCCGGACAAGAAAGGAGGAACATTATGACAACGAGGGGCCCCCCTTTTCATTCCTTGCACCAGGGCCCTTACCCATCCCGCTGCGCCAATTAATGCAGGTTTTTCTTTCACACGATGGAGACAAGAGTGCCACTAAAAATCATAATAGGTTTTTTTTTTTGGGTCGGATTGCATGAAGGGAAATGTGTGTCGTGCATAAAGCTGTCACGTGGAACACACGTGGCCAATGTATTACCGCTTCAGTGCACCGGCACATTGGAGAGGAATCCACAGAACGTGACGATTGGCTACGACGTTTCGCAGGTGGTTACAGCAAGCAGCATCGCCAGGCGGTTGCTCTCGTTGTGCTCCGTGGCAGCTCTGATGTGCAGGCGGATTGTACCGGCAAGAGGCTGGGGAATTTGTTTCAGGGTCAGACCAGGAGAGGGGGGTTGGGGGGATGCAGGGAGACCTGGGCTCGGGGCATCGCGACCATCGGGGACTAAAACCCAGACGGCGGAGTGTTGCCACCTTTCAAATCGCTCTGCATTATTAAAGCAACTCCACTCACAGCTGGGACCCCCACTCACGATAATTCCAGCTCCCTGCACGCCGACCCCCACCAGCCGCCCCACGCCGACCCCACAGTCGTTTTTGCAGTGCGTAATTAAACGAGCGTCGTACAACGCAGACAAACCACGGGGAAATCACCTGGCAATCACCTGGCGTGGCAGCGGTCTACCTGCACATTCCTGCCTCACTCATCCACAGGACAAACGTTCCTGCTGTGCATGTGTCTCTTTGTGTCTGCACTCGTGTGCCGTGCTGACATTCACGGGTGATCTGTCAGCACTTGCCCCAAAAGTCTGTTAAGGCTGTACGGGTGGTGTTGGTTTTGTGTCTGTGCTATGATCCCGGCGAGCTGAGTTCGATAATTATCTGAATCGGTCCTGGGCCTCTCCTAGATTGATTCAGCCTCCAATGAGCACCTGGTGTGGTATGTAAACATTGCGACTAGCGAGACAAAGGCGGCCGGCGGCTGGCCACCCACCCACTCGTGTGCTATGCCGGCCTTCGTAGGTGCTCGCTAACAGCATTCATCCCAAAAGTCTATTAAAGGCTATACGGGCGATCTTTGTCTTTGCCTGGGAGAGAGATTGCTCATTCATTCATTTAGTCATTTGTTCGGTCATTTGCTCGATCGTTTGTTCGATGTTTTGTGCAAGCAAAGGCGCGTGCATCTATCTTGACAATCTAAATGCTCACTAATTCAATTACTATTTGTTTTCTTGCCCTCACACGTATTTATTTATATTAGTTGTTTGTGGATGTGTGTGTTGCCTATGTGGGTGCGGCGAGTGGTTCGCTCACTGTGCTACGAACCCGGTAGACTGTGTTCAATTCTCTGTGGTCATGCCAAACATCTGAACCAGTTCTGGGGGCATGCTCTAGGTCGGCTCAGCCTTAAATTAATTAGTACTGAGGAGACAAAGTCAGCCAGGCATGGCCTCAGCCACACCACCCGCTCGTGTGCTGTCAAGTCCTTAATAGGTGCTCGCTAACAGCACTTGCCCCAACGGTATAATACCATATGTGGAATTTTATTTTTGCCCTATGTTTATCTCGTGAGAAGTGGTGGTGCAGTGGCTAGCGCAATGCGCTACAAACCTTGTGACCTGAGTTCTGATTCCTGGCCATGGCTAAAATCATAAGCAAGTGGTAGCTGAACGTGGACTCAGCCTCTGTGCTGTGTGAATACCAGGGCTGGGAAACAGAGGCGACTGATTGTACATAGTGCTAACCACACAACTCTCTCAGCCTTTATCGATGCTCAATAACAGGACTTGTCTTCCGCTCTGTATGGTTACACAGGTCATCTTTATCTTTGTGTGTGTGTGTGCACATTTCGCCCATTTGAAACCATAAAAAATCCACTTATGAAATGTACGACTTTACCTTAATTATTCATGATAATTTTTTACGTTTTAATTATCCACAAGAATATGGATTTATATTATTCATTGATATTGTTCAAGGTAGAATCCAATGTCATTTTAAAGAGGCAACATTGAGTGCTCTCAGGTTGTACAGTGCTTTGGGGTTGTACTGCGGGTTGTCTGCCGTCATGTCCGATGTTTTACTCCAAGTGCCAGGAGCTACTTCAGGAACCGAATTCAGTTTATTAACATCCTTCCCTTTATTAATGCTACCCCTATCCCCTCCCTTTGATGCTGCTAATCCTGCATAATGCACGGGCATAATATGACTTTGAAACCCCCCGCCCACCTCCTATGCATTTCACAAGTAGTGACTAATCCCATATCTGCATTTCCCATAAATATGCTAAATTCCTCTTGATATGCAAATTATTTTGTCAAGGCGCTCTTCTCCCTCCAACCCAGCTTAAATAGACGCTCCAAGCCTGGGGTGTTTCATTCAGACTCTGTCTTCCCGACAGACCTGGTCTTCACCTGAGGACGGCTGCTTGCGTTGTGGCCGAAACGTCGTGAGAATTATTTTATAATGTTTTAGTTTTATTATTTTATTATTTCCATTCTACGTGACTTTACCGAAAGAACCAAGAAGATGAATCCCTGCAGTCACGAAAGCTTTAAATCAAAATCAGTTTGGAGAGTTATACGGCGCACTCGTGTGTCCGTCCATCGGTCTGTCACTTACAATAGCAACTTGTTATTTCACGTGAGTATTTTTTTCTCTAAACAGCGATAAGTAAAGGCTATTTCTACCTGTCGAAGCCGCCACCCGTGTTTATAATTACAGGAAACCAGGGACCTACGCTATTGAAGATGAGCTAATCTGACAGGCTTTTAGACGTATAAAAGCTCTCTTCTCATTCATATATATATTTTAGTTGAGAGTTGAATATTTTTTTTGGAAAAATCTGGCTAACATGTGGAGTCTCTTGGGAAGGACGGGGGCGAGGGGAGGACTTAAAACTGTGAAATATTCTTTCGATGGCCCACTCACCCTGCATGTACCCAATCTTGTCAGATCTCAGAAGCTAAGCAGGCTTTGAGCCTGGTTCGCATGTGGATGTGTGATAACAAGTGCATGTGTGGTACGGCTGCGAAGGATGCGGGGTGGCAGTAGATGGCAGTACGGCAATTGGTGCAGTCCAGCGACAGATTTGGTCCACTAACTGTGGATCCTTCGTATGCGTGGGTTTTCAGTGGTTACTCAAGTTTCCCACACACACGAAGCCAAGCCCTCGTTCAATAGAATTGGTGAAACATCCCAATGCAGTCGGGCCCTCCTGAAAAAGGGTCTTGATAATCATAATACTAATAATAGGTTGTTTACCCTTTTATCTGGCACAAAACGGACCCCTTTTTACAAGGGATCATGTTTGCATTAACCACAATATCTGTGGTCAAAATGCAAAAAAAAACAGCACTCTGATAATGTATGCATTGTCCTTGAAATTGATTGGTCCACACCAGAGACAGCTTTTTTTTTTAGAGCCCAGTCTCATATGGTGTTCGATCAGATGACGCCAAAAGGCGAGGCTTCGCTGGATAAAGGCTTTGCTGGCTAAAGGACATTATCCTCATCACCAGCCATAAGCTAGACACTGCAGTTCCACTAATTGACGTCGCTCCTTGCGTAGGTGAGAGATGCTACAGAGCTACACAACAATGCGAGCGAATGCGTCGACATGCATAGGGTGTCCATCCACCAGTGGAACGTGTGCAGATGCTTGGGTAGATTATACTGGTAGGAACCTCCTGGTTACACCAGCCCACAGGGGATTATTGTGTCCGTCGTGCAGGGAGGGGCTGGGTGTGGAGGGGAGGGTGGGGAGGGGCTGGGTGGGGAGGGTGGGGCTAGGTGGGGAGGGGCTGGTCACCCTGTTTAACCTACTCACGCCGGCTTGTGCCCGCCCTCACAGTCGGGCATATTTGCGGAATACACCACGCCGCCGTTGACCCTGGCCATTGACCGAGCAACCCAACGTTCCTACCAGCTCCCTCCGCGGCAGGAATGTGTTTACATCGCAGGAGCATGAGATATTGCGGCGGCTTTGGGAGGCCTTCATCCACCAGTGGACTGATCATGGGTGATGACGATGAAGATGATGCAGGAGTGGATAGAGTATGACTGATGCCCACTGGCTTTATATTGATTGGTAGCGGCCTTGCTGCGGTGCTGCTGTTGTAATCGGATTCCCTGTGATTTAAGCGACGGCTGCCGCTGCTGCCACTTGTGATGTCCAAGCACTCACGTGCCGAGTCTCCATCGCTCTCTCTCTCATGTAGGATGCATGAACGTCGCATGAACGTCGCATGAACGTCGCATGCGCCGCCAGTGACGAGGAAGGGTGGCTCTTGCACCGCCGTCCATAAATGACATCATGCACCTGGGGGGGGGGGGGGGGGTGAGAAATGTGACGTCACATAAAAATGCGCAACTTTAAATAAATATAGAATTGTTATAACACTAATTGTTATAACACTCCTACAACATCAGAGTGCAGCGCCACATTAAATACACACTACAATGGCAATATAGTTTAAAGCATGTGTTATGTTCAAAATGAAAATATGGTTTGGGGGGGGGGGCAGAGCTTTGTGACGTCATATTTGAGGGGGGGTCTGACTTTTTGTAACGCCGTGTGACGAGGGGGGGGGGGGTCAAAAATCGTCCAAAATCGCGTGACGTCATTTATGGACGGCCCCTAACGCAGCGTTAGACCATGGTGGTGCCAGACCGAGGAAGATCCAGGCTGTTAAGACAAATATCCCCCGTGTAGCCTTAACAGACTGTTGGGGCAAGTGCTGTTAGCGAGCACCTATGAAGGCCGGCACGGCACACGAGGGGGTGGGTGGCCAGCACCACGCCCAGCCACCTTTGCCTCCCATGTGTCGATGTTTACACACCGCACCAGATACTGATTTGAGGCTTAGTCGATCTAGGGGAGGCCCAGCGCCGGTTCAGATAATCGTCACTGGTGGTGGCCGTGAGCGGGAATCGAACCCGGGCTCTTAGCATACTACGCCCACCGCTCCCCATGAACCACGCTGCACCACGCGTCATACAAACATCCTGCAACTCACACGTGGAACATTGCACATCTGCTGTCATTGCATGGCAATAGCAAGCAGGCGTGGCCAACACACTCGGACCACCGCCATCACATCAAGCACTCTCTCGCGCGCTCTCCTCACTCTCTCTCTCTTTCCATTTATTTTTAAGCCATTAGCGGCTAGCCCTGGGTTTTGAAAAAAAAAGAATCTGTTTCATTCGCCTCCCCACCCTCCCCCACCATTGACCACCCTCCTTCCCCGACAAGACAAGATCCCCCGTATAGCCTAAACAGACTTGCGGGGCAAGTGCTGTTAGCGATTAGCACCTATGAAGGCCGGCACGGCACACGGAGGGGGTGGGTGGCCAGCACCACGCCCGGCCGCATTTGTCTATCCCAGTGGCGATGTTTACACACCGCACCAGCTACTCATTTGAGGCTGAGTCGACCTAGTTGAGGCCCAGGATCGGTTCATACCATCGTCACTGGCGTCGGTGGCCGTGAGCGGGTTTCGAACCCGGGGCGGCCAGAATTGTAGCGCAGCGCGCTAACCGCTACAACTACCGCCCCCCCACACACAGACACACGTACACACACGCATGCACGCAGATGCAGACTTATAGCCTTTCACAGATTGCTGCGACAATTGCTGTTTGCGAGCACCTATTGTGGCAGGAACGACACACCTATGATGTGGTGGGTGGTCAGCACCACACCCGGCCCCCTTTGTCTACACGGGAGTTGGTGTCAAAGTTTTAAGTTTGTTTTTTCTCTCTCTCTCTGGATTTTTGTTGTCTCTCTCTGCTTGTGTATCGGTCTTCGTGTCTGTGTCTTACAAATTTCACACTTAACTTCTAATTTAGCAATCTTTGGAAGAACGTAATCAACCAGGCTATATGCGTTAATTGTATGTTGACCGACCCTCTGTGTTGCATTGCATTACATTTCGAAATTTTGCTAGATTTATTTGATTTAGTGTACTTTCTCTGTCTCCACTCGTTTTGTCGTTCTTATATTCTGCTCTCGCTGTGTGTCTCGGCTGTTGTCCCTCTCCCTCTCTGCTTTTGTCTGTTCTTCGTGTTTGCGTCTTGTCTCTCTTTAAAATTTCACACTTAACTTCTAACTTAGCAATCTTTGAAAAACGTAATCAACCAGTCTATGCGTTAATTGTGTGTTGACCGACTCTCTGTGTTGCATTACATTACATTTCGAAAATTTGCTAGGTTAATTAATTCAGTGTGTCTCTCTTCTTTTTCCCTTCATTTTTCCAAGCTTCTGCAGCGTGCCACTCATTGACATGCTAATTTCTCTACCCCCTCCCTCTCTCTCCCACCCCCTCTCTCTTTTAAGGCCTCGACACAGAGGCGTGGTTTCTCTGTGTGCCTATGTACGTCTCTCTCTATGTATCTCTGTGATATCTGTCTCTACTTATATGTCTGTCTATATGTCTCTGGTTCTGTGTTTTGTCTCTCTCTCAAATTTAGCATTCTCAGGAAGAACGTAATCAACCAGGTAGGGTGTTGACTGTTATGTAATCCGACTCTCTTGTTGTATTACATTACATTTCTAAGTGTACTAGATTTGTGTTTCTATTTCATTTATACCTGATGATGATTGCTTGTATTGCAATCGAAACGTCGTATGCTAGTATTTAATTTATTACTTTCTCTTTACACGTGACTTTACCGAAACAACCAAAGAGTAGGGTGTGTTGGTGTGTTCGGCACCGCAACGGGGGTGTTCATTTCAGGCTGAGTCAGCCTAGGCGGAAGCCCAGGACCTGGTGAGAAAGAAAACAAATCGTCACTCCTGATTGTTCGTGAGCGGGGAATCCAACTGGTTCGTGATCACCGGGTTCGTAGCGCAGTGGTGCTGAACGATGCCCCCATTCGCACACAGACGCACGCAGCCCGCTTGGCGCAGTACGCAAGTCCAATGCAGACGCGCAATGCCCATTACTCACTTGCACACTGCGCTCCAAAGAAAAAAAACAGCCTCACACACTCCTCCTCCCTTGTATATTGACTCCACCAAGCACATAGCCATGCACTCATACGTACAAAGACCACCACGCCCCCTCCCCCCGCCCGCAGCTCCTAAAAGCCGAAGAGACTTGGGGGGGCATGTGTGTGTGCGTTAGCGAGCACGTTTTTGAGGCATGGAACGCACACGAGGGGGTGGGGTGGCCAGCACCACGCCCAGCCGCCTGCCTTAGACGATGTTTTCAGCAAAAATGTACTCATTTGAGGCTGGGTCGACCTAGGGAAGACCCAGGACCAGGTTTGGTGTTGGTTCGTGAGCGGGAATCGAACTCGCGTCGCCGGGTTCGTAGCGAGGTGCGCTCACCGCTGCAGCTGCCGCTCCCCACTCGTATCTACACACGCGCGCACTCACAAACACATTATATATGCACGCGTTCCTCGATGATGATGATGATTATCAGCCATGAGCAAACGACGCATCCACTACGAGATGAAGAATTTCCCCCAAATTCCCACGTTGCAACAATGCACCTGCGCACGAGATCAATTCACGCACTCCATCTCCCCCTGTGGTGGTCCCCCATAGGCACGTTCAGTAATTTCTTTGTCTCCTATGCACACGTGCTTATTATATACAGCGTGCTGCATTACACGTTGTCATTACTCTCTTTGCACGCAGATACACACACCATAGATGGATGTCTGTACAAATAACACGTATGATACATTGCATCGCCTATGCATTCTCACATAGCATATAGAGTATAGGATGTGTTTTGCAGAAACTGTACCCCGTTCAGTATATTTGCAAGAGCATATGTACTGTAGCAATACGCATAAATACATCAATACAATCACTCAGCATGTACTGTATAGTGCAATAGGAATGCATACTGTAGCAGATATACTGTTATGAAGTATATATGTACACAGCATAAGTACACGACTGCGAAACGTAGCATATATGCATATCACATATAAAAGCATGCACGTACACATGGCATTGTACCTAGCAAATGTACAATATAAGCTGTAATTCATAGCATATATGTACCGGCACAATTGGTATACACACGTACAGTATAGGGACATATGCACATCATATACACGCGTGCAGTATTTCAAATGGTGTATTTGCATAATTGATGCATTTTGAAAGTGTTGTTTTAATTATCAGATGTCATTTGTTATAAGCAATGGTTTGTGCGTGCAATGAATTGTCATCGTTATCAGCAGCAAATCGTCAGCAGCAACTCAGCTGAGTGTATGGTCGTCATTGTCATCATCAGCAGGAGTTTTCATCGATATGGCATGATTATTGATGAACGTCATAATCCTCAGGATATAATAAATAGCATTAATATTATCGTATGCGTCATAACAGCAATATCACATGTTTCGTCATTGCCGTTAACATGAACATCATCATTATCAGCGCACCATCAGCAATACATGTTCATGAACCTTATCATCATCAATGAATATAGGAATCATTATTAATTTAATAATATATCTTGATGATGAACGTAATTCTGAGTCGACGTTTTATTCATAGTTAAATCCATAATCATCATCATTAAATAATGCATTATCATGGACATCATTACGACGATCATTACAATCATTAAAAAACTTTGTCACGGTTAATATTACGAACATTATCATATATACTGTGTATATGGTCAATGCTGTCATATAAGTATTATTATCAATACAATACAGTGATTATGATCATAATAATCTGAATTACAGTAGCATTAGGATGCTATGATATAAATATCATCAGCAGCAGCGGCGGCGGCGGTGAGCTGCATAATTTTCTGCGTGATGTCATGCATCTCATCTTTTCAAAATGAAAAAAAAATACACATTAGGCGGAGCAACTCAACGAGCGAGAAAGGAAGAGGAGAGAGGGGTGGGGAGGGAGTGAGTGAGGATGGGAGGGAAGGGGATGTGGGGAGACTGGTAGAGAGGGGAGGACCAGGAGGGAGGGAGGAGAGGACCAGGGGAGAGAGGAGGCATCCGTGGACTCTGCAAACGGGGCAGGGCTACCAAGGCAGAGGCCACACGTCCACTGCAAAGCAATTAAACACCATCCCTGCACGGGGATTTGTTTCTGTGCATGCTCGGACGAAGCCTGCTTTTGCAAAAAAAAAGGATCGTAGGAATATCACAACAACAGCGACGGCGTAACGCAAAGAGTAGTGATACGAATTAATAGTTACGGTGGAGGAGGAGGAGGCGGTCCAGGAATGGCGCACGCCGCCTCGAAGCTGAAGAAGGCTCGTGACCAGATCCAGGAGGTGTCGGTGCCGACACCGAAGGACAAAGAGAAGGAGCAGGCGGACAGGGAGAGGGAGGAGAAGGAGCAGAGGAGGGAGCAGAGGAGGCTGTCGCGAGAGAAGACTGAGCGGAGGCGTAAGGTCAGGGCTGCTGGCCACACTCGCCACCAATTAATTAGAACGGACCGCGACAATTACAGCACGTGCGTGTACACGTGTGTGCGTGCGTGCGTGTGCACGCGCGTGTGTGTGTGCGTTAATGGATGGTGATGTGGGGTGGAGCGGTAGCGTCGTGGTTTGCGCAATGCGCGCTGTGAATCTGTTAACCCTGGGTTTGATTCCCAGACACGGCTAACATCAGTGGCGGGTGAAATCTGAACCGGTCTCAGTCCTCCGGCCTCGTGTGCAGTGTGTAAACATCAGCATTGGGGAGACAAAGACGGCTGGGCGTGGTTCCGACCACACCACCTCGTCCTCTTGCCGTGCACTGCCTTGATAGGTTTTTGCTCACGGCGCGAGGCTACGAGAGGGATCGACAACGTTGTGTTCGTGGAGCGGAGTAAATATCAGTCCTGGGGATGAAAAAAAAGAGTCCGAGGGTGTTGGTGGTGCTGGTGGTGGCTACCTTTTGATGTGCGCCGTGATGGCAATAACAGGTGCTCGCGAACAGCGATTGCACCAGATGAGTCGTTTGATCCAAATGTTTGTCTTCTATCGAATTACCGAATACATTGTGTGTTTAGAATGATTGCACTGTGTTCTACGTATAAATAAATGCAGCATATTAATATTTTAATCTATTGTGAAAACAGGTCATGCAGTGTATTTTTACAGGCAGGAGTGGTCTGGGAGTTCTCGAAGCAATATATTATTTAAAAATGTATATTTAATTCCCGGATTTTTTTCGTTGTAATGCTTACATTTTTACAATATTCAGCGCGGGACAAAATTACAGATTAATTGTGTTGATGGACATGCGTGAGATCGCAAAAACATAAATTGTTGGTTTCAGTTATTACAGAATACAGATTTACGATATAAATAATACCGTTGTAGAATTTACCGCAACGATGCAGCAAATGTATATAGGGGCATAAATGTTTAAAATTGCCCTTTTTCAACTCAGCCGTTGGGTGACTTAAGTCCGACTTCGTGGAACAGATCACTGTTTACGTAAACGCCGCAGTGAATTTCACGTGAAAACTTTGTAAACACAGCAAGTTGATGTTCCTGAGCAATAATTGTTAGGGTTCACATTTCTGCCACAGGTGTAGACTTGGTGCTTGAGAGATTGAACAATATAATATTATAAATATAGTCTGTGGTTTTAACAGGGATAACAATTATGGAGATAATACAATGAAAACATCAAAAAAAATTTGATTTAAATGTGTGTATTGTCACAAGCTGAGAATATGGCGATGACTTGGAGAGGCCTTCATCCAGCAGTGCATCGATTATGGCTGAGGACGATGATGATGGCATAAAAAAATAATCAGCCTGACAAAATGTAGATTTGAGAAAATATTCACACGCTGAGGACGATGATGATGGACATAAAAAATAATCAGCCTGACAAAATGTAGATTTGAGAAAATATTCACACGTTTACGGCAAGCCACATAATTCGCTCATTAAAAAAAAAGCTCTCTTTGAAATATATTTATTAAAATCATGTCTTGATTCAATATTCGAGAACATGTGCATGTGTAGGCGTATTTCTGCGTTGGCGTCTCCATGTGCCTCGCACACTGACTGCGCTAGAAGCCAGCCATCTGGGTTCGATTCCCGATGGTGGCCAATGTCGGTGCCGAGTCGTATTTAAACCTGGTCTGGGCATCTTCTAGGTCGACTCAGCATTAAACTAATGCAATCTTTTGTACGGTGTGGTGCAAAGAGATCAGCAGAGAACTCAAAGGCAGCCCCGGACATGTCACTGGCCACACGATACCCCTGGTGTGCTGTGCTGGGCCCAATAGGTGCTTGCTAACAGCACTTGCTCTACACGTATATTCAGGCTATACAGGGGATTTTTGCCCCATACACCATCTATCTTTTCGTCTGTGTGCGTCACTGTGGCGTTGATAATGATATCACCGCTCTACCATCCTAGTATCGTAAACGTAAGTTCGATACCCAGTGCAATGATACTATTTCACACTTGTGTTGATGCAGACCGATAGCACCTTGTTCTATTTACTCCCAGACGAGGTGTGGAGAAACATCGGTCGTCGGAAGGGTGTAGGTGTGTGGTCTCCCCTAGGTTGACTCAGCCTCAAATGAGTACCTGGTGCGATGTGTAAACATCACCACTAGTGGGACAAAGGCGGCCGGGTGTGGTTCTAGTCATCCACATCCTCGTGTGCCCTACCAGCCTTAATAGGTTCTCGCTAACAGCACTTACCTCAATAGTCTCTTAAGGCAATTGTGGGGGGGGGTCTTTTTGTACAGAATATCCGTGCCTTTAAAACTGAGCAAAGTCTGTTCATACATAAATAATATGCTATGGTAAAGTGCATATGTTGTTGTACTCAATATATGGGATAGTATGTACGACTTTGATCAAGAGCGCTTAAGACACTTAATTGTAGCCAACTTTCGTGTGAATCGCATCAAGGCGGGCCGCCATTGAACCAAATGAGAGCCCATTGAAACCGATTGCCTCATTGCCAAGATGTGCACCTGGGCAGCATATGCAATTAAAATCATATGCAATTAAAATCATATGTAATTCTAATCAAATGTAATTCTAATCATATGTAATTATGATCATATGTCATTGTAATCATGTAATTATAATGGAATCTAAGTATAATCATGTAATTATAATCTAATGTCATTATAATCACGTCATTATAATTAAATGTCATTATAATCATGTAAGTATAATAATGTAATTATAATCTAAGGTAATTATAATCAAAGCTATTAATGAGAAGCCCCCATCATAAAACGGAACGACAGTGCAGCCTGGAACACCCTGAGTTTCAAATAAGACGTGGACATGTTTAATGTAATTCTAGATTTGAAGCTTTCGTGATTGCAAGGATTCATATTCTTAGGTTTTTTCGGTAAAGTCACGTAGGTAAAAAATTAAAATTAATAAAAGTAAAATAAAATAAAAATCACGACGTTTCGGAGGCAACACAAGCTTCCGTCTTCAGGTGGAACCGTCACAGCACGATTGCTGTATCAAGTATAATGTATACTCTCTCTGTGCATATGCAACAACCATTAGCATTTCCTGAAGTGCATTGTGCTCCTCTTGTCTTTGGCCATCATCAAAATGAAGTTGAGCAAATGTGAGCAAGTGACAGCAGCAGTGACGATGTAATAGACAACTGTGGGTCGGTTTTGTGTTCATTCAGGCCTCGTCAGCACAGTCCAGTCACCAATACTCACTGCTGACAGTTCTGCCTCAGCCTGAACCATTATAGAAGATTGTATCGATGGGGTTGTTTTTTGCCATCATTTGCAGATTTGATTATTGTTGGCATTAGCCAAGCAAATGACCCCAATAGTGTGGAAGTGGAGACTCCACATCTATGGCTCCCAGAGGCATTAAGAGGACCACAATGCAGTTCAACAGGATATGGTTGTTGCATAATGCACAAAGTCTGCTGTGCTTTTTACATGTTGTTTGTGTTGTTTAAAACACATGGTTATGTAAGAGAACTTAATAAGCAAATACATAGCTCTTGTTTATACTGTGTAGTGTTATACATACTGCAGTGACCAATTTTGAGTGATATTGTTGAATCTCAGGACTAGGGCTTGAGTAAAGGTTAGGTAAATGTTACATCCTATAGTGCGGAGTTTGATTGATTCCCATTCACGATCTAACATCAGCGGTGAGTGAAATATAAACTGGTCCCAAGTCTCACCTTCAGCAACATGCACTGACCAGCGTGGTGAATTATGGTTTAAACAACCCGCCCCTTTGACCGAAACGGAGTGGGGGAGGCATCCAGCAGTGAACTGACATTGGATGTATATTATATTAATAGTGTGTGTTTCCATACGTTTGTACGAGCAAATGGGAAATAAATGTTTGGTCAAATGTGCATTGTTTTGTAATTAACACAATGCCCTTGACTCGTCAGGGTAATTATACCTTCAGTTTAACTTATACGCTCAAAGCTATTGCTGTTCACACGTTTCACATATATACAGTATATACATCAAATATCAAATGTAATTAGATTCCAGATGTTATTCACCTTTAAACATAGCTGCACTTTGGGCTATACCCGGCTGCCTATGTTCTGGAGATATTCGCCTGTACTGTGTTCCCACTTCTCTGCTCTCCACTGTTGATGTATTACCAAGTGGTAGTTGGACTGACATTGACGTCCTGATGGTGCTAATGATGATAGCGATGACGGTGATGGACTCTGGTTAGGCAGGTAAAAGACATTTGCACATAATCTGTGCCTCCCCTCGTTCGCCTTAAATTCCTAGGGACACTATTTGGCGCAGTGTTTAGTCCACTGGGCTTCGACCCTGATCACCTTGGGTTAAATTGCAATTGATATCTGAAACTGTACTGGGCCTTCCCTTAGATTGACTCAGTCATAAATGAGCACTTGCTACATTTTTTAGCAGGTACGGGATACAAACAGGAATAAAAAGGCTGTAGGGCCGTGATGGTCAGTGACCTAATCGTGCGTTGCGCAGGCCTTAAATAGGTTCTCGCAAACAGCCCTTGGCCGAGGGGATGATGATGGAGATGGAAGGATGGTTGAGTGAGCTTCCTTCCGTTCCACCCCATCGCTCTGGTTTGTGTTCGCTCGCACGCTCTCGCTAGCACACACGCACAAACATGCACACGCACAAAGACACAACGATCCCCTCTATAGCCTTCACAGACTGTTGAGGCAAGAGCACCTATGAAGGTCGGCACTGTGGCACACGAGGGGGTGGGTGGCCAGCACCACGCCCGACCGCCTTTGTCCCCCCAGTGGCGATGTTTGCACCCCGCACCAGGTACCTCATCTTAACTCTACCCCATCTTAACTCTAGCCCAAACCCATAATATTAATTATATCAATATTCCTAACTAAAACATTACCCCTTGTACCCACACATTTTAATATTAACGTTTAACTACATCGCTAAGCTTAACAATATTATTATACGATTAACTCGATGATGACCATTAACCATAGCATAACCTTTTACATCCCAAGTGATATCCCTAACATTAACCCTATCACTACCCAAAAACCCTATATCCATTCTTTACCACTATAACCCTGGTAGTACCTCTAACAAGGCCGTAATTATAATATAAATTGGGGGGGGGGGGGGGGACACATCCTCTAAAAATCTTGGCCACAATAACTGGACTTGCCTTCATATAACAACGCATAGATTTCTGTTTATATGATTGTGGTTATGGTTGTACTTTATTAATCCCTAAGCTCTGCCATTACATACAATGAAACAAGAAAAGGTAAAAAAGTAAAAACAGAGCAGTGTAATTCAATACACTCTTAGACATTGTAAAAAATAAATAAAAAGTCCATCCCATGTGCTAGTCAATAAAAAAAATATTTTAGGCAGGAAATGGCAGGAAATTAGTTTTAAAATTTTGATATTTTTCTGGGTTGGGACCCCCAGACACCCTGGAAGATTTGCCCCCCCCCCCCCCCCCCAATGTTGACTCCATGGCTACGGCCTTGACCTCTAAAACTAACCACAGCACAATCCCTCACACTAACTCTCGGTGTCTACACCATATAACATTAACCAGGCTAACCCTGAACTTAAATGCATAGCTTACGCTGCAGAAAGAAATCCCATAATAATCCAACCTCTGGGTCTGCCTGTTATCCCGGGTTCTGGGAAAACACAACCGCGTGTTTCCCACCAGCAGCAGCAGCAGCAGCTATTGCGCGGTTCTTCTCAGTTGTCGGAAGGACAAGTGGGGGGCCGCTCCTCCTGTGTTCGTGCAATTACTGGGCTCTCACACGGACGGCCAGGACGATCGATATCGCACCCAGCCTTCGGGAACACAGGGCCCGCCAGGCACACACCATGTCTTCGTATCGTCCGCGCGGCTGGGCGCGTGTTTACATCGGACGCAGGCCCAGCTTGTGATCTCAAACAGCCAATTGTTTGACTTCTGCTGCGTCCGTAGAGTTAGCCAACGTTTTTGTGTGGGGAATCAAGCCAAGCGTGCCATTGTCTGCGACGTGGATGTTTAAAGGCCCTGTGATGTTGTTCGGCAAAAGTACCTAGGTCCTGATAATTGGTTTTTTACCCTTCTATCTGGCAACAAAACTGACACCTTTTGGCGTCATCTGGTCCAACCCATGTGAGACTAGGCTCTAAGGAAAGCTGTCTCGGGTGTGGACCAATCAACTTCAAGGACAGTGCACATTATCAGAGTTATGTTTTTTGTTTGCATTACGACTGCAGGTATTGTGGTCTATGCAAACATGACTCCTTGTAAAAAGGTGTCAGTTTTGTTGCCAGATAGAAGGGTAATAAACCAATTATCATATTTTTACTGGCAAATGAGGTTCCAATGGTGTAAATACCTAGGTCCTCTTTATGTTGACATCAGTGGGAGGCATCACCTGGTTGGCACGGGCCCTGGTTTGAGGAATAAAATGGGAACCCCTCCTCATCCGTGACCAGATTCCCTCTCTTCAGAGCCCGGCTCATCGGCCGCCCTTTGAGCCATAGGCCGCTGGTGCAGTTACACCACCTGCACACTCGGTGGCTACGCCACCGGTTGAAATCATAATGCGTAGTGCAAATGGTGTCATTATTTTTTCAGTGATTGTATTCTCATGCATTCACTCGCTGGTTTGACCAGCTTCTTGCAGAGCCTTTGGAAGCATCAAGCGACCGTGCCTGTGTGGCCAGGCAGACTGCTACAACTACTACAATACATGGGCTTGCATATATCTTTTGGTTCTCAAGTTAGAAGCTAAATGATTGACAAACATCTTTCAGTACGTTCTAGATTTGAAGTTTTCCATACTCTTTGGTTCTTTCGGTAAAGTCACGTAGGTGAAAAAATAAAAATAAAAATAAGAATAAAAATTGTAAAAATAAAACAGTAATTTGTAGTTGTTTGCTGTGGTTGTCCCACCTGATGACGGAAGCTTGTGTTGCTTCCGAAACGTCGTGATATCATTTGATTATTTCTATTTTTATTCTTATTTTTTTTCACCTATGTGACTTTACCGAAAGAACCAAAGAGTATATTTCAGTACGACATGGGTTAAGCTGTCTACTGGGTTTTCGGGTTGTACCGTGTGTTGTTGGGCATGATGTCCGCACAGGACGGCATGATGTCTGTTCAACACCTCATCATGTCCGTACAGCACCTCATCATGTCTGCACAGCACGCGATGTAACCCAGAAACACGTTGAAGAGATGTACAACACAACACTTACACGAACACCTACTCATTATGTGGGAGAGTCCTTGTGATGGGTGATTGGGACATTAAGAGAATTCAGTCAACTGCAGTGGGTGTCTCTAACTCGTAATCGGAAACAATCACTCCATGAAATATTTTTGTCTGCTCAGGACACATTTTTATTCTCTCATGCTTTCGGTTCCCTGCATTAGCTTCTATTGATCTTCATTTTCCCTGCAGCAATTGGGCAAGAATTTATTTATTTATTAGGTGATGCCCTATGAAGAAAAAAACTTGCATTTTTCGGAAGATTTACATTTGTTATCGTTGCTTGTCCTTGTAGTTTGTTAATTTCTTAAGTTATAAGCAGAATGACATCTTAGAGTAAATCAATAGTCGTGTGATAAAGGCCTTTTAAGTGCTAAAGCCGTGTCGACGTGCAGTGTGTGCACAAAATTACTATACTCTCGTCAGCTATAACCATGAGAATCATCCTGAGATACTTGCTATTGGCTTGAAGACTGTGGGCTCAGATAGCAGTCGTGTTTAAAGGCGTGGTGGTATGTGTGTAGTACACACATAATTCTTTCATGCAGGATTATGAACTAAAATATATAAGCTAGTTATTATTTGTATTTGAAGCTTTCGTGACTGCAGGAATCCATACTCTTTGGTTCTTTCGGTAAAGTCACGTAGGTAGAAAATAAAATAGATCACGACGTTTCGGGCACAACACAAGCGTCCATCATAAGGTGGGAAAGCATGGCCTGCTGCTTTCCTCCTACCTGATGACGGACGCTTCTGTTGTTGCGCCCGAAACGTCGTGATTTGTTGTATCTTATACCTACGTGACTTTACCGAAAGAACCAAAGAGTATGGCTATTATTTACAGCTCTTTATCAATCCACTGCTGGATGAAGGCCTCCCAATGCCGTGCAGGTCATGGGGAGTTTATCGACCGCACATCACCGCGCTGGCCAGTGTGCGTCGTTGAATTCGGGGGCTCAGGACCTGTTCAAATATCCATGGCCACCGAGGTTGGCCATTCCTGGGAAGCAAATTCAGGTCACCGCTGTTCGTAACCGGTGCTCGAACCAGCGTCACGCAAACTTCTGTTATATGTGTCTTTTATTTGACTTATGCCTTCCGGACGCTGACCACTGGCCCCCGTGTTAAAGCTCTTGAAGCTCTAATCATTTAGAAACCGCTTCAAAAGAATGATAAGAATTCCCAAGTGTAGGTCCGACACACGCGGACGATAAGAGTGGTTAAAAATAGAGCCCCAATGCTCTTGACACACAGGCTGGACTGCATTGCAGTATGAAGTGGACACACGTGGATATACAGTTCTCAGGATCCTGTGAATGTTTGCTGTAGAGAAACTGTAGAATGTCCTCATATCAGGTTCTCATTGAGTGAGTTTTTATTGAAACAAGCTCCTCTTTGATGTAGGTCTCTGGTGACGACCGTTTTCCCCTCATGCAAAGTAACTCACGAATTGAATTTGCCAAACATCCCAGAACTCGGTTTAATCACCAGTGGCCGCCCAGATTAAAACCCCGGTTTTTATCATTGTTGGTGCCAACTGGAGTCTTGAATGATTCACATTCGCGAGTTTACGGCAGACACGGGCACCCATGGACACGGGCAACAACTGCGAAGACTTTGGAAGATGCGTGACTCAGCCACTCCACCTTCCTCTTAGAAGAGCTCATCTCCCACAAAGCACTTCTCCACACGATACTGCCACCTAAAACCCCCATATGAAAATTGTATATTTCTATTAATTTCATGTTTTTTCTTACGGGTACTTCTTACACGTGAGCAGTGCTGGCGCATTGCCTCCTATCCACTTTAAATAAAGTCAATTATTCCTTGCTTGCTAAAGTATATTCCACTTTCAAGGTCCGTGTCAAGACATTATGGCCAGTGCCGATGATTTCGCCACATCTCAGCATGACTTCCTTCTGCAAGGTCAAATAGTCATTGCAGATTGACACATTCTTCAAGGGCCACTCTTAAGAATCTCATCACCATCATCTGCCTTTAGATCTTTCCCTTGGTTGCCCATCTCTGGGTGCCACTCCAAAGCCTGTCTCATTGATCTGCCCTCCTCCATCCTGCACACGTGTCCCACCTATCACAACCTCCTCATCCTGATTGAATCTGCGACGCTTCATTGCCAAGTTCCATTCCGAACTTCCAAAGGCCAGAACTTAACAGAGCAACATCGGTATCATGAAAGAGTTGTAACCTTTCTGTTGTGAAAGTCATTGCGCGCGGCTCGTATTGTGCCTGTCCTATGAGCACACTGTAACAACAGCCGTGAATCACAAGCAGACAGTGATATCATCCACAGCACTTGTACCAAGCTAGTTATTCTGGTCACCTTCGCAGCTCAGTCATACAATAAAGGAGGTCATGGGACAGAGCCAGATATAAATGAAGGGTTAATAGACCAAGGTGAATGGCAGATGCACCACCTGCGCTCCCTGCCATGCCAGCTTGCTTTTAGCCAGCCAGCACTCTGCTCATTGATAGTGTCGCCCCGGTAGCTGGTGTTGATGCTGCAGGGCGACTTTCCTTACTTTGTTATGTATTGTGGAGACTGGCAAAATAACCCACCACCTCTTCGCTGGGTTGGATTGTGGCATCACTACCTCCACACAATGTTGGGTAGCGGTTGTTTTTGTCGTGCGGAACATTGGCGCAGTCGTTCGCACTCTGTGCTACGAACCCAACGAACTGCACGGCTGGTTACGTACGGTGCGAAAGAAGTTCAACATACATACGACCGAGTTTAATTCCAAGCCGTGGCTAACAGTGGTGGATAGTGTCTTAACTGGTTCTGGGCCTATCCTAAGTAAACTCGGTCTTGAATGAGGACTGTGTCGTTGTGCTTGCTTAAACAAATGCTGCTGGATAATATTGGTCTTGGAAAACAAAGAAGCTGGTAGACTAAAACAATGTGTTACTTGTATGTGGAGATACAGAACAATGTTCTGCTTATGCATGCTGTTCAATGAGTACCTGGTGGGGCTTGTTAACATCAGCCCTGGGTAGACTAATTAAGCAGACCACGTCTCCACATACAGTACTAGTACTCATTTCGATATTGAATACAAAAAATGCGTCCTCCACAACCCACCAGACAAACTCTGGACAAGTTTCAACATAACATTGCTTGACCCAACATTCTGGCGAAAGGGGAGATCTTTGCCTCAGTGTGTGTATAGTTGAGCGTGGGTACTCACAGTCGGTGTAATGACGTCCTTGTATCCATCGCTTGAATGTGTGTGAGCATGATAGCCGGCGCTCGTATAATGTCCAAATGCCATGTGTGTGCGCGTGTGTGCGTGATGACTATCTGAACCGATCCTGAGCCTTCCCAAGGTCGACTCATCCTCAAATGAGTACCTGGTGTGGTGTGTAAACATTGCCACTCGGTGGATAAAGGCCGCCGGGTGTGGTGGTGGCCACCCACTCCTTCGTGTGCCGTTCCGGCCTTTCTAAGTGGTCGCTAACAGAAATTGCTCAAACAGTCTGTTGAAAGCTTAACGGGGGGTCTTTGTCTCTGTGTGTGTGTGCGTGCCAATCGCTGCAGGCGGACAGCAGCGCGAGCTTCCTTCGCGCCGCGAGGGCTGGGAATCTGGACAAGGTCCTCGACTGTCTGAACAATGGCATCGACATCAACACCAGCAACCAGGTGATGCTGAGACCTCACTTCGTCTACTCTTAGCCTGGTTAAGATGTCATGCTGGCTGAGCAAGAGGTCAAACCGGTGAGATGTCAACCAGGTGAAGTGTAGAATTAGTCAGATGTCAACCAGATGAGGTGTAGAATTAGTCAGATGTCAACCAGATGAGGTGTAGAATTAGTCAGATGTCAACCAGATGACGTGTAGAATTAGTCAGATGTCAACCAGATGAGGTGTAGCATTAGTCAGATGTCAACCAGATGAGGTGTAGAATTAGTCAGATGTCAACCAGATGAGGTGTAGCATTAGTCAGATGTCAACCAGATGAGGTGTAGAATTAGTCAGATGTCAACCAGATGAAGTATAGAATTAGTCAGATGTCAACCAGATGAGGTGTAGAATTAGTCAGATGTCAACCAGATGAAGTGTAGAGTTAGTCAGATGTCAACCAGATGAGTATGTTGACCACCTGAGACCTCATTGAGTGACGCACTGAGCCAGGTAAAGAATTGATCAGGTGGGATATGAAGTGGATGATATGTCGACCGGATGAGATGTCTACCAAGTCAGATGTTCAACAGGTAAAATCAGATAAGACATTGACCAGGGGAAACATTGCATACCACTAAATAACCCTGCATATACCCGATCTCACCAGGGATCAAAAGCTCAGAAGGTTTAGATAATACTTACATTAGAGCCTTCCTGGGATATGCGGGCAGTTTAGGATTTAGCTGTGAGATGGCCAGTTGATTTCAGTACAGCAATTAATCATTTAATGTCTGCGGAGTTTTGAGTGTCCCCTTCCCCCTATTGTAGTTGTGGGTTTTCCCTCGAGTGCCCTGGTTCCCGCGCACATGCTAAGCAATCCTTGATGGAATAGCGAACATCATAAATGCAACATTGTCCTTCAAAAGAGCCTTGAGACTCCACGAGGCTTCCCTGGGTAAACGCAGGTAATTGTTACTCGTAGTATAAAATGTGGACTGAGAGGAATTGACCAGGTGAGATGCCAACGAGGTGAGACGTTGATGAAGCAGAAGTTGACCTCGACGACAGCAAAAGAACCTCCTTCCTTAAACCATACGTCCATGACACCTCCTTTGCCCCACTGTCAATTCTGAGCCGGACGAGCCATCAGTTCGATGGACAATCAAAAACGATTCGCTCCTGCGGGAACGACTTTGCCGTCCTCGCACCAGGCAACGATTAGACATTGACGGAATCGCTCTGCTCAACGGGAAATGATTGCCGACAGCAAAGAGAGCGGACACGAGCAGCAAGCAGCAGCAGCAGGAGCAGGAGCACCTCCGATTGGCACAGTTGGCTCCATACAGTGTGAAAGAAGTGCATACATACAGTAACGCAGTGGCGAGATGTTAACTCCCTCGCCTGGTATGGAGGAAGTCGTGGCTCCGATCCCCATGGTTGCGTGGATTTTTCTCCGGGTCCTCCGGTTTTTCCCTCCACACTTAGAAACATGCATTTAGATAATTTCGCTGCTATAAATGTCCACGTCATAAGCCATTTCGTTGAGCTATCATTTGTGGCCAGGTCGATTAAAAAAAAAATAGCTATATAGCTCAGTGGGCTACACTTGGTAAAATAAAAAAAGAATATAATTGTTCGCGACCACTAGGGCACTCATCAGGCACCGCGCCCATAATGCCAGAGGCACTCCTTTCCAATGGTCAGCGGATGGAGCGAGCAGCCAATGCTGCGGCCAAATCAGCCAAGAAATGCCCGGCCGTCTGCTTCACAGTGGACATTAAATATCCCGTCAGCTTTCGCGACCGATATTATCTATTAGACGTTTTGTGGGTTAGATGGCATAAATATATTGTGGGTTTACTCTCCAACACATCAGTGTGCTGAACTAGTCACTAATTGGCACGTTTTGTTTAAGTGACAAACCTTACTAATTGGCTGCCGGGTGGATGCAGGTTTAACGACACATTTATATTCTAGATTTTCCTCAATTAATACAGTAAATTCAGCTGTGACGGTCCCACCTGATGATGGAGACTTGTGTTGCCTCCGAAACGTCTTGATTTATTATTTTATTTCTATTATTATTTCTATTATTTTTACTATTTTTTTTTACCTACGTGAATTTGCTGAAAAAAACCTAAGAGTATAGACACATTTATATTTACGCCATCTTACCCAAAAACCTATTTTATGGATTAAAGATCCCGTGAGAGTATATTGAAAGATGGCAACAGGGCTCCCTGCAGGCGAACTATAACTGTCTGTGAAACACAGCACCCTCATGATAGCCCTGTTGTACAAATGATGCGAATACCACATGTACTGGATTATTATAATTGTTATGAATTTAAAATTTGGCCCCGGGAATGCCTTGCGGCCAGGGCAGTGTAGGTGAGGTCACCTTGTGCTCATTACGACCGTGGTTGACGGAGTGTGTTGTGATTAATTGGGTCCAACATGTTGATTCTAAACAAAAATTATAACTACATTTATATTGTACTCTCTGTTTTTGTCTGTCTATTTATCTGGTCATCTGTCTACCTACTGGTCTCGCTATCTGTATTCCCGTTTACATGCCCGCCTGCCCGCCCCCACCTACTTACCTTCCTACGTATTGTTCTGCCTGCTTGCTTTCCTGCCTGTCATGTCTGTCTTCCTGCCCCCTCTCTGTCCTTCTGTCTGTGCATCCACTTTTCCACCCACCATATCTGCTTACCTGTCTGTTTACCTTGCTACCTCTTTGTCCATCCATCCATTATTTTGTTCATCCATCTATCCATCCATTCGCCTTCCATGCCTCTCTGCCTGTTCATCCATCTGTCTGTTTCTCTGCGTGTGTGTCCATTCATCCTTCCATCCACCTATCCATCCATCCATTCATCTGCCTGTATGCGTGTCCATTAATCTCCATCCATCTATCTGTTTCTGTGTCCATCCATCGTTCCACTGCAGAACGGTCTCAATGCGCTGCACCTGGCATCTAAGGAAGGCCACGTGGGCGTGGTCAAGGAGCTGCTGTCCCGAGGGGCTAGCGTCGACGCAGCTACCAAGGTCCAAAACCCGGCACAACTAAATTACATTCCTTAAATTAAAAATGTCATCGTGATTCTCTCGTCTTAAGTCGGTTATGCTTTGCGGTTTGTCGGTGTAATGAGGGTCGGCGTCCGCTCGGCGTGAACTCCGCATTTGTTGTGACCCCTCGGCGGTGCAGAAGGGCAACACGGCGCTGCATATCGCGTCGCTCGCGGGGCAGGCCAGCACCGTGGCTATCCTCGTGCTGCACAGCGCCGACGTGAATGCGCAGTCGCAGGTGAGCTCGCACTTGCGCGCGCACGTACGCACACACGCGCACATGTACACACGCGCACGTACACGCGCGCACGTACACACGCACACACGTACACACACACATGTACACACGCGCGCACGTACATACACACACACACACGTACACACGCGCGCACGTACACACGCACGTACGCACACACACGCACATTTACACACGCGCGCACGTACACACGCGTGCACGTACACACGCGTGTGCACGTACGCACACACGCGCGCATGTACACACGCGTGCACGTACACGCGCGCACGTACACACGCGCGCACGCTCACTACGAACGCACGTGAGTACGTGCAGTACAACAACAGCAACCGGCCACCGTTCGTCACTTAGTGGTGACAGTGACGTAGCCACAGAGTTCGTACCAGGCTAGGTGCACTTTGGGGTAGTGGGAAAGCATCCAATGAGGCTCCGCTGGCAGGAGCTCACAGACACAGGTGTTATGGGCTCGATGGCTGGCAGATGTGCGCAACCCGTGCTGCCCACTACGCCACCTTGCTGCGTTGTAGCGCTCTGTTCATTGTTGTGAGCGCCCTCCGTTTTTGCCAGAGCGTGATGGTCTGAAGTTGTCCACTCGCATCCTTCATGAGCTTCCTCCACACACACACACACATGAACACTTACTGTACTGTGTGTGTATGCTTGCACTCATGCAGATGTCCTGCACCACATGCGTACACACACACACACATACAAATTCGCTACACACTGGACATGTGCAAATGCATCAATTGATCAATTAAAATTGATTATTAAGCTCGTGATATATGCATCAAATCACAGGTTTAGAAACCGTTATCTACAACTTGTGCAAATTACATGCGCTTGCCTGTAATCCCCCATTACTGTGGAGGTGGTGCGGGTTGGTGAATCACGTGAATGTTGTGAAATTCCCTTCCTGGGGCGTCGAGGTGCCGTAACCTTGCCCACCAGAAGGCATTACGACAAATGTGGACTGCCAATTTTATAAACGTTTACTTAATTGGCCTTTTGGCGTCCTCTGGTCTAACACCGTTTGAGACGAGGCTCAATAAAGGATTTAAAAACAAAGTTTTTAAATCCTTTATATGCGTGGCGGCGAACTTAATATAAAGGATTTAAAAATATATTCGCCTGTGGAGGACGCGGGGATCGATCCCGCGACCTTTGGCATGGGAAGCGAGGGCGCTACCAACTGCGCTACTCCGCCACGGCCTGTGGAGGGGTTACGCTCTGGGCTCTTATACTGTGATGTTCAGCCAAAGCCAAGAATGAGTTCTATTTGAATATATGTAAAATAATTTTTTTTTGCCTAAAAAGTGTAAAATTTTGGGAATTTTTTTTCACGAACAATAATTGTCTGGCACAACGAGTCTGTGTGGAAAATGTCAGCTCGATTGGATCACGGGAAGTGGGTTAAAAAACGACCGAAAAATTTGCACGATCCTAAGCAAGCAAGCACGCAAGCAAGTGAACTTAATATAAAGGATTTAAAAAGAAAGCTGCCTCTGGTGTGGACCAATCAGTTTCAAGGACAATGCATGTGTTACCAGAGTTTGTTTTTTGTTTGCATTCTGACCACAAGCATTGTGGTTAATGCAGACATAATTCCTTGTAAAAGGTTTCAGTTTGGTGTTTTAACAACTTAACACCTGTTTCGTTGCCAGAAAAAAGGGGAAAACCCTATTCTCATATTTTGCTACTGGCAAAGGAGGTCCCATGATGCAGATCACAGATTTGTTTAATTCGGTGGTGGTGAAGATCATGGCATATCCCAGGGACAGCAATAAGAACCAAGCGATTGGTGGAAAGGTTAGACTGCGGACCATGACAGAAAGACGAAAACTAAAGCATTTGGAATGTCATCATTAGACCTCCTTTACAGTACCAAAATATAATAATAGGGGTTTTTCCCCTTCTTTTTCTGGCAACAAAACTGAAACCTTTTTACAAGGATTCATGTCTGCATTAATCACAATACTTGCAGTCAAAATGCAAACAAAACACTGATAATATATGCATTGTCCTTGAAACTGATTGGTCCACACCAAGGGACGACTTTCTTTTGAGCACCAATTGGGTCGAGGCTTCAGTTTTGTTGCCAGAAAAAAGGGGTAAAAACCCTATTATTACATTTGGAACGTGTTGCCATAGGCGTGACGAGGTACATCTGTACACACTGCTGATGTTTGATGAAGTGGCGTGAATGTAAAAAAAAGGAAAAGCGGTAGATGGAGACCATTAGAGACGTATAGTATTGTAAATGTCATCAGGAGGATAGCGTACCCAATGTTATAGCAAAGCCCCAAATTGCAGAGGGGTTTGATTATCGGGGCGACACAATTTTAGTAACGAGTAGGGCAGAGAGAAACATGTTCACACACACACCCAGTCACCGCAACAGATTGCATGACAAATATGGGCGATATACCATCAAGCATACGGTACAGTATGCAGAAACTAACATGTTTGGGGGGACACAAAGACAAATATCCCCCGTATAGGCATAACAGGCTCTAGGAGCAAGTGCTGTTAGCAAGCACCGATGAAGGCCAGCACGGCACTGGAGGGGATGGGTGGCCAGTGCCACACTTGGCTGCCTTTGCCTCCCTATTGGTGATGTTAACACACCACACCAAGTACATGTTTGAGGCTGAGTCGACCTAGGGGAGGCCCAGGACCGGTTCAGATAATCCTCACAGCTAGAGGTGCGACAGGAAAAATATGGACAAACTGGGGGGGGTGATTTGGTAAAGTTGATTGATGCAAATAGGAGCAGAGGTAGTCAGAGACTAAGACGGACAGATAATATCGTAAATCTAACCAGAAGGCTGGTATACCAAGGTCATGAATGCTCCGCAATAAGTGGTAATGGCTAACAGAGAGAAGAGCGAGTGAGCGAATGGATGGGTTAGTAGTGAGATAATGAGCGAGTGTGAGTGAGCGAACGAATGGATGAAGATGCGGCGAGCGTGTGTGGACGTGTGCGCGTGTACCAGGCAACGCCTCTAGTAGCCGTTGGAGTTTGTGGAGGCGCAAGGTGGCAAAAGGTCTGAAGTTTTCGTGATTGCAATGAACAGTGCTCTCTGGTTTTTTCGGTAAAGTCACGTAGGTATAAAATAAAATACAAAAATAATAAAATAATAAAATTTATTTTTTTAGGTATATAATAAAATACTAAAAATACTACAAATAATAAAGTTATTTTCTGGTATAAAATAAAATACTACAAATAATTAAAGTTATTTTTTGGTATAAAATAAAATACAAAAATACTACAAATAATAAAAGTTATTTTTTTAGGTATAAAATAAAATGCAAAATAATAAAAATAATACAATTAATTTTTTAGGTATAAAAGAATACGTTTTTATTTTATTTTTTGTATTTTATTTTATACCTACGTGACTTTACCGAAATAACCATAGAGTGTGGGAAAAGGTATTGAAGATTTTACCCAGGAGGGCAGTATACACTATCAATGTTTAGTATCAGTGGCGTCTGCTGGGTTATGGGAGCTTGCAGAGGTGGAGGAAGTAGCTGGGACGGGGCGGGAATGTCGATTATTGATGAACGTGTTGAGTTCGTGTTGTTTTCGTGCTTGTACACCATTGCCAATGCTGCAGCATCAGCAGCAAACATCACAGAATAATTTGATGAGCGGAAAAAAATGATTTCGGGTTTTCTTTTTATCATGAGTCGGGCCCCACCACCCTCGCCCCAGCAGACCTACCGACACTTTCCTCGCCCCATCGGCCCCACCAGTCGTGACGGCCAAACCAGCCACGGGACATTATAGAGAAGCCCCGAATCGTGGAGTCTATTGTATTCGTTATCGAGGTCACAAATCTTCGGCAGCGAGTCAAACGGCGCGCGCGCAGAGAGATGAGTGCGCGTACGTGTCTTGCACGCACAAGACTAAGACCCCCCGTATAGCCTCAACAGACTGTAGGGGCAAGTGCTGTTAGCGAGCACCTATGAAGGCCGGCACGGCACACGAGCGGGTGGGTAGCCAACACCACGCCCGGCCGCCTTTGTCTCCCTAGCGGCGGCAATGTTTACACATCGCACTAGGTACTCATTTTAGGCTGAGTCGATCTAGGGGAGGCCCGGGACCGGTTCAGATAATCGTCACTGGTGTTGGCTGTGAGCGGGAATCGAACTCGGGTCGCCGGGTTCATAGCGCAGCGCGCTAACCGCTACACCACCGCTCCCCACGCACGCACATGCACGGACACGCACGCACATGTGCACGCACATGCACGTGCGTGCATTGTACAAGGCTCGCTCCCTCGAGCAAGACCCCACCACGTACGCAGCAGCAGCAGCAGCCACTCGCTCCGCATGCCGCAGAGCCCACGCCCCAGTGTAGATCTGCTCCACAATCCCCCTCCCCTCCCCCACCCCTCTCTCATTCCCCACCCCGGCCTTGAAAGTGGCCGAGCGCTCGCTGCTCCCATCTGTCGAGCATTTTCCACCAACCCCGCTGCGCGGATGTGGCTTTGCGGCTTTTATTGTGGAGCGCGCACGTCAGGGTCGTGGGTGGTGGGCGCAAAGGGGGAGCGGTGGTGCAGCGGTTAGCGCACTGCGCTACGAACCCAGCGGACCGAGTTCGATTCCCGCTCACGGTCAATACCAATGACGATTATTTGAACCCGTCCTGGGCATCCCCTAGGTCGACTCAGCCTCAAATGAGTACCTGGTGCGGTGTGTAAACATCGCCACTGGGGGAGACAAAGGCGGTCGGGTGTGGTGCTGGCTACACCACCCCCTCGTGTACCTCGCAAACAGCACTTGCCCCAACAGTCTGTTAAAGGCTATACGGGGGATCTTTGTCTTTGCTTTGTTGGTGGGCGGAAATGTTTTTCTGCGGCGGCGTATCCTTTTGGACCTCTGGCTCGGCGTGCCGAGCTCATATTGGAATGAAACGACGACTCACTCGGTCGATCAGTCAGTCCATTAGTCGTGTCAGTGATGTTTGTTCAGAAGCAGGGGGAAGCATCGAAAGTCACTTTCGAGGGTTGGGCTGGCCTACTCTTCCATGCTGAACAGATGTCTTGAATGGGTGGAAAACCCCACACTTTGCCCCAAGACCAAGATCTCCCGTTTAGCCTTAACAGACTGTTGGGGCAAGTGCTGTTAGCGAGCATCTATGAAGGCCGGCACGGCACACGAAGGGTTTAGTAGCCAGCACCACGCCCGGCCGCCTTTGTCTCCCCAGTAGCGATGTTTACACACCGCACCAGGTACTCATTTGAGGCTGAGTCGACCTAGGGGAGGCCCAGTACCGGTTCAGATAATCGTCACTGGTGTTGGCCAGTGACGATTACACAATCGCTCCCCACACTTTACCCCACCAACACCGCGACCTACATACCGATCGGCTAACTGAATCGATGGCTCAATTTATCAGTTATTAAATCAACGAGTCATTCATTCAGTGATGTATATATCATAGGCAGGTGAGAGCCCCTTGAGGTTAAAGTATTTTGTTTGCAAGGGAAACCTGCAGTGATGTTTTACAGAGGAAAACGAACAAAATCAATTTACGGAAATCAATTGCAGAGAACTTGACAAACGTAAACAAACTAATTGATGAGCAGAAACGATCGGCAGTAATCAGACAGTGCGACGCGGCCAAATAAACATAATAACGTACCAAGACAAGAAATCAAAGTCATTAAACATCGATGCAGTTAACTCGTAACTATTGTATTCAGTCATACAACAAATGGAAAGACATGGAAATTGTACTCGAGGACTGTTGGACAAAATGTTCCTTTAGTTTTAGGTAATGAAACAATCCCTCGTGTCTATGCCATCGACTATACTCCTGCAACAGCACTTTTCTTTCACTGTTACATGATCGTTACTTATTGTGATATTGCTTTGGCAGTGGTGCAAAAGCACACATTGCAAGTGAAAAATCAGCACATCAATAACACTTTCCTTGAAAGGAAAATAATGCTTTGTAGATGAGGGTTATTTGAGTGTTTGTACCGGTTGAATGTCGCACGTTGCTTGCACACAGATCCAAATAGAGCACTACTGAGACCATGTTGAGCCTGGTTAGTACTCCAAATCAGTACTTCTGTTGTGTGACTGCTGAGGAATACCATGTGTTGTAGGCTTGGGCTGTGAGAGCAATGCATAACTGTAACCAACAGTGTGGGCCCTCTCCAGTGACTCGGACTTTCTCCCCCATGAAGCCAAAACCCTCGTTCATGAATCGACTCAACGTCCTGACGTAGCAGCAGCAGCAGGACCCTCTTGACAGGAAGCCTTCGGACTCATCGAGTCTTTGCCGAGCAAATGGAGGCCGTACTTAATTTGGAGCTTTCGTGACTGCAGGAATTACTCTTTGGTTCTTTCTGTGAAGTCACGTATAAAGAGAAAATAATCAATTAAATACTAGCATACGACGTTTCGATTGCAACACAAGCAATCGTCATCAGGTATAAATGAAATAGAAACACAAATCTAGTATACTTAGAAATGTAATGTAATACAACAGAGAATCGGATAACATAACAGTCAACACCCTACCCGGTTGATTACGTTCTTCCTGAGAATGCTAAATTTGAGAGAGAGATAAAACACAGAACCAGAGACATTTAGACAGACATATAAGTAGAGACAGATCACAGAGATACATAGAGAGAGAGACGTACATAGGCACATAGAGAAACCACGCCTCTGTGCCGAGGCCTTAAAGAGAGAGAGGAAGGGGTTAGAGAAATTAGCATGTCAATGAGTGACTATGCAATCGAAAACGTCGTATGCTCGTATTTAATTTATTACTTCCTCTTTATACGTGACTTTACCGAAAGAACCAATGAGTAAATGGAGGCCGTTTTTACTATCACAGGGGATGCTACCGCCGGGCAATGCTTAGCACGCTCTGGACTTGCAATATAAAAAAAATCATTTTACCGCAGTTAGTCAATCAGCAGGTCGCAACGTGTTGCGGAAGAGTGTGTTGACTGCCCATGTCTTCTCGTGCTGCCCCTTTGCAAGTACCTTTAATTATTTTTGTAGCTTGTTATCCGTAATGGCGTAAGGGACGACACGATATCTGAGCTTCTGGGCGGGCGCCAGGTTTTGCACGAGCAAGTCGTCCGAAATACCTTAGCGTCATCTCCTATCCATTCCACGAGATTAACATTCTCCTTTGTGTCAGTGGGGATAAGGTGGGAGGTGAGTGGTGGAGGTGGGAGAGGGATGGGAGAGGGATGTGCCGGGGCTGGCCTCCTGCCGAATCCGGGACAGAAAATTGATTTAACCCTTGAACGCCACACCGCCATCCTCCGAAATTTAAACTTAAGTGCGACTCGTCGGTGGAGTCACAGGCCGTCGTATCTCACCACATTTCAATATTTATGATCGGCTGACACAGTATGACTTGTAGTTGGTTGTGAGGTTTTTTTTTTAGATTTTTCCCACCCAGTCTAAATTCCAATTGGCTTGCCAAGGTAGGGCTGGCTCATGAGAAAATGACGCAGTAAATTTGTCAAGAGGAAGGCCCCACTCTCCCCCTCCCCCGTCTGGCGTTCCCCTGGAAGGAATCGGCTCCTTCGTGTGAGGATTGGATTTACGGTCGTGTGCGCCAGAGAGCGTGTGTGTATCTGTGCGACACCGCTGTCACCTAACGGAGTGCGCGCCCAGATCCTATTAGATCTTGGTAGCCTAAAGCAGGGATTGAGCCTGGATAGTGCTTGGATGGGTGACTATCACGAACTATTGTTGGGAGGGGAGTAGAGCGGAACATATTGTACTGTACGTTTGTTATACCGAGTCTATGGACCCCCCGCTTACACAAACCCGGTCTGGACCAGTATCCGCATCTATATTGGGAACAAATTTCTTTAGAACAGTTTTTGTGTGTGTAGCTTGTTGTCCTTCCCCCGCACCTCCGATTCGCACGGTTGGCTACGTAGGATGCAAACTCAGTTCTACATGCATGCGTTTTTATCCAGCAGTGGATTGACAAAACGACTTGTACGTACATGGCAAGAGTGCACGCTGGCCGCGTTCAAGCCCTGAGAGCCAGCATCGCTGAGTTCTGGGGTTTTAATTCTTCTCGCCGCCGGTTATTAAGCCATTAAACCAATGAGTTGGTGGTAGCAGTCTGGTCGATAATTCATGGGCAAAAAAAACATCCGTTGTGTAATGAATGCGATTACTTTAATTTAAGGAAAGTCGTTACTGAGGCCTAACCTTTTAAAATAATGAAAATTATTTATATGCAGCAAGGTACCTCCGATTTGCACGGTTGGCTACGTACGGTGCGAAAGAAGTTCAACAAACACACATGTATACTGTGTACAGACACATTGTGTTGTTATTTACAGCTGGGACGATCATTGGAAGAGTCGATCAATTGTCTCAACTGTATAATCAACTATTTTTGCTCGTTGCTCATGAGCTATAAATGCCAACATTCATATTCCCCCAAAAAAACTGTTCATCGGAAAACATTTAAAACAATATAATTCATATGGCCCCATGGTATAAAGTTCAGTATCCAACTATAATTATCCACTCTCAACAGGCCTCAATGTGCCATGAATAAGGGCCCATTGCCCAACACATTGCCTATAATATCTATTTTTCGTTTAAGGCCACAGCATTATTGACCAATGTGTTGATCCTTACCCTTGGAGTTTGCCTGTTATCTCCTCGTGGTCGTGTGGATTTTTATCCGGGTCCTCCGGTTTTTCCCTCCACATTTAGAATCAACATCACGCGTTTAGAGTGTTTGGCTGCTACACATTTGCACGTGACAAGCCACTTCGTTGAGCTGTCATTTTGATGTGGCCAGGTCGCTTCTGAAAGAGAGCTATACAGCTCAGTGGGCCTTACCTGGTAAAATAAAAATAGTTTAGTTTGTATAGTTTCAGTTGACGTTTTTCTGTTGTTGCTATTTTTGTGGTTGATTACTCGGCCTCTTTAAAAAAAAAATCGACGATGCCCTCACAATGCCCAGCGTGACGCGTGTGGATGACGCCACTAACATCACCGAGCCATTTGTTCCCAGCGAGCGGCACGCGTGGGGACGCGACACTTTATCCCTCCAAACGATTTTAGTGCTATTCCTATTGGCTGATAACCAGTGTGTTAATCGATTACGTAAAGAATTGGAGAGCCCAGCTTCTAACCGTAGGCTCGTCTATGATTTGATTGGCCGATTGAAGTGACTTCGAACACATTTCACTGACACGGGAAAATGGTCTGCATTCATAAAAGCACATTTCATACTTTCATACTCCAAAAGGTATGCTATAGGCTGAGATGATCGTTGAGAGAATTAGCCCAAGTGCACATATATATACAGACAAAGATCCCCCTATAGCCTTAACAGACTGTGAGGGCAAGTGCTGTTAGCGAGTACCTTTGAAGGCCAGCACGGCACACGAGGGTATGAGTGGCCAACATATAGGCAGAGATCGCATACGCATACACAAAGGTAAAGATTCTCCATATAGCAAAACAGACTGTTGGGGAAAGTGCTGTTAGTGAAGACCTATTAAGGCCAGGGTGGTGTAATAAAGGGTGGTATGGCCAGTAATATGCCCAGCTGCATTTGTCTCCCGAGTGCTGATGTTTAAAAACCACACCAGGTACTCGTTTAAGGCTGAATTGACCTAGGGAATGCCCAGAACCAGTTCAGATATTTTCCACCGATGTTTGCCACAGCCAGGGCTCAAACTTTGGAAGTGAAGTTTGAAGCATTGCGCGTTAACTACTATTACACCATTTCCCATAACACCCATGTATTCATGCACAGCCCACATTTCAAAATGAAAGACATATCCTCCCATATGACCTTAAACTGTTGTTGGTCAGAATCTATTAAGGCACACATTTACACACAAGCGTATTCACATGCACCAAGGCAAACGGACAAGGGCGCAAACGTGCACACACACCCCTGTATATTTGACAGCACATTAGACGATAATAAACTATGGCAGTGGTGACGGTGGTGTGGAAACACAATAACGAACATAATCATGATGTAGGCGACGTTACCGGCCGGCCCCACGGTGCTGTTTTTAGATAATCGCCTTCCAAACCCCCGGCCCCCATCCATCGATTTCCCCACTTGCCGTTGTCTCACAGTCCCCGTGTCCCGCATGATGTGAGCGCGAGGCCTGGTAATGAGGACGCTGGGGGTCGAGGGGGGCAATGTTTTAAAATAGCTCGTGGCTCATGCCCCATATCAGAAGCGCGATTTACGGCCCATTTCGATTCGTAAAGACGGACCGACGATGGCAACGACCGCCGTGAGCGGTGCTCATCATCGTCATCAGGTGTTGCCGCAAGCCGGTGGGGTCGTGGTTTTGTGATTTTTTTTGGGGTTTTATCTTCTAGGTATGTAAGAATAGCTTTCGCATCGACCTCCCCTGTAAATCGCTTTTATTGACGTCATTTCAATATTCGTCGCAGCTTTCAGGAACGCATCCCCGACGTACACTGAGGTATTGCTGTATATATTTACGTGATGCAGTACCCTTGGCTGAGTTGCTTGACTCTGCCTCCGTGTTTGATCCTCGCTGGTGAGGCCGGCCAACTCCGCTACGAACCCGGCGCCCTGACTTGGATTCTCGGCTCTCTGGCTAATATCGCTTCCGAGTGATAACCGGTCTTGGTCACCCGCCTCTCCTCTCCCCCCCCCCCCCTTTCACCAACCCGCACCAACAAAATGTGGTGAAGTATGGTCAAGCAACCCTCGTGACTGACACGGGGTGGGGTGGCGTTAATCCAGTGGATTTATAAAGGGCAGTGTAACTTCGCCAGTAATCTTCACGAAGAGTTAATTTGAAGTTTGCCATCAGCTTCGGAGTCGTTAAAAATTGTGTGACATCGAAATGGCCAGGTGGCTCAGGGAGATAATGCTCTGTGTAGGCACTGAGCTAACAACACTGACATCCTGCACTCGGCAAGCCCATCTTCATTAAATTGGGTTTTCGAGGGTTGATGGTCTCGGCCGAACTATCAATAATTTCATTTTAAAAAGTTTCACTCAACTAGCAGCCCTCCCTCCAGCTATCCAGCCAGTCAGCAAAACTTTTTTTAATATAATACAGCATGATTATTTTGAAATTTCCAGTTTTGAAAAAAAGCACCACATAGTGTGGGTAGGAGGCAATCGAAGGGGCAGCTGGGATGCCATCTTATGTGACATGAGGGGGTGCACTGCACGGTGTGAACAGAAATGGGATAATAAAAATAATAAAGATCCGACAACACGATGAGTAAGAGTGTGTCGATGTGTATCGCTATCGAGGTGTGTGTGTGTATGTGCCAGCTAAAAATATAAGATTGACTATCTGTAGGCCGTAGTTATATCTGTGGAATGGTATTTACCACGTGAGAGTCCATTGGGAGAGCATGACTATTACCTCCGACATGGAGCGACGGACGACATGAGCTCTTGTGCAGCAGCTCGGGGGATGAGTGCATCGCAGAACCGCGAGGGCTGGCGGCAGTTTATGGAGGCCTTCATCCCACAGTGAATGGATCATGCTGTGATAAAAAATGATCATGTAGGGCTGCAAATAGAAATGAGAACTAACCAAACGCCTGTTTAAACCTGGAGACAGTTTGACTTGTGTCATGCTTAATGTGTCCACACGTGCGTGTTTGTGTGCGGTGCGTGTGTGTGTGTGTACGCGATGTTGCGTGCGCTTACAGAATGGTTTCACTCCGCTGTACATGGCGGCGCAAGAGAATCACTTGGACGTCGTCAAATATCTGCTGGAGAACACAGCCAACCAGGGCATCGCCACCGAGGTGAGACGCGATAGATTAGGCCTACTGGGGGCTGGATGTATGTAGAACTTCATAAGCACCGTACATAGCCAACCATGCTCACCGGAGGTGGTGGATGATGGTGATAGAGGATGGCTGTGTAATGTGAGGATATATCCGGGTCGCTGACGGATTACAACTCGTCACGATGATTGGCTCTGCCGGTCCTGGTCCATAGCCAATGGGGGGAAGCCTAGGGGCGTGGCCCTGACGTAATGGAAAGGTGACAGCTGTAAGTAGAGGATTGGTTCTGCTGGCTTTAGCCGCAGCCAATGGGGAGACGAGTCAGGGGCGTGGTCCCGGGAGCCTACGATGGAGTCTGGAAGATTCCATAGAGGCTTACCAGGATTGGTGGAAACGTACCACGTGACCCGGGTATTAAATAGGGGTTGAGACGAACAACACGTGGTCAGAACTTGAACGAACGGAGGGAGAGGCCACGCGAGAGCGGGGGTCCAGGCTGCCACGTGGTCCATGCTGCCACGTGGTCCAGGCTGCCACGTGGCTGCGCGCGTCTTTTTCTATCCCTCTCACGCTGTCTGTCAGCAGCGTGAAGGAGTGTTGTAATGAAAGACGAATAAAGACCGGATTCCAGAAGTCGCTTCAACGACCTTTATTACAGCTGCATGGATGATGGTGATTCACACGTAGGGCCAATTCACCCTGATCGTGGCCATTGTCAACCAGGTGAGATGTCAACCGGGTGAAGATCTGAGCAGATAATATGTTCACCAGGGGAGAGAGACCTCATCAATTCAGGCGCAGACCAGGTGAAGAATCACCCAAAGTGAGTCATTGACCACATGTGACATTGATTGGGTA
Organism: Lethenteron reissneri; assembly: GCF_015708825.2. Classification (NCBI taxonomy): domain Eukaryota; kingdom Metazoa; phylum Chordata; class Hyperoartia; order Petromyzontiformes; family Petromyzontidae; genus Lethenteron; species Lethenteron reissneri. The sequence goes on along the minus strand of NC_083825.1, from coordinate 7,223,210 downwards.
AGGCGTTGATCAGACCGTGAATGAGGTGAAATATTGAGCACAAGGCGAGATGTCAACCGAGGAGGTAACACCACGTACCAAGTGGACTTGCACTTAATTTGCTTGCACAGGTACACGTACAGCTCTGTTGTCAACACTGCTGGGTGAGGGCTTCCCACCATCTACGGGTCATGGAGGTATATTTGACCTTACATCACCAATGCTGGGGAAGGCAGGGAGCATAGCCCCGGGAGCATAGAAATATAGTACAACTGTAAAGGAGAGCCGACACAAGGTTGCAGGGGGTTCGTCTTTTAATCCTTTTCTCACATCCACACCTGTCCCCAGCCGTCTCAATCTCGTTCCCGACAAAAGCCCCTTCTTCCCGCCCGTTCTCCCCTTATATCTCCTCGATTTCCCCTCCCCCTTCTCCTGTCACCGTCCCACGAACCCTCCTATTGGTGGGTTCCCTTCCCCTGACACCCCTACACAACCATTGATTTTGCTCCACTACCCTCAGCTCGCACACCTTGGTAGCTCACGCAGTCCTGTGACAGCTATTTTTGCGCCTAGTATTCACCCACTTATTTTCTTCCTTGTCTCTCTTTTCCTGCTACTGGCCCAGTCGTTGCAACCCAGTAACATCTGAACCTTCGTCAAGGTCTCATACTGGATTAACTCGCTCACCCACAGAGTCAATTTCGATTTAAAGGTTTCGTGACTGTAGGGATTCATCTTCTTGGTTCTTTCGGTAAAGTCACGTAGAAGGGAAATAATAAAATAATGAAATGTATTCTATTATTTTATAATGTTTTATTTTTGTTATTTTATTATTTCTCTTCTACGTGACTTCACCCACAGAGTGTTCAGCTGCATAGAACTCAACGATTATATTCCTCCCTTCCTCACTCTGCTCAGCTTTGCAACTCTCATTTTATCGTGTCTCTTCCCCAAGCTCCGATAAATAACCTTGTTCATTTCAAGAAACCAGGGCCAGATTTAGGTATCTTTGCCCCTGGGAAGCCAGAGCGGAATTGACCCCCTCACCCTACCCCGACCCCTGCTCCCACCCCGGTTCCTCTCCCCCTCCCCACCGCCCACTCGGTTTATCACCACTCGGGAGGATTAATCTCCGTCAAGTGGGGGAAAAAACGTGAGGGCGAAATGAAAACAACCCAATGAAAACAACAAGATTAAGGGTAGCATCTTTTATTTGTTCATATTTAAATAAACTTAACACGTGAATAAATATTTCGAACGTTTCTAGATGAAACAAACTGTAATGTATTTTTCATGAGGCCACTCCAGAGATTTTTAGACCATGAACACAATTCCCAATGCCCCCCCCCCCCCAATTCCCCCTTCCCCCCCAATTCCTTTCCCCCCCTCATCCCCAACTGAACCTGCAATTAACATTGCGTTGCTATCTGCTGAACTGTGGTTGCTACTCACAGCTGCTGGCTACTTTGCATTAAGAGGCCTGCGGAGGTCTGTGTTCAAACACTGTGATTATAATGAATGGTACATTATAGACAAACCAAAGTAATTGTGGCCATGCAACGGAAACCGTGGACCACATACTAAACGCATTGAGACACAGACTTGTATAATCATCGAGAGCCATAGAGATTCATAGAGATGAATACAGAGACACATGGAGGATACAGCAAACACAAGCCACAGGAGTGGGACTATGTCCATGACTGTGTCCATGCAACTCCACACTGTGGACCGTATCGCAAACCCCCGTGGTCTGCGATCCTTCAACGGACGAGGAGGGGAGCAGAACAACGACACGAACTCTCTCTCTCTCTCTTTCCTGAAGCCCTCTCGTCTTGGCCAGGAGACCGCGACAGTGGCATTTAGCTCCATCATGTGCAAGCATAGAAAGAATTTAAAAAAGCACGAACTTGCGTTGACTTTGGTGACGTTGCCGGACCGAATGATGTCGCGACTGCTGCTGCTGCCGGAGCCGGTCGTGCTGGCACTGATTGAGGCTGTGGGTTCGTGGCTAGTGAAATTGCCGCAGCTCGAATACAGCAGCGTGTTTCGTATTGATAGCGTGCTCCCCCCCCCCCCCCCACACACCACAGTCAATTTACATGCAAATCAGAATTTTCTTTAAATTCTTTGCAAGGCAAATTTCACAGAAAATGTTTACGTGTTATCTTTAATTGCGGTGCGAATTAAGTCTTGCCTCGGCGAATAAACAACGGCTGGGAAGTGTGTCGTGCACTTGAGAGAGTTGACGTCTCCAGAAGGATGACGATGATGATGATGGTGGGATTGGCGCGGTGCAGGATGGCTTCACGCCGCTGGCCGTGGCGCTGCAGCAAGGCCACGACCAGGTGGTGGCCGTGCTGCTTGAGAATGACACCAAGGGCAAGGTGCGGCTGCCGGCGCTGCACATTGCCGCGCGCAAGGATGACACCAAGGCGGCCGCGCTGCTGCTGCACAACGACCACAACGCAGACGTGCAGTCCAAGGTGCCGCCCGCACTGCCTGCATGTGTGCGTGTACGCGTGTGTGTACGCGTGTGTGTGTGCGCATGGGTGGGGAGCGGTAGTGTAGCGGTTAGCGCGCTGCGCTATGAACCCGGCGACCCGAGTTCGATTCCCGCTCACGGCCAACACCAGTGAGGATTATCTGAACCGGTCCTGGGCCTCCCCTAGGTCGACTCAGACTCAAATGAGTACCTGGTGCGATGTGTAAACATCGCCACTAGGGAGACAAAGGCGGTCGGGCGTGGTGCTGACCACACACCCCCTCGTGTACCGTTGCGGCCTTCATAGGTGCTCGCTAACAGCACTTGCCCCTACAGTCTGTTAAGGCTATACGGGAGATCTTTGTCTTTGTGTGCGCATGTGGGGAGCGGTAGGTCGACTTGGACTCAAATAAGTACCTGATGTGGTGTGTAGTAAACATCGTCACTGGGGAGAAAAAGGCATCTGGGTGCCGTGCCAGCCTTCATAGGTGCTCGCTAACGGCACTTTCTCCTACAATCTGTAAGGGCTATACGGGGGATCTTTGGGGAGCGTTTGGTCGACTCAACCTAAAATGAGTACCTGATGTGGTGTGTAGTTAACATTTCCCTTACTATATGTTAACGCTATATGGGGGATCTTTGTCTTGTGTGTCTGTATTGACCATGTTTTATCGGGAGCGGTAGTGAAAGGGTTTAGCGGACTCCGCTACTAACCTGCGACCCGAGTTTGACAGGTCCGCTCGCGACGAATAACAGTGGCAAATATTTTAACCTGTCTTGGGCCTCTCCTTAAATGAGTACCCAGCTGGTGCAGTGTGTAAACATCAGGCAGGGGTGAGACAAAGGCGGCCAGACGTGGTGTTGGCCACCCCACCACCCATCCTGTGCCGTGCTGACCTTCCTTCTGTCCATGCAACCTTGTCGCTGATGTAAACGTGCGACGCATCTAACCGCTTGAGGCAGGAACAATTGCAGCGTTCAAAATATTCGAGATTATTTCTACGTTATTTGAAACAGGCCGCGACCTGACAGCCACGTCACATTGCCTTAATGAGTGTACGCACGCTCGCACGCACGCTGTGCCTGCTTGGGATTTCATGGATTATGGAGGATCTAGTGCCTGGTGATGCACTTTATGGAGATTGTAAATAATGGATTGCACTGTTGTGCAGGAACCTATTTTTGATGCCCGCAACAGCTATTGCGTGTTTGACCCGATATATACAATCATGATATATAAATGTGCAAAATGCATCGCAATGATTTTGTCTTTGAAAAAGGATAAAGACTGTTGTGTTTTCTGTCCTGAATTTTTTTGGCAACGCAAACCCCCAGATGATGGTGAACAGAACTACGGAGGTAACGTTTCGCGCTTTGGCGTTTCTCGTGAAACGTAGCTGGCTTTCCAGTTTGTATCGTGACGCCCGCCCGCACGCTCTGCACCGCCAGTGCACCGCGTGACTGCAGAGTTTCGTTAGATCTTTGTGCACACGTACGAGAACACTTTGTTTAATCCTACATGCGTCTTATTCCATTGCGACAGGGACATTTTTATTTTGCTGACTGTGAATATCAGCTGTTTGGCAGTGATGCGCCAACTGCATTAAGCAAAATTAATATTGCTTTTGCTGATGAACCATTGTTGTGCGATCTTAAGAATGATTGTTGAAGCGTGTATTATTTCCCTTCTACGTGACTTTACCGAAAGAACCAAGAATATAAGATTATGTTTATTTTATTTCAGTTTTGCAGTGGTGTATTTTTTATTTCCCCCCTCTTTTCATTTGCCAACTACCTACATACCCACCCACCCTTCTACCTACTCGAACACCCACCTACCTACCTCTACATACCTACATACCCACGAACCTACTCACCCACCTATCTACTCATGTACCTACCTACTAACCCATTTACCTACCTACATACCTACTCACCCACAACCAAAGCACCCATCTTCCTACTCATCCACATACATAACTACCCATCCAACTACCTAACCACCCCCATACCTACCTACCCATCCACATTACTACTCACCCACATACCTATCTACTCACCCACATACCCAACTACCCACATACCTACTCACCAAACGAATTACTTACCTATTCACCTATCGACATACCTACTAACCAAATCACCTACTTACCCACTGACCCACCCACATGCCTGTTCACCATATCAACTACCTGCCGACTCACCCATCCACATGCCTACTCAACAAATTGCCTACCTACCTTTTCACTTACCACCCCACCAACTCACCACACACCATCAATGTTTAACATTGTACGAATGAATGTGACTTAGCAGATCGAATGACCCGTTTAGAGGCTATGGCTAATGAAGACATGCACACACGTTAGTCTGGCACATGAGTGAGCTCGCGCATGATTATTTACGGCTTTGAGCTCCATAAAAAATTAAATGCCTTGCTTGATTAGTTCGGCAATTAATGTTTTTCAGCATTTTGTGATTTCTAGGGCTGTGATTTGGTGTAATGGATTATTGCTGCGAACTGTACTTATTACAAAACGATAGCATGTAAATAAAACGCATATACAATCAACCTCACGCATCAATATACCTAGAATGTTTATGTTTGTTAAATCAAATATACTTCAAACAACATTCAAATTGTATACAAACCAATGTTTTTATTCAAATATAGGCTGAATTATATATATTTTAATGAAAAACCTAGTTACTGAGAGAGAGGAACAGAGAAATGTATAAATACTCTTTGGTTTTTTCGGTAAAGTCACGTAGGTAAAACATTTAAATAAATTAAATCACGACGTTTCGGGCGCAACACAAGCATCCTCCTTCAGGTGGGGAAAACTTAGCGAAAGCACAACCGCTTAAGTGTGTTTTATTTTTATTATTTTATTATTTCTCTTCTACGTGACTTTACCGAAAGAACCAAGACGATTTGTGATGTGCTTTTGCTAAGTTGTCCCCACCTGAGGAAGGACGCTTGTGTTGCGCCCGAAACGTCGTGATTTAATTTAGTTTAATTTTTTACCGACGTGACTTTACTGAAAAACCAAAGAGTATGAATCCTTGCAGTCACGAAAACTTCAAATCTAGAAATGTCCACACACGTGGGCCCAATCCACACATACAGAAAAAAAAGAGACAGAGAGGCAAATACGTACAGACGGACTCGAAAACCAGACACCACCACTAACACCATCACTAACACCATCACTAACACCATCACTAACACCATCACTAACACCACCACTAACACCACCACCACCACCACCTTCACCAAGGTTGCTGACATGTTTTCTTCGTCAAAGGGAGCAATGTTTACCTATGCGAGAAAGTCCCTGGCACCGGCGCAGCTGCCCGAGGAGTGTAGCAGTGCGGCGCTCCTCGCGCCCAGAGGCTGACGGACGATGCGCGCGCGTGCGCCCGCGTTTGTGTTCCAGAGCGGATTCACGCCCCTTCACATCGCCGCGCACTACGGGAACATCAACGTGGCCACGCTGCTGCTGAATCGCGGAGCCGCCGTCAACTTCGCTGCCAACGTGAGGAGCTGCTCGGTCTCGTGGGGGGGGTGGGGGGGGGGGGCCTTTCGTCAACAGGATCCTGCATTGGGATGTTTGGCCGACTGCATTCGAAATTCGTTCTCAGTGCTGCTGTTGATGATGATGATGATGATTTTGTTCCTGTTATCAGCTTCAAGAGTCATTGATGTTTCACTTGCTGGATAAAGGGCCTTGTCATGGTTGTATGTTTAACACGTAGGCTTTCGCGACCAATATTAATAATGATAAAGGTTTTTTGGGTTGGATCGCGTCAATATAAATGTATTGTTAACCCGCCACCACCCGACATAGCCAATTAGTAAGGTTCGTCATGTAAACAAAACGTGCCAGTTACTACTTCAGCACACCGGTGTGTTGGAGATTTACCCACATTATTTACAAGACGTTTCGCTTGTAATTACAACCAGCTTCATCATGCAATAGCCAGAATTGTGAAGAAGTCTCCCTGTTTTGGTCTAAAATAGAGTAAAGGTGATGTCGTCACTGTGAGTCTATCAGGTTGTATGTGTGTCAAACTTTTTTCGCACCGCACGTAGCCAACCTTGGCAATTCCTTCACCATGAAGGAATCATCAGCAGAGATGACAATGACAGTAATTCCTTTATTGATTGAGGATGATGAATTTTAACTAAGCAGTTTATGGAGACAGGAGGAGGATGATGGTGGCGGTGGTGGTGGTGGTGATGATGGCGGTGGTGATGATGATTGATGACGATGTCTATTATCTTTATACCTTGGCTCGGTGTAAGTTTCGCACGGATGCCATCGCATTGGAAGAGGTGGAGCAGTGAGATAGCGGTTGCCTTTGGAAGGCGCTCACGTCGCTCGTGCGTGCGTGACCATGCGTGCGTGACCGTGCGTGCGTGACCGTGTGTGTGTGACCGTGTGTGTGTGACTGTGTGTGTGTGACCGTGTGTGTGTGACCGTGCGTGCGTGACTGTGTGTGCGTGACCGTGCGTGCATGACCGTGTGTGTGTGACCGTGCGTGACTGTGTGTGACCATGTGTGACCGTGTGTGACCGTGTGTGACCGTGCGTGACCGTATGTGCGTGACCGTGCGTGCATGACCGTGCGTGCGTGACCGTGCGTGACCGTGTGTGACCGTGTGTGACCGTGTGTGACCGTGTGTGACCGTGCGTGACCGTGCGTGCATGACCGTGCGTGCGTGACCGTGTGTGACCGTGTGTGACCGTGTGTGACCGTGCGTGACCGTATGTGCGTGACCGTGCGTGCATGACCGTGCGTGCGTGACCGTGCGTGACCGTGTGTGACCGTGTGTGACCGTGTGTGACCGTGCGTGACTGTGTGTGCGTGACTGTGAGTGCTTGACTGTGTGTGCGTGACTGTGTGTGCATGACTGCGTGCGTGACTGTGTGTGCGTGACTCTGTGTGCGTGACCGTGCGTGACTGTGTGTGACCGTGCGTGACCGTGCGTGCGTGACTGTGTTCGTGACCGTGCAGAACGGAATCACCCCTCTGCACGTGTCGTCCAAGAGAGGCAACGGGAACGTGGTTCGCCTGCTTCTCGAGCATGGAGCGAACATCGACGGCAAGACCCGGGTGAGAGTCACACTGCCCCCCCCCCCCCACCAACACAACCACTCATTACACCCAAAGTGCTTTCCACAATTGAACCACAGTACTTCGCCGATCTCGTGTCAATGAGCACAAACCATCACGTGAACTCCGGTCATCCTCGCGGCAGCGGCTTTTGGCCAACTGTCGGACAAAGACAGTCACCGCAGCGCGCACTTTCAGATGCACCTCTGCGGCCCTTTGGAACGCTCTTACTGCTCTTACTGCAGATATTCGGAAGCCACTGGACTTTTAAATCTAAACTGAAAACTGATTTCTTTCAAACTACTTTTTGTCTTTAGTTTGTTGTCCTTCTCCCGCACCTCTGATTAGCACGGTTGGCTACGTACGGTGCGACAGAAGTTCAACATGCATACAACATAAGCCTCTGGCATGGGCCATGACTAAGGCTGTAAGCTGGATGTGGTCGAGGTGCAGGAAATCAACTGTAATTCAGATAATTATCATCAGAAATGTCACAGAGTTGGGTGGGGTAGCCCCAACATGGATCATAACCCCACTGCCGCCAACCCCCCCAGTGTACCGCATTTTTGAAAGGATCCAAAGGGAGAGCCCCATCTCGTTTGTCTCTCCAACCACGTCCAAGATTTCACTTTGGACTTCATTCCAATTCGTAATGGCCATGACCAGTGATGACCTCCCTGACAAAATCGCAGCCTTCGCCGATGAACAATGATAGCCTTCGCCTATGGCTCAACTTATTCTCACGGATATAAAGTACGTGAACATGTCGGGTACATTTCGCAACATGAAAGTAATTTCATTCTTTTTCCTGTACATTTTTGCGCCAAAGCCAACGCAGTCCCCCAATGTTTCTTGGAATCTCCTATATATATAAATGATGGTACCGGTTTTCAGGGAAGCATTGATGAGTGAACAAGGCAAAAATAATCCGAATATTTATGCACCTTTGCTTGGCCACCAGGTGGCTGAGTGGTAGAGTGAAGCGGCTCACAATTTGAAGTTTGGAAGTTCAAATCCTGCTTGAGGGTTGACTCAGCCCATCATCCCACTTGGGTGGATTGAAACAACTATGACGTTTTGGGTGAAGTCAACAGTGGTTGTCCTACATAAAGACTCACTTCTGCCATAGGAATGTGGAATTTCCTCCACCGGCTCAGAGCTGGAGAGCGCCATGGTAACGAGATGTTATCTCCCTTGCCTGGTGTGCAGGAGGTCATGGGTTCGGTCCCGAGCCTGAGGCCTGTATATTTGGCGTTTGCGTATCTCTCTCCCCGTGGTCACGTGGATTTTTCTCCGGGTCCTCCGGTTTTTCCCTTCCGCATTCATAAACATGCGTTTAGATGATTTGACTGCTGTAAATTTCCACAAAACGATAATCCACATTTGTGGCCAGGTCGCTTCTGAAAAAGAGCCATATAGCTCAGTGGGCTTCATCTGCTAAGATAAAAAAAAATAGTTCAGTTTCATTTCAGCAGCAAATCACTTGGGACTTCACCCTTGGGGACTCATGTTCTATACACTCCACCCCCCCACATCTCCGCACACCGCCAGGACGGACTGACCCCGCTGCATTGCGCGGCCCGGAGCGGCCACGAGCAGGTGGTGGAGATTCTGCTGGAGCAGGGCGCCCCGATACTCGCCAAGACCAAGGTAAGAGAGTTTACGACCTCTCGCGGAGGTCACGCCGCTTGGATTCAAAACCCCCTGTCCAACCAGCGGTTAGGAGATCGGTCGGTCACGTGTGGTGGGTTAAAATGTGTGGTTCAACCACCTCTTCTAAGATGGTCGGGCCAGTGTAGAAGAGTAGGCCAAATACTCTCACTCTCGATTTAAAGCTTTCGTGACTGCAGGGATTAATCTTCTTGGTTCTTTCGGTAAAGTCACGTAGAATGGAAACAGACTCTGTCTTCTCGACAGACCTGTTCTTCACTTGAGGACGGCTGCTTGCGTTGTGGCCAAAACGTCGTGAGAATTATTTTATTATGTTTTATTTTTATTATTTTATTATTATTTCCATTCTACGTGACTTTACCGAAAGAACCAAGAAGATACTCTCACTCTCTCGAGGGGTGCCTTTCCACCGGCAGTGCCATGAGCAAGAAAATGCAGACCTGCACCTTCAGCTTTTCCCAGCAGCAAAGCCACTGAACACTTGGCTACATTTGAATCCCGACATTTGTTCCTGTGCTGCACACTCAATTTTGGCTTTCACGTTCTACTGTCAGCCTTGTGGTGTGTAACGATTCACCTCCCCCAATGATTTGATGGATTGTCACAATAAGGGGGTTCAGATTTGATAAACATTTAAAAAAAATATTTTTCAGTTCCGTTCATATTGTTTCACATACAGTTTTGTTCACCACATGAGCCCTAAGCGTAAACTGAGCTAATCCTTTGCATGTAATTTTCATACACCATAAATAATTAATTATTGCTGTACACGCATCGTTTGATGCATGTCATGGGAACGCAATAATAGATTATAGTCACCCAATTGATGTACCATTACATGCCTCTGCTGTAAGCTGTTTGTTCAGCGAACAAAGCATATTGATTCCAGACTTTATTTTTTTAAATGATTGATGATTTGTGGTGCTCTCGCTAACAGCCCTTGCCACCAACAATATTCATGGCTACCTGGAGGATCTTTGTGTGTGTACGCGTACGTGCGCGTCCTAAAGAAGCAGTAGTGCAGCGGTTAGCGCACTGCAGTATAAACCCGGTAACCCGAGTTCGATTTCTGTTTTGCTGTTATAGAGTGCGGTTGTGTCGCTATAGTATTCTGCGGTGAGTACAATTTCTTGAAAAACAATGGCGCTACTACGCCTTTCTAAATAAAATAAACCCACAGCCGCTTGTGTCTTCCAAGCTTCAGAGGCGAACGGGACACCCACCATGCAACTTGCAGATGTCTCGGAACGGGAAAGGGTGAATAGTGCGCTCGCACACAGCTCTCGCTACCAACGGTGTGCACGGCTACACGGGTAACCCCTGCCTCCGTGTGTGCGCGCCCGCCGCCTCCCCACCCCCCCACAGAACGGGCTCTCCCCGCTGCACATGGCGACGCAGGGCGACCACGTGGAGTGCGTGCAGGTGCTCATGCAGTACCGCGCCCCCGTCGACGACATCACCCTGGACTACCTGACGGCGCTGCACGTGGCGGCGCACTGCGGCCACTACCGCACCGCCAAGGTGCTCCTGGACAAGGGCGCCAACCCCAACGTCCGAGCGCTGGTGCGTCAGCTTCTCGTGTCGCACGCACACACGCACACACGCACACACACACACACACGCGTGCACGCACTGGTGGCGCAAGGAATGAAACGCGGGAGGCCTCCACTCTGTCCGATTCTCCCTCCTCTCCGCCCCTCCCCCCCCCCTTCTTTGTAGCCTGGCACCCGGGCCCCTCAAGGCCATGGGGTTCCGGTGCAGTTACACCACCTGCACACTCGATTGCTCTTTACCCGCACGCACGTGCATGCGCGCGCGCATACGCGTGTGTGTGTGTGTCTCACCTTACCTCTCGTGTGCACGAGTCGTGTTTGAACTATCGTGCTCCTGTCCGTGTTCCCCACATTGCAGGAAGATGCAACCAATAGGAAATGAATTGCTCTTATTCTGTAGACCGCCGTCGACTAACTCAACCTAAATGCAGCACCCGTCTTGTCAGATCTCAGAAGCTAAGCAAGCTTCGAGCGTGGTTAGTTCTTCCGCGGATGTCGGCCTGGGACCCACCAGGCGACGCAGGCTTGGGTTGCGGAATGGCCAGGAAACGGTAGTACAGAAAAGCATTCTTGTATCCATCTATATGGAGCTTTTGAGTATTACCTCCTTGTATGTGCGAGTTGTTTCCAATTACTCGTGTTTTCTCCTGACATCTATACATCTCGATGCAAGACCCTCTTTAACAAAAAAGTCTTGAAACTCAGTGTGGCACAACTTAGATAAATAGAGGACGATATGATGAAGGGCATTATTTAAGTTTAGAAATTATTGCACTTCAGCGGTGTGACTACAATGGAACTTAGAACTCATGCACTTGGGCTGTGCCGTGCTAATAAACACAATGGGCACCCCAGTGCCTCCGTTTGTCACAGTTTTGGAGCACAAGTCGAAAGCTCTTCCCACAAAACACCTCCAGATGCGACAGTCTTATGTACGCGCGTACCCTACTTTCTGCTTTATATAAACCGTGAAAACATCACGACAGAGCTACAATGGAGTGGGTGACCTGAACTTTCAACGTTTTTTTGCACGAATAAACCTTTACGCTAAAGTCAGACAGCCTGGAAAACAATCCTGGGTACGGTTCGCAAAATAAGAGCCGATCATTTTTGTTCGCGTTGCGTCTTCATATCAGCCACAGTTTCTCAAACTCCAGAACTCGCGACTACCCCCAGTGACAACGCCTTCCCGTAATTTTTTTCCTACAAATTCTCGCCGCTGTGTGTATGCGGGTCACGCCATCGCCATGCGTACGTGGGCCATGCCACCACCGTGCTTATGTGGGTCACTCCACCGCCGTGTGTACCGGACTGGCGGAGAGTGCGGTCACAACGACTGGAGTTTGAGAAGCGCGCCGCTTTTACACCACCGTGTCGGTCCATCCCATCCTCATACTTAATTTGAAGCTTTCGTGACTGCAGGAATTACTCTTTGGTTCTTTCGGTAAAGTCACGTATGAAGAGAAAGTAATAAATTAAATACTAGCATACGACGTTTCGATTGTAACACAAGCAATCATCATCAGGTATAAATGAAATAGAAACACAAATCTAGTATACTTAGAAATGTAATGTAATACAACAGAGAGTCGGATAACATAACAGTCAACACCCTACCTGGTTGATTACGTTCTTCCTGAGAATGCTACTTATATGTCTGTCTATATGTCTCTGGTTTTGTGTTTTATCTCTATCTCAAATTTAGCATTCTCAGGAAGAACGTAATCAACCAGGTAGGGTGTTGACTGTTATGTTATCCGACTTTCTGTTGTATTACATTACATTTCTAAGTATACTAGATTTGTGTTTCTATTTCATTTATACCTGATGATGATTGCTTGTGTTACAATCGAAACGTCGTATGCTAGTATTTAATTTATTACTTTCTCTTTATACGTGACTTTACCGAAAGAACCAAAGAGTCATCCCATCTTCCACACAGCATTGCTTCACAACGGGTGTGCCACAACACGCCGAGCGGTTGTGCTGTGGCGGTATTTTCGGAAGAATAGGAAAAGGAAAGAACCTCGTTGGCAAGCTGGGACAGACGAACTCTCCTACTCCTCCTGTTTAGCCGTTTAGTGGCCAATCCAGCACCCCCCCCCCTCCCCCGCCTCCTCCCGCCCTCCCCTCTCCACTGGTCGCGACGCAGTATGGTAGCAGCAAGGCGGCCGTCGGCCCCCCACCCCCTCGGCCCTCCTCAACTCCCTCGGTCGGGCACGCGCAGTTGGGCAAACCGTGTTTCGCGAAGATCGAGCGAGCTTCGGGAGTGTGAGAGAACGGTTGAGAAGCACTGCTCTACGATGTGTTGCGTGCTGGGCTTTGTTTACCGTTTGTTCTCGATGGACTTGATGTTCCAAGTGTGCGTACAGTCTCTTCCGGGTTGGGCCACGTGTTGTCGAGTGTTTTTTCTCACGAGCTTTCTCGACGCACGGCTGCGGCGGCATCTTCAGCTCCCGAGCTCCTGGAGGTGCCCGCAGTAGTGCGTGGTGAAAGCTTGATAGGGGAAATGCTCAACGCACAGCCTGACGGGGAAGACCATGCCTGGATTACGAGCGGCTGCGTGAGCCTCCGTGCCGAATCGCCTTGACGTTTCCGTTTTCCATCCAGCTTGATATTATTTGCGTACAAGCCTTCTTCACTGTTGCGTCTTCCCAATTACGTTTCACCCGTGTGTTTATTAAACTGCGCATCTCATCTGTCGGATGTCACGCTCTCCCTGTCGTCTTTTCCGTCTTCCCCAGCCGTGCAATCATGTCTGACATTGCCTCTCTCATTGAATCTCCTTCTGTGTCTCTTCCCCGTGTGTCTCCTCTCCCCTCTGCCCCGTGGTTTTGTCATCCGGCTCGCACACCCGGGACAGAACGGCTTCACGCCGCTGCACATCGCCTGCAAGAAGAACCGGATTCGCGTCATGGAGCTTCTGCTCAAATACGGGGCGTCCATCGAGGCCGTGACCGAGGTTCGCCGCTCTCCAACATCCCCCCCTACCCCCCCCCTCCCCCAAATACGACCCCTGCCCCCTGAGTCCTTATCCGTGACCTCTGAACTCATTTACTGTGACCCTGCCATCACCGTAACCGCACCTCCCACCCATGCCTCTGTGTGCTGATTCGAGCTTCATCCGTGTTGTGTTTGCGTTCGTTGAATCCCGCGTGCAGAGCGAGAGGGAAGGTGCTACCCCTCACTGTGTGGGCTAGAGGTCACTCACTGTGTGAACCAGAGATCACTTGAAGGATTGTCAGAGATATCCACTCCATGTGCGAAGGGTTTGCATTGCTCTGCGACAACAAAATCGGGATAGAATTCCAGTGGAAATTATCAATATTGAAATAAAAAAACGAACGTTCCTTGTTGTGAGCGTCGTTAAATTGCCGACAGCGAACGATTGCGTTCATGTTTGCTATTTGGTGCAAATTGACGAATGTTGAGAGCTCAGCTTAAGCAGCCTAATTAGAAAATCCGTGCAGAGTTTGCGGCAAGACGGTACGTTGAGCGACGCTCAGTGAAAGCCTACAAAGTCACGTTTAGCACGTTGTGTGCAGCTCTGGTGTCTGCAGGGAGTTTCAGAAAGCGACTTCGGCCCTCACTTAGCTGCATGCTAATAGCACGATTGGGAAATAAATGGTGAAAAACACATTAAAGAATGTTGTTTTTTTCTTCTCTCCAGATTAGCATGTCTGTGTTCATGCTAATACGAGTGTGTCTACGCATATGCTTGTGTAAGAGAGGATGTATTCCACCAAATAATGCACGTAATTCCCATGGGCCAATTATAGCAGCTGATGCAGCGATAATTAATACAATTGATTTTCACGAAACTAGAAAGGATCTCACGACACGGGGGTGCGGGAACACACGGCCCCCCCTGTGGGAACGCCACACTTTGAAGCGAGCTGGCGGTCGCATCGCGCGCCCATCGGGGTACACAGTTCGCACGGAGGCTGACATGTCGGCGTGTGTGAATACACGCGCGTGTGTGCAGGTGTACATGTGTTGAGGTGCAACAGACGATGCAGTTCTTTAGTAGGGCCGGAATGCCAGGATTTATTAAGGGATAATGCCGGGAACTCATAAGGGCTTACGCCTAACAGTTGGCAACGTGCATTGTCTTTGAGTTGTGCGCCTTTTGGCGTCATCTGGTCCAACACCATGTGAGACTAGGCTCTAAAGAAAGCTGTCTCGGGTGTGAACCAATCAATTTCAAGGACAGTGCATATCATTATCAGAGTTATGTTTTTTGTTTGCATTCCGACCGCAGGTATTGTGGTCAATGCAAACATGACTCCTTGTAAAAAAGGTGTCAGTTTTGTTGCCAGATAAAAGGGTTAAAAACCAATTATCATATTTTGCTACTGGCAAATGAGGTTCCAATGGTATAACGTAAAATCTCCCCAGGGGAAATGGTACTGGGAGGTCCCTAGCGCTTCCCAGGCTATTCGTGCTCTTCCCTCAGCACCGACCGAGGGGTCATCCATCTCGGTCGGTCGGGTGAAGTAGCCCCCCTAGCTTGGTACTAATTATTCCTTCCCCGGGTCCCGACTCTCTCAACTCCCTTCGATCCTAGCCCCTCTCGACGACCCCCCTTACGTCACGGGTACCCCCTTATATCCCCGCGTAACATGACGTCATCCACTCTCTCTCCCAGAGTGACATCCCGTCATCCACTACTCGTCTTAACATGTATACATGTGTGTGTGTGTGCATGTGTACATGTATACGTGTGTGTGTGCGCGGAAGTGAAGTGGTTAGCGCGCTGGGCTATGAACCCGGAGACCCCACATTCAATTCCTGCTCATGGCCAACATCGGTGACATATCTGAAACAATCCTGGGCCTCCCCTAGGTCGTGTAAACGTCGCCATTGGGGAGACAAAGGCGGTCGGGCGTGGTGGTGGCCACCCACCCCCTTGTCCCAACAGTCTTTCAAGGATATTTGTTTTTGTGTGTGTGCACGCAGTCCGGGTTGACGCCCATGCACGTGTCTGCCTTCATGGGAAACCTCAACATCGTGCTGATTCTTCTGCAAGGGGGGGCCTCTCCCAACGCCACCAACGTGGTGAGTCCAGCCTTCCCTCTCGACACCTCCGCTCTCATCCTGCCACGGTGGCGAGTTCATAACTACCTCGCCTGGTATGAACGAGGTCATAGGTTCGATCACGACCCTGACGCCAGTATATTTGGAGTTTACATGTTCTCTCTCCCCATGATCGCGTAGATTTTTCTCCGGGTACTCTGGTTTTTCCTCCAAATTTAGAAACAACATCATGCATTTAGAGTAGTATTTGGCTGCTATAAATGTCCACGTGATGATAAGCCACTTCGTTAAGCTATCATTTGTGGCCAGGTGACTTCTGAAAAACAGCTGGTACAGCTCAGTGGGCCTTACCTGGAAAAAGATAAATAGTTTAGTTTGCTACGTCCGGCTCGACGGGGTATGGATAATCTCGGGGAGTGGTTGCTGCTTGCTCTGTGTTGGAGCTGACCAGCCTGGAACAGGAGGCCAACATATCCTCTATCGCAGCGATGGGCAAACTCGGCGAGTTGGCGGGCCTTACGAGCGGTCCTCCTTCACGCGTGGGCACTAATTTTGGCCCCCATGCATCACCCCTAGACACACTGACACTAGGCCACCACTAGGGGCCTTGTGGGAGCCTCTATACCGATAAAGTGGCTTTATTTATTTATTTTTCGATTCCGTTTCGGTGCCGAACTGAATCAGAAGGAAAACTGATGACGTACAGCAAACGTCATCGGAACGGGAAAGGGTTCAAATTGCTCGTAGTGCATTCCCCCCCGCCGCCAACCGCTCGTACTTTCGCGACCAATGCAAGATGGCGTGTGCCGAGCGTCGGCACGCGCATGGGAAAATGTCCCCTGGGAAGTGTGCGAGTTTGCAACGTGGCGGCGTCCCCCGTGAACGGCAACGGCGAGCGGTGACGAGCGTCTGCTCCGTGTCGCCGTGCGTGCGTGCGTGCGTGCACAGCGCGGGGAGACTGCTCTGCACATGGCCGCGCGCGCCGGGCAGACGGAGGTTGTGCGCAGCCTCCTTCGGAACGGCGCTCAAGTGGACGCCAAGGCCAGGGTAAGGGCATGCCGTGACACATTCAGTCGTCAATCAGAAACATAGGTGTGTATGTTGAACTTCTTTCGCACCGTACTTAGCCAACCGTGCAAATCAGAGGTGCGGGGGAAGGACGACAAACTAAACACAAAAAGCAGTGCTCAAGAAATGAGTTACAATCTAGATTTAAAAGTGCATTGCTCCATTGGCTTCCTCATATTGGAAGGAAGAACGTTCCAGATGGCCGCAGAAGCGCATGTGAAAGCGCGCGATGTGGTTACCGTCTTTGTTCAATGGCTCGCCGAAAGCCACTGCTGACCGGAGTTTACGTGAAGGTACCGCTGAGATCCTGGATTCAAAAATGGATCATCGGTTGATGATCCTGCTTTGCGATGTTTGGGCCAATTCTTATTCGTGAAATGTGTGTTGCGTTTGACCACGGACAGTGAATTCACTCGGTTGTAGTGAGGCCTCAATGGATATTTTCCGGGTCGCTGGTAGACAGGCTTTTTGTGCTTCGTTTGTTGTCCTTCCCCCGCACCTCCGTTTAGCGCGGTTGGCTACGTACGGTGCAAAAGAAGTTTCAACATAGACATGCACGTTAAGGGTGACAACAGCCATAGTGAGACGCAAACTGGATGTGGTGTGCTGGGTGCGAAAATTATTTCCGGGTTGTCGACCCCGGACAGAGCCGGCAACAAACGGAGCCCTGCATTGGACCGTCTGGTTGCTTGCGCTACCGTGGCTGACAGTTGCTTGGAAGGCTTCCTCCTCCTGCCACAATCAATAACCTGGCAGAGTGAAGAGGAAATTGGGTTATATTTAAAATTGAATTTATATGAATACACACACACACACACGCAAACACAGCCTTGCTCAATTCCCCTGCTTTGATTAGAGATGCAGGCAGCCCACGTGGTGGTCCGTGTTTGCTTATTATTTTGTGATTTAAAATTGGTTTACATTGACATTGATTGCTCCGCTGTGCCGCGTTGCCACTGATTTACATAAAATCCCCATCCACCCTTCACCCCCCCTGCCCCCCCACGTCCACCACAACTCCAACCGAATCCCTTCTACGATATTTAACCTCTGCCTTTTTTACACTTATAGGGGTTACTTACAATCAGATCAGCTCATTTACTGTCTTCCAAACGCAGGTGCCTATGAAGCCCTGTCAGAGCAAGTGAGCACAGTATGAAGACGCGACAATATAGCTTCGCAGTACGAAGATGTGACCGAGCGTGGTTGCTAGAAACTATCAACGCAGCAGTCGTAGTTTGCCAGCTCTAAAATATTCCCCTCTAGTACCCGATTAGTGCGGCTGAGATGCTTGAAGCGGTGGATAAATATTTTTGACGTGCTGTTTGGAAGCGGCAGGCGTCGAGGTGGCCGTGGGCCGTATGATATGAGGAGCCGTGCGAAATGAAGTTCACTTAGCCTAAAATAATTAACTGCCACGGCACGGTCAACAACGGCCGGCTTAAGCCCCTCCCCGCGTGCCGTGGCTGCATAGACAGGAATTCCTCGTAGCGTGTGACCCGAGAGAGAATTCATTCTTGCGAGGCTTCTCGCGTGGCCACGGGGCGAAGTGAAGTCTCGCGGGGGCCCGACATCGTCCAGCGATTTACTCTCAGCCACTTTTTAACGATCGCAAAACACCCGTGCGACGCGCGTTGTTGCGCGACGCTCAGGAGGAGCAGACGCCGCTGCACATCGCGGCACGGCTGGGGAAACTGGAGATCGTGCAGCTGCTGCTGCAGCACATGGCCTCGCCCGACGCGGCCACCTCCAACGGGTACACGCCACTGCACGTGGCGGCACGCGAGGGCCACGAGGACGTCACCGCCATCCTGCTGGAGCACGGCGCCTCGCTCGCCGTCACCACCAAGGTCAGGCCTTCGCTCGAGGATCGCGCCGCACCGTGCATGCCACTGCCGCCACCAACACCACCACCACGTTGGGGCTTTCTGCGGGTGTCGCTGTATTTGCTGTTCATCGTTGGCAGGGTTCAGAGTCGCTCTTTCGTAGTCGCCAGCAAAGTTAGTTTGTGTTTTGGTTGTCACCACCGCCAGGGTCATCGCCGCAAGGTCAAATCCTTTGTTAATCACTGTTATTGTCAACTAAAACTAAACTATAAACTATTTTTTTTATTTACCAGGTAAGGCCCGTTGAGGTATAGAACTCTTTTTCAGAAGCGACTGGGCCACAAATGATAGCTCGACGAAGTGGCTTACCACGTAGAAATTTGTAGCAGCCAAATACTCTGAATACGTGATGTTGATTCTAAATGTGGATGGGAAACTGGGGAACACTGGAGAAAAATCCACGTGACCACGGGGAGAGAGACATGCAAACTCCAAATATACAGGCATCAGGGTCGGGTTTTAAACCCACAACCTCTTGCGTACCAGACGAGGTAGTTAACATATCGCTACCGTATGGTAAGGTCTGCTCTGGTCACCACCAGGGTTGTGACCATCGCCACCAAGGTCATGTCTGCTCTGGTTACCACCTATGTCAGGTTATTGCTGGTAGTTGCCACTACCTATGTCAGATCCTTTGCTAGTCACCAACAAAGTTGGAATTTCTCTAGTAGTCATCACCAAGGTGAGATCCTGTCTTGGTAGTCGCCACAGGGGTTACGTCTTCTCCAGTACTCATTGCCAAGATCAGGGACTCTCTGGTTATTTCAAGTCTTTTTTGCCTCTTCAACCAAGGTCAGATACCTTGACCCATGTTTCCTTGCTACCTCTACCAAAAGGTCAGACCATCCCCGCCCAAAACCTCCGAATCCACCACCCTCATTTTTCGATTTAAAGCTTTCGTGACTGCAGGGATTCATCTTCTTGGTTCTTTCGGTAAAGTCACGTAGAAGGAAGTAAAAAAAACAAAAACAAAAAACATAATAAAATTATTCTCACGACGTTTCGGCCACAACGCAAGCAGCCGTCCTCAGGTGAAAACCAAGTCTGTCGAGGCGACAGACTTGTTTTTTTTATTACTTCCCTTCTACGTGACTTTACCGAAAGAACCAAGAAGATCCACCACCCTCGTTGACTTCTCCGACCTCATGCAGTCACCGTGACCCCCCAGTTCCTTGAACGCGCTGCTGCCGTCTCTCTCTCTCTCTCCCCACCACAGAAGGGATTCACACCGCTCCATGTCGCATCCAAGTACGGCAAGATGGAGGTGGCCAGCCTCCTGCTGCAGCGTTTCGCTTCCCCGGACGCTGCCGGAAAGGTAGCGCGCCCTGCCCATCCTTCGGTGTCTCGCGCAGGGAAGATAAACTTCCTGTTGTCCGTTACGACCTTGTTTGCCTCCCTTTGCATCGTAAATCTTCCTCGAAAAAAGAATCCCGAAGCAGAACATTGGTGCCAGATACAAGCAGCCACGTTCGCAAACTTGATTTGTAACTTTGACAACAAAATGTAACTGCGACCGATATATTTCATAACTGTACCTAACTTCAAGTTGCCCAATTAACACCAGACTGCTCTTAGGATTATTATTATGATTTAGTGTAAATACAAAACGAAAATAACTTATCGAGGATATCTAAGGGAGGTGGGAGACACATCCCAAGCCGATGTGCGTG
This sequence comes from Lethenteron reissneri, assembly GCF_015708825.2. Taxonomy (NCBI): domain Eukaryota; kingdom Metazoa; phylum Chordata; class Hyperoartia; order Petromyzontiformes; family Petromyzontidae; genus Lethenteron; species Lethenteron reissneri. Next base: position 7,202,741 of record NC_083825.1, on the reverse strand, counting down.
GCTGTGCTGTTTACAATCCCGTGTCTCTAAGGGCTTCTGCCTGGGTGTGAAGGCACAGATGTTGGTGTCACGATGCTCCGAGACATTTGAGATCTCCAGTGGGATCATACCTGATTCTACGTGCGGAAATTCACTCGTTAACCCTTAAGTGTTTGCTGTGTGCAATCATCAAAAAAGCAGTTATTCATTTATCCATGGGAGCCTCCCATTAGCCTCCCTGTGGTTGTAAATATTTGGTTCTCCCGCGTACAATTCCATGCATACGTTATGAGCGTAAGAATGGATTGTAATCAGTGAATCAGTGCGTACTTCCGTATCTGATCAATTGTTGGCACCTCAAAGCACCTTGAATTGTGCTCCAAAATCAGCGGCGTAGCGAGTCGCTGTCGAGTGTGCGGGCGGTGAAACTGAACCGGAGCTCGCGGGCAGGAGGGGGGAGGGCCCAGGGTACCAGACTATGAAAAGGGGGGGAAATTAGACACAGGGGGGGTGCCCCTTTAACCAGTTGCACCGTAGTCCATGCCAGCCACACTGTGCCTCTACCCTTATTTCACTGCATCCACTTTAAAAGTCCTTCGTTGTCTTTCCCACCCAACACAGAATGGGCTGACACCACTGCACGTGGCTTCACACTATGACAATCAGAAAGTGGCTCTTCTACTGCTGGACCAGGGGGCTTCTCCCCACGCAACAGCCAAGGTAAGTACCCGATTACTCGCACAATTCTGGGCCATGCACATATCTAAACTAAAACGAAACTATTTAAATTTTTTATCTTACCAGGTAAGGCTCACTGAGTTATGTAGCTTTTTTTTAGAAGCGACCTGGCCACAAATTATAGCTCAACGAAGTGGCTTATATCATGTGGACATTTATAGCAGCCAAATAATCCAAACGCTTGTTGATTCGAAATCTGGAGGGAAAAACCGGAGGACTCGTAGAAAAATCCCTGCCACCATGCAAACTACAAATATGCAGGCATCGTCAGGATCGGGATTGAACCCACGATCTTCTGTGTACCAGGCGAGGTAGTTACCATATAGCCACCATGGCATCCCTATCTACTCACCCCTTCCCCCTGCTGTTGGGGCAGGGAACCAACATCTTAGGTGGGTGCGCCACTTGTATAACCGGGTGGTAAAAACTGCACAAGTCCCATTCGCCGTGTCCACCCGTCTGTCTGCACGTCACACTTGCGTGATCAGAACGGCTACACGCCGCTGCACATCGCCGCCAAGAAGGACCAGCTGGAGATCGCGACGACGCTGCTGGAGTACGGTGCCGAGACCAACGCCATCACGCGGCAGGGAGTGGCGCCGCTGCACCTGGGGGCCCAGGAGGGCCACGCCGATATCGCGTCGCTGCTGCTGGCGCGGTACGCCGACGTCAACCATGCCACCAAGGTGAGCATGCGCTCGCTCGCACCGAATCGCCAAGGTGAGCATGCGCTCGCTTGCACCGAATCGCCAAGGTGAGCATGCGTTCGCTCGCACCGAATCGCCAAGGTGAGCATGCGCTCGCTCGCACCAAATCGCCAAGGCGAGCATGCGCTCGCTCGCACCGAATCGCCAAAGTGAGCATGCGCTCGCTCACACCGAATCGCCAAGGTGAGCATGCGCTCGCTCGCACCGAATCGCCAAGGTGAGCATGCGCTAGCTTGCACCGAATCGCCAAGGCGAGCATGCGTTCGCTCGCACCGAATCGCCAAGGCGAGCATGCGCTCGCTCACACCGAATCGCCAAGGTGAGCATGCGCTCGCTCGCACCGAATCGCCAAGGTGAGCATGCGCTCGCTCGCACCGAATCGCCAAGGTGAGCATGCGCTCGCTCGCACCGAATCGCCAAGGCGAGCATGTGCTCGCTCACACCGAATCGCCAAGGCGAGCATGTGCTCGCTCACACCGAATCGCCAAGGTGAGCATGAGCTCGCTCGCACCGAATCGCCAAGGCGAGCATGCGCTCGCTTGCACCGAATCGCCAAGGCGAGCGCGCGCTCGCACCACATCACCAGGGTGAGTTCGGTCAACCTATGGCACTTGGGTCTGTCCCTTGACCCTTGTCAGCGAGCTTTCAAGACTTCACGTGGCCTCAATGCGCACTTAGCCTGGCACAATGTCTGTGGTGACGCCACTTAGTAATGAATGGCAGTCGTTGTTAATGTTGCTGCTACAACTGGGCAGATGGGGAGACAACCTGCCTCCAGCAAGAATAAAAAAGGGTGGATGACCGATGCTCACAACGATGAGTCGAGCATCGGGCGGCTAAAACACAGCAAGTTGGCACACTGGTAAGTGCAGGTGGTGTATCTGACGCCAGTCATCTCGTGCATCATTTCCGTTGTACCACTGTGCCGCGCTGGGGTCGTACTGAGCCAACCTGGATCGGACCCACTGAAGTGTCGCACGCAACGAGCGGATACGCATTTACGCTGCGTCCTCACGGCGCGCTGATTAACGTCGCGTGCAACAAGTGCGTCGTTCGCGCTGGCCCCAGGAGATCTCTACGTGAGCATGGTGCTTGACATGGGTGCTCCTGCGGTTCTGTGTGCGTGTGCAGAGTGGCCTCTCTCCCCTGCACCTCGCAGCTCAGGAGGACAAAGTGAATGTGGCTGAGATCCTGGTGAAACACGGGGCCCACGTCAACGCCACCACCAAGGTGAGGCATCGCGTCCCAACGGCACCCAAGCTCTACGGAAAAGCAACCCCTTCGATTTGTGAATAAATATCTATATATTTTTAACCAAATAGTTTAAATTTACATTGGACGTTGTATATCAGAATTTTATTTGTGTTTTGTTATGGTGCCACAGTAGCAAGATAGTACTACCTCGCCTGGTAAGTAGGAGATCGTGGGTTTGATCCTGACCCTGATGCCTGTATAATTGCAGTTTGCATGTTCTCCCCGTGGTCCACGTAGATTTTTCTCTGGGTCCCCCAGTTTTTCGCTCCACATTTAGAAACATGCGTTTAGAGTATTTGGCTGCTACAAATTTACACATGATAATCCACTTTGTCGACCTGTCATTTGTGGCCAGGTAGTTCTGAAAAAGCCCTATATAGCTAGTGGGTCTTACCTGGTAAAATAAAAATATGAATTCTGCAGCAGCAACTTCCCTGCTAGTCCATGAGCCCAGATACATGGTGAATTACAGAAAAATGTGTGCTAACCATGTGGATTGAGTGGGGTTATTGAGTAATTCACTCGTATTAAACCACGTAATTCGGTGAAACTAAAAACGTGCTACTTTAAGTGGGTACCAGCATCGGTTCTGGCCCTTGGACTCTTCCCTTTTAACTTGAGATGTGAGGCTTGCGTATGACGAAATGGCTCCTTTCCATCAAAGCTGTTCAATCGATGGAGCCTTTAAAGTTGAGTGTCTTCACTCATGCTGAGAGTTCACATACCATTTAACGCGATGAAATAAACCGATATATGGTGTCCCGATTGTGAAGCGAAAATAAGAAAAAATTGCTCTTCAGCCACAAATTAAATAAAAAACGTCAACATGTATTTGATATGCATGTCAATTTAATACCGTACTCCCAAGATCGCTTTTGTTTAATAATCATCATCATTGAAGTAAATCTGCCCTTCACAGTGTGGAAAGGCGAGAATCCCTGGCCCAGCTGGTATAACCATGGACATCGCTAAAGTAAAGAGGAGCCAACAGATGGGGAAAGATTATCAGAGTCGTTCGCAAACTGTTTACATAGAAATGGAATGTAGAATAGGGATGCCTCAATTATTCTCACATCGAAAACAATCTGATAAAACTGACGTGAAGAACTACGGACCCCCATTAGCTTCTGATCACGGTGGTGTATATATTTGTATTCTCCCCCCCCCCAATCCCCATTCTCTCTCTTGGCAGTTGTGCTACACGCCCCTGATCGTGGCCTGCCACTATGGAAACATCAAAATGGTGAATTTCCTGCTTCAGCACGGCGCAGATGTGAACAGCAAGACCAAGGTGATGGACGTGTTCATCGCAGGATTTGTACAGTCCTGTGACTGTGGTCACGTGGATTTTTTTTCCCGTGTCCTCCATAATTTTCAAAATGATAAGCCACTTCGTTGAGCTGTCATTTGTGGCGAGCTGTTACCGTGTGGTACCAAGCTACTTTTGCACACGGCCCGCAAACGGGCCGTTAGTGTGCCAGTCGGGGGCGATGATTTACCACGATGTTAAAAATTCACCAATGCTTGATTGGTTACCCTGAACTGTGACTACTGATTCAATCGCGAGGGACAAAGTTTCTTACTCTTAGTTCTTTCGGTAAAGTCACGTAGGTAAAAAAATGAAATTCAAATTAATAAAAATAAAACAATAAAAATCACGACGTTTCGGAGGCAACACAAGCTTCCGTCTTCAGGTGAAACTGTCACCTGAAGACGGAAGCTTGTGTTGCCTCCGAAACGTCGTGATTTTTATTGTTTTATTTTTATTAATTTTAATTTCATTTTTTACCTACGTGACTTTACCGAAAGAACTAAGAGTATGAATCCTTGCAGTCACGAAAGCTTCAAATCTAAAGTTTCTTACATTACCCGGTATTTACAAGACGGAAGCTCTTTATACTTTGGGTTGCACCTTTAAGCGCTGCCGCGATAAAGCTCACAATGGCGTGCGCGATGGTTTTCACCGAGTGTCCTGCAACAATTAGCGCCATTGCGCTTAGCGACTACCTGCTTTCAAGGTCGTGCACACACACCTGTGCACGGTCAACTGTATAGCACGAAATTCTTGTCATGTTCCACCTAATTTATTTTTTAAATGCCCACGATTTGTGGAAGGTGGTTGTGTATCTTTTGTGAAGCCAGGCCAATGTCACACCACAGTGCCAGCAGTTTCGAAGCCCTATGTTCGAGTCCCAGATGGGACGCGCTTAAAGCTGGCTCAGTATTAAGTGGGTCAAAGCTGCTTTAATGAGAGCGTGGGCTGTGCGGTATGCTGGACGCTACGCGGGAGCCAGGCTGTGTTGTCGCGGGAGTGGCTCTGACGCATAAACCCAGGAATGGTTTTGTGGGTTTTTATCAAACGCGTCATGAGTAACGGTGGAACAGCGCATCAATCCATCGGTTATTATTGTTATTGATGCATCGAACCGTGCATGTTTTCGTCAAAGCTTTTGGATTTACGCCGTGGTGAAATGGTGAGCACCTTCGGACTTGCAATACAGAGGTCGCAATTAAATTTTAATAATGGGGTAAGCTTCTTAAATCCCTCCCGCTTTTGTACTCCAAGCAGTCTAAATGGGGACGCCACAGTTAATGAGGCAGGTCACGTACAGTGGGTTAAATTGTGGGGACTTCCACCTCTTCCAAGATGTCTCGTCAGCGTGGAAGAGTAGGCCAAATACCCTCTACTAGACGGTCTCTCTAAAGCTCCTGCCCCTAGTGGAGGCCCTTCTGCCAGCGGTGGCGTGAGCAAGCAATCGCAGGGCTGCACCTTGACCTTTTTTTAAAGATTCCTCTAGTCTTTATGTACATACATGAATGCCAGAGGGCATCACTTAATGGTAGAAAACTAACCTCTGGACAGTGAGCGATGCTGTACGTAATGGGTTCTCCTAACCCCTCCGAATACTGGAGACACCACCGTTCACCACAACGCAAAACAGAATTGATTAATGAATCAAATCGGTTCCTGAAATGAGGATAATTAATTGAATTGCTGATGGGTCAATCATTGCTCACCCAGTCGCGAATAAGAAAAATAAAAATAATCCTCGCAGCAAATGATTGAATGAACTAAGCGGTCAACAAGGGAATGTGTAATGAGGTTGTAGATCCATGTATTTAATTTCCGTTCTCTCCCCCTCTGGCGACGCTGCAGAATGGATACACCCCACTGCACCAAGCTGCACAGCAGGGACACACGCACATCGTAAATCTGCTGCTCAAGTGTGGTGCGCGCCCCAATGACGTCACCGTGGTGCGTGACGCGGCGATGCTCCCACCCACCCACCCACGCACACAGACAAAGATCCCCCATGCAGCCTTCACATTGATTGTTATTTAGAACCTATTAAGCGCAGACAGGTTGCACAGGAAGGCGGAATAGCCAAGGACCATGCCCGGTTGCCTCTTGTTGATGTGAAAAAGACAGCAACCAGGTACTCATTTAGGGCCGAGTGTACGTGTAGGGAGACCACTGATGTTAGCTGTGGCTGACATCACATGCATGCTACCAGATTGGGTAAGTCCAGTGTGATTTGTTTTGGCTGAAGGCACAAGCATGAGCAGCACAGCATAGGAAGACCTTCATCCAACAATGGCTTGACAATGGGCTGTAATTTTTTATTGTTACATTGCGATGCTAATTGTGAATGTGGAAAGTATTGTTTTGGCCTGTTCTTTATTCACCAATGGCACCGTCAGCAAACATCAAAGAAACGGATATGTCAAAATTGTTGTTTGTGCCGGAGTAAATTGTATCACCCAATTTTCAAATTAATCTGCATAGTGGGCTAAATGTGCATTATAATAGCATTACAGTGACCTAAGAACCTTGGGCATGTATAGTCTGTGCTTATTACCGCTTTAGAGGCATGGGTTATCAATCATGCCCTCATTTAAGCTCGACGGATCGCCCATGACTCATGAGCAACGTCGTGATTGAACGTGTGTTTACATCGCTTCCTGGCCACTCTGTCGCGTTGGTCAGTCGGGTTTGGCTCAAAGGTCAGCCGGCAAGCATGACGCAAAGCCCATTAGCACGGGGTCGAAGGTCCCAAGCCCGCGACATGTGCCAAACTATTTCTTGAAAGGAATTGCTGGAAGTGCTCCATCTGCTGCAAGGTACGTGTGCAGGGCTATGAAATGTAATTGAAATCAGTAAACCTCCGTGCAACAATGTCATAGTTCAAAGCTGAACGGCATGAACTCTCTCCTGAATCCCTTGCGTGGCGAGCAGACCTCGTGGACATATTGCTGAACGTAGTTCAACATCTCATGTGTTAAATACTATCTGCAAACAATATTTGCTTGAGTTGTAAAACTGATGGTGAATCTCAAAAATCCCTCCCTTAAGCCTTCCCCCCATACATCATCGTGCACTGCAACACTGCATTTTAAATCTACCCCCAAGAATATGTTAACCTACAAATAGCAGGGACTATTTTTGCTGTGATTGTTACCTTAATCTGGCAGCCGATCTTAATGCGCTGTCATCTATTTAAATAAATAACATACGTCGATATTTGGAGTTGACGCACAATAATTGTGCATTCATCTCACTGGCTGGGGGTGGTTGCGAAATGGGCGCTGTCCGTGGTGCTGGATTTGCCTTTGGTCGCAGTGGGTAGCGCCTCCTGGTGGCTGGCAGTAGTTCGGTATTTTTTTCTAATTTTTGTTTTCCTAGGGAAGGCCCACTGAGCTACATAGCTCTTTTTAAGAAATGACCTGGCCACAAATGATAGCTCCAACGAAGTGGCTTATCACATGGAAATTGATAGCAGCCAAATACTCTAAATGCGTGTTGATAAATGTGGACGGAAAAACCGGAGGTCCCGGAGAAAAATCCACGTGACCACAGGGAGAGAGACATGCAAACTCCAAATATACAGGCATCAATACATTGTTACGTGGATAAACAGCGTAATACCGCACAAACGCACAAGTGGTGATGCAAGGTGATGCGCTGGTTCGAAATCGCCTCCGTCCTGCCGCGTGACGCCAGCGGCACGACCGCAACACAGCGAATCGCGAACGTCGACACGAACATAATGTGACGGAGTCGTGCGTCGTCCGTTCCGATTTTTCCCCCTTCGCTGCCCAGAACGGGAACACAGCCCTGGCCATCGCCCGTCGCCTGGGCTACATCTCGGTGGTGGACACCCTCAAAGTCGTGACAGAGGAGACCATCACCTCCACAACTGTGAGCATCCTCTCCAGTCGGGGCGATTGCGTGTGCCCTGCCCCTGCGGCGTCACGGGGAGGGAAAGTGGGGGTGGTGGGGGTGGAGGGGGGGGAGCTGGAATTTAGCAGGTGGACTGAGTACCCTCCCCCCCCTCCCACCACAGTTGAAGGCTCAGCCGGCCTGCTACATTCATACAGTGATGTAATCAAATGTAGCATGCAAGAAAGACATAATCAGGTCGTATAATTACTCTTTCTTATGCTGAGGGTTTAACGTTTAACACTTCGTGTGTCGTGCATTCCTCCCCTGTGTATGTATGCATCTGTGTGTATATCTGTGTATCTGTGCGTGTCTGTGTACGTGTCTGTGTGCGTGTGTGTGCGTCTGTGTGTATATCTGTGTATCTGTGTGTGTACGTATGTGCGTGTCTGTGTGCGTGCGTCTGTGTGCGTGCGTCTGTGTGTGTGTGCGTCTGTGTGTATATCTGTGTATCTGTGTGTGTGCGTGTCTGTGTGCGTGTCTGTGTGCGTGCGTGCGTCTGTGTGTGTGCGTCTTTGTGTTTGTGTGTGTGCGTCTGTGTATGTGTGTGTGCGTCTGTATTTATATCTGTGTATCTGTGTGTGTACGTATGTGCGTGTTTGTGTGCGTGTGTCTGTGTGTGTGCGTCTGTGTATGTGTGCGTATAGACAATCACAGAGAAACACAAACTGAACGTGCCAGAGACGATGACAGAAGTCCTGGAGGTGTCCGACGATGAAGGTACCGCATTCACGCACTACGACTGATCCATAAGTGTGCGCACACACACACACACGTACAGCCGCGTTCTTTTCAGTTCACATGAATTTTGTTGCACTCATTTTTATTTGATGCCTTTTGAGTGAACGTGAAACTTGATTTGCTTCAGTTTTCAACGATAATTTTTTTGTAAGTCATATTCTTGATTATTATTATTTAAACAATGTCATTCATTTGTGGTGGTGACGTCCTGTTCTTGTTGCTGTTTAGAGCGTAAAATCTCTGTGCCAGAGAGGGTCAGTGATGGGGAGTATATTTCAGAGCCGGAAGAAGGTACTTGGTTGTTGTGGGGTTTGGCGCGGGGTCTCTCTTTCTCTCTCTCTCTTCAGCAGTGGTGTTGTAACCTGCGGCGTCTCATAACTCTCAGTTTCACAATGCCACAAAATTCCACACTAGGACTCGCCATTTTCCAGAAACGCATGCAAGGTAGCAGCTGGCTTATTGTCTGGAAGGCTATGGCCAAAATGGCACTGGGCTTTATTATTGAGCAATAATTTCCGTGGGAAAGGCTACCCTTCCTGGCGGTGATCTCAGAGCGTCGGCTGTGAATTCAATTTAAGACGCAACCCACACACACGAACAGCTCTGATATTGTAGTTGAGCGCCTAGGCCGTGTGTCCCAGGCTGTGCGGCAAAATAATGAAGTGCCATTGCTATCACTCCTATAATGTTTCTAACAATACCGTTGGTATTTACTCAGAAAGGCCTCACAGAGTCTCGCGTCTTTTCGTAGGTTTCCTGCACGAGCATATGTGGCCATTTTCATTTTAAATTTGATTGTCAATTCAGAATATAAATTCCGATTCTGATGATTACAAGAAATAATAATGCCATTACCATGCGCCGAACACACGTTTAGCAGGGCAGTGTCAACAATTGCAGCAGTTACCGTGTACGAGCGGTATTTAAAGTGATGGAGTGACAAAAGAATGGAGTGACATTGCTATCACTCCTGTTTGGTTCTTTCGGTAAAGTCACGTGGGTAGAAAAATAAAACAAAATATATAACCTCTTGTTGTAACAGCTCTCTCGCTGGTTCAGCAGTTTCACTGCTGGATTATTATTTTTTCCGCCTGAGGACGACCGCTTGTGTTGCATTCAAAACGTCGTGATGTATTATTTTTATTTTTTTTATTTTTCTACCTGCGTGACTTTACCGAAAGAACCAAAGAGTATGCCCTCCTGTAATGTTTATAACAATACCGCTGGCCGTTATGAAATGGTCGATGACGCAGTTATTTCAGCGAGAGTCCTGAATGGGATTTTCTTTGTGTCGTATGATGCCGTCTGGAAGCGAAGTTGACGTTTGGAGCGCTACGCCACCACTGCTGCACGGTTTCTCGCTCCGGCTTGCAAAGGTTTTTCTTGGCTCTCTCTGCTCCTGAGCTGCTCCTAAGACCGCGACGCACAAGGGCAACTTTAGGGAAATTGTTTGCCGGCAACAGTTGCGCCCAACAGGGGGCGAGATGTTAACTGCCTCGCCTAGTATACAGGAGGTTGTGGGTTCGATCCCGATCCTGACGTCTGCTATATATATGGAGTCTATGTCTCTACCCCCGTGGTTACGTGGATTTTTCTCCGGGCCCTCCGGTTTTTACCTCCACATTTAGAAACATCTGTTTAGAGTATTTGGCTGCTATAAATTTGCATGTGAATAGCCACTTTATTGAGCTTTCATTTATGGCCAGGTCGCTTCTGAGAAAAGAGCTATATAGCTCAGTGGGTTTTACCTGGTAAAATAATTAAGGTTTAGTTTAATAGTTTTAGCATCATTTTCTGTCGTAAAAAAACTTCGTCGCCCAAATCTGGACACATCTGGTCCACTGCCCCTTTGAGTGGGCAACTGGGATATGCAACTTCCAATCAAATGACACACAGAGGTCATGTGACTTACTCCACTTGTGTGCTCTGGTGACCAATCGGTGTTCATCAGACACATTTTCCAACAAACACTTTGCATTGGTTATTCATAAATTTGCAGTCTGCAGGCCGCAAGGCTCTCGGAGCAATCGGGCCTAGCGATGGCTCTCCAAGAGACGTGGCTCGTCGAGACGTGAAGAGATACAGATGAGTGAGCTTAAAGCAAAATTAAGGAGAGAAATGTAGATAAGGGGCACAGATAAGTGGTCACACCTACAGACTTTATGATGTCACAATGCCGTGTGACATCATAACGCGTGTACGCGTGACGTGACGACACATGGCACTCGTTCATTTAACTGCATGTCCCACCGGAATATTATATCTGAAGAATCCGTGTTCTTTAAACGGTTTCCACACGAAGTTGCCGTAGTTGCACACTGTTTGACAGTTGCCGGCAATGATTAACAATTGCCATAAAATTGCCCTGGTCTATCGCGGCGTGAGCCGGTTGTGCTTCTCTCGGGGCCAATGCTTCACGAACTTGCTTGGCGGAGGGGATGCGAGAACAACAAGCAGTGATCAACTAACCATCACTAAAACGACAAAGCAGAGCGTCCAACAGAAAATCGTCAGGACATCCTCAAAATCCTCAGCAGTGAAATCAGCTGCTCATGATTATACAACATCGTCACAATCGTACATAATGAGCTTTTCAGCAATTCATGAATCACCCCCCCCCCTCCCCGCTCCCATCCTCATATCCTCACGTGAGGATGGGAGCACTCCATGCCATACTTCTTTGCTTCCAGCCCACCAGACCAACCAAACTGGCTCCGATCCATTGTTAGAGACTTGCTAGTGCACACAGCTGCAGGCATCATACCATAAATTTAACATCATTAGATTTGGCGCTGTTGCATTCTGACATTGAAACATCTTGCACTGAAAACCCGTATTCTACGTGGTGATGGTGTTGCCATGGCCATGACGTTGCTGTCGAGGTGGTGATGTTGCCATGGCAATGGTGGTGTTTTCCATGGCAATGTTGATGTTGCCATCAAGGTATAACGTTGCTATGGTGAGGGTACTTTTGCCCTGGCAACGGTGACTGTCGCCCCGGCAGTGGTGGCGTTGCACTGACAATGTTGCCGTGGCGACGTTATTGCCTCGGCGATAATGATGGTTTTGCCGCGGCAATCGTGTTTCTGCGTCTCCCTGGTTGCTAGGTGAGGACACGATGACGGGCGATGGCATGGAGTACCTGAGGGCCGAGGACTTGCGCGAGCTGGGAGACGATTCCCTGCCTTCGAGCCACTTCTTGGAGGGCAGCACGGGCTACAGCATGGGCTTCGGCAACTGGCCCACACGCTCCGGAAGGTACGGCTGCCACCCCTCTCGCTGCTTACAAACTCCGCCAACGTCACCGCCGTCCCCATACACCGTACGAGACTTCTGTTTCAGCGTTGCTTGTGAGCATTGCACAATTGTCTTTCAGGCTGCACTTGATGTCTTGTCGTACTTTCACTGCTATTGCCACTATTATTTCACCTGTCGATTTAAAATGTTTGTACACGTTGTTACGCGCTTGCTGCAGCGAGTGTCAATCGGCGAGATGTTGCATCTTAAGGGATTGTCCAGGTGAAGTATATTAATTAATAAAATTATCGATCATCACTCACTCCTACCGCCGACGCATACAATGCAGCCACCACCGCTAATTATTTCTATTGTCGCTGTCATGTGACCAGAACCACGTTGCGCCAGTCATCCTGACTGCGTGGCCAATCACATTGGGGCCTGTGACGTAAATTAGCTGCCCTCCACATTGCCGCGAGTAAAATAAGGCATGCGCAAGGTCAAAACAATAAGAAAGGAGCGGGCATCACCAAAGCGCTTTTGTATCTGTAACTTAAATATCTAAAAGTAATTTATGACGATAATTGTGGCTCCCCGCGATTGGCCATTGTAGGCAATAATAGCTCACCGCAGTGAGGCTAACAAGAAATCCAGTGCTGGATGAAGGCCTTCCCCACTGCTGTGATGCCATGGGTGATGTTTGGCCATACTTGACCCCACTGGGCAGTGCATGCGAACGAACCTAAGAGACCCCCTCCGCCCCCCCGATGGAGGCTGTGTAAGCATTTATTCTGCAGCCAGGCAGTTGAAGCATCTGTGAAAAGAACGTTACAGCGTCTGAGACGGCACTTTGCGCTTTTGTTCGTGGCCAGCCCCGGTAACAGCTTTCCCAGAAAACAATTTGCGCCAAAATCAATGAGCGGAAAATTCACTCTCACGCTGCAAAGCCCTCTGTTCACGTGCGCCATTTATCTCCTACGTTTTCCATTCCCTTGCCTCATGCAGCACCATCACCAGGTAAGCCAGCGCTCGCTGCACCATTCTGCTCGCTCCTCCTCCTGCACCGCACCAGCCATACCACAGCTTCCCCTACCGCTTGCCCCGGCCTCCCCTCGACATGACGTGCCATGCCTTGATTTCATTTTGTCGAGTTTTGTTGAGAGGCGGCAATGTTGTTTGTGCCATTTGCCATGCCCATTTTTTTTGCTAACGCTATCATTTTTTGTTTGTTTGTTTGTTTTTGTTTATCCATCCCCCAGTGACCGTGCTCGTTCCATCGTCTTGCCGGTGCCGCCCCACCTGCTTGGTTTCCATGGAAACGCCAACATTCCCGCTTCTTCCTCCGTGCACCCGGTTGCTGTGGAAACGACCCCTGTCCTCACATCCCTCGCCCCGGCCCACCACGGAAACCTCCTGGTCCTTCCTGCACCCTCCATCCTCATCCCGGTTACCATGACAACATCTCCTCTCATCTCCATCCCATGTCTCCATTTCCCTACCCTGACCCATGGATACAAAAAAAAACCCTTTGCTCCTCCACTCCTGCAATCCGCTCCATCCATCTCCACAATGGTGACCAACGCTCACTTGCTTTATGGGTTTAATTTATTTTTTCCTCCCGGCCGGTGTCGGTGGATGGGCGGTCACACGCACAAAAATACAAACCGCTCAGCCTCCGCTCGTTCAGTTCCGACAGGTCGTACTCGCTCGGACGGGGCCCCTACTCGCGCGAGGCCACGCTCATCGAAGAGTTCACCGCAGCCGCCACCATCACCCAGGTGAGGAGCGTGCAGTGGAGTGTGCGGGGGAGCGTGCGGTGGAGCGTGCGGTGGAGCGTGCGGGGGAGCGGGATGGACAGCGTTGGGGGGTGGGGGGGGGGGAGTGGTTTGCGGAGACGAACGGTGTCGCCGCACCGTGACGCGAGCGGGAGGTCGGGTCGAGCGGCCTCGCCGATTCGGGACATGCGCTGTGCCGCTTCGTCTAGCTGGCCGCACCCAAGGAGGAGGAGGAGGAGGAAAAAGGCGTGGGAGGGATGCCCACCAGTTGGGCACCCATCGAAATCCTGGACAACGTGGCGCTGTCGTCCAGCCCCATCCACTCCGGGTGGGTCACGTTGTTCCTCGGAGCCCAACGCATACCACACGCACGCGCCCACACGTATCATAATCATAATGATGCAGGGCCTCCCGCCCTACTGCCGTGTTGGCTTGGGCGATTTCTTCACTGTACTGCAACACGCTGAGCAGTGCATGTTGATGAAGGGGAGTTGCCCGGTGCCAGTGAAGATGTCGCACGCCATAAATGTTACCTGTGTTGAGGAATCAAACGGTAGAAGATATCTATCAGAGGTACACGACAAGAGTAGCAAGGAGTTCCATAATTAATTTAATTAATAAATAGAATGGCAGGTGAATAATAATGGGTTTGGGGCACCTTGGGAAGAACGTCTTAAATCCGTGTATATCACCTGCTTTGACATGGATCAGAAATGTAGCCATTGACAAAGAAAGTCAAACAAAATCTGGAATTACATAAAGAAGCACGCGCAAATGAATGCTTGGGAAAACGATGGAGAGACCGGGTTCTATTCTAAGCTAGAAGGGATGATATCGGGTGGGAGAGACTTAACTACCGAGTGGCAGCCAAAGGAGGCAACGTGCCCAAGAAGACATCGATCACAGAGCGTGTATGATGAAATCCGGCTTGCGTGCAAGAGCTAGATGAATCATTGCATCACCATGCCATGAAATATAGCTACGGCTTAGTGAAGCCTTCATCCAGCGGTGGATAAAATAGCGTCATTTATAGATATCGCACCTCATGGCAAGTCTAAAACAAGCTGTGAATACAACGATGATAACGATGACGCAAACGCGACCGGCCCGCAGCTTGATGAATCATTGCATCACCATGCCATGAAAAATAGCGACGACTTCGTGAAGCCTTCATCCAGCGGTGGATAAAATATCGTCAGTTATAGATATCGCACCTCATGTCAAGTCTAAAACAAGCTGTGAATGCAACGATGATAACGACGATGACGCAAACGCGACCGGCCTGCAGCTTCTTGGTGAGCTTCATGGTGGACGCGCGAGGAGGGTCGATGCGCGGCTGCCGCCACCACGGCCTTCGCATCGTCATCCCGCCGCGCAAGTGCATGGCTCCCACGCGCGTCACCTGCCGTCTCGTCAAGCGCCACCGGCTGGCCGCGCTGCCGCCCGTGCTGGAGGGCGAGGGCCTGGCGAGCCGCGTGGTCGAGGTCGGCCCGTCTGGAGGGCAGTTCCTCGGGTGAGTGACGCCACTCGGTGCCAGATATGAGCTTTGTTTGCATGACTAAACTAAACTTTCTATTTTACCAGGTTAATGCCCACAGTAGCAGCCTGGCCACAAATAAAAGCTCAACGAAGTGGTTTATCATCATGTGGACATTTATAGTAGCAGGCAAAAATCTAATCTTTATTTCATTATTTCGTTTTTATTTATTTATTTTCTCCTACGCGACTTTACCGAAAAAACCTAAGAGTATATAGCAGCCAAATAATCTCAGCACACGTTGATTCTAAATGTGGAGAGAAAAACCAGAGGACCCCGAGAAAAACACACACGACCACGGGACAGAGACACGCAAACTCCAAATACACAGGCGTCAGTCAGGATCGAAACCACAACCTCCTGTATACCAGGCGAGGCATTTAACACCTCGCCACCGTGGTGCATTGTGGGATGCTGAGATTATAGATGGGTTTGTTGTGTCTTAAAGAGGGTCAGGTCTTGTTTTACGTGGCTGGAAATTAACGTTGAAACTATATATTTTTCAGGCTGCCGATTATTGAATACTTATTTGTTATTAAACTCTGATTTAGTTTGCCTGTGTACCCACTAAATGTAGATACTTCAAAAATTATTAATTTGTATTTTATCCATTGGTGGAGGTTTTAATAACTCAGATCTGGTAAAATTGCTTCTTGGCCATCCTAAACAATTTTCACATAGAGCCTGCTGCCTGTCTAATTTCCGCATTTCGCTACTCAACGCTTTCAAACGCTTCCGCGGCTTTAGAGCAAAGTTCAACGCGAGTCATGCTTTTCGCGTGAACCTTTCTAACATTTCTCTCCTGTGTCATGTGCTAACTAACGGATGTTGGATCACGGTGTCTCTTTTTATTTTTATTCCCCACGTGCCTGTCCTTCTCCCTCCACCTGTGTTTGAATCTCTACTTTCTTCTCCACCCACCTCTACTATTTTCTCTCCCACTTTCGTCTTCCCTCTACCCTCACCTATACAATTCCTTCCCAATCGACCTCTCCATCGATGTCACACCCTGTAACTTTGCATTTCCTTCCTTCTCCCCATCCTTGCTGATCTCTCTCCATCTCATCTTCTCCCCCGTCCCCTGCCCTTCGTCTTCCATCCATTTCTGTCTCCCTCCCCGCTATGTTTTAATCTCTACTCCCCACCCATCTATACCATTCCTCTACCTTCCCAACATCTCCCCCTTTCTCTGCCTATACCCCACTCGTCGTCTGCCTCCTACCTCCTTTCCTATGACCCTTGCCTCTTTCCCCTTCAACGCCTCTCCTCCACCCTTTGTTCTCGCCCTCTCTCTGCCCCCCTCTTTCCCTCCTCTCTCCCTGTGTCCACCTACCCCGCCGTCTTCTTTTTGTCTCCCACTGCACGCGTGCGGCGGGGGGGGGGCCACTTGGGCTGTGCTCAGTAAACTGCACTTGCCTAACACCCCTCCCCCGCTCAATGACGGGGAGAGCCTCGTTAGTCGAATCCTGCAACTGGGCCCACCCGGCACCACCTTTCTCGGGTAGGAAACCCGTTCCCACTGACCCCCCCTCCTCCCGCGAACATCACAACACGATACCTCGCTGGTCTCGCCAAGGAGCGTAAACCATCACGCGAACTCGGGTCATCCTTGCAGCAGCGGTTTTGGCTAGCTATCGGATTCACATGCGCTTCTGCGATCGTTTGGAACGCTCTTCAGATGTTAGGAAGGCACTGGAGCTATGCACTTTTAAGTCTAGATTGAAAACGAATTTCTTTAGAACTGCTTTTTGTGTTTAGTTTGTCTTTCCCCGCGCCTCTGATTAACACGTTGACTACGTACGGTTGCGAAAGAAGTTCAACATTCATACGTCATCCTTTCTCCCACATCCCCTTCCCTCATCGGTGTTGCTAGTAGAAGTCATCACCTGCGAGATATACAAAGGGACATGTCGTGGGAAGGAGAGGAGTAGCTCTCATTACTGGGCGGCGAGGGGGGGGGACTATACGTGCATTAGTTGTCTTGACTGGGATATTATTAGGCAAGTGCCAATAAACGAGTTTAAATTTACCGGAGAGACCCACCAGGTATTCCCAGGCCAGCTACTCTAAAAAATATACTTGGTAATTAAAATAAACATGAAGTAAAGAAAGCGTTTTTTTATGTTTACATTTTCTGGGGAGTTGTACGTTCTGGTCGCGATGCTGCTGCTGCATGTTAACTAATGTGTGTCTTTAAAAACAAGCAGTACAGAAAGTAGATTGTTGACAGAAGTAGATGCGATTATGGATTTGTATTATTACAGTAAATCTGGTTGGGCTGCATCCGGGTAGGGATTTGGCTTCTACTCACCCATTCCTCTCCATAACCGCTGCTGCTCTGCAACCCCCTCCCCGTTCCCTTACCGATTCCCCAGACCGGTGATCGTGGAGATCCCTCACTTTGCATCGCTGCGTGGGAAGGAGCGCGAGCTGGTGGTGCTGCGCAGCGAGAACGGAGAGACGTGGCGCGAGCACCAGTCAGAGTGCTCCGAGGAGGAGCTCAACCAGATCATCAACGGCATGGACGAGGGTGCGCACTCGCGTGCGGGCAGCGGTAGCGAGCGTGGTTAGCGCGCTGCACTAGGAACCTGGCGAACCCTGCGTGAATTGCACTCAACCTGCGTCGGTGACGATTATCTTAACGCGCCGTGTGCCTCCCCAAGGTCTACTCGGCCTCGAACGAATACCTGGTGTGATGTGTAAACGTCGCCACTGGGGAGACAAAGGCGGTCGGGTGTGGTGCTGGCCAGCCTTCGTAGGTGCTCGCTAACAGCACTTGCCTCCAACAGTCTGTATGGCTATAGGGGCGGTGTTAGTTTTTGTAGGTGTCTCTGGCTGTATACAGATGCGTGTGTATTGTAGTCTTTGTAATCTATTTCTAGATTTGAAGCTTTCGTGACTGCAAGGATTCATACTCTTAGTTTTTTCGGTAAAGTCACGTAGGTAAATTTATTTTTTACCTACGTGACTTTACCGAAAAAACTAAGAGTATGAATTTTTGTAATCTAAGTGAATTTTTCTCGAGGTTCCTTCCATTTTTCCTTCACATTTACAATCAACATCACGCGATTAGATTATCTGGCTGCTATACATTTCCACACGATAAGCCACTTCGTTGAGCTATCATTTGGGAGAGCCAGGTCACTTCTGACAAAGGAGCGATATAGCTCAGTGGCCCGTACTTGGTTTAAAAAAATATATATATATTTGTTTAAAACAGTCCTCACGCCCGGTCTCCCCATGCTCCACTCAGAGCTGGACACGGCCGACGAGCTGGAGCGCAAGCGCATCTGCCGCATCGTGACGCGCGACTTCCCGCAGTACTTTGCGGTGGTGTCGCGCGTGCGTCAGGAGAGTAGCCTCGTGGGGCCCGAGGGCGGCGTCCTGAGCAGCACCATCACGCCCCAGGTGCAGGCCGTCTTCCCCGAGGGCTCCCTCACCAAGCGCATCAAGGTCGGCCTGCAGGTGAGAGGTCGCAGGTCGAGTTCAAGTTCATTGATTGAATCGGGTGCAACCGCAACAAACAACAAACAAAAACATGAACAAGAAAACATCTTAAAGTGAATATGTGACTAAGTGCAAACAGAAAATCCAAGAAAAGACAGAAAAATATTGCAGAAAAAGCAGCGTACACCAACGCTGTGTGCAAAAATTCCAGTGGGATGCAAGTCAAACAACAACAACAACCACAAGACAACTTAGATTAAGGCCATCAGTCTTACACCGTACTACAACAAACAAACATGGCCAAACCAGTAAACTTTTCGAAATCACCAAAATAAAGCAATGAAACAGTGATCATTAGAACTGTGACGGAATTTTCACAATAAATGACATAAACAACATGTACTACCAAAAACCCTGCAGCCATAGCTGGCTGCATGAGTCACTCCACAACAGCAGGAGCATCAGTCGGAGTTGCTTCCGTAAAGAACGCTGGTCCACGCTCTCCGCACTCTCGCTCTGTGGGTTGTCACCTCGTCGCCCTATCGAGTCCAGGACTACCCCCAATGTTGCTGGGTCTACGTAAAGTGGAGACGCAGATAACAAGTCGGCTCTGAAACGTTTAATTTTTTTTACTTGGAGTGCGCCCTTATTAGGTCGAGGCTCGCTGTACTTTACACGGCACCACTGAGCTTGATTATGCACCTTCGTTTAGCGTGGTTGGCTACATACAGTGCAAAAGAAGTTCAACGTACATGCACGCATGCTGCTATAGTGTAACGGTTAGCACTTTGGACTTGCAAGCCAACGGTCATTCTAGATTTGAAGTTTTCTTAACTGCAAGGATCCATACTCTTTGGTTCTTTCGGGAAAGTCACGTAGGTGAAAATAAAAAGAATAATACAAATAAAATAAAAATGAAAATCACTTCTTTTTTTTCACCTACGTGACTTTCCGGAAAGAACCAAAGAGTATCCAACGGTCATCTTCTTCTGTCTGTTAGTGGGACAGTCGAATACAATTTCGGGGTAGATCATCGTTAGTCGATCGGCAGGTTGCGCGTGGTGAAATGTGAGCATTCCCAACTCGTCCAAGACAGCTGGCCAGCGTGGCGGAGTAGGCCAAATACAATCGACAGGGCCTCCATCTCTTTAGGCGAGGTCCATACGCCAGCAGTAGCATTAGCGAATCGCTGCAGGGCGGCACCTTTACACTTAGCTTCGCCTTCTCGGGTCCTCACGCGCTCTTCGCTCGCTTGTGCGCGTGCAGTCGCAGCCGATCCCCGAGGCGCTGGTCCAGAAGGTGCTGGGGAACAAGGCGACGTTCAGCCCCATCGTGACGCTGGAGCCGCGCCGACGCAAGTTCCACAAGCCCATCACCATGACGATCCCCGTGCCACGCTCCGCCGGCGACGGCTTGGGCACCGCGGGAGGAGAGATGCCCACGCTGCGCCTCTTGTGCAGCATCACAGGTGCGCGACGGGTGCTCTCGACATGCTTTGCTGTAATCGTCGTCATCCTGCTCATCGCCGCCATCATCGCCATCGTAATCAGTATCGTCAGTTATAATTAACGTCATCATTACCAACATGATCAACGTCGATAATTGTTTTTTTACCCTTCTATCTGGTAACAAAACTGACACCTTTTTTACGAGGAGTCATGTTTGCATAGACCACAATACCTGCAGTCATAATGCAAACAAAAAACACAGCTCTGATAATGTATGCACTGTCCTTGAAGTTGATTGGTCCACACCCGAGACAGCTTTCCTTAGAGCCTAGTCTCACATGGGTTGGACCAGATGACGCCAAAAGGCGCACAACTCAAAGACAATGCACCATCAGAGAATGAGAGCTCGGGGTAAGCATTTACACCATTGGTACCTCATTTGCTAGTAAAAAATATAATAATTGATTTTTTACCCTTTTATCTGGCAACAAAACTGACACCTTTTTTACGAGGAGTCATGTTTGCATAGACCACAATACCTGCAGTCATAATGCAAACAAAAAACATAACTCTGATAATGTATGCACTGTCCTTGAAGTTGAGGTACCAATGATGATCAACGTCATTATCGTTAAAATGAATATCACCATGCTTGTCAATATCAATATCCTTGTAATCGATGTTACCATCATTGCCTTTCGTTATCAATATCATAACAGCTATCAATGTTATCATTGCCATTTTTATCAATATTATCATCAATATTACCATACCCATCATTATAAAGTCATCATCTTCACATCTGTGTTTTAAGACTTTCATAATTGGTATGTTGAACCTCCTTTAAACCGTACGTAGCCAACCGTGCTAAATCGAAGGTACGGGTGAAGGATAACAAACTTCACACAAAAAGCAGTTCCCCTTGTCAACAAATCAGGATTAAAAATATCATCACCATTGTCTAAACAGGGCGATGCACGGGCATCCTTAAATACTTTCTATGAACTTGCACAACTCGTCGTGGAGATAATGCCGACATTGCTGACGCTCACAGGTGGCACGGCGCCCGCGCAGTGGGAAGACATCACAGGGACCACGCCGCTCACCTTCACCAAGCAGTGCGTCTCCTTCACCACCAACGTTTCTGCCAGGTAAGTTGCTCAGACTGAACCAGGAGAGGCACCGACTGACTTGGTCCCTTCTGGAGTTGTCATTGGATGTGTGTGCATGTTGTGGAGCGGTTAGCGCTGCGCTGCGCTGCGCTACGAACCTGGTGACCCAAGTTCGATTCCTGCTCACGGCCAACACCAGTGACGATTATCTGAACCGGTCCTGGGCCTCTCCTCCTAGGTCAACTCGGCCTCAAATGAGTAGCTGATGTGTAAACATCACCACTAGGGAGATAAATGCAGTCAGGTGTGGTACTGGTCACCCACACCCTGGTGTGCCGTGGCAGCCTTCATAGGTGCTACCAGCTAACAGCACTTGTCCCAACAGTGTATTAAGGCTGTATGGAGGATCTTTGTCTTGTGTGCATGTTTTAATTGTACACGTGACCACACGCGAATGTGTACGTGCGCGCGTGCACGCGTGCGCATGACTGTGCACGTGTGTCCGACAGGTTCTGGCTCATCGACTGCCGGCAGACGCACGAGGCGGTGAACTTCACGACGCAGATGTACCGCGAGCTCGTGTGCGTGCCGTACATGGCCAAGTTTGTGGTGTTCGCCAAGACGCACGACCCTGTGGAGGCGCGGCTGCGCTGCTTCTGCATGACGGACGACAAAGTGGACAAGACTCTGGAGCAACAGGAGAACTTCAGCGAGATGGCGCGCAGCCGCGATGTCGAGGTGCGTAAAACTATTAAAGAATTAACTATAACCTATTTGATAATTGTTTTTTTACCCTTCTATCTGGCGACAAAACTGACATGACTCCTTGTAAAAAAAGGTGTCAGTTTTGTCGCCAGATAGAAGGGTAAAAAACCTAATTATCATATATTTTACTGGCAAATGAGGTTCCAATGGTATAAACTATTTTTTTATTTTACCAGGTTAAGGCCCACTGAGCTTGGTAGCTACTTTCAAAAGTGACCTGGCCACAAATGATAGGTCAACGAAGTGGCTTATCATTTGGAAATTTATAGCAGCCAAATACTTCTAAAGGCATGTTTTTAAATGTGGAGCGAAAATCCGGAGGGCGCGGAGAAAACTCCACACCACCATGGGGAGAGAGACACGCAAACTCCAATATACAGGTGTCAGGGTCGAGATCGAATCCACGACCTCCTGTACATCAGGCGAGGTAGTTAACATCTCGCCACCGTAGCACGTAACACTGCTGAACACTGGCCTGTCGCTCCACACGAAGCTCCAGGTCTTCCTTGGCCATAATCACGGCTTTCCTTCCCTTTGTTTGCGAAACGTGGAACCTCTTTTTTTAATGGGAAAACCTGTGGCAGCCAAAAATATTCAGGCTGTCCTGTCCACGGTCAATCCTGGGTTTAACCAGGATGGATTAAGCAAGGAGCTCACAAATGTTCGATTTAAAGCTTTCGTGACTGCAGGGATTCATCTTCTTGGTTCTTTCGGTAAAGTCACGTAGAAGGAAAAAGGAAAAAAAAAGGGAAAAAAAAAACATAATTAAATAATTCTCACGACGTTTTGGCCACAATTATTTTAGTATGTTTTATTTTTATTCTTTAAATATTTCCCTTCTACGTGACTTTAGCGAAAGAACCAAGAAGATGAGCTCACAAATTCTTGAAAGATCTGAATGTCGACCTATCTGAGATTCTCGAGCAGGGAAGGTTGCATTGGCAGCGTGCATGCCAAGGGAGCTCCTGTCTGACTGGTTATCAGCAGCGACTTGAGCACAGCACAGGATAGAGAAGAGATGGGCTGATGTGCTATGGAAGGATTTGGAGTGCAGTGGACTTTCCCAATGATTGGTACCTGTGGTGTCAAGATCAATTTCTGTGGAGGAGGCTCACAAAGGACGCTACTGGTAAGTTGGGGACAATCGCCCTCCAGACGCGTTTGCTGTCGGTGGAGCGATATTCCCAACAATGTGCAGAGCACTCGAAGTTTGTGCAGCGGGGTGTAAAGGCAGTGCATCTTCCTATCATCTCAGTCGGTCAACTCATAATTTGGTCCAGCCCCATGTCCTCCTGCAAATCTTCGGCACTTCACAGTGCGCAGCCTGGCACAAACGTCGCGGTGACATCACCGCCGAACGGCCAACGACATTCGCTTTCGTCTGTGTCGGCACGCATGAATGTTTTTTTGTTTGTAGGTGCTGGAGGGTAAACCCATCTACGTGGAGTGCTTCGGCAACCTGGTCCCTCTCACCAAGGCCGGGCAGCAGCACGCCCTCTCCTTCTACGCATTCCGCGAGAACAGGCTGCCCTTCATGGTCAAGGTGCACCAACACACACCAGCCTGGCTACAAGCCATCAGCTTACGGAATGGCATATGCACGTACAAAGTGATACGAGTAATACTCTGATGCGAGCTCCCTCTTGTGGAAGCTCTTCTGGCAGCAGCAGCGGTGGTACCAAGTGACTACAAGGCTGCACACACCTTGGTCGTTGTTGTTACGAGTCAGTGCTGCTTGAATGAATGCTTGCCCGCGACCAGGTACGAGACAGCAACCAGGAGGCTTGCGGACGCCTCTGCTTCATGAAGGACGCCAAGACGGCACGGGGCCTCCCGCAGGCGGCCGTGTGCAACCTCAACATCACGCTGCCACCGTACAAGAAGGTGCGTGTCCGTCTGTTCAATGTATGGAGCTTAAGAAAAAAACATTGCATTGTAAAAATGGTTGTTCGTCGTAACACTTGGCTCTGAGAATAAAAATGATTTTAGCGATTATTTTTTGTCAATCTTAATTTTGGAGCTTTCGTGACTGCAGGAATTATTCTTTGGTTCTTTCGGTAAAGTCACGTATAAAGATAAAATGATAAATTAAATAATAGCATACGACGTTTCGATTGCAACACAACAATCATCATCAGGTATAATGAAATAGCGACACAAAATCTAACCAGAAAACCACAGACAGACATATAAGCAGACAGATATCACCAAGATACATAGAGAGAGCAACACAGGTACAGAGAGGGGTGATCGTCTCTGTGGGGTGGCCTTAAATAGACAGAGGGGGGGCGGAAGCAGAGAGAGGGAGGGGTTAGAGAAAAAATGTACATGTCAATGAGTATGAAGAGACGCGTAGTAAAGTACGCAGGCTTAGAGGGAGAAAGAACACACTAAGTTAAATAACCTAGCAAAGTATCTAAATGTTATGTAAAACGACACAGAGAGTCGGTCAACACACAATTAACGCATAGCCTGGTCGATTACGTATTTCAAAGATTGCTACGTTATACGTGACTTTACCGAAAGAACCAAAGAATATTTTTTGTCACTTAAAATTGTAGGTTTTCACAATTGTGCCATTGGTGTTACATCAAATTGGTATAGTGTCCACTTGGAGCTCCCACACCTATTGGTGCAGCAGCAGCCTGTGTGAGAGAGTGACGTCGCAGAACTGCTTCCGATGTCACTCGAGATTTTTTTGTCTACACTAGGGGCACACCTTTTATTTGTCCTGCGGAGAGCTGGAGTTTAGCCAAATTAAGTGAAACCCAGATTTTAAACGTATGTAGAACGTCTTCCGCACCGTAGGTAGCCAACTGTGCGGGGGAAGGACAAACTAAAGACAAAAAGCAGTTCTAAACAAATTAGTTTTCAATATAACAATGATGGGTTTGTGCCATTATTGAAAATATGGTTTAATCGCTGGTGACTGAAACCTAGATTCAAGCCCTGGAATTCAGCGGTGCAGGCTTGTTGTTCTGATCTCTGAGCCACTTAAACATATCCCGAGGCCTGCAGTTTGATTTCAGACTCATAAATGAAAAGATGTGTGGTGCAGTGCTGTACACAATATGAAGCTCGCAACCTAAAGACCGCCCTCATCTGAAACCTGTGTCACAATGGTGGGCACGACGAGACTGTAACGATCGTTAATATTTGACGATGAGAGATCGTCCGAGCAAGTAAGCGTCAGGTTACCGGAAGCAAACATTGAATACGTTTTTTTCCGTGTAGCCATTAGCCCGCACCATCATCTCATTTGCCTCGAGGCCTTGTTGGCGAAGCCTGTGTGTAGGGGTTCTGTAACTGGTGATTGCTGCACAGTGAGCTTTCCTCCGTGTATTCCTCGCTCCTCAACTCCACCCACCCTGTCCCCGTCACCCAAACCCCTGCCGACACGGACTTCAGGAAACTGACTCGGACCCAGAGCCAGAGGAAGAGGTAACAAAGCAGGATCTTTTCTTGAGTAACTACCGCCAGACTGACACGTATACTGGATTTAGTGTGCCAAGTGCAGATATATTCTGTAGGTTGCTGGTAGATTGGAGTGCTTGAGCATCCTTAACTAGAGGTATACTGGATGTGGTTTGGCTGGGTCTGTAAATATTTTAGCAGTCGCCAGAAAACCCAGATGGACCCAGCTGAATTTAAACCTTGCTTGTTAGGAGGTGTGAAAGTGTTGTGTTTGAATCAGATTCAGGACACATCCAGAGAACGTTTGGCAGCAGTGGGAGAAATAACTTTGAATACATTTGGATTACACATTTGGATTACTATAATCTTGAATAACTCGACGTTTTACAATACGGCATTGTTGCTATTTAAGAGCCACTATACTTGGTGTCATTTACTCCGATTAAATGCATGACAGTAGCGTGGTGATAACGACTGCCTGTAATTGGATAAAGTCCGTCAAGTGCAGCTTATTTGGAATTTTTATTCTGTTAATGAGTAGGATGTATGTCCTTACAAAAACACTCGTATAGCTATAGGTTTGTTTGGGGTTAAATTGCGTAATTATAAATGTGTTTTTAAATTTGCCACCACTCGACAGAGCCAATGTTTAAGGTTTGTCACGTAACCAAACATGCCAATTCGTTACTAGTTCAACACACCGGTGTGTTGGAGAATAAACCCACAACATTTATAATTCGAGTATGACGTTTCGCCGGTAATTACAACCAGCCTTATTAGGCGACAGCCAGAATTATGGATAAATCCTGTCTTAAACTTAGGGATAAACGTGATGTCGCCACTTGAGCCAATTAGGTGAAGGCCAGAGGGGGGTTAATGTAGTCGATATAAATTACAATGGATATCTAGTATTAGTTGGGTTATTCACAGTTAATCAACAAACATAATGCACATTATGTATGTACAAGACCAATTCTTGGGCCTAAAAATCGTCCCAAATGGGCCTTTATTACCAGCTCATTCATGTGGATTCCCAACGATGTATGCGATCTAAAACAACAAAAAACGTTACGGATAAAATTGTTTGCAAAAGCCTACGTGTAAAATATTCGTACATATATCCTATAGATTTTACAATTTTCGAAAATGTACAATGGACGACGTCTAAAACTCAAACGTGAATTGGATAACCTGTGACTGTGACCAGATTTCTACATTTTCACATGATGACCAAACAATTTCATTTCCCATTACCAAGCTGCTGCCTACATTGGCAGCCCCAAGGCATATCACATTCTAACCCTTGCATGCCACGGTGTTAATAATTTTAAATTTGGCAATATCAGAATACCATTCCATATACAATACTGTGTATCAAGGTACAATACTACCTTGCCTGGTATACGAGGTTGTGGGTTCGATCCCGACCCTGGCGTCTTTATATTTGGAGTTTGCACGTTCTCTCCGTGGTCGCATGATTTTTATCCGGGGTCTGCGATTTTTCCCTTCACATGAAAAAACATGCATTTAGAGCATTTGGCTGCTATACAATTCCACGTGATAAGCCATTTCACTTAGCTATCATCTGTGGCCAGGTCGCTTCTGAAAAAAGAGCTATAGAGCTCAATGGGCCGTACCTGGTAAAAAATTGTAGTAAATAAAACAACATAAAAATTACATTGATATTTCACAATATGCATTACAATCATATTCTTGGGTCTTTCGGTAAAGTAACGTAGATAGGTACTTTACCAAAAGACCCAAGAATATGAATTCCTGCAGTCACGAAAGCTTTAAGTCAAGATGCATTACAATCAGTAATCAGGATTATAGATTGACCATAATTCACCACGCTCATCAGTGCGGGGGGATAGATGTGGGAGCATAGAAGTACAGTACAACTGTATTTTGTCATACTTCCCCCTCCTGCCCACCACCTAGCCCCTCAGCCACCTATGATAACCTATTTGTACTTGGTGGGTCACCCATCCAAGCACAATCCAGGCTCAACTCGGCTAGGATTTCGATGTTTGACGAGATCGGGTACATTCTGGGTCATTTGGCCATAGGTGGTGCGTGAAGACGCAGCTCCATAAAAATACTCACCACAGCTCTCATATTGCAGCTAATACACCTAGACGGAGAGTCCCCTTGATGCCCAAAATGAGTTTCAAAATCGTCAATGAAAACAGTTTGGGTTGGTGAATGTGGGGAACATCGGTATGGGAGCATAGAAGTAGTGTATAGTACAACAAAAGGCGTTTTGCACCACCCTCTGCTGCCCACTGGTGCAGCCCAATGGGCCTTTTCCTGGCCTTAAATAACAGTAATGAATGAATGTGTGCATGTTGGTCATCTCAGACAGTTAACCCACAACACCTGAGCCTGTCCAGTGACTTTCAGCGAGCCTCGGACACTTCACGTGGTCCGAGGGTACGCCTAGCCTGGCGCGAACGGCTGTGGCGATGTCACCGGCAGTTATTGGCAAATTGCGGCTTGTTGTTGTTGTTGTGTGCGCACGCTTGGCACCACAGGCGGACGTGGAAAGCGAGAAGCCGCAGCAGCAACAACAGACGTACTCCACGCTGGGTGTCCAGATGCGCAAGCGTCCGCGCGACGGTACAGGTGAGTCCCTCGCTAAAGCCCTCTCGCGGGCGGCGTGGCAAGGCTCACCCAGGCGACGTGACCTCGCCAACGTCAACGGCGGGCTGCGGGCGCCGGTGACATGCGGCACTCGCGGTGAACACTGCGCCCGCCTCACTGTGCCGTACCGCCGCATCCGAGAGATAACCGTGGCCAGCCGGAAGATGCGACGATCGCTGGGTTTCCGTTAGCAATGGAATGGTGATTTTATCGTTTGGTTTATGATACACCGCATTGAGCAGTGCTCAATGCGTGTAACAATTGATGTGTTTTTCCAATTTGTATTTGTTGGATGTCATTGGTTCACATGACCGTTTTGAGTCACCAGAGGCAGTGTCATGCACCAGCGTTATAAATCTAAATATTCTTAAATCACCGCAATGTCAGATTGCCAAGATTCGATATGACAATCATTCCATCCCGAGTTTCGATTATGTTGGCGAAATAATCCAATTAATATGAATTAAGATTGGCAAGTTGCAAAAATATATTGAGTAAATTACCGTTAAGCCTACGTGTTAAACTACCGTTACTGCCATCAGAGGATGTAAAGGCAAGTGAAATCTATCAAATAATTAAGCGTCACTTGGTAGCAACATTTTCTGCACAATAAAGCACTCCTACACCGACCACATGCAATCATGGAACGCTTGGAAAAGCTGAGATGGGGTCCCATGGCACATTCGGTTAACAGTGCAGACCTAGGACCCTGTAGACTTGGCATCTGCTGGGACCTCTGGAATAACAGTGTAACCTGGGAGGCAGAGGTCGCAACCGGGTACCCGATACCCGTACCCTACCCGATACCCGGCTACCCATACCCGACTGGGTACGGACGGGTACCCGTTAGCGACCCTGGTGCGGCCGGGTACGGGCACGGGTAGGCCGTGAGTCACTGGTGAGTAACCGTTTGTCACTCATTTCCCAACGTCTTGTCTCTTCTCACAATTCAAGTTCCTAGAATCAACTCACCCGCGCCTGCAACATGGCTTCATCCCAGAGGTCGCAATCGGGTACCCGTACCCATACCCTACCCGATACCCGGCCGGGTACGGGTAGCCGAGTATCGGGTAGGGTACGTGTACGGGTACCCGTTTGCGACCCTGGTGCGGCCGGGTACGGGTACGGGTAAAGAATCAAAACCCGTTTGCGACCTCTGCTGGGAGGTAGTTGGTGCAGCCACGGCATAGAAACCACAACCGCAAGACTCCAGTACCACTGCTTGTGGGACACTGGCACAGGTGCCAATCTATAGAGGGTGATCACGTGGAGAAAATGGCGATCTGGTTCATGTGCACAACAATTCACCTGTGAGTGTCATAAACCACCTGTGCATACATATCATTAGTAAAACTCGTGGCGGATTCGATTACCCTCCCCACAATAATCGGAGTTGGGCGCCGTCATCTAAAAACTAACAAGCCGAGATCATGCCATGTAGTTATCTCATGAACTAGGCCAAATGCTAATACATGAAGGGCTTTCTAAAAATATAACTGAACATTTTACTTGGAATGAAAAAACCCAGAATAGGCCACCTAAAAAGAAGCAATATCAGCTGCAAATGGTAAACAATATCCTTGCTTAACATCCACTAAACGATCATGCATATCAGTACGCTAGGACGCTGACATAAGTGTATTTAAAATTCTGCACTCAAGATTTTATGCCAGGAGGTGCGTGAAATTTGGCTTTGTGAATCCATGAGCTTGAGGTTATCGCGGTCTTTGAAAACTCTTCCAGTGGGAAGAAAAACACCAACAAGAAATGTGTTAAATGTTGTAGTGATTTTCCGATGGTTTCTGTTCTATATCGTGTTACAGAGCTGAGTATCTGCCAAGGATTTGCGTTTAGTGTTTAAAAACGCCACTTTTTTGTTTTATCCCTAATTCATAATTTTCAATTTGGGAGGGGAAAGAAAAGAGTTCCCCATGGCATCACAGAAGCTGCTGACACAAGGCGTGGGAAGAAAGAGACGCGCAATCCATCAAAATGCCAAACCCCGCAGTCCACCCACAGGCTCTCGCCTTGACCCATTTACCAATCTCCTCCAGTCGTTCACAGCGGCGCTGGCCACGGTTGATAATGGAATGGATCTGTTCAGGTGCAAGCAGCTTCATGCAGCTGCGAACGCATGAAATTGAGAGTTTATAAAGATACAACTATGTATTCATATGTAATCCATAAAATCTGTGCAGTAATGAAAGAGAACAACTTCCAACGGTTCAAATGGGCCTCAATTATAGAACTGTTTTTTTTTTTTATAAATGTATCTTAAATAATGCACAGTGATATAGACAGGGTGATCATACAGTGCCCTCCCCATGTTTAAAGTAATCCATCTTCACAATGCTGCTACAGATTTGCAATACGCCTTAAAATTTTGGAATTTATACTCGTGCTATCCAGCCTCTTCCACTTCAACTTGTAGTCCATTTTGAAAGCTTCGTCAAACGTTTCGTGACAAATGCAGCCGGTTGATTTAATCGTAATCATCCATGGCTCAGTGGCTTCTCAGACAGTGTCTCCGCTCCGTAAACCTGAGCTCCACTGCCCTCTACTACTCGTAGCCCAGATGACCTTAACCCGCCATGTCACCCACAGTCAAACTGGTAGACAGAGCCCTTGATATTAGTGGAGGTCTCATGGCATTAAGTTCACGAGAATAATTCCATTGCTATTAACGATAATAGTAACATGAGAGTGATTGACTGTGAGCGTGCCTGGAGTGCATTAACGAGCTACAGGGCTACTGCTACAAGGAGTAAACAATTCGGCTCCAACCAGCTAACAAATAAGTTAACGTTTTAGAATGTTTTGATTTAAAGCTTTCGTGACTGCAGGGATTCATATTCTTGGTTCTTTCGGTAAAGACACGTAGAAGGGAAATAATAAAATAATACTAACATAAAACAATCAAATTCTCACGACGTTTCGACTGCAACACAAGCAATCATCATCAGGTGTGAAATCCACAGCAAGAAAATGTGGTTTTCACACCTGATGATGGTTGCTTGTGTTGCAGTCGAAACGTCGTGACAATGTTATTGTTTTATATTTTTATTCTTTAAATATTTCCCTTCTACGTGACTTTACCGAAAGAACCAAGAATATGTTTTAGAATTTATTATAACTTTTGCATTGACATAAAGGACAGTACAAACGTAAGCATTTGTTTGCAAATAATAGAACATCACAACTTGCGAGGAACTTTATGATCGCCCGGTCTATTGAATATTGATCAAAAGCGGATACAGAAAAGTATTCTGTGGGGAAAAAATAGCATGACGTTTGTTCTTAAACCTCATGGATTTGTCATAATTTGTTCCATGACAATCCAATTCAGATTTTCCCCCCTCTTGCTTTTCGTCACCACCTGGCCTCGAATTGCTGGCTGGAAAAAGCCATTTCACTTGGTCGGAGCTCACCCTGCTCGTGTGCCTGCATGCTGCCGTCTTGTGCCGCCACTCATGTCCCGGAACTTATTTTCTTCTGTTCTCCATCCATTCTTGAAAGTTTTTGTCACGCACGAGTATTTTGATGATGCTACTGCCACTGCATGAATGGTTTATTACATTTGTTTTTAATAACAGCAAATTTTTGATCTTGCTGTTTTAAATTTCGATTTGAAGCTTTCGTGACTGCAGGGATTCATCTTCTTGGTTCTTTCGGTAAAGTGACTTTACCGAAAGAACCAAGAAGACTTGCTGTTTTAGTTCGATATATATGTATAACTATATATATTATCGTGGGGTTGGACATTTGATGTCAGGCTTGGCCCGCTAGTGCTGCCAATTTACAATCAGGAGGAGAATCAGTGAGTTAAAGGACAATGCTTGTAGTGTAGCGTACATTTAATTGAGCGCGCACGTATGTGTTTGAAAGCACATGGGTGTCAGAAGTGTAGTTAGTGTTTGTGTCTGCATGTTCTGCGACTGGAGGCTCATGCTGCATGATGCCAGTGTGACGCTTCACACACACACGTGTTATTTACGTTAGCCATGCGTCCCTCACCTCGTCACCACCTCCTCATTCTCAGGTCATGAATGTTTCACTTTGTAGTGTGCCTTTATTTTGTTCACTTGTTGACAAAAGCTGCCCTTGTGCTCTGTGCTTACCCTAACCCAAAAAAAACAACTTCTCAAATTTCTTTCTTTGTCATCTTTTTTTTCTTTACCTTCCTCGTTCTGTTTGTTTCTTCTCCCGTTCGTATTTATTTCCCGTTCTTGCTTTGCAAATTTTTCCGTTAATTTGCTCTCTGCTGGAAAACACAAAGCTGGGGCGCCAGGAGGAGAAAGGGAGGTAAAGTCTCCACAGAGGCACGCTCTCCTCCTCGAAGTGGCCGAGATGAAGGAAGACCTCCTCAAGGTCACGGCCCTCCTCGGCACTGACTCGGACACCCTCGGCAAGGTGACCTCCTCCAGGCTGCACCACCAAGGAAGGGTGCGGGGCCTCCACGATGAGGAGGAGCCCATGGAGCTGGTGGGGATGGTCAAGGAGGACCTGGAGCGGGTCAGCGTCATCCTTCAGCGGGGCCACGACGGAGTGCATGCAAACAAGCGGGCGGCCGTGGCGTTGGCGCGCGAGGAGGAGGAGAAGGAAGACGAAGAAGACTGGTCCGTCATCGACGAAGAAGAGGTCGAGGAGGCCGCGAGGGGCGTGGCTCTGGACGAGGAAGATGTTTGGGAGGAAGAGGAGGTCGTGCTGCAAACGGTGCGCCCCGTGGAGACATTCGCCGCTCGTGCGAAGGATGATGCCGGCATCGTGGAGCTGCTCGCATGGGATACGGAAGCGGTGCAAGAGCAGAGCCAGAAACGTGAAGAGGAGAAGGGGGACGAGATTCAGGGCCGCGAAATCGTTAGCGAGGACATCGTGCAGGTGTTCGTCGCCCGGGAGTCTGCGACCGAAGTATTATCAGATACGGATTACGATGAGGTCGACGTGCCAGTGGAAAAAACGGCAGGCGGAGATTCTCAGCCAGCCAAGAGAACGAGTTCTTCAGAAATGGAGGCACCACAAAGAAACGACATGCCGATTGTGACCCCCCCAATCCCTCCTGTCAGAGTACGAACCCTTTCGAAAACAATCAAACAATCGACCCAGGAGCTGAGCTACTTACATCAACCTGAGGAGCAAGTATCAGCAGAGGCATCATCTCAACCGCAGCAGTCCATCTCGTTTTTGTCGACTGCAGATTCAGAGCCAGCGCCCAAGTCTCCAGGTGTGGAGGAAACTCCAATCGGATCCATCAAAGATCGGGTCAGGGCGATCCAGATGAAGGTGGAGGCGGAGAAGGGGCAACAACACAAACGTGCATCCATCACCAAAGAGGTGCACACGTTCGAGGAACACGGAACGGCCAAAACGACCGTGACCTCCACGACAGTGAACAAGGTGACGAAAATCGTGCATGCTCGAAGACAAAGGCAGGGAGAGTTCAGAGAGCCTGGAGGAGACAATGTCAGTAAAAGACCTGATGAGAGCATTCCAGTCTGGCAAAGATCCTTCAAAAGTCGCCATGGGACTCTTTGAGTTCAAATCTGTGTCCGGCGAGGAAAAAGGCAAGCAGGCGATGACAAAGGTCGAGACAGAGTCAAACACGGGCAGCTGGGAAGCATCGACCGAACTGAAACACGATGACATCGAGCACGAGCGTGAACACCGCGAGGTGCTCGCGAAAGAGGACGGTGAACCAGACGTAGAAGCCCCCACTATCATCTCAGAAGCAACCACAGATGATGCAACTAAAGCCACCACGAGCTTCACAGAAGAAGAGGCAGACAGCGCTGACATCGACAACTTTAGCGAAGTCAGCATCATCGCTCAGTGCTCCCAGGTCATCATCAACGAAGCTCGCGATGCTTTACCCGAGAAGCTGGGGAAGCAGACGATCGAGGAGGGGTCCGACGTCACCGAGTCCGGGTTCAAGGAGCCGGGGAGCAGCCTGTCGGCAAACGTGGTCTCGGATGACCGGCGCTTCTCGGACTGCCAGATCAGCCCCGACCGGCGGACATCGACGGATTTCTCAGAGGACCTGCGCAATGAACTGGAGGAGAGCGACCGCTACCAGCAGTACAAGAAGAGCACAGACCGACAGACGCTGAGCGAGTTCCACTTTGACGACATGATATCCAGCCCGTTCCCAACCGAGCGGGAGCGGGAGCGGGAGCGGGAGCAGGAGCGGGAGCAGGAGCGGGAGCAGGAGCGGGAGCAGGAGCGGGAGCAGGAGCGGGAGAGCGCCACTCAACAGGAGGCAGACACACCGGAAGAGCCGTCCCAAAAAGAAGTTGTCGTGCCGGCACTTGAAAATGGCAGCTCCGACAGCCAAAAGCATGAGGGGATCGCAGAATTGTCGAGCGTCAGCCTGGGAGATGGAACGTCGCACATCAGCTCCGAGGAAAGCCTCAAGCATGAGGGGCTGGCTGAGACCCTGGAGACGAGTCCCGAGGATGCCAGCCTCTCCACATCCCCGCAGAAAGGCACCCAAAAGGACACGGAGGTGTCCGTGGGACAAACCGTCGTCGACTCAAAGACATCTTCCAAGACCATCGTGAAGTCAACCCACATCTCGCACGACGCTTTTGTGGAGGAAGAAGAGGAGGAGGAGAAAGAGTACAGACACAGAGGAGTTATGGAGGTTGGTGTCGCAGGCAGTGATGAGATGCCACCTCTTGAAGAAGACGAAGTTGGAGCTGCAGCTGCAGCAGTCCCACACCCTGCGGCGGCGGACGGTTACGACACACTAGAGGACCGACACCTCTCCGAGAGGCTGCAACAGCAGGAGGAGGAGGAGGATGAGGAGCCGCTTATGGTGGGTGGTAGTGAGTACACCTGGCAGAAGATGACACGGATGGAGCAGCTGAGCGAAACGGAGCACGCCGTGTCCCCAACGGAGGCCGAGCACAAGATCGAGCGCGAGCTGTACTCGTCGTACCCGAAGGAGGGCGCCGTGACCGATGATGAGAGCCCCCCATCACTGGCAAGGAATGTTATGGCGTCCGAAACGGAACTCATGAGCGACCTCCTGGGACCTGTGGACCCTGACGCCATCACATCCCCTACCGGATCAGACCAGGACACGGAGCG
The DNA here is from genome assembly GCF_015708825.2 of Lethenteron reissneri. NCBI lineage: Eukaryota > Metazoa > Chordata > Hyperoartia > Petromyzontiformes > Petromyzontidae > Lethenteron > Lethenteron reissneri. Next base: position 7,167,637 of record NC_083825.1, on the reverse strand, counting down.
CGACCTCTCGGTCAAAGAGAGCTCCTTTGTTGAAGAAAAAGAAGCCCTGTCTCCCATCGAAGCCGAGGACCTGGTGGAGTCTGAGGAGAAGCTGGCTCAAGACGTGGTGGACACCCACGAGATGGACTCTCAGTGGACGCAACTTGAAGAGGACGGCAAAACGGAGACGGGGCGACCCAGCATGGACCTCTCCGGCTTGGTGTCACCCAACGCAAACAGCCCGTCACTCGACGATTCCATGATTGCGCAGAAAGACTCCCTGGAGGGCAGCCCCGACCAGGAGGAGGCCGGAGCGTCTTCGCAGGAGTCTCCCGACTCGCTGGAGCCGAGCCCGCTGAAGGAATACCCGCTGCCCGACTCCCTCGAGACAAGTCCCGTCAAACTCAGAGCGTCCGAGCAGCTGCCGGAGATTGCAGGTGTGCACGGGACGTCGAGACGCGGGACCTCCCAAGAGCTGCCGGACAAACTGAAGAGGGCGATCGACTCAAAGGGCAAAGCTGAATCGGCCATCGGACGATCGCTCAGAGCCATGATGTCGCCGCAGGGAAGCCCGGATGAAGACAGCCTGGAGCAAACGTCGCTCATGGAGAGTTCGGGGAAGAGTCCAGCCACTCCTGAGACACCCAGCTCGGAGGAGGTGAGTTACGAGGTGACCCCAGGTGCTGTCATCGACCTCAAGGCACCTCCGCAAAAGCCCACTGTTATTCTGGAAGAGCAAGAGGATGAAGATACCTCGGGGATTGAGAACGCACAAGTTGAAAATGCAACCGACGAGTTCCTCTCAATGATGACAGCGAGTGAAGAGGAGCAGCAGCAAGAACCGAATGTCGCAAAACCCCCAACGCCAGAGGAATACATGTTCAAGATGGCAGCTAAGATAAAAACATTTGGCGTTCTTGAGGAGGAAGCCAAGGCCAGAAAGAAGCCCGAAACGTACTACTATGATGACAACATACATGATGACGATGACGATAACATGAATGTTAGCAGGGGATTCAAGACGATTGTCACTCACGAAACTAAGACCGGAGTCACTGGGTCGACCTTTTCATACGAATATTCATCCCACCAGAGCTTTTCACGACATGACTCTTCTGCTGATCATCATGAGACGATGCCAAAGGGCGCAGAACGAGAACAAGAAGAATTTGGAGCGACTTCCTCTCCAGAAAGTGAGCCAGAGCTCGGGGAGCTGCGGCAGAGCCACGAGAGCGGACTTCTGGACGAACCGGCGATTCGCGTGGAGCCACCGTCACCTCTCCCGCCTGGAGCCAAAGACGACGACAGCCCATCGAGCCCTGAGGAAGAGGACAGCCTCAAGGATACGCCGGGTGATCGCCGCTCCTTTGCAACATCTGCAGCAGAGCACCAACGACCGGATGGCAAGTCAGAGTTGACACGCGAGCAAGTGAGTGACGCTGCAGGCCACGGAGAGGAAACGTTCGCGTGGACCGAGCAGCAAAGGACATCGACGGAGACCTCCACGATGAGCAGCACCAAAGTAATGACGTCCATGCGGGAGATGGTCGAGACCTCCTCCGCCTACCAGGCTGATGGACATTACTCCACAGAAAGGTCCATGATGACTACGGCCAACGTAAGTGAGGCCACCCACTTCTCCCAGGCTCAGACGTCAGTTATGTTCAGCTCAACTGGCATGACGACAGCAGAGGAAGAGGAGGAGGGGGCAGCGGCAGCTGACTTTAGGTCGTGGGCGAGCGTCAGAGATGACGACTTGGCCTTCGAGGAACGGCTCAGTGAAGAGGAGCAGAAAGTTGTACGGCTGATGGAGGAATCTGCCACCGCTTCACGGAGTGACCACAAGGAGGGATCGCCGGCTAGAACCCCAACCGGCATCGAGGTGTCCCCCACCGAGGAAATCGTCCCCTTCCCGTTCTGCGAAGGGAAGATGTTCGAGATGACGCGCGGCGGTGCCATCGACATGAGCAAGCGGGAGTTTGGAGAGGAGGGCGTGCAGTTCTTCCAGCTGGGCGAGCAGGATGGAGGAAACAGGAGGAAGTCGGACGAGGAATCGGCCGCCGACGGTGGACATCTGGAGCTGTGCCAGGTTGACCGCAACAAACCCGTGCTGGAGTTCGGAGGAGAGTCGGCGGCAGAGCAGGCGGACGATCTGTCGCCCGTACGGGACACTCACCACGGAATGTTCTCGGAGTCGCTCGATGACAATGGATCTGGGGCCACGGTGGCCAAGACGGAGCCCAAGTCCAGAATCCCCATCAAGATGGGCGTCTCTGCATCAGCGAAGACCACACGCAAGGAGGCGCCAGCTCCCGAAGTTGCCGAGGTGAAGCCGTTTGTGCGAGAATCCTGGGCGGAGCTCCAGGAGATCGCTTCGCAACAACAAGACGTCCTCTCTTTGTCGCCAAGGCACAGAGAGGCGGCAGTAGCGGGGTCTGTTTATCACGACGACCACGAAGTTGATTCTCAGCTCATCGTGGAAATCCCAACGGCGGAGGCCGCTCCCAGCGACCACCGCTCCAAGATCCCTGTGCGCAGCACCGCCGTGGTGAGTGCCATGCCGAGGGACGCGCACGACGAATGGGCTGACAAGCAGAAAGGTGAGCCACAGCAACAACAGCAGCGAGTGACGAGGACGTTGAAATTTCCAAAGAAACACGAAGACAGCGCAGTGTCCAGGGACCAAGAGATATTTGAACAGCAGCAGCAGCAGCAGCAACTCGGCCACAGCAGGCCGACACAGCCAGTGGTTCCTGAGCAGCGAGGATACGCGGAGGAGCAGGATCTCCTCGGGGAGTTAACAGAACAGGAGTTGAACTTTGAGTTGACGGAGAGTGCGTCCAAGGTGACCAAACCGCAATCGAGGATCCCAGTGAAAGCAGCGGCAGGGACGACGAGGGGAGCGCCGGCATCCCAGCAGCCGGGAGGAGGAGTGGGAGCGGCCGCAGGAGGATTTATGTTTGGCGGCGGAGATCCCCGCTTCCACGACCTGTACCAGCACTCGCTCGAGTACTTTGAGGAGATCAGCGACGAAGCGCAGAAGCTCGCCGAGCGGCTCACGGAAGACGACGGCTGCGAGGACGACTCGGCCGCCACCGACGACGATGACGACGATGACGATGACGACGACGACCGCACAGTGAGGGAAGAGATCCCGGCAGTGGGAGGAGGAGGGGGCGCTGCCTTCCCACCACCACCACCAGTGGTCACTCAGGCCCACGAGGCCGGGGAGCGAGCAGAAACGCGACCCGTGTGGGAGGAGGCCGTCGAGACGCAGATGCAGAGGATTTATGGAGCCGGGGAGCCTGGGGATACCCAGTCCATCGCTCCCGTCACCACACATGAGCCTAGTTTGTACAGCTCTCTCTCTCTCTCCATCGGCAGCGGCGAATTGTTGTGTGTCAGGGCAGCGCATCCAGTGCTGGCAGATAGCAGCAGTTGCCACCTCCACAGGGTGCTGCTTGTGTCTGCCTATAGTATGTATTTATAATGAGCAGGTGACAGCCACAAGAACTCGATTAAGTTCCGTTACTGGAGCCCATTGCAGATGGGGAGGGGGGGTACGTGGCCTTTTTGAGATAACAGGCGGAACGGCATAATGAAAACAAATCTTTGCCATGAGATCAATTCTGATCTATGCTGACCTGCCATGCCTTAGACAGGCATTTAAGTCTCCTTACTGGGGGAATAAATAAATATTTGAAATAATAAACAATGTCACTCGCCTATTTATATATTCTTAAAATAATCAGCACTTGAGCAGAATTCCTTTTTAGACAGTGATATGTAAATGAAACAAGCTGCTAATCATTTCACAAGAAACTAAAGGTTAATTAAATTAGCTCGATTTCAATTCCCTTTTGGCCATGGAACGGCCCTTTGCTTAATTTACTTCATGAATGCAATCACGAGCACTGTGCTGTTAAATTATCCCGCTCTCGAAACGGCAACATTAATCAAGATAACCGCGTTAAGTTTGCCACGGGCACATCTGCACACTGCATTTACCTTAAAAAAAACGACCCTCGGCACAATTAGGCACCTCCCCTTGGGGTTATGGCACCAAATGTGGGTACGCAAGTGCCCCCAAACCCCCCCAAACCCCTCCCCCTCCCCCAATTACACGCCTTAGGATGTCTTCTCATTATTGGAAGTGGCTTTCAAATGCTTGACTCTCGACATTGAATTTGAGAAGCACGTTTCTAAAACGGAAGTCCCGGATGCTCTGTTCTCGAAACGCAATCATTCGCCCCCTCTGTGCCGTGCCGTCTTGTCCTGCCAATGACGTAGTCGTACTGTGCTCATTCCTTGATGTCCTGCCCTATCCCAACCTCACACCTGATCATGCCCTCTCTGGCACCATGTTGTGCCTTGATTGGCTTTCATACAACATCCAGTGGCGTCCTCTTGTTCATATCCTGTGTGTGCGTGTACGTGATGTGTGACGTCGTCACGACGTGTGCCTTGCCCCTACTGCTCTACCCGTGCCTGTCATGTCGTTGTTGTTGTTGTCACGAGCGGTTGTCCTGTGCCCGACCGGACCGACTTGTCCCGTCACGTGCAACTTGGTGGTACGGTGGGTGAAAAAGAACGAGGTTTTTCGATTATGCACAGAAACCCCAGAGCTAAAAAAAACCGCAATAACGAATATAATTAGATGCATTGGAACTATTTTCATCAAATTTTTTTTTTTAAATACACAGAACTTTAATGTAGGCTTTGGAAAGCTTACTTGTGGTAGGCCGTAGCAGATGTGTTGTGTGCTTCCCACTGCATTCCCATGCCTCCGTGGTCCTTGTGCGTCTTGTGCCGTGTTTTCCTGCCTTCAAATTGACCCCCATGTGTACCCGTATCTCACGTCCCATGTGCTGCATGCGTCATTCCATTGTTGTTAATGATGACGACGATCATCATGATGTTTGGTGGTGTTTGCTGCTGGTTGATCACTTTTGCAATAATGATGGCAGTGGTGGTTGCTGCTGCTGATGATGCTGTTTGTGAATGTTGCTGATGTGGTGGCGCTCATAATATTGCTTACAATTATGACTAGAATAAGAATGATGTCGATGCTGGTGCTGCTGCTGCTGTTTATGGATTTGGCAATGGTGCTGCCGTTTAGTGCCCAGTGAAATGACGATGACGGTGGCGGCAGTGGTGTTAATGCCGCTGACGATGGTCGCTGGTCGTGCAGGTCCAAGCGGTGATGGCGGAGTTCCAGCGCTCGCCAAGAGCCTTGGCCTCAGCTGGCAAGGTCAGTGCTGAATTTTCCTACGAGGGGCCACTGGCACCATCCCGCACATTGGCGGCGGTGATGGTCAGGGGGGGGGGGGTCAGATGGTGAGGGTGAGAGGGTAAGTTGTTTTGGGATGAAGTGAGGAGGTAATGAGGATTACGTGTTGAGGTACAAGCTGATAGTACCTCATGGTCATCGTCATAGTGCGACGGATTTTTTGAAATATACATTTTCTTTTTTCACGTATAACTGGAAAACGAAAATTCGTTGAAAAAATGGTGAGCAATCAGAATCAGAAAGGGTTTAATTCGCCATGAAAGTTCGCACAAACAAGGAATTTACTATGGCAGGAAGGTGCATACATTCAACATGTAGGAATCTTAAAACTTAAATAAGTCTAACTATACTAAAATTACAAAGTCTAGCTAATACTCAGGGGCTAAAGTATGTAAAATTTTGAATAAGTATACAATATAAAATGTAAACTAGCCGTAATATACAATCTTAAAATACAAAAATACAAATAGGGTAACATGTTGTAAATATGGCAAGGTGTAATTTTGCACCAACAATCCGCAAATGAATTCAGTACAATGTGGAAGTCGCGCCATGCTTGTGGCACAAATTCGATGAAGGAACAATGATTGTCTTGGAAATTTTACAGGACATTTTGCAACTTAAGTCTACTGCAGAGAAGGCATTACCGGACCTGGAGAGGGAGTACAAACATTTCATGGAGTGACTGTTTGGTAATTGCTTTGCTAGGGACACCTGATTATCATACATACCCTCTGGTGGCCACCTCGTAGCTCTCCCAGTAAACATGGAACAATGGGCTAAGCAATACGCCAACGTGAACCCAGCATTGGCATGTTTACTTGAACAGGTCTATAGCCTACCCTGGAACGCCAAGCTGGTAAATCCACCGGTAGAGCCCACGGCAGTTGAGGTAATAACAAATTACTTAGGTTCACGCTAAAACAGCAAAAGAATACAATTAACAGATCAACGTATCTGACCACCAAACTAGATATGCAACCCAGCAACATTTAACACAACTCGACTCTGTTGAGGAGACCCAGAACATTGAGACCGATCCAGAGTTTACTTGCGTAAACAAATATTGCTTGATAATATTGGTCTGGATAGCCAAATAAATAGGCCGATGGGCTAAAAACATGTATTTACGTGTGGGAGGCATACAACAGTGTACTTGCTTATACTGGTAGGAACCTCCTGGTTACATCAGCCCACAGGGGATAATTGTGTCCGTCCGTCGTGCATCCAAAAATGGGCGGGGCTGGGTGGAGAGGGGAGGGTGGGGAGGGGGAGGGTGGGGAGGGTGGGGCTGGGTAGGGGGTGGGGCTGGGTGGGGAGGGGCTGGTCACCCCGTGGTGCCCTTATAAAACTCAACGTTTAACCTACTCACGCCGGCTTGAGACCGCCCTCACAGTCGGCCATATTTACGGAATACACCACGCCACCGTTGACCCTGGCCATTGATCGAGCAACCCAACGTTCCTACCAGCTCCCTCCGCAGGAATGTGTTATCCGATTTTTTTACGCATTACACAAAAGTATCGTGAAAAAAAAGAGGACTCGCTAATCATATGACCTGCAAAACACTGGCCTGAGTTGGAACTCGCCGACCCGCCCCTACTGGACATCCGTGAAAAAGAGTTTCATAGTCCAATGGATTCCTCCAGAATAAATAACGAGATTCTGATCGCAGATGAAATAACCACAGCAAACAAACATTACATCCACTGTGCCAAGCAGAGCTGGCGAGGGAGCTGGGCTTCTCGGCCGAGCAGATCCGACAGCTTCGTGAGGACAACCCCGAGTCTCTGGTGGACCAGGCGGCGAGCCTCCTCAAGCTGTGGGCCGAGAGGGAGGGCACCACCGCCACACGTACGTCCGCCCTCTCCCGCGCGACTAAACCCCCTCCACGTGCACCATTGGTACCTCATTTGCCAGTAAAAAATATAATTGGTTTTTTACACTTTTATCTGGCAACAAAACTGACACCTTTTTTTTTACGAGGAGTCATGTTTGCATAGACCACAATACCTGCAGTCATAATGCGAACAAAAAACATAACTCTAATGTATGCACTGTCCTTGAAGTTGATTGGTCCATACCCGAGACAGCTTTCCTTAGAGCCAAGTCTCACATGGGTTTTTTTGCATTATGACTGCAGATATTGTGGTCTATGCAAACATGACTCCTCGTAAAAAAGATGTCAGTTTTGTTGCCAGATAAAAGGGTAAAAACCCCCTCCACGTGATCGACTAATGTGCACAACCGTCCTGGTCACATCTTGGCGATAGGGGCTGTTTATTATAATAGGGGGGAGAGGTTGATTGGTAACACCTGGTGAGGCAAATGCTGTGAGCAGTATCCACCATCTACAGAAGGCTTAATATATACACGCACACCAGTATTTTTCATGTTCTGTAGATGTTTAATTTCAGGGGGTTTTTCTCTACCAAATGCACCTATGCCATAATTTAATGCCATTTTTCTCAAAATGCTATTACGCTGACCTTGCTATCATACATATTTGTAATCGAGAAAAATGTTCCTTAAAAGAAAATCAGTGGCAGCATTAGCCACCCTGGGTCGTACCAATAAGATATTTTTGGACCAACAAGCTCACCGCAACTATAAACACAAATAAACTTCTTACACCAGGACCCATGCCAGCCATCCTATGCCACTGGTCCATATGATTGCGCCTGGACCCCCCCCCCCCCCCCACAACCCATGGGCCCTGGCACATTTGCACTGCCTACGCACTACTGGGTAAGCTGCAAGACCGTACCAACGCGCGTATCCCCGTGTGCTTTGTTTACTCAGCGGGGAGACTCATCCCGGCGCTGGTGCGCGTCAACCGCGCTGATCTCGTGGGGCTGGTGCAGAGCGGACAGAGCGGGCAGCGAGAGAGCGCCGCCGAGGCATCCTTCTCCTACAGCGAGCTCGAGCAGACCATGCAGCTCGACACATCCGCCGGTGGGAGCACAGAGCCACACGCGCACAGGGTCGTAACACGGATGACTCGACTGTAGAAACCACACAACCACGCAGAAAACAAGACTCCGTCCTACAGAGCACACAACTCGGAACAACGCAAAGTGTAACACGGATGACTCGACTGTAGAAACCACACAACCACGCAGAAAACAAGACTCCGTCCTACAGAGCACACAACTCGGAACAACGCAAAGTGTAACACGGATGACTCGACTGTAGAAACCACACAACCACACAGAAAACAAGACTCCGTCGTACAGAGCACACAACTCGGAACAACGCAAAGTGTGACACGGATGACTCGAATATACAGACGACACATCTCGGAGGGCGACACAAATAGCTGATCATACATAGCATAACATAAAAACACACTAAATCAACCACACCACACAACTCTGCGTAACACATTACATTGCACTATACAGACCACAACAAACAGATCATGCCATACACACTGCATCACTCCACACCATCCAATCTACACGACATTAAAAGCACCGAGCAAAAACACACACACACACACTAGCACTAACGACCACAGACAGTGAAAACGTCTTTAAATAATTAGTGGTAATAATGTCACAGTGATGTCTCTGCGTACTCTAGGTGCACTTTGACAATATTTTCTATTTTTTATTCAAGGCCAAGATGATTTTGGGAAGCTTGCTTGAGTGATGGAACAATGTTATTAGCGGAGCTTCTCTGTATCCTCACAGACCCCCTTGTACAACCACTTTACACTGCCCTTCTATTGTGAATGTCACTCTCATGTTGCTGTTGAAGGGAGCGCTGCTATCAGCTGCCCAGTCGCGTCGTTCACGAGCCACTTCCACACACAGGCTGATGCTGACTTTGCTGGTATGACCTGGCGCAAGTTCGCTCAGCTCCGGGTTGGCATCAGGAGAGCCCTGATTTGGAGTGGTTGGATCCATGTTTTTGTAGTATGGTATTTTTATTTGGGAGTAATATGGATCATCATCCGTGTATGAACCACCAACCTGATTTGACATCACTGCCAAGTTATAAAACTAATTGTTTTATATAGTGAGAAAGGTACGTGTTACTTGATAACAAATATAACTCCGCATTTCAACTAACAGGCCTTCTGAAACGGTGTTAACAGTTTTGAATGTTGGAGGTGCTGAACGTTTTACCCTCCTAATGGTTCATCAGCCCAGCTACTGACTTCCAAATATATAATATATTCGTATTATTGATCCTGGGTACCGTCACTTCTTCAGCAGAATTTAGATAAGTGGCCAATTGGTATTTATGGCTAATTCCTTTTGAAATCACATTTTGCATGTGAGAAAAAAACCTGAAAACCCAAAGAAAAGCCAGTAGGCATATCAAAAGGAGTCGCACAGATGTGTTCATGAACCGACATTCTGAACCGGTGTCTCCTGGCCATCTAGCAGCCCCCAGCGTGTTTGGGAGTTTCACGTAATCCACCTACCCAACCCTCGCCTTCAAAGCTGTGGATCACGAAGCAACTCGTCATCAACACTCGGGTCTAAACCAGTGAACCGTGGTCGGCTATGGGACTGCCATCGAGTGAGCATCGCTCTCCCAACGCGATTTCTAATTGTACGGTGCGTTTGTTTAGCACGATGTCCCACGTCGCTCCACGTGCCGGGAGCTTTTTCACGTGGGAGTGCAATGTGGGACAACAGGCAAAACACCGCTTAGAGTTATGGAGCCGTGCCACATGGGCGAGGAGGTCACAGATAAATACTGAAATGGTAGCAATGCAGACGACGGTAATAATTCTAATCATACAACACCGACGACCACTGCCTCACCTGGCAATTCGTTATTTTTGGCGGAAGCATCAAAGGAAAGGTTACGGTACAAAAAAAGACCCTTGGTCAGAAAAAGCCTTCTCTCACTTGTTCACTTTGTTTATTAACCTTCCTGTTGTTTGTTTTCTTTTCTGTTTTCCTTCCTGCTTCCTTCCTTCCGACGGGAACCGTCAGTCGGGCCACATTAACAGCGCACGCCATCCTGCACCGCATCGATGTTGCTTCTCTCATGTTTCACGCCCGGCGCCATGCCAATGTCTCCACCCTCGGTGTCCGTTTTGTGTTTGAGTCGCCTTCTCTTCGGTTTCTTTGGCTTCCGTGAATTATGACAAATTTTTACGACTAATATTTCGTTTCCCAAATGTTTTTTTTGCTTAACTATGACGAGAACAAATGATTTGCGTTTGCTATTTAACGGCTTGGCAAATGTAAAGGTGGCATTTATTTTTTAAAGTATTTTTTCTTTTAAGAGCGCAGTGCATGCAAAGCAAAATGTAAGTCGGTTGCTTTGAACTTATATTCCCTACGAATCACTTTTATTTTTAATAATAATTTTACGCTATATTTTTTTTTAAACATTCTTTCTATGGCAACGTAGCATTCACTAATCTTCTATTGATTTAAAACATAACACCGTACTGTAATAGTAATAATGTGTTTTAAATTCAAATATGCAAAATTAGGGCCGTGCGTCTTTTGATGTACGGCTCGGTCCCTCGTTGCGAGTTTCGTGCCTCCTAGACATTGCAGGGATTCCGGTTTCCATAGAAAGCTCACCCCAGGAAACTTGACAACATTAACCCATCCCCCCCTTCCCCCAAAGCAAACCATAGATATACATAAATAAAAACAAAATATGCGAATATGCAAAAGTGTAGATAACTGCTCCAAGACACTGGGGTTACATTTCTGGTTGCCGGGAAACCTGGTAATGATCTAGGAGCGTGCGGGTATGTGTGTGTGTGGGTGTGTGTGTAGTGCGTGTTCACACCAGACCCCTATCACTGGTATAAGTCACTGCCCCACACATTGTGCAGTGCGGTGTAGAGCTTACCGTGGCACACTGCACGGGGAGAGGAAGTTGCGTTTCATAAGGAGGGCGGCTCCCAGGCCTCCCTCCCGCCTTTCCCGACACCAGTGTGCCACATCCCCCCCCCCTCCTCCCTTTATCTCCTTCCCTCATTCCCTTCCTATCCTCTCTTCATCATCCAACAACACCTCCCCTAGGCCTCCTGCAAACTCGGTCACCCTTTGCTCGCTTCGGCCTCTTGTAAAGCAGACCCCATCGAAAACCACACGCGCTCATGGGACAGGAGTGGGTGAGGCTAGAGGAAAGCTGCCATGAGAACGTGTGACAAGCACAATTCATGAGGCAGTGCAATAATAATTCATAGGTGAAGGTGCAGCCCTGCAATTGCATGTCTGGTGGAAGGGCCTCGACTAGAGGGAGTACGCGAGCACTCTACAGAGGATTTTTGGGATACTCTTTCACACCTGGCAGCATCTTTCAAGTGGCGGGTGTACCCACAGAAGCACCCCGCATCAGAACATTACTATTGTAGTCTAAATACCTTCGCTTTTATCAACAAGGAAAATAATGTTTTACAAGTTCAAATTAGGTGTTAAATTCCTCAAAATATAAATTCCTATAATTCAAATATCACTTTAATCATGATCAATGATTAATATTCTGACAAACAGGTAACATTTTAAGAAAAAAATTACGGTCATGACAAACGTGATTTATGAAAATAAGAATTGTTAATAACATTGAAATACATATATTAAAATTACAAGTTAATTTATGGCTAAATATTCTATCCCATGGAAATAAGAATCAATGTATTTAAGTGATTAGCTGGTTCAGCACCATAGACAACCAGCCTTTCCTGAAATGCAGGGTGCATCATTGGGCCAACACAAAAACTTAGCTCATGCATGACATGGGACCGCACACTCAGCCATGAGTGTGCGGTCTGATAGCAGACCATCACTACAGGTGTACGGGAAGATTAGCACACTCAGCCATGAGTGTGCGGTCTGATAGCAGACCATCACTACAGGTGTACGGGAAGATTAGCACACTCAGCCATGAGTGTGCGGTCTGATAGCAGACCATCACTACAGGTGTACGGGAAGATTAGCACACTCAGCCATGAGTGTGCGGTCTGATAGCAGACCATCACTACAGGTGTACGGGAAGATTAGCACACTCAGCCATGAGTGTGCGGTCTGATAGCAGACCATCACTACAGGTGTACTGGGAAGATTAGCACACTCAGCCATGAGTGTGCGGTCTGATAGCAGACCATCACTACAGGTGTACGGGAAGATTAGCACACTCAGCCATGAGTGTGCGGTCTGATAGCAGACCATCACTACAGGTGTACGGGAAGATTAGCACACTCAGCCATGAGTGTGCGGTCTGATAGCAGACCATCACTACAGGTGTACGGGAAGATTAGCACACTCAGCCATGAGTGTGCGGTCTGATAGCAGACCATCACTACAGGTGTACGGGAAGATTAGCACACTCAGCCATGAGTGTGCGGTCTGATAGCAGACCATCACTACAGGTGTACGGGAAGATTAGCAAACTCAGCCATGAGTGTGCGGTCTGATAGCAGACCATCACTACAGGTGTACGGGAAGATTAGCACACTCAGCCATGAGTGTGCGGTCTGATAGCAGACCATCACTACAGGTGTACGGGAAGATTAGCACACTCAGCCATGAGTGTGCGGTCTGATAGCAGACCATCACTACAGGTGTACGGGAAGATTAGCACACTCAGCCATGAGTGTGCGGTCTGATAGCAGACCATCACTACAGGTGTACGGGAAGATTAGCAAACTCTTTCACGTGGCAGTGCAAGTGACTTATCCACATTTCACCCACTGATTGACATTGCACGTTGCAACTAGAATGTTAATTAATTCCAGGCAACTTCTTGATTCTTTCGGTAAAGTCACGTAGAAGGGAAATAATAAAGTAATAAAAATAAAACATAATAAAATAAAATTCTCACGACGTTTTGGCCACAACACAAGCAGCCGTCCTCAGGCGAAGACAGAGCTGTCTGAAAGACAGTGCTCCACTTCGTGAGAATTTTATTTTATTGCTTTATTTTTATTATTTTATTATTTCCCTTCTACATGACTTTACCGAAAGAACCAAGAAGATTAATCCCTGCAGTCACGAAAGCTTTAAATCGAAATTTAATTGCAGGCAAGTTTATATATATATATATATATACACACACACCTGATAATTACCTTCATTTACTCAAGAAAAACCTCATTGAATCTCAATACTTCATTTTCCAGATGGGCCCTCTGCATTGTCATTTTTGTCCAGTTCCAAAAACATACCAGGGGGCAACACTCAAAAGCTTCCTTGCATAGATTCAGGAATCCATTGCTGTACTGCCATCTCCTGGTCAAATCGCAGCTTGCGCATTTCCACAGTCTCCCATCCAATTACTCACCAGGCTGAACTCTGCTTTAGCGTCCACAATCTGATGAGATTGAGCAAATTCACGTGAATTGGTCGTACATGCCAACCAGTACCTCTAAGACTTCCCACGTCACTGGGGTGATACTTTTAAAAGACCCGTCAGCAGCTACTGTGCTCCAGTGAAGGGGTACAACACGGTGTGGTGGTGGTGGTGTCAAGTGGTGGTGGTGTCGTATCACCGGCGTTGTCTCGCTTGACCCTGAACCTCTGTCTCCACGGCGTCCATCCCGTGCAGTAGTGATCGTATAAGTGTCAGTGCTGTGCCTCGTATTTGCTCCTTGGTGCTGGTGCCACGGTGGTTACATTCCCGAGAAGGTTTCTGAAAAAGAATGACCCTCCCCCGATTTACAAATGTGGAATCTTGCAACAAGCCGTACGAATGGCGCGCACGGCTCTCATCGCTGGCGTTCAGTTAAACTGACGTACCTCGGGGAGGGGATTATCGACTTCCAGAAACGCTCTCAGCCCCACCTGTCCGTGCAGTAGTTGTTCCAACGCCCACACATGTCTCGCCGCATCCCTCCCACCCCAACCCCCCACCGTGCTCCCTTCCGCCCGGAAACACACGCTGGCCCCCGCTCCGCCACAGGTTTCACCGAATTCCTGGAGGAAATCTCCCCGATGTCACCGGGCGGCGGCGATGACGATGACGATGTTGGGGGCCGTGAGAGCCCTATGCCCTCTGGCCACACCCCACCGTCACTCGTTCAGTGCGCCGCCATGGCCCAGGCGGAGACACCCTTCCGGTCGAGTCGTCCCGACTCTGCAGACCTGGGCTCCCCTGTGGACATTAGCCCACGTGGCCGCTCGCTCAATGTCGATGGTGCTGCTGGCGACGAGGCGGAGCGAGATGCGGTTACTCCTGACCCGGACGATAGCTTGGATGCCGAGTCGCCCGTGTTCGACGAGGACGAAGACGAGGACAATCCAGCCGAGGAGTCGCCCGTCTCGGACCGGCAACACTCGCCCATTTCGCCGGCATCGCTGGACGATTCGCAGCAACATCGCGACATCACGAGCGAGACCGATGCAGTATCGCCAACCTCGGAGGTGAGGTCAGTGGAGGTCATCATCCAAGACGAATCGGTGGCGGCGACGTCACGGGAGCGCGCGGCAAGCGAGGGCGATGACGGCGCGCAGCAGGTCGCCTTCGGTACGTCGGAGACGTCCGAGGAGTGGCTGTCGAGCAGCAGCGTCCAGCGAGACGAGTGCGAGACCGGCTCGGACCTGGCGGATGTGGAGGAACCACGGGAGAGCGTAGATCTGGACAGTCTCGTGCACGGGCGGCCGCACCTCGGCGAGGCGGCCCACGCGCTCGTCGCCCAGCACCAACGCTTTGAGCACCATGAGCAACGGAGCCGCACGGAGGCCACGTTCTACAGCGAGCTGAGCCACGAGCAGGGTCTCCACGGTAACGGTTTCCAGGCCAGCAGCGACGAAGGCGAGGATGAGGAACCCGAGCTGATGAGGGGCGGAGGCGGCTTCGTGCTGCGGCAGCAGCAGCAGCAGCATCGCCGCCAAGAGGTGACGGAGGGGGTTGCGATCGAATCGTCTTCGTCCTCTCGCACTTTCGAGGAGCTGTGGACCGCTCCACCACGGCACGGGCGGGAAGCCGAGACGGCCGCTGCTTCAGCGCATGAGGAGGAAGCGGAGTCTCCGCTGGAGGCGCCTGGCTTCATGAGCCCCACGCCCAGCGACGGAGCCGCAGAGGGGAAACTGTCGCCACAGTTCGACCGAGCGACCGAGTCTCCAGTCGAGGACAAATCGCCACGGCTGGAGGAGACTCTATCATCGCCGCAGCTGGAGGTGGCTGCATCACCGCAGTTCGAGAAGATTGCATCACCACAGCTGGAGGAGGTTGCGTCACCACAGCTGGAGGAGGTTGCGTCACCACAGCTGGAGGAGGTTGCGTCACCACAGCTGGAGGAGGTTGCGTCACCACAGCTGGAGGAGGTTGCGTCACCACAGCTGGAGGAGGTTGCGTCACCACAGCTGGAGGAGGTTGCGTCACCACAGCTGGAGGAGGTTGCGTCACCACAGCTGGAGGAAGTTGCGTCACCACAGCTGGAGGAAGTTGCATCACCACAGCTGGAGGAGGTTGCATCACCACAGCTGGAGGAAGTTGCGTCACCACAGCTGGAGGAAGTTGCGTCACCACAGCTGGAGGAAGTTGCGTCACCACAGCTGGAGGAAGTTGCGTCACCGCAGCTGGAGGAGGTTGCATCACCACAGCTGGAGGAAGTTGCGTCACCACAGCTGGAGGAAGTTGCGTCACCACAGCTGGAGGAAGTTGCGTCACCACAGCTGGAGGAAGTTGCGTCACCACAGCTGGAGGAAGTTGCATCACCACAGCTGGAGGAGGTTGCGTCACCGCAGCTGGAGGAAGTTGCATCACCGCAGCTGGAGGAAGTTGCGTCACCACAGCTGGAGGAAGTTGCGTCACCACAGCTGGAGGAGGTTGCGTCACCACAGCTGGAGGAGGTTGCGTCACCACAGCTGGAGGAAGTTGCGTCACCACAGCTGGAGGAAGTTGCGTCACCACAGCTGGAGGAAGTTGCGTCACCACAGCTGGAGGAAGTTGCATCACCACAGCTGGAGGAAGTTGCATCACCACAGCTGGAGGAAGTTGCGTCACCACAGCTGGAGGAAGTTGCGTCACCACAGCTGGAGGAAGTTGCATCACCACAGCTGGAGGAAGTTGCGTCACCACAGCTGGAGGAGGTTGCGTCACCACAGCTGGAGGAAGTTGCGTCACCACAGCTGGAGGAAGTTGCGTCACCACAGCTGGAGGAGGTTGCATCACCACAGCTGGAGGAAGTTGCATCACCACAGCTGGAGGAAGTTGCATCACCACAGCTGGAGGAAGTTGCGTCACCACAGCTGGAGGAAGTTGCGTCACCACAGCTGGAGGAAGTTGCATCACCACAGCTGGAGGAGGTTGCGTCACCACAGCTGGAGGAGGTTGCGTCACCACAGCTGGAGGAAGTTGCGTCACCACAGCTGGAGAAAGTTGCGTCACCACAGCTGGAGGAGGTTGCATCACCACAGCTGGAGGAAGTTGCGTCACCACAGCTGGAGGAAGTTGCATCACCACAGCTGGAGGAAGTTGCGTCACCACAGCTGGAGGAAGTTGCATCACCACAGCTGGAGGAGGTTGCGTCACCACAGCTGGAGGAGGTTGCGTCACCACAGCTGGAGGAGGTTGCGTCACCACAGCTGGAGGAAGTTGCGTCACCACAGCTGGAGGAAGTTGCATCACCACAGCTGGAGGAAGTTGCGTCACCACAGCTGGAGAAGGTTGCGTCACCGCAGCTGGAGGAAGTTGCGTCACCACAGCTGGAGGAAGTTGCGTCACCACAGCTGGAGGAAGTTGCATCACCACAGCTGGAGGAAGTTGCGTCACCGCAGCTGGAGGAGGTTGCGTCACCACAGCTGGAGGAAGTTGCGTCACCACAGCTGGAGGAAGTTGCATCACCACAGCTGGAGGAAGTTGCATCACCACAGCTGGAGGAGGTTGCGTCACCGCAGCTGGAGGAGGTTGCGTCACCACAGCTGGAGGAAGTTGCGTCACCACAGCTGGAGGAGGTTGCGTCACCGCAGCTGGAGGAAGTTGCGTCACCACAGCTGGAGGAAGTTGCGTCACCACAGCTGGAGGAAGTTGCATCACCACAGCTGGAGGAAGTTGCGTCACCACATCTGGAGGAGGTTGCGTCACCGCAGCTGGAGGAAGTTGCGTCACCACAGCTGGAGGAAGTTGCGTCACCACAGCTGGAGGAAGTTGCGTCACCACAGCTGGAGGAGGTTGCGTCACCACATCTGGAGGAGGTTGCGTCACCACAGCTGGAGGAAGTTGCGTCACCACAGCTGGAGGAGGTTGCGTCACCACATCTGGAGGAGGTTGCGTCACCACAGCTGGAGGAAGTTGCATCACCTGACAAGCATCGACCTGAAGTCGACACTTTGGCCTTGCACTCGGAATATTCTCTAACACGCGAGATGCAACCTCAACCTGAAGCGACGGAGCAAGCACCGGACTTCTCATCCATCGGCCACTCTGAGGAATCTCCTTCTACGGAGCGACTGCCTTCCCCACACTCGTATGCATCTCCACTACAGGTTGCCTCCTCACCCGAATCCACGCCCGAGGAGGAGGTGGTAATAGCCGGCGATGATGAAGGAGAGCTCGTGGAAGACGACATCCTCGCGCAGGAGGTCATCCGCCAGCACCGTTCTCCACCCACGGTGGACGCGGAGAAGCTTGAGGAAGATGCCGTTGCGCTGGTGGGAATCCCAAAGTCGTCCCCCACTTTGAAGTCACCGGATAAGCAGCTGCTGCCGCCACAAGGTGACGATTCGCAAGCAAAGACCGAGACTCCGGACGGCGCTGCTGGGGAACTTGAGGTTGAACGCCATGCCTCGTCATCTCACGGACAGGAGACACCACCGCCATACGATGTCAATTCATCAGTGGAATCGGATGGTCGTGGACAGCCAGCGTTGTCAGATGTGGGAAGGGAAGTGCAGTCGCCCATGTCTCCGAAGGAACGCTCCCAGGCAGCTGATGGCGACAATGGATTTTCAGCTGCAGGAAGGGAGGAGGAATGTGGTCGAGAGGAGGCAGCAAGCCTGGACAAAGAGCGCCGTGGACACTCGGACGATGACGAAGGTTGGCTCGTCCTGGAAAATCGCTACTTCCACAGCAAGTCAGAGAGCAGGATGGAGAGGCGGCAGCATACCACCACCACCACCAAGCACCATAGCTCCACCACCAGCACAGAGATGGAACAGACATTCCTGCTTCTCGATGGCTCTCATGATGCAACAGTCACTGCCACTGGCGACGAGCTGATGCAGCAAAGTTCTCACAGCACTGCCACCGAAAACGGACGACTCGAGACAGAACGACGTGAAGTCACGCGCGAGGTCGGATTCGCGCGGTGGGGACTGTCAGATGTGCAAACTGAATTCGAGAGGATGATGCCAGATGAGGAGGAGAGGGAGGAGGAGCTGGTGGTGGAGGAAGAGGACGTAGCAAAGGCAAAGAGTGAAACTGACCGCGCTGAAGAGGTGAGCCAAAGTAATTATTACGTGCAAGCACTTTTGAGTGAATGTGGTTAACTCAGAGCTATAAGTGCCACTCTGGTCTAATTTCAAACTGAAGCACATACAGCTGACTGTATACAATCATTTTGGCTATAATAAATCAATTTAAGTTATGGGGCAAAAAGTTACTTTTAAGTTGTTTTTGGAAGCGGTGGCAGGAGCAGTGACTTGTGCAATGCGCTATTAACCCCGTGACCCGAGTTTGATTCCTGGCTAGGCCTAACGTCGGTGCCGAGTGATATCCGCTACTGACTGGCAAGTGATACCCACACAGAGCTAAACTGATCAGCTTGGGAAAGTATTGTGAAACAAACCCCCTTGACCACAAGGCATGGGGAGACCATTCGATAAAAGGCTTGACAACAAAGGTGGTTTATGCAATCGGCCACTGGTTTTGAGATTATAAAAAAATATTCAGAAGTTACATTTTTAAAGACAGCCAATAGGCAATGTTTTGCTGTGCCTAGGAAATATTACATCCTTACATTTTTTGTTGTCCAACAACAGTAAAACGAAAGTCTATAACTAGCGTGTTTCTGTTTATACTACATTGCTGTGCAAATTGATCGATCACGTGAATTACTATTACGGAGAATTGTGGCGTCTTAAATGTTTGTTAAATAGTGTTATAATTCTACTTACAGGTCTTCAAAGAAAAAGATGAATTGGGCAGTGCTGTTGATGAAGAGGATGTTGGTGATGATAGTGATGATGATGATGAATATGATGATGACGATGAAGGGGGGGAGAAGGTGACTACACGAGTGATTCGTCGCAGAGTCATAATACAGGTAAAGAAAAACAAATACCCTCCAGTAGGGCTCTCAAGAGCTGCCTCTAGTGGAGACCCTTCAACTGGCAGCTAACCCAAGCCAGAAGTTGCAGGACCTGCCATTAAACCGTGTGTGGGTGTTGTGTGTGCGTGTACATGCTTGCCCCTATGCTCACTGGATTCCCTTCAGCAGCCTGTAAATGTCGTCTATAATATTGCCTTTGCGATGAATTATGAGCAAATGTGGCACTTGCCAATTCCTCGTAAATTCAAAGTCGTTTTTGCAGCCACGTGCCGATCTACTTCTGGATGAAGGCCTCCCCATACAGTTCACCCAACAAGCCCACCATACGCTTTTTTCTAATCCTTACGAATTACATTTTGTAATGCTTATGAAGCACATGCTGTCAAGTACACACAAACAAATGATTACACGCACTCCACAAATTAGGATGTCATATAACCACCACCATGCCATCAGTTACTCCAGAGAACATTTTGCAAAGCACCAATTTTAAAACGGGTTCTAGCTGTTTATCTAGAACATAAATTATTGTGCTTTAGTTTTTTTAATGTTTTTGGCAAGAAAAAAACCCACCAATGAATATAATATAAGCGATGCTAATCAAGACATTACCATATACAGTAAAACCTTGGATTGCGAGCATAATTCGCTCCGGAAACGTGCTTGTAATCCAAAGCACTCGTATATCAAAGCACTCGTATATCAGTTGTGATCACGTGACGCTCGGCAGACAAAGCGTATACACGTACTACTCGTATTGCAAGACCTCGCTCATTTTATCAAATTAATATTCATTTAAATTTTTTGCTCGTCTTGCAAAACACTCGCAGACCAAGTTACTCGCAATCCAAGGTTTTACTGTATTTCCAAAAGAGACAATACACAATCATCGTGGATATATTGTGCAACTTTCGTGGATCTTATGACGTATTATTGCCATGTGACTGCCTACCCTAGCGCTAGCTAACAGCACCCTTGCGTGCGGTTGCAGGGAGGAGACCTGCAGCAGGTGGGCGGGGAGACTGTGCATGAGGACCAGTACACGGACGAGTTCGGAAACCTCGTCACTAGAAAGGTAAGGCCCGGTGGTCGTGGCGAGCCGCATCTGCCGCAGGAATTACGTTCGTGTTCGAGTTTCACGCAGTGTCGTAGAGGACTGAGAATTTATCTGCCGGCAGTAGTCGCGATATTTTGGACTTGCAGGTCGGGTGAATGGTTAAAAAAAATTTTATATATAGAAGGTGTAATTTACTACAATGTGAGAAATTAAAATTAGGACTGGTGAATTAAAAAGAGCAGGTGTTTTCGTTTTTACAGTCGAACATAAAGGAAGATCTTGATGTTTTGTCCGTCTGGTGATCTTCAGGAAAGAGGTTAAATAGTCAGTGAGGTTTGGTGGCGAGTGATGTTAGATGTTGCACTCATTACGGTGCAGTCATTCGCGTTAAAACGTAATAGAGCGCATTCCAGAAATTAGAATGTGTATGGACTGATTGAAGTTTACTTAAGTATCAATAACTTAATTAAAAATAAGGTCTCGTTGAATGAAATTATTGATGTGGGCCAGTACTTTTAAAACCCCAATTTACTGGGGTTTTTTTCACTTCACACAGCCTTCTCCGATTACCACATTTTCACACGTAAGAGTTGCCAGGACTAGAGAATGAGGGATGCTCAGGTAGTCAGGTGCTACGGGGACATTTCTTACTTTCCATTCTGTCTGCCTCACAAGTCGCACTGGATGAGCCCTTTTCAGTGGCATCGTCACGATACTTACATTTCACAAGTAGTACTAATCGCATATCTGCATTTTCCATAAATATGCTAAGTTCCTCTGGATATGCAAATTCTTTTGTCAAGGCGCCCTTCCCCCCTCCATCCCAGCTTAAATAGTCACTCCAAACCTGGAGTGTGTCATTCAGACTCTGTCTACTCGACAGACCTGCTCTCCACCTGAGGACGGCTGCTTGCGTTGTGGCCGAAACGTCATGAGAATTATATTTTATTATGTTTTATTATTATTTTATTATTTCCATTCTACGTGACTTTACCGAAAGAACTAAGAAGACTTACAATGTCATCAATGTTATGAGTTCATCATCATTATGACATCACCTCCCTTCTTCTGTCATTCACATGGCAGCTAATTATGCGGTTTGATGAACTTCTTTTAATTATAATGGCATGGCATGTACTAATGATGTCTTGTAAAAGAAGTACATTTTTTTTTTACCTCAAATTTGCGATGAATGTTTAAGTCTGTAAAAAAAACGGCGAGATCAATAAACACGGCAACGTGGTTTTAAAAACGATTTCTCTTGTCGTTTCAGGTGACACGCAAAATCATCCACCGCGTACTGTCACCTGAAGAGGTGGACCAGGCACGGGCGGGCCAGGGCGATGAGGTAACCCCCCCCCCTCACCCCGACCCTTCTGACAGCGGAGCACGCTGCCATTGCAAATGGCCACTTGGCAACACAACTCGCAGACATGAGCTGTTTATATGACACCAACAATGCTTCTACAAATTTAAGACAATTATTATTTTAAATAACTCAAAATGAGCATATAAATACCAAAATAAGCAGATATATATCATCATTAGACCGCCTTTGCCAGTACCAAAGTATAATAATAGGGTTTTTCCCCTTTTTTTCTGGCAACAAAACTGAAATGTTACGAAATCAGGTACATTTTAGGGTCATCTGATCACAGGCTAAATCCATAATGGATTTAAATTTACCAGAGCCGCATACCAGGGGAAATCACTCCGCTTTATAGATAATCTGTAGAAATTCACTTGCTATACACCCGAGGCTTAATTTCAGCTGGGTTCGAGTTTGTTCCCTGGAAATTATTTCAGCACCTGGCACACCACCTCCAGTATACCCCTCTACGTGGCTACTATTTGAGTGCCTTGCTTCATTGTACAAGTGACCTGGAAGATAGTGATAGAAAAAACGTAGTCCTTTGTGCAAGAGCTAAAATAAACAGCTGTGCCATCTCTGGTGTGAGCAGGACAAAGTGGAGGAGTGGATTGGCTCGGGATGGAGCCGGGTGGAGGATCGGCCTGCGGAGTCGCCCTCGGAGCCAGCAGGGGCAAGCGGTGGCTCTCGCAGTGGATCCCACGATGGCTCCCACGGGGCGCAGGGAGGTGCGATGCCTTTCGGTGATTTACGAGTGGCACGGACGTGAGCTGTGTGTTCTTAGTTTGACCAGGGCAATTGCGAAACGAAAATATATTATTAAGTCCACACCTGAGCAATCAGTTATGCAATCAATTCTCCCTCGAATTCGCAAAACTTAAAAAAAAAATTCGCCTGCAACTGCTTTGCCTACATCCGAGTTCGTAGTTGCACAGCAAGGAAATAGAACAGCATATTCAGGATTGTAAGAACAAACTGTATTTCGCAAGTGTCCAGCACGCAATGAGAAAGGCATTGCTACAAAACGTCGAGGAAATCGATTGAGTTGGTCTCTACTGCGAGAAACCGGATGTGCAACTGCTCAACTGGTTGCAGAGACCACCAACATCTTAGCAATTCAGTCAGGTACAACCAAGTCACATGCATCTTAATTACTTTGGTTGTGAACTTGGCTTAAATGCACACGTTCAGGGACAGACATTTAACGAAGGACATGTCTGTGTACAGGGATGTGATCGCCACACCCGGGTCGAGGCACGCAGGGAGCAACGCTGACCTTCAACTCCACTACCACCGTCACCACAACCTCAACATGAACTTCCAAAACAAAGGCCAACAACTCCCCGATGCTACCAATATACTACCCCACCAATTCCAGTGTAACCATGTGTCTTCACCTTATCCAACCCACGCATTACCCAACTCAACCCTACCTGATCCCACGTTGTGCTCATGTCCACACTAACCCTACTAACCCTAGCACAGCCTTGCAAAACCCCTAGCTGACCTATATTGGCCTGACTGACCTAATCCAACTCAACCAGACCATAGCTTACCTAAACTCAAAGTGTGCTGCATCACCCAGCACATCCTTGTCTGGCCTTACCTAGGCCTGATCCAATGCAAACCAACTTTGACCTTAATCCATTCTATGGAAAATTACTCTACATAAGACTCTTACCCAAGTCAATCAGAACTGACAAACGATGCACAACTGAACCCGACTCTACTCTACACACGCGTGCGCGTGGGTGCCCGTGTCAGAGAAAGGGGACATTAAACATTGACTACGCCACCTTTACCTACCAGGGGGGCGCATTGTGAAATCACGTGGCCCCACCATTCTTGACCAAGAACTGTTTTTGGAAGTCACCCTGTGTGTGTGCCCACGTCTGAACACTGTGAGGCCAGCCTATGGTGCACCGCTAACACGAGCCTACCAACCCATCTGTCTCGTAAGTCTTTTGGCTGCCACGGCGTTCGAACATACTTTACTACGAGATGTACGTTGCTGTTGTTGTTGTCATCGACACCCTATTACGTGTGCATGCACGCAGTCTCATAACTTATCACGTTTACTTTTCTGCCTATATATTTTCTTTGCGCAGTTGACACACGTCCGGGTGGGCTGCGGTTACAAGCAAGGCTTGCGATTCATTCACTCTAGCCACCAAAGACAAACGCGCGGCCCCAATTGCTAGCGTGAGCTGTTACTAAAATCGCTGAAACCCTCAAAATAGCCAGGTCTCACACGATTGAACGATGGATGACCATGGCCAGGGGTGGCCACCTGTCCCAAGTTTTCCTACCGACCATCCTGTTTTGTTTGTTTAAAAAATCGGCCATTCCCGGAATGAAGCTTATTCCTGTGAAATGGTTCTTGCTTTCACAAAAAAAAAGAATCGCATTACTGTTAATTTATTTGTGCGATTTGCGGCTCTAATTTGTGATAAGCAAATGATGCCACCTAAATCTTTCTCAGCTCCAGGTGACGTGCAGGGGATTGAGTGGAATTATGTGACCATGTGTCAATAGTGCAGGAAATGCATTATGAATGCATCAGTGCTGCATGGACTACAATTTTGTCGTCTGGCAAAGGATGCTCTGATGGAGCCACTGCCTCCACATTCCAGTTACTCAATCCACCTGCACATATGACCCGAGGCTGATGAAAACAAAAAAACTTACGGTGGAATTATTGCTCCAAAAAAACTTGAACCGCAAAACTGACAGCTGTGTCCGTATGCTTTGTGGAGTTTTTATGATGCCGATTACCTGTCCAGAATTTTGTTTTGTTCCTCAGGTGGTAGCCACAATTACAGCAGAAAATGCCAACAGTCACTCGAGCAAAGAATAGAGCGAGAGCAGGAGAAATGACAAGACGTAGCCTTCGTGTAGTGTGTGTAAGCTAAGGTACTAATGTATGGAATGTTCAAAAGGCACTAATATATATTAAGACTACTGATGTAACTGTTATTAACTATTATATGTATGCGAACAAATGTGCTAATCATGTATATGCCACAAGTGGCTGACTGCTTCGACGGAATAATTTAATGACGTGAACAACGCTGTTTGTGGTTTTGAAACAAAGTAAACAAAAATGAAACTTCGGATAACACAAACAAGTCAAGACACTGAGTAAAACATTTTATAGGATTGATGTGTGACCACATTTTAAAGGATTTCGTGGCGTGGTACGATTCCTAATGTTTCTGCTCCCATACACTGCTCATTTAAAAAAATATAAACCACACGCAGACCCAAGGACATTTTATCGCGAGGGGGCATAAAGGAAACGGACTTCACTAGCGTACCTTCTAAGACTTAAACTTAAAAAAAACGTATGCAGATTGAGTATGTAGTTGTAGTGCACATTATCTCAGCATGTCATGATCTCTTTTGTAAAATATTAAATGTCCTTCCTGCATTCACTCATTAAGTGCTTGAAAACGTCAATAAAGTTCCATGTCACGCGATCCATCCAGAGGAAGTGTCGGGCGGGGGGGGAAGGATATCAGTCCATTGATGGCAATTACGATGATAATTTTAATTTGGGTTTGGGGGGGGGATCATTAACATCATCCAATTCGTTCATTGAGCTGCAGGTTGGTGGTTTGCATGAAAATTGTGTCCGGGAATCCGATTTTCCCAGGAGTGCGATGATGCAAAGAGTCGCACACACCACCTTATGTGTGCGCGTGTGTATGTGTGTGTATGTGTGCGTGTACGTGCCATGAGTTTGACTGCACGAGGCGCATCAGGTGTTAGGTATAAAAACTAAGACCCCCCCCCACCCCACCATGCTGTGCAGTGAGCGTCGGCACTGAATGTTATTAAAGCCAGTGTACGCAAACAAATAAAACGTGATGGAAAAAAAACCCCACAAGGGCTCAGTACGTGTCATTACTTGATCGCGTTATTACACAGGACACTATTTCTGGGTTAAAAACCATGAAATTGAATAACTCAAGGGGGTTCAGTGTCCGTCATTAAGTGACGACATTCACATTGCTCAGGGAATGTCACGGTTCAGTCCTCCCAGAGCCAAGATGCTACCCTTAAAATAATAAAAGTAATATTTTAAAAAAACTTTTTTAAAAACACGCTTTAATGAAATGTACTGTACTCGTAATAGCAGAACTCCACGACTCCAGGAAGTGGCCCCAAAGTTTGCCATCACGTAAGGGGGGCCGTGGTGATTTACAGCCAACGTCAGTTGAACGTGGACAATTAGACCCACAAGCCGAAACATAACATATAAAAAAGAATGTTTAAAAATATATAATTAGTATTTTTATGATATAATATAGTATTGTCATCAGTATCACATAAGTATACCAAGTTTGCAGTCGATACCACATTGGGAAGTGGGTTAAAATTGAGTTACACGATTTGAGCATACAACAAGACAGTGTGAGTTAATAAAAAGCGTGTAATAATAAGAAACCGTTTTAATAACTACGGTAGCAGTGAACTCGTTGCTCTGCAACGCAAAACGAGGCAGCTGTAATTGTCACCCTCTTCTGACAACAAAATTCTGGCAAAATAATTCCAACGGCACAAATTGAAATGTTAGCAATTTGAAATTAACCTCGTCAGTTTTCATTCGTTACTCCCACCCCCTCCTCTTCAGGTGTCGCTATCAAAGTACAGTAATGTATTGCGAATTTCTTCTGCCGTCTCAATTCAATGCATGTTCATTGCACGGAAAATCTCGTGTAGCCAGTTATGCAGCAAGTTGCAGTGGCAACGGTTCGCAGCCACGAATAACAGAGTTCCACTGTTGGGGCGGAGAGGAGCCCAGCCAGCAGCCAGGAAATCCGAGGCATTAATTCTTACTTATATAGGTTACAGATCTGTTAAAAGATCAAATCAAGAATCGTCCGCTGCAAAAAACGGATTGCTGCCTCCCTCTCATGGATCTACTGGGTGGCAGTTGCTGTGCTCCAGCCTGGTATGGGAGCTTGTAGACCAAACCGCAAGATGCGCAAATAACACAAAATATATTTTTTGTTCCTGGGTAGTAAGTGTTATTTCCTAATTGCGTATGCCTTAAAAGTCGAAAAATGGCTATGATTCCCCACAAACTTCGCTTTCGTGACCAGGACAGTGATATTTAGAAATTTACCTATTTTCCAGAACATTCCAGATAGATTCAGTGCCGAGTAAACTTGGAGTAACTTCTAGAACATTCTATAACTTTCCAGTATTATAAATAGTATAAATACAGGGGCCTTAAGCCCACCAGTTCAGTTTAGTTCCAGCTGACGCATTGTGCGTCATAACCTAAACAGACACCAATCCCCCTGGCTCGCTGTTCTGGCGAATATTTTGCCACCATCTGCAGAGACATCCAAACTGTAAGGGAGTTGACACGTTTTCCTGCCTACAACAACCTACAAACCATCAACCAAAACCTCAAGTCCCGACCCCCTTTCTGGGATCGTGCTCTCGCCATCCTAGAATCTCACCCAGATCTGACAGACCGCTGGTGAACAGAGTGGCTCAACATGGGACTTCCCAGAATACAAACGCCTCATCATTCGAGACCCAAACATCGCACCGCCTGGCTTTGGCATTCCTCGACGACACTGGTGGAGCCATTGACTGCATCAAAACATCCACAGATTGCTGCTTCGCCACATCTACTTCATAAAACACATTATCCTGCGGAGGGAGCTGGTAGGAACGTTGGGTTGCTCGGTCAATGGCCAGGGTCAACGGCGGCGTGGTGTATTCCGCAAATATGCCCGACTGTGAGGGCGGGCACAAGCCGGCGTGAGTAGGTTAAACGTTGAGTATTATAAGGGCACCACGGGGTGACCAGCCCCTCCCCACCCATTCCCACCCCTCCCACCCCCCACCCAGCCCCACCCTCCCCACCCAGCCCCTCCCCACCCTGCCCCTCCCCACCCTCCCCACCCAGCCCCTCCCCACCCTGCCCCTCCCCACCCTCCCCACCCAGCTCCTCCCCACCCAGCCCCTCCCTGCACGACGGACGGACGGACACAATAATCCCCTGTGGGCTGGTGTAACCAGGAAATTCCTACCAGTAAAAACATACTGCGTGTAAACCTCTGCATAGGACGTGACCATATGTATGCATGTTCAACTTCTTTCGCACCCTACGTAGCCAGCCGTGCTGATCGGAGGTGAGAATATGATGATAGACGAGGGCAGAAACGCGTGGTCAAGCGGAGCTCAGGGATTGGACAGGATGTCGCCGAGTGGGAGCTCAGTGCCAACTAAAGTTCACGATCGGAGTGTTGTCAATAAATGACTAAACATTTTCAGAATATTGTGGAGCGTTGTTTTGACCAAAGTCGCATGAAAGAATGCTTGTTATAAAAAAAGTGAATACTTACAGAGGGGTGTACATTATATAAACAATTCCTGCACACAGGCATTCGGACAATACAGTACAATATTTAGCGATCCTGACTCAAGTGCTGATATTGCATCAATGTCCACGCCATCATAGTGGGGCTCATTTGGTCCGAACACATTAATTAAGTTTGCGTTGAAATGTTTGTTTAAAATCCAGCACAGTATTCAAATAATTTTGGTAAAATTTTTACCAAGGTGAGTTTGTCAGCAGAGGGCAGTGCAGCGAAAACCATTGTTCAATATACGATGCAACAACATGTTTACCGCTAAAAGCTCCGTGGCACAGTCCGTGGCCTCTATTTAAAATTGGAATCATCTCGAGTATTCTCCTATGAATAAAGCACTCTAGCTAGCATTTACCTGTTATAAACATTTTTCATGTGTAGTAATACCCCAGTAATTACCCTGTAAGCAGTAATTTGCATGGGGTGAGGATAAAGGGTAGGGTAAAGGTAGGCTCGTTGTTTTTACCTTGCGTTGCTAAAGGGTAAAAAGGTAAGGGTATAGTGGTTGTATTGTGGTAAGGTAAAAAGTAGGGTAAAGGTAGGCTCGTTTTTACCTTTTACCTTACCTGTTAAAGGGTAAAAGGTAGGGGTAGAGTGATTGTATTGTGGTAAGGTAAAAGGTAGGGTAAAGGTAGGCTCGTTGTTTTTACCTTGCCTTGCCGAGGCTTACAAGTTTCGTCTCACCGCCAAGTTTTGTTGGAGTCGTCTCATCTCACGACATTTAAACGGGCAACGACGTTTCGCTGGCGGATACCTCCAGCATGGTGATATTGTTTACAGGAGCTCGGATCTCGAGTGAAGCCGCTTCCTGATCTGAGTCAGGTCGATATAATAACGTCAGCGGCACAATAATTAGTTGATTACGAGTTGATTGGTCGTGATTGACAGGTCCGATGAATATATTTCACGTTTGGGGGAAACTAGGCTGTCCTGAATTTTGTTCAGGTGTATTGTGTTAGGATTGAAGGAATGTTAATTCCACTGTTTCTCGTTCAGCGTTAACATGCAGATTTTAATCACAGGAGTTGATTGAATAAGTTGGTGGTTATTTAATACAGTACAATCAAAAGATAGCATCATTAAAAATCATTCTTTATTAATCGTTTCCAAGTCGCACTCATTTTATAGATGTCGGCTCGGTTGATGTTATTTTGGATTTTCTCAATGTCGCTTGATTTTCCTTCCTAACGCGCGTGTTATGCCACCGCAGATAATTGTTTGTATTAAACATTTCTTTACTCTACTTTAAGTCGTGTACATAAATTTGCAACATGTTTGGCAAATGTAACATTTACCGCATGTACACAATGTGATATACACCTTCTGATCATAAGTTCGGTCATTTGTGTTTCGTTGAAGTTAACGCAAAGTATATTTTATTTAGTTCCAAATCTCGCCTTAATGTATTGCGTTTCTAAGAACTGAGCTATTTTAGCAGTAATTTCTGACGATATACGGAAGTTTGTTTTAACCGTGTTAGTATTTTCTGAGTTTATTTAATTTATTGTATTTTTAATATTGCTTGCTACATTTGTAATTTACTGTACCCGTTCCAACACAGGGCTTACGAAGCGTTTAATCTCATCATCGATTGTTCGTTAAGAGTCAGAATATTTATGCTGGAGGAATCCGATGAGCTCTAAAGTTATTTTTCACAGCTGTCCCAGTAGACGCCGTTCATTTGCTTTGAGGGTTTCGTCCACCCAAGAAATCCCTCGACCAATGATGCCATTGATGGTGAACTCAGTGGTTGGAGGTTAATTTAGTCGTCTCTGCTATCGAGACTTTAAGGATTACCAAATAAATCGCATTGCCCAGAGGATAATGATTATATGCAGACAACTGTTATTTACGCTGAATGTTTAAAAGGGAAATTGTTAAAGATCAATAGTTAATGTAATTGAAAAAAGCAGTACAGAAGTTGGATTAAATAAAGTAACAAAGTAAAATTGATGTAATTGTTCAATAAAAAGCCAAAACAATTGTTAAACACGGGTTGACTAAAATGGTATTGTCGCGTTTATATTGTTTAACGAGATGATAACTCAAGAAACGTGGATAAGTATCGTTTGTAAGAGTGGCTTAGAGCATTAAACAATTATTCTTTGGTTCTTTCGGTAAAGTCACATTAAACAAGCAAAATTTAGTTTTTTATTGATTCAAAATCCACACTCTTAACGAGCAATTCCAATTCACTCGTGAACTTCCGAATACGAAAAAGAAACCTCAAAGTAAACAGCAGCAGTAACAAACAGAAAAAATCATAAATAACATTAACTCCAGCACTGCACAACAATGACACAAAAAACAATGGCACATGGCCCCATGAAACTCTTATTTACGGCACCTCGGCATCGACGGCACTGTCGTAAATGTGAAGATGGCACAAATGTCGTAAAACCAACCATAATCCCTGGCGCATATTAATGTCACGGCTTAAAATGTTACATTTGGGGACAACTTTTAACAATGAATTGCCATAAAGATCAGTGATGAAATGGTATAGCTACGTAATATTCCTTGGGTCTTTCGGTAAAGTCACTTAGATAGGTTCAAATTAATAAAAAATAAAATAAACATAAAACTACGTTTCGATCTTCTTGGTTCTTTCGGTAAAGTCACGTAGAAGGGAAGTAATAAAATAATAAAAATAAAACATAATAAAATAATTCTCACGACGTTTCGGCCACAACGCAAGCAACCGTCCTCAGGTGAAGAATGAAACCCCACCAAGCTTGGAGCGTATATTTAAGCTGGGTTGGAGAGCTCTCATACTCTGATGGTGCATTGTCCTTGAGTTGTGCGCCTTTTGGCGTCATCTGGTCCAACACCATGTGAGACTAGGCTCTAAGGCAGGGGTCGGGAACCTTTTTGACTGGGAGAGCCATAAAAGCCAAATATTTCTAAATATATTTCATTGAGAGCCATATAGTATTTTTAACGTATAATAAATTAAATATGTCTTACTTTTAATGCGAATTCTGGTCACGGGACCCGTGACCCGATACATTTTATCTTCAAAACTAATTTCTGTTTACTTGTAAATGACACGGTGTTATTAAGCAATATCACAAGTATTTTTAAATCAGTTCCAAACTGATTTTCATTTTTTTTTTTCAACTCTAAATTGTCTGGGAGCCATATGCCGTCACCGGAAGAGCCATATATGGCTCGCGAGCCATAGGTTCCCGACCGCTGCTCTAAGGAAAGCTGTCTCGGGTGTGGACCAATCAACTTCAAGGACAGTGCATACATTATCAGAGTTGTGTTTTTTGTTTGCATTATGACTGCAGGTATTGTGGTCTATGCACAGGCATGACTCCTTGTAAAAAAAAGTGTCAGTTTTGTTGCCAGATAAAAGGGTAAAAAACCAATTATCATATTACGTTTCGATCGTCATCAGGCGGAGTGAAAAGGGGGCTGGCCTCTAATATGCAAATGACCACTCTTATGTTTTTTTCGGTAAAGCCACGTAGGGTAAAATAAATCAATAATAAAACATAATATAAATACTAGAGTTATTATTTTATTTCTATTACTTATATAATTTTATTAGTATTATTAATTGTATTTATTTATTTTTACCTACGTGACTTTACCGAAAAAACCTAAGAGTATGAATCCTTGCAGTCACGAAATCTTCAAATGTAAATATGCAAATGCCTGTAAAGGTTTAAAAGTGGACGTGGTCCCCAAGTGTCAGAACGTAGTGGGCGGGGCACAAGAGTCTAGGTCAGCAGTGGATAGAGCATCTCTGATTCTAGATTTGAAGCTTTCGTGACTGCAAGTATTCATTCATATTCTTAGGTTGTTTTCGGTAAAGTCACGTAGGTATTAATTATTTATTAATAAATATTTATTATTTTATTTTACTTTTATTAATTTTAATTTTTTACCTGCGTGACTTTACCGAAAAAACCTAAGAATAGAGCATCTTTGCCCCGCCCATTCCGTTCTCTATAGGAAAATAGAAGCAAGGGGAGGATGGGAGGATTAATGTAACCCTATAATGACGTCACGCGATTTTGGACGATTTTGCCCCCCCCCCCCCTCGTCACACGACGTCACAAAAAGTCAGACCCCCCCCCCTCAAATATGACGTCACAAAGCTCTGCCCCCCCCCCCCCAAACCATATTTACATAATTGAAAATAAAACATGCTTCAAATCGCTTTAAACTATTGTCATTGTAGTGCGTATTGAATGTGGCGCTGCACTCTGATGTTGTAGGAGAAAACATTTATTAAAACGTCTATTTAATTAAGTAGAACGTGTTGTCTATATTTATTTAAAGTTGCGCATTTTGATGTGACGTCACATTTCTCCCCACCCCCTCCTCGTCACACATCGTCACAAATATCTGACCCCCCCCCCCCCAGGTGCGTGACGTCATTTATGGACGGCCCTTTAGTCCAGTGTGCCAACCATGACGTCACAAGACGACAGCATCCAGTGGTGGCATTAATGGCCTCTGGTATAAATGGTCATGAGCCTACAATTGTTTAGTTCCTCCGTATCCCATAAACGTCGCTATAAGTTAAAGGGACACCATCACTCAAGGTGTGTTTTTCGTAAGCTTCTCTATATCTCAGGGCTGAAATTGCAACTTCCATCGCAACAGATGACATGAATTATGCACGGGCATATCACACGCATGCTGCTTGTTCGATTTAAACTTGCAATGCCTTCCCAGAGCTCGGGTTACCAGGGCTGACTGGCGGGGTTTTTTGTGTTGCCGGGGGGGGGCGGATTTCTTGATTACACTCGCACACAGGCAGAGAGTCGGGGCAAGGATCCTCTTTCATTGAACACGAAAAAGCTCGGAGTGCATGCACACACGTCTTGCTTAGACAGCTGCACAATGAACTGCTTAAACCTGCTATGCTAGGAATGTGCATGCCACGTATGCATTAGGGTTCCCACTTCGTGGTACAAAAAACTGGAACATATAATGGGGAGAAGAATATTACTGGTCGGAACCGCCAGGTTACACCAGCCCACAAGGGATTATTGTGTCCGTCCGTCGTGCAGGGAGGGGCTGGGTGGGGAGGTGAGGGGCTGGGTGGGGAGGGTGGGGAGAGGCTGGGTGGGGAGGGTGGTGAGGGGCTGGGTAGGGAAGAGCTGGTCACCCCGTGGTGCCCTTATAAAACTAAACGTTTAACCTACTCACGCCGGCTTGTGCCCGCCCTCACAGTCGGGCATATTTGCGGAATACACCACGACGCCATTGACCCCGGCCATTGACCGAGCAACCCAACGTTCCTACCAGCTCCCTCCGCAGGAATGTGTTTCACAATACTAGAGAGGAGAGAACAACCATGGAAATGCATGGTCTTGAGTGGGCTATTACTGCACAACTAACAATAACTTGGAATGGAAGACTTACACATTTCCAAGGACAATTACATCATAAAGAGGTTGACTGGGAAAACGAGGACAGGTGGTAAATGGTAAGCATTATGTATGCAAGTGGCCCTGCATGAATGATACGTGTATTCATGTATATCAAACGAGCTGTTGCCATAGGTAACGTGGAATTTTTGCGACTGAGGACCACCAATGAATATGAGCTCGGCCTTCATGCTCATTTCAGCGGAGACATTTTATCATCGATGTTGGCTTTGGTACAAAAATTATAAAGTACTCACATTCACAAGTTAATCAATTGGGAAAAGACATGGCAATATTGCCCCCATGCTGGCAGACAGATGACAATTTTCAGGAAGGTGCCGAGTTCACCTCGTGTCACACAAGGACTGCTGCCACTCGGCATCTCCTCAGCTCGACTACAGCAGGGCATTAACGTGGTTAGGATGATATGTGATGTAATGCGATTTTAGTTGTCGAGGATTTTAAGCACCCTAGAAGCGCAAGCCCTTAGCATTTGGCTGATGTTGATAAAACACAAAGTACTTGGCGATGCTGCGTTGGCAGTTGTGCACAAGAAAAACTCGCAATTAACCCTTAACCTTTTTTTGAATGAAAGTTCATTGGCCGATTCAGTTTTCGCCTGTTATTTATTTGGCGACAATCTTGTCGATGCATGTCTTGAGTTGTAATGTTAGGAAAGTCCTGCGGGTTGGTCTGTTGCTGCGAGGAGTAGGAGGCATTGACGTGGAGAGTGAGAATTGAGTTCATCCATTATGCACACGTGACTGCGACAAGTTCAGCTGCTCGTCCTCGGCCAAAGGAACTGTGAGAGCCACTGCAGCCGAGCGCTGAGAGACGAGACGCTTCAAGGGATCAACAGATCCCGTTTCACCGGATCGGCAGCAAACGCAAACACCCAACCACACAATGACACACCCGACCACAAAAAAAAAGAACAAAGAACCCCCGTATAGCCTTTAACAGACTGTTGGGGCAAGTGCTGTTAGCGAGCACCTATGAAGGCCGGAACGGTACACGAGGGGGTGGGTGGCCAGCACCACCCCCGACCGCCTTTGTCTCCCTAGTGACAATATTTACACACCGCACCAGGTACTCATTTGAGGCTGAGTCGACCTAGGGGAGGCCCGGGACCGGTTCAGATAATCGTCACTGGTGTTGGCCGTGAGCGGGAATCGAACTCGTGTCGCCGGGTTCATAGCGCAGCGCGCTAACCGCTGCACCACCGCTCCCCACTCACACACACATACATACAAACACACAATCGCGCTAGATATGCGCCCACGTACCTCGTACACGCACAATGATGCAGTGTGCAGGTACTGTATTCACTTGATGGTTATGATATGACATTTAATATTATGTAGATGTATGATTATGTGATATCGCTGTTGTTTACAAATTCTTGAGTAGCCAGATTAAACTGAAACAATCCAAAGCCATTACAATTATTAAATTAAACACCAGTGCGACAGTGTGCATTGTGAACGTACTTTAATGTGTTTCTATACCATTGCGTAGATTATAACTGAACAAAGTATTTAAATGGCTTTAATTGACCTCTAATTTTGGATACTGGTGTGCTTATTAAAGCATACCCTATTCGGACCACGTAATAATCTCCCTCTTCACAATAAAACGTGTCTTAGTGCTCTTCAACTGTGCTTAAAATAGTGAAACTTTAAAATAAAACACATCTTTTTGCATGCACGTGACGTCTAATCTTCTTAACAATAGAAATAAATCTCCTGCGTCGACTTTTTTTCTTTCTCTAGAAACAAACCCAACTAGATTTCCTATTGTTTAAAGTTTAACAAAACACACAAAGCCAACCTTCAAACTGTCTAAAATATTAAGCGAGCCCCAATCAAAACTCATGACGTGCGCACGATTTGAGAACGTTTCAAAGATCTCAACACGAAAGTCCACACTTTGTAATTCTTACCAAAGCGCACGCGCACACACGTGGCGACTTGGGTCAAAATATAAACCTTTTTTATACTCTTAGGTTTTTCGGTAAAGTCACGTAGGTAAAAAATAAATGATAAAGTAATAATTGAAATAATAATAGAAATAAAATAATAAATGACGTTTCGGAGGCAACACAAGTCTCCGTCATCAGGTGGGACCGTCAGCTAGATTTACGTGACTTTACCGAAAAACCTAAGAGTATGAATCCTTGCAGTCACGAAAGCTTCAAATCTAGAATAAACCCTTTTACTGGTAGGAACCTCCTGGTTACACCAGCCCACAGGGGATTATTGTGTCCGTCCGTCCGTCGTGGAGGGAGGGGCTGGGTGGGGAGGGTGGGGAGGGGCTGGGTGCGGAGGGTGGGGCTGGGAGGGGAGGGTGGGGAGGGGCTGGGTGGGGAGGGAGGGGAGGGGTGGGGCTGGGTGGGGAGGGGCTGGTCACCCCGTGGTGCCCTTATATAACTCAACGTTTAACCTACTCACGCCGGCTTGTGCCCGCCCTCACAGTCGGGCATATTTGCGGAATACACCACGCCGCCGTTGACCCTGGCCATTGACCGAGCAACCCAACGTTCCTACCAGCTCCCTCCGCAGGAATGTGTTGCCCGTGCGAATAAACTGGGAGCGTCTACGGCTGCAGAACTGGTTGCGTGTGAGAGGCAAGCCGTGAACACGAACCGACAAGTCGTTGACGGACGCTTGTGTTGCGACAGAAACGTCGTGTTCTTTTGATTATTGTTTTTTTTCTACCCACGTGACTTTACCGAAAAGAACCAGCGAGTATGGATTGCTGCAGTCACGAAAGCTTCAAAATCAAGATCGACACCGGTAGGTGACACGCGTAGATGGGTCGGACACTGCCAACATGCGGAGGCCGCGCCTTGATGCGGTGCACGAGACGACCAGGTCACCGTGCCGGTGCTGTCAGCAAGCAATGACGCAACAGCGGAGCTGTGTCTGACAAGCTACAAAGGGAGCATTGCAGGAAGATCATCGCCTGACACGCCAGTTTACTGCTGCAGTGCAGCCGCTTGCGGCTCTCCAAAGAGCCCCTCCGTGACGCTATTTAATCAGGAGCGCCGTCTCGTGCTCGGGTTCATTGCGGCTCGAAAAATATTGAGTCTTGGTTTACGGAATTCGAAACAAATGGCTCTTCTTGTTAATTTGGGCGCCCCTGTCCTCGGGCAATGATGAACGTTTTTATTTATTTATTTACAAATTAATTTGAATTCACCCCCAAAAGAAGACGGAATCCATTCGAAATCACAGGTGGCTTTTCACAGCCGTCTGATGACCAACACAGTATGCGTCCATGCACGTAGCACGCTTTTAACGTTGATTCGCAAATACATCGTCACCTTATCAATGCCACGACCCGCTTGCCGTTGCCTCAACCCACACGGACGTCGCCGACAGCATCCGTCCATTCTTGTATCCGTCGAATCAGCCCTCGCTTCCATCTACCCTGTCAATCGTCTTGATTTGCGTCGTGTCGATATACGTCCAGGAACGCATTTCCTCCCCCCTGCTACTCTCCACAACCCTTCTTCCCTTTATACTGGTAGGAACCTCCTTGTTCCACCAGCCCACAGGGGATTCTTGTGTCCGTCCGTCCGTCGTGCATCCAAAAATGGGAGGGGTGGGGCTGGGTGGGTGGGGAGGGCTGGGTGGGGAGGGGCTGGTCACCCCGTGGTGCCCTTATAAAACTCAACGTTTAACCTACTCACGCCGGCTTGTGCCCGCCCTCACAGTCGGGAATATTTGCGGAATACACCACGCCGTCGTTGACCCTGGCCATTGACCGAGCAACCCAACGTTTCTCCCAGCTCCCTCCGCAGGAATGTGTTACAAAGATCCCCCGTGTAGCCTCAGACTGTGGGGCAAGTGCTGTTAGCGAGCGCCTTTGAAGGTCGGCACGAGGGGGTGGGTGGCCAGCACCACGCCCGGCCGCCTTTGTCTCCCCAGTGGCAATGTTTACACATCGCACCAGGTACTCATTTGAGGCCGAGTCGACCTAGGGGAAGCCCAGGACCGGTTCAGATAATCGTCACCTGGTGTTGGTGGCCCCGAACAGAAATCGAACTCGGGTTGCCGGGTTTGTAGCGCAGCACGCTAACCGCTACACTACCGCTCCCCCACTTAATACAGAAAAAACCACAAACCACAATCCCCAACCCTCACTGCTGGTAATATGGTCTCACTCTTTTAATGTATTTCTTTTCCCGTGGACTATCCAAAGTAAATTACTGCGCGATTCCAACAAAGCACCGTCTTTGACATTCCGTATCCGACTTTATTTATTTCGAGTCACATTTTGTACAATTTGCAAAAGCACTTTTTGTAAAAACAGCACAGCAGCATCTGCCTTCAACGTCCGCGGTGAGGCCGAGAAGGATTCTGTGCCACAAGTGGCGACAAAATGTGTGGCGGTACCAATTTCCGTACAGGGCTCACAACAAAGACGATTATGTGATTACGTGCTTATTAAATAAGATTCACGCAATTTACTTTAGTGGCAATTTAAAGGTATCGGTATAACTCAAACTTTGCCATTTCAGGTAATACCAATATGTAAAACATTTCATCTGGGTTCATGGATGCAATATTTTGGACTGGAAAAAAATGTCTTTACATTTAAACATGAAATGAGGCCTCAACTGGTGAAACGCAGTCCTCTTCAATGACAAAGCGCAATGCTTCGATTCGTACACCACTCGGAAATCACCGATGCATTGCTATACAGCGTGATCCAGATGTCTTGTGACCCCCCCCCCCCCCCCCCCAAAATTAATTGGCCCCTAACTTTTTTTCCCCTTCACTCATTCATTTCTTTGTTTCCACACCCATTGGTCATACAGCAATGGCGCTTTAGAGAATAAAATAACAAGACACCTGGACCACCCTGTAGAGTAGTGGGGACATTTAAAGACTCCGTGGCATGGTTTCACAGGT
This sequence comes from Lethenteron reissneri, assembly GCF_015708825.2. NCBI lineage: Eukaryota > Metazoa > Chordata > Hyperoartia > Petromyzontiformes > Petromyzontidae > Lethenteron > Lethenteron reissneri. The sequence continues at coordinate 7,129,041 of NC_083825.1, read as the reverse complement.
GTAGGCTTTGCAGTGCCAGTGGCACGAGCTGATAAAAGCCCTGCACTGTGACCTTGTTTAAGGGGTGGGGGGGCACAACACAGTCAATGCAAAACAAAAACGTCAACAAATGTTAAACGCTCAACCAAGATGAACAACATAGATTTGACTTGAATTTGTCTATCGTCCATTCTGCTTGAGTTCTTACCCTCAAAATGTATGTACTGTATTGTAACAACAGCGCCTTCTCGCCACAGCGATATGGAGCTGACACATAACACCACATTTACAACAGGCCACAGCTAAAAACCAGAAATGTGTCTTCGTAAATGTGTACTCAGGCATGGTTAGGTTTTACCGACCGACCGAAATAGTTTGTCAGCCATCATTGCACACTTTAAAAGCAAAGTATGTTTGAGGAATTAAGGAAAAAGTGGAAAAAACTCAAAAGATAAAATGTGGCATTTTTAACCTGATCGTCATCTTCACGGTGAGAGAGCGAGCGCTTTTGTTGTATTCAATTGGTAAAAGAGGATAAAAAATGTGAACACATCTAGCCAATATTGGAACATTTTACAATCACTTTAAAATAGCATCAGATTGAAACGTTGTTTGCTTTACATTTCTTAAATACATTTTTAAAAAACATATATACTTTATTGTTTTAAACACAGCTATCACTAAATAGAAACCCCCACCACACACCTGAAACAAATTCTAACATGACCTTAAAACATTTGCATCAACGCGAGACAACGCTCTGGGAGTTAAATTCTCTTGTGGTGTTTGCTTTGTGCTATCAACTGACATGAATAACAAACACTTATTAAACTCGAGGATGGTTACCATAGACCAAGGGGGAGATGTGTATGGCCTGCAGATAGAGTAGCAACCCCGGTTAACATCGGGGATGCGTTCCTGAAAGGTGCGACAACGAATATCGAAACATCAATCAAAGAAGCGACTTACAGGATAGTAGTGGGGTGGTGGAGGCGATGGCTGGGAGGCGACGGGCAAGACACAGGACGGATGATTCTGTCAGCGACGTGAGTGTGGGTTCAAATCAGGTAGTGCTATTAATACAAAGACAACGTATTTGCGAAACGACATTAACGGTAAATCTGGGTATCACTGTAATATAGAGCCTGACGTTTCATTTCATATGGCTAGTGTCTAAATCAGGCGTACCACTGCAGAACTGCTAGCAAACACTTATCCATCCACTGCAACCGTCTTAGACACCACCCTAAAGCGGGTATTAGAGAGAGGGTGGTGGAGGGGGAGATTGAAATATCGTTCGACCTGGCAATTTAAATTTGGTAGTTTTACGTGTGCAGTCCCCGTCTGTAGCTGCGAGGGCCTCTTGCAAGTGTCCGCGTGTATTTGTCGTATTTAGCGAGTTCAGTTGAGGATGAGGGTTTTCCACCCTCGTCCTAAAAGCGGACCTCTCTATTTCACGTTCCAGTTACAAAGCGTTGCTTATTGTTAAATGGACAGTGACGGCGGTGGCAAAGTGATATTTAACTTGCGATGATTGTAAATCGGGTTTTTTTTGTTGCAGACTGACAGAGGATTTGTCTTCACGAACGGAGGAAATCATCCAGGTTTGTTGTGAGGCTTGGGGAAAATTTCCCCTTTTACTGCCCCACCCACCACCTCGCCCCCCCCGCCCCCCATTCTGGGAAACTGCCCCAGTTCACCAATGCTGCAGTACAGGTTCGGTGGCGTTTCCAGTGATAAATGCATTCGGTATGCAGGTCTACAATGTGCGATACAAGTACAAAAAACCCACGAGATAATTCCACACTGTGCTTTATAACCGACCCATGCAATACTCAAGAAATTCAGGAGTGTGGCTAAAACGATCATTGCTTTTTGTGCATTCAAACCAAGGGTGGCACAGTTAATTGTCTTTTATATTAAACCAGATAATCTGAGATTGGGAGAAATTCGGTTTAATTGGTTCTATTAAAAAAAACCCGATGCCTGCTGCTGTAAAAATCGGGTTTTTTCCACCCATGATTCAAACGCACAGTATTCGAGCGAGAGAGTTGCATGGGAGACGGGCGACTCCATATCATGCCGACGTGTGCGGCAGGCACATCCGGCATTCATGACGGAGCGACGATAATCCAAGGGGGGGGGGCCATAACACTTGGGAACATTCACAGTGGTCGAGAGCCATTTGGAGTTACAGCTGGAGGCATCACACGAAGCATCGATTTACACCGATGCTTAAAACACGCACCTGTATCGAATCACTCTCGCGAGTAATCCGTGTTGTTCTAGCCCTCGAGATGCGTTTGGGAGCTTCTCTCAGCACGTGGGGCGAAGCGTCGTGGGTTCGTGCTGAACAACGCGCGGTCGCACAACCGGCGAATGCATCGGAGTGCCGTACAGCAGGAGGGCGCAAAACCTAGGCGACAGCACGAATCGTTGGGGGCCGTCCATAAATGACGTCACGCGATTTTGGACGATTTTTTACCCTCCCCCCCCTCGTCACAAAAAGTCAGACACCCCCCCCCTCAAATATGATGTCAATACTCTGCCCCCTTCCCCCCCCCCAAAAAAAAAATAAAACATGATTCAAATAGCTTTAAACTTATGTCATTGTAGTGCGTATTTAATGTGGCGCTGCACTCTGATGTTGTAGGAGAAAACATTTATTAAAAAGTCTATTTAATTAGGTAGAACGTGTTGTCTATATTTGTTTAAAGTTGCGCATTTTGATGTGACGTCACATTTCTCAAACCACCCCCCCCTCGTCACACACCGTCACAAATGTCTGACCCCCCCCCCCCCCCAGGTGCGTGACGTCATTTAAGGACGGCCCCTTGGCTGTCGACGCGTATACGATCACAACACGAGTTGACGCGGCTCCTGCAGCCACGGACGGCTGCGACATTCACCACGATGTTGAAAAAGAGAGAGAATAGATTGCTGAAGAGATACCCCGAATCGTCAAATTCCCAGGACTGGAGTGGGTAGTGAATCGTTACATTCCTAGATCAAGTCGGCGTGCAATAGAATGCATGTCACATCCGTACACCAATTTTGGGAACGTTACATTGACAGCTATAATTAAGTAATTAATTCGTTGTCCTTTCGACCACACCTTCCAATTAGCACGGTTGGCTACGTGCGGTGCGAAAGAAGTTCAAAATACATAGTTGAATCACGATATACAGTAATTGTTTAAAAATCAATATCACACCAAAGTTTAAAATGTTAAATGTTTTTCAGTACAATTCACATGCTTCATCAGGTGACGGGAAGAACCTGCAATACCCTAAGAAATGCCGTGTATAACAAGGGTGGCACAGTCGGGTTTTTGACAATCGGGTTTAATTGTCTTTTATATTAAACCCGATCTGAAATTGGGAGAAATCCGGTTTAACTGGTTCTAAAAAAACCGATGCCTGCCGCTGGAAAAAATCGGGTTTTTTCCACCCATCGTGTATAATGACTAATTAGTGAGTCAACATATAAAAAAACCCTCCTCTCTACAAACCTCATCCTGTCAAAACATACTTGATGTGCTCCTCCTACAGGCACCACCTCATTCTCCTAGGAGGTGGGTGACTGGCACACACACACTTAATGATCTATGCTTGTTCCAGCAACCCCCCCAAGTCACTGGATCACAGGTGTATACTATCACCATGCAGTAAACAAGGTGTGAAAGGCGATCGAACCAACACTGTAAGGCGTCACGTTTAGATGTCACATGGTTTTGATGTTAATACTGTCAGTTGATCAGTCTTTGATGACGAACTTTACACGGTTTGCATAGGTGATATTTTTGTAAAGTATTGTGGTAAGAATCTGAAATAGAAGTTCGTTTTCCACACCACGTCTCTTGGAAATGTTGCATTCGAGCAGTACATGCACCCGAATGTGACACGTTTAAAAAAAACCAATTCAAATAATTATGTAAATTTATAATACAAATTGCTCATCTGTCCCTGCCGGGTGCCTTGAGTGATTCCACACAACAAAGTCAAATGAATGCTAAACGCTGAATGATGAAATTGGCCAAACATCCTAAAGTAGGACCCAGCTGAAAAAGAGACTGAGCAAGACTTTCCTCGTTCATTAAAGGGCATTCAAACCGTATCTTCTAGATCAGGGGTGGGGAACGTCCGACCCGCGGGCCGTATGAGGCCCGCAAAATCATTTGCTCTGGCCCTGCCAAGGCAACCGCAGGCGGGACTCGAAATTCAATAAATCTCGGAGCAAACCTGGAAAAGCAGTTGCGAGTAGCAACATCATCAATACCGGCTAACATCACACGCCTCACCAAAGAGAAGCAGTTTCAGCCATCGCATTAGGGGTGAATTAATTAAATGTTTGACCAAATATAACAGGCTAAGTTGATAATTTTGTGTGACCAGCAAATGATGTTATGAATATCCAAATGGCCCTTGTAAGAAAAAAAGGTTCGCCACCCCTGCTCTAGGTTATAAGATGCGTGCATTTCACCCGAATATTAAAAACAAGAGTTGGGTGTGCGTCTTACAATACGAAGAATACGACATTATTATTACTGGAGAAATGCTTTCGCACTCGCTGGCAGGAGGAGTTGTAGATGATAATAGTTACCTATAATTTACCCCACAAAAAGTGGTATCGTTGCGTGCTCATGACTACTGCTGGGTGGAAGAGGGCCTGCGGTGGAAGAATGAAATTGCCACCAACATTTCAAGTGCGCTCATTCTGAATTGAAGTCTGCCTAGTTAAAAAAAAAGCCAACTTAATGCCCATCACGCTCCGATAACCTAACTTTAATTCACTGCTCGGTCTCCACAACCCTCGGTCAGTCCAGAGCGAACGACGTTCGTTCCGACACCCGCCCTTCAATTTCATTTACCACATCGTTCCGACTCTGGTGACAGAGGGCTCGCACAGCCCCAGGGCTTCATTTCAGCCGGGTCCGTCCAAGTCCATCGGTGACCTGGAAAATATTTCCGCGGCCGGCACGACAACATCCAGTAACACCTCTCGCCACGGCCGTGGCTACACTGCGTATAGCCATGCGCCGCCTGCTCGACAACAAGAGTGGGAAGAAATTAAGCCCTTTGCCGGGACGCAAAGCCCCGCCCGGCGGGCCTTCCACTGCCTTAGTCCGCCTTCTTGCACCGCGACGAGGAGGAGGAGGAGGAGGCCGACCCACAGACCCCGTTGGCCGGGACTCCGTTGGTGTAGGCGACGCCGTTGGTGTGACGCGCCCCGTTGGCCGCGCTTTGTCCAGGCGCCGCGTGCGAACGCTGTGCCCGCTGCCGCCGCCGCCGGCAAACGGAGAGGGCCCACGAGCCGAGACGGTAGCAGGCGTAGAGGGCGACGGCAAACAGCAGCGCGACGTCCAGCAGCCAGTAGGTGGGCGTCGAGAACGCGTAGAGGCGCGCGCGCAGGTGCGGGGCCCCACCGTGCCGGATCACGTACTCCACCCAGTAGACGGTGCGGTTCACCGGGTGCTCCGGGTAGTCGCGGTGGATGTGGGAGAGCACCTGTGCACGCTCACGGTAACTGCGGCGGTGTGGGAGAGAAAGACAGATGTAAGTGACATCATCATCGCTGCTTAATGTTGATACCGCACTAGCCATGTTAGTGTATTTCGTGGCGCTGTCCTGGTGACACACAAGGCAAATTCAGCACCGGCCTGTGAGTGGGCATCGCTCTGCCAGAAGAAGGCGACGTTGTACTCTTAGGTTTTTTCGGTAAAGTCACGTAGGTAAAAAAATAAAATTTAAATTAATAACTTCTTGTCTCGTCTGTTAAACACTCTAACAGACATTAGAGTTTTTAACAAACAACGAGACAAGAAGTTTTTAATTTTATTTTTTACCTACGTGACTTTACCGAAAAAAACTAAGAGTATGAATCCTTGCAGTCACGAAAGCTTCAAATCTAGAATTGAGGCGACGTTGCTCTATGGGCTTCACGATTAAGTAATAGGCCAAATTTGGACCGCGACACGGCAGACATGGCTTACACATCTTCGAACAATGGAACACGATTTTAACGTCCTTACTCTGAAGCAGACAGCACCCATTGTAAGGTTAATACAACGGCAGTATTACATCAGGGCAGCTGCTGTGCTCAAACTGTGTTACGATGATGTCCATATGTCCGTTATCGAGTCTGTGTTTTTGTTTGAATGAGAAAATCACTCGGAATTCAAAACACAAAGCCGAAACAAATTGCAACCATTCTCAAAATGCACCGATTATAAACCTCCTGGCCAATCTGGTGGTTCTCAAGATCTTTGGTACAGGGAGCCACGAATCGAGACACCTTCCCATTCAAAGACAACTGCAAGTTGCAGGGTGGGTGTCCCATTCATCGCCAAATCTCGGAACACGCAAATCGGTTCAACGTTAATTTTATTTAGAGAGGCGTAGTAGCACCGTTGTTTTAAAAGGCAATGTACTTACCGCAGAGAACTATAGCAACATGGCTGTACGCTGATAGCTGGCGCCATGCTGTGCCACACGCCTCAGTACCGATACGAACACTTTAAAATTTTAGTTTTTCTTCCGGCACGGTATCAAAAGCCACAGCTTGCACCCCCCCCTGAAAGGCAACCCATGGGTTGGCCACAGTTGAGCCAACTTGCCCCAGTCGTCAACGTCTCTCCTGTCCCTCCTTCCCTCCTACCTCCTGCCCCACACCCCTCACCTGGGCACCGAGGTGACGTCAACGATGGCGTTGTAGAGGTCGTCCTGCGTCATGCGGTCCCAGTGCATCTTGAGTCCCATTCCCTTGGCATGCACACGTGTCATGGTGTCGTAGTGGTCGCCGAACAGCGGCATGCCGACGACGGGCACGCCGTGGTACACCGCCTCGTACACGCCGTTCAGGCCGCCATGGGTCACGAAGGCTCGCACGCCCGCGTGGCCTGGAAGCGAGAGCGAGTGAGCAAGCGAGCGGGGAACAGCGACGAGACGCTAGTCAGAGTCAGACGGCGCAAGCAAAGATGCCGTGCGAGTGCTTGCAGGGTTTCGTGATGGCGTTCGGGCCCACGAGAACTTCTTTCGCACCATACATAGTCAAACATTCATAATAAAGTTTTTGGGTTAGATCGCGTTATTTATAAACGTGTCGTAACCCTCCACCACCCGAAACGGCCAATCAGCAAAAAAGTGTCACGTTGACAAAAGACAAATAGTTCACTACTTTAGCCCACCGGTGTGTTGAAGAGTGAATCCCCAACATTTTCAATTTTTGAGTACGACGTTTCGCTGGTAATTACATCCAGCATCATCGGGCAATTTGCTAAAGTAATGAACTATTTGTCTTTTGTCAACGTGACACTTTTTGCTGATTGGCCGTGTCGGGTGGTGGAGGGTTACGACACATTTATAAATAACGCGATCTAACCCAAAATCGTTTATTATGAATAATATTGGTCGCGAAAGCCTTACGTGTTAAATAGTCAACCATGCTTATGAGAGGTGCATGGGAAGGACAAACTAAACACAATTAAAAAAACTACGCACGATCCTCTTTTCCCCCACCCACCCCCCCCCCAAAATCGCACGTTTATTTTAAGAAAAGAATGGCCAACCCAGAAAAATCCCAACAATAGGCTTGTTAAATAAGGACGTGCATGACCTGGAACGCCGGACCGCATGCTTATTGTCGGAATTTTCAACGTACGTTGTAAATGTGAGTGAAGAAAATGTTTGAAAATGTATATCCCTTGCAGTAACGGTCAACAAGTGGTGATGCATGGTTTGCTAGGTGACATAACTCCCAGCTTTTTGTGCTGCCTATTTGTGCAGCGTTGTTGCACAAGGGCACGCACAAACATGGCTGTGTGGTGAGCGTGTGGAGTTGAATACGGACAAACAAAACGTAAGCCCGTAAACACCCATTTGTCACAGTGCTGCTCGGTTGCAACACTCATGCGTTTACTGCATTATGCCTAAAAACAACCTGGGTACACACACACACACACGTACTGCACACGAGAGCTGTATACTCACACACGGATGGGCACACATGCCACACCACACTCTGCTGAGATACAATGGGAAAGGCAGCAGCTAATGCCATCTTACTCCTAAAACATAAATATTGGCTGTGGTGTTTGTTTATAGGAATGCAGTGCCAGGGTAACAGATGGCAGATTACATGGAATGACTTTAGCAGGGTTACCCAAACTCCAGTCCCAGCGACCCACCACGCTATGCACTTTCAAATCTAGATTGAAAACTTGTTTATTTAGAACTGCTCGTTGTGTTTAGTTCATTGTCCTACGTACAGTGACCGTCGCAAAGTTTTTAGAACCCTCGCTCAATGCAAGACACCTATCAACTACTATTATTACTTCTTCAAATGGTGCCGTTTGGTGTTGGCCAATTGGCATTCTGGGCCTCTGGGTCTGGGCTTGGCAACTCTGATATATAAAAAAAAAACAGGACTCTAGCATTCAAAACGTCCAACCAGTTTTCTGACGGCCACAAGATTTATGGTGTTGTGTACCGAATGCGGATTCAAACAAATTGTAAAGCCACAAATAGTTCTGTTAGTAAAAAATAAATCTATATTTTAAACACGTGTATAGACCATCTTCCTGCAATGAGATGTGTAAATGTTTGCATCAGATCAAAGATGGTAATGCCACTTCACCGTCACCGACCGTAACAGCATCCGGGGTTAACTGAAGACCGCTGGTAAACTCTACCATAGAGTTCTGCCAAGGCTCCTAGTCAAAGCCTCATTGAGGCCCCCACCACTGCTTTGCATGGCTCCGTTCTACCAAGAAAACTGACCAATTTTTTATTTATTTTACCAGGTAAAGCCCACTAAACTATACAGCTCTTTTTCAGAAACGACCCGACCACAAATGATAGCTTAGTGAAGTGGCTTATCAGGTGGACATTTATATATCAGCCAAATACTCTAAACGCTTGTTTATAAATGGAGGGGAAAACCGGAAGAGCCAGTGGAAAAATCCACACGATCACAGAGAGAACATGCCATCTCCAAATATACCGGATAGAACCCACGACATTCTGTATACCAGGCAATGCAGTTAACACATCTCGCCACTGTGGCGGCTCCTCCGTTGACCGCTCGCTATAGGGTGCGCAAGCACCCTATAGAAATGGGAGACCCACAGAGCAGCGACTGCGGCCACCCGAACCACGCGATGGGCCACATCGTTCTGCTCGGCCTGCCCAAAGCCATCGTCGCATGGCTCACAAAATTAAACCTGGACATAAAATCACACGTAGCTGCCACGCGCCAGAGCAGAGGTTGGCGAGCTGCGGCTCTGGAGCCGCGCGCGGTGCCCTCTTTGGCTGCCCTCTTGCGGGCAGCCGTTTAGTTTTTTTAAAGAAACCTTAAATAATCTTAAACATTATTTTAAACGCAAAGATAATTAGCAATTTATTAAATATGGCAGGAAATGGGTTACTAAAGCATGCCTTGGTGATGACAAACTATAAAACAGTCAAACAGCATTGTTGAAGAATAACTAAGGGGGACAAAAACGAAAGACGCAGTTTATTCCATCAACTATTTTGTTCATCTATGTCAGAAAATGTAATCTGTTGTATACCTGCTGTGACTGCCGACCCCTGCGCTTGAAGGATAAGAAGAAGCGTGCAGAGCAACGTAAAACACGTTGGGTTTTTAAATGTGAACCGTCTCCAGCCAGGCCACAAACACAGCCTCGACACGCAACTCACCGAGTAAGTCGTTCTGCGGCAGCCACTCCACAAGGCGCGTGTTGTTGCCCAGGTTGTGTGGCTTCTCCCCAAAATATCTGCACAAACATTCACACATGCGCCCACCGCGTTGACACATTGCATCCTTAAAAAACACAATAAAACTGCATCGGTTTCGAATTCGCAACATTTATTTTGAACGGTGTTTGGCCACGCAGTCAATTTAATGGCTCTTCATCAACACCAGCAGCCATGGTCAATCCACTGCTGGATAAATGCTTCTCTAGGCTGATGCCACCTCTCACGATCCTGTGATGTAATAATCCACCAAGCACCTGCACACGCGAGCCAATTCCATTGCGCCATTTCCTCGGTCGACATCCTCCCTAACGCATTCCATTCCTTGGCTTCCACTTGGTCATTATTCCTGACTTGATTATTACTGCGGGAGTAATAACCATCATAATGCCGCACAGTCTGCTTCAGTGGCCATTAAAGATTTCCTGATGTCTTTGGCAAGAGTGGGGAATTTTGCATGCTGGCGTCAGAGGCCAATTTGAACAAATACGATAATTACAGTAACATCGCAAATTACTCCATTGGGAATATACACGTAGCAACATCGACTCCGACTAACAGACAAATGCAAGTTACTCTCCTGGTCTCTTGAGTTCTCACCCGGTTCAACTAAATGAACTTGACCACTTGTCATCGTTCCTTCTAAGGATGTGTACTGCCAAGTACACTTTACTTCTCTTAACGGTTTGAATAAAATTTAGATTTAAAGCTTTCGTGACTGCAGGGATTCATCTTCTTGGTTCTTTCGGTAAAGTCACGTAGAATGGAAATAATAAAATAATAAAAAATTTACATAATTAAATAATTCTCACGACGTTTCGGCCACAACGCAAGCAGCCGTCCTCAGGTGAAGAACAGGTCTGTCGAGAAGACAGTCTGAATGACACACTCCAGGCTTGGAGCGACTATTTAAGCTGGGATGGAGGGGGGAAGGGCGCCTTTTATTATTTCCATTCTACGTGACTTTACCGAAAGAACCAAGAAGGTTGAATCAAGTCTTCCCGTCTCTCAAATGCAAGGCCAAGCATGCAATTTGCCATCCTCCATTGATCACTTTTCAATGTTGTTGTCAATAACCGGGTTTTCTGATCCATGTCATGGCAGGGAGTACACATTGATAATAAAATTTGGCTTTAGGCACATTGACAAGTTGCTCTTCAATATTAAATTCAGATTTCCAAAAACACTCCAACCTACTTTCGTCCGCATCTTTATCTTACGATTTTTATTCTGGTCGACCTTCAGTCGCTTCGCTTAGACACACACACACACTCACACACAGTTGGGTCCAGTATATGCAATAAAATATCACTCTACGAATGCATGAATAATTAACTAAGCCACGTATTCATGTAGCACACAGCAGTACATATTCATAAAACAAATACAGCGATGTTAGTGTTGGTAGTTGCGCTGGTTGTGGTGGTGACAGTATTAGTGACATTGGTAGAAACAAAAGTAGCATCGATGGTGATACTGGTGGTGGTGATGATGATAGCAGTCGTGATACTGGAGGTAGTGACGGTGATAGCGGTAGAGATGTTGGGAGTGGTCTCGGTGGGGGAGGGGATGGAATTTACCTCCAGAGCACCTTGTGGGGCAGACGAGCGAAGGCTCCGGCGAGCTTGAGTGAGAGCTCCTCCGACAGGTACTTGACTCCCGCTCCGAACGAGACGATCACGAATCCCACCTCACCTGCGGCGTCTGCCCAGCTCGCCAGGTCCTGAATGCGCACACACACACACACAGATATAAGCACATGTTTGCAAGACACGTGCACATAGGCACATGTGTGCACACAGACACATGTGTCCACATGTGTGCACACATGCACAAAGACATATCAAATATCCCCTTCCTGTAGTCTTAACAGACTGTTGGGGCAAGTGCTGTTAGCGAGCACCTATGAAGGCTGGCATGGTACATGAGGGGGTGGGTGGCCAGCACCACGCCATGTCACCTTTGTCTACCGAGTGGTGATGTCTACACACCATATCAGGTACCCGTTTGAGGCCGAGTCAACTTAGGGGAGGCCCAGGACCGGTTCAGATGATCGTCACCATTGTTGACCATGACGGGGAAACAACCGCAGGTCACCGGGTTTGTAGCGGAGCGTGCTATCCGCTGCACCACCGCTCCCCAAAAACAATCAGACACACAATAACATGCACACAAACGTGCGACGACTCTGAAACTTCTTGGTTCTTTCGGTAAAGTCACGTAGAAGGGAAATAATGAACTAATAACAATAAAACATAATAAAATAATTCTCACGACGTTTCGGCCACAACGCAAGCAGCCGTCCTCCTTGCGTCCTCCTTGCATTGTGGCCGAAACGTCGTGAGAATTATTTTATTATGTGTAATTTTTATTATTTTATTATTTCCCTTCTACGTGACTTTACCGAAAGAACCAAGAAGATGAATCCCTGCAGTCACGAAAGCTTTAAATCGAGACTCTCAAACTCACCGATCAGCTTCCTCCCCTTGCACACAAAAAAATCGACAACGCCTCTCAAAATCGCCAGTCACCCATAAAGTCAAACCGAGGGCTCACCGTGGGCAGCGGCGCCGCAGGTTTCGTGAGCACTCCCCCGACATAGGCCACGTGCGGGAGCGTGGGCCTCGGGAACTCCAGCGCCGCGTCCGTGCACAGCATCCAGAAGTCCGTCCCGGCGATAATCTGCGCCATCGGCATCGGCGCCACCGCCGCCGCCGTCTCCCCCTTCTCCGTCCTCCGCTCACCGCCGCTTTGCCAGTGCTTGCGGATGACGGCGTCGAAGCGCGGCAGGATGAGCCAGTGCGTGCCCAGGCGGCTCATGGCGTAAACGACGGCGTTGCGAGCGCGCTCCAGCGTGCCCATGTCGTCGGTGAGCTCCGAGTTGAACTCGGGGACGTACGCGAGCGGGGCAGGCGCTCCGATCTCGGCCGGGAACCAGAGTCCCGTGGAGAGGACGGCGTAGCGCACGCCCAGCAGGTGGGCCCACACGAAGCCGCACATCTCGTTGGGGTCAATGAGCAGCAGGTCGAAGCGCTCGGCCTCGAGACGTCGCCGCAGGTCACGGTCGCCCACCATGACGTCGCAGTTGCGCTCGTACTGCTCCAGGATGGAGAGCAGCTGCAGCGACGTCAGCCGGCCGGAGAAGATGTTTTGCACCTGCGCAGCAAACCGGGCCGGTCGGCGTCATCGTTTTTTGTTTATTTCCCGTGTTGTGTCGGTTGTACGCACGCATGTATGTATGTATGTATGCACGTAGAATTTATTTCGCATAGTTTGTTGCTGACCGTGCTAATCGGAGGTGCGGGAGGGGGGCAAACTAAACAGAAAAAGTGGTTCAAGAAATTCGTTTTCAATCTAGACGATTTAGAAGTGCACAGCTCCAGTGGCATCATAATGTCGGAAGGAAGAGCGTTCCAGACGGCAACAAAAGTGCATCTTTGTTCGATGGTTAGCCAAAAACCGCTACTGCAAGGATGGCTGGAGTTCACATAGTGATGATGGTTTACGCTCTTTGACGAGATCAGCAAGGTATTGTGGTTCATTTGCGGCAAGCACTTTGTGTGTGTGTAAGGAATGAGACCGGTTCTCGTTTGACTTGCCGATTTGCATTGCGCCGGACTGGAGAAATATACGAGTGGGACAGATTATGGTCCACGTTACGGTCGATTAACAATGTAAACAATATAAACGATGGGCAAATTAAACAATGCCCTCATCACAACACCATCACCGCCGATCCAGGTCAGATCTCAGAAACTCGGCAGGCTTGGAGCATGGATGGTGCCTTGATAGGTGACCACCATGAATACAGGAAGTGCAGAAAGATGCAATCGTACCGTACTCTCCACGCTCGCACGTTTAAGCTCCCCGTCATCGCTAACCCGGACTAAGCAGCAAGGTGAAGTATGGTAAAATAACCGCGCTCGGCCCGTGCGGTGTGGGGAGGCCCTCATCCAGCAGCGGATTGTACGTGTACAGTACATTACTCAGGAATTAATGTATTGTACAGAGTGCCTGGAGAAAACCATGGGGAGTGTAAGTCCCAAAAGCGTCATGCAGATAGATTCAAGAATCCATCACAGTACTGGCATCTCACAGCCCAAGTCGACAACATCGAGTACTCCACAGTCTGATCGCCCCTAGGACATAAAATGTGGAATTACCAGCAGTGGCTCACGGCTGTAAAACACAAGGCAAGGCACTGCCACGTGACCCAGTGGGAAACTATGCTGGCTTTAAAATGATCATTGTAGTGGCAATATTATTACAACATACCACCGGTGATAGTGAGAATTGACACGGTTGTATTTCGAAACGGCCTCATTAAAATAACCAGCTCATCGCAGCGGAATGACAGGGGCCACCCACGCCTCGTAACTGTTGATTTCTTCAGCCGCGGGCAACACACCCTCCCAAGATCTGCACTTGGCAGTTTCACGTCCATCACCTGGTGGCTTTCGGCCCTCCCCCCTTGGTGGCTGACCTCTGGATCCCCACCCGTTATGGCCCTTTGCAATTACGGGCACGAGGGTTCATCGTCAAGTGTGTGGGTGGGGGTGGCGACACCGGCGGTTTACACCTCTGAATAGCACGCTTGGCTACGTATGGAGCGAAAAGAAGTCCAACGTACAAACGTGCGTACACTACGGGCCAGGTGTTTTGACTAATCACAGATTGTATTAGATACTCCATTGTTCTTAATGATTCAAGATAAACAAATAAACTAAAAAGTATGCAAAACTACGCAGCAGTGAGAACAAGATATATCACACATCACGAGTGCTTGCACACACCCCAAGTGAGCTTTTACGCATACACGAACACATCCTGTTAAGTATCTGAGATTCCATCTCTGAAGATATGGAGTCCCAGTTCTAGGTTATATACAATAGCCGTGGGTGCAATGTTTAGCGATGTATTCAAGCAGCCAGTGACTGGCTTGCTTAGGAATGCAGGTAAATACTTTGTCAATAGATACATTTGAATGCCTTGGCGGTACACCGGTTCTCAAACGGCAACTGCGTCCGTGCAGTTGCCGTTGATTGAACTGCCGACTCTCCTGCTGATGATGAAGCCCTAACAGACGCCGTAGCCATTGCTGACGCTCCACCAGAAGAAAATGCCTGAGCCATCGCTGTTGCCGCCGACCGAGGCGCTGCTGTAGACCCACCAGGTAAAGATGAGACCCGAACTGACAATGTCGCTGTTACCCCTTGAGTGAGCTGCAGACTCTCCATCGCAAGTTGCCTTAGGTTCAAACATGCGACGCGAGTCATAATCTTCTGATGCCACTGTCTGCCAAAAAAAAAACTGGACGTATCTGACTGAAAATTAATCGAGGAACCGTCCGACCAAGTCTAGCGCACAAGGAGTCAAATCCGTCTTTGGAACACGGAGCAGCCGATCGTCATCGGGCTGGGTGCTGCTATACGGCAACAGACTGTGAAGCTTCTTCTTGTTCAGCCGCTCGTAACGTTCGTCTTCCGACTGCTTCGACATCACGAGAACCGATTTTGACGCACCCCACAATATTTTCTGACACGGGGTTGCGAATCGTAGGGAAATAAATTATCGTGAAAAATGTGCTTTTTTTATACCGCGCACCGCCGGTGTACCACCGATACGTTAATTTGTTATTGACAGCCCCTGTGCAAATAACCCAGTTATCAACCCAAATACCTCCACAATGTCATACTTGAGAGGCATTGATAACACTGGTAAAAAAAAAAAAATTCTGGCCTGGACTTTTGCAGCTGTTTTAGACAAATTTTAGGGTGCTGATTCCAAATCTGATCTCATATTTGCTCTATCACATCTCATTTTTATGCTATCGGCATACCCAATTTTCATTGATTTTACCCGAAATTAACTCTGTCACCTTATGATTGCAAGTTGTTGCGAGTCAGTGACTGATTTAGTGTTAAAATATGGTGCTGTATTTTTAGGATAGTGTTTATAATACTATTTTATGTAGATATCCACATTTATTTAATATTTTTCTTCTGCAGTTTTAATTGAAAATGCAATATTTGATATATCAAAAACCTGATGTGAGACAAAAACTGATGCCAGATTTGGAATCAGCTCCCCAAAATTACCTTAAAACCGTTGGAATACCTTATGCCAGAAAAAGTGTGTTGACCAGTGTAATATCTCTCTAGCCTTGGCACTGCATCATTCCATTCAAAGTCCTCACTTTCCCTCGCCCAACAAAGCTATTGTGTTGGACAAACGCAAGACCACACACCGCATCTTAACACTGCTGCTCGGCTCGAGTTAAGGGATCGTACTGCCAACACTAACGACCACCTCAGGCTCGATTCAAACCCACAAAAGACTGTGATCCCCAGTTGGTATTTTGTGACACATTTCTTTAGAGAAATATCTCTATAAAAGATTGATATGAACATCTTGACCAATGGTTGCCCTGTTTTATTGTAGCAATGCCTGGGAACAGTGGTTCATGAAGAACCACGACGCATTTAGAGATGCCACGGTGGCGAGATGTTAACTATCTCGCCTGATATGCAGGAGGTCGTAGGTTTGATCCCAAGCCTGATGCCTTTATATTTGGAGTTTGCATCTCTCTCTCCCCATAGTAGTGTGGATTTTTCACAGGGTCCTGCAGTTTTTCCCTCTACATTTTAAAAACATGTGTTTAGGGTATTTGGCTACTATACATTTCCACGTGATAAGCCACTTCGTTGAGCAATCATTTGTGGCCACGTCTCATCT
Source organism: Lethenteron reissneri (assembly GCF_015708825.2). NCBI lineage: Eukaryota > Metazoa > Chordata > Hyperoartia > Petromyzontiformes > Petromyzontidae > Lethenteron > Lethenteron reissneri. The sequence goes on along the minus strand of NC_083825.1, from coordinate 7,112,572 downwards.
GAAAAAGAGCTACATAGCTCAGTGGGCCGACCTTAGCTGGTAAAATAAAATAGTTTAGTTTATCAGCGGTAGACTTGATCAAACCACTCCTGGATGAAGGCCTCCCAAAACCGTCACCATCTCTCGTGGTATTGCGATGTCGGTCTTCAAGGGCGTGTTCCCTGCTTTGCCTGCCATTCCGCTGTGCGTCTCAACCACGAGCCATGATCAGCCCTCGTTGAAAAATCCGTGGTGGAGAGTTACAAATAGATTTTAACTCAAACCTAAAAAGGTCGCCAGTTTTAACTGTTTGTATGTACGTATGCATGTTGGGCTTCTCTGTACATAGCGAACCATGTTCATCGGAGGTGTGGGGGGAAGGACAAACTAAACACAAAAAGCAGTTCTGAAGAAATGGGTTTTCAATCTATGATTTAAAAGTACATAGCTACAGTGGCTTCCTAATATCGGAAGGAAGAGCATTCCAGACAGCTGCCAAAAGCCACTGCAATTGATTCTCCCAACATGACAGTGAAAAGAATGAACAACTGCCTTGATTCCTCCACCTCTGTTCACCTAGCAGCATAACATTGATCGATCCGTCCGATATGACGGGGTAAAGTGTGGGCACTCCAACCTCTTGCAAGGCATCCAGCCAGCGTGGAAGAGTAGACCAAAGTACCATCTGGGGAGGAGCTCTCTAGAACTTCCTCCACCAGCTGTTGCCTGCAATTACAAGGTAGCCCCTGAACGTTTTACCTTGAACTTAAATCTTTTGACTCTCTGATGTCTCATGTTCAGGTGACCCAGTGATAGAGCGAGCGGCTCACAATGGCAAGGTTACGAGAGTTCAAATCCTGGTTGGGGTAGGGGGTTCGACTAAGCCAATCATCCCTCCCCCCCCATGGGTCGATATAACCAGGACCACTTTAACAGCGGCTATCCTATGACTGTAAGCAAGCGGAACATGGCACCACTTGAAAACCCATAGCCTTGATGTCCCGACGCTCCAAGAAACCCACGTCTTGGATGCCCTACATGCCAGTCGCTACCACATCCATGGGTAGAACCGCACAGACGAGCCTTCAACACCCGAATTATGGCTTGGCCATATACGTGCGACTCGGCAACACTGGCTCAGGGCTGTGAAACGGAGATGAGCAAATGCCTCGATGCACATTTGAGAAGCAGGAAATTACCCTGAAAGACGTTAACACGGGAGGGAGAGGGAGGGAGGTGGGAGGAAGAGGGAGAGTTGGTGAGGGTGGCCAGGGGTTATTGCTAGGGTGGAGCAGAGGGCAGCGAGGGCAGAAGCCGACCTTCTCCTGGAGGAATTCGTCGGCTTGGCGCGACGAGAAGAGGCCCCGGTAGCGGTGGAGCCGCACGTGCGGGGAGGGCGGCAGCTCGCGGCCCTCCGAGACCACAAAGACGACGTCGTGGCCGCGCGCGTGCAGCTCGCCTGCCAGCCGCTGGAAGATGTACAGGTGGCTCTCGAACATGATGGGCGGGATGACGGCAACCTTCGCCGCCGTCGCGACGCCCCCCGGTCCCGGTGACAGCGGCAGCAGCAGCAGCAGCAGCGCGGGCAGCAGGAGCGACAGCGGAGGAAAGCGGACGGCTCCCGCGGCGTGCTTCGTCATCGTCGTCATCGTCGCTGTCGTTCCTGCGCGGGTTGGGAAGGGCAGCAGAGCGGACGATGGAGATGGTTAGTGCTCAGATCAAGAAGACCCGGATTTATGAGACGAATGTATACAGGCCTCCCTGGCTAGATGGGAGTTCATCTTATGCGATTTCGCGCTGTATACGCGGCTAAACGATTTCTACCCAAAATTCGCTCTACGAGGTGGTTTGAATTCAGTCTACATGCAGCTATGCGGTCGGACGTGGGACAACGTTGTGTGTGTGTACCGTGTATGTGCGAGCTACTTGGCAGGTAGCCGTCTCCTCATGCGGTTTTGCTTTGTGTGCTCCTTATGTATGAATGCATCTACTATTACTATCGCATTAAGCAAGGGAAATATACACAGTAAATACTATGTGCAGAGATGCATTGCATGTGTAACTTCTTTTGCACTCTACGTATCTGACCATGCTCATCAGGTGTGGAGGAAGGACAAACTAAACACAAAAAGCAGTTCTAAAGAAATTAGTTTTGAAATCGAGATTTGAAAGTGTATAGCTCCAGCGGCTTCCTAATGTCGAAAAGAAGAGCGTTCCAGACGGCCACAGAAGCGTAGCTGAAAGTGCACGATGCTTCTTTGTGCGATGGTTAGCCAAATGCTGCAATGATGACCAGAGTTTAAATAAGGTATCCACTAATTATCGGTTCATATTTCAGATTCTGATATACTGTACATTGCAAACCAATCGTTATGGAAGGCAATTAATCCGTCTCATCTCCATATTGTCTACGGCACTCATGCCTCATTGTCTCCCTTTATACATCCATAACTACTAAACTTAACTTTTTTTTCACCAGGTAAGGCCCACTGAGATATGAAGCTCTTTTTAAATCCTTTATATTAAGTTCACTTGCTTGCGTGCTTGCGTGCTTGCTTACGACCGTGCAAATCTTTCGGTCGTTTTTTAACCCACTTCCCGTGATCCAATCGAGCTGACATTTTCCACACAGACTCGTTGTGCGTGACAATTAATGTTCGTTTTTTCCAAAATGTTACACTTTTTAGGACAAAAAATTATATTTAATTACCAATTGCTTAATGGTGCAATGCAATCATCTGACCCATAAGTTGCAGCCATCTCAAGCCAGAGGACGAAAGGACTCTAACCGCCACGCATATAAAGGATTTATAGTGAAAAACTTTGTTTTTACGGGTTATACTTGTTCAGAAGCGATCTGGTCACAAGCGATAGCCCAACAAAGTGGCTTGTAAACGTGGAAATTTATGGCAGCCAAATATTCTAAGCGCATCTTTTTCAATGTGGAGTGATAAACCGGAGGGTCCGGATAAAAATCCATACGACCACAGGGAGAGAGAGAGAGATGTGCAAATTCCAAATATACAGTCGTCACGGTCAGAATCAAACCCACGACCTCCTGCATGCCAGGCGAGGGAGTTAACATCTCGCCAGCGTTGTCCGTCGTCTCGCCATGAGTTCATATACCACAAGTGGGTGGGGCATTGGCTTCAGCGTTCATGTCACCCCCCCCCCCCCCCGTCGTCAATGCCCCCCACCTCCCATCATGAGCCAATGGTCCAAATTGGGCGACTGAATGAGCTATAACTCAAATCCCAGTCTCAAATGAAAACGCCAAATACCACTGATGGTAGTTGTTACGGTTTCGTGTGTCATTTGTACATTCGTTTCGCGTCTAATCCTTGTATTTATGATATTTGTGTTTTTTATTTTCCAATGAAATATGTCTGTATGGTATATCCTTTAATTGCACTCCAAGTTTCTCTGAGAAACAGAGACCTTGACTGCAGTGAACGCTCACCTTGTTATAATGCTCACGGTGTGTAAACATGTACTACACGTAAATCTCTTATGTGCACATGTTCTGGATGTACTAATAGGGGTTTTCCCCTTTTTTCTGGCAACAAAACCGACACCTTTTGCAAGGAATCATGTTTACATTAACCACAATGCTTGCAGTCAAATGCAAACAAAAAACAATACTCTGATAATGTATGCATTGTACTTGAAACTGATTGGTCCACACCAGAGACAGCTTTTCTTAGAGCCTAGTCTCATATGGTGTTCGACTAGGCCAGGGGTCGGCAACCAAAATAACAAGAAGAGCCATTTCTTTCCAATTCGGTACAAAATTCAGTATTTCAAGAGCCGCAATGCATCTGAGTACATACTGTACATACGTACATAGCGTCAAGAAGCAGCCCGTAAAGAGCCGCATGCGGCTCCAGAGCCGTAGGTTGCCGACCCCTGGACTAGGCTCTAAATAAGTATAACCCGTAAAAACAAAGTTTTTCACTATAAATCCTTTATATGCGTGGCGGCTAGAGTCCTCTCGTCCTCTGGCTTGAGATGGCTGCCACCTATGGGTCAGATGATTGCCTGCCAGTATTAAGCAATTGGTAATTAAATATTTAATTAGTTTTCCCTAAACAGTGTAAAATTTAGGAAAAAAATTTTCACGAACATTAATTGTCTCGCACAACGAGTCTGTGTGCAAAATGTCAGCTCAATTGGATCACGGGAAGTGGGTTAAAAAACGACCGAAAGATTTGCACGGTCGTAAGCAAGCAAGCAAGCACGCAAGCACGCAAGTGTAATAGCGTTGAAGACTCTTGACACCGAGGTTGGAGGCACACGTATTTATTTCACAGCACAACAGTGGGCATATAACACTCGAGGGGGTATCGGCCCCCTCACCCGTCTAACTGGGGATACACTCCCTAGCTATACCTAGCCTACCTCTGGGTCCTCCACTAACGGGCTAGAGGAGGCTAACTAGCCCGACACTGGTAAGTCGGGCTTACGGCACCCGGAGTCCCAGACCAGCTCTGACAAGAGCGCCAGCTCTGGCTCTCGGGACCACGCCACTGGCTCGACCCTGATCCCGTGTGGCCCTGATAAGGGCGGCGATCCAGGGGAGTCCAGGGCTCTAACTATGATGATCTTCTGTCTTCACTTGTTAGCTTAACATTTCTCCCCGAGCCCTCTGACACATCCCCTTTTATACTCAACCCCCGCTGAGGGGTGGGGCCCCGGGCTGCCCGGTGCGGACGTCGTTGAGAGCACCCCCCCGTGCACTCACGTAGCCCCGCCCACTGTGTTTGTTTCCCATAAGCTGCCATGCATAACGGCTCTCTCTCTAACACCCCTACATCACTGTGTTTGTTTCCCATAAGCTGCCATGCATAACGGCTCTCTCTCTAACACCCCTACACAAGCAAGCAAGCGAACTTAATATAAAGGATTTAAAAAAAAAGCTGTCTCTGTCAATTATCCAAGGCAATGGAGGGTGGCCCGCATAAAACACGACTGAGGGTACGGTAACGCAAAACATAGAGACTAGGCGATAAACATCCATTTGTTGTTTACCTACATAGAATGGGGGTGCAGACGTTGAATGCATGGGCTTTTAGCGAGCACCGTCGCACCCACTCACACCTCGCATCGGGTATTTGATTAGGGGCCGTCCATAAATGACGTCACGCGATTTTGGCCGATTTATGACCCCCCCCCCCCCCCACTCGTCACACGGCGTCACAAAAAGTCAGACCCCCCCCCTCAAATATGACGTCACAAAGCTCTGCCTCCCCCCCCCCCAAAACCATATTTCCATTTTGAAAATAAAAAATGCTTCAAATCGATTTAAACTACTGTCATTGTAATGCGTATTTAGAGTGGAACTGCACTCTGATGTTGTAGGAGAAAACATGTATTAAAACGTCTATTTAATTAAGTAGAACGTATTGTCTATATTTATTTAAAGTTGCGCATTTTGATGTGACGTCACATTTCTCAAACCCCCCACCCCGTCACACATCATCACAAATCTCTGACCCCCCCCCCCCAGGTGCGTGACGTCATTTATGGACGGCCCCTTAGTGCCGTATAAATCTAGCGATGGCCCAGGACCGGTTCTCCATATCGCTCGCCACTGATGTTAGAGCCGTGGCCGGAAATCGAGCTCGAGTTTCCAGGCTTGGCAGTGCGTGTGGAGCTGTAATGACGGTGCCAACCACAATATATTTTACACACACACACAAACACACAGGTAGACAGACGGATGAACATACACGTGCTTCGTCAAATAGACTTACAGTATTTAAATCTTGTTCAAACATGCTGTCCTCTCGTCATCTTTGTAGGCAAACTAGGAGCGTGTATATGCACGCCTTCAACGGATAAATGGAAACGAGACAAAATGCTTTTACCACGGACATTTCGTGATATTGTGGTTTACACTGTAGGCAATTAATGAGGGCGGCTGCCCACAAAAGATGTTGTCCGTCACTGCTAACCATCGTAGCTGCACTAATCATGTACTAGAGAGAGGGGGGGGGTATTTTAACCTGGGAATAATGCGGTGTTTGATGTTAGCACGCCAATTCTCAAACTACTTTTACAATTATTTCTAATTTTAAACAGGAAAGCTCAACGAAGTGGCTTATCGTGTGCACATGTATCGGAGCCAAATACAGTACTCGAAAACGCATGTTTCTAAAGGTAGAGGGAAAATTCGGAGGACATACAGAACAATCTACACGAACATGGGGAGAGAGACGAAAACTCCAAATGTACAGACATCAGGCTCGGGATTGAACCCATGGCCTCCTGTATACCAGACAAGGTATTTAACATCTCACCACCAAGGCGCCCAAGTCACTGCTGTCACTGCATGGGCCCCTCTATACTTTGGTCGACACGTAAAGTATGTTTTAGCCTCATAGTTGGGTAACGCCAAGGCGTGTTAACGTGTGGCTCACCACCAAAAGGTATTTTTCAAATTCGCTACAGACACTGGCTGAGTTCAATAACCGTGCAATGTGTGCGCTAATTCTGGCCAGACATCTTCGTCTCATTCACTCCACGATTCTCTTGCCCTACAACTCTTTCCTCCCTCCAAAAAAAAACCACAAATCCAATTCCTTCTTTCTCCCGCAGCACAAGACGTCGTGCTCTGTACCTTCTACGTACGGGGGTGGTAGGCGCGGTACGAGTTGAACAAAAATATCCCAAACGCCCAAATTGCCCTCGCCCGCCAGCAAAGCTGCATTTCAAGAAAGGGAGCGAGCGAAACAAATATGTGCCGTGATAGCCAGAGGCGCTCCGCGTGTCGCGATCTCGAGAATGTTTTTCTCAGTGAGGAACGCGCGGTGGTGAGATGGGGTTAAACACAAGGTCGCGAGAGCCCAGTGCTTCTCTCTGCAGGTGGCCATTGCTAGTGCCTCCGTTGTGGAGACTCCTCTTGGGCCTGGCCATGGCACCAACTTAAAAAAATTAACCCGTAAAAACAAAGTTTTTCACTATAAATCCTTTATATGCGTGGTGGCTAGAGTCCTCTCGTCCTCTGGCTTGAGATGGCTGCCACCTATGGGTCAGATGATTGCCTGCCACCATTAAGCAATTGGTAATTAAATATCATTTTTTTTCCTAAAATGTTGAAAATTTTGGAAATGTTTTTTCACGAAAATAAATTGTCACGCACAACGAGTCTGTGTGCAAAATGTCAGCTCGATTGGATCACGGGAAGTGGGTTAAAGAACGACCGAAAGATTTGCACGGTCTTAAGCGCGCAAGCAAGCAAGTGAACTTAATATAAAGGATTTAAAAAGACAAACAAAATGAATAGGGATGCTAATAAGGGAGGCAGTTAAAGCCCTTTGTTAGGCCACCCATCTTGTGAAGGTTGTTTGACCAAACGTCTCTCCGCTGGCCCAGTGTGGGCTGGTGAAGGAGTGGGGGGGGAGTTTAAAGTGTTCAGTTGATTGTTTAAAACTTAAATATTTCTATTTCACCGCGTAAGGCCCACCGAGCTTAATAGCTCATTTTCAGAATTGACCTGGCCACCAATTATAGCTCAACGAAGTGGCTTATCGTCATGATGTGGAAATGTATAGCGGCCAAATACTCTAAACGCATGTTTCTAAATGTGGGGGGGCTGGAGGACCTGAAGAAAAATCCACGCGACCACGGGGAGAGAGAGACACGCAGACTCCAAATATACAGCAGCAGGCGTCAGGGTCGGTATCTAACTCACAACCTCCTGTAGACCAGGCGAGGGAGTTAACATCTTGTCACCGTGGCACCCTCTCACCACTCCAAAAAAATAGTCTCATTTGCTAGAGTGACCTTGGGAATTAGCCTGTGTGGGGGGGCGATTGCTGCTGTGTGCAATCCAAATTGGGTCATTTGCGGTGTAATTTTTTTTGCAGATTTGGACCCTGACGCCGGTACACAATGGCCTACTCTTGCGAAGTACGTCACGGGGATCTTTAACCTCCACCGTGATAATTATGTCACTGTTTTTACACCCGTCGTGCAGAAATCCCCCGCTATACGCGAGAGATGCGTTCCTGGGAAATGCTACTTAACTCGAAATTACAAAAAAGCAAACTCTGATTTTCCATCAGGGGTTGCGTTCTTAGTTGACACTTCTGGAAAAAAGCGTGACTAAACGTCATGAAGTGTATAAATGTAATAAATAAATAGTTGTTTTTTACTTGCTAGAGATAGTTGAAGAGCTATGCGGATTTTTAACTTTAAAAATTAACCCGTAAAAACAAAGTTTTTCACTATTAATCCTTTATATGCATGGCATCGGTTTTATTTTATTATTCATTTCAGTTTTTCTTGAGTAAGAGTTTCATTTTTATCACATTGGTATTTTAAATGAAATATGAATTTTTTTTTTCCTAAGAAGTGGAAAATTTTGGAAAAATATTTTCACGAAAATAAATTGTCACGCACAACGAGTCTGTGTGCAAAATGTCAGCTCGATTGGATCACGGGAAGTGGGTTAAAAAACGACCAAAAGATTTGCACGGTCGTAAGCGCGCAAGCAAGCAAGCAAGTGAACTTAATATAAAGGATTTAAAAATATATAATCTTTCCATATTTTCTATAATCCCACTACTACTCCACGTTATTTTAGTGGACGTTAAGGGTTCCACACTTTGAGCACATTGTAGAATTTATTCCGCATTGACTAAAATGGTTGTTACCCAGGTCGTCGGTAAACCATGCATTCTGGAAATAATCGACTGCCTTATTACCGACTTCAAACCTTTTCAAAACCTCGAATTTAAACCTCTTGATCAGGGGTCAGAAACCTGCGGCTACAGAGCCGCACACAGCTCAAATTCAAGGACCGCTTCGTGACGTCATTTATACTGGTAGGAACCTCCTGGTTACACCAGCCCACAGAGGATTATTGTGTCCGTCCGTCGTGCAGGGAGGGGTGGGGCTGGGTGGGGCGTGGGAGGGGTGGGGCTGGGTAGGGAGGGGCTGGTCACTCCGTGGTGCCCTTATAAAACTCAACGTTTAACCTACTCACGCCGGCTTGTGCCCACCCTCAAAGTCGGGCATATTTGCGGAATACACCACGCCACCGTTGACCCTAGAAACATGGATAATACTGGTAGGAACCTCCTAGTTATACCAGGCCACAGGGGATTATTGTGCCCGTCCGTCGTGCAGGGAGGGGCTGGGTGGGGAGGGAGGGGAGGGGCTGGGTGGGAAGGGGAGGGTGGGGAGGGGCTGGGTGGGGAGGGGCTGAGTAGGGAGGGGCTGGTCACTCCGTGGTGCCCTTATAAAACTCAACGTTTAACCTACTCACGCCGGCTTGTGCCCACCCTCAAAGTCGGGCATATTTGCGGAATACACCACGCCGCCGTTGACCCTGGCCATTGACTGAGCAACCCAACGTTCCTACCAGCTCCCTCCGCAGGAATGTGTTTAAGAACCACCATCTCGTATTCACGTGCATTGTGATTCTTGAAATATTGAGTTGATTTTACCAAAATGTTGATTGTTTTGGTTGCCGACCCCTGTACTAGAGTCATACTTTTCTTGGCAGAAGCATAATCACCATTCACTATGGATTTTGTACGCCTCTTTCTAAGCCCTTTGTACGCTTTCGTTTTTAAACCATCACCGAATGTGATGTTTCCACCGAACATGTGTGCAACGACCACAAGAGACTGCGGGCTGGCCGATGGAGGCTGGTCGCGTGGTGGAGCGATTTTCGCCGGCACTCGCCATGCATGCACAGTACCGTATTTGATATATTGAAAAAATTAACCCGTAAAAACAAAGTTTTTCACTATAAATCCTTTATATGCGTGGCGGCTAGAGTCCTCTCGTCCTCTGGCTTGAGATGGCTGCCACCTATGGGTCAGATGATTGTCTGTCACCATTAAGCAATTGGTAATTAAATATTTTTAAAAAAATTCCCTAAACAATGTAAAATTTTGGAAAAAAATTCACGAAAATTAATTGTCACGCACAACGAGTCTGTGTGGAAAATGTCAGCTCGATTGGATCACGGGAAGTGGGTTAAAAAATGACCGAAATATTTGTACGGTCGTAAGCAAGCAAGCAAGCACGCAAGCAAGCGAACTTAATATAAAGGATTTTAAAAAGTCCGTTTTAACCGTGTGTGTTCCGAATTTAAAAAAAAGGTTGCGCAAACATTTTTTTTGCCGCAATTTGCTATAATAAAAAACGCACATGTCAAAATATTACACTTACGAAGGAAATATGTTCTCAGATTAATCAGCAACGTATATGCCAAACAACGACATACAATCTTCTTGTTTCTTTCGGTAAAGTCACGTAGAAGGGAAGTAATAAAATAATATTACTTCCCTTCTACGTGACTTTACCGAAAGAAACAAGAAGATGAATCCCTGCAGTCACGAAAGCTTTAAATCGAAACGACATACAATGCCGCTACTTATAGCGGGGGGGGGGGGCGAATTCCTGTACTAACCAGAGCGGACGCTCGGATGAAACCGTGAACCTCTGCAACGAGCGGGGATCGCTCCCGCTCGAGACCAGGCGAGCGAGCGCTGCCTGCGACCGGTTCACAGGACACGGAGCGAGTACAGGCAGCCAGAAAAACCTCTAGAAACATGGATAATACTGGTAGGAACCTCCTGGTTACACCAGCCCACAGGGGATTATTGTGTCTGTCCATCGTGCAGGGAGGGGCTGGGTGGGGAGGGTGGGGCTGGGTGGGAGGTGGGAGGGGTGGGGAGGGGTTGGTCACCCCGTGGTGCCCTTATAAAACTCAACGTTTAACCTACTCACGCCGGCTTGTGCCTGCCCTCAAAGTCGGGCATATTTGCGGAATACACAACGCCGCCGTTGACCCTGGCCATTGACCGAGCAACCCAACGTTCCTACCAGCTCCCTCCGCAGGAATGTGTTCTTGGTCGCGAAAGCCTCCGTGTTAAACCGACGGCCATGCAGCCAAATAACCGTGGCATCGCCTTCTCCACTACAAGTCCGAAACGAAAGGGAGGGGGGGGGGGTTACGTCATTTTATTTAGAGGAGGCGCAGTTATAAAATAACCCTTAAATGACTACCGCTTTAATAATAACAACCCACAGTTACATGTGAGCAAGTTAGATATCACCTCAGCTGACGATCACGTGTAACAGCGTTTACTTATTCACACACACACCATCCCGGGAAATTTCACGAAATCGCCTACATGCAGGATTGCGTGTCCACTTAAGGCCACAGATTCTGAATTTAACACTGGAGTGAATGTAGCAAAACGTGGACTTTATAATGTAGTTGATTTACAATCGGGGCTTTACAGTTCATCTGTGGAAGTACAAGCTCAGAGTATGTCAACTTTTTTGGGGTTAAAGGTTGCGTTTTGTAAAAGTAAGAGATCTTATCAGTGTATTTTTCCACGGATATTGATTATAAACAGGGAAGGGTGGTGGCACGGGGGGGTAGCAGCGGTGAACATTAACCTACCCTGCCTGGGTTTGACTCCTGACGATGTCTAACACCAGCGGGAGGTAAAAAACTTAAAATCTAGGGTTGGCACCTGTCTTGTATATTTTAAATCGTGAAGTTCACTTGTTAAGGCAACTTGCCTGGGATATCTGCAAGTCTTCCAGAGACATTCATTTCCCCGGTTTGTGTCTGTTGTGAGACAAAAACAATATATATTCTGATAAGCCCCCCCCCCCCCTCCTCCCCCTTAACTTGTATTTAAGAACTTGCATCTTGAATCCCTGCCTCACTTGATGCAGCAAATCTGGCTGTGACGGTCCCACCTGATGACGGAGACTTGTGTTGCCTCCGAATCGTCGTGATTTTTATTATTTTATTTTTATTAATTTTAATTTTTATTTTTTGCCTACGTGACTTTACCGAAAGAACTAAGAGTATGAATCTTTGCAGTCACGAACGCTTCAAATCTAGAAACAATATATACATCGTATTATTTGGGTCTTTCGGTAAAGTCGTTGAACCTATCTACGTGACTTTCCCGAAAGACCCAAAGAATATGAATTCCTGCAGGCACGAAAGCTTTAAGTTAAGATGTAATACCACACAATCGCTCAAGACGATGCATTTAGGATGCCGACTTTGTAGTCTCGTGAGAAAAAAATTCTTCTTCTCACAATTCGTCCCGATTTTTTGTCCATCAGAGATGGCATCCCCATGCTAAACGAGTTTTATTCATGCCAAGTAAGGCCCCCACTGAGCTATATTAGCTCTTTTTTAAGAAGCGACCTGGCCAAAAGTGATAGCCCAATGAAATGGCTTAACATATGGAAATGTATAGCAGCCAAATACTCTTAACGAATGTTTCTACGTCGAGGCAAAAATCTGAGGAACCGGAGAAAAATCCATGCGACCACGGGGAGAGACACAGCAGGTGTCAGCGTCAGAATTGAATCCACGACCTCCTGTATACTAGGCGAGGTAGTTAACAGTTAACATCTCACTACCGCGGCACCCACACGGTCCTGGGCCCCCTTCTTCAACAACCAGCGTGGTGAAGTATGGGCACCCCCCTCCCCACCCCTTGACCGATGTGACATGGGAAGGACTTCATCTAGCACTGCGTTGACAAAAGGCTGAACATGATAATTGTGTTTTAAGTAAACACACGCTATGTGTATTTTAACAACTGCAATTCGTGTTGCCAGTCTAATGAACGGCGAAGGAAAAACAAACAGGTGACCAGCCGTGGGACGTTTGAACCCAAACGGCCGTACAATCCTGTTTATTGACAAAATAACGGAAAATTATTTGAGTTGCATTCTTAACATCAAGGTGGTTCCTTTGTTAAGTGGCATGTTGTTGGCCAAACACACACGCTTGCCACACACACCCGGATAAGTGTGACCAAGACAAAGATCCCCCGTATAGTCTTAAGGACTGTTGGGGCAAGTGCTGCTTTGGAGCAGCAATACCTGTGAAGGACGTCACGGCACACGAGTGGGTGGGTGGGTGGATGGCCGGCACGGCACACGAGTGGGTGGGTGGGTGGCCAGCACCACGCCCAACTCGTGGCGATGTTTTACACTTCGCACCAGTAACTCATTCGAGACCCGAGTCGACCAAGGACCGTTTCAAATAATCATCACTGGTGTTGCTGGCTGTGAGCGGGAATCAAACTCGGGCAGCTCGGTTGGTAGCGCAGCGTGCTAACACGCTGCATTACCAATCCTCTTCGGTGCAACCAAAGCATAAACAAAAATATGACATGGGTCGTAAAAAAATATACAACCGGCAATCTACGTCTCCTCCTTGCACCACCACCACCACCGCCGCCACATTAACAGAGCAACCTCTGCTATTTTGCTCTCGTTTATGACAGCACACGATCAATAAAACATGCTCAGAGTTCTTTGACCTTCACACACACACACAACCTGGGCTCGCCAGAAGTCTCCGTGACAGCACTAAGTCACCTCTCGCTTGCCGAAAAAAGGTCAAAGTGCAAGAGCTGGGGATGTTGTTTATCACGAGCTTGTTTGCCCGTCCGAGGACGGGTGTATATTGCAGTACATCCGAAATATTCAATAGAAAAAGTGTTCAGTTCATGATTAATGAGCGGTGGGGGGGGTTGCCCCATGTGGAGTGACGTCACCCGCTCATGGTTATTGTGGAGGGGTGCAGCATGTGGTGACGTCACCCGCTAATGGTTATTGTGGAGGGGTACAGCATGTGGTAACGTCACCCGCTCATGGTTATTGTGGAGGGGTGCAGCATGTGGTGACGTCACCCGCTCGTGGTTATTGTGGAGGGGTGCAGCATGTGGTAACGTCACCCGCTCGTGGTTATTGTGGAGGGGTGCAGCATGTGGTGACGTCACCCGCTCGTGGTTATTGTGGAGGGGTGCAGCATGTGGTGACGTCACCCGCTCGTGGTTATTGTGGAGGGGTGCAACATGTGGTAACGTCACTCGCTCATGGTTATTGTGGAGGGGTGCAGCATGTGGTGACGTCACCCGCTCGTGGTTATTGTGGAGGGGTGCAGCATGTGGTGACGTCACCCGCTCGTGGTTATTGTGGAGGGGTGCAGCATGTGGTAACGTCACCCGCTCGTGGTTATTGTGGAGGGGTGCAGCATGTGGTGACGTCACCCGCTCGTGGTTATTGTGGAGGGGTGCAGCATGTGGTGACGTCACCCGCTCGTGGTTATTGTGGAGGGGTGCAGCATGTGGTGACGTCACCCCTCATGGTTATTGTGGAGGGGTGCGGCATGTGGTGACGTCACCCCTCATGGTTATTGTGGAGGGGTGCGGCATGTGGAGTGACGTCACCCGCTCATGGTTATTGTGGAGGGGTGCAGCATGTGGTGACGTCACCCGCTCATGGTTATTGTGGAGGGGTGCGGCATGTGGAGTGACGTCACCCACTCATGAATATTAATGAGGGGGGTGTGGATAGAGTGAGGTCACGTGGGGGGGGGGGGGGCTCATGTGGAGTGTCGTCACGCGCGACACACGCACATTCTTAGCTCATAGTAATATTTTATTAGTAATATATTAGTAATTCCTCCCCCCTTCCACCCGTGATCTTGGCTATCGCTGTCGTGTCAAGAGACCAAGAGACCGTTCGAAACTCTCGCAGAGGCAGTGCATCACGTGTGTGTGTGTACGTATGTTGAACTTCTTTCACACCATACGTAGCTAACCGTCCTAAATCAGGGAAGCAGGCGGGGGGGGGGGGGACACACCAAACTAAACACAAGAAGCAGTTCTAAAGAAATTCGTTTTACTGGTAGGAACCTCCTGGTTACACCAGCCCACAGCGGATTATTGTGTCCGTCCGTCGTGCAGAGGGGAGGGTGGGGCTGGGTGGGAAGTGGCTGGTTTACCCCGTGGTGCCCTTATAAAACTCAACGTTTAACCTACTCACGCCGGCTTGTGCCCGCCCTCACAGTCGGGCATATTTGCGGAATACACCACGCCGCCGTTGACCTTGCAGGCCATTGACCGAGCAACCCAACGTTCCTACCAGCTCCCTCCGCAGGAATGTGTTCAATTTAGATGAGAACTGGTCCGCAAACAAAACAATGTTGCCGGATAATTTAGTTGTTGAAAGCCAAGAGACTGACGAGCTACAACATGTTTGTTACTCGTGCGTGGAGACAGGATAAAAAGGGGTTCTATTTGGTTTCGCCATGAAAGGTGTGCCAGTGTAATTTCCCTGCAGCCACATCTGGTCATGCTCCACACTCTTTCACGCATGCCCCAGTAAAATCTCTCAAGGGTTCAGAAAAAACGATCTCCAGTTTTCGCCTCCCCTCCCCTTGCCAATTAAGTTTCTGGAGGCCAATGGAAAAAAACTAAATGTTAATGAGACAGGGGGGTGTACGTTTTCAAAGTGACTTGATATGGGCCGTTATGCAAGTGTTTCGGGGAAGTCGGCTCCGGCTTGAAATGCTTTGCGAGTGCGTTGACGTGCGTGCAGTTAGCGCTGCGCTAACACCAGCAACGATGATCTGAACCTGTCCTGGGCTTTCCCTAGGTTGACTCGGCCTCAAATGAATACCCGGTGCGGTGTGTAAACATCGCCACTGGGGAGACAAAGGCACCCAGGCGTGGTTCTGGCCACCCACCCCGTCCCTCGTGTGCCGCGCCTACCTTCATTAGGTGCTCGCGAACAGCACTTGCCCCAACAGTCTGTTAAGGCTTTACCGTGGACCTTTGTCTTTGTTACACGAGTGAGTGCGATGGAAGAGGTGGAAGTACCCACACTTCGCCCCACCTTACGCCGCCACCTGCCAATCAAACCAAACGTGGTGCACTGTAATAGTACTTCTGGCTGATTTGCGAAACCCACCCCATTGTTTCAACTGCCATGCGTGGAGATAAGCCCGGCAACCACAAGGAGATTACGCGTCCAGTGTAAACAAAGCACCACAGCAGCTCGTGATGATGGGGAGTAAACAGGGGTAGTGAGATAGAATTGAATAAAAACTGTAAACCAACCAAATTTTTTTGTTTTACCAGGTAAGGCCCACTGAGCTGTACAGCTCTTTTTTCAGAAGCGACCTGGCCACAAATGATAGCTCAACGAAGTGACTTATTGTCGTGTGGAAATGTATCGCAGCCAAATACTCTAAACGCGTGTTTCTAAATGGGCGGGGGGGGGGGGTGGGAAACCGGAGGACCTGAAGAAAAATCCACGAGACTATGGGGAGAGCATGCAAACTCCATATACACAGGCGGGTCGGGATCGAACCCACGACCTCCTGTATACCAGGTGAGATAGTTAACATCTCACCACCGTGGCATCGAGTTTGAGAGCCAGGGACCTGCCCTTGGGCAAATGAAATCCAGCGGAAGAACAGGACTTAATCTGCCAGTCTAATTGCGCTAATCGGTGAGTTTCTTTTTTTTACTTTCTCTGTGCAGAGCGTTTACGTACGCGACAATGGGTGGGCGATTCTTTCGCAGTGTCAATGGTCACAGCACACTCGAGGTCGCAGCCTCGGTTCACTTTCCTCGCGCGGCAATTGAAGCAATGGGGCAAGTTTCTTTAAATCCTTCCACCTGTGCCTACAGAGCTGCATAAATGGGTACGGTACATTTTGTGGATCGACATATCCGCCACACACGTGTGGTGGGATAAAGTGTGGGTACTCGCATAGGATACGTCTGGCCAGCATGCAAGAGTCGACCCAAAAATACCATCGAGAGAAGAAGTAGCCCCTTCTTTCTAGATTTGAAGCTTTCGTGGCTGCAAGGATTCATATTCTTAGGTTTTTTCGGTAAAGTCACGTAGGTAAAACATCAAAATTAATAAAAGTAAAATAAAATAAAAATCACGACGTTTCGGAGGCAACACAAGTCTCCGTCATCAGGTGGGACCGTCACAGCCAGATTTGCTGCATCAAGTGAGGCAAGGATTCAAGATGTAATCCCCCCCTCAACTTGCATTTAAGGGATTACATCTTGAATTATTGCCTCACTTGATGCAGCTAATCTGGCTGTGACGGTCCCACCTGATGACGGAGACTTGTGTTGCCTCCGAAACGTCGTGATTTTTATTTTATTTTACTTTTATTAATTTTAATGTTTTACCTACGTGACTTTACCGAAAAAAACCTAAGAATAAGTAGCCCCTTCTGCCAGCAGTGGCGTAGGAAAGAAATTGCGTGGCTGCACCTTTATGCACGCCTGCTCTTTTGCGGCCGCTTTAAATCGCGGTGCGGAAAAGAAAATGTTGTTTTAAAAGCAAGAACAGGCCCGACTTTGCCACTGAATGGCGCTGCCAAGTTAATATTTAACAAGCATTATGCAAATATGAATCTTGGTTCTCTTTTTAAAAGCCTTACGCGGCGCACCCGATTTTGGTGGCTATGGGGGAGATGGTGGAGCAGAGGGGGGCACAGAAGGGAAGTCCAACAAAATTGTCAAGATGACATGACGCTTCCATCTCCTCAAAATGTTCTCTCCAAAAGAAATCATTTATATGTTTTTTAAATCCTTTATATTAAGTTCACTTGCTTGCACGCTTACGACCGTGCAAATCTTTCGGTCGTTTTTTTAACCCACTTCCCGTGATCCAATCGAGCTGACATTTTGCACAGATTCGTTGTGCGTGACAATTTATTTTCGTGAAAAAAAATATATCATATTTAATTTAAAATGCCAATGTGATAAAAATGAAACTCTTACTCAAGAAAAACAGAAATGAATAATAAAATAAAACCGATGCCACGCATATAAAGGATTTATAGTGAAAAACTATGTTTTTACGGGTTAATTTTTTACACATCCAATCAGCCTCACGCGAGATTCCTGGCAGTGCATATTTTCGGTTCCCCATCTTCAATTTGTCATAAGCAGTCAAGCTTGTTTAAAGCAATGCTGATGAACTGCTTAATCTTAAAAGGACAAGGACACTTTCTATTAAAAAAATTGTCGCAGTTTGACACGAAATTTTCAAATACGTACATGACACGTGACAATAATTGAAACGCCGCTATTGGGAATATAAGAAGTTGAATCAATGAGCAGACAATGCATCCTTCCCATATTTCTCTCTCCAGAAGGCCAACACATGCTTCACCGATTCACTTTAGGTCACTCACTCAAAACGATGGTCACCTCGCCTCCACATCACTCGTCTATCATGACCACCATGGTTTCTGTCCCGGTGACCTTCACTCTTTGGTTCCTCTTCACATGTCGAGGACTGTCTACCACCGGACACTGGCTATTTCATCACACCCATCATCACACCGTGTTCGAAAACCACACTTGCATGTCACAACACACCCAGTCACCCACTCATTCGCTCACAAACTTCGCCAACTCACTCACCGCAAGTCACAATACACTCACCTATTCATCCATTCGCTCACCTCACCGACTCAGTCGTCCACTCATCCACTCAACCACACTAGAGGTCACACCACTTCTCATTCTACTGCTCCACTTTGGAATTCCCTCCTCCCATCATTGTCATCATCATTTCTTCCCCTTCAAGCTCTCTACAATGACCTTGCTCAATCAAGAAACGTGTTCGCACTTGTCCTTTACAAACTTGTGGTGGTGCTGTTTGTTGCTGGCAGTTTGATATTTTGGGCCCCGGGGCGGGCCGTTGGAGCTGTGCTCGGCAGCTGTTTAAAAAATATTTTTTTGCAACTGGTACCAGGCCCAGGTCGGTTGTGCACACATCACGAGTGTTTGCAATATTTGTTTGTCGACAAATTACCAGGCGCCCTGTGTATTGCGCGCATAAATGAGTCATGCAAAATGAAGGCATGGCCTCAAAGTCCATCGTTTCTTGTGGAAAAAACACACCGATTATTCATGCGTTACTAGCGAGCGCTAAGATGACAAAGAAGCCATTAGGTGATGGGCCGGTGAGCTGCCCTTTGAAAAAAAAAGATGCGGCTATAACCACAAATAAAGTGCTTGGGGAAAAGCCAGCACAAACGGTGGTCAGAACAAAACTCCCATATACACCTCTTGGGAGAGCACTACATTGTGCAGACTGCGTGCAGGGGTAGGACTACCTCGTGGATATTTTCAGCAGGATTGCTTCAGTTAAAGCAAAACTCTCCGAACCAGTTGCTACTGAAATGATGCATTCCAAGGGCGGCCGTGGAGAGGATACTTTTTGTACAACATGGACGCGTGTGCAAACTTATTCTGTAGAGAGTTAGGGGGGTGTGTGGGGAATTATTTCAGAAACTTGCCCCACGTTTCCAACTGCCCCTCTGGATGGCAAGTCCATCGGGCCGACCGTTACACAGCAGCACCATCGACTGTGCTCGTGTTGTGAACATCTTGCGAGGTGTTAACTACCTCGCCTGGTATGCAGGAGGTCGTAGGTTCAACCCTGACCCTGACGCCTGCTGTATATTTGGAGTTTACGTGTCTCTCTCCCCGTGGCCGCGTGGATTTATTTTTATTTAGCAAAATTGCGTTTCGAGTATTTTGCTGCTATAAATGTCCACGTGATAAGCCACTTTGTTGAGCTATCGTGTGGCCAGTTCGCTTCTGAAAAAGAGCTATATAGCTCAGTGGGCCTTACCGGGTAAAATACATTTTTTTATAGTTTAGTTTAATTGCCGGAATAACCATGACGGCTAATATGCATTTCGATTTAACATTGACATGATGATGAGCAACGAATGGGTCACGTGACCAGGATTGCTGGCAAATGCACCACCTGCACCCCTCACCTGTGACAGCTGGCTGTGTTTTAGCCACCGAGCACTCGGCCGGTTGTGATGAGTGTCGCCACTCTACTTCCCTTTGTTCTTGGTAGCTTAAGCCGCCTCTACCTGGCCATGTGTTCAGATATCCTTGCAAATATTTGTATATCTATTTACACACACACACTCACACAAACAAACTCTGAAGAATGCCTCTGTATAATATACAAAACATTTGGCATTTTGGCAAAGGGCATAACTGTTGCTTCTAGATATTACCGATTTCCCTCTAAAGGTAAAGGAGCAGCCCTGCAACTGATGACAGAAGGACCTCCACCAGAGAGATTTCTTGAGCCATTCTTGAGAACGTTTTGACCCACTCTTCCATGCTCGCCACTCGTCTTGGACGAGGTGGGAGTTGCCCTCGCTTTACTCTGCCGCGCGTCACCTGCCGATCAGCCAACTCCATTTATACTAGACGGCTGAGTCGACCTAGGGGAGGACCAGGACAGGTTCAGATAATTCAAACTCATAATCTAATCATGGTGGCCAAGAGCGCGAATCGAATTCGGGTTGCCGGGTTTCGTAGCGCGGGACGCTAACCGCCGCACCACCACTCCCCACGCTCACGTAAGCAAACAAAGAAGATCCCCATATAGCCGTAACATACTGTTGGGGCAAGTGCTGTTAGCGAGCACCTATGAAGGCTGGGACGGCATACGAGAGGTTGGTTGGCCAGCACCACGCCCAGACGCCTTTATCTCCCGAGTGGCAATGTTTACGCACCGCGGCAGGTACTCATTTCAGGCGGAGTCGACCTAGGTGAGGCTCGGGGACTGGTTCAGATAATAGTTACTGGTGTTGGTGGCCGTGAGCGGGAAACTAACTCGGGTGGCGAGGTTCGTAGTACGGCGCGCTAACTTCTACGCTACCGCTACATGCCGTTGTTTTAACTGCCGCGCTGGAAAGTGGATTGAACCGGTGACCTCTTGAAGTCCAGTGGTGCCGTTTTCCGTCACACCACTGCTGTTAACCATTACACCACAAGCGGCTAAAGTATCCCCTCCCTCCCCTGGCTGAGAAGAAAATTAAATATGACAATATAGAGAGGGGCTTTAATAAACTGTGATCTATGAGATCCTAACAGTGAATCTTCATTTGCATCCCTCATTACTGAGTGGCGCAGATAGCGATGCTCCGGTTGGATTATAATATATTCGTGTGTGTGCGTACAAATGCACCCCCTGACCATGTTGACAATACCGACATGGGCGAGCTACGGTTGGTCATTTACAGCGATACAACTTAGCTGCTCCCGAGGACGGTTGTCTGGCTTGACCATCTGTACGTGAGATTATCCTCGTTGCTCTGCATCTATATCATCAGATGTATAAAATCCGAAGTCATTTATCGCGTTGCGCCAAGTCATCGCCCTTCAGAGTTGGGTTTTTTTGTTGTTTACTTCACGGGAATGAGGAAGGGGGCAAGAGAGAGCCTTGTGATGGCACAGGTTGCATTACACGCCCGACTCGTTGGGCTACAAAGCAGAGGCGTGAAACGCTCGGATAAATGCAACTGCAGATGACGACACTTACGCCATGCACAAATGTACGTATATGAATGTTGAACTTCTACATAGACAACCATGGTAATATCGGAGGTGCGAGGGAAAGACAGGAAACAGTTCGAAAGAAATTCGTTTTCAATCCAGATTTAAAAGTGCAGTGGCTTCCTAACACAGCAATGGGCATGGGCTCCGACTTTTCTTTCCACGTTGCAATTTGGCCAAAGCCATTTCGACATGACGCACAGGGCAAACTAAGCGCAGAGTCAAGGAGGTCAAGGTGGGCAAACAGTCGGTGCCCGCACGTAATCATCACGTGACGGACGCTGCGGTGAAATACCAAAGGGCATGGGGCGGTTTTGTCCCCCCCTCCATTTTGCGAATGATCAATATTTAAAAAGGTGTGAATGTTGGATTTAGATTACTTTGAAAATAAGTCTGGTTTTTGGGTTAATGGTTAAAATTTGTTTGTCGCTGGGAAACACCGAGCAGAAATTACACCTGAAAAGGAGAATCGTACTTCAGTAATTGAAAGTGTGCACATTAAAAATGGCCAAACAATTGATGGAAAATCTAAACTCATAAAAAATTGCTCTTTCACCCCCCCCCACGCACCACCCCACACAAAATGCGATGGATTTGTGTGCAAATTTTTAACGATAGAAAAATTATGCTACAAAGAGTTTCATAATGGCCCCACTTAAGGACATTACACGCTCGGATAATTAAGGGAGAATATTGTGGAACATTAACCGTGCTCGCGGCAAGGTCACCTACCTCTTGCAAAGGCGGCCAAATAAAATATACACCAAATACGCACGTCCCCACAACCTTATCTCGCGCACACACACACAGCACCCAATCAAAAATGTGCAATCCACCCAACTCGGCTCAAAACAATATTACAGAAGTAAACTTACAACAACTCTGCACTCGTAAAATGGGGAACAAGGTTTTGTTAAAAATGTATTACTTTTCAACAGTCCTCCTCCTCTTGCTGATAACCCAACTCAATTGGCCACTAAGCCACAACTTGATTTGATTGGCTCTGTCACTGGGTGGTGGAGGGCTCTAGTTAAAAAGTCACAATACACTGTACGACGAAACGTAATATTTGCTGTGAAAGCATACGTAGAAAAATTGTACAATTTGGATTAACCGCATACGTTTTTCACGGTTGTGCCATACAGCTCTTCTTTTAGCATTGTTGTTTTCGGGTGCCACGGTGGTGAGATGTTAACTACCTCGCCTGGTCTACAAGAGTTCGTGGGTTCGATCCCAATACCTTGACAATTGGAGTTTGCATGTTCTCCCTGTGGTCGCGTGGATTTTCTCCAGGTCCTCCGGTTTTCCCCCCTCCACAATTAGAATCACGCTGCTATTAATTTCCACATGAAACGCCACTTTGTTGAGCTATCATTTGTGGCCAGGTCACTTCTGAAAAAAACTAATATAGCTCTCAACGGGCCTTACCTGGTAAAATAAATATCGTATTAGTTTGAATTGCATAGTCGTTATTCGGGTCGTACCAACGCATGTTGTTCGGCAAAATGATGTCAGACGTTCCACTCCGTGGCTGGCAGCTTCTTATGGAAACTGAATCGAGAAGCTGAAATACGCACTTTTGTGTACAAAATACTTGTATGATTATTTGTTATTTATCTGGGATGGGCAGATATGTGAAGGAGAGTCTCCTTCATATATTTACGAAACAAGTTGATGCTTATGATGATCTCAAGGTGTTCCTCACCGCTGGTATAAACACGGCTGCCAAAAACACCCTCAAGCTGTCTCCAAAGCCACTCAACGTGCGTGTGTTTATGGAACAGAAAAAAAAAGCTTGTCATGTCTGTTTCTGTAAACAACGAAGGTTCAACTCTGCACTATTAACTATTTACAGGTGAAGGTTAAAGTTGCAGCCCTGAATTTTTATTTTTTAGTGTAACCAGGTTTCTGTAACTAGGGCCCTATCGAAAATTTGAATTTAAAATCGCCCAGTGGGTTTCTTCTTTGCCACATCACACATCGAACACTGCACGGGATGGAAGCCTTCTCAGCTGGCAGATGCAGTGACGTACAGAGGAGAGAGAGAGAGAGATAAAAGTGGAGAGGGGTCACTGCGAGGAGATATTGGTGAAGGCAAAGGTCATGCTGCAGTGGCCCAAAAGCCCAGAGGACGAGGCATGCCACGGCTCACATGAGAGTGGTTGATATTCAAACTGGTCCTGGCCCTCGCCTTTGACCAGTGTGGTGAAGTATGGTTAAAGAACCCGCACATCTGACACTTCGTTCGGCAGTGTATTAACAAAGAGGTCGTAATGCCAATTATTATCGATCACTGTACAAGCAGGGCTGAATATCTCCCCTGATATTTTCTGGAACGTTTTTCTAGGCCGCCTTTGAGTGGAATTATCGGTGCAAGGCACTACCACTCGAGTGCAAAGTACACCTGTCCATAATAAACCTATGTTATTGGACCCAAAATTCTTATGAAGAGGCTTTTATATGTATGTAAAATCAGGACGAAACACGGCAAGATGGATGTGATGTGCCATAATAATGATCTGGAACAGCTTTCCGGACTGTTCCGGCTGAATTGAAGCCCTCTGTGGCGGGCAACCGCTCGAGGGACTTCCTCCCAACATCGTCCGAGTCACGGGACCTACGATGCGGAGCAGTTCAGGTTGTCAGCGAGCAGTTGAGGCTTCCTCGGATTGCACAACGTTGAGAGTGGTGACCACCACGTGACTTGTTTTGATGCGAGAGTTAATCATTGGATGTAACAATTGACCACGTGCGCTTTGTTCGGCCCGTCACGACACGGGTTCGCCGACTGCAGAATCGTTTCGTCGCCTCATTCAGTAATGGACTGGGCGTGCAAATCAGCCTCGTGGTGAGAATTTCACATTCCCATGGCAGGGTCAGTCTGTCCACAGGGCAAAGCCCGTTGTACATTTTTTGTCACAGAACCCAGGAAAATGAGTGGCCCGGTGAATCCTCCCAACGGGAATTGAGTCTCACTGCTTTCGAATTGAGGGCCGAGTCCTCCAAGCGCGGTGAGACGATTCAGCCGAATATTTACACAACAACCCGATAAGTGGTGGCACAGCAACGGCGAGTGTGCAGGGAGTGCAGCTGCACCAGGACCCACGGGCCGCAGGAGTGGAGGGGGGGTGCAAGCACCGCAGTATGAAGAGGGAGGAAAACTGGACAGGGGGGAAGGGGGGGGGGCTCCCATAATTCCCTGTACCAGTGTCCGTGTCGACCATGGTACACCACTGCCTTTGTGTATTAAAAAAATGGCAATAACTAATTGTTTTAAGCATTACGCTTGTCCTTCCACCGCACCTCCGATTAGTACGGTTGGCTACGTATAGTGCGAAATAATGTAAACATACATACATACATAGTGCAACTTAAAATGTTTAAGTATGTAATGGAATTTAAAAATCAATGCGTGCCAACAAGAGGCAGGGGCTGAAATGGCCTCGTTAATGGATCACGTGTGCGGCACCCAACCTGTTCTGTAAGAACATTTACAAAGTTAGAAAAGGCTGAAAGAGCTGCACACACGCTTGGTAGCATGAACATTTCATCGTTCCCATCTCACCCCCGCGCAACCGTAACGTGTTCACCGTGGCATCGCCTCGTTTCGGGATACACGAGGGTCAGTTGCGTAACGAGCGTGGAGCACAAATGGGGTGCCTTGTGGCTAAAGTTAAGAGTTGGGGACCCCTTGACAACCACAATGAGATTTGTTTTCAACAAGAGTTTGAAAAGAACAAAAAATTGTTTAAAACAGAGCACCCATACAGCATTAAATATTCGAGACCGCGAGCGTAACGATTACACAATGCAGCCGAGGTGCGGCCGTTGGAGACAAATCGCATATTGGGACTCCACCTGACGGATTGCCGCACCCCCTGAGCTGATAATGTCGTGTTACTACGCCACTGACGAGGCTCCAGCGAGGGTTCATAGTGCTGGGCAACTTCTCCTCTGTGACTATTCCTCCGGCTCTCAGTTTAGGTGAAGGTGAAGACGACTCGAGATTTTTTGCTTCAAAAAAGGAAACCTCGCTATACAAGGGATACGTTTGCCAAACATTTCAAGCACGCAGTTCACACTGCCGTTTTGTGCTGTTAATGTGCGTGGTGGCGGCAATGTGCAGGAACTAAACGTCACAAGCGCTTCAGGAGAGAGATTGTGTGGTTTTCCTGTTCCTCTGTTGAAAGAGCGCAGATTTGCACGATAGTGGGTTTCGTTCTAAGTATTTTATTTATTTAATGGTTGATACCTTTATTTACGCCAAGTATGTTTTGCTAATGATCAATGACTTATATTCCGTAGCAGGATCATTTCACAAAATGTATGCTAAATCAAGATTAAAATGTATGTTACTTAAAACAAAAATCAGAAACATTTTACAGATTTCAGTTTTAAAATCATTGACCTGTTCACAATGCTGCTTGTTGAAAAAATACAGAGTGTAAGCGACAGTGTTGACAGTATTGCTCAAGCGAAACCACAAACGCACCCACTTCATTTTTGCATTGGGCACGTCGGTGGAGAGATGTTAACAACCTCGCCTAGTACGCAGGAGGTCACGGGTTCGATTCCGACCCCGACGCCTGCTGTATATTTGGAGATTGCATGTTCTCCCCGTGGTCGGGTCGATTTTTCTCCGGGTCCTCCGGTTTTTCCCTCCACATTTATAATCATACATTTCCACGTTATAAGCCACTTCGTTAAGGGACCATTTGTGGCCAGGTCGCTTTGAAAGAGAGCTAGATAGCTCAATGAGCCTTACCTGCTAAAATAAAAAGTTTAAAAGTTATCGGAGTATACGTAGTTACAAATAATTAATATACGAAATGGATGTAGAGAAGCCAAAATTGTGAAATTAAAGAACATTTACTTGATTATAAATGTTTACAAAAACAATAAATGCCTCAATCTTTCGTACATTAAAACAGGGGAAAAAACGACAGATCCGTGAGCCCATCTTGGCTCAAATATAATATAACTTGTTAACAAGGATCATTGGGAATATAATTTGTATACAATTAGAGGCTGGCCAAGGTTTTTCTACGACATTTATACGATGATTCAGGTGCTGGAAAGGACCCATTATACTCGATTAACATTGTGCCTGGCCTTTGTGGAGTGTGAAAAGCTATTCTAGACTCGATGGAAGTTAATGCAGTCATCCAAGCTCCCACAAATTGGGAGGTGTAACTGAAGTATATTTACAAGTAATACAATATATGTACAAAAATGAAACGGGTGGAAATAAGCTCACATGAAGGTGCCAACCTACGTGGCGGACATACTTTGGCCAAGGTTATTCGCAGGAAAACTGTAAGTTTTTTCCGAAAATATAATCGGATACACATCACCGTTTTGATGACGTCTAATGAACATGTGATCTGCGGGGGAGGTTAGGAGAATTGAATCAAGGAAGGCTGCAAAGCTGGGCTCAGGATAACCACGAGCAAAACAACTGTCACGCACAACACGTCCGCTTAACAATCGAAGACGTCCGTCCGATGTGAAAATGCATTAGATCGGCATCGCCTTATACAACATCCTGTGAACCAAGTAGAAAATTAAGGCGGGCAATGCAGAAGTCAGAACGAGAATTGGATGAGACACAGTCGGCCGTTTAAATCAGGAAGAACAAGATGAAGAGCCTGCGATGGGCTTTGACATCGACGAAAGGATGTAAACCGCAAAGGGGTTATCCACACAAAAAACTGATGCATTGGAAACCGACAAATGGAAAACGAAAAAGAGAACAACCTCGGAATAGATGTGAAGGTGGGGAGGCATAGTTGCACGATGCGGCGGAAAAAAGTTCGTAAGGGGTAGACGGAATAAGCGTAGACAACATCAATTACGCTGACAAACAGGCTGGGTTAGTTGCCTGGCGGCAAAACGAGCCAGTCGATTTTTTTTAACACTCGCTCAAGAACTGGGTCGCCGAGATTCACACAGTGTGTCATAATCGTCCTCTTCTCTGTGAGAATGTGCCCATCACGTATCACCAAAGGAGCACATTGCAACAACCCCCATACGTTCGTTTGAATCCCACGCGTTAAAAGCTTTTGAATGCCTTCAAGACAACATTGCAGGAAGGCACAAAGACAACGATCTCCCGTCGAGGCTACACGGATTGTTGATGGAAGCGTTGTGAAGCCCTTTACGCCACACGGTAGGGGGGGGGGGGGGGAAGTGGTTAAAGACGCCACTGCGCTCGTGGCAAGATGTTAACTACCTCGCCGAGTTTACAGGAGGTCGTCGGTTCGATTCGCCACCCTGATGCTATGTATATTTGGAGTTTGCGTGTTCTTTCTCTCCACGTGGACGAGTGGATTTTTCTCCGAGTCCTCATTTAGAATCAACATCACGCGTTCAGATTATTTGGCGACCGCTATAAATCTCCACACTCCAAGCCACTTCGTTGAGTTATCTTTTGTGGCCAGATTGAGTTATAAAAAGAGCTTTATAGCCCAGTTGCACCTTACCTGGTAAAAGAAAAAAATATATTCTGACCAGCGCTGACGTTCTCATAGTGCATCATTGACGGTACTCGTTTAAGGCTGAGCCGACCTAGGTGGCCGCGCAGGACCGGTTCAGATACCACTCGGCACTCAACAGAACTCACCGTTGCCGGGTACGCGGCGCGCACCGCACGAAATACCGCGCACACAAACGCCGGGACACAAAACGGATCTCTCACCGACAACAACAACATGCAACACGAACCCATCTTCTCACACAAGGGCGTGTTCTGCGTGTGCTGCCTACCTGGTGAGAATTCCCTTCGAGCCTTGCAACAGTCGTCCCGTTTAAGGTCCGGGACGAAGTCGATTTCAGTGGATGTGAAGACGACTCCACGTAGAGAACAACTCACTTCAACTTCCACCCGCCCTCGCTTATGTACGTGGCAACCCACCCACCTGGTCCTCTGGACGGCCTTCCTTCAACCACACCTTCATATCCTACCTGCCCTACACCCCCACCTCCCTCTCCTCCCTCTCTCCTCCCTCCATATCCCGTCCTGTCACCCCCCCCTCCCTCCTCCATCCATCTGTGGCAGAGCCGCTTACCCCCCACCCCACGTCCCCCCCACCCCACGTCTCCCCCACCCCACGTCTCCCCCCCCTCTCACGTCTCCCCCCACCCACGTCTCCCCCCCACCCCACGTCCCCCCCTCCCACGTCTCCCCCCCCCCACGTGTCCCCCCCCCTCCCACGTCTCCCCCCCCCACGTCTCCCCCCCACCCCACGTCCCCCCCTCCCACGTCTCCCCCCCACCCCACGTCCCCCCCTCCCACGTCTCCCCCCCCACGTGTCCCCCCCTCCCACGTCTCCCCCCCCCACGTGTCCCCCCCCTCCCACGTCTCCCCCCCCCCACGTCTCCCCCCCACCCCACGTCCCCCCCTCCCACGTCTCCCCCCCACCCCACGCCCCCCCCTCCCACGTCTCCCCCCCCACGTGTCCCCCCCTCCCACGTCTCCCCCCCCCCCACGTGCCCCCCCCTCCCACGTCTCCCCCCCTCCCACGTCTCCCCCCTCCCACGTCTCCCCCCACCCCACGCCCCCCCTCCCATGTCTCCCCCCCACCCCACGCCCCCCCCACCTCCACGTCCCCCCCCACCCCACGCCCCCCCTCCCATGTCTCCCCCCCACCCCACGCCCCCCCCACCCCCACGTCCCCCCCCACCCCACGCCCCCCCTCCCATGTCTACCCCCCACCCCACGTCTCTCCACTCCCTTTGTCGTCTCTCTCTCACTTCCACCTCGCCGTCAATCCTTTACTGGATGGATTATTAAATCCATCTGTGCGGCGTTTCGTGTGTCTACAACTGCCACTCCCTCGCTCTCCCTTCTTTCTCCTAACCGCCGCTCATCCACCTCCATCCATTCTTGAATTAATTCTTAAATCCATCTGTGCGGAGTATTTTGACATTCTTATGCGTGGTGGGGTTTCTCCGGTTCCTGCGTTTTACAACCACACCGATTAAGAATTCATAATTTTAAAACCATTTAAATTGTATACAAATGTATGTTTTTCATATAACCAAATCACTATATTGTAATGTTTGTACGGTATGTGTCTGGAACTTCTTTCGTACGTAGCCAACCGCTCTCATGGGGGGTGCGGGAACTGCATCTTAGGAGCCGTCCATAAATGACGTCACGCGATTTTGGACGATTTTTGACCCCCCTCCCCCCCCTTCGTCACACGGCGTCACAAAAAGTCAGACCCCCCCTCAAATATGACGTCACAAAGCTCTGCCCCCCCAAAAAATAAAACATGCTTCAAATCGCTTTAAACTATTGTCATTGTAGTGCGTATTTAATGTGGCGCTGCACTCTGATGTTGTAGGAGAAAACTTGTATTAAAAGTCTATTTAATTAAGTAGAACGTGTTGTCTATATTTATTTAAAGTTGCGCATTTTGATGTGACGTCACATTTCTCAACCCCCCCCCCCCCCCTCGTCACACTACGTCACAAATGTCTGACCTCTAAAACATGCGGCGCGAGTTCTCGGAGCAATCTCGTCCTCCAGCCATAGTAACGTGGAATTTCCAACACTTTTTCATGGCCGGTCGTCTGACCCCCCCCCCCCCCCAGCTTCCACTGAAGAGGCGACAGACGTTCCGGCTGAGCTCTTTTTGAGTAAACAGCGACATCAGCTGGACGGGAAAAAATTAACCCGTAAAAACAAAGTTTTTCACTATAAATCCTTTATATGCGTGTTCAATGGGCTACAACCCAGCCCACATTGGTCTTTGAAACGGGCGGCTAGAGTCCTCTCCTCCTCTGGCTTGAGATGGCTGCCACCTATGGGTCAGATGATTGCCTGCCACCATTAAGCAATTGGTAATTAAATATAAAAAAAAATCCTAAAAAGTGTACAATTTTGGAAAAAAATTTCACGGAAATAAATTGTCACGCACAACGAGTCTGTGTGCAAAATGTCAGCTCGATTGGATCACGGGAAGTGGGTTAAAAAACGACCGAAAGATTTGCACGGT
Source organism: Lethenteron reissneri (assembly GCF_015708825.2). Classification (NCBI taxonomy): domain Eukaryota; kingdom Metazoa; phylum Chordata; class Hyperoartia; order Petromyzontiformes; family Petromyzontidae; genus Lethenteron; species Lethenteron reissneri. The sequence continues at coordinate 7,082,388 of NC_083825.1, read as the reverse complement.
CGTAAGCGCGCAAGCAAGCAAGTGAACTTAATATAAAGGATTTAAAAATATGAAGCGTTCTATTACGCATGGGCGACTTGCACGGGGATTCCTTTATCTTCTAGAAGTTGTGAGGGCGATGGCTGCCGCTGCAGATAAGTTAACCGTCACCAATCAGGGTTTATAGTCGGTTCAAGAATCGATTTTTTTAAAATACGGTATTCCGTTTTGCGACGCCAATTTTACGGACACTTTCGCCGGCGTTGGGGCCGTCCATAAATGACGTCACGCACCTGGGGGGGGGGGGGTCAGACATTTGTGACGATGTGTGACGAGGGGGGGGGGAGTTTGAGAAATGTGACGTCACATCAAAATGCGCAACTTTAAATAATATAGACAACACGTTCTACTTAATTAAATAGACTTTTTAATAAATGTTTTCTCCTACAACATCAGAGTGCAGCGCCACATTAAATACGCACTACAATGACAATTATTGAAAGCCATTTGAAGCATGTTTTTTTTGGGGAGGGAGGGGCAGAGCTTTGTGACGTCATATTTGAGGGGGGGGGTCTGACTTTTTGTGACGCCGTGTAACAAGGGGGGGGGGGGGGTTAAAAATCGTCCAAAATCGCGTGACGTCATTTATGGACGGCCCGTTTCCCAAGCCGAGAGACCGAACTGCTGCCAGTGTTGACAACCATCATCGTACCACGCTCCAAAAAATATAAAAGTTTAACTTTTCTTGAATTCTTATATCATTTGCAATCAGCTTTACATAAGACATTAATGCTCGAATCAATGGAGCCCTACGGCCATAACGTGGCCCTAAACCATGAATGAGCCAGTGTTCAGCTCTATTCTTTACACGGTGGTACTAAAATGCTTTATTGCCCGTTACAGCGTGTGCTAATACATTCCATAAAAAATTAAATCACGTCCAATTGTTACAATGTTTTGAGAATAAAACAACGACGTCATTTTATTGGCACGATTTTAAGGACTCATTAAAGGACGTCAATAGGCGAATACTATATCAGGACGTGTACTTGATACAATGCTGCTACCACGAGCAAAACATATTCTAGTGGGGGCAAAGTCCCGATTGACACGAGGTCTACGGGATAGCCGACACGGCGTTCATAAAACCACCTCGCTTCTTCTTCTGTCGTTTGGCTGCTGATGTAGATGGAGAGCAACGATTACAATTTCACATCCAGTTGGCCAAGCCAGACAATCGCGCCAGAAGCACCGGACTGTATCGCTGTGATGTCTCCTTCGCAGAGATCGCAACCGGGTACCCGATACCCGTACCCTACCCGATACCCGGCTACCCGTACCCGGCCAGGTACGGGTACAGGTACCCGTTTGTGACCCTGGTGCGGCCGGGTACAGGTATGGGTCAGCCGTGAGTCACTGGTGAGTAACCGTTTGTCACTCATTTCGGGTAGGGTACGGGTAGGGAACGGGTACCCGTACCCGGCCAGGTATGGGTACCCGTTCCCTACCCGTACCCATTTGCGACCCTGGTCCGGCCGGGTACGGGTAAGGAATCAAAACCCGTTTGCGACCTCTGCTCCTTCGTATGTTTGTGGATCGGGCATTGATTGCGTCGTTATACATTGCTACGGTCCGTTCTGGATGATCACAGTCGCACACCAAAGTAAAGTTTTTCACTTTCCATTTGTGCATTAGGTATCCGCGTCTGCTGCCATGTTTTGTGCAGTGGATTCGGTTCATGGTGGGCCATGAGCTTCGTGGTAGATCAAAAACAATGGATTTTCTGCGTTGGGTCTTTCACAACAAGGCGGTGTTTTGTTTGCGAGTTCTTTTGAAATCATTTATATTAAGTTCACTTGCTTGCTTGCGCGCTTACGACCGTGCAAATCTTTCGGTCGTTTTTTAACCCACTTCCCGTGATCCAATCGAGCTGACATTTTGCACACAGACTCGTTGTGCGTGACAATTTATTTTCGTGAAAATTTTTTTCAAAAATTTTACACTGTTTAGGCAAAATTAATTATATTTAATTACCAATTGCTTAATGGTGGCAATCATCTGACCCATAGGTGGCAGCCATCTCAAGCCAGAGGACGAGATGACTCTAGCCGCCACGCATATAAAGGATTTATAGTGAAAAACTTTGTTTTTACGGGTTAATTTTTACACGCTTTCTTTTAACTCACTCGGGCTGTTGTTGTATCCTCAAAACTTGTAACTAAAGTTTAACCCACTTTCCAATGTGGTATCGACAGCAAACTTGGTATACTTATGTCATACTGATGACAATACTATATTCTATCATAGAAAAAAAATATTTTAAACATTATTTTTTATATGTTATGTTTCGGCTTGGGTCTAATTGTCCACGCTCAACTGACATTGGCTGTAATTGGCCATGGTCCCTTACGTTATGGCAAGCTTCGGGACCACTTCCTGGAGTCGTGGAGTTCTGCCATTATTACATTTCATAAAAGCGTGTTTTAAAACGTTTGTTTTTAATATTACTTATTAACTCCACTCAGCTCTCCAAACTTCATTGGGGTTCAACTCGCATTTTTGAAGGTTAAGTGCATAGGTCTTGCGCGACTTCAAGTGATGTTCGAATGACGTTATTGAGGTCCTGGTGAATGAGAACGAGACCCTTTTTCTGGATTTACACGACTTCTCAGAGGGTTGCAGCGATGTGGCGAATGGGTCAACAGAGATTTGTAACAGCACAGGCAGCCAGTCGACTTGAGGGTTCCAGTGATACGCCACATTGCAGTGTTCAGTTGGACATCAACAAGTCGAATGGCGACTACTTCTGGTCCATACCGGTGCACAGTACTCGGCTCCAGAGGACACATGGACCATCGCTGATGTCCGCAGCACATGTTTGTTTGTTGTAGTACAGAGTTAGACTGATGGCCTTAATCTAAGTTGTCTTGTGGTTGTTTGACTTGCATCCCACTGGGATTTTTGCAGGGTTGGTGTACGGTGCTTTTTCTGCAATATTTTGCTGTCTTTTCTTGGATTTTATTTTTGCACAGTCACTTTAAGATGTTTTCTTGTTCATGTTTTTGTTTTTTGCGGTTGCACCCGATGCAAGAGCCGAATGGCTCACAGGGCTATACCTAATAAATGAAACTTTAAACTTGAGGGTGCTGATGCTCCCCATCTTGTGATTGCCACTTTCTGGACCAGGTTCACCCGTTTGGTCCTGGCAGCTACCTTTTTCAGGTGGTCGTGAAAGGCTAGCATTCTGGCCAAACTTAGGATGTTTGGTAAGGTGGAGTGAAAGATAGCAGCCTTCACATGGCCCACGTTATGAAAAACCGCCAAATTTTCTTGCTGTGGATTTCACACCTGATGATTGCTTGCGTTGCAGTCAAAACGTCGTGAGAATTTTTATTGTTTTATGTTTGTATTATTTTATAATTTCCCTTCTACGTGACTTTACCGAAAGAACCAAGAATATAGCCCACTCTGTTAAGTCAGAAATCACGACGAAATGCCATCATGCAGAGCAACAACACAAGCCACGACAAACGGCCCCATTCAGGGCCAAACAACGCACCTGGAACCATTCTGGACAAACTAGGGCTTTTGGTGGGTTTGTGTGGGGGGTGGTGCGATGTGGTGGTTGCAGTGTTCCGAAGGTTATGGGGATGAACATGGGTGGTTTATCAAACAAATTCCAGCAAACGTTATAGTCTCCACTTGACATCATTTAATAGACCAAGGCATAACGATCATTTTACTTTACTGTTTTTTTCTTGCGGGTATAATAGAGCAGTTGAAAGAAATGTTGCAACGTACAATATAAGCACCGAGTAACACGACAATGAGATGTCAAAAGGTACGCCCCATGTTGCGCAGGTGAAGGAGATGAATCTGTACATGTTGCATTGACACTGTATAGACTTGACACCATTTCATCACAGGCTGAAAAGCTTCAGTCCAGTCCCAGTCAATGACGAGTATCATCAATGAGTGGGGGAAACCGTGCACAGGCCAAACCAAGATAGCATTGCCATGGCACAATGAGAAATGTAGAACATGGTAGAATATCGTATGCTTAAACAATGCTCTGTAGTCTAAATATTGTTGACAATTTGATTGAAAACACTCTAAAGCTCTCAATACATGTCGAATATTGAAACTCACTGTAGGTGCTAGAAAAATGTAATCTATCAGTTAATCAAACATAAAAAATCATCAACACGTGTAATTGTTACATCCCTATTATTTTAGTACTGCGAATCAAATGCAATTAATGGCTAAACAGTGACCGTGTAAGCATCACGGTAATGTCAACACGTTGCACAATACAAGGCACTCGCGAATCCTGGTCCCCTAGTTGACTCCCCGTGTCGTTTGGCGTCGTGACGCTCAGTCATCCCCTCCGCACAGCTGCAGCAGCACCTTCCTGTAGTCACCCGATGAGTCACCCTGCGTGAATAAAAGGAACCGCCAAGTTCACCAATAGAATCGTTTCAACGATTTCCCGACGAACTTCGGAAGCGTTTTTACGAGTCGGCACTTGGCTTCCACACAGCACGCAACAACTATTTTATTTTACCAGGTCAAGCTCACCGAGGCATTAGCTCTTTTTCAGAGGCGACCTGGCCACCAATGATAGCGCAACGAAGTGGCTTATATCGTGTGGAAATGTATAGCAGCCAAATACTCAATGTGCGGGGGGAAAAAACGAGGGACCCAGAATAAAAATCCATACGACCAGGGGGAGAGAGAAATGCGTAAAAAGTAAAATGTACAGGTGTCAGGGTCGGGATCGAACCCACGACCTCGTGTATATCAGGCGAGGCAGATAACCACTCGCCACCCATTCTCGCACATCATCGCACCCCCTCCTCGCACCCCTTTATGTCCCCCTCGCAGCACCCGCACTCGCACCCCCCCCCCCCTCCCACACGCACCACCTCGCTCAAGCGAACCTTGATGAAAGAGTAGAGAGACTTCCCGTAGAGGCGCTTGAACTCGGCTCGGATGTCCAGCATGTCCACCTCGCAGCGCGACACCATGATGCGCATTAGCGTCGCGTCATCCGTGCCGGCGCCCTGCATCAGAAACGGTTGCGCAAATCAACAAAGTGGCACTACTTGAATAATAATTAAAATAAAACTGCTCATCAATTATGAAGGGATAGGATTAAAAATTAAGAGGCAAGGAAAAAGACAAGAAAAAGATAAAAGACAAGAAAGTCAACTCGAATGGCTAGGACGTTGGTTGGCGTTAACGTGGAAATCCCACATTATTTTTGGCAGAGACCAGACTGATAACTTTAATCTAAATTGTCTCATGGTTGTTATTGTTTGACTTGCATCCCACTGGGATTTTTGCACACAGCGTTGATGTACGGTGCTTTTTCTGTAAGTCTTTGCTGTGTTTTCCTGGATTTTTCTGTTTGCGCGTAGTCACTTTAAGATGTTCCTTGTTCATGGTTTTGTTTGTTGCGGTTGCACCCGATTCATGAGCCGAATGGCTCACAGGGCTATACCAAATAAATGAAACTGAAACACGGTGCGACAGAAGTTCAGCAGACATACATAGTCAAAGGTGCTCGCTAACAGCACTTGCTCTACCAAATAAATGAAACTGAAAATAAAACTGAAACCAAAGGACAATGTATATGGATTGTGTGCACGAGGATAGGGAGTGAAAGGCAGCGTGGAGGACTCCTCACCTTCATAGATTTATAGAGGCTCTCGGCAAAGAAAGCAGGCTTGTTTTTCACGCACTTCACTGTGGTGGGGACAAACAAACCCATCAACGAGACACATCTACAACAACAAGAGAAGCAAGACCATGCGCATGCATGGATTATAGAACACTTTGCAACATGTGTTTGTCATTAGCAGGTATTTAATCAGCAGTTATAACAGTTGCGCTTAGCGCCAGGCATGCAGGAAGTAGTATGTCTGTAGGCCAGAGTGAGGCCTCGGGGCTCGCTTAGCAGCTGTGCCAGGAAGGCGTTCCGCAGCCGGTAAGGCCAGGTAATAGAGGAGAGCCCTTTTAGTTCTGGTTTTTGTCTTCAAATTTTAGACAAGCCTTTGATCGATTGAGTTCGTTCTATATTGGGAAAGTCCCTAATAGCAACAGAACTTTACACAAAAGTTTCATTCATATTGGATCAGTTTAACACGTAGGCTTTCGTGACCAAAATTATTCATAATCAACCCAAAAACGTTGATTATTCATTTTGGATCAATTTCACCAGAGCCATCCTGCCTCCATATGACAGTCATGAGGACGGACAGACAGAGCTCATGTGTTTACGTTATCAATCTTCGTTGGAAAGTGTTAAGTTAAGTTAAACCAGGGCATTCTATACAGTGTGACGGTGTGGCGTCGTGTGTGTGGGGTGGAAGGAAGAGCCTCAGTGACAGCGCTGGTTGGTGTTGGTATGATATGACGTGGCATAGATGATGTGGTATGGCATGGCGAGCCTTGGATATGGTGTGGTGCAGAGCACAACGTGGTTTGGGATAATGTGGTGTGGTACAAAAGAGGTGTTATGCAAGCACAACATTGTGGTGTTGCAGCTTGGTGTGGATATGTGTTGTTGACCTCGTTGTGATGTCTTGTGGTGTGACACGTACAGATGGCACAGTGTGCTGTGTGCACGGTGCGACTTACCCACAGCCAGCAGCGCATCCTCCACGCTACCAGACATCTCGCTCTTAATGCTCTGCTCAATGTCCTTGCCGGAAATTCGCTGGTATTCCTCAAACACTGTCCCGTCAACATCACAACACCGTTGATTAATCGTAATGATCATCAAATCACTCATCATAATCATCACCGGCCATGATGAATCCGCTGCTAGATGAAGGCCTCCCCCCAAGCAGTCGGTGTCTCTCATGGTCCCACGATGCAAAAAATCCACCCAGGCCCTGCACACGAGCCGATCTCATCTCTGCAGCTCCGTACCAGACACCTTCTTGTGTGCAGGGGAGACCCCTCACCCAGCAGTAGATTGTCAACGGGGCTTTACATGTACATCTCAGCCCTAGTATATCAAAGTTCTCACAGCCGGCTCCATCTATTCTCAACCAGTTACAATATTTCACGCGAGCGAATTTAGGATTTGTTTGGGATCACGCACATGATGCGTCTGCTGCCAGCAAGTGGCAACACCCGGAGACGAAATATACCGAATACAGGGAACCAGGGTCATGCTCAGAAGTCGTAACCGGGTACCTGATACCCGGCTACCCGTACCCGGCCGGGTACGGGTACCCGTTTGCGACTCTGGTGTGGCCGGGTACGGGTAGGGGTAGACGGTGAGTCACTGGTGAGTAACCGTTTGTCACTCATTTCCCAACGTCTTGTCTCTTCTCACAATTCAAGTTCCTAGAATCAACCCACCCGCGCCTGCAACATGGCTTCATCCCAGAGGTCGCAATCAGGTACCCGATACCCGTACCCTACCCGTACCCGACTGGGTACGGGTAGGGTACGGGTACGGCCGGGTACGGGTACCCGTTTGCGACCCTGGTGCGGCCGGGTACGGTAGGTAAGCAATCAAAACCCGTTTGCGACCTCTGGTCATGCTCCATTCTGAAAATTTTTGCAAAAAGTAACTCCGTTAAGCAGCCAGTTGCAATGGTCAAGAGCATTACAAAGCAATCATATGTATACATAATCTTCATGCAATTACATTGAGTCTATAATAGCGGTGTGGTATTCTTTTTCTTTACCGCGGGCCGATTTGGACTTTAACCTTGGCGGGTCACACATTAAAAACACACCCACCCACCTCAGTCACTACAAAAGGCTCATTCAGTCATGGAAGTGACCGAGCACACTAACATTAGATACAAAGTGTTGTTGTCGGGCCAAAAATATTGCCCCCTCTAGTACCCGATGAGTGCAGCAAAGATGCTTGCAACGACAGATACACGTGTGCAGGCCGATTCAAAGTGGTAGCCCTCATGTGGTCGCGGGCGGTACAAATCGAAGTTTACGGGCCTCATTACCTGGCCTGTGGGCCGTGGGGCGGCCCACCCCTGGTCTGTAAGCAGCAGGACTAAGTGTTAGTGGGCCTCACTCTCCGCGCGCGACGGACCTTTGTGAAGGTGGGGCACACTGCGGCTGCACAGGATCATCACGAACGCAGTCTCGTCCGTCCCGGTCTTCTTCTCGCCGGCCTGGAAGAGCGTCTGGAGGCCGCACGGAGCACCAGACACCGTGGTGGTAGGGGACATATAGAAGGTGGGTGACACGCAGCTGTTAGGGTGGGGGGGATGGTCTTGTTTGCATCGAAAAGAGAGGTGTTTTCCGACAATTCTACTCCGACTGTGATATCAACGTGGCGCCATGAGACTAGGTTTACCGTTTGGTTCTCTCGCAAAACCAGTCCACCCCATTTTTTGAGCAAGGTTCGCAGAAGGAGACATCACAAAACTACTTCCGAGACGCCTTCAAGTGACCTCTCAACCGCACGAGAAGAGAACTCTCCCACGTGAGCTGCTGCTGAGAAATGGTCTGCTACTGCACTAATAAATACAAACTGATATTGTTAATTTGCAGAGATGCAGTTTAGCAAAAACAAGCAAAACGTCGGTAACAAGGTCTGAAACCACAGGCGGCTTGAAACTCGTATCCCCAACCAGGGGATTCGGCGCTGCGGGCGCTGCGCTGCGAACCCCCGAGACACCCGGCCACTTCCATTGCAACAAAAACCTTGAGAGATCAAGCCCTGGCGCCGGTGCGGGACCGCTCACCTCCGCGTCCTTCTTCACAAGAGCGTCGTCAATGGACGTCCCCTCGTCACGGTTGCCCTTGGCGAGCCGAGAAAGAGAACATCCTTTGTCACCGTTCATGGAATCTCCAGATTAAGCAAAACTATGAACTCAACTATTTTAGTATTTTATCAGGTAAGGCCCACCGAGCTCTTTTTCAGGACCGAACTGGCCACAAATGATAGCTCAACAAAGTGGCTTATCATCGTGTGGACATTTATAGTGGCCAAATACCTTACACACGTGATATCGATTCTAAATGTGGAGGGAAAAACCAGAGGACCCGGGGGAAAATCCACACGACCATGGAGAGAGAGAAACGCAAACTCCAAATGTACAGACGTCAGGGTCGGGATCGAATCCACGACCTTCTGTATACCAGGCAAGGTAGTTAACATCTCACCACCGCTGATTAATAGAGGATGCGCTCCAAACTGGTGCCCAGTGTCAATAAACAAACAAATATGGTCAATCACACACACATACATGGGATTATAAGACGAATGCCCAACTTTGCTTTAAACGACAGGAAAAAGTGTGCCTTATAATCTTGAAAATATGGTACCGAGGAATGGGATTTGGATCAGACCACGTTACAACGTATCAGGACCCTCCCGATAAAATATTCTTCAAACTCAAATGAGGCGTTCCTGAGTAAATATATGTAATCAAATAAAAAAAATACTTGAAGGCTTATTAACAAGTATTAATTTATCCAGGAAAACTGGCCCAGAGTCCTAGAACTTTTTTTCAGGAGTGTCCTATATTGCTTTTTTTACATTACTTTTAAAAAGTTTTCAGTCAATTAATGAGTGGGAGGAATTTCGATTTAAAGCTTTCGTGACTGCAGGGATTCATCTTCTTGGTTCTTTCGGTAAAGTCACGTAGAAGGGAAATAATAAAATAAAACATAATAAAATACAATTCTCACGACGTTTCGGCCACAACGCAAGCAGCCGTCTCCATGTGAAGAACAGGTCTGTCGGAAACAGGTCTGTCTTCCCGACAGACCTGTTCTTCACCTGAGGACGGCTGCTTGCGTTTTGGCCGAAACGTTGTGAGAATTATTTAATTATGTTTTATTTTTATTATTTTATTATTTCCCTTCTACGTGACTTTACCGAAAGAACCAAGAAGATGAGTGGGAGGAAACCGCAGCGCCCGGAGTAAACCCATACGTGCACGAGGGGGCAACACTCCGAGTACACGTGGTGTGCACTTACTGTTGACAATGAAACGAGGACTCGCTCAAAGTATCCCGAAGTATCCGACACGAGGTCATCCTCCAGAGAGCGATGGTACTCTGCGCAGAGCACACAGAGGACGGCAAATAAACACCCACGGTGCAATCCTCACTAAGACCGTTGGGAGCGAGTGCTGTTAGCGGGCACCGATGAAGGCATGCGCTGCGGTGAGGAGGTGTTTGTGTGCCAGCACTGCTACTGTTGTCTCCCAAGTGCTCATGCTTAAAACACTGCAGAAGACACTCATTTAAGGCCAGGTCGACCCAGGACCAGTTCTAATTATGCTTGCCATCGATGTTAGCCGTGGTTGGCAATTGAACTCAAGTTGCCTTTTTCTTAGCAGAAGTCGCTGCGCGATCGCTCCCCCATAGCACGCAGTGTACACATGAACACACACACACACTACAAACATTTCCTCCATCGGCTCAAAGACTACAAAAGGAACAGAATATTTATTTTGCTGAGCGATGATTTTTTTCCCCGTGCTTGATTATTGTTGCACACTTGTTCTGTTTGTTTTCATGATCAATTGGTTTTGGCTGCACCACAGGTTTTGCTGTGGAATTCTTTTTACTCAGTGGTTAAAAAGTTTCTGTGTGTACAGTGTAACTAAGCCTTGTGCGCGGTGATTTGTGTAGAACTATCGGGAGATTCTATTATTCAAGGAAATAGCTGTTATCCGTGCGGTTATTTGTAGATAACAAAATGGATTCGGTTCCTCTTATCTGCACAAAAGACTCACACAATAGGGCGAATTTGGCACTACTGGGAAATCACTCAATGATACAAATCCGTTTGTTCATAAGAGTTTCTGGGAATAGTTTCTGCAGATCAATTGAGGTTGGTCAGGGGTCGTGGATAAGTATTTTATTGTCGAGCAACGTTTTTGCTGCCGATGGTGTTAGCGTGCTGACTGGTCGCGAGGTCGGCACTCACGGGTTTTGTAGAGCTTCACGATCTCTAGGATCTCTCGGTTTCCACGCGATGCCATGATCTCGATGATGCATCGCTCATTCGTGCCGGCACCCTGGATCGATCGTTCCAGGAAGAGGTGGGATGGGGGGAAAGGCAGGCACGGGAAGATTTGTAGATTCGGAAATCGATTGTAGCAACTGTTTGTCATTCTGCGTTGGCAGCGGTGCACAAACACAATTAACAAAAACGGATCGCGATGAAAAAAATACAAGAATAGACTTCAACCTTTCTGAAAATAAAACAAGGCATTAAGTCTGCATTAACCACACACAGTACATGTGTAGTGGTGATACGCGCTGGGATTAGGGATCGTATGCCAGCGCGTAATGATTGGCTGTATATGTGGTGACGCGCGCTGACGGTGGAGGATCAGGGGTCAGCGCGGGGTCGTGGGTTACGGGGTAATGATTGGCTGTGGGCCGGTGACGCGCTGAGAGGGAGTGACCGGGTGGCAGCGCGGTGTGATTGGTGGAGTAGTGTTAGCACGCGCTGGGGAAAACGGATCGTAGAGAGAGTGCGTCGTGATTGGTTCACTAAGGAGCGATGCTCACGTCGACGTCCGCATCAGCTCCGTCTCTCGTGAGCAGGGGCTATAAAAGGGGATGCACACAGGCGTAAGGGCAGTATGTAACCAGCGAAGAATGAAGACGGGGATCGAAGAGATAGGGCCCTGCGGTACCTAGTCCCGCTGTCCTAACGGGACCGGGACTCTGTGAGGCGAGTGTATTGTGTGTAGCCATAGGCATAGGGTCTACACGAGCCGAATGCATGGTGTGTAGCCAGAGGCATAGGGTCTACACGAGTCAAGTGTATTGTGTGTAGCCAGAGGCATAGGGTCTACACGAGTCAAGTGTATTGTGTGTAGCCAGAGGCATAGAGTCTACACGAGTTAAGTGGAGTGTATAGTCCAAAGAATAGAGACCACACGTTGTATTCTGACACGTCAAGATTTAATAAAAGTGTGTTACCCGTCAAGAAGTTCCTGCCGTCATTTCCAATACTTCACGTGTCAAAACATGCAAAGAAACCTGCTTTGATGTCAATAATTCAATGGTAGGTGACATTTCAGGCAATGGCCCTTCTTTACGCTATGACGAAGGGCTATTTCCCCGATTCATAGCCTGATGTCATTCCACTGCTGGATGAAGGCATCCCTAAGCTGTGTTTGTCATTGGGTTGGTTCAACCACACTACTCCATCTTGACTTGAAGCTTTCGTGACTGCAGGAATTCATATTCTTTGGGTCTTTCGGTAAAGTCGCGTAGATAGGTTCAAAGAAAATAACAAAAAAACAAAAACTACGACGTTTCGATCGCAACATAAGCGGTCGTCTTCATGTAATGGGAAATCCGGGTAGCCCTTTGATTGGTGGAAAACCAACCACCGTCGGATTGGCTGCCCACCACTTGCATTAACATTGGCTGCCGACTTTTGGGCGATGCCCATTTCAGACCCTTATAAATAGTTTGACTTTGGAAGCTAAACCCCCCTTTTCCTGAAGACGACCACTTGTGTTGCGATCGAAACGCTGTAGTTTTTGTTTTTTGTTATTTTCTTTGAACCTATCTACGTGACTTTACCGAAAGACCCAAAGAATATACTACTCCATGTGGGGCAGTGCGGGTTGGTGACGGGAAGGGCCAGAACAAGTTCAGATGTCAGCCGTGGCCGGGAATCGAACTCTGGTCGCTGGGTTCATAGCGAAGGGTGTGCGAACCACTGCGACACAGCATCACCCCCAAACCAGCTGTTGTCTCACCTGGTTAAACCAAAAATAAACTTGAAATGCATTTCTTTGAAAAAAATATAGAAGACAATTTTTTTTTATCTTGTTTGCATGAGGATTCGTTAATTTTAATTTACATATTTGATCTGGAAATTTTGCTATCAACTTGATTAGAAGAAAAATGGAATTTCATAGGAACAAAGTTTACTTTAAACCCAGTGCCTAATTTAAGAAAATGTTGGTAAAATGTGTTTCTGTTTTAGAAAACACCAGTACAGACAGTCCCCAACAATCTATTTCGACACACATTATCTATTACATTTTGTAAATTAAAATGTGTTCGGTTCCTTTTGTAGTGAAACAACAGTACTACATTGCCAACAGTTTGTTTACAAGGAGCTCAAGCTAGTTGTACAGAACTGCATGTTAAAAACAGAGAACGCGTTTAGTGTGATTTCCGCGATGCGCCCATTCTTAAAAAATTGTTGGTGAATGGCTCCAGGCATTCACACTGCGTGCCCTGGCGCCAGCCATCAGACCACAGTGTGGAAAACATGAACAGACGCGAGCTCCAAAACCGGCGGTTCTCACAAATGCCAGATTCAGGGTAAACAAATCTCCCAAAATATTAAACGTGTGCCACTGGATGAGAGGTCATGGGCGGGACTGAGTGTCGTCATCGGCGGCGTCACGCTGGGCGGGGCTCGTAGGAGGAGGTTTCTCGCCTTCAGGAGGGGCAGGACGCGGGGGAGGGACTGCCACTTTTGACGGTCAAGAATAAGAGACCACAAGAAAAGTAATCGCCTAGAACAGGGGGCGGCAACCAAAATAACAAGAAGAGCCATTTCTTTCCAATTCGGTACAAAATTCAGTATTTCAAGAGCCGCAATGCATCTGAGTACATACTGTACATACGTACATATCGTCAAGAAGCAGCCCGTAAAGAGCCGCATGCGGCTCCGGAGCCGTAGGTTGCCAACCCCTGGCCTAGAATAATAAGCCGACTAATCGTCCCAGCTGTAAAAGTAGAGGGTTGACTGGAGTCTTAACTATTGAACACGTAGGCTTTCGCGACCAATATATTCCATAAAGTTTTTTTTGGGTTAAATCGCATAAATATAAGCGTGCCGTTAAACCTGCCACCACGCGGCACAGCCAATTAGTAAGGTTTGTCACGTAAATAAAAAGTGTCAATTAGTTACTACTTCAGCACACCGGTGTGTTGGGAGAGTAAATCCACAACATTCACAATTCGAGTACGACGTTTCCCTGGCGATTACAACAACTAGCTTCATCAGGCGATAGCCAGAATTGTGAAGTCTTCCTGAAATAGGACTTTCTATATCTACATGATCTATCCCATAAAAAAACCCCTATATTAAGTCTGTACCATGTTCATCGGCCCGGCACAACCTCTGCACGACCCACCAACCCCAGCCTCTGGGGTCGCCCAGTCGCACCCCCGCACCCATACCTGGATGGCTTCTCTCAGCTGAGTCACGTCGTACTTGATGGGCGGCATGAGCAGACCCAGGATGACCGTCTCGAACTTTCCAGACAGCTCGGACTTGAGTTCGTCGGTCAAGTCCTGCGGAGGGGACCCGGGAGGTGCGGGTGAGTGGCGGTGTCTACACGTCGCGCATTGCACAAATTGAAGCTCGTGATGGCGAAGGGAGGCAAAGTTTCCGACGCCAAACTGGGCGAGGCCAACGTCTGACATCGCCCACCTGTCAATGCGACCACACCGACCCTGTCCAGTCGATTTGAGACTGAACAGTTCAATAACAAGCGGGGATGCTGCCGTGGTGTAACAGTGACTTCGCTGGAAGTACGATCCAGAGGTCATTGGGCTTGCTCCTTAACGATCGCCCACCCCACCGCTGTCCACTCAGCAGTGTAAATGGGTACATCACCGTTCGTATAGCGGGCAGGTTGTGTGCGGTGGGGCAGGGTGTGGGCACTCCCAGCTCTTCCAACATGTCTGGCCAGTGTGGAAGAGTAGGCCAAATACCCTCCAGTGAAGGCCCTTCTGCCAGCAGTGGCATAAGAAAGCAGGGCTGCGCGTACCATTAATTAATTGTAGCCATTTATGAATCCACTGTTTGATGAAGGACCCCCCCACGCAATGAAGGTCATAAGGGTTGTTTGACCATACTTCACCACGCTGGAAAAATGTGGGTTTGAAAGGTTTTCTGTTGTAAGGTGGCGATCATGACAAACACGGCAAATCTTTCTTGAGATGTGCTTGTGCAACCAATGACAATGCAATCCCTTAATGTATTTCTATGTAAACCCATGTGGTGTGTGACGTAAGAAGAGTGGAGAGTCTTGAGATGTGGGTGTAGCGAAAAAGAACAGAAGTCCTAGATCAGGTTAAGGTTGAGACAAGCCTCATTATAACAATGCGTCATTGGATATTAGATGTGAATTAGGAAAATGCTTAGAGGCGACTGCTTGATGAATGACGTTCTGGAAGGAAGGATTTTATAAGAGAGCCCAAAAGTAAGTTCTGGAAGGACGATGGGCAAGCGGCTAAGGGGCATAACAATTGAGATGCTGCTTGACAACTTTAGAAACATGCGTTTAAGAGTATTTGGCTGCTATAAATTTCCACACGACAGGCCACTTCGTAGAGATATCACTTGTGACCAGGTCGCTTCTGAGAAAGAGCTTTGTAGCTCAGTGGGCCTTACCTAGTAAAATAAAAAAATGGTTTCAATAGTTTTAGTTTAAATAGAAGGAATGATTTCGATTTAAAGCTTTCGTGACTGCAGGGATTCATCTTCTTGGTTCTTTCGGTAAAGTCACGTAGATTTGAAATAATACAATAATAAAAATAAAACATAATAAAATAATTCTCACGACGTTTCGGCCACAACGCAAATAGCGTTGTGGCCACCTGAGGACGGCTACTTGCGTTGTGGCCGAAACGTCGTGAGAATTGTTTTATTATGTTTTATTTTTATTATTTTATTATTTAAATTCTACGTGACTTTACCGAAAGAACCAAGAAGATAGAAGGAATGAGTGAAATGAAGAAGTAAAATTCAAGAAAATCTGGGAAGGGATAGAGGTTGTCTCCCGGTTGAGGACTAAAGGAGGTGGGGGGGGGTATGCACCTTCCCATACGCCGACTTGAAGTTGAGGGCGATCTGCTGGCGCTGAGCGTTGCTGCGACAGGCCAGCACGTCGATAACGGCCTGCTCGTCCGTGCCTGCGCTCACACGCACACAGAGAGCATCCATCGCGATTAACGCTCTCAAGAAACAAGCTCGCAACGGGCATGCAGTAAATAGAGCACAGGCTCCACCATCACAGCCCTCCGTCATCCCCCCAAGAATGCAAGTCTCCCAATGCCATGTCGGTCATGGGAGTTGTTTGACCATAAACCACCATGCTGGTGAAGTACGGTCAAACAACACAAATATATAGACACATGCGATCCGATGCCTTGTCTTCATTCATTTTAAATCAATCGATGCATTGTTATGTGCCTAAATAGCATGAATTGCCCATGATCTGGTTGTTGTTATTTCATTTCATGGATTAAACAGATACACTCATATCTGGCAGCTCAAGTTAGAATCCCATTAGTCGTGGTAATTGATTATTTTGGCCACATTTCCATCCACTCACTAGCAAACTATGTGGGTAACCACGTCCATTCCTGGCTGTATATCCAGTTGGACTCGTTGCTGAGACGAGATTCTCATGGGAGTCCCTGAGCCTGGAGGCATGATCACTCTGTGCAGGACACACCTTCACACGTAACAGTCTTGTGTGTATTTATATACACACACACACACACACGTGCAAATGCCATGAATCACGCTGGACATTAAGGAGGGGTTCTACTGTGGAGGTTCAGGGTTGTGCTGTATGACTCTCTGATGCATTTTCGAGTTGTGCTGCGTGTTGTTCTCCCTGATGTCCGACGTTTCGCGACACATGCCGGGAACTTCTCCAGGACTGGAATTCATCTCCTATACCGAATCATAAATTCACGATTTAGATTTTAACTTTTTTTTAAATCAGCTGAAAACATTTACTTGAAACATCTAGTAACGTTATCTCTATTTGCCAAGGAGGGTGTTGCAATGTGACATGGGCATTAGGGAAGATTACAAATGAAGAAGTCTGCCACTGTCAGATCCTGAATTCAGTTCCTGCAGAAGCTCCCAGCAAGTGCAGCAAATCATTGGGCATCGTGCCAAACAAACAAACAACACACAGAGCTGTACACAGCTATACAGCAAAACTGCAAAATGCCGATATTAGAAACTCCCTATGGCCAGTGGGCTTCAAGTATATGCCATGTCCATGCGTGTACAACTACGGTACACAAAATACTTTTGAAACAGAACACAGCCCTTGCTCAATTCAACCCACTGGCTGCTGCCACATCTGTCATCACTCTGCCAACCACAGCTTGCAACACTACCGCTGCCCTTCCTAGCAGCAACACAGATGTCCCACTTGTAGACTTCCCCACAGCCACTGGTGTCACATTACAACGACCTCCGCTTGCCAAATAAACACAGAGCAGCAACCCTGTTCGAAATGTTTTAAGTCAACGCTTTCATTTGGTTAAAAATAAAACCAATCACTCAGTCAAATTCCTAGCGAAGCAACCATGTTGGCGCTGATCAAAGGGTCCCGGGGATGGAACGACTGAAAAGTTAATTTGCCCAGAGAATCTTTAGGACCATATTAAGGAGACAAACACCCAAACATGAGCTGGAGATGTTTTGTAAATTAATCAACGAGCTTCTTGCACGTGAGAGGATACAATATTTCCTGAGAAAATCTGAAGCAAAGTTGGGATAACGAACAAAAATCATCGATACATGTAGGTCAGCAACATACTAGCTCTGCTTACATTTACCGAGCACTTTATAATCCTCCTCTCAGGGCTATGTGGTTGGCATCAGAGGGCAGTGCAGCAAAATCCGCTTTCAATTTGACGTCTCTTTATTTAAAATTAATCAAATAAATAATTATACGCAGCAACAAAGTGTATTTGGTGTCTTTATTTATTTCTTCAGCATTTGAAATAAAAAGGTAAGTCTAATTTTTGCTTCTAAATTATGATAAAATAGACATTGCTCTGTGATTTTCTAGACATTGTATCGAATTCAAATTAATTACAAACCTCAGCAAGCAAAATCAGGAGAAAATAAAGTATCAGAGCAGTGATTTAGAACTAATTGGAGGTGAGTTAAATGCAGTGCTACAGTGACATGAAGTGAGGTGTTTAATGACGTAGTTTTGTGCAATAATCACTGCCATTAATACAGTACAAGAGATTCACACAAAATATCGTATACCGAGGTTTCATTTTTTAAGTTAAGAAAAATGTATTTACGTGCAACAATTTTCTAAAAAAATGTACAATCACACAAGAAAACGTAAATGTACATCTTTAATAGTACAGCTTCCGTCCTCGGACGGGCAAAAGGCTAATTGAAGGTCAGTTAAATACAGTGCTACAGTGACATTAAGTGAGGTGTTTTATGACATAGTTTGTGCAAGCATCACTGCCATTAATACAGTACTGCAGTTAAGTGCAGTGTCGTGTTTGATGACGTACTTTCGTGCAAGCATCACTGCCATTAAATTTACACAAGATACAATTATACTCTGCTCAATTTTTATCGTAAATATTACAGCTTCCGTCCTAGGAGGGGCAAAAGTCTAGTTAGTAAGGTTTGTTACGTAAACAAAACGTGCCAATTATTCATTACTTCAGCCCACTGGTGTGTTGGAGAGTAAAGCCACTACATTTACGATTCGAGTACAACGTGTTGCTGGTGATTACAACAACTTGCTTCATCAGGCGATTAGCCAGAATTGTGAAGAAGTCTTTCTGTTTCAGCCTTAAATACAGTCGAGGTGATGTCATCAGTGTGAGCCTATCATAACACACGTACATCCACTTGTAGATGTACTCTACCAGCCACCAATCTCTTCTCCAAAACGCTGGCTGAAATGAGTGCACCCTCCTCTTCCACCTTGCGACAAGCATAACACTGAAGTGTGCAAGGCGTGGAGTTACTTACCAATGCCCTTCATGGCCTTGCGAAGCTTTTCCGCGTCTTGCAGGGCATTGAAGCCAGACGCCTCGCGCACAGTGCCCCTTGCCTGATCGCCACACCGTGAACACAGCTCAGAAAGGCACCGCTGAATGTACCTTTCTACCGTTATTTATGAAAACTGGGCGCATTCGTCAGGTTAAAAAACGGTCACCGGGAAAACATTTTTTATACTTTATTCTCATCCGGCTCTACGACGTAAAGTTCCGTCTCCAAATCATTCTGGATTATCCACCCTTCAGTTTTCAGTTTAATTTATTTGGAATAACCCTGCGAGCCATTCGGCTCTTGATTCGGGTGCAACCGCAACAAACAATAAAATTACAAGATACATAAAAATTTACTGTACGCAAATTTAAACATCCCCTACAAAAACAATAAATGTTCCAGAAAAAGCACCATTCGTTTATGCTGCGTACAAAAATGTGCAAAAAATCCCATTATGTGCGATGACGAAGGGCCAATGACCGAAACGTCACCCATTGTATATTTTCCCCTTTTAAGGCCAGTGTTATTGACAAATGTGTTGGGGTTTATGTTTGTTAATTGTGCACCACTAACAACGCAGCAGCACCAAATGACTTATATAGGGTGGTTCCATTTATAGACACCCCACTAAATAGGGATAAATGAGAGAAAACTACATTTTATTTCAAAGCCTCCCTACTAATCTTCACATGTAATATGCCGACGTTTCAGGCACCTCCGATTGGCACGGTGCGAAAGAAGTTCAACGTACAAACAACAGCCCTTCTTCAGAGCAGAGCCAAACAATGTTTCCCGATTTAAATTTAAAATAGCTCGTTATAAACTCGGTGACAGATGAGTTTTGCTCTCCCGAGGCTCATCAGCAAGCAGCACATGACCAGCCACGTACTACGGGGACTCATATACAAGGTCATGCCTAACCAGAAATAGGGATGGTAATTTAAATAGGGGTATAAATTATAGACAAACTAACAAATAGTCCTCACGACTTCCCAGCCATCTCAATACACGTGCATCACATGAATGAACACTTCCCTTCTCTGTAATCGATGGTTGCTATCACTTTGATGACATAAGATTCACATCACCTATTCAGTGCAAAGCAAAGGGGGCTCATTCGCTCGTTGGATATTATTTACCTGGATTACCTTGTATAATATTAACAAATGATATACTGTACAGTTAACCTTGAGTGTCTATGAGATTAGTCGGGTAGTGGATTAACCGTGCTTGTGAAATGAAGGAATAGTAAAAGTAGTAAATCCACACTCATTCCTGGCTTTTCCAGACGCTGGGCTCTAAATATCAGCTGCTTCTCTCTTGCTCCATCGCTCGAGACTCGTGACCCATTGATTATTAAAGTAATAACAACAAAATTGCATAATCTATGTCCTGGCATAAATCCTCCGCCCGCCGGCAAAAGCTTATTCTGGCTAATCGCCTGGAATGTGTGGCACAAGAAAACCCGCAAAAGAAGCCAACTCCACAAACATTAACAGCAGATGCAAAGCGCACACAGTTACGATGTAAATTTAGTTACAGTATAGCAAATAAAAGAGGAACACGTGGTTGAATATTGCACAAAACTGTCGCTTGCAACCACCATGCGGTTGCGGTGCTAAGAAAACGCAAAAAGCCAGAAAATGCAATTTGACTGCATCGCACTCACGAGGTCCAGTGTTACGGTAAACGGAGCCAGGTGCATGGTCACCTCAATTACAGTGTTCTGTGAACCCTATTTTATCACTCGGAACACCGGCACCACTGCTCACCAGATCAAATTGCCTAATGGCACACCAGCTTGTATTTACCACTCACAAAATATTTGATCAGCCCGTGCCGTAACAACCCATGTGACTGGACACAAACTCATTAGCGTTGCCTTGGAGCAGCGTTGTTAACTCATGACCATGGGTAACTCATTAACTATTTATGGTTTGACCATGGCAGCACATAATTTCCGAAGGTGAATGCATTCAATGGATTCCCATATTTTAAACGGAAGTACTTTTACCCAATAACATCTAATAATCCAGCAGCATTTGTTCAACACGGCAGACTCTGCTGACGAAACCCAAGAGGTCAAACCGGTCCTGAGTTCGCTTGCTTGAATTGACGCTTCTTGATAGTAAGGGTCTGGTGAAAGCCAACAGACGGATGGACTAAAACATATTTGTGTTGATATGTGGAGAGATAGAATGGAGTTATGTATATTTACGTTTTAATGTAGTATAACTTAAGAGAGCAACTTTAAGGTCAAAAGAAAATAGGAAACGTATACGCCAAGGATATTTGATTTCAAAGCCATTCCATAATTTTACAAAATTAGCCTCAACTCAGGGATAATGATCAAAATCCACTTGTTACCCCTCAGCATATGGTCTGTCCAGGTTTGTGTTAATATTCTATTTTTAAATCATAAACAACTGTGTTGAGAAGATTTACTGTACTGCCAAACCTAACCCGATGCCAATGCAATGGGACATGACTACAGTATTTAAAATGGGCAGTAATTTCACGGACTTTTAAAATATATTTAATATTGTGGGAGAAGCACCTAAATTGACCGATGAGCTTGCTTCAAGTAACTCATCCGGTATTGTATTTAAGAATTCAAGATGCAATTGGCCATTATGTGTAACGTCACCTATTCGATTTCCTATCAAGGCCTTGGTGTTATTGACTAACGTACCAAGATCACTCTATTTGTTAGCTATGCACCACTGATAACGCAGCAGCAGAATCACCAGATATTTTGTTTCACGATATACAGCAGATTTGTAATTATTCATCCAGGAAAACTTTACTGGATAAGCTAGTTACTTGAAAAAATCTAGGCCTTTGCTTTGCCAACAGGATAGCTATTTGTTATTTCACTTGGAATTCGCAACAAAGCCAACATCGAGAAAACAGAACCAGGACACACACACTGGTCTATATCGCCACCGTGTGCAGTGCAAGTGCGTGGATTCGGAGGAGAATCTCGTTCTGATCTAAGCCAGCAAAGGGCAGCAGAGCAAAGAGATGAAGAAAGGATGACAAGAGGAGGAGAGAACAGCCCTTGCTGCTGCCCATCAGACGGTCGAGTTAGAAACGGGTCAACAAACGGGAACCGATACCTTCCCATATACCACGCAGCGAGCATGCCAGATTTTAAAATGCGATACCAATTATTTAGTAAATGCTGTTGTTGTGAGTGGGTACACCTTTTGGCGTCATCTGGTCGAACACCATATGAGACTGGGCTCTAAGAAAAGCTGTCTCTGGTGTGGACCAATCAATTTCAAGGACAATGTATACATTATCAGAGTGCTGTTTTTTGTTTGCATTCTGACCGCAGGTATTGTGGTTAATGTAAACATGATTCCTCGTAAAAAGGTGTCAGTTTTGTTGCCAGAAAATAGGGTAAAAAAAACTATTATTATAAGATGTGTTGAGTTATGTTTAATGATATATGGTACTGTCACCGCATTTTCAAATCCACTGTATTCACAATACAAAGCTATAAAATAATTGGCTGCATTAAAAACATAACCTGCTGAATTAGTGGACTACTCAAGAAGGTAATGTGCAAATTAAGACGGACATGTCATAATGAGCCCAGGAAAAGTATAGTTAACATGCAATGGTTAATACCAACAGGTAGATATGTATTCTTGGTTCTTTCGGTAAAGTCACACAGAAGGGAAATAATAAAAAAAACAATACAATTCTCAACAAATTTGAACAAAAAATTCTTGCTGTGGTTTTCACACCTGATGATGATTGCTTGTAGTGCAATCTAAACGTCGTGAGAATTTTATGATTTCATTATTTCCCTTCTACGTGACTTTACCGAAAGAACCAAGAATATGAATCCCTGCAGTCACGAAAGCTTTAAATCTAAATTTAGGTAGATATGCAATTAAGAGTGAGTTAGTGCACTGGCCTATGAACTTAGAGGGCCCAGTTCGATACCTGAGCATGGCTAACATCATTGGCAAGAGGCATGCTGCATGCACTGGTCAACCAACCCCATGTAACAGCCACCCCATTCAGTGAAAGGCTGTAACATGTATCGGTGGTCACTGCATTCTGTATATCTTTCTATATATATAAAATCGTGAATCTGTCTGTCTGTGTGTCTCCGGAACATACGCACTTTCATTGGACGGCGGTTGCCCCTGGCAACGGCTAGCGACGCCTTCGCCGCTTTCATTGGACCTGGCAACGGCTAGCGACGCCTTCGCCAAGGGCTGCAGTTTCATTGGACGGCGGTTGCCCCTGCCAACCGCTAGCCACGCCTTCGCCACTTTCATAAGCTCCGTATTTAATTAAATAATAGCCATTACACAGTGTTGTTGGAGCGCTAGGGGGGGAGGAACGCCACCCGTACCCTGCCTCTTCCAAGTCGACAATTTTAGGCGAGGCCGCAGGCTTTGCACGCTACTAGGCCCCGACACCCACCACGCCACTCTGAGGTAAATTCATAAAAGTTTTTCCTACTCTTCACTACACCCCCACCACAATGTGTGCTATTAATATTACTTTTAAACCCAACGCGCCAACAATCGATTACTTTAATGTTCACTGTACAAATACTCATTAAGCTGGGTGAGCGTACTGACAGTCTATTATGTACACTGTAGCCTGCTTATTAAGCTCTGTCAGCGTACTGCCACTCTATCATGTACACTCTAGCCTGCTTATGAAGCTGAGTGGGTGTACTGGCAGTCTATAATGTAGACTGTAGCCTGGTTATTATAATCGATTCTTTAAATGTTCTTTGTACAAATAGTCATTAAGCTGCTTTAGCGTACTGCCCGTCTATTATGTAGACTGCTGCCTGCTTATTCAGCTGGCTGGGTGTACTGCCAGTCTATCCTGTACACATTAGCCTGGTTAGGAAGTAAAGTTAGTCAATTTGTAACACGTACGCTTTCGCAAACATTATTCATAAACAACGTTATTGCGTTTAGATCGCCTTATTTATTAAGGTGTCACCCTTATCCACCACCCGACACGCCCAATCTGCACAAAATTGTCACGTTCATAAAAGACTAAGACTTGACTGCTTTAGCCCACCGGTGTGTTTAAGCGGAAAACCACAACAATTACCATTTCTCATGAAAAAACTACTGTATAATTATGTTTAAACCACACGCGCCAATAATGGATTTGTTTAAATGTTCACTCAACAAATACTCATTAAGCTGGCTGAGCGTACTGCCACTCTAGAATGTACAGTGTAGCCTGGTTATATTTCTGGGTGGCTGTACTGACAGTCTATCATGTACACATTAGCCTGCTTCTTAAGTAAAGTGAGTCTTTTTGTAACACGTACGCTTTCGCAACCATTCTTCAAAAATAACTTTATTGCCTTTCGCTCGCCTTAATTATTAATGTGTTGTAACCCTCCACCACCCCACACGGCCAATCAGTCAAAAAGTGTCCCGTTGATAAAACACTCATAAGTCTCTGCTTTGGCCCACCGGTGTGTACAAGCGTAAAACCACAACAATTCCCATTTCAGAGTACGTCCTTTCGCTGATGCTGGATGCAATTACCAGCCAAACGTCGTACTGTTCAGTTGTCTGTCCATCTGTGTACGATCGCTTGCGAGGGATTTGCCGGGAGGCACGTCCCGTGCCCCGCGATGGGAATACGCATGTCACTGTGTATGTGTTTGTGTGTATGTATGTGTGTTTGTGTGTATGTATGTGTGTTTGTGTGTATGTGTGTGTCTGCGTGTATGTATGTGTGTGTATGTGTGTGTCTGCAGCAAGCGCGTGTATGTGTACCTATGGACGCGCGCGCGTGTGTTGTGTAGGGGGAACGGTAGTGTAGTGCTTAGCGTGCTGCCTGTGTCTGTGTGTGTGTGTCTGTGTGTGTGTCTGTGTGTGTGTGTCTGTGCCTGTGTCTGTGTGTGTGTGTGTCTGTGTGTGTGTGTCTGTGTGTCTGTGTGTGTGTCTGTGTGTGTGCGTGTGTGGTGTGTGGGGAGCGGTAGTGTAGTGGTTAGCGTGCTGTCTGTGTGTCTGTGTGTGTGTGTCTGTCTGTGTGTGTCTGCGTGTGTCTGTGTGTGTCTGTGCGTGTGTGGTGTGTGAGGAGCGGTGGGTGTAGTGGTTAACGCTACGCTGCGCTACCAACCCGGCGAACCGAGTTCGATTCCCGCTCACGGCCACCACCGGTGACGATTATTTGAACCTCCCCTAGGTCGACTCTGCCTCAAACGAGTAACTGGTGTGGCGTATTAACATCGCCACTGGGGAGACAAAGGCGGCCGGCCGTGGTGGATACAAGTCCCGGGCGAAGCCGGGTAGTACAGCTAGTTGTTTATGAATTAACAGGTTTGACTTGTCCAACTGGTTTATCATCGTCGTTGCTTTAAGGTGCTTTGAGCCCGTGAAGCCCGATGAATGAGGTGCAACAGTGAGTCCATAAAAGTTTGACTGTAAACTTTCGTGACTGCAGGAATTCACATTCAATGGTTCTATCGGGAAAATCACGTAGATAGGAAAAAATAATGACGATAAAGTAATAAAAAGAAAGTGAATAAAAATTTAAAAATATCACGTTAAGATCGCAACACAAGAGGTCTGAAACGTAGTGCTTGGCTTCCGAGATCCGATACATTCCAGGTGATTTGGTCATCGGGCAGAATGGAGAATGTGTAAAAGTAATAGTTTGTGGTTCGTCATCACATATTTATTAAAACATTGACTGTGGGTTCGTCTTATATAATTCGGCAGCTGTGTGACCACATCTGTGACAAATCACCAGGCACCACTCCGTGTTATAATCGGGAGAATACGGTACAAAATAATTCGCCTTTGTGGAAATCATCTCTCATCCCAGAATCTGTATTTACACTGGAGAAATCTGATGACCTATAAAGCTCTTTGTGCCCCCCTAACAGATCAACATGTAGACCTCGAGATGCTGGGTTTGCCTGGACTTACTGCCATGTTAGAGGCTGAGGCTGTTGTCGATGATTGATCTAAGACGAGACAATAAAAGGACACAGGTTAATATGTAACGATAGTGGCTGTTAGCGAACACCTATAAAATATAATTTAAATAAAACCCAGCTGTTCGCCACTAAGGGGGGGAGGGGTGACGTCACCGCGGTGCGTGTGCCAGGCTAGGTACACCTCGAGACAAAAAAAACACAATAAATACATCACTAAACACCGAGCACAGCATCAACTAAACCCCTGCTGGCCATAATCCAAACACAATCGTAACAAACGTCTCCATTTTGTGCGGACACGTCTTGTGTCAGTAAATACTGCGATTATTTTAAAGCCTTTTCGTTGTTACTCCACTGCTAGTTGAAGGTCTTTCCCACCACGCCAGATCGATCATAGTCCGAGTATGTTGGTCAAGTAGGGGGTGGTGGGTGACAGGAGATCAATCGCCACTGATGTGAGCCGCGTGGCTTGCAATGGAACTCCCACGAGCGGAGGAACGAGCTAACCACTGCGCCACCGCTCCCCACCCCTCCCGACAAAAACTCAATAACATAGGGAAATTAATCAACGCAATTCATTTAAATAAATAGATAAACATTCCGTGCAAGACATGCACGCAACACAAGCATGTAACATGCGCCGAACGATTAAATATTAATTATTAAAAAACACACTCGCGCGATCACACACACAACCAACACAAACAATGACGTCGCCTCTCTCACCTGCGATAAAGATAAAAAAAATCAACTTCTCGATTTGTCTTTTCACCCCGAGATTAAACCACACAGTCCGCGCTGCTTTCAAAGTCGCTTCTGTCTGTCAAAAGGTAACGAAAGCCGTGGCACAGGAAGCAGAGGGGCCCTCTCTGCCTTGTGGGTTTATATTGGCCGGGACCGGCAGGGCGTGTCCCTGAAACATTAGCAAATAAATAAATATAAAATAAGAGAACGTGTTGCTTTGTGTGTGTGACACGAGGATGTTGTTGTAGCCAGCCCAAAACGTGGAACTTTGGGCTAAGCGCAATTCCAACGTTGGATCAACGTTTGGCCAACCAACTGCATGCCAACGTTGGGTCAACGTTGGGGCAAATCCTTGTCAACGTTGGGGTCAACGTTGGGCCAAATCCTTGTCAACGTTGGGGCAAATCCTTGTCAACGTTGGGTCAACGTTGAGCCAAATCCTTGTCAACGTTGGGTCAACGTTGGGGCAAATCCTTGTCAACGTTGGGGCGACTTTGGGGCAAGTCCTTGTCAACGTTGGGGCAAATCCTTGTCAACGTTGGGTCAACGTTGGGCCAAATCCTTGTCAACGTTGGGTCAACGTTGGGGCAAGTCCTTGTCAACGTTGGATCAACGTTCGGCCAACCTCATGCCAACCTTGGGCCAACATTGGCACGTGTAATGGGTTAATGATGTGGGGATGGGGGTTACATTTCCTTGGCTCTCTCTGTTGTTTTTTATCTCACAGGACCGCACTTTAGTTTCCTTTACTGGGAGGAGGAACTTTTCTAAAAATATTATGCTCGTTTACTCAGGGAATCCTCGCTGAGTATCATAATTCTTTTGCAGTAGGGTCCTGCCAGGTTTACACAGTAGAGCGATGGTTCCTATATAATCTAAAATTTTGTGATCATTTATGTGTCATTTAAAAAATATATATATAAAACAGTATTTTGGCAAATTTGGACAAGGATACCGACACATGCTGTAGTGGCCTAGCTCTTGCAAAGGAAGTCACAGAAGACACCGCGTAGTATTTCATTAATGGTCAATACACACCACAGTATTTACGATATTTCACTGTTTTATTTACTGGGTAAAGCCCACTGAGCTATTAGCTCTTTTTCAGAAGCGATCAGGCTACAAATCATAGCTTATCGTGTGGAAAAATCCATGCCACCACGGGGAGAAATATACAGGCGTCAGAGTTGGGACCAAATCCACGACCTCCTGCATACCAGGTGAAGGAGATAACATTTAGCCACCGCAGCCACTGGGTTCTAACCATGAACCTTTACAACAAGAAGCGGCGAGTGAACTTCAATGTCACCACCCCGAAGCGTATCCCCTCTGGATAAAATATGTTAAATTGACAATGCCAGGGTTGAGCCTGGCTAATACGTGAATGGGAGACTGCTTGGGTATAGCGGATACAGTATTGTCAGGTTCAGAGGCTTGCAGGAGATGGCAGTAGAGCAGTAGATTATTGAATCTCCTTGTACAGAGCTCATCCTATGTGGGGTTTCTCTGGGTTCACTTTCCAATGGAGCAGGATCCTTGTGAAAAATACACGTCATGCCCAAGTCAGGCTTCCAAATGTAAAATGCATGAACACGGTGTTATTTAAAAGTGCATAGAAAGCATTAAGGTAACGCCTGTATCATCGGTTATGTTCAGCTATTACTGTCAGTCAGTGGCGGCTCCTGCAAAATCTCTCAGGGGGGGCAAATGTCTGGATGATTGATAAGGATAAGGTCCACCCATGCAATAGATAAATTAACAGCTTAAGCATGTAAAGGCAACTTCACTTCTTTAATATTAATGAAAAATAAAGTGACTCTTACAATACATCTTGTTTGTTTCTATACTCGCTATTAATACAATCCACTCATGTTTCTTTTATTAAAGATTCCACTAGGTGGCGACAAATAATTTTGTTGGATGAAACGTGCTTACGTATGATGACGTAAGCACGTTAGGGCGAGCCCTCCCGGAAGCCATAGAGAATGCATTGCAGCGCCCCCCATTCGAAAAAAAACATCTTTGAATGTAAGTCTATGGGACCACTCGGGGCGATTCTCAGCCGGAGGGAAATCGCCCAAAAAGAGGCGGTACTCCACAGAACGTAGCATGACGCTGATTGGACTATATCCAGAGGCACAGTGACGGCTAGCGTGACTCTGTGGTTGAATGACATTGGTGGTGCGTCGCCCAATCACCCTAATGAAGAAACCGCCCCTGCTGTCAGTGTTTTGTCAATAAATCTATGATTGGATAAGGGCCTCCTTGGACACTTTCTCCATGAATGGAAAAAGAACGAGAGTCCAGTTTGTGAGTGTGATGCTGCGACACATCTTAGACCGTGCAACATCTCGCGAACTACTGCCCGATCGGATCATTCAACGGAGATCTCAAACATCCGCGCGGCTACTCTTGGAGCAGTCGAATGGATGTCAAATCTCGATATAAATTTATAATTTGTTGCAATCCCCAAAAATGCCAAATGAAAGAAGAGCCTCCTCACATCTTGCGGGTCATGAGGATTGTTTGACCATACTTCCCCACGCTGTTTAAAGGAGGTTGGTGAACATATTTCTATCTTGATTTGAAATTTTCGTGACTGCAGGTTCTTTCAGTAAAGTCACGTAGGTAGAAACAGCTCTCTCGCTGGGTCAGCAGTTCCACTGCTGGATATTTTTGTCCGCCTGAGAACAACCGCTTGTGTTGCGATCGAAACGTCGTGATATATTATTTTCTGTTTTATTTTATTTTTCTACCTACGTGACTTTACCGAAAGAACCAAAGAGTATGAAAATATTTGTTTTCCCCCCCGACCCTTGGTGTATTAATGTAATTAGGTTTCAAATAAATGTATCCGAAGCAATACAATTGTTACTTTCTCTTTCTTGGTTCTTTCGGTAAAGTCACGTAGAAGGGAAATAATAAAATAATAAAAATAAAACATAATAACACTTGAGGACGGCTGCTTGCGTTGTGGCCGAAACGTCGTGAGAATTGTATGTTATTATGTTTTATTTTTATTATTTTATTATTTTCCTTCTATGTGACTTTACCGAAAGAACCAAGAAGATGAATCCCTGGAGTCACGAAAGCTTTAAATCGAAATTGTTACTTTGTTGAATCATTGAAATGTTATTTTTGTTTTATTCCAGTTTGAGTCGTGTCACGAGCTGCATTTTCCTGAACTAAAAAAAAGTGGATTTCTAATTGAGCGTTAAATGCGTGTAAAATTGAATGTTAAGGATTACAAAAAGCGTTTCTTAATTTAGTAAATACAGTGCTATCTGTTAATATCCAAAGTATTAAAATCAAATGACACACTAGTATGTCGCTATAGTTTCCATATATGAGGAGATTTACTCCACAAAAGCCCCGAAAAACTAGACACTAATACAATGCATTGTTGTTTGGGTCAAATAAGTAAATGTGTCGTACAGCCTCCTTCACCCGACACAGCCAAATGATAATTAATACTGGTAGGAACCTCCTGGTTACACCAGCCCACAGGGGATTATTCCGTCCATCCGTCGTGCATCCAATAATGGGAGGGGTGGGGCTGGGTGGAGAGGGGCTGGGTGTGGAGGGTGGGGAGGGGCTGGGTGGGGAGGGGAGGGGCTGGGTGGGGAGGATGGGGCTGGGTGGGGGGTGGGAGGGGTGGGGCTGGGTGGGGAGGGGCTGGTCACCCCGTGGTGCCCTTATAAAACTCAACGTTTAATCTACTCACGCCGGCTTGTGCTCGCCCTTACAGTCGGGCATATTTGCGGAATACACCACGCCGCCGTTGACCCTGGCCATTGACCGAGCAACCCAATGTTCCTACCAGCTCCCTCCTTAGGAATGTGTTACAATTGTCCTGAAGAAATCAATATTTATTTTACATGTCAATTTTGCCTTCAATAAAGTCGGCATCGGTGCACATGTTCACGTGAATTTATTTATTGGCCCTGTCGCGAAAGCCTACTAGGTGTTGAACAGAAAATGTTAAACTCTACTGTATTCTTTCTAGATTTGAAGCTTTCGTGACTGCAAGGATTCATATTCTTAGGTTTTTTCGGTAGTCACGTAGGTAAAATTTATTTATAAAAGTAAAATAAAAAATAAAATAAAAATCACGAGGTTTCGGAGGCAACACAAGCTTCCGTCTTCAGGTGGAACCGTCACAGCACGATAGCTGTATCAAGTGAGTCACTTGATACAGCTATCGTGCGTGACTCTACTGTATTCCTATTCAAGACCTTTGCAAGTCTGCACAAAAGCACCTGCAGTGATAATTATCGAATACTGTATTGACCTTATCATGATATTAGTTGCAGCATGATGACTTCGATCTGGTCATCATATCTCGGAAGCCAAGCCGGTCTGAACCTGGAGAGCAGTTGGGTGGGTGACCACCAATAGGGCTTGCCAGGTGTCGTAGGCGTGGGGCTGAGAGGGGTTTCTCCCGGGTTCTGTGGTTTCTTTTCACATGAACTCAAACACTCATTCATGGAATTGTTCACAAACCCCAATATCAGGAACCTCCTGAAAAATGGCCTTGAGACTCGGTGCATCTTTCTGGGAAAATAAAGGACATTTAACTTGCTCTCATTATACTAGTGTAATGGGTTCAATTTAGGCATACACACTTCTTGGGAGGCAACACTCATTTATTAGAACAGTATTATAACATTTCGATTTAAAGCTTTCGTGACTGCAGGGATTCATCTTCTTGGTTCTTTCGGTAAAGTCACGTAGAATGGAAATAAAAAAATATTTTTTTTTATATTATTATATTATAGTATTTTATTATATTATTTTATTATGGTTTATTATTATTTTATTATTTCCATTCTACGTGACTTTACCGAAAGAACCAAGGAGTATTATAACACTGTACATTAGGTGGTGACCACCGACCTACTCTAGCTAACACACACTTTGTATTTTTATGTTTATTATTTTATGATTTCCCTTGTGAGAATTGTATTTTATGTTTTATTTTTTATTATTTCCCTTGTGAGAATTGTATTTTATTATGTTTTATTTCATTATTTCCCTTCTACGTGACTTTACCAAAAGAACCAAGAAGATAACACACACTTCTCTAACTCTCAGCTACTCTAGCGTGACCCAGCCAGGTGGGCTACTGGCATGTCTGCTGACTGGAGGCATTGACTCTTCTTGGCGTCTTCACGATGCATCTTCATCCTTGGCACGGGCAGCCTCGAACCTCGTGAGGAAGCTGCTTATACAGGGAGGAACAATGTTCCACACTGCCCACCAGGGATTATTTAGCTGTCTGTCTGACTGTCTGTTTGTCTGTCGTACATAACATATAATACACACAGCTCTTTGATTGGTGGAGACCTACTGCCGGGTACGGAGAGGGGAGGTGCCTAAGGGAGGAGGGTCAGGGGAGGGGCCTAAGGAAGGGGGGAGTCAGGAGAGGGGCCTGAGGGGGGGGGGGTCAGGGGAGGGGCCTGAGGGGGGGGTCAGCGGAGGAGCCTGAGGGAGGGGGGGTCAGGGGAGGGGCTTACGGATATGGGGGGGGGGGGGTGCTCAGGGGAGGGGCCTAACAGAAGGGGGGTTAGGGGAGGGGCCTAAGGGAAGGGGGGTCAGGGGAGGGGCCTGAGGATATGGTGGTCAGGGGAGGGGCCTAAGGGAAAGGGGTCAGGGGAGGGGCCTAAGGGGGGAGGGGCCTAAGGGAGGGGGGTGATAGTTCAGGGGGCTGTCTGCCTGGCTATATACATACAGGTAGGAACAACAGGTTCCACACTGCCCACCAGGGATTATTTGTCTGTCTGTCGTGCACGAATGCGCTGTCCAACCAAGTTCCTACCTGCCCACTCCGAAGGAACGTGTTATGGGCCCCACCCCGGCCACGCCTCCCGAGGCCAGAACCGGCCCTGACGTCATTCCCGCCTCCAGCCGAGATGACATCATGTGTGTGTGTGTGTAGACCCACGTGGTATTGACGCCCCCCGCATAGTGACGTCACACGTGTGCGTGTGTACACAGTAGTGATACTACATTTTAACTACAATCATTACACGAGTATACACATATAGGTGAAATAAAAAAAAGAAATGGTTTGTTATAGGCTGCTTGCCGGACTACGTGATGATCACCTGAGGACTGTGTAGGAAAAAAAAATCCATTATTGTACAGGGTGTTTTAAAAAGATGGACCCAATTTCAAATCAGTATATTTCACGATGGCAACATGTTACAATTATCTTCTTGGTTCTTTCGGTAAAGTCACGTAGAATGGAAATAATAAAAATGAAACATAATAAAATAATTCTCACGACGTTTCGGCCACAACGCAAGCAGCCGTCCTCGGGTGGAGAGCAGGTCTGTCGAGAAGACAGAGTCTGAATGACACACTCCAGGCTTGGAGCGATTATTTAAGCTGGGATGTATTATTTTATTATTTCCCTTCTACGTGACTTTACCGAAAGAACCAAGAATAAGAGTCGTCTTGCTAACAACAAACAACACTCAACCAGCCATTGGAAGTATGCAACACAAAAAACCTCTCGTCTGGCACCAAGGACAGCTCCAAGTGCTGCCCGCCCCAACGCCTGACGTCACGTCCAGCAAGTCACGTGAAGTCCACGCCCTGAGTCCCAACGCTGGGATTAGAGTCCCAGTCTGCAGTCTACGGGGACCCAAGTAGATCCCCCTAGACCCCGAGCTAACACCCCCTGCCCACCACCCCCAACCATGCTCTCTCCACTGCTGCTATCGCTGATGCTGTGCACTTCAATGGGAGTACTCGGGGTGATGTCAAGCCGGCCACACCGCCCCCGAAGTTCCCCGGGGACCACTCTGACGGAGACCCACGACCTCGGAGGATCCGAGTGGACGGCGGAGAGTAGGCAGGGCCGAGTGAGCGTCAGAGCCACGGTGCCAGGCTGCGTGCACCAGGACCTAATGGCAGCAGGGATCATACAGGTGCGTGACACCTGGGCTGGAGTGGAGACATTTGGGGGAGGAGGGGTCAGGGCAGGTGTTTTTATTATTAGTTTTTCGTCTCGGCTTTACCACAGTTTTGTTTGTATTGTTTTTCATTTGTTCACTCTATTGTCCACAACGTAAGGGGGCGTCCATAAATGACGTCACGCGATTTTGGACGATTTTTGACCCCCCCCCCATAGTCACACGGCGTTACAAAAAGTCAGACCCCCCCTCAAATATGACGTCACAAAGCTCTGCCCCCCCCCCCCAAAAATAAAACATGCTTCAAATCGCTTTAAACTATTGTCATTGCAGTGCGTATTTAATGTGGCGCTGCACTCTGATGTTGTAGGAGAAAACATTTATTAAAAAGTCTATTTAAGTAGAACGTGTTGTCTATATTTATTTAAAGTTGCGCATTTTGATGTGACGTCACATTTCTCACCCCCCCCCCCTCGTCACACATCGTCACAAATGTCTGACCCTCCCCCCCTAAGGTGCGTGACGTCATTTATGGACGGCCACTAACATGTCATACTGGAATAAAATAAAATATAATTTTACATTTTCCCAATTGTATCCGAATTGTGCATGCGTTATTTCAATGGACAAAGTTCCGTATCCATTCCAATCTCTCCTAAAGTAGTGTAACCCACAGAAGTGGAGATTACAGAGCTTCTTTCGAGATCCCTGCAAGTGACCACCATCTCTCACCACACATTAGGAAGCAACACTTTGCCAGCCGCTCTGTGATATTTGTTCATCGTGTGACAGTCAAGCCAATATTTTAATTTCTCATAGTTGGACATTTAGGCAAATTAAATGCAGAACTGTACATGTAATGATGTTTTTTGTGTGCAGTATTGGTGACTGTGCTGAGACTCTCAGCTCACAACGCTTATATTTAAGAGCAATTTTAGCAATCTTATAATCATCGACTTTTATGCATGTAATTCGATGTGTGTATCATAAGCATACTAATAATAGAGTTTTAGTCAAATCGTTATATGTCAGTCTCTCACTAACGTATCATTCTTCCAACTTTGAACCCCGCCTTCCGCAGGACCCCTATTACAGGTTCAACGATGATGTGTACCGCTGGATATCAAGGCAGGACTGGACCTACCAGCGCAACTTCACCGTGCCGATACCATTGCAGTGAGAACCATTCTGTCCTGGTTACCAACCACGTGTCGAGTTAATTTAAATATAGTGACCTCATTGGAACCTCCTTTGCCAGTAGCAAAATATGATAATAGGTGTAAATGCTTACCCCGAGCTCTCATACTCTGATGGTGCATTGTCATTGAGTTGTGCGGCTTTTGGCGTCATCTGGTCCAACACCATGTGAGACTAGGCTCTAAGGAAAGCTGTCTCGGGTGTGGACCAATCAATTTCAAGGACAGTGCATACATTATCAGAGTTGTGTTTTTTGTTTGCATTCCGACCGCAGGTATTGTGGTCAATGCAAACATGACTCCTTGTAAAAAAAGGTGTCAGTTTTGTTGCCAGATAAAAGGGTAAAAAAACAATTATTTTATTACATTTCGTGGTTTAGTAATCGTGAAACATTTTTACCCACAGCACAGCACGGCTAGGGTAGTCAAGACAGACAAAGAGGGCACGATGAGTCGTAGATCAGCGGCAGGAAGAAACGAGGAACAGTGGGAAGAAACGTGGAGCATCAGGCAGGATGGGGAGGAGAAGGATCGACAGAGCCAGGCTGTCAGGGATGAGAGAGAGGGTCATGAGAGAGGACGGAAGAGAGGGAGACGAGAGAAGAAAGCAGCGACCAGAAGTGAGCTGCATAGGGCAGGCGGCCCTGGATTTCTCTCAAGTCGACTCAGCTATAAATGAGTACCTGGTGCAATGCGCAAACATCAGGACTGGGGAGACAACGACAGTTTGGTGTCGCGGTTCTGGCCACGCCACCACCCCCTCGTGTACCTTGCCAGTCTTATAATGGATGGGTGCTCGCTAACAGCACGTGCCCTCCACGGTGGGGGGGGATCTCTGTGTGTCGCAGGAACCGTCAGAAGGCGGTGCTTGTGTTTGAAGGGGTGGATACGGTGGCAACCGTCTCTCTCAACGGGGTGGTGCTGGGACGCACGGACAACATGTTCATCTCCTACGTGAGTACTGGCTCCTGCTGGCTGTGCGGGAGTTTTGTACGTATGTATGTACGTTGAGCTTCTATCGCACCGTACGAAGCCAACCGTCCTAGTCGTGGGTGTGGGGGAAGGACAACAAATTAAACACAAAAAGCAGTTCTAAAGAAATTCGATTCCAATTTAGATTTAAAAGTACGTAGCTCCAGCGACTTCCTGATATCGGAAGGAAGAGCGTTCCAGACGGCCACAGAAGTGCATCTGAATGTGCGCAATGCGGTGACTGTCTTTGTTTGATAGCCAGCCAAAAGCCGCTGCTGCTACAAGGATGAAATGTGTAACACGCTTTCACGCGCGCCACTGCCGGGAGCACTGGTGAGGTGAGTGTGTTCACGGAATGGCGTGGATGGGACTACCATCGTTTCCACCATTAGAGAGAAACCGCTGAAAAATTTCAGGTGTTTCTTTTTGTCAACCAGTGGTGCGTGAGCTTGTATACAGTGGTGAAGTATGGTCAAACATTTCGATTTAAAGCTTTCGTGACTGCAGGGATTCATCTTCTTGGTTCTTTCGGTAAAGTCACATAGAAGGGAAATAATAAAATAACAACCTGTTGTGAAGAGGCCTTAATCCAGCACTGGATTGACGCAGGGTTGTTCTTCTTCTTCTTTAGTGCTGCCTAACGGCGTGTGCGACTTCACGATGATATTGGTCCCGGTTTAGCACGGCGTGTAGAGTTTGTGCTGTTGTTAATTGTAGCCATGTTTTGATGTTACTGAGCCATGTCGTTTTTGGCCGTCCTGGTCGTTTTTTCCTTTCGATTTTTCCTTCCAGGATTTGCTTTAATAGCTGGTATTTGTGGTCGTTTCGGGCTATGTGGCCTAGGTAGTAACACTTCCTGCTAATGATGGTCTTCAGCAGTTGCCTGTCAGTGCCCATATCTTGCAGAACTTGTGTATTGGTGGTTTGGCTGTCCATGGGATTTTCAGCATTCTTCGATACAGCCACATCTCGAAAGCTTCGAGCCTTTTTGTTGCTGTTGTTGTCAGTGTCCACGTCTCTACTCCGTACAGCAAAATTGACCAGATGTAGCATTTCAGTGTGCGCAGTTTCAGTGATGTACTAAAGTTGCGGTCTGCAAGGAGTGTTTTCCATTTAATAAATGCTTGCCTTGCTTGTTCAATTCTGCTCTTGATTTCGACTTCATGGTTCAACTGATCGTCAATGATTACACCAAGGTATTTAAATCGGTGTACTTGTTCCAATTTTTCACTGCCAAGCTTGATTGTTATTTCGCTTGTAGTTCGGCTGACCTTCATAACCCTTGTTTTCTTTTTATTAATTCGTAAGCCCCATATTTGACTCTCTGTGGCAACCTCGTCCAAGATTTGTTGTAGGTCTTGTTCCGAATCGGCCAGCAGTGCAGTGTCGTCTGCATATCTGATGTTGTTGATGTATTGTCCATTAACTTTAATACCAATGTTTTTATCTGCTAGTGTTCGATCAAAAATCTGCTCCGAGTAGATGTTGAAAAGACTGGGTGAAAGTGGGCAGCCTTGTCGTACACCTCTTTGTATTGGTGTTGGGTCTGTCAATTCGTTGTCATATCGGAGTTGGGCTGTTTGCTTCCAATAAAGAGCAATGATGAAATTGATGTCGTTTTTATCTAGTCCCAGTTGTTTTAATAGAGCTGCTAGTCGGTCGTGGTCTACTGAGTCAAAGGCTTTCTCGTAATCTATGAAGCAGGTGTACACTTCTTTCTGATGTTCGTAGCATCGCTGTAGTAGTATCTGTAGACAGAAGATTGCTTCTCTTGTGCCTAGTCCTTTGCAGAAGCCAAACTG
This sequence comes from Lethenteron reissneri, assembly GCF_015708825.2. Lineage (NCBI taxonomy): Eukaryota > Metazoa > Chordata > Hyperoartia > Petromyzontiformes > Petromyzontidae > Lethenteron > Lethenteron reissneri. The sequence goes on along the minus strand of NC_083825.1, from coordinate 7,045,051 downwards.
TGTGTTCTTCAATGCATTTTCGCATGTGGAGCGTATGCGCTGTTGGATCACCTTCAGGAAGACTTTCAGCACGTGGCTCATCAAGCTTATCAGTCTGTAGTCCTCGCATTTCCGGCTTGTTGCTTTCTTTGGTATGGCCACAAAAATGGATTGTAGCCAGTCGGATGGAATTTTATTGCCAATGTATATTTGATTGTACCAATTAGTCAGTTGTCGTATATTGTTACTGTCTAATAGTTTGAGCAATTCTACATGGATTGTGTCGGGCCCGCATGCTTTGCCTAACTTAGCTGTTTTGATTGCATGTTCTACTTCTGATGTTAAAATGTGTAGAGCGTCTTTCGACATCTGTTGGTCTTTTTCTGCAGGAGTTCTCGCGGCGCCATAGAGCTTGTGTATATAGTTTGTCCAGGTGTCCATTTTTTCTTGTTTATTTAGGATTGGTTGGTTGTTGTCCGTATACAAGGTTGTTAATTACTTTTAATTATTCCTATTTTATAATGCTTGTTAACTTACTGAGTCTCATGACTCTCTTTTAGGAGGGTCCTGTGAAGTTGTTGCAGTTGGAGGCGATAATTGAGATATATGTATAATCCCTGTTAAGTAACGTGGGCTATTTAACATCCACAGTGAAGATAAGTCAATTTTATTTTTGCCACTGAAAGCGCCATCGCATTAATACTAAAACATAAAAATAGAAAATGTATTAAACGAGAAAAAAGATACATTTACGAACTATAGGAGACAGCAAATATTTTTTTTACAAATAAGGCACCCGCAGTAATAACCAGGGTAGCTGCTGGATTCGAACCTTTCACCTCTGCGACAACAAGCGGCGAACGCGTTACCGCTAGGCCTGAATTAGCCTCAGCCCATGTAGCATTGCAGCTATTACATTAACCCCCCTCTGGTCTGTGCACCTGTTAGGCTCACAGTAATGACATCACCTCTACTCTATTCAAGACCGAAACAGGAAGACTTCTTCACAATTCTGGCAAATCGCCTGCTGAAGCTGGTTTTAATCACCAGCGAAACGTCGTTCTCAAATTGTAATTGTTGTGGGTTTGCACACCAATATAGTGGTGTGCTGAACTAGTAGCTAATTGGCTCGTTATATTTACGTGACAAACCTTACTAATTGGCTGTATCCGTTGGTGGCGTGGTTAACGACACAACATTTATATTTACACGAAAGCCTACTACTTGTTAAACTACGAAGGCGGCGTCCGCTACTCTGTGCGGCGCAGGAATTTGTGGTGAGCGGCCTGCTCAAGGACGGCGAGGGCGCGACGAACTTGCTGACGGTGGCGTTCGAGTCGGCGCCGCGCTACGCGTCGGGACGCGCGCACGAGCACCCCGCTTGGCCCGTGCCCCCCGCGTGCCCTCCACCCGAGCAGCACGGCGAGTGCCACGTCAACTACATTCGCAAGGTGAGCGCAGCACCTCGCTCGCTCGCTTCTCTTGTTCCACCTCCTCATATGCGCGTGCGTGTCTCTGCCTGCGCCACCTCCGCCAACACCGACACCGCCATCGCCTCCTCCTGCATCACCTCCACTGCCATCACCGTTGCCTCGATTATCACCACCACAACCGACATCAACTCCTTATTTGCCTCTACTACCACTGCTACCTCCTCCAACGCAGCGGTGGCAAGATGTTAACTACCTCGCCTGGTATACAGGAGGTTGTCAGGTTGATCCCAATCTTGAAGCTTGTATATTTGGAGTTTGCATGTCTCTCTCTCTCCCCGTGGTCGTGTAGATTTTTCTCCTGGTCCTCCGTTTTTTGCCTCCACAGTTAGAATCAACATCACGCCTTTAGAGTATTTGGCTGCTATTAATTCTCACGTGATAAGCCACTTCGATGAGCTGTCATTTGTGGCCAGGTCGCTTCTGAAAAAGAGCTACATAGCTGAGTGGGCCTCTTGTATCGTTGGGGCTGTGAACAGGAGCAGTGCTCGTTTGGCTGGGACTGGGGCCCTGCTTTCGCCACGCAGGGCATCTGGAGGAGTGTGCGCTTGGAAGCCTACGACCTGGCACGCCTCCTCGACCTGGCCGTCATCCCTTCTCCACTCGGTGAGGTGAAGAAGCCGGCGGACTTCTCCCCGATGGTTGTCTCACCCGCAGCCCGCTCACCCCAAACGGCCATGGGAGTGCGTGATATACACGAACGGCAGGCGGCACTGTTTAACAGCGCTAAAGAGGATTGTTAAATGTTGTGGATTGCACTCCGAGCACACGCTCGTTCACGTGACAATGACATGTATTTGTTTGGTGGACGAGGGCCTACGACACACGTCGGCAATTTACTCACGCGGCGATCTGACCAAAAATTAATTATGACCCATTATATCGGTCGCAAAAGCATACGTGTTAACAAAAATCGCGTGCTAGGTTGATTGTTCAGTAGTGGATCGATCTGCTGCTGGTGATGATTGGTGACAATGATGATGAGGATTGGTGACAATGATGATGAGGATTGGTGATGATGATGATTGGTGACAATGATGATGAGGATTGATGATGATGATTGGTGACAATGATGATGAGGTTTGGTGATGATGATTGGTGACAATGATGATGAGGATTGGTGACGATGATGATTGGTGACAATGATGATGAGGATTGATGATGATTGGTGACAATGATGATGAGGTTTGGTGATGATGATTGGTGACAATGATGATGAGGATTGGTGACGATGATGATGATTGGTGACAATGATGATGAGGTTTGGTGATGATGATGATGACCACAGACGGACCGTGGGGACGGTGGTCCCTGGAGCTGGAGGCGCACGTGGATCTGCTGGGAAACCAGAAGGTGGAGGCAGCCGTCAGCGTGTCCGTGCTGGAGCTCAAGACGTCCTTCTCCTACAACGTGTCGCTCTCGCCTGGCACCAGCCCCGTGCACGTTTCCTTCCTCCTCGCACAGGTGTGCCGCCGTGCACGCGTGTGCGCGTGAGCGGTGGCGCAGTGGTTAGCGCACTGCGCTATGAACCCGACGACCCGAGTTCTATTCCCGCTCACGGCCAATAACAGTTGCGAATATTTGAACCAATCCTTGGCCTCTCCTAGGTCGACTCAGCCTCGAATGAGTAGCTGGTACGGTGTGTAAACGTCGCCACTGGAGAGGCAAGGGCGGCCGGGCATTGTGCTGGCCACCCACCTCCTCGTGTGCCGTGCTGGCCTTCAAGTCACTAACAGCGCCTGCCCCAACATTCTGTTATGGTGACAGGGGGGGTGGATCTTTGTGTGTGTGTGTGCTTATACATGCAGAACGGAACAAACCTGAAGATGTGGTGGCCCCGAGGGGATGGAAACCAGAGTGGTTACCACACAACAGCCCAGATCTTACTCGATGGGGGCGTCATCCTGGCAGCAGACACCATGGTGAGATGTGCACACATCGTTTGTCATTACCACACGGCTGGTCCGCCACGATGCATACCAGGAATGTAATGGTTTGACCACAATCCCGATTCGATTAATCGTCACCAAATTTTCGATTCATTCTTCATATAAAAAAATGTGCTTGCTGTTATGCGCCCAGTGGACAAAAAGTAAGTGACAGCTTGCTTCGGTTCTTATTTGCAGTTGTGCATGGGTGGAGCTATCGCTTATCATTTGATGCATTTGCCATCTATTGCAGATGTGCCACAGTCAGGCCCCATTTATCACGCAATGTTTAACAAATTGGCACAGACATAGAATTCAAGGGTAATTAAGGTTATATTCTTGTTCTTTCGGTAAAGTCACGTAGAAGGGAAATAATAAAATAATACAAATACGTGACTTTACCGAAAGAACCAAGAATATGAATCCCTGCAGTCACGAAAGCTTTAAATAAAAAATTAAGGTTATCTTTACTTTTGAAACATCCTAATATGTTCGGCATGTAAGGGAGTTTCCCCCTTTGTAATTTAATAAATTATCATTCATGGCCGCGATTAGATTCAAAATGATGTATTTACTTTGCGATGTTCCATCACAAAACCCTTGTCCATCACGGGGGTTGCTTTCTTGAAAATCGCCGCAATCGGCAAATCTGCGATCCGCAAACCCCCAGGTGCAAATGGGAAAACGAGCGTTTGGTTTACGGTTCGTAATACAACACCCATCCCTCCTTTTGTTTTATGTTACCCTACATCAACCCAAACATGAAACAGAAAGCATTTTGAATGCTAAATATAATTAATATTTTCTGGTGCAAAATATCACTTTTACGGTAAATGTATAGAGTGAAAACAAATTACGTAGGGAAAAAAAGCGTGCGGCTGAAGCTCACTGCCTCCTCACTGGAGGCTGGGAACACCACGTGACCTGCGACCCGCGATGTGCCACTTGTGAGACAAGATGGAGACAAGATGGTGGCGTGTGTTCTTCCGCGGCAGCATCATCGCGAGCAGTACAGTTACGATGCATTCAGGAACCTCGCCGTCTCGCGGCCAACCGCGAATGGTCACGCCACGGGGGGCACGATCGGCGAACTGTACCTTGGTACATCTTCTTGGTTCTTTCGGTAAAGTCACGTAGAAGGGAAATAATAAAATAATAAAAATAAAACAATCATTGTTTTATATTTGTAACAATAATTGTTTAATATTTTTATTATTTTATTATTTCCTTTCTACCTGACTTTACCGAAAGAACCAAGAATAAGAGTCGTCTTGTTTACAACAAACAACCAGCCATTGGACTTCACCTGAGGACGGCTGCTTGCGTTGTAGCCGAAACGTCATGAGAATTATTTCATTATGTTTTATTTTTATTATTTTATTATTTCCATTCTACGTGACTTTACCGAAAAAACCAAGAAGATGAATCCCTGCAGTCACGAAAGCTTTAAATCGAACTGTACCTTGATACGTTTGGGACTCTTCAAGACACCCCTCGACGAGATTCTCGCATTAATCTGCAACCAACAACGTAACGAGCCGGGCGGACCGAATGACCCCCTCTCCTTCGTAACCTTGCGTATGTTCTCGTTATGTTCCACGTCTCCCTCCCTGCCCCCCCCGCCACCCCCCTACTCTCTCTGCACGTGTCGTTTGTCAGGTTTACTTCCGCACAGTGGAGCTCGTGCAGGAACCCGTGCCGGACTCACCGGGGCTCAGCTTCTACTTTCGCATCAACGGGAGGCCCGTGTTCCTCAAGGGCTCCAACTGGATCCCAGCAGACTCCTTCCACACCCGTGTCACCCCTGGCCGGTGGGCGAGCCCCCCCCCCCCCTCCTCCACCAACCTCGACCACAGGCCGCTTACTCAGAGTCATGGAGGACAGCGATGCGCTTATAGACATTCTAGATTTGAAGCTTTCGTGACTGCAAGGATTCATATTCTTAGGTTTTTTCGGTAAAGTCACATAGGTAAAATTTTTAAATTAATTAAAGTAAAATAAAAATAAAATAAAAGTCACGATGTTTCGGAGGCAACACAAGCTTCCTTTACCGAAAAAAAAAAAACTAAGATTATGAATACGCTTAAAGACACCCCACTAATAAAAAGGGGAATTTCTAGAGAAAACAACATTTAATGTTTTCATTAACATTTCATGTCAAAGCCTCGACGTGACTCCCACCGATCTCTGTACACTTTCAAAACTGGTCATCTTAATTTTTTGTCGTTCAAATATTTAATTCTCATCAGGATCAGTCGATGCTTGTGTTGCCCAACTATCGATGCGCCTGTTGCTGGATTATCGATGCTCCTCTTGCTCGACGATCGATGCTCGTGTTGCTCGATGATCGACACTTCTGTTGCTTGACAATCGACGCTCCTGTTGCTTGACGATCGATGCTTCTGTTGCTTGACGATCGATGCTTCTGTTGCTCATTGATTAATGCTCCTGTTGGCTGATGATCGATGCTCCTGCTGCTGGATTTTAGATGCTCCTCTTGCTCGATGATCGACGCTCCTGTTGCTTGACGGCCAAGCTGCGTGTGATGGCATGTGCAGGCTGCGCAACCTGCTGCAGTCGGCCGCGGACGCGAACATGAACGCCCTGCGCGTGTGGGGGGGCGGCGTCTACGAGACGGACGCGTTCTACGAGACGTGCGACGAGCTGGGCATCATGGTGAGCGCCGCATCGTTTGCGTTTGTAGGACGATGCATCGCACAAATAAAAAACGAGAAGCAAACGAGGAAGCCCCCCCCCGCCCCCACGTTGCTGATCAGGGGTGGGCGGCAGAGTGGCGTCGTGGTAATGCTCGTGCCTCGCAGCAAGAAGGTCCTGGCCCAGTAAGCGTGCAACGTTGGGCCAGCGTCGGCACGTATGTTGCAACTATGGACCAACAATGGCCCAGCATGAAATGTTGGGAGTGCGATTCCTGACACGGCTCCATGGGTCTTCTCCGGGATACATGGTTGCCTCCCATAGCTTAAAAAAACTACATTCGATGGGATTGCACACACAGCAACATCATTCCCTGCTCGAAAACTTGGCAGGACCCTCCTTAAAAAGAGTCTTGAGACTCGGTGATGCTTTTTCGGGTAAATAAATGGAATGATAATTATTATAATCATAGATGGGGAACCTACGACTTTGGACTGTACCCAGCCCGTGAGTTAATGTTGTATTCCCTGTAACCACATGAGTACTGCCACTTCGAAACAACATCCGTCACTACATGCATCTTAGTGGCGCTCGAGGGGAATTTGTTTGACATGACAACGCTTTTATAACTACAGCCATTCTCAATCACTTCTTACACTGCAAAGCTCATAAGTCACTGGGGCAGTTTTATGGCAACCATGGCTAGCAGCGCATTTACTATGAGCAGCTACAGAGGAGGTGCAGAGTGATAAAGTTATCACATTAATAGAACAAAAACATAAATCTAACGATAAACATTCGTAATTCGTGAAGCAATACATCGTGAATGTGTATGCTCCATCCAGATTGGACACCTACATTTTTCAACAGGTGGACAAATGACCTCGGTTAGTCACGTGACCTCTGTCTGTGATCTGATTGAGTTGGTTATTGCCATTCCAGTCGCTCACTGTGGGAGGCACCGATCAGATTTCTGCAGATTTGGTCAATCCTTTTTTGCTGCAATAAAAAACGGTGCAGCAACTGTTGACATTTGCCAGCCACGATTGCCCTTTGTCGTAATCTTTACAGACATGTCCCATCTCCACTCTGGCAGGTGTGGCAGGACTTCATGTTTGCCTGTGCTCTCTACCCAACGGACGCCGACGTCCTGAGCTCCGTCAACACCGAGGTGCTGCAGCAGGTGAGACTCGTGACACGAGATCCCACAGAGGTGGTCGAGCGAGGTTTCTCTTTAGCTGCCTCTGAAAGGTCTCCGATGTGTTTTCGGCACATTTATTGCAATGTCCTGCGTTCTGCTGCCATGTGCATCGGAGATCTGAACAGCACAATTGGGAAAATCTACGCAGTCGCATGTCTGTGTCAGGGTTTGAGCATTCTCTTCGCTTGTGCGTGGGCGTGTGTGTGCTTTTTCTCTCAGAGATGGAGAGACGCCCCAACTTATTCTGTGGCATTCCCATGAATTCTTGTTGTTTTTCCTGCACCATGGCTGTGAATTTAACTTAGATTTTTTTTAGCAGGTAAAGCCCACTGAGCTATTTGCTCTTTTTCATAAGCGACCTGGCCACAAATGATGGCTCAACAAAGTGGTTTATCACGTAGAAATTTACAGCAGCCAAATAATCTAAACTACGTTGAATCTAAATGTGGCGGGCAAAAACCGGAGCACTCTGGAGAAATATCCACACGACCACGGCGAGAACATACCATGTCCAAATGTATAACAGGCGTCCAGGGTCGGAATCGAGCCCATGACCTCCCGCATACCAGGCGAGGGAGAAAACATCTTGCCACTGCGGCACCCCATCAAGTAACCGTGCCAAAATCGCAGCCCGAACTGATGACGACGACCGTGCCGTTCAAAAGTTTTCCAATGCCTTTCACGAGCAGACGCGCCGGCTGAAGCGCTTTCCGAGCGTGGTCGTGTGGAGCGCCAACAACGAGAATGAGGCGGCGCTCTCCACCAACTGGTTCCACATCCCGGCGGCCGACTACGCGCGCTTCCACAAGGAGTACGTGCAGCTCTACGTGGGCACAGTGCGCGCGGCCGTGATGCAGGCGAGTGGCTCGAACTTCTGCAGGCTCGCCGGTTTCCGCCCACACGGTGCAAAATGACTCTCGTTTTTATTTCCTTTTCTTAAGGTAATGGCCAAGTGTCTTCATGTAGCAGGAGGTTCAGGGCGTAATTTCAACGTCGGAATGTTTCCATGCCACATCCACTATACCTCTCGCTGGACACCACGGTGGCGAGATGTTAACTACCTCGCCTAGTATACAGAAAGTCGTGGGTTCGATCCCGACCCTGACGTCTGTTGTATATTTGGAGTTTGCATATCCTACTCGTGGTCGTGTGGATTTTTCTCCGGGTCCTCCGGTTTTCCCCTTCACATTTAGAGAGAGGCGTTTAGAGTATTTGGCTGCTATAAATTTCCGCTTAATAAGCCACTTCGTTGAGCTATCGTTTGTGGCCAGGTCACTTCTGAATAAGTAATATTTAAAAATACTTTTTTAAAAACACGTTTTCATGAAATATACCGTACTAGTAATGGCAGAACTCCACGACTCCAGGAAGTGGGCCCCGAAGCTTGTCATAACGTAAGGGACCGTGGTGATTTACAGCCAACGTCAGTTTACCGTGGACAATTAGACCCAAGCCGAAACATAACATATAAAAAATTATGTTTTAAAATATATATATATTTTTTTGTTATGATAGAATATAGTATTGTCATCAGTATGACATAAGTATACCAAGTTTGCAGTCGATACCACATTGGGAAGTGGGTAAAAATTTACAACGACAACAACAACAGACAGAGTGAGTTAAAAAAGCATGTAAAAAGAGCAATATAGCTCAATGGATCTTACCTGGTAAAAAAATAAAATTATATGGCTGTTGCTGCTACGAATAGTCACGTGCCGCCTACTTTCTACCAGTGACCCGGAAAATATTGAGTGAGAAACGAAGGAATTGCATAGAGACACGCTGACTCACAATCAACCCATAGACTCACTTAAGGACCTATAGACTCAATGCATATACCCATAGATTTAAATAGGGAGCCATAGAGTTAGATAGAGATCCATGGACTCAAATATGTATTCCAAATATGGCAGTATCTCAAGACGCTGTACAGAAACAGTGGCGATATATATTATAGAGAGAACGAGGCGGTCGATTTTAGGCAGAAGTAACCAAGGAAGGTCTTGCAACTGAACAGGGCCGGGAAGTCAACAGCACAGGTGGCTGGGGGACAAGTTCCACACCATGGTGGCAGCAGTGGAGAGCCGAGTGACATTCCCACTGAGGACGAAAATCTCTGGGTGCCGGTGCGTTCATCCCCAGTGTAACACGTAGTAGTAGTAGTAGTAGGCATTCGCGACCAATATTATTCATAATAGGTTAGATCGCGTAACTATAAATGTGTCGTTTAAGCCGCCACCACCCGACACAGCCAAATAGTAAGGTTTGTCACGTTTAGCACAGCGGCGTGTTGGAGGAGTAAGCCCACAGCATTTACAACGACGCGTTGGTCCCCTCTCTCTGCCGCCGTCGTCATCGCACGCAGGAGGACGCCACGCGCCCGTTCCTCGCGTCGAGCCCCACCAACGGCGCCGAGTCGGAGAGCGAGGGCTGGGTGGCACGCGACCCGTACGACGCGCACTACGGCGACACGCACTACTACGAGTACGGCGCCGACTGCTGGGACTGGAGCCGCTACCCGCGCGCTCGCTTCGTCTCCGAGTACGGCTTCCAGTCCTGGCCGTCGTTCAGCACGCTGGCGCAGGTGTGTGCCGGTCGGGCTGTTCCAGGTGCCAGCCGTATGTGCGTATGGATTTTGAACTTCTTTCACACCGTACATGCTCATCGGAGGTGCGGGGGCAGGACAACAAACAGCTGAGCTGGAGGTGGGTACTAGGGGCGCGCCGCCGCCATACTTTGGAAGTTTGGGTTGTTCCCCGCGGTTATTAGTCACGTGGCAGATGGGCGCATGTTCACACCCGCACCTCATGATTAGCACAGTTTCCCACGTACGGTGCAAAAGAAGTTCAACATACACACACGGGCCCCCGTCGCCAGAGAAGTGTGCGCCACGTGTAGCTGACGCAGTATCATGCCGCCCCCACTTCGGGAATTTCAGTTTCACTTTACGAATGCCGCCACTGCGCGATGTCGAACGCAGGTGTCCGAGAAAAGCGACTGGTCCTTCAACAGCTCCTTCATGCAGCACCGGCAGCACCACGGGCAAGGAAACGAGCAGATCCTGCAGCAGATCGCGCGTCACTTCCCCCTACCGGCCACCGGCGATCCGCTCTGTGCCTTCCAGCTCACCCTTTACCTGTCCCAGGTGCACAACGTTCGGACGGAACAAACGATACGGACGAGGCGGCGAGACGGTGCACATGCCCTTTTTAAATCCTTTATATTAAGTTCGCGTGCTTGCGTGCTTGCTTGCTTGCTTAGGACCGTGCAAATCTTTCGATCGTTTTTTAACCCACTTCCCGTGATCCAATCGAGCTGACATTTTCCACACAGACTCGTTGTGCCAGACAATTATTGTTCGTGAAAAAAAATTCCCCAAATTTTACACTTTTTAGGCAAAATTTTTTTATTTTACATATATTCAAATAGAACGCATTCATGGCTTTGGCTGAACGTCACAGTATAAGAGCCCAGAGCGTAACCCCTCCACAGGCCGTGGCGGAGTAGCGCAGTTGGTAGCGCCCTCGCTTCCCATGCCAAAGGTCGCGGGATCGATCCCCGCGTCCTCCACAGGCGAATATATTTTTAAATCCTTTATATTAAGTTCGCTTGCTTGCTTGCGTGCTTGCTTGCTTACGACCGTGCAAACCTTTCGGTCGTTTTTTAACCAACTTCCCGTGATCCAATCGAGCTGACATTTTGCACACAGACTCGTTGTGCGAGACAATGTTCCTGAAAAAAATTTTCAAACATTTTACACTGTTTAGGGAAAACAAATTAAATATTTAATTACCAATTGTTTAATACTGCAGACAATCATCTGACCCATAGGTGGCAGCCATCTCAATCCAGAGGACGAGAGGACTCTAGCCGCCACGCATATAACGGATTTAGAGTGAAAAACTTAGTTTTTACGGGTTATACTTATTTCGCCTGCTATCGCAGGTCATCTCGTTCAGTCCACCTTCTCGCTGCGCTGCCTTGTGCAAATTAGGGGCTGCCCGTGCCGACTCGTGTTTGCTTACAGGTGATGCAGGCACAGTGCGTAAAGAGCGAGACGGAGTTTTACCGACGGAGCCGGAGTGAGGTGATCTCTGGTGAGGGTCACACAATGGGGGCGTTGTACTGGCAGCTCAACGACATCTGGCAGGGAGCTTCCTGGTCTTCTCTGGGTGAGTGCGGAAACTCCTCCTCGCCTGCGTTTAAAGCGGTTTGCAAAAGGCGTCGGTGTGCATGGAAAAATTCTACTCATTATAAGGGGATCATTGCATTCAATATACACGTTGTGCACTACGTAGGGTTACTACCATGGTGTATCGGTAAACACACCCATCTTACAAATACAGAGGTTGCCGGTTTGATCTCCTCCAGCATGGCATTTTAAACAATGCGGAAAAGTTGCTTAAATCCTTCTGCCTCTGTCCACCGAGCAGTACAAATGGGTACACAACAGTTAGCCAATCGGCAGGTCGCATGCGCTGGTGTAAAATATGGGGACTGCCACCTATTCCAAGGCGCCTGGCCAGCATGAAAGCATAGGCCGAATAGACCGGGAGCAAGTCAGGGCTTCACCATTCTGGCAAATTGCTCGATGATGCTGGATTTCATTATCAGCGAAACGTCGTACTCAAAAATTGTAAATGTTGTGGATTCACTCTTCAACACACCGGTGGGTTAAAATAGTGAACTATTTGTCTTTTGTCAACGTGACACTTTTTTTGCTGATTGGCCGTGTCGGGTGGTGGAGGTCTACGACACATTTACAAATAACGCGATCTAACCCAAAAACGTTTCTTACGAATAGAGGAGTTCTCAAAAGCTTCCTCTCAAAGAGGCCCTTCTATAAGCAGTGGCATGAGCAAGTATTTTGTAGGGCTGCACCTTTATCTTATACGACGTACGTAGCGTCGGACGCTCGTGCGTGTCTGTGCGCTTATGCTGTTCGTGCTGGCGCTGTGCTCAAGAGTACGGCGGCAAGTGGAAGATGCTTCACCACTTTGCTCGTGACTTCTTCTCGCCCGTGCTGCCCATCGGCTTCCTGGACGGCGGCGAGCTCGTCATATACGCCGTCAACGACCAACTCTTCGGCCTGCACCTCGCCGTGCGGGTGCGTGAGAGGGTTGCCGCTCTGCGTTACTCATTCCCAGGGCTTAATCTCTCACTGGATGTTTTCTGGAAAAAAAAAGCACCTGACTACTCTTATGTATACTATGAGACCTCCTTTACCAGTGGAAAAATATATTTACCTTTTCAACTGGTACAAAAACTGACACCTTTATACAAGGCATCATGTTTGCAATAACCACAACACAAGCAGTCAAAATGCAAACAGAAAGAAACAACTCTGATGATGATAATGATATGCACTGTCCTTGAAGTTGATTGGTCCACACCCAAGACAGCTTTTCTTAGAGCCTAGTCTCCATTGGTGTTGGACCAGATGACGCCTTTTGGCGTGGAGGTGCTAGGAGGACAACTCGTGGTTTTGCCGGGTGTGGAAATATCAGGTTGAAATTGAGCCCTGTGTATTCTCCTGTAAAGATGGGGAAAGGGAATGTGTTTATGCTCATCATCATCATCATTAGGCGTAGCCTAGATTGGTCCACTACTGAATGACGGCCTCCTCTCCTTGTTATCATCCTTATGTTTGTAATTGTCATCATCATCTGTGATCTGTCCACTGCTGCATGAAGAATATCTCATCATCATCATCTGTGATCTGTCCACTGCTCTTTGAAGGAATCCCGATCATCAATGTCAGCGGCAGCAGTCATGGTCTATCCACTGCTGGTTGAAGGAGCAATGATATAACCTAATTCGCTGAAGCCCGATAGTGATATCTCACCGACGCGGGGAATCCTTTGCCCAGCAGTGAATAGACGACAGTTGATGACGACAATGATAATTATGACGATGATGATCTCACACGCTCATCCTCTCGCCGTGCCCTCGGCGCTGCGAACCAGGTGGAGGCGTACGCGTGGAGCAGCCTGCGGCCCGTGTGCGCGCTCGTCGGCGCGTCCTCGTGGGTCGCGGCCGGCAGCGCGGTGAAAAAGCACCGCGAGCCCATCAAGATGCTGCTCGCTCGCTGCACCGGCTGCACGAGGCAGCGCTGCGTCGTCACTTTCCAGCTGCAGGCGGAGAACGGCACGCAGGTCGGCCCCCGCAATCACGTCTTCCTGGCATCGCCAAAGGACGCGCAGGGGCTGCACGCGCGGCCTGTGAAGGTGAGAATATTTAACACAATTCTGGTTGGCGCCTGATGAGGCTGGTTGTAATTACTGGGGCGAAACGTCACGGTACTCGAATTGCAAATGTTGTGGGTTTACTCTCCAACACACCGGTGTGCTGGAGTAGGAAATAATTGGCTGCGGTGGCGGGTTTAATAACACATTTATATTTTCGCAATCTAACCCAAAAAAAACTCTTGTGGAAGGTAAGTATAATCTAGATTTGAAGTTTTCGTGACTGCAGGGATCTATGCTTTTTGGTTCTTTCGGTAAAGTCACGTAGGTATAAAATAAAATAAATTAAATCACGACGTTTCGATCGCAACACAAGCAATCATCATCAGGTGGGAAAACCACAGCAAAGAAAATTTTACCTATATAACCTCTTTCACTTCAGCAAAAACATTCTTGCTGTGGTTTTCCCACCTGATGATGATTGCTTGTGTTGCGATCGAAACGTTGTGAATTAAGCCATTTTATTTTATACCTACGTGACTTTACCGAAAGAACCAAAGAAGGTGAGTATCTCTGTGACCGTATTCTTTTTTCATTATTTTGATACGGGAAAAAAATTGGTACCGTAGATACAACCCGCTCAACCCGAGCTTTTAATGCTTTAATATTTGCATTGCCTTTCAGCTATTCACATTTTGGCGTTCTCTGATCCAACTTTGGTGGGGAGACAAGGCTATAAAGGAACCTGTCTCTGGTGTAGATCAATCAATGTCAAGGACGATGCATGCATCATTATTAAAGCACATTTGTTTGCATGTTTTACCACAAGCATGTGTGGTTAATGCTAATTTGATGCCTTGCAACATCTTAACACTTCCTATATTATTACTGAAAATGGTAAAGCCTATTATTTTTTCATCAGCGAAGGTAAGGCCCACCCAATTTATGGGAGGCTCAACAGGGACACGGGGTGAGAACCCCATCCACGTTTAGTTATGGTTGTGTAAAGTAGTAGCGTGTGTTCTGTAGCAGTGTGCGATGTGGCAGCGTGTGGTGTGGTGTGGCAGGGTATTTCATGACAAGGTATAGGATGTGTTGGTGTGTTCACTGTCGGGCAGCGTTTGGTTGTATCTGTGAGTTATAGGATACACATGTACTGTGGTTGTGTGAAGTGGTATGGTGGGTAAGGGTACCGAATTTTCTGGGAGGCTCAACATGGACACATGGTGAGTGCTAGCAGCCCCTCTCTCCATCATCTCTTCCTACATTTAGATAGCCTTGTCCACTCATTCTAGATTTGAAGCTTTCGTGACTGCAAGGATTCATACTCTTAGTTCTTTCGGTAAAGTCACGTAGGTAAAAAAATGAAATTAAAATTAATAAAAATAAAATAATAAAATCACGACGTTTCGGAGGCAACACAAGTCTCCGTCATCAGGTGGGACCGTCACAGCCAGATTTGCTGCATCAAGTGAGGCAGGGATTCAAGATGCAAACTCTTAAATACAAGTTCACCACAGCTGCAACTCAGTTTATAGACTCCAGGGTATTGCAAGTCAGGGATGACATCCTTCACAGATGGAATTAGATCACGGATTTTATGTACTGTACTGAATCGGACTTGGATCTTATGTTTGTTAAGGATTTTGGAGATCTTTTTGGTCACGGCTGCTATGTATGGTAACGTGATAGTTGTCCACTCAGTCACTCGTCTCGGCTTCACAGTGAGTAGCCCCACTCTTTCTGAAATTAGCCCCACCAACTCGTCTGTTAACCACGCCTATAACTCAAGTAGCCCTGCCCTTGACTGAATCATGAATCGAGCATCAGGTCAGGAAATTTAAAACTATACTCTTTGTTTTTTTTCAGCAAAGTCACGTCGGTTAAAAGAAAACAAATACATTACATCACAACTCGCACAATGTGCACACTTTCACAAATATTTTGGGAGACCAGGGCAGAGTTTTTTTTTTTTATGGGACAGTCACAGCCAAATCTGTACGTTTGGTAACTTTAATTGAGTGCAGATTGAGATTTGCGATGAAGACAAATGCTGGACCAATCCGTTGTTGCAAAACTGCACAGTAGAAAAAGTGTGAGTTATTCAGTTTTTCACCTCTGGTGGTGTAAATGCAAGTGAAATTAACTTAAGAAAAGTAAGTATAGGCTTAGGCAGGACACATCGTTAGAATGGATGATGAATGGTGGTCGAAAATAACAACAGTGGCAGCCAAGTGAGAGAACGCATACAAAATCGTCCAGCATGGAGGTGGAGTGACGAAATCAGCTTGCATTCATGTGCTGGATGGATTGTTACAGATATGGCAATGGCTTTGGGAGGGCTTTCGTTCTTCATTGGATCGATCATGGCTGATTATAAAATGGGATGGCGTAACAAGACATGACACAGTGTTATACGACGGGCCTGTTGTGGTTTCGGCACAGGTGGCAGGCGTGAGTGGCGTGCCTGGTGCGCCGGTGGTGGTCACCCTGGAGGCAGTGGCAGTGGCTCCCTTCGTGTGGCTCGACGTCGGAGCCATCGCCGGCCGATTCAGTGACAACGGGCTGCTGCTCACGGAGGGCAGACGCAACATCACCTTCTACCCGTGGCAGGACACCACGGCCCGCCACGTTCAGGAGGCCCTGACTGTCACCTCACTCGCAGACGTCCTACAGACATAACCGCGGGGAGGACGCGTAAACGGTCGCTAGATTTCCTGTAAGCAAGAGAAGTCACGACATTCGCTTGACTTAAAATGAAATTTTATTGGGGGGCTGAGAAATTCGAGACATTTTCCAACATGCTAAAAATATGAATCATTCAACTTAACAGCTAGCCAGTTGGATTTACTGTGATTCATGCACTGGTTTTACCATATTTTCCTGATTAGAGCTGTATATGATTGGATGGAATTCAACACTGGTCGCACATGTCTCCTTTAAAGGTATTCACTGCATCATGAATGCTTTTCCTCAACAAGAATTGTGTTTTTGTCCCGTGCGGAAGTGTACTTGGAACCTTTGTCTCAACGTGGACCTTTTGGAACGGGAAAGGGTTAAGCTTATGCACACAAGCGAGATAATGTGTGGTAACGTAAGACTGAGGGATGGTGATGATGTGGGGAGGCCTTAATCCAGCAGCGGAGAGACCATTGCTGATGATGTAAGGCAGTATTCATGGCAAGGTGGTATTTGCTTTCTGCCAAGATAGGCAATCGACATAAGATACGTTTTTTAGGTACTTGCCGTATGAATGTGGAATTTCCTGCAATGTATCAGAACTGCTAATGGAGTCGGAGAATAATCTACCTATGAATTATTTATCTGCAATTTCGGATTGGTTTATACAGCACTTTGGTGTCTATTTTGGATTTTCATTCATTTTTACAAAAGTGCTGGTGCAGTAATACGCCGTTGATGTCAACTCGAGAATAGTAATGCATCGATTCATAGATTAATAATGATTCATGAGCTCACGATATGTGCACTGAATCGCGTGTATATGAATTCATGTTTTCTCGAATTGTGTGTGTTGTATGTAATGGGTTAATGAAGCCTCGGCAGCTACGAACCATTCAACATGCAACGTTGGAGTCTGTATATATGTTGAACTTC
Organism: Lethenteron reissneri; assembly: GCF_015708825.2. Lineage (NCBI taxonomy): Eukaryota > Metazoa > Chordata > Hyperoartia > Petromyzontiformes > Petromyzontidae > Lethenteron > Lethenteron reissneri. Next base: position 7,027,995 of record NC_083825.1, on the reverse strand, counting down.
CTTCGGGTCAATGTTGGGTCAACGTTGGGATGTGGCTGAAACCGTTGGCTCAATGTTGGCCCATCAGTCATTGTTTACTGGGTTGTGGCCTCTACATTTGCCAGTGTTAAAACAAGAATTTATTCGCGAATTTAATCTTGAAAAGTGGTTGAATGGTTACACCTCTCGCGGCACCTACCAAGACAATCTATGAATTGTGATCTGTTTCATTCCACCTTCGGTATAGAATTTACCAAATATGCAATTTACTGATTATGCACTGGATTAAAATCAGAGGAATATATTTTCTGTATCTGCAATTCGCATGGATTGTATATATGTTTTACACATAAGCATTGCCAATGATGCAGATTTAACGTGTCAATGTTTTTGACTTTGCACTGTGTTTGCTGTATGGTACTTTTCAAAATAAATTCATGACTTCGTGTTTTTGTTCCACTGTTCATTAATTAAAGAAAGGATTCCCTTTGCCACAAAATTTCCCATGGTTATTTCGCGACCTGACCATCAACTAATCAACGGGAATGCACCCGATCTCATCGTATCTCAGAAGCTAAGCAGAGTTTTGACCCTGGACAGTGCTTGTATGTGCGACTACCATGTACAAACAGGTGGTCACGTGGGTTGCAAAGCTACGTGGTGGGTAGTAGAGGGTAGTGTAGTAAAATACGTTGTACTGCACTCCTATGCATCCGCGTCTATACTCCCACACCATCGGCCCGTAACTGACCGGCGTGGTGAAGTATGGCGAAATAAACCTACAAGACCCCACACGGCGTTCAAAAGGGCCCAAATCCAGTAGTGATTTGACAATATCTGTGCATATACAAAAATGGGGAAGTGGACATAACGTGGCTGAATATAATGATCAAGTTGGATTTTATCCAACAGTGGACTGATGACGACTTAACGCTGCTGTTTGATATTGCTGCTGAGGATAATGCTGCTGTTGATGATTATGCTTCCGACGATGCTATTATACGACGCTGTTGCTGAAACTGATGATGATTCTGCTGATCATTTCTTTTTTTATACGTGCCTATTGATGCAGCTCGCTTTATTCTTGCTGCTGCTGATGATGATACTGCTGTTGTCTTTTTAAATCCTTTATATTAAGTTCACTTGCTTGCTTGCTTGCGCGCTTACGGCCGTGCAAATCTTTCGGTCGTTTTTTAACCCACTTCCCGTGATCCAATCGAGCTGACATTTTGCACACAGACTCGTTGTGCGTGACAATTTATTTTCGTGAATTTTTTTCCCCAAAATTTTACACTTTTTAGGAAAAAATAAATTATATTTAATTACCAATTGCTTAATGGTGGCAGGCAATCATCTGACCCATAGGTGGCAGCCATCTCGAGCCAGAGGACGAGAGGACTCTAGCCGCCACGCATATAAAGGATTTATAGTGAAAAACTTTGTTTTTACGGGTTAATTTTTGTTGCTGGTGATGATGATGTGCGACCACCATGTACAATGACCGGTGAAACGTATGATCTGTGTTTTGATTTAGTGTGCTGATCTTTAAAGGTGCATTGGAAATTTTTGATACTCCGACTGATGCTCCTACTGTTGTGGAGTGACTCATGCAGCCAGCTATGGCTGCAGGGTTTGGTGGTACATGTTGTTTGTCGTTTATTGTGAAATTTCGGTCACAGTTCAAATGATCACTGTTACATTGCTTTATGGTTTTATTTTGGTGATTTCGAAAAGTTTTTTGGTTTGGCCATGTTTGTTTGTTGTAGCACGGAGTTAGACTGATGGCTTTAATCTAAGTTGTCTTGTGGTTGTTGGTGTTGTTGTTTGACTTGCATCCCACTGGGATTTTTGCACAGCGTTGGTGTACGGTGCTTTTTCTGGAAGACTTTGTAGTTTTTTCCTGGATTTTTCTGTTTGCACATACTCACTTTAAGATGTTTTTCTTGTTCACGTTTTTTGTTGTTTGTTGCGGTTGCACCCGATTCAAGAGCCGAATGGCTCACAGGGCTATACCAAATAAATAAAAACTGAAAACTGATGTCTTCGGATGCTTGATGATATTGTTATTTTGTGTTAACATTGTGGCTGCCTACTCTTCGGTTTTTTTCGGTAAAGTCACGTAGGTAAAAAAAAAAATTTCCATAATTATTTCTAATTCTATTATTATTTCTATTATTAGTCGGTAAAAATTAAAATAAATAATAGCAATACTTATTTCTAATAGGTTTATTATTTATTTTTACCTAAAAAATAATTCTTTCTATTATTATTTTTATTTCTATTATTGTCAGTAGCTAAAAAGATAAATAAATAAGAAAAATTCCTTTTTTTATTATTATTTATTTTTACCTACGTGACTTTACCGAAAAAAACCTAACAGCATTAATCCTTGGCAGTTCACGAAAGCTTCAAATCTACAATTGTGGCTGTCGTTGTCGGGCCTAGGCACAGGAGGCGCTGTCGAGGCCCCGCTGCCCAGTGGCTGCCTCCGCCTCCAGCCTCGTTCCCCGTCGCCACGCAGTTCCTCGGCGCTATGCAGCTCCTACGCTCTTTGGCCGCCGTCCTTTCGAGGCCCGTGTTCAGGTAACCATTCTGGCGAACTCCAGGAGACATCACGGAGAAGGAGCGGGGTAATAAGAAAGGAGAGAAGACTTAAACAGACGAGAGATACCCGGGGATTTACCGAGACCCACTGCCCAACCCCCTCTGTCGGATAGATGCTTCCCCGCCTGAGGTGGCCCTAACCCGGCGGGAGAACTAGCCGAGACCCGCTGTGTGAATCTGTGTAAGGCCTCTACCAAGTTGGTAATAAAGTAATTTTTAATGTATTGAAGTTAAAAACAAAACTCTGCGTTTGTCGCCTGTATGGATTGTGGCACACGTAGATCGCACAGTAGCCCGCATTTTTATAAATTCGTAAGAATGCTAAGAATGCAGTTTGAGCTGGTTCGCGGAGAGACGCTATCGGTTAGCGCCAAAAATAACGTTACGCGGATAAGGGGCTAATAATGTTAAGTGTCTTGTTGTCAAATAGTAACGAGAAACTACGTTTTAAATACGTGCCGGAATTGAACTTCGTAGAGCCCTTAAATGTTTCGTTGCTTGGCGTGTTGTGGTTTTAGTCGAGGTTTGCAAGGGCACACGAGAGGGCATTACGTCCACGTGGGCCGGGCTAGAGGCTTTATTTTATTTATTAATATTTATAAGTAAATAACGAGACGGGTTCACACGGTATGTTGTTTATTGTAAGCTTTCTGTAAATGTAACGGGACGTGCATCCTTCGGGATCAAGAAGACAAATTCACGGCATTTCTACCGAGATCTTCAGCATCTGTGTCGGTGTGAATTTCACGTTAACGCGAATTAAGAACGTTATTGATACATTGCAATCCGTTAATAAGTTAGCAACAAAGAAACCTCTACTTCATATCCGCTTCATTTTGCAAAAGGGACCTTGATTATAATATTTATAGCAAACAGTTGCAATTGCAGTGGTGTCAATATGTCCAGCACATGTAGATTAATTGCCTTTTACTGGTAGGAACCTCCTGGTTACACCAGCCCACAGGGGATTATTGTGTCCGTCCGTCCGTCGTGCAGGGAGGGGCTGGGTGGGGAGGGAGGGGCTGGGTGGGGGGTGGGGCTGGGTGGGGAGGGTGGGAGGGGTGGGGCTGGGTGGGGAGGGGAGGGGCTGGTCACCCCGTGGTGCCCTTATAAAACTCAACATTTATCCTACTCAGGCCCTCACAGTCGGGCATATTTGCGGAATACACCACGCCGCCGTTGACCCTGGCCATTGACCGAGCAACCCAACGTTCCTACCAGCTCCCTCCGCAGGAATGTGTTGCCAGTCAATTGGGGCGGGTTTGGGGGGTGGGATTTGCCTATACAGATAATCCCCGAGTTACGATGACATTTCGATCTTACGATGGCGATAGCGATACGACAAAATTGTTAAATATTTTACATTTCACGCGGCAGGCAAACGCATCAGCGTACGAGGGACGATACTTCACGTTGGGACGCTGCTGGGATTGTTTCCTGAAAAAACATTCTATTAAATTGCAGTTCATATAGGTAGGCTAAGAATTTACCTTGTTTTTTCACGTTACATTTTACTGTGCAATACAGTATTGTAAATGATAAATACATACAGTATATAGTTTATACAGTACGGTACTGTAAATTGCTCTGTTTTGCTCAATCATCATTCTTTTAAGACTCCTGGGTAGGCTAGGCCATCTTCGACTCACGATATTTTCGACTTACGATGGGGTCGTCGTAACGCATCTCCATCATAAGTAGAGGACTACAGTCCTCATACTTGACCACTCTCATCAATGCGGGTTGACGAACGCGGGGAACAGATGTTGGAGCAGGAGCGCAGTGCATCGATTAATTTTGCTTCACTGCCATCTACACGGCACATGATGGTCGCACTACCCGGCGTTTTTTTTACCTTAGCTTCCAAGATACTACCACATTCGGCGTTATTTGGTCATGCGTCGTAAACAAAGTATATTCCTGCTTAAATTAGTGTGGGACAGCACTCATCTCTGGAGGCATCCTTGGTCGAAATTCTACATTCTCGTGGCAGTTACCAGTTTATGCATTATATGACCACTATTATCCTCCCAAAAACGGTGCTCATTGTCTGCACCTGGAGAGATGACTGTCCATCAGCAATGGGGGGTGACATCGGTTTCCCTCTTAATCAGTGAGTTTTTCAATTAGAAATAGGGAGCGATTACTTCACCTGTGAGATAAAACTTGTTTTAATAAGGTGTGGTATTTTTTTGAAATACATACTCTGAATTTTCCAGAACATTTTGTTACTTGGATGAAAAAAAACAAGTTTGTCGACATCCCTTTCATAATAGCATTTGAACTCGTGACCTCGATTGCGAGTCGAGCACCAGTGGCCTAGCTAGCGAGTGTACAGGCGGTGCGACTGCACCGGGCCCCGTTGGCTAACGCGCTGGGATACGAAGGGGGGAGGAATCCAAATGGGGAAACCCAATTCTACTCCTTTGGAACAGCGTCCATGCCAACCACGCTTCGCCACTCCCGTGCGCTCTTGGTGGCTTAAACACAGGTAACAGTAATACCAAATAATATTCCAACCCCCTATGTAACATCCTTGTCGTTCTGGGGGTGTGTGTGTGTGTGTGATGCGTGTGTTTAGCCGGCCACAAGTGAGCTGCATGGCTGTGCGGCTTATTTCTGGTCCATCCGCTGTCCCGAGTCCCACGCCGCCCAAGCGGCCTCTCACCTCCTTCTTCCGCTTCTTGGCCGAACAGCGGCCCCAAACAACTCTGCAGTACCCTGGTTGGTGCACGGCAAATGCATTTTCATCATGCAAGTCATTCTTAAGTATAGCTAGTGACCTTGCAAATTCAGGCTTTGAGTTCCACGGAGAAACGGTGAAAGATTTTGATGAACATCAGTGTCCTGGACAAGCAGCTTATTGCAAATCCCACTTAAGCCCCCCTGGGATTGAATCTACCTTGAAAACAATGGAACACGTTAAATCGGATCTGCATTTCTCGTAGAGAATCAGCCCATGACCATCATAAATAGAAATTCAAAGGAAGGCTGGCGTGTGCGGTTGCGGAAACACTTGACCAGACCATCGACCACATAACAATGAACCATTGTGAACTCTTGAAAATTCATTGGAGGTATTGAAGTAATCCACCGCACATCAACCAGAGCAATTGTATACCTAATCTGAATATTCACCTTGAAATTGCTAATCTACCCATCCACAAGAAGCTGTCCATAACACAGGAACCAAATCAGTATTGCAAAATGCACCAATAACTCGAATAGACATCGGCACACAACTTGGACAAGTAATAACACATTGCCTTGCAGACACAACAATGTACATGTGCGGTCGTTTGTCAGTCCACTACTGGATTAGGATTTCTCTATCTCTTGCAGGTCCGGGGTTTGTTTAACCATACTTCACCGCATGTGTCAGTCTGGGTTGACACAAGACGTGCAAGAATCGAAATATTGTATTACAATTGATTTTCTGAATTGCCTTCCGCTGCCTACTCTTTATTCCCGTAGGCCTATAACTACAACATGCCCAACGTGGTGTTCGCCCATCCAAGTATTATCCAGGCGCAACCAAGCTTAGATTCTGAGATCTGATGAGACTGTGTAAATTTCTTGGTGATTTGGTCAAAGGCGGCTCAAATAATAATGCCCTTTGTTTTATCGAGGAAAGCCTCAATTATTCTAAATACTCAATGCTCTGATAATTGTTTTTTTACCCTTTTATCTGGCAACAAATATGACACCTTTTTTTTTACAAGGAGTCATGTTTGCATAGACCACAATACCTGCAGTCATAATGCAAACACAATACCTGCATAATGACTGCAGGTATTGTGGTCTATGCAAACATGACTCCTTGTAAAAAAAAGGTGTCAGTTTTGTTGCCAGATAAAAGGGTCAAAAACCAATAATCATATTTTTTACTGGCAAATGAGGTTCCAATGGTGTAAATACTCAATGCTCTGTTTGCAGGAAGGTCTTGCAAAGGGATATCTGGGCCCCATTTCTCTTTAGAGGGGCTTGTGGGGAAGTGCAGTCCCCTTGCAGGGGATAAGAGTTCACTTGAAGGCATCTCTCAAATAGTGATTCCATATCTGCTTCTACGAGCTGCACTCGAACACGGGGCAACACTGCTTTTTTTGCAAGACTTACGAATGGACATTTCATCTCATGGCATGACGCAGATATCTCTAATGTAATAGAATTGCTAAATTGCCGATAAAATATTTTCAGCTTGTAAAGCACTTTGGACCAACCATTTGTGAAAATGTATATGTATATGTTTGATTTGAGTATTATTCGAGTATTAATATACGCTTTTGCCTGTGCGTTTTGGTGAATGCAGAAATGAAACACACAGAAATCATCAAGAACCTATCGGAGCAATGGAGAAAAATGTCAGACATACACAAGGAGGTACCCAGTCACTCTTTGTACCATTGATGGAGGGTTATGGCATAATCGAAAAACTTACTATGTTAATTACAGCTAAAATTAACAAGCACATGCCTCATTAAATAAGATAAAATGCAGTAGTGCATAATTTGTAGCTTCATTTTACTTTAGTCGCTTAATGAACAAGAAATTAAATTTAACACCGCTTGCTAAGAAGTATAACTCTAAATAGCTGTCAGCGCTGCAAGACTTGACATGAGAATATTGCTCTTGCTGTGTTGCCTATTTCACGCAAAGTAACTGGGTTTCCAGTTAGATATTTTGAACAAACTTGTTTTGTTTATCCGAGTAAAAAAATGTTCCTGAAAATTCAGAGGATGTATTTTTCAAAAAACACTACACCTTATCAAAACAAGTTTTATCTCACAGGTGAAGTAATCGCTCCCTATTTCTAATTGAAAAACGCACTGATTAAGAGGGAAACCGATGTCACCCCCCATTGCTGATGGACAGAGATATCAAGAGATTGCAAAAGCTGAGATGCAGCAGTACCAAGATGAGTACCAGCGATTCCTCAGCAGGCTGTCGCCAGAGCAGATCAAGGCCAGGAAGGATGCGAGTAAAAAGAAGAGGACCAGGCGCTTGGCTCGCATCCGAAAGAAGGTAAGTCTGTTCTCCTGTAACGCGGTAGTAGTTGCGCTCCTGAAGAACACCGCGATGTGAAAACACGCGTTAAAAATAAATATATATAAAAGGGAAATTTGTGAATGTGTGTGTCTGATTGAAATGTTTAGCATACTTCCCAACATGCAACAAACTTTAAATTTGGCATGTGGGTAGCTTCCAGACTGTCCATAATGCTAAAAGTCAAAAAATAGACTTTTGTATTTTTTTGGGGGGGGGGGGGGGCGCAATAATGGATATAATATATTGCACGGCAAGTGAGCGGTGACGTCACATCTGTGATGTCACCCGCATGCGGCAGCGTCACGCAGTGTGCCTGCTGACGTCACGCATCCCCCCCCCTACCCACCGCGTAGGCCGTGTATTAATCCAAGGCAAGAATCGTGCTTTTTCACTTGATGACGGACGCTTGTGTTGCGACCAAAACGTCGTGATTTATTTTACTTTATACCAACGTGACTTTACTGAAAGAACCAAAGAGTAAAGGATCCAAGTCTCGGGCGAAGCCAGGGTAGTAAAGCTAGTAATATATAACATGGGGTAAAGCACAGTCCGCGATAACACGTGAGATGCGTACTGCAGGCTGAACAAAAACTGAGGCACGTGGGGAGCATCTAGTAGCATCCAGAAGCATCCCGCCTTGTGTGATGCTACCGTACAACCACTTACTCATATTTCGCATTACGTCCAAATCGCATCTGCGCTATGAAAAGATGTGCTCCCTAATATTTTCATCGCGTTATATCCAATTCGCATTGTGAAAACACGCGGCGTTATAGGAGAACAGACTGTATCTGCATTTTGCCAGAATCTTCTTGGGCTAACGATGGGATGCCTCCATGTCTAACCATAGTGTGCTGCCTGGAAAGTAAGATAAGGTTTGCTACTGGGTTTGTCGTGAAATGGCGATACCACGATGTATATCGTATAGTATAAGCCTCGTCATAATGGTATCATCCGTTTTGAAAAACATCGGTATATCGTGATTCCATTGGTTCATGTTTAAAAAAAAAAAGTGATTATCTGACTATGACATAACAAAAGCACAATGATTAAAGTTCTAAACAAATAAATATTGTTCATTCAATATGTGCTATCTATGTTAAACATTTTCCAGAGTAATTAAAAGTATGGCAGTAAGAAGACAACATTTTTATAGTTTGTCAAATAAAAAATATATGTTGATCATAATTGACAGCGTGTGCGTTATAATCGTTAAAGATTGTAAAGTTGCAACGATTAAGAAGACGTGTGGTAGGGTTGCGTTGATTAAAACTGCAGTTGAAGAATGTTTAAGTTATCTTCATTCGTACAAACAGTACAGTGAATTAAAAAAACATTACAATACAAGCGTGATATACCATTACAAACTCATAGAAAACTGATCGTATCCTCTCGTGAAAAATTAATACCACGACCATATTTGCTAACTGCACACGATAGAGCAATACCAAGTGTGGAGCTCTTCCGCTCGGTTGACCCGGCCTACTGGGTTCCCTGCGCTGGAGCACCCCATGGATGGAGGAGTCTAATCCGTGCATAGTCACGATTTCTATTCCTTGTTTTCCCCCTTTTGCGTGCCCTCAGGAGCTGATTGCCCTGGGTAAGCCCAAGAGGCCGAGTGTTCCATTCAACATCTTCATGGCAGAGAACTTCAAGCGGGTGACGGGTTCCTCGCAGCCGGTGAGAAGGGAGCGTCGGCCGTAACGTTGCTCACACGGCATCAACGCGTGCGTGCCAAGGAATCGAGGCTTTTGCACGGCGCACGTAACAAGCGTTGACTCTGCGCGGAGTGTTGACACGCATGCGTTGTTGTCGTGTGCAGGAAAAGTTGATCCGGTTGCGTGACGAATGGTCGGGACTCGACGACATGCAGAAGCAGGTGAGGCGTTCGCTTGTGGATTGTAGTTATTTAATGGGTTTGTTTTATTTTAATGGCTTAAATGCCACGCACAAAATACGAAACATGTTCGAACGCAAAACGGTTGAAGTGCTGAACTGTGGGACCGCTTGGAACTTGATTTAAAAATCAGGCAGCTGCCTGTGATTAAACTGGGGTTTTGAATGGAGTGAGTTAAAACCATTGGATGAAATTTGATTCAGCACTTAACCTAGGTAAAATCCAATTTATTTATTTGTATTTACTACTTACCTTTCTCATGCTATTCGTCGCGTACGGTTGCACTTTATTTTGCGCGCGGTTGCAATTTAGTTTGCTCAGTCGATGTTAGCCACTGAAGCATAGGTCGCAAACGGGTTTTGATTCCTTACCCGTACCCGTACCCGGCCGCACCAGGGTCGCAAACGGGTACCCGGCCGGGTAGGGTACGGGTACCCGTACCTGATACCCGGCTGGGTACGGGTAGCCGGGTATCGGGTACCCGATTGCGACCTCTGGGATGAAGCCATGTTGCAGGCGCGGGTGGGTTGATTCTAGGAACTTGAATTGTGAGAAGAGACAAGACGTTGGGAAATGAGTGACAAACGGTTACTCACCAGTGACTCACGGCCTACCCGTACCCGGCCGCACCAGGGTCGCAAACGGGTACCCGTACCCGGCTGGGTACGGGTATCGGGTATGGTACAGGTATCGGGTACCCGATTGCGACCTCTGCGCTGAAGGCATGACAGGTTTCTTTTTTCATTCCTGTTGCCTCTTCTACCGTTCCCATTCTGTTGTAATGTGCACTGATGCCTACCCTTGAGGGTGATATTGGCACATTAAATAAATGATTGATTGATTGAACACCGATAATTTAAATATTTGTTTTGCTGTTATGTGATGAACATTTTTACTTTCATTGCAACTAAGGTGGGAAAGTGCTGCCCTCTGATATGCAAACCAGATGTCACTCGAGAGGATATCAGCTGCACTTCTGTGATCGCTTTTTTTTGCCATTCTCTAAAAGGCAGGGTTTGACTGCTCTTCAAGGGACATGACATGGACACTTTGCCTCATGACATGATGCCAATAGCTCAAATGGGATAGCGTTCCTGAAGAATTGCAAAAATAAAAACACACGTGTAGAAAAATCACGTCTATGCGTGGATTATATTATATTATAAAGTATTTAATTTGCAATGTGGTAGGGCGATACGTGTTGTGTATTTACATCTAGATTGATGGATGAAAAGCGTTGACATTAGAATCTGAAGGAGCCTGACGTGCCTATGTGTGTGACGATTATCTGAACCGGTCCTGGGCCCTCCCCTAGGTCGACTCAGCCTCTAATACCTACTGCGGTGTGTAAATATTGCACTGGCGAGACAAAGGCGACCAGGGCGTGGTGCTGGCCATCCCTACCCCCTTGTGTGCTGTGGCGGGCTTTGTAGGTGCTGCTCGCTAGCAGAAATTGCCCCAAAAGTCTGTTGAGGCTATACGGGTGATCTTTGTCTTTTTGTGTGTGTGCACGTGCGTCGTTGGGGCGTGCAGAAATATCAGCAGTTGGCGGAAGACGACCGCGTGCGTTACACGCGAGAGATGGCGGCGTGGCGTGAGCAGATGCGCGAGGAAGGCCGAGGAGACCTGGTCGACGTCAGGGCAGCGCGCAAAAAGCTGACCGCGACCAAGAGAGCGGCAACAAAGGGCAAGGCAAAGGCAAAGCCAAAGGCGAAAGGCAAACCCAAAGCCGCAGCCAAGACTGAAGACAAATTGGCAACATCCATGGCAATAAAGAAAAGCCTTCCGCTTAAGAAAAGCAGCAGCCAAACGGAGCGGGAGCTGTAGAGAAGTGATGTGCGTGCGCGTGTTTGTCCGAGTGTGTTATTTTCCCGAAAGCCATTGAGAAAGGCTAAGGGAAAATACGTTTTCAAAAATGTAGGAGCTCCGTCCGCTTTGCTGGCTTGGTGAGTATTGGCAGTTGAGCCATGTAGCAAATGTAGGCAATTTGTGTCGTTTTATATCTCATGAAGCTGTGAATATCCATGCATTAAAGCATCAGGGCAGTGTTCCCTAAACGTACAGTTCTCGTAAACAACAACTTGCTACATCTGCATGTGTTTGATGATTGGTAAAGATGTCCCTTATGACATAGCACTGATTCAAATTTAGACAGGAGACCCATACATAGACAAAATCTCTTCATTAAAATCATATCTCTCACCCCCATCTCGCCTTTCTCAGGCTGTTATAGGAAATACTGTTAGCAAGCACCCGATAAAGGTGCACAAGGGGGTGTGGGGTGTGTCCAGTACCATGCCCTGCTGCCCTTGTCACTCCAGCACGGATCATCCTAGGGAAGGCTCAGGACCGTTTCAGATATTTGCCATTCATGTTGGGCATGAGCAGCAGTCGATCTTGGCTCACCAGGTGCGGAGCGCAGTGCCATTACCACGACTGCCCCGCGCCTTGACGTGTTTCTCATGGCATACATGGGTCGCAGAAGATTAATGTAAATTGGAATTATCTTCATGGCACTTGTTTAAAAATGAAGTACAAGCAGTGTGACAATTCCGTATGCATTTGAACAAAGAAGATTGGAAAAGATGGAAAGACGCAGTGCTATGGGTCAAGAGAACTGGAATTTGGGAATCGTGTCATGAAAACGAAATTTAAAGCGCTAGTGTAAATAAGCCTTCCGAGCTATCGGGAGATGGCGTCAACGTACATGTATAACGCGCGTAGAACAGATGGGGGCGTTGTTTTGTCATTTCAGCACTCGCACCTGATCACATGAACATGGCCAAAATCTGGTTGCATAAAAAGTGCATAAATTGTTATGGATGAAGAATGCTGCTGTTCACAGATTCTCAGGGATATGGTTAGGATATTTCAGAGTGAGGTGGCCGGATGGTTCGGGTCAAACACCGAGCTGGCACTGCTGAGATCCTGGGTTCAAATCCAGTCTGTGCACTGTGATTACATCGGGTTCTGTCGTGTGGTGAATTGTCTTTGTCCGGTCACCAATGGCTGCATACAAAAAACCCACAACATTTGGTTCAGCATTATGAGACCTTTTGCCAGTAGCAAGATATAGTAATACGTTTTTACCCTTTTATCTGGCACCAAAACTGACACCTTTATACAAGGGATCATGTTTGCAATTACCACAACACAAGCGGTCAAAATGCAAACAAAAAGAGACAACTCTGATAAAATATGCACTGTCCTTGAAATTGAATGGTCCACACCCGAGACGACTTTTCTTAGAGCCTAGTCTCCACTGGTGTACGCCTTTTGGCGTCATCTGGTCCAACAGTGGAGACGAGACTCTAAGAAAAGCTGTCTCGGGTGCATTTTGACTGCAAGTGTTGTGGTTATTGCAAATATGATCCCTTGTATAAAGGTGTCCGTTTTGGTGCCAGATAAAAGGGTAAAAACCTATAACTGTACTATGTTTGGTTCAGCGCTTAATTGGGCTAAATTCCAGCTCCGTGGTTTGACTTGTCTTGGCATGAACATTGCCCTTGGTGGCAGGATGGTTTGGAAAGTGGTTCCCTTTCATGGTGAGAATTCAGAGGTCGCCGGGAGGGATCTCTGAATGGAGCTCTGTGATATCCGCTTCCCCAAGACGTTCTTGAGCATCGGTTCCGAATGGCTCAACTCATGAGGTCCGTTTGTATTCATCTCGTGACATGCCACACCGATAGTGAAGCCATAGCGTTTCGGAAAAAAAACTGAAGATTGTAAGCGTGCACGCCTATGTGCTGAGACTATCCGTGTCACTCGGCGCACATACATTGAACATTTTATAGCCTACACGAGAAACTTATTTGTCGTATGTACTTTTGCTTATATTTACGTAACCGCTTATTGTACCATGATTTTTCATAAATAAAATATAGACTTGAATGTGTATTGATTTAATTCAGTGGAACGAATCACTACCCTCCCACCACCCCTGTCAATGCTTGTAAAAAAACATTGAATCGCTATTTATGATGAATGATAGCACCTCCAATGGCTGCAGGGATGAAATATGAATCTTTCAACATTTCTCAAAACACGATTTAATGCTCGTATCATAGTTTAACGTTTCGGAGAGTTGGTGCATCTTTCCACCGGTCGGTTACATAAAATATATTTGCAATAAATATTCTACAATACTAATTGATGTTGGGCAACGGATACCCATCGCCAAGCTGCTGCTTCAACGATCGTGCAATGCACTTCGCATGTGCAACGTTACATAGAGCAAAACTAAACATCTCCATTTGCCATTCGAACTTTTTGTAAGCGACTTGTTTTGCTCATGTGGATATTGAGCCCGACTTGACAGCTTTATTGAAAGAAATGTAAAACGACTGATAAAGATAGAACGAAATTTTGATTTAAAGCTTTCGTGACTGCAGGGATTCATATTCTTGGTTCTTTCGGTAAAGTAGCGTAGAAGGGAAATAATAAAAATATAAAACTAAAATTCTCAATCAGGTGTGAAATCCACAGCAGCTGTGGATTTCACACCTGATGATGATTGCTTGTGTTGCAGTCGAAACGTCGTGATAATTTTTATTGTTTTATTATTTTATTATTTCTCTTCTACGTGACTTTACCGAAAGAACCAAGAATATAAATATAGAACAGTTACACTTTACTGGACAAGGTAACGCCTCTCCTGCGTTATTCAAAGCAACAAGATATTTTCCAATAAGTGGATTTGTAGCAACAGTCAAATATCAGTGGAGCAAATATTAACCATCTCAGATGTACTACCATAGGCATCACTTCCTATAGGAAATATTAGAATTATGCTATTAGCCTACTGTATACCAATTTCGATTTAAAGCTTTCGTGACTGCAGGGATTCATCTTCTTCGTTCTTTCGGTAAAGTCACTTAGAAGGGATGTAATAAAATAATAAAAATAAAACATAAAATAATTCTCACGACGTTTCCCGATCTCATCATCTGTCTACTTGACAGACCTGTTCTGCACCTGAAAACGGCTGCTTGCGTTGTGGCCGAAACGTCGTGAGAATTATTTTATTACGTTTTATTTTTATTTTATTACTTCCCTTCTACGTGACTTTACCGAAAGAACCTAGAAGATACTGTATACCAATTAACTCAACATTTGTATTCATCGCACTGTAGGCTTTACGCTGGCAGTGCATAATCGCCTTTCTGTATCTCCACATCAATAAAACACGAGTCCATCAGCCTCCCAGACATGTTGTCCAGAAGCATCCGCTTCAGCGAGCAAGCTCTGGAATAGTTTTCGACATTCCTGATCTCATCATCGACATGAGTCATGTTTGTGAAACATGCTGCTGGGTTTGCCCGATGCTTTTGGCAAAGGCGCTGCAGAGTGGATGAAAACACTTTTAGCGTGGAAACCCAACACGGGCCCCGAATACATTTCCCCTGACGAGTCACAGTAGGGAGGTGCAGTAAAGGGGGTCTTGTGATGTGTGTCTGAGGGAGACCGATCATGGGTCTCCCCTAGGTCGACTCAGCCTCAAATGAGTACGTGGTGCAGTGTGTAAACATCGCTACTGGGGAAACAACGGAGGTCGGGCGTGCTATTTAATTCAGCAGAACGTGTTGTCTATATTTATTTAAAGTTGTGCACTTTTGATGTGACGTCACATTTCTCACCCCCCCCCCCCGAGTCACACATCGTCACAAATGTCTGACCCCCCCCCCCCCCAGGTACGTGACGTCATTTATGGACGACCCCGTACACGGAAAACCCGAGAAGCCTTGTCCTACTGGTGGCGGGGGTGTTGTCCTGTCGTAGGGCAAGGACATTGTGGTGATTGAGTGTGGTGGGGGATGGGCGAGAGAGGAGAGAGAGAGGTTCATGGTGGCGGTGGTGTTGGTGTTGGTGGGGGTATTCCTTCACAAATCACCTCTCCCCTCTTCCTCCCTCCCTCCCTGCACGAGGGAGGGAGCACGGAGGGCGACATTTCCAGGCGCGCACTGCAGCTCCCACCTCGCTCGCACGCACGGCTTGCAGAGACACACGTGGAGCAGCCAAACGAGACGCGCCACCGCTCATGTTTTTTTTTTAATCCTTTATATTAAGTTCACTTGCGTGCTTGCTTGCGCGCTTACGACCGTGCAAATCTTTCGGTCGTTTTTTAACCCACTTCCCGTGATCCAATCGAGCTGACATTTTGCACACAGACTCGTTGTGTGTGACAATTTTTGTTGGTGAAATTTTTTTTTTCAAGATTTTACACTTTTTAGGACAAAAATATTATATTTAATTACCAATTGCTTAATGGTGGCATGCAATCATCTGACCCATAGGTGGCAGCCATCTCAAGCCAGAGGACGAGAGGACTCGAGCCGCCACGCATGTAAAGGATTTATAGTGAAAAACTTTGTTTTTACGGTTTATACTTGTTGGGGATGATGAGACAAATATAAAGATACCCCCCCTCCCCAGACATATAGCCTTAACAGACTTTTGGGGCAAGTGCTGTGAGCGAGCACCTTTGACTATGTATGTCTGCTGAACTTCTGTCGCACCGTGTTTCAGTTTTCATGTTTCATTTATTTGGTATAGCCTTGCGAGCCATTCGGCTCTTGAATCGGGTACAACCGCAACAAACAAAAAACATGAACAAGAAAACATCTTAAAGTGACTATGTGCAAACAGAAAATCCAACCGTGCTAATCGGAGGTGCGGGGGAAGGACAATAGGGAACGAAACAGGTGGACTTCTCCACAAATCTGGCTGTCGCCTGATGAAGCTAGTTGTAATTACTGGCGAAACGTCGTACTCAGATTGTGAACGTCGTAGCTTGGCTCTCCAACACACCGGTGATGTGGTACTAGGATACTACACTATACACTACATTATACACTACACTATACACTACACTATACACTACACTACACACTAGTGCTGTACTAGTGACGAATTGGCAAGTTCTGTTTACGTGACAAACCTTACTAGTTGGCTGTATCAGGTGGTGGCGAGTTTAACGACACATTTATATATTTACGCGATCTAACCCCCAAAAAAACCCTATTATGGATGATATTGGTCGCGAAAGCTTACTCCGTGTTAAACTGACATCGTGCACAAAGACGAACACCACCCCCATCCCTCCCGCATCTAAAGGCCACAAAAACAACCTCAACACGTTGGTCAATAACCCCATGGCCTTGAGAAAAAACATCAGTGGCGACGTTTCAGGAAATGACCCGTTTTCATGGCCAATAAATAGAAAGACCAGAGAGATAGTGGATAATAATAGCTGGTTGAAGACTGCACTTTACACCATGGGGTCCGATAACAATTACATTTGATAAATGTTTGCTGATGAACCGTTTGTAATTCTAGATTTGAAGCTTTCGTGACTGCAAGGATTCATATTCTTGGGTTTTTTCGGTAAAATCACGTAGGTAAAAAATTAAAATACAATTATTAATTTAACATTTTTTTACCTTCGTGACTTTACCGAAAAAACCCAAGAATATGAAATTAAAATTAATAATTTAATGAAAAACTTTTACCTACGTGACTTTACCGAAAAAAACAAAGAATATGAAATTAAAATGAATAATTTAATTAAAAACTTTAACCTACATGGCTTTACCGAAAAAAACAAAGAATATTAAATTAAAATGAATAATTTAATTAAAAACTTTTACCTACGTGACTTTACCGAAAAAACCCAAGAATATGAAATTAAAATTAATAATTTAATTTTACATTTTTTTACCTACGTGACTTTACCGAAAAAACCCAAGAATATGAACCGTTTGTAACTTGGCATGTGAATGGTGAGTGACATATCAGGAGGTGTTGAGGAACAGACAACCTCTTCAACAATCCAAAAGTGTGACTGAATAAACGCGTTTGTATTAAAAGTATATACACAAACATGTTCCTGACACATTGCATTATGTGTTTACCGTTGAAGTGAGATCAATGGAACAATCGTGAAGCCTCTATAAGTAAATAAATCGGTCATGCTGCTGCTGCTGCGTTGACAGTGGTCGCTAGTCGAACTCAAGTGGTCGGGGTGTTTTTTTTTTAGCGCAATGCGCTAACCGCAGCGCCACCGCTCCCACCACAGATGTTGTAAACACCATAAAACTGTCCTGCACACAGCCAAACAGCAGAAGGCAGTCAGGCAACAGCCGCACACACACACACAGTGGTCGTCACGGAAACGCGAGGCGTACACACACACACAACACAATATGCAGAGCAGGCGGGAAGTCACTTTACCCCTATTCATAACACTCCACTGTTCATGAACTCTTGGAAGTGCTTGCACAAAGGATAGTACCATCTCATCCTGTGTTTTTTGGAATCTGAATTCTCGTAACAATCCACTATATCCATCGTGTATGGGTAGGGAAAAAAGAAACCATCGAAAGTGTTCAAAAGAAGAACGGAGTGGGGCGTGCTTGGAAATATATTGGGGAAGAGAGAGCAAGGAAGACGCGGATTAGGGAACACACACACACACAGGTGGACGACAATTCAACGTGGTGAGAATGGTGAGTATAGTTGCCTATGGCAGGACACGTCTACAGAAGGTTCGATGAATGGAACGTTGTACGAGAGGACAACAACCGTGGAGATGGAGCGATGAAATCGGCTCTCGTGCAGGTGCCAAGGTGGATTTGTTACACATCGCTGGATCACATTGGGAAGGCTTCCATCCAGCAGCGGATGGACCATGGTTACGGTCTGGCACGTGTAACGTACAATGCCCACAGGGGTCTGACGAGGCTTTGGCAGCCACGCGCAGCGGGCTCAGGTTTCAGAGTCAACATCTTGGTGCGCTTTTGTGAGCCTCTGTAATGTCACTGCCATGTGCATTCCTAATGCGCGTTGCAAAGCGATCGTTCCTGCCAGATAATGCAATTGTACAAACACACAGATCAGCATGCAAGGGTGCGTTCGGTAAAATATATCATGCGACTACTACTACTACGTATTTAAATAATCTGTTGATAATATTTGTAATTAATAATCTGTACCACCAGTTTTCTGGCTGGCTGCTGGCTGGTCTCCTTGCCACCCCAACAGTGACTCCGTTGTGAGCGGCTGCGGGCCGTTGCCACCGAAATTGAGCAAAAACTCATTGAATTGAAACGGCGGAAGAGGTTCGGAAAGCAAGAATAGAAAGCGACACGGATGAGGTGGGAGTAACGAACACAGAAGACTGACCAGGTTCCGTCAAAAGTATTCTAACTTTTCAATTTGTGCTTCGAAGTATTTCATCGGAATTTTCTTTCAATCCTAGAGAATGTAAAAACACAACCTCACAATACACATTATCTTTGAATGTTATAATTACACAAAACACACGTTGCTTTTAGTACACCGAGAACAGGGTTATGAGAAGAGAATGAAAATAACAGCTGTCTTATTTTCATTTGTCGAGCAACATTCTGGACATCTGTGAAAAATAGTTTAATAGCTCATCTGAGTCCTCCAGTATCAATGCATATTCTGAATCTCTCTACTTGTGATAGCACTTCGAATTGTAACGCACTGCACGGTATTCGCTCATTCTCAAAGAGACAGGGCAACTTCAGAGGCACGAGAGCAAGAACCACGGACGAGCGGGAATTCAGCCACATAAGTGAGCCGTCGCTACCAATAATTGCCCGAGCTCTGCGGTTCTCTATGTATCAAGGTGTAATCGGCCAATTCATTAGCGTTTACACGTGGGAGAAAGCCCAGTTCGTTGTACAAGTGGGCAACACTCGACCACAGGATTTTCCCAAACTCCAGTCCTGGCGACCCACACCACGCTACGTCTGTCCGCGTTCACCAAGTTTACTCCCCACATTCCAACACAAATGAACTCGTTCCACGCAGCACGCGCCCGATGATTGGTAAACACGCCCCACGTGCCGAGCAGTGAACGCTTTCTGCAAGAAGAGAGCCGATTCCAATACAGATCGAGATCTCAGTCTGCGCGCGCAAAGGTTAATTTGTATTCGAATGTGGGGAGTAAAATTGGGTGAACGCGGAAAATAAAACGTCGGGGTGGGTCGAGTCGTGGTGTTTATCGCGTGGACCGCAGTGAAAGCCAGTTCTAGATTACAAGCCACGCGCATAGCCACCACCGCCCGGCTCTTAGACCTGCCCCATAAAACAATAAATCATTCTTGTTCCGGCTCTCGTAAAATATCAACACATTCGGCAATAACACTGTGGCCTTAAAATTAAAAAATATATATTAGGCGACATTTCGGTCAATGACCTTACTTCATAGTACAAAAAGTGTTTGCCAGAGAGGGTTAATCAGAATTGGAGCCTGCACTTAACACCACATCTGTGTGTGTGGTACGTGCAGTAGAATACTTGAGCTGTATCTGGTAAACCCTGGCGTTTAGCCATTGAGCACGCAACGAATATCCTGTGGTGTGCATAGTGTCATGTTGTCGTGCAGTATACCGCATCAGGGGTGCGAGTGGTGGCGCAGTGGATAGCGCAGTCATATTGATCCGGTCCACCCTGAGTGGTCAATTCCCAGTGGCGAGCGATATCTGGACTGGTCCTGGGCAAACCCCTTCACCAACCAGTGTGGTGATTTACACCATTGGAACCTCATTTGCCAGTAAAAAATATGATGATTGGTTTTTTACCCTTCTATCTGGCAACAAAACTGACACCTTTTTTACAAGGAGTCATGTGAGACTAGGCTCTAAGGAAAGCTGTCTCGGGTGTGCACCAATCAACTTCAAGGACAGTGCATATATTTCGATTTAAAGCTTTCGTGACTGCAGGGATTCATCTTCTTGGTTCTTTCGGTAAAGTCACGTAGAAGGGAAGTAATAAAATAATAAAAATAAAACATAATAAAACAATTCTCACAGATTATTTTATTACTTCCCTTCTACGTGACTTTACCGAAAGAACCAAGAAGATGAGTGCATATATTATCAGAGTTATGTTTTTTGTTTGCATTATGACTGCAGATATTGTGGTCTATGCAAACATGACTCCTTGTAAAAAAAGGTGTCAGTTTTGTTGCCAGACAGAAGGGTAAAAAACCAATTATCAGTGTGGTGATGTCAAATAGCCACCATGACCCACACGGCATGGAGAGGCTCTCATCCATCAGTGGATCGATCATTACTCGGGCTGGAATTATTCACCCCCCTCCGGCCCTCTGCAATTCGACGATTTTGTTCCTATGGTGATGAATAAATAGGTCGAGTAGCCGATGTTTTAACATTCTAGGACGGTGAAGTGTGATTGAACAACCCCCATCACCACCACCACCACGACTTACACACCGCGGGGAGGTCTTTATTATTGTTATTGAGTGGGTTGTACGTGGGTCACTACTACTTTGGTCACAAAGTCGTTTGGCCCCACGTAAACACAAACGCTGTCGTTACTTTTGACGTCTCCTACCCGATGGAAGACGACATAAATAAAGTAGGGTGTGTGGAATGATCTGCTCAGTCATACCTGTTTTTCCTGCCTCGTAATGATGCTTCTAAAGTATTTGTTCATACTCCCCTTACGTCAATTTATATCGTGCATTTCCATGACCCACCCTACCACCCATCAACACACCTCTCCAGCCACTCCACCCAGTGGTGGTTGTTGGCACATTGCCCCTACTCCCCTTTTTCAGTTTGTAAAATCCCAGTGAGATGAAAGAAGGAATGTCAGACAAGGGACATATATGGAGTGAGATTAAGATAAACTTTGACAGAAATAGAGACGTGGTGAGATGATCAGGTGCGAGCTACTGATGAGGAGACGGTGATGCAGTGAGATGATAAATCTGAGATGATAAATCTGTAAACAATAGGACAGAGTAATATTAAATAAAAGGGATGCAGGGAAAGATGTTGATTAAAGGGGATGTTTGATTCTATGATAAATAATAATCGGCGTATGTTTATTCGGATTTTACTTTCAGCTGATGTTTGATTAACCATATTTTAATAAATCCGGGACCCCCCCCCCCCCCCTTGTGCTACTTGGACTTCCTAAGCAATTTCTTGGTCTGTCTGCTCCGAGCGGCGCCACTCAACACGAAACAAAACTGCTCGCACACAAACGAATGCCGTATTTACCCGATTATAAGACCCATCCCTGAACCCCCTCAATATTTCAATGCCAAAGTTGTGAGGGTGCGTCTTAGAATTCGATATCTGTGTGTGTGTGACAAAACATGGATAATGTAACTTTATTTGACACCGGGCACAATTCTTTGTGATGTGCTGGCGTGGTGCCGGCCTTCATAGGTACACGCTCATAGCGCTTGCCCCAATAGTCTGTTAAGTTTACACGGGTCATATTTGTGTGTAGACATCAAGGCCGTAGCCATGTAGTCAACATTGGGGGGGACCAAATCTTCTAGGGGGTCTGGGGGTCCCAAACCAGAAAAAAAAAATCTAAATTTGAAAACTTATTTCCTGCCTAAAATATTAAAAAGTTCACTAATACATGGGATGGACTTTTATTTATTTTTTACAATAATGTCTAATAGTGTATTGTATTACATTGTTCTGTTTTTTTATTTTTTACCTTTTCTTGTTTCATTGTATGTAAAGGCAGAGATGAGGGATTAATAAAGTACAACCATAACCACAATCATATAAACACAAATCTATGCATTGATTTACATGAAGACAAGTCCAGATATTGTGGCCAAGGTTTAGCAAAGTGTTGTTTTTATTTACATAGCATAGCAATTATTTTATAGCAATATATTGGGGGGGACATTTTGAGCATATTTGAAAATGGGGGGGGGGGTGTGTGTCCCAACATATATTATAATTACGGCCTTGATAGACATCGCTGGCCAACCCAACCCCTTTCGTTCGCTCACAGCACTTGCTCCTACAGTCTTGCCCACGGCCACACGGGTGATCTTTGTCTGTTGTGTTGCGTGAGGGCTGCCTTCCGTGAGACGCCGGCATTCGTTGGATGAGGCTCACACCCACAGGAGGCAACGCCTCCATCCGAGACTTCAAAAACAAGAAGGCTACCCCCTCCCACCCCGACACACTCCCACCGATGATGCCCTCGTTCCTGGCTTCATTGCTCCGTCTCAACTTTTGTTGAGTCCCCGGTATCATCCGGCTTCGCGTCGCGTCTCTGCGTTCGTTCTGTGCCTCTCTCTCTTTCTCCATCTCTCTCCATCTCTACATCCACGCCATCTCTGGCGTGCCGTGTCGTCTTTGCTGCCTGCATTGCGTCAGGGGTGCGCCCGCGTGTTCATCGCCTCCCGTCTCCACCACGCACCGTTGCCGTAATCGAGAAGAACACGAATAGCGTCAATACGCCGTAGCGATAGTAATCATTCATTAAACACAAGGACAGTCAGACGCGCCTGTCGGCAGAATAGCACAAAGAAGCGAAGCAGCGGCATTACTGTAACAACCAAAGACGCATCGTTGTCGGCATCACCGTCAGCAGAGGCATTACCAGCAGCACAATCAGCAGCAGCTACAGCAGCATTAGCAGCGGCACAATCATCATCAGCAGCGGCATCGCCATCAGCAGCACAATCATCAGCAGCAGCAGCAGCCGCATCATCAAATAGCAGCCGCAGCAGCCGCACATCGCCACCCACAACTGCAGCACCACCACCACCCACAACAACAACAGCACCACCACTCACAACAACAACAGCACCACCACTCACAACAACAACAGCACCACCACTCACAACAACAGCACCACCACCACAATGCTGCGCCTTGTCAGCAGAGTCAAGTCTCGTCTCCACCATCACCACCAACACGTCGGGGTGGGCAGCCGGGCAGGGGGCCGGCTCCAGCCCCCCCGACTCGCGGCCGCCTCGTACAGCAGCCACAGCGAGCACCCCCCTGCACCTCCTACGGGCACCACTCATCATCACGACAACGACGCGGACAAGGACAGGGACGACCCCAACTTCTTTCACATGGTCGAGGGCTTCTTCGACCGCGGGGCGAGCATCCTGGAGGACAAGCTTGTGGACGACATGCGCTCCAGAGACTCCGTGGAGGAGAAACACAAACGCGTCCGCGGGATCCTGAGGATCATCAAGCCGTGCAACCACGTGCTGAGCGTCTGCTTCCCCATCAAGAGGGACAACGGCGAGTGGGAGGTCATCGAGGGCTACCGAGCTCAGCACAGCCAACACCGCACGCCCTGCAAAGGAGGTGAGTGGACTGCGGCGTCGCCACCGTCCCAACCCATCAAACACATTCCTGCTGCGGAGGGAGCTGCTGGTGGTAGGGACGTTGGGTTGGTTGCTCGGTCAATGGCCAAGCCGGCGTGAGTAGGTTAAACGTTGAGTTTTATAAGGGCACCACGGGGTGACTAGCCCTTCCCCATCCACCACCCACCCAGGCCCTCCCCACCCTCCCCACCCAGCCCCTCTCCACCCAGCCCCTCTCCACCCAGCCCCTCTCCACCCAGCCGCCCCTCTCCACCCAGCCCCTCTCCACCCAGCCCCTCCCCACCCAGCCCCATCCCTCTCACCCCCCCACCCTCTCCACCCAGCCCCCCCTCTCCACCCAGCCCCCCCCACCCAGCCCCTCCCCACCCTCCCTACCCAGCCCCTCCCCACCCAGCCCCACCCCTCTCACCCCCCCACCCTCTCCACCCAGCCCCCCCTCTCCACCCAGCCCCCCCCACCCAGCCCCTCCCCACCCTCCCTACCCAGCCCCTCCCCACCTTCCCCTCCCTCCCCACCCAGTCCCTCCCAGCCCGACGGACGGACGGACACAATAATCCCCTGTGGGCTGGTGTAACCAGGAGGTTCCTACCAGTAAAATTGTGGCCTCGTTTCGTTTCCAACTCTTCACCTGGCCGCCCCGACGGCACCCACACATACTCTTTGGTTTTTTCGGTAAAGTCACATAAGAAAAAAATAAAAAATGAAAAAAAATACATTTTTTTATTTTATTTTTTACCGAAAAAAACAAAGAGTATGTGTGGAGCCTTGCAGTCACGAAAACTTCAAATCTAGAATTGACACCCACACACCCATTCGTACGCCCCCGCAGCCAACACACTGGCGTATTGATAATAGAAATGAAAGTGGACAAATTAAAGTGTCCAAACGCAGTTTCACTGTTGAGTGTTGTTTATTTATATTGCCCCGGGGATTGTGTTTGGCGCACCACCACCACCACCTCTCTTTATAGCCCAGGATCTGAGCCCCTCTGCCCCCCCCCGTACGCCCCAGTGCAGTTGCACCGCCTGCACACTCGAAAGCTGCCCCACACTGGGCTGGAGCGATGAAGTGAGAGCGAGAGACGGGGAGAGAGTTTGGTGTGTTTTGGAAATATTCTGTTAGCACCTCCCTTTGCCGTGTTGATGTCCACGTGTTGTCAGCCAAGGTCTGCCTCGGAATAGACACGTGGGGGGGGGGGGGCTTTAACGCTGCGAACCCGCGAGCTTTTGCCAAATAAATGTTCAATTTAGATTTAAAGCTTTCGTGACTGCAGGGATTCCTATTTTTGCTTCTTTCGGGCAAAGTCACGTAGAAGGGAAAGAATCAAGAATACAAATTAATGTTATAATTGGTTCTTTACCCTTCTATCTGGCAACAAAACTGACACCTTTTTGCAAGGAGTCATGTTTGCATAGACCGCAATACCTGCAGTCATAATACAAACAAAAGAACATAACTCTGATAATGTGCACTGTCCTTGAAGTTGATTGGTCCACACCCGAGACAGCTTTCCTTAGAGCCTAGTCTCATATGGGTTGGACCAGATGAGGAAAGCTGTCTCGGGTGTGGACCAATCAACTTCAAGGACAGTGCACATTATCAGAGTTATGTTCTTTTGTTTGTATTATGACTGCAGGTATTGCGGTCTATGCAAACATGACTCCTTGCAAAAAGGTGTCAGTTTTGTTGCCAGATAGAAGGGTAAAGAACCAATTATCATATTTTTACTGGCAAATGAGGTCCCCATAGTGCAAATTAATGTTGTTGATGCACCCACAATTCGTCTGACGGCAGGACAAACGATTTGGTAAAAAAATTCTAGCTCTGATTTTCACTCCTGATGATGATTTGCTTGTGTTGCAATCGAAACGTCGTGATTTAATTAACTTTAAATTTTTTTAATTTCAATTTTTTTACCTACGTGACTTTACCGAAAGAACCAAAGAGTAAACGATAGAGTCGTCTCAAGCGCAGTCTTTTTTTCTCACTTTTGGTTATTTTCGTGTTGTGTGTATTGTTGTGTTTGTGTGTATTGTTGTGTTTGTGTGTATTGTGTTTGTGTGTATTGTTGTGTGTATTGTTGTGTTTGTGTGTATTGTTTGTGTGTATTGTTTGTGTGCATTGTTGTGTGTTTGTGTGTGTGTATTGTTGTATGTGTGTGTGTATTGTTGTATGTGTGTGTATTGTTGTATGTGTGTGTGTATTGTTGTATGTGTGTGTGTATTGTTGTGTTTGTTGTGTGTGTGTTTGTTGTGTGTATTGTTGTATGTGTGTGTTTGTTGTGTGTATTGTTGTTTGTGTGTATTGTTGTATGTGTGCATTATTGTGTGTATTGTTGTGTGTGTTTGTTGTGTGTATTGTTGTGTGTGTGTTTGTTGGGTTGTTGTGTGTGTTTGTTGTGTGTATTGTTGTTTGTGTGTATTGTTGTGTGTGCATTATTGTGTGTATTGTTGTGTGTGTTGTGTGTGTATTGTGTGTGTGTGTTGTGTGTGTATTGTTATGTTTGTTGTGTGTGTGTTGTGTGTGTATTGTGTGTGTGTGTGTTTGTTGTGTGTATTGTTGTTGTGTGTGTTTGTTGTGTGTTGTGTGTTTGTTGTGTGTTTGTTGTGTGTTGTTGTGTGTTTGTGTGTGTTTGTTGTGTGTATTGTGTGTGTGTTTGTTGTGTGTTTGTTGTGTGTATTGTGTGTGTGTTTGTTGTGTGTATTGTGTGTGTGTTTGTTGTGTGTTTGTTGTGTGTATTGTGTGTGTGTTTGTTGTGTGTTTGTTGTGTGTATTGTGTGTGTGTTTGTTGTGTGTATTGTGTGTGTGTTTGTTGTGTGTATTGTGTGTGTGTTTGTTGTGTGTATTGTGTGTTTGTGTGTATTCTACCGGGGATTATTTTTACACGCCATGCCCATTCTCACCGTATTTTTGTCCTCTCAATACTCTGATCGTGGCCTCGTGATCCTGTTCACAGGATGAATGCAGCGTAGGGTCTGTGCAAATTATTATTAATAATAATACAGGACTCGAGTACAGTATCATCATGGATATTCATACTGCACCTTCGACTCGAGTGTTAGTGCCTTATGCCGTAAATACCATGAAGCCAGATCAACAGCGTTCTGGAAATAAATTAAGCGCTGTGAGAGAGACGGGATGATACGTGCGTGCGTGTTAGAGTTTATTTTATTTAACCGTATGAGGGCACCCTTAAGATATACAATGGATAGTATTAATTGTCACAAGAGCAAAACATGGCAAAATTGGTACAAACTAAATAGAGTGCAGCAAAGGAGAAATCCGAGCAGAGCAGAACCCACGTCGCATGACAAATCAAACGCTGTCCCAAAATAATAAGGTGCCTTAACATATCTTGTTACTGTACCGTCTTTCTTAAGAGGCATTCATTCTCTCTGTGGACAAGCAGCATCGCCAGCTGCTGCTGCTGCTGACGATGAATCTTATGTAACCCTGAGCTCAACCCCAACCCCTCCGTTTATAGACTTGGAACACGCGGGCCTCACTGTACGACAGGGAATTCTGATGGTCTCCCCCAAAAGCAGGAAACGAATGTCACCGTCGGTCACGTTTTTGTGTTTGTCATTTCTATTAAGTGAAGCGGCCTCTTGCAAAATGAAGGCCCTCGCTTCCTGGTCTTTTGAGTTGTTACCCGGCTGAACAAACTACAGCTGACGTGACTGCTGTCTTCCCCGGAGGTTCCTTGTTTAAACTGGAAGGGTTGGATTGACTTTAAAAAAAAGCGACGTCAGATGATAGTCTAACATATTCCTGCTGCGGAGGGAGCTGGTAGGAACGTTGGGTTGCTCGGTCAATGGCCAGGGTCAACGGCGGCGTGGTGTATTCCGCAAATATGCCCGACTGTGAGGGCGGGCACAAGCCGGCGTGAGTAGTTTAAACGTTGAGTTTTATAAGGGCACCACGGGGTGACCAGCCCCTCCCCACCCAGCCCCTCCACTCCCATTTCTGGATGCACGACGAACGGACACAATAATCCTCTGTGGGCTGGTGTAACCAGGAGGTTCCTACCAGTATTAATGCTCTGTACGTAAGCCGAAGGAGGCGCAGCGCTGCAATTGCTTGCTCGGGCCGCTGCTATCGGAAGAACCTCGACTTGAGAGATTTATTGAGTCACACTCGAGTGTTTTTTGGCCTACTCTTCTACGCTGGCTAGACTTCCTGGACGAGGTAGTAAAGAGGTAGTACTTCGTATCCACACACTTCCCCCCATTTACCGTGGCGTAAATGAACAGAGGCGGCGATGACGAAACCTCTGCACCGTTGTTTTAGGGGCCATCCATTTAGTAGGAACTCAAAAATCTGTCAACTTGACCCTTCCCCCCCTCCCTGTACGCACGCGGACTTCTTACACCCCCCCCCCCACCAATTCTATAGAACGGCCGATATTGAATCCACGCAGAAACGATCAAGGATGAATAATATTCACGTGTTGAAGCAAACAGTCCACCGCAGGACTAGCTAACTCATTTGAAGGCCAATGTCGACAAATTATTATCGAGACTTCACCCCCCCCGCCTCCCCGTTTCCTAAGCGTACATTGTCAGTAGACCCCCCCCTATACTCAAGCGAACACATTTGGGTTACCCCCCTCCATGCGTACGCGCTAAATGGATGGCCCCTTCACTGGCGTGCCGGGAGATCGCATCGAAAGGTGGCCTATTGCAAGTCCAGCGTGCTGACTGACCATCGTGCCGCGGCAGCGTTCCACTGCTGGGTGGATGTGCCTGCCTGACAACGCAAAATAACAACACGAATGAATGTTTTTATTTTCAATAAGAAATAGCACCTATGTCTTCTTTTTGCTAGTGACTCTGAGGCACTTGGCAAACGAGTATAAGTACGCTGCCAAGCCTGGTGGTGCTCATTCAGACGCTGTCTT
Source organism: Lethenteron reissneri (assembly GCF_015708825.2). Lineage (NCBI taxonomy): Eukaryota > Metazoa > Chordata > Hyperoartia > Petromyzontiformes > Petromyzontidae > Lethenteron > Lethenteron reissneri. The sequence continues at coordinate 6,999,411 of NC_083825.1, read as the reverse complement.
TCCGACAGACCTGTTCTTCACCTGAGGACGGCTGCTTGCGTTGTGGCCGTAACGTCGTGAGAATTGTATTATTTTATTATGTTTTATTTTTATTATTTTATTATCTCCCTTCTACGTGACTTTACCGAAAGAACCAAGAAGATGAATCCCTGCAGTCATGAAAGCTTTAAATCGGAATTTATAAGTGGGTGGTTAACAGCATGCGATCTTGCACGCGCGCGCACGCGTTAGATTGCTATTAGGACAAAAATTTAAAGCCACTTGTAACATTACATAAGAGTTGTATAACAGGTCTGTTTTTGAAATTGAGATACTGTTAACCTTAACAGCCACTTTGCTTGTTGAGACCGTAAATAAACTGGTAACAGTGCGGCTCAGATTTTCCGGCACCTCCCATTAGCACGGTTGGATACATACGATGTGAAAGAAAGGAGTTAAATATACAGGTGATTTAAAAAAGGTGTTGAAAGTCATATTTGTCCACCAAAAATAAATTAATTACAAATAACAAAGACACACTTCCCCCATCTCTTTTTAAACCACATCAAAATCATGTATTTCATGTGGTGGTTGAGAGGAGAGACAGGATGGAGGGGTATGCAGATTGAAATGTTTTCGCGCCGTACGTAGCTAACCGTGCTAATGGGAGGTGCGGGCACGACAACAAACTATACACGAAAAGGCAGTTGTAAAGAAATGAGTTTTCAATCCTAGATTTAGCGTTAGCGGGTTTGTGAGATCTGTGAATCTCGACGTGACCCACGATTGCTCGCGCTGGGTCACGACTTCGCAGGCACGGCCACCCCACCGCTGCCACCACACTGAGCTTCCCAGCGCTTTGCTGTGAATGCAGATTTGTTCTCATTAATTATTAAGTAAAGGGACGTTTTTCCCCCTCGTAGACCTTCCATCATTTTCCGGGGTCACGGGCACGCACGCGTAACGCGTGTGTTCAACGTGTTCAGAGGGCGACTCTTAGCGCAGAAGGTTTACAAAATGACGTCGCGTCCATGCGGAAGTTGGGAGTTTTTTTGAATTCACATCGAAGCCCTTAGGGGTCAAAGGTGCGCTCGCAACCCGGGCAGGTTGTGGCAAGCGAAGTTTTTGGAATTTATTGCCCCTGGCCCCTGGGGTTCAACGGTAGAGGTCTGATGTTGTCGCCTGCAGGGGCATCGTCCATCGATGTTGGGTGGGAGGTGGAAAAGTGACAAATGTGGTGGTTTTCGACGTGGTTCAGAAATGTGGCAATTTACGAAAAAATTAAGAAAATCGGAACGGTGCGCAGATGTGCATTGTAGACGGACGCAGCACGCTTGGAATTTAATTGAGTGGACACAAGGAGGAACTCGCGGGGTTAGGGTTGATGACATCGTGGAAACCCTGAAGAAAAAAGTAAGTTGGCTCACGCGGCAGGACACGTCGCTAGAAGGGGTTGATGGCCCCGATTTTGTCAAGACAAATGAAGGACTGGCGGCCACGGAATAGAACGGCATCCGATTGAGGACGTCCGCCTAGGAGACGGAGCTTGTGGCAGCACATTTGCGAAATCGCCCCCTAACTGCCAAGCTGCTGCAGTCTTTGTTTTGGTTTTGAAATCTTTCCCTTCGCACCCCCCCCCCCTCCAATTCTGTTGTTTTCCTTATTGTCCTCACAGGAAGCCAAAAAGGCTTTCCGCCAACTCGTAATGCACGTCTATCGATTCACTTGCTTGGCAGACTCTCAACGATGTTGGCTTTGGCTCCGATACAAAGGGGGGGGGGGGGGAGGTCTTCATCCATCAGCGAGTTGACCATTTGGGACCGATGCAGCATGTGGGGTGGGGGGGGAGGGGGGTTGTACCATGCCCCCCCCCCTCTTTACATAGCCCAGGATCTGGGCCACTGCTCTGTGTGCCGCATTGCAGTTGCACCGCCTGCACACTTGGCAGCTGCACCGCCAAAGTGTCTGCTCTACACCCCCCCCCCCCCCACTTTTCCGCACCTCCGATCGGCATTTCAATATGTACAAACGGCTGCAAATGAGTATTTAGATTTATGTACAGCTGATGGTGAGAGATTAACTCCAGCGGGATCTCGTGCCATCCCCTCGTTACCGCTAACGTCCTGCAGAATGAGACCCGTGAAATAAGATAGGGGGCGAGGGGGGGATGCTTACACTCTGCTCAATTATTTCCACACGATCACAGCCGCAACGTCAACAATGTTACAGGATTTATTTGCTACTTAGTTATTTAATAACATGTAGTAATTGGCAAATGTGGTGGTAATAATAATTATGTCGTTTATTTTTCCAGGAAAGCCCCCGCCACTCTCTTCAAAAGGGACCTGTATTTGGATGTTTGGCAATGTCCATTTGATTGAGTTTCATCTCCTGAGAAAACCACACGTTCGAAGGCATAGCTCAAAGGCACAACACTCCGGTCCGCAAAGATGGGTGGTACACGAGCCCATGTTCTGTACTTTCACGTGATCAGCTCGCAGCCCGGTGGGGTTGGGAGGTTTGGGAGTTGTACAAATCTGTGCATGGTCCACCAACCCGTGGTGGTGGAAGGCATAAGGAAACTAAGCAAAAGCTTCTTGGTTCTATCGGTAAAGTCACGTAGAAGGGAAGTAATAAAATAATAAAAATAAAACATAAATAAAATAATTCTCACGACGTTTCGGCCACAACACAAGCAGCCGTCCTCAGGCGAAGACCAGGTCTGTCGAGGCGACAGCGTCTAAAAGAAGATACTCTTAGGCTTTTTCGGTAAAGTCACGTCGGTAAAAAATAAGAATAAAATTAATAGAAGTAATAATATAAATAAATTAATAAATAAATTTAAGCAAAAGCTTTGGGTCCCCAAGTAGCTTAATGGTTGCCTCTGGATTCTCATCTCATTCCACCTCCATAATTCTCTCATATCGCAGCATCCGTGTTTCTCGTCTAGATCGCTTGTCATCTCTTTCGGTTTATACATTTAAAGGGGGGGGGGGGTGGGGGCTTGGGCGGTCCCAAAAAAACATCTCACCATTGTAGCACTCCCGCAGTGGCGAGATGTTAACGCCTTCGCCTGGTATGCAGGAGTTAATGGGGTTCGATCCCGACCACTGACGCCTGCTGTATATTTGGAGTTTGCGTGTCTCTCTCCCTATGGTCACGTGGATTTTTATCCGGGTCCTCCGGTTTTTCCCTCCACATTTTAGAATCAACATCACGCGTTTTAGAGTGTTTGGCCGCTATAAATGTCCACGTGATGATGAGCCACTCCGTTGAGATATAATTTGTGGCCAGGTCGCTTCTGAAACAGCTGTATAGCTCCGTTGGGCCTTACCTGGTAAAATATTTTTTACGTTTAAATAATAATTTCCACGAGACCTTTCCTCCGACTCACTGGCTCGCAGGCGCGCGTTTGTTCCCACCGTCATGATGTCACTCGCTGACGTCCGCCTGTTTCTCTTCCACAGGGATACGGTACAGCGAAGAGGTGAGCGTGGATGAAGTGAAGGCTCTGGCATCTCTGATGACGTACAAGTGCGCCGTTGTAGGTAAGTCATCGCGAGGAGGGGGAGGACGGGTGGGAAGAGTATGTGTGGGCTGGTGGGGTGGGTGGTGGTGGCACTGGTGGTGCTATGCGTCAGCGGTGAGAGATGGGAGATTGGGGCCAGAGACGAAGATCAAGAAAGTGATGTGTGCCGGTGTTTCGTAACGTGCCCATTTGTCCTTCGTGGTCGTTTTTCTGACCCTGCTGCATCACGCTGGTCAGTTCAGGTTTGCGAAGTAGACTAGGGGAGAAAGGGAGTGGGGGGGGGTTTAAGACCGGTTTGGATATCGCCCGTCACTGACGTTCGTTTGTTAACTTGTTGGGCTGGCCCAGGACTGGTTTGGATATCACGTAGTACTGATTTTAGCCATGGCCGGGAATCAAACTCAGGTTAGCAGCTTCATAGCGTAGCACGTAACCACTGCAATCCCCATTTCATGGTGCAGCGTGCTGTGCTGTTAGCGAGCACCTATTAAGGCCGGCACAACACACGAGGGGGTGGGTTAGGCAGCACCTCACCCGGTTGCCTTTGTCTGCCCAGTGGCGATGTTTACAACCACCGCACCAGCTACTCCATTTGAGGCCGAGTCGACCTAAGTGAGGCCCGGGACCGGTTCAGATAATCGTCACCGATGTTGGTGACCGTGAGCGGGAATCGAACTCTAGTCGCCGTGTTCGTCCCGCAGCGCGCTAACCTCTGCGCCACCGCTCCCCACACATCCACACCGACACGCAGGCGGACGGGGAGTCCTGCAGTGACACCGATACGTCCTCGGCGTTACTGTACCACCTTGGTTGCCAATCTTCCTCGTGCGGCTTCGAGAAATGCAATGGTGTCCCGTGCACTCGAGTGCCATTTCCTCTCTATCTGCTGCCAACTCTCGACTCCCCCCCCCCCCACACGTGCCTCTCCCCCCTGCCTCTCCCACCTCTGCCTCTCCCACCTCTGCCTCTCCCCCCTCTGCCTCTCCCACCTCTGCCTCTCCCCCCTCTGCCTCTCCCACCTCTGCCTCTCCCCCCTCTGCCTCTCCCCCCTCTGCCTCTCCCACCTCTGCCTGTCCCCCTCTGCCTCTCCCACCTCTGCCTCTCCCACCTCTGCCTGTCCCCCCTCTGCCTCTCCCCCCTCTGCCTCTCCCACCTCTGCCTGTCCCCCTCTGCCTGTCCCCCTCTGCCTCTCCCACCTCTGCCTCTCCCATCTCTGCCTCTCCCTGTCACCGCTGCGTAGGGATGTCAAACTGGTCGAGGTCGTGCGTTTTATTAGCGGCTTGCTTGGTAATTGCTGTGCCCCCAAGTGCATCGACTGAACGTCTGATCGGCTCTGTGAATATCCGTGCGTTAAAGCATCAGGGCATTGCTCCCAAACTTCCAGTCCTCGTAAACAACAATGGTACCTCTTGGTCTTTACCAGATGCAATTGTTACCTCTGCATGTGTTTGAATGGTAAACATGTCCCTTGTGACATGGCACTGTTGGAGGAAATGCTGTTAGAATGTATGTTGAACTACTTTTGCACCATACGTAGCCAACCGTATTAATCATAGGTACGTGGGAAGGCCAAAAACGAAACACAAATCAGTTCTAAAGTGGGTTCCTATTACCAGAAGGAAGAGCGTTCCAGACGGCCGCAGAAGCTCATCTGAAAGCGTGCGATACGGTGACCGCCTTTAATTCCTCCGGTCTAAATAAACATTCTTTGGAATAATAAACTTTCTCATCCTGTTTGGAATTTGTCCCACGAGTAAAATTCTTAGATGTGTAAAATTGTTCTTCCAACATTGCACAGAGAACAACCGTTGCATCTCCTTTACGTTTAAAAAAAAAAAAATCTCCCCGGTCACGGATATACTAGGCGGGTGACAGTGTAGTTTTAATCCGTTGTGTAGTACGTCACACATCCGGCTGGCTGGGGTCTGAGGTATAGGCGGATATATGAAAAGGTCGGCTATGCAATAATCTAGAGAAACTGAGTTGCACCACCACCATGCACAAATAAAGCACTTGATGTGGGCAGTTAATTGTTCAGGGGCGGATGTGGAACGTTGGAATGCATTTCGTACCTTTTTTACTTGGAGCGCGCTGGGGTTGTTGTTGGTTAATTCGGACTGCGAGGCAAAGTGTGATTGGGTTTACTCCCCTGGCTTTACAGAGTATTGGATGCTCCTATTCGTCATGTACCCACGTGTTTGGTTATTTACAATGAAGCCGAACACGTGGGCACGATGCATGAGCTCGAAACACGACGCACTGTGTCGTTGGATCCGACTGGGCTTCTGTCATTTCCACTGACTCCCAACGTAATGTGGTGACTGGAAACCCCAGTGTTAAATACATGAAGTATTTAATGGGCAAACCGACTCATTGATTGGTCAATATGACTAAGTGCTTTTTAAACCGGCTCCTATATCTCATTTGAAGGGGATTTCATTGGAAATTTATGTCCTATAGATTTCACTTGATACTGATTTTAATCCTGTGTACTCTGCAGTGTACGACTGGTCATCCAGAACAGAGACCGTACAGCGTAGAATGACGCAGTGCCGATCCACAAATATCAAGGAGACATCACAGCGATGATACACTACTCGGCTGCTCCTGATGCGGTTGTTTGGCTTGACCACCCGCATGTGAAATTGTAGTTGTTGCGCTACCTCGGCATGAGCCATATGAACGAGAGAATGATTTTTATTTAATTTCTTGACATTTCTTGTCGTATTAATCTCTGTATTCCTGTTGTCGTGTCGTGTGCCTTTACTCACCGCGCCATGTCGGATGGTGACACGAGCATCGCGTTGCGATCGTGGCCGGTGTTTGCGCGTGTCTCAACGGGCCCCGTGGCCCGATTTTTAAACTAACGGATCGGTTTGGAGTCTCTCATTCCCCTCTCTCTCGTGCGTGCACTACTAATTATTTCTTCTATCCCTTGCCGAAATATCAAAATCTAAATGTTCTTCTCGGCGTGTCGTTTCAGATGTGCCGTTTGGAGGTGCGAAGGCCGGCGTGAAGATCAACACCAAAAACTACTCGGTGAGCCCCTCCCCACGTGGTCCTCTCCCCACGTGGTCCTCTCCCCACGTGGTCCTTGTTATTTTATCAACCGGGGAGGGATGAAGGGCTGAGTCAACCCCCCAACCAAGATTTTGATTTTAAAAACCTTCCGATTGCATTTGTTTTAAAGTTTATATAACATTGACTGTCCCGTGATTCCCACCCGAATATTTTGTATTGCTGCCCCACTTTAAACAAATTCACTGACTTCGGGCTCATTGGGAGGGGTGGGTGGACCGGACCGTGTGTATTTGGTTACCGCTGTCCTGAGTGGTGTCATGTGGCTGCGGAGTCACGCTGTAGCCTATCTATATCTTGAGAAACATCGACACGGGTGGATGCTGATGTAAGTGGCGGCACTTGTTGCGTGGGTACAAAAGTCACCCTGTGTATTTTTCTCGTCCTCGCCATCGCTCATCCCGAACGCCTACGCAGGCCTAACGCTTGCCTCCTGTGTTCGTAGTCTTGTAGCTCGGCATGTTAAGACGAAGCTGTCGCACGTCTTGACGGTTCAACCGGGACACGTGGTGCTTCTGGTTGCACCTTCCTTGGTCACTCAATCACTAGCCCCGAACACGGTGATTTGATAGGCACACACCTGCCCGTAGGCCCCACCGACTGCTCGAGTAGCCCCGTGCTTTGTTCATATCGCGAGTTGTGCATGAGGCCAGGAAATAAAAAACTTGGACAAAATTCGGAATTTTGCAAATGCTTTGGGATAACCGGCTCGACCTTTCTGAAACCATAGACGCTCTCCTGGCCAAGCCAGGACACTTGGCAGCTTTTCATGAAACCACTTAACCGGTGCAATATTCACAAATTAACCGACCATACACCTTTCATCTTCTTGCTTCTTTCGGTAAAGTCACGTAGAAGAGAAATAATAAAATAATAATAAAACATAAGAAAATACAATTCTCACGATGTTTCGGCCACAACGCAAGCTGCCGTCCTCAGGTGAAGAACAGGTCAGTCGGAAAGACAGCATCTCAATGCTGCTTGCGTTGTGGCCGAAACGTCGTGAGAATTGTATTTTATTATGTTAAATTTTTATTATTTTATTATTTCCCTTCTACGTGATTTTACCGAAAGAACCTAGAAGATGAATCCTTGCAGTCACGAAAGCTTTAAATCGAAACATACACCTTTCGTTTAGAGTATTTGGCTGCTATAAATATCCACGTGACAAGCCACTTTGTTGAGCTATCGTTTGTGGCCAAGTCGCTTCTGAAAAAGCGCTACATAGCTCAGTGGGACCTTACCTTGTAAAAGAAAAATACCCCGCTTGACCTAACCATGGTGAGCCCGTGTATACCATTGGGTCGACCGTGCAAGATGAATTGAATAAACTTTCACCGTTGTTTTAACTGCCACGCCGGGAGATCGAATTGAACCTCCAACCCCTGGATTGTTAATCCGGAGTGCTAACCATTACACCGCAGCATCCGTGCTCTTAATATTTCTATATAATAACAAACTTACTTTGAACCTAAGTCAATAACTATCCTTCCAAAATGGACGTGTCCTTAACTTCTTTATCCAGGCCCTCGTCTGAATAAAGGACTTTGATTGATGAACGTATTTAGCGCAACCAGTCGCTAAGCTAACACGCCTCGACATTATACGGGAATAGCTTATGGCGGTGGCTTTTAAAGTGTGTACCTTTGAAAAGGTTTCTGAGGCACATTGTCTGCAGGAGTGCGGATTGTTAAACTCAGAGCCTCAAGAGCCAAGCACTGGATCGGTTCTCTTCAAGAGTGTAGAGTATAACACGACCCCTTTCACGACCAATGGTACCTGCGTTTTGTTTACGTGACGAACCTTACTTATTGGTTGTGTCAGGTGGTGGCGGGTTTAACGACACATTCATATTTCCATGATATAACCCAAACCACCCCCCATTTACTATGAAGTGTAGATGAATACATGTAAAGACCATTTTGTCACTCCACTACTGGATGACAGCCTTCGCACGCCATGCGAGTCGTGGGGGGGCGAGTTTGACGTTTGACCGCGCTGGTCAGCGTGGGTTTGTGAGGGGCAGTGGGGTTGGTAGGGGACTGTAGATCTGGGAGCATAGAAGTAAAGTACAACAGTGGACTTGGCTGCACTGCCTTTTTGCTGGCCACCACCACACACAGCCCCCTGTGTTTATTATCCATGATGGTCATCGGCCATCCAAGCCCTGCTTGGAGCGGCTGAAATATCATGGGGATCGGTTGCATTCCATGTCACTTGATCGGAGGCGCTACGTACATTCTTGCCCCTACTGCGCTCATCCGTTGGCACCTTACCAAGCTGTAGGTGGAGCGGTGTCGATTGGCAGACCTGAAGAAGCACGTGCATGAAGCAGCGACGATGTTGGAGCTTTTTCTTTTCGGCCGCGGCGTAACGTGTGCCCCTTTTTTTATTATGTTAATTAGCGTTGAAGGTATTTGAGTGCCTCTGCCAAGGTGTGGCCCGTAGGCAAGTCTTTCGAATCGTGACAACAACAACCGTGATGACGGCACTTTTGGCTGCGATCCGATGATGCTAAATAAAACGTGTTTATTGGCGGCGCATGATTAATACGGCGTTTGGCCGATCTACTGTCGTCTCAACCCACCGTTGTCCACCCAGCCACGCTTGCCAATCTTCTACGTTTACACGCAAGTTGTATTTTTACACACTGCCCATGCCTGATGATTGTTAAACATTTCCCGTGTGATTTTGTAGTGAGAGCGCCAATAAAATTGTAGTTGGAGGCCTATCTCATACCGAGATAAGCCAGAGGATTTTTTTTTTTTAAGATTTCACCAGAAAAATGTAAGGGGGGTGGGGGGGTATTGTAACGTCTCGCGTTTGCAAGTTTTGTCCAGAATGTCGCTTGACACACGCACAGCAGAGGCTGGCCGCTGCCACTGACACTCAGAGGTCGGGCACCCGCGTCCCCCAGATTTACTACGAGTGCAGTGGAGGTTGCTGTAGGGAGTGTAGTTGTTACCGGACCGAAATTGCTGAAGCATCACATCGTGGTGAACAGCTGACTCGAGCAGACCGTCGCATGGAAGTTCCCTCTCACCCCCCCCCCCATCCCCTTGTACCGCCTGCACACCAGAGGTCGCAACCAGGTACCCGATACCCGTACCCTACCCGATACCCGGCCGGGTATGGGTAGCCGTTTGCGACCCTGGTGCGGCCGGGTACGGGTACGGGTAGGCCGTGAGTCACTGATGAGTAGCCGTTTGTCACTCATTTCGGGTAGGGTACGGGTAGGGTACGGGTAAGGAACGGCTACCCGTACCCGGCCGGGTACGGGTACGGGTACCCATTTGCGACCCTGGTGCGGCCGGGTACGGGTAACGAATCAAAACCAGTTTGCGACCTCTGCTGCACACTCGATAGCTACTCCATTGCTATGCTCACCAAAAGAGAGACGTAGTCTGAAAGTGGAAGTTGAGGCTGTTGTTTTTTAAACTCCAAAAGGCAAAAGTTCCCGGTAGAGTCACAATGCCGGGAACCTTCATTGTGGAGCTTCTAAACAATACACACTGGTTTTGTAATCCAGCTTGGAACCTCTCCTCGGTGTACTGGGCCTAAAATATCAGTATCACCTTCTGCATCGGTGCGGTCGTGACGATTGGTTTACATGGCGCCTGTATACCAGGCAATGTTAACTACCTCGCCTGGTATACAGGAGGTCATGGGTTTGATCCCGACCTTGATGCCTGCTGTATATTTTGAAGCTTGTATGTTCTCCCCGTGGTTGCATGGGTTTTTCTCCAGGTCACCCAGTTTTTCCCACCTTTAGAAATCGACATGCGTTTAGAGTATTTAGTTGCTATAAATGTCCACGATGAGCCACTTCTTTGAGCTATCATTTGTGGCCAAGTCGCTTCGGAAAAATAACTATATATGGCTCGTTGGGCCTAACTTGGTAAAATGAAAAAAAATCTAGCTTAGAAAAAAATATCATGTTCCTGGCCTCGCTGCATGCAAGACACTTAAGAGTGTTAAGAGGAGCTTGCAAACAGCATTGGTTCAGAAGGCAGCATGAGTTCTGGAGGGGGGGGGGAGCTTTTACCTTCCTGTAAATTGAAAACCATCTCCCTCCCCATCACTAATCTCCCGCCTCCACAGTTTAATCTGACACTGCTCCAAATAAGGGCCTCAACAGTGTTTCTCGTCAGTCTAGTGGGACTGCAGTGATACGGTCAGCTGGGCTGCTGCGTTGCCCATTTAGGTGACATTAGATTGCATTGGATTATAAACGCTTTCCACGCCAACGCAACCTCACCACTGGAACACAAGTGGCCGGGTGGCTCAGAGGTCTGAGATGTTTTGCTGCCACTACCGAAGTCCTGGGTTTGAATCCACGTTACGCCCGTCTGTGATTTGAACCGTGTTCTTGACTGCAGCGAGTTTGTAGTCTCAGCCCGTTCACCACTGACTGCACGAACGGACAAAATTCCAGCTCTTGAGAATTCAAAATATCGGTTTCGCCGTCATGCGACGAACACGACTCTCTGTGGACGGGGGGAGAGTTGCCGCCCGTCACGTGTGCACCACCGGTAGCCACAGGTGAGCGTGTCTCAGCTGTAGCTCTGTGGTATCCACTGCAGTGGACCAATCTCGAACACAGTTGGGGGCTCTACGAGACTTCTAGTTGGGAACTTAATTTCATAACTTGACACTGATAGCGCAAATCATGATAAAGCTGGGAGGGGTTAAGACAAAGATACATCCGTAAAAATAATACAAATAAAGTGAACAAAATTCTAAATTATAAAAAAAAACTAAAAGCACTAATGTAGACTGTAGCCTGGTTCTTAACCTCGGTGAGCATACTGGCAGTCTATAATGTAGACTGTAGCCTGGTTATTAGGTTTGCTGAGCGTACTGGCAGTCTATAATGTAGACTGTAGCCTGGTTATTAGGTTTGCTGAGTGTACTGGCAGTCTATAATATAGACTGTAGCAATGGTTATTATACTGAGTGAGCGTACTGGCAGTCTATAATGTAGACTGTAGCCTGGTTCTTAACCTCGGTGAGCGTACTGGCAGTCTATAATGTATACTGTAGCCTGGTTCTTAAGTTTGGTGAGTGTACTGGCAGTCTATAATGTAGACTGTAGCCTGGTTCTTAACTTCGGTGAGCGTACTGGCAGTCTATAATATAGACTGTAGCAATGGTTATTAAACTGAGTGAGCGTACTGGCAGTCTATAATGTAGACTGTAGCAATGGTTATTAAACCGAGTGAGCGTACTGGCAGTCTATAATGTATTTTATTTTTTATTATTTGTATTTTTATTCACTTTATTTTTTTTATGTACGTGACTTTACCGAAAGAACCAAACAATATTAATTCCTGCAGTCACGAAAGTTTTAAGTTAATGTTAATGTTTCCGGTGTCTATAGCTCATAGGAGAGACCCCAATAAAAACAAAACACATCGCTGTTGTGTACGACCCAGACGAATAATCCCCTGTAAGGTTCTCATCCGCTTTTTTTCTCGCTCATGCTTTCGGAATTACGCGTTTGTCTCAGCACACTGAGACCCACGCGTGTGCATCCAGACGCGATGTCGTATGCTGCTACTGCTGCTGTTGCCCATAACTTGTGCCACTGATGCAGAGCCCACCATCACCTCTCCTCCTCCTCCTCTAGTTCTCGTTAAATAGGACTCCTCATTTTTGGCGATGCAGCTGCGTTGATGATGTTGTTGCTGCCCCCAGACACCAATGGACACGCTAACTCGGCGCGTTTGTCAATGTTGCCGTGGCCTTAAAAAATGAAAATAATGCAGTGGGCGACGTTTCGAGCCAATGGCTCTCCTAAGCTCACGATGTAGTCTCCCGTTTAAACCGTTGTTCCGAATGTACAGTCGCGGAATTGAGTTGCAGACTTTTTTGCCTCGAACTCGGCAAAAAGTAATCGGAATCTTTTATTCTAGACCTGGATGAACCCAATTGAAATCTGCAGCGAGCTCTTTTCCACAGGTGTCAATGGTGGGCAGGTCGGCAAGTAAAACAACCAAACGAGACAGCAGAGACCAGCTGTGTCAATAGCTCGTCAGACGATGACGAGCTATTGACACGGGGGGTGTGTGATGGGGGGTGGGTGATGGGGGGGGTGTGATGGGGGGGGTGTGTGTGATGGTGGGGGGGTGTGTGTGATGGTGGGGGGGGGGGTGTGTGTGATGGGGGGGGTGTGTGTGATGGGGGAGGTGTGTGTGATGGGGGGGTGTGTGTGATGGGGGGGGTGTGATGGTGGGGGGGGGGGTGTGTGATGGGGGGGGGTGTGATGGTGGGGGGGTGTGTGTGTGATGGGGGTGTGTCTGTGTGATGGGGGGGGGTGATGTGGGGGGGGGGTGATGTGGGCGGGGGGGTGATGTGGGGGAGGGGTGTGATGGGGGTGTGTGTGTGTGATGGGAGGGTGTGTGTGTTTGATGGGGGTGTGTGTGTGTTTGATGGGGGTGTGTGTGTGTGTGATGGGGGGGGGGTGTGATGGGGTGGGGCTGTGTTTGATGGGGGTGTGTGATGGGAGGGTGTGTGTGTGTGTGATGGGTGGCACCGTGCATGGAGAATGGAGCGAGGGGATTGGCCGGTTGGAGGGTGGGGTCGATGACGACTTCGCGGTCAACGACCGAGGCGCGTGCGCACGCTGAGCCCGGAGAGAAGCAAAAATATCTCGACAGCCATCCCGCTCCATAGCCCCCTCCCTCGCCCCCTTCCACTTTCCTCTCTCCTCTGTCACAGCCACCCTGCACACATCCCCGCCTCCCTGCCCCCCTCCGCTTTCCTCTCTCTCCCCTCTGTCAATCTCCCAAAAATTGTTTGTATCCTACATCATCCACCTCTCCCTTCTCGCTCCCCTCTGTTCTGTGTGGCCTCCTTTGCATTCCTTTCGCCTCTCCTCCTCCTCCCCCTCCCCACCCGCTCCACTCTGCTCTCTCGCCTTGAAACTCCCGATCCTGCATAAACCCGAGCGGTCGGCTCGCTCCCTCCCCCCTTTAGCCATAGCCCCAGAGGGACCCGCAAACCCGCTCGTCGTATTTTCACCTTTGTTCCACAACCGTACGAACGCGAAGTGAAAACCAAAAATTGTCGTGTTTATTGTAGAAGGTGGCCCTGGGTTGTCTCTGCAGGGCGCCCTCCTTGTACACACGCAAGTGGCGTTGGCTATCGAGGGTACAGGCGGTGCAACTGCACACGGGGCCCATTCGCTCGCCCCAGCTTCTGGGCTATGCACCAACCAGGGTCCATGCGAGCACACGACTACGCCGCTGTGCATGTGCGCGCTGCCTTTCGCAGAAGATACAAATTGCCCAAACCATGAATGTCCGTTTACAAGGGACTGGTATCCATGTGGGGAGCGGCAGTGTAGCGGTTAGCGCGCTGCGCTACGAACCCGGCATCCAGAGTTCAATCCCCGCTCATGGCCAACACTCGGTGACGATTATTGTAACCGTTTCAGGGCCTCCCCTATATCGACTCAGTCTCGAATAAGTAGCTGGTGCGCTGTGTAAACACCGCCAATGGGGAGACAAAGGCGGCCGGGCGTGGTGCAGGCCACCCACCTCCTCGTGTGCCATGGTGGCCTTCATAGGTGCTCGCGAATAGCACTTGCTCCTAAAGTCTGTTAAGGCTATACGGGTGATCTTTGTCTTGGTATCAATGAATGCCTTCCCAGTGTTCAGAGTAAGATTGATGATAATGCAAATTAATTGTACAGCCACACGGAGTCTTTTTTTAGAAGGGTCCTTTTGTATTGTTTGGTCAATTCCATTTTTCGTCTTGTGAGCATCATCAATATTGTTGGCATAGGGGACTCCATCTTCAACATGATCCACAAATTAATCGTATTCCTCATCATCACCGCCGTGACCATCACTACATCATCTTCGTTATTTCCATAATTCCATCATCACCACCATCCTCATCACCGTCATCCTGCATCCATCACCACAACTTGTATCATCATCCATCATTAATCTATGATGTAATGTACCCATCACCATCGCATCAATAATTCCATCGTCAGCATTACAACACTGTGACACTTCAGCCAAAACAGCTATCCCATTAATTCTTACGCACAGTAGTTTAACGACCTAAATAAATTACAGAACTTTTAAGATCGTTAATTATAATTCACGCGTGCGTGTCCATTTGGGAGCGGTGGCGCAGTGGTTAGCGCGCTGCACTACGAACCCTGCCATCGGGGTTCAATTCCCGCCCACGACCTTTAACAGTGGCGAACATTTGAACCGGGCTCGGGCCACCCCTAGGTCGCCTCTGCCTTAAATGAATACCTGGTGTGGTATGTCATCACTGGGGAGACAAAGGTGGCTGGGCATGGCGTGGTGTTCACCACACCACTCCCTTTCGTGTGTGCCGTGCCGGCCTTGATAGGGTGCTACTCGCTGATGGCACTTGCCCCAACAGTCTGTTAAGGCTGTGCGGGGGATCTTTGTCTGTGTGGGTAGTACAGTGCGGCAGCAGGAGTTGAGTCTTGAGACTTCACTGCAGGATCGTGGGCGAATGAGCAAACAGCCGCAGGGTGGTGGTGGGACGTTGTTGACGTGTCGGGAGGGGCGGTCAGTGATGTGGTGGTGGTGGGGGGAGCAGGGTAGGGGAGCGATTCTGGGGAACCAGACCCGAAGGAAACGTGTTGGGAGTCGTGCAGGCCGGTTTGAAGTGGTTTTAAACACATGCTGGCACACACACATAATCTACTACGTTAACTGCATTTTCTTTGGGTCTTTCGGTAAAGCCACGTAGATAGAAAAAATCGCAACACAAGCAATCGTCATCAGGTCATCAGGTGATGACGATTGCGTGTGTTGCGATATTTTTATAATTTTTTTCTATCTACGTGACTTTACCGAAAGAACCAAGAAGATGAGCTTTATACCTTATTTTCAGAAGAAACCTCGCCGCCAATAATAGCTCAACAAAGTGGCTGATCACGTGGACATTTATTGCAGCCGAACACTCTAAACGCATGTTTCTAAATTGTGGAGGGAAAAAAAACGGAGGATCTGGAGAAAAAGCCACATGACCAGGAGGGGAATGCGCAGACTCCAAATATCGAGGCATTCTCAGTCGGGATCAAACCCTCGACCTCCTGTATACCAGGTGAGGTAATTAACATCTTGCCACCGTGGCGCCCCCAGCAGTGGGGAGGAGTAGCGTGCGTTCTACCCGCCTGTCCCACCACGCTCATTGCCAGGTGCTGCACGTGCACAGCTGGTTCCGCGAGGCTCGTGAGATACAATGAGCACTGTCAGCCTGGCTGGGCTCGTATTTCAGTGGCCATCGCTCCCCTCTCTTACCGCTCTCTCAGCCATCACATCTATCTCTTTCTGTCTTGTTTCTCAGCAAAACGGCTTTTTACATATTTGTGAACTTGTGTTTGATTTGCCATCTTGAGTGCCTCCTTGTTTAATTGCAGTCCCATCCCTGTGTGATTTTTCAGTTTGTGTAGTCCACCACTTTGTCTTTAATAGAAAGTCGCTCTCTGCCCGCTCTCTGCCCTCTCAATGCTCTTTGTTTTTCGCATTTAATGTTACGTTAAATTCCAACTCGTGACGATAACTGAGTAATTTTGTCAGCGACGCAATCTTAATTTTTGACCGGAAGCATTTCTGGGAAAAGTCTTGCTCGTAACTATTTCTGACAAAAAGATTTCCTCGGAAAATCTTGGAAATTTAACGTTTTATTTTTTACCAACTCAAGTTTCCCTTCAAATTGAGTGAGATCCTCTGTCTCTCTGGCCTCACCCACAGGCGCCATGGAGGCGAGATGTTAACTCCCTCGCCCTGTATACAGGAGGTCGAGAGGTCAATCCCGACCCTGACGCCTGCTGTACATTTAGAGTTTGCATGTCCTCTCTTTGTGATCGCGTGGATTTTTCTCCGGGTCCTTCGGTTTTTCCCTCCACATTTAGAATCGACGTGCACTTTTGAGTATTTGGATGCTATACACGGCCACATGATGAGCCACTTTATTAAGCTATCATTTGTGGCCAGGTCGCTGCTGAAAAAGAGTTATATAATTCGCTGAGCCTTACCTGGTAAGTAAAAAAAAAGTGTAGTTTGTCGTGTGCGTGCGGTTGTGTGGTGTGGCCGTGTCGTTTCTGGTGGCCCATTCTGACACTAATCCCCGCGTTGTTTCCTGTCGTTGCTCCAGGACAACGAGCTGGAAAAGATCACGAGGCGGTTCACCGTGGAACTCGCCAAGAAGGGCTTCATAGGTGATGCAGCCGCCCCTGTGCGCCGAGCCCACGAGTTTGAGAAAAAATATCCCAGAGTCAAATTTGGTTTTGCCCTTCTCACTTCGCCGAATTCCACCGCCCGAGGGGGGTTTCAGAAGTAGTTCTGCGATGTTTGCTTCCGCTTACCGTTTCCTTTCACGTGGCCGTCCGCTGCCCTGGGCAAGTTCCGAGTGGCCGCTTTGCCTCGTCGCGACATCGCGCACTGGGAATTAAATTCGGGATTAACAAAAACCCTCGCAATCCCTGGGGTGTAATAGGGGTGTAGCGACGCGTAGAATTACGTGTGTACGTATGTATGTTTAGCTAACGGTGCTAATCGGAGGTGCGGTGGAAGGACAACAAAATCGGTATCGCCGAGTTGATCGCACGCCGTGTGATCAACTGGGTTGACCTCACCCCCTGCAGCGACCTAGCGACGTGGTCATTCACCGCAATGTGGAACGAAAATTTGATTCCTTGTCATAATCCTTGTTTGTGTTTATCTTTAAACAAGAGCCCGGTACACAGCGCCAGCGACTGGGCGAGGGGGGGTGGAGGGTAGTACAGATGTTCCAGGGGAAAGCGGTTGGGCGCTCGCTGCCCTCCTACTCGAGTAGACGGCAATGAGCCGGGACGTCGTCTTTTTATGGGAGGGGAAGATGGAGGAAGGGGGGCGTGGGAAATTTTATTCTTGAATCTTTACTTCGAACCGCCGGCAGTTCACCCACGTAGGTTGGGAGGTACTGGTGGGTTGCGGTGTAAAGTGGCATCGTTACCCCAGGACTCGGGGGAGACGTGTCCTGAGCATTGCTACCCACGTGGTACCACAGAGCCATGTACTGAACTAGCAAGCACCGGTTTCCCTCGTTCTATGCGGGTTCCGGTTTGTGCGATTTTGCACTGGATATGCAGCCAACCTATTTCTCCCCAAAATTCGCTATAATGAAGTTTGTATTTACTCCGCATGCGGCTATGCGGTCGGATGTATGACCATCATTGTGTGTGTGTACTGTCCGTGCTACTTGGCAGGCAGCCATCACCTCGTGTGATCACACTTTCTGCGCGCTTTTTGGAATGCATCTACTACTACCGCATAGAGCGAGGGGATACCTGTAATCAAGCAATACTGGTTCCTCCCAATTGCCCCTCCCCTTCGTCTCCTCCTCCTCATCTTCATCCTCCTTCATCCTCTGCTTGGCACCGCAGGTCCGGGCATCGATGTGCCGGCGCCGGACATGAGCACGGGGGAGCGCGAGATGTCCTGGATCGCCGACACGTACGCCAACACCATGGGGCACAACGTACGTAACCTGGGAGCAGCGAGAGCCATGCCACGGTTGCTGGTTCTTAAGGACGCCCACCCTGTTGTTGGTGACCGGAGTTTGATTCCCGGCCATGGCTCACGTCACTGGCGAGTGATCCTGGACGCCCCCCTTCCCCCCCCCCCCCCCCCCCCCCCGCTTGAGCGATGTGCAGGGAGCAGTGTGGTGGAGGGCCGCACGGCGAGTCCTCGCTTCACGCGCTCGTTGTAGCAGCAGCAGGAGATGCAATTGCTGCTACTGAATGACACTTAAGCTGTAAAATTAGCCTGCAGTCATCCCATGGTGGGAGAAACTGAGATGACGGTGTGCTGCCGTGTACTGTATCGCTCGGCATACTGTACCGTACCGCTCGGCCGCGTGGCTCAAGAAAGTAGTTTGTCATCGACTGCTCAAAAGCCGCGTTATGACGGTGCGTTTTCTGCGTTCTGCGAAACGTTTTCCCGACCTAGAAGAAGCGTGCTTATGGCGAAAACGCGTCACGTGAGCGTGTTAAGCGAGGACTTGCTGGAGAATGAGATGAGATGTTTGGGGTGCGGGCAAGTCCGTTGAGGGTCTGGAATGAAGAGACTGTTGGCACCATTTACATAAAAAAAAATCGTGGTTTGCTGAACACAGGCCCAAAGGCCCGAATCGCTGAGGGTCCAGCAACAAACGGCACCGGCAAAGGTGGATTGGATGAAAATGACTACGCTCTTTGAATTGAGTAAGGTTCAATCTTGATTCGAAGCTTTCGTGACTGCAGGAATCCATACTGTTTGGTTCTTTCGGTAAAGTCACGTAGGTAGAAATAAAATAAAACAAATCGCGACGTTTCGATCGCAACACAAGGTGTTTCTTTCTGCGGTTGCCCCACCTGATGACGATTGCTTGTGTTGAGATCGAAACGTCGCGATTTGTTTGATTTTATTTCTACCCACGTGACTTTACCGAAAGAACCAAAGAGTATTGAGTAAGGTTATCATGAGAATACTGAAAGCGGGGTCCATAGGAGGGAATTTCAAAGTGGAGCCGGGTATGAGAGAAAAAGCAGAACGGGAAAGTGTTGACATCCAGTGTGGTGGGGTAGGTGGGCCAGTTGGTGAGCGTATTGTTGTGACCTGCGTGTCGGATGATTGCGGCCGAGGAGGGTGGGGCTAGCCGATATTAAACGCGCGAAGCGGCCGCGTCTGCGTCTGCGCGTCACCAACGAACGCGGCTCCGTGCACGTGCGCGCGTCCCTGCAGAACATCAACGCGCACGCGTGCGTCACGGGGAAGCCCATCAGCCAGGGCGGCATCCACGGCCGCATCTCGGC
Organism: Lethenteron reissneri; assembly: GCF_015708825.2. Classification (NCBI taxonomy): domain Eukaryota; kingdom Metazoa; phylum Chordata; class Hyperoartia; order Petromyzontiformes; family Petromyzontidae; genus Lethenteron; species Lethenteron reissneri. The sequence goes on along the minus strand of NC_083825.1, from coordinate 6,979,990 downwards.
CACGGGCCGCGGCGTCTTCCACGGCATCGAGAACTTCATCAACGAGGCGACGTTCATGAGCTCCGTGGGCCTGACGCCCGGCTTCAAGGGCAAGACTTTCGCTGTGCAGGTGGGTACGCTTCGCTCGCTCGCCCAACTTCCCATCAACTCGTGCATTCGCCTCTGTCTCTGCCTGCCGGACCGCACGCCTAGATCTTCCACCTACTAAGCCGACACATTTGTCAGTTCCGGAGCCCTGCTGCCCAGAGGTCGCAACCGGGTACCCGATACCTGTACCCTACCCGATACCCGGCTACCCATACCCAGTCGGGTACGGGTACCCGTTTGCAACCCTGGTGCGGCCGGGTACGGGTACGGGTAGGCCGTGAGTCACTAGTGAGTAACTGTTTGTCACTCATTTCCCAACGTCTTGTCTCTTCTCGCAATTCAAGTTCCTAGAATCAACCCATCCACGCCTGCAACATGGCTTCATCCCAGAGGTCGCAATCGGGTACCCGATACCCGTACCCTACCCGTACCCGGCCGGGTACGGGTAGGGTAGGGCTACCCGTACCCGGCTGGGTACGGGTAGGGTACGGGTACGGCTGGGTACGGGTACGGGTACCCGTTTGCGACCCTGGTGCGGCCGGGTACGGGTAAGGAATGAAAACCCGTTTGCGACCTCTGCTGCTGCCTGAACACCTGCTTGCAAAACGCACTCGCCCGTCCGCTCGTCCACCCGATCGGCCGCATTTCTCTTGCTCGCCCACGCGCCTCGCCCCTTTTCCAAACACGTGGATTGTCAAGTATTTTATGCACGGCCACTCTTGTAAGTGTCCATAATTGGACACAGAATGGACAAATGTGGTTGCTTTTTGTTTGGGCGGGGGGGGGGGGGGATGCGGTGTTTCTTTTTGGTAACACCTTCCACTTAACCTTCGTTCCCTCCCTGACGCCGGCCACGGAGGCTGCACTTGCGAGGCAGCTCTTTAAAAAGCTGCCCTTTGCGAAGCTGCAAAGGCCAGGCACTTGGATGGCCACGAACCCCTTGGGGAAAATGAACTGTGGGAGGAGGGGGGGGAAGGGACTAGGAGGTCAAAGCCCAACGATTTCCCATGGCTAAATTTATCTCTCCCGCCTCCATCCTTGCTTTGAGTTCTCCTAGCAGCTAGAATGAGTGTGTGGGTTGCCGTGTGGGTTGCCGTGCGGGTTGCCGTGTGTGGGTTGCCGTGTGTGGGTTGCCGTGTGCGGGTTGCCGTGTGCGGGTTGCCGTGTGCGGGTTGCCGTGTGCGGGTTGCCGTGTGGGTTGCCGTGTGGGTTGCCGTGCGGGTTGCCGTGCGGGTTGCCGTGCGGGTTGCCGTGTGTGGGTTGCCGTGTGCGGGTTGCCGTGTGCGGGTTGCCGTGTGCGGGTTGCCGTGTGCGGGTTGCCGTGTGCGGGTTGCCGTGTGCGGGTTGCCGTGTGCGGGTTGCCGTGCGGGTTGCCGTGCGGGCTGCCGTGCGGGCTGCCGTGCGGGCTGCCGTGCGGGCTGCCGTGCGGGCTGCCGTGCGGGTTGCCGTGCGGGTTGCCGTGCGGGTTGCCCTGCGGGTTGCCCTGCGGGTTGCCGTGCGGGCTGCCGTGCGGGTTGCCGTGTGTGGGTTGCCGTGTGTGGGTTGCCGTGCGGGTTGCCGTGCGGGTTGCCGTGCGGGTTGCCGTGCGGGTTGCCGTGCGGGTTGCCGTGCGGGTTGCCGTGCGGGTTGCCGTGCGGGTTGCCGTGCGGGTTGCCGTGCGGGTTGCCGTGCGGGTTGCCGTGCGGGTTGCCGTGCGGGTTGCCGTGCGGGTTGCCGTGCGGGTTACCTTGTGGGCCCGGGGATTATTGGATTGGTACCGATGATCGGTACCAGCGCTGTCAAGATTGGCCTCTATGGAAGAGATTAATAACGGACGCTGCTGGATAGTTGGATGCAGTCGCCCTCCTACAACAGCGGAGGGCAGAAGAGTGACAACTCACAACAATGAGTGAAGCAACCAGGTGGCTAAAACACTGAAAGTTGACACAGTAGGGGGCACGGGTGGTGAATCTGCCATTCATCACAGTCGTTCAATCCATGGCACCGGGGTCTGTCCCGTGACTTTCTGCCCGGCACAAGTGCCTTGGTGACGTCACCGGCATTTTAGTGGTGAATGGATGACGGCTGTTGTCGGTGTGTCTCTGCGTGAGTACCTGTTATGGTGTGGAATAAACATCGCCACGAGAAAGACAAAGGCGGCCGGGCGTGGTGCTGGCCACCCACCCCCTCGTGTGTCACGGTGCCGGCTTTCGTCGGTGCTACTCGCTAACGGCACTTGCCCCCAAACGTTTGTTGAGGCCCTACGGTGCGGGTCCTTTGTCTTTGCGTGTCGGCCAGGGTTTCGGTAACGTGGGCATGCACTCGATGCGGTACCTGACCCGAAACGACGCCATCTGCGTTGGCGTCGGAGAGATCGACGGCAGCATCTACAACCCCGAGGGCATCGACCCCAAGGCGCTGGAGGAGTACAAGCTGGTGAGGCGCTTGACGCGACCAACGGACACAAAGGTCCCCCGCGTAGCCTCTACCAGTCCGACGGGGCAGGTGCCGTTTAATTCGTTCGTGACGCGGAGTCGGCAAAGCAGCCGTCGTGCCAATGTTGGGGGGGGGGGGGGGGGACCACGTTGGGGGGCGCTATTCCTTTTTGAGGGTCGCATTTGTCACTTCGAGTGCGCATCAAGATTGGGCGACGTCCACAAAGCGACGGCCGACTCGAGCTAAGCTCTCGGTCTCTTGGAGACGGGTCGCAGATGCAACGGTGACGTTTCTGACGAAGGCGAACCGCCGCCGGATGTCAAGTGCCCTCGGAGAGCGCCGACAACGGAGGGCGTCACGGCGCGCGAGGGAGAGCGGTGCGACCGGCCCGCCACTGCCCGGCTCTCCTTCGTCTCCACAAATTCAATGCCCATTTAAGGCCGAGTCTACCTCGGGCAGAGTCTACCTCGGGCTACTTTGCAGCAGGCGCTGTGGGCTGCTGCTGCTGCTGCGGCTAGAGGGGGTCAATTGTTGAGAGGTTTTGTCGGGACATTGAGGTGCTTGGCCAATTCCGTTTTATTCATGGGAGTTCGGCTCCATCGGGGAGGGAGCTGGAGATGCCCGGAGAACACCCACCAGCACCGTCCGTGGGGATAACGCTCAAAGCTCCACGAAAGAAAAAGTAGTAAACTGAACTCATCATTTAACACCGTGGCATTAACGGGAAGATATCTCATTGGTGACGTTTCTGGCAACGGCCCTTCGGTGCACACAAACGACCCGACGCAGCATCGCCAAACAATTTGTTGGAAATGTGATAGCGCCGTACAGATGGATTTGCGCACTCGCCCGTTGGACCACCGGAAGTAGATTCGTCCAATTTTTCTGATCCGGTGCCGTGCGTGCGTGTGTGTGCGTGCGTGTGTGTGTCCGCGCGTGTGTGTGTGTGCGTGCGTGTGTGCGTGCCGCTGGTCCGGGGCCGGCTCTTTGTGAGCGCAGCAGCACGGCACGATCGTCGGGTTCCCCGGTGCAAAGCCGTACGAGGGCAGCATCCTGGAGGCGCCGTGCGACATCCTCATCCCGGCCGCAGGGGAGAAGCAGCTCACCAAGCACAACGCTCACCGTGTCAAAGCCAAGGTAATGAACGCATCCCGTACCCGAGAGACAAAGATTCCTCGTGTAGCCTGAAACAGACTGTTGGGGCAAGTGCTGCTAGAGGGCACAAATGCGGAAGCCGATGCACACGTGGTCGTGCACATGCGTACAAATACAAATATCCCGTATGAAGCACGATAGGCTGTTGCCATAAGTTCTATTTGTGACCACAGATGCAAATACACACACACACGTGTGCACACAAAGACACGTACGCAGTTATACGCACGCAACAACAACCGGCATTTGCCAGAGTGTCGGTGACGTCGCCATGGCGTTAGTGCCAGGCTATGTGCACCTAAAGGCCACGTGAAGTGTCGTATACGCACACGTACACAATCGTGCACCCCGATGGTACATGTGGCGTAGTGGTGGCACGCTCGCCGCTTATTGCTGTAGAGGCTCACGGTTTCGAATCCAGCAGCGGCTTTGAATAACTCTGCGGTGTTTATTAACTATTAAGCAAATACCACAAGCAGTCTGGTTCGTAGTGGATGTTAAAGATTCCCGTGACGTCATTCGAGAGTTGGGACATGGCGTGCAGGCGTCTTTGTACCAAATGTAAAAGATAATGCCGCAAATTACACGGCAGCAGCAGCCGCAGCAATCGTTGCCACCTACTGCGAAAACTCCAGCAGTGGATTGATCATACTCTTAGTTTTTTCGGTAAAGTCACGTAGGTAAAAAATGAAAAAAAAATGTATACAAATAAAATAATAAAAATCACTACGTTTCGGAGGCAACACAAGTCTCCGTCATCAGGTGGGACCGTCACAGCCAGATTTGCTGTATCAAGTGAGGCAGGGATTCCAAGATGCAAGTTCTGCCTCACTTGATACAGCAAATCTGGCTGTGACGGTCCCACCTGATGACGGAGACTTGTGTTGCCTCCGAAACGTCGTAATTTTTATTATTTTATTTTTATTAATTTTAATTTAATTTATTACCTACGTGAGTTTACCGAAAAAACTAAGATTATGAATCCTTGCAGTCACACGAAAGCTTCAAATCTAGAATTAAGTGGATTGATCGTCACTGACGATGATGATGACGAAGGCAGGCTCAGTGGATAATGCTGCCAGCCCCACTCGTGCCCGACCCTGTGCACGTGAACTGTAACCTCCACCCCCCCCCCCCCCGCCCCTTGTAGATTATCGCAGAGGGAGCCAACGGACCAACCACCCCGCTCGCCGACAAGATCTTCAAGGAGAAGAACGTTCTCGTGATCCCGGTGAGTGGTGGTGGCGACGCACGTGATGGCACAGAGGCCGGGGGAGGGCGGCAGTGTTTTAGTGCATTCTGGGAAAGCGGCCGTGCTTTTTACGGGTGGCCCGGTGTGCGATGGGGGGGAGCGAGCGGTGGTGAGCGAGGGGAGATGAGACTTGGGTTGTGATGAAGTTTAACGATTGTCCATTTCATGTTGCTCAGCATTTTATGTCCGATCATTTATGCACTATGCAAAAGGGCCTTTGCCTGAAACGTTGCCCACGATTTTTTTTTTTTATAATAATAAGGCTACAATAGGGGGTCTCTGTCTTTGTGTTCAGGACCTGTACCTGAATGCGGGCGGTGTGACGGTCTCCTACTTCGAGTGGCTCAAGAACCTGAACCACGTGAGCTACGGGCGGCTCACCTTCAAGTACGAGCGGGACTCCAACTATCACCTGCTTAGTAAGTGGCACCGCTCCGAACCCCACCACTACAGCACCCCCACCACTCGCATGTAAGCAGGCCAGGGAACATGACTTTGACATTTTCGCAACTCTGACGATGGAATGACGACGATGACGATGATAACGACGACGACGATGACGACGACGACGACGACGACGATGACGACGATGACGATGACGACGATGACGACGATGATGACGACGACGACGCATATTGAGGGTAGGTCAGAGGCATTGGAGTGGCACTCGGAGGTTGGTAACTGAGGTGAAAACCTAAAGTTGATGAGACTGAAACGGTGGTCCTTAAAGGATGTTAGCAAGATGGAGACCTAAAACCACGATGACTTGGTTGTGATCCTGAGACTGTGAAGAGCAGGCCTTATAGGTCACAAACATCTACAGGTTCTGGCAGAAGGAAGGGAAGTGATGATGGTTAACAGCATTGGCTTTGACCTCTTGTCCTTATTGACTGTGATTTATTTGAACATCGCTGTTGTCTTCCTTGTATCTGTAGTTCCATTTGTTGATCTGACCCTCCCCCCACCACCACCATGCCCACCCTTGTGCGCGGTGTTCCAGACTCTGTGCAGGAGAGCGTGGAACGCAAGTTCGGTAAACACGGAGGGCCGATCCCGGTGGTGCCATCCAGCGAGTTTCAGGCTCGCATCGCTGTGAGTTTAGCACTGGTCTCGTTGTCCCTCACCATCTCGCGCTCTCTCTTCCCCTGCTGCCTTTCCCGATGCGCCCATCCCCTACCCCACATCCATCTGTCACGGTACTGCCAAAGAAAATCGTAGATTCTCAATCGGGGCTTAATTTCTCGCTCCATTTTCCAGAGAGCTTCACGTCACAGATGTTTGTACAAGATATATGTGCTTCTAGATTTGAAGCTTTCATGACTGCAAGGATTCATATTCTTAGGTTTTTTCGGTAAAGTCACGTAGGTAAAACATTAAAATTAATAAAAGTAAAATAAAATAAAAATCACGACGTTTCGGAGGCAACACAAGCTTCCGTCTTCAGGTGGAACCGTCACAGCCACGACAGATGTATCAAGTAAATGAGAGATTACTTGATACAGCTGTCGTGGCTGTGACGGTTCCACCTGAAAACGGAAGCTTGTGTTGCCTCCGAAACGTCGTGATTTTTATTTTTTTTATTTTACTTTTATTAATTTTAATGTTTTACCTACGTGACTTTACCGAAAAAAACCTAAGAATATAGATATATGTGCTATTACATTTTTTTTTGAGGCCACACGGTGTAATTGACGAATGCGTGGTTCTTGGTATCGATGTATATTTTTACATTTGTATACCACCGGTCCACTCGTGGATGAAGGCCTGTCCCCACGCCATACGAGCCATTGGGTTTTCTTAACCAAACTTCTCCATGCTGGTCAGTGTGGGTTGGTGAAGTGTGGCGAGGGTAGGAGACCGGTTGTGGTATCGCTCGCCGCTGATGTTTGCCGTGGCCAGGAATCAAACTCAAGTCGCCAGGATTCGTAGCGTCGTTTGCTAACCACTGCGCTACCGCTCTGCCACAGTGGCAAGATGTTAACTACCTTGCACCGTATACAGGAGGAGATTGTGGGTTCGATCCTGACCTGGGCTCCTGTTGTATATTTTGTCGCATTGCTGTGACTCCGGGTCCTCTAGTTTTTCCACATTTAGAATAGACATGCGTTTTAGAGTTATTAGTCGCTATAAATTTCCACGTGATAAGTCACTTGGTTGAGGCAGCAATTGGTGCCAGGTTGCTTCTGAAAAAAAGAGTTAAATAGCTCGGTGGGCTTCACCTGGTGAAAAAAAAACGTTCGTAGTTTTTATAGTTTATAACGTAGTTTTTAAAAGTGGCAACAAAAAAATAGTTGGTTGATTAGTTAGATATATGTGTGTGTGTGTATACACGCATGTGTGTTTCTAGATTTGAAGTTTTCATGACTGCAAGGATCCATATTCTTTGGTTCTTTCGGTAAAGTCACGTAGGTAGAAAATAATAATAATAAAATGAAAATAACTCAATTAAATGACGACGTTTCGGAGGCAACACAAGCCCTCCGTCATCAGGTGGAACAGCCACAGCACATGTGTGTTTGTTGTGATTGTCTGTGTGCAGGGCGCTTCGGAAAAGGACATCGTGCATTCGGGTCTCGCCTACACCATGGAGCGCTCGGCACGGGTGAGAGAGCCCCACTCGGCACCTTGCTACTCTCGCCGCGTCCGCCGAACAAAGACGGCCGCCGCATCGCGCGCTCTCGGATGCGCTTTTGCGGCCGTCTGGAACGCTCTTGCTTCCGATATTAGGAATCTCCTGGAGCTGTGCGCTTTTAAGTCCTCTAGATGGAAAAGTCATTTATTTTAGAACTGCTTTTGTGTTTCGTCTGTCCTTTCCCAGCGGCTTCGCTTAGCACGGTTGGCTACGTACGGTGTGAAAGAAGTTCTACGTACATTCTGTCCCGTTGCTCACTCCACACCCCACCCACGACACGCCACTCGTTGACCCGCGTCGCTCGCTCCGATACTCGCTCACCACGCCGATTGGCGTTCGCATCGTTCACTTGCCACGCCGCTCGCTCACTCCCCGTATCACTCGCCGCGTTGCTCACGACCACGCCGCTCGCCGCACCACTCGCTCGCCGTGTCGCTCACCACGTGTTCTCTCCTCGCTCCTGCAGCAAATAATGCGCGCGGCGACGAAGTACAACCTGGGGCTGGACCTGCGCACGGCGGCGTACGTCAACTCCATTGAGAAGGTGTTCCGCGTCTACAACGAGGCCGGCCTCACCTTCTGATCGGGAAGTGACGGGGGGGGGGCGGTGGGGGGTCCGAGTCGTGGAATGGTGAGAACCAGCCTGGTCGCCCTCCTGCCTGCCAGCTTGGTCCATCGCCTCCAAGGACGAAGTGTCAGGAACGACAAAAAAAAATCCACAGCAACATCGTCGCCTGCGACGGTTCTGTCCAACGCAAAGAATTCTCTCTCTCTTGGTATCTCTCTCTCGGTTTCTTTCTCGGTCTCCTTGCAGTACAGCACGCGACGCTCGCGCTCGTTCGGCACAGCGGCGGGCGCCGCGATCACCGACGGCGGTGACGCGGCTCTGCACCGAGCGTTGTGGCCGCCTCCTCCTGCCTAGCGTCCACTACTCCGGTGCCCGGGACACTCTGTTACAGCGGCTGCAGCTGGCCAAGAAGGAACACTTCCTTGTCCTCTTTCCAAGTCGGTCAGCGATTTCGGCCCACTTGGCTTATGGCCTATGCCGGTCCTGGCCAAAGCGGTGACCCACGACAGTTCCCGCTGTCCGTGCCCCTCTGTGCACCGCCGTGCCAACACTGCTCCTTTACCCGCCCCCCGCCATGATTACATCAGTGACTGCCAACCACTCGGCTCTGTGTGGTGTGGTGGGCAAGCCGACGTTGCATAGTCCCCTGCCAGGTTTCTGTTTGTTTCAGTTTTATGTTTTTCCTTTTTTTTCCTTTCCCACCACATTTATTCCGATTCATGCACAGAAAGTGGTCCCCTTGGCAGCTTCTATCAGAGCACCGCGTCCGCCCGACGTGTTGGAGAACGGTCCGCAGAAGCAGACATGGCACGGCTACTTCTGAGATCCTTTCATGTTGTACACGAGGAGGGGGCGCTGCGCCCTCCACGTGCCGTGCTATGCAGGAATATTTCCCAAATTTTAAGTGAAAAAAAGCCAAAAATAAATTTCGCAAGACATCTGACGCAATCATTTGGGACTGGGCTGCGAGCATCAACTTGCTACATTTTTGAGGACTTTGTGTTTTAACACGTCGCTGATTCAAACCCCGGATTTCAGGATGCGTGGCTTGGCGCTCCCATCTCTGAGCCATCCAGCCACTCGCCTACTTTTATCTTTTTTTTATATTTTCCAATTTTCGATTTTCTCGTCGGGGGGATTTCGCAGGAGGAAACGGGTTACTTGTTGTTGTTGTTGCTTGTGGGAAGGCGTCATTATTGTGGCTCTGACAAATGCCGCGCGGCTGTCTCGGGACTCACCAGTTTACTCCTCTTCAGCGAGGACTTTGTTACGATGCTGATTATCATGACGCGTAACCCCCCCCCCGCCCCCACGACAGTGCACGCGCACAGGTCGCGATGTCCGACAGCGTTCTCGTCAACGGTACCCCCGCGATGACGTCGCTACCCGGGGCCTGCAACTTTGCTCTCCTCCCGATCAGATGATCGCGTCGAAGCAACGGCCACAGCGGCCGCGTCCGTAGCCATCTCGGTCAGGGTGGTGATGGAAGCCGTCTCAGTCTTTGGCTCGAAGCGGGTGGGCATTGACCCCTCCCTCCAGGCTGATCCATCTCGCTCGCTCCATCGCGTTCGTCGTGTTTGACTCACAAAACACTAAATGCCGCCTCCTATCTCCGACGCAAACACGCGGGGCTCCGCTCGCGTTTCCCGTCGCGTTCTCTTAGCGATTCGTGCGCCAAGCAGGCAACTGAGCGATTTGGGTCGACGCTCCCCGTGGGGGCGGTGTCGTTTAGCGCTGCGTCAAAGTCACGGAACGCACCTCACGTCTCGCTCGGAGCTCGTCATCCTCGTGCGCTCGTCACGGAGGTTTGGCGCTCGTCCCCAAGGTGTGTCGAGCCGGCTGTACCCCCCCCCTCCCCCCCCAACTCTGCACTTGACACTTGGGCTCATTGTCCCCATCCCCAGTGTCCACGGTGACTTGATGTTGATGATTTAAACAAAACATGTCTACGTTGGAGCTCGAGTCAGACTATCGTTGTTACGACACTCGTGATGTCACAGCGGCGCGTGTCACTATTCATCCGCGGGACTCCCCCCCCCCCCCCCCCGCCGCTTTATTCGCCGAATTCTCACGATTCGAGGTGGCAATTGGGATCGGAAATCTGCTGTGGGGTTTTTTTCTCGTCGACGGTGGTGCCTCAAGTGGCCACAGGATTCGTTCGTATGGCGCCCAACGCCCAGGGAGAAAACAAAACCCCGCGCTAATTAGACCACCGCTTTCATCGTTTGGCGAGCACAGACATCTGTTGGGATCATTTCAAGCGCCTCGGACCTCGACGCAACGACGACGCCAAAGAGTTCTATCGAGACTCCGTTTGACCGACTTTAAAGTCTTTCTATTTTTTGTATATCATTTAGAAAACTTCTCGTTATTTTTTGGACACGACGAGGAGGACACACGGCCTATGTGAGAGCTGTCTGTGCGTAATTTATTGGAGCGGGTCCCGCGCGTGTGCGGCCTTTGGTACCAGAGTCGGATAGCAGGGCACTGCGGTTGACAACTCTTCTTGTAGCCGTGGCTTAATAACTCGCACGGTGGGCTACGTACGGTGCGAAAGAAGTTCAACGAACTTGCATAGACTGGAGGAGGCGGCATCGTGACCTGTCGTGGGCCCGAGAGGGGAGTTGGTCTACTGGACGTGGTGGGCAAGGTGTACGGAAATATATTTCGCCGTTCCCCGGCTGAGATTCATACCTCGTTAGCTGAGCTTCGTGTGACGATACTGTCAGAAAATAAAGAAAACCTCATTTTCATTGTTCGGCAATGCAAAGCCATCTTGGCGAGCTTGGGCATTAAGTGGTCCGATTGTATTGGAGGCTTTCGCGACCAATGTTATTCGTAATGAAGGTTGATATTGGTGTTGGATCGCGTGAGTATGAATGGGATAACGACGTTCATTTTTACGCGATCTCACCCAAAACACCCCCCCTCACCACCCCCATTGTTCCGAACGGTTGAGTTGCGTTTGGTTTTGTGGATGGGTGGGCGAGTGGGGGTTGCATGTGCGCTCAAAACAAAAACGAGGCAAAAAATCACCTGGAATGTATGAGGAAAAAAATAAAGGAATGATTTAAATAAAGGGCGTTTACAACAAAGTGGTGGTGGTTGTTTTGTGTTTTGTGGTGTTGGCCATTCGAGGTGAGTGACTGCCTTGCCAAGATTCAACACAGGCGCCTTTGTCTTTGCAACACAATTAAATAAGCAAGGTCTCGTGCAAATATTCGATTCTACTTCAATAATGAAAGTAATTCTTGCACAGACCCATCGGCCACACATGGCCTTTTGGGAGTGCATCATCATGACGAAGTAGATGGAGGGGGTGGTACACAAGCCACGTGATTTTTAACGGGATGCTTGAGGTCATTGGGATTTGTATTCCTAGAATGTACAAGGCATGCAATTGTAATAATCTCAAGTTTCATCTTCGGTACATCACAACAAATAATATCGAAGGTTTCGATTTTACGCTTTCGTGACTGCAGGGATTCATCTTCTTGGTTCTTTCGGTAAAGTCACGTAGAAGGGAAATAATAACATAATAAAAATAAAAAATAATAAAATTATTCTCACGACTTTTTGGCCACAACGCAAGCAGCCGTCCTCAGGTGAAGAACAGGTCTGTCGGAAAGACAGCGTCTGAATGAACACCACCAGGCTTGGCAGCGTATATTTAAGCTGGGTTGGAGAGGGAAGAGCGCCTTTGTATTATTTCCCTTCTACGTGACTTTACCGAAAGAACCAAGAAGAATATCGAAGGTGTTCGTATGAGTCATTCGCACTACAATGTTCAATCTAATGCAATCTTTATTGAACAGAAACACAACAACGGTGAAAGACGGAGAGCCAAAGAGGAGGAGGAGGATGATGATGATGATATGGATGGAGGGAGGGGAGGTGCAGGAAGTTCTGGAGGGATGGAGAATTTGTGTTCGCAAGATCGTCGTGTAGGAGGAGGAGGAAGACGGCACTGAACGGGACACGATCACGCAACGGGAGAGAGGATTGCACGGGGAACATCGCTGTTCAACCAGAGTGCGTACATACACACACACAGACTCGCAGGCATACATACACGACACATACAGCAAGTCCCCCTGTATCTCCTTGCCTCGCCTATGGGGGTGTAGGGGCAATGCCCTCTGTTGAAAGCGAGCAACGATTAAGGTCTCGTCACAATCTCGCGGTGCCCAGCCACATTTGTCTCCCCAGTACAGATGTTTACATGCGATTTAAAAAAAAAGTACCGTACTCGTTTAAGGCCGAGTCTCCCTAGAGGCGACCCAAGTAAAAAAAAAAATGGGGGTTAAAAGGTGCAGCCCCGAAATTGCATTGCTCCGAGGTCACTGCTGGTGGAAGAGGCTCCGTGAGAGGGAGTCGGAGAGCATCCTGACGGGGTGGTTACTTTGGCCTACTCTTTCATGCTGGCCAAATGTGGTGGTGGAGGTGGGAGTAAACCACACTTTGCCCCACGACCACGTGACCTTGCCACTCGACTACGGTGACCCCATTTCCTACGCCGCTGGGTGGACATGCGGTGGGTGAGGAATGGGAGGGGTGGGTGGGTTTAGCTGCCGTGCTGAACCGGTGGACTCTTGTCTCGATAGTCGAGTTTGCTGACCGTTTCACGACTGTGTGGTAGCATCGCGGGATATGCAATACAGTAACATCGATTCCATAGATGTTGAACCCCGGATCAATGAAATGATGCCCTAGCCTGGGCATCGTTGAGGTCAACTCGGCCCATAAAAAATGTGTACCTGATACGGCGAGGTAATTGAAATTAGCAATGGCGAGACCAAGTCATCTGGGTGGATGTGGTGCTGATTACAGGACTGGGTCCGGATATCACCCGCCACTGATGGTAGCCGTGGCACGGGAATCGAACTCGCGCCCACGACACGAGCGCGTTTCATCCGCGAGGCCTTTAATAGGTGCTCGCAAATGCTAAATACACTTGCCCCGATGGTTCTAGCAGGCTATGCGGGGAATCTTTGTCTTTTGAAATGCACGCACACACACACATACGGGTATGTAAGGTGCACGATTTCACTTCGTCACGAAGGGTGGCATCGTTGGCAAGATCCCCGCCACTTGAGAGGCATAGTGGGGGGTGGATTTAGAATTTGACTTCATGGAGAAGGGGGGGGGGGCATGGGGAAATACGCCGTATCCTCAAACATTGAAAATAAATATATCTCCAATGTTGTTTTCGGGGTCTGCCGCGGTGTTGTTCACCACGATGTCTGACGTTTCACTCCGCATGCACGGGAGCTTCGCCTGTTCCGGAACTGAAAATGTGATTAAAGTTTTTCATGAACTGAAATTGGATCGGGTAAAGTTCTGGTGGACTGCATTCAACGCAGATCGCAGGCACGACCACCGAAACGTCGTACATCGTGGTGGACATCACACAGAGCGGCACAAAACAACATCAGCAGAGCCCACGACAACCCACGCGGCGGTGATAAACAAAAATAAACAAATGTTGTTGACAAAAACATTGGAAAAGCAGAATAAGTGAAACATTCAAAATACAAAAAGTTATTTGTCAATTGCCCATAGATACAATACAAATTCTTTAGAAGTCTTGGCTGACATTCAGGAAGAGTTGCCTGCGTATAATGATTAACAATGCCCGTTACAAACGTGTTTTATATTTGACCTTGATTAAACACAGACCAATGATGTGGTCACGCCGCATTCATTATTTATCGAGTCTCAAGACATGCTTTCGAGAGGTTCCTTCCAATTGATGTTCGGCTTAGCGTGTTCGCTAACAGCAATTGACCCCAACAATCGGAATGCCTATACGGGGATATTTGTCTTACATTTGTCTATGTTGAACTTCTTTCGCACCGTACGTAGCCAACCGTGCGAAGCCTGATGTGCTACGAACGTGCACACGTGTTTACTGTGTTTGTGTGACCATATGCACACGTTTACGTGTATACAGTATTGTGTTTGTTTGCAACTGCTCATTTCTCACTGAATATCTTTAAGTCTCTGGTCGACTGCATGAGGTGACACGTGACGAGAAGGAGTCGTCGTAGGCAGGCACAGCCAGTGACAGGCGGCGTATACTGGACGTGGTGTGCCGGACGCATAAATATTGTTCCCGTGTTGCCCACCCTTGACAGACCCGGCTAAAATTCGTCTCTGATGAACCCCCTCGAAAAATTGTCCTGAGACTCGGTCATTTCGAGGACGGAAAATATATCGTCCACCCCCTCGGGTGCTATTGGGAAAACCCACGTGCATGGCGATGCCAATGGGGGCAGGCATTGGTGCTTTGAATTCGGAATGTACCACTGGATGTCTGGGGGGTGGGGGAGACAAAACATCCATTCAGACCACCCACCCCCAAGGTGGTGTTGTGAAATTGCACAATCCAAACGCACATCCGTTTCGTAAAGGACCTGGCATGATTCGGCGTCAACCTAAGCGATTGTGTACCCATTATAAATACCCCCGAGCGCCAAGAGGTGGTGCGCGTGCCTTGGAGATGACCACATGATAATGATTTGTGCGATTCTGCGTTGGCAGTGGTACCCACGCAAACCAAACTCAATACATTCGTCAATAACACTGCGGCCTTAAACTGAACAGTACGTTATAGACAACACGTGACGAAGGAGCATTGCCCGAAGCGTCACCCGCTGATGGACTGTTTTCCTCTTTCAGGCCACGGTGTCGTTGAGGAACGCGATGAGTTTCTTGCAGACGCCCGCGGTTCCTCGCCGCCACCGTTTTGTCTTCTCGAGTTAGGCGACATAGTTACTGCGTGTATCGCAGATACCCACCCCCCTCTCCCCGCGCGTCTATATCTGGAGCCGTAGTCTGCGATGTTACACAGCGCGTCTTCCAAATAACATGGGCCGGCAAGGTGCAATGTCCCGCGTCTCAAATGTTGGGTTTTGTTTTTTTGTGGGACGTCGAAATAGCCGGAAAAGATACTTACAATTTTTTTTTATCCTTTAGATTAAGTTCACTTGCTTAGGACCGTGCGTCTTTTTTTAACCCACTTCCCGTGATCCAATCGAGCTGACATTTTCCACGTAGACTCGTTGTGCTTGACAATTAATGTTCGTGAAAATTTCTTTCCAAAATTTTACACTTTCTAGGACAAAAATATTATATTTAATTACCAATTGCTTAATGCTGCCATGCATCATCTGACCCATAGGTGGCAGCCATCTCAAGCCAGAGGACGAGAGGACTCTAGCCGCCACGCATATAAAGGATTTATAGTGAAAAACTTTGTTTTTATGGGTTATACTTGTTACACAAGTCAAATTTGGCGACCAATTTTATCCACAATAGAGGCTGCTTTTGGGTTATATCGCGTTAATATAAATGTGCCGCTGGCCAGAATTCTGTCTGTCGCCTGATGAGACTGGTTGCTGTAATTACCGACGGAAACGTGGTACTCGAATTGTAAATGTTGTGGGTTTACTCTCCAACACACCGGTGTGCTGTACTAGTAACGAATTGGCCACGTTTTGTTTACGTGACAAACTTTACTAATTGGCTGTGGCGGGGTTTAACGACACATTTATATTAAGTGATCTAACCCAATAACAACCTCATGTATTTTTTTAAAATGTAGCTCTCCCAACGCTCACCAAATTAACAGCGTGCAAAGCCATGGTGACTCAATCTTGATTTGAAGCTTTCGTGACTGCAGCAATCCATACTCTTTGGTTCTTTCGGTAAAGTCACGTAGGTATAAAATAAAATAAATCAACGTTTCGGGCGCAAGACAAGCGTCCGTCATCAGGTGATGCGCCCGAAACGTCCTGATTTATTTTATACCTCGTTGTCTGGCACGTGTCCACTTGCCGGGCAGGCACTGTCCCGTCCTGCATCGTGACCACGTCCTCAGACCGTGCCTTCCAGCATTGGCTTGTGATGTTTGTGGCAGCTTCATTGATGTGTGCGTGTGCTTTTGGAACCTCTCGTATTGCTTCCTAGAAACAGTCTGTCCTATGACGCCGCGTGTTTTCATAGCACGAATTGGATATAACGCGATGAATGTATTCGGGAACACTTTCTACAACGCGGATTACGAATTGGATAGAACGCGATTGATCGAACAGAACCACGTCGCGCAAGTAGCAATAAGCGGCTGTACAGCTGCCTCGGTGTCGCATCGCACAAGGCATTGGGATGCTGCTGGATGTTTCTAGATGCTACCCACGCGCATCAGTCTTTATGTTCAGCCTGCATAGCCATCTCACGTGTTATCTCGGACTGTGCTTTAACCTATGTTAATTATTATAACGAGATTTTTCCATAACGCGATGTTCTTCGGGAACGCAACTACCACGTTATAGGAGAACCAGACTTTATTTCTACATAGATATCGTTGTAAAGAACAAGATAAATAAGCTGCGAATGTGCGCGCAACTTGGTTCTTTGTGGAAATAACGGAGTTTTAGATTCAGGGAAATGGATATACCGTGGGCCATGCCTACCTACTCCCTGGTGGAGCCCCGGTATTTGGAGGAGACGCTGTCGCAATGCAGAGCTCACTGTGTTGATATATCCGTGCTTGGAGCCGGTGTAACAACAAGAACGGCTCCACGCCGATGAGACAAATCGCATCGCGTATGAGCAACAGCACGCGCGACAAATCAAAACGACTTTGCAAACGGGGCTCAGGGGAGGAAATCAATGGATAATTCGCCAGACGGATCACTCCCGTGTCTCTTGAGTGGGCGCATACCATTAACGGTGTGTGTGTGTCATCAATCGTAATAATACGTAAATAAAAAATAACTTAGCAAATATACAAGTTCGAAGATAAATGTACACACGTGTAAATATACCAAACGAATGTTTTTCTTTTTGGCGTTTCGACCATGAAGACGCAACGCAACGCGTCGTTTTCGTCGGCACGAGTTTGACGACACAAGGCCACGCGGCGCAGAACCTTCGACAAAGTCATCGCCGCTGCGTCCTGCTGCGGTGGGCCGTGTTCGTTTGACCTGTCATTTTTGGTGACCCCCCCCCACCACCGCCGCCTCCCCCCCAGTTCACCTTTGCAAGTGAGACGACTCCCTGTCCTGTTCTCTGGAGTTCTCGCCACCCGGCTTACACGAAGAGGTGCCGAGGCTAACGCAGGAATCGCGGGCGTCCTAAGGGGGCAACGGACGCGGTCATTTAACTCGCAACACATTCGCTCGCTTTCTGTAGCGTGATGGAGAAATGCCATCGGCCGTAAATATCTATATTCGCGCAAGCCAGATACGAAATGATAATATTGGCAAACAGCTGTTTTTTTTAAAAACGCACAAGAGAAATCCCCGCGTCCCCTGCACGCCGAGATTGATGGCAACGTTCGCGCAAGCTCCACGTAACAGCCGTTGACGGCCACCAAGCTCAACATGGATTGGGGTGTGGTGGTTTTTTATCTTCAGGCAACGGCAGCAGAATAACGGAACTGGGAAACTGGGTTTCATCCCGACTGGAACTCATCAGTGCAGTGCAGCCAATCTCAGCCCTACCGCTCAGTGTCACCGCAGCCTTATGAAGTCAAGCGTCAGCCGATATAAAAGTGCGACGATACAACACAAAGTGAAATGAACATACACCAACAACAACACAACTCGATAAATAACAGACGCAGTCCTGATATTGTGCTGTGCTCTCCAAACCGATATATACCTGAAGTCTGTGACATTTTCCCTATAAGTCGTTAACGGTTTAGCTTATTCTGTCACCAATTCCACGTCGATTGTGCTGTTAGGAAAGTTCGGCAAAGCTGAGCGAAGGAAACGCGACCCCGAAACCCTCACGCGCGGACAGCAGCGACTGCAACCTGGAGCCCGTCAAATGTTCCCCTACGGAAGAAGCCGGATGAATGTTGCTCAGGCGGGCAGCCCCGGGGTTCCGCCGCAGGTTTCTTAAGCGGCGATGGACAATTGTCCTCTCGTAAGCGTGGCAATAGCCAGGGCTTAAATTTCTCGCCGAATATTTCTACCGCGTGGCTGGCGAGATCGACTGAAGCACGGCACGTGACCAGCGGGAGCCACGGGGCAGGTCGCGGGAGGCACACGGGATGTGCTGTGCCGCTGTGCAGAAATATTGCAACGGGGTCGCAGACTCGGGGAGGAAATTAAAGTTCCGTTTTGGGTCTAATCTTAACCCTCGGTTTGCTCTTGCCCAAGGAATGTAACGTACAAGGAGTTTACAAACATTCGTCGTCAGGTTTCAGGTGCTAATGGCCCAGATACATTTTGCAATTTCTGGGCCGATGTTGGGAGCGTGAGCAGTTGGGTGCTGAACTGCGAGCGGGCGACTTGCGGTCACAAAGTAGCAATTTCAAGTCGCAGTCGTGGGGGAGGGGGGGGGTAAACTCGGCCCATCATCCCGCCGGGGTCGATAAAATAGCCACCACTTAGCGTGGGGAATCTCAACGGTGGTTGTTCTAAGGGAGATGCTCGAGGGGTTTCTACCGGATGAGGAGCTGTAAACGAGAGACGAAGCCCGCTGAGTGAAGTGCGGAAACCGCTTTGCCTTGGCCGTTTTAAAACGCTGTAGATAATCGGTCATCTTGTACAACTGCAATAACATAAAAAAAATACAAACACATACTCGTGGCAAAAATACTGTAAACCTTTCCAACGTAAGCATCCGTTTAAGAAAGAGAACGTAAACGCAGCCTGGTATGACAATAACGAGATGAGACAACTTCATAGCTGGCCAAACCCGATCAACAAATGCATGAATTGTGTCAGCGCGCCGTGGTGGGCATCGTGGAAACGCCGATAAGAGTGCCGAGATGTGAATCTGTGCTTCTGTTAACGTTGTTTTTTTTATTTGTCGCATGGGAATGATTTTGTTTTCATTGGGGTGGTAATAAAGTTGTGGGGAAGAGGGTCATCCTTTGTCCTAACGTACTTTATTTCGTCAATGTTAGTGACTTATTCTTGGTTCTTTTGGTAAAATCACGTAGAAGAGAACCAAGAACATGAATCCCTGCAGTCACGAAAGGTTTCAATCGAAATGTTAGTGACTTGCTTAGCTTTCCTATACTTTGCACTCCGATTGTGTTTTTGTGCAGTTTGTTGTTGTAACTTGCTGCCCTGCCCCTACTGGACATCCGTGAAAGAGCTTCATAGCTCATCGGATTCTTCCAGTCTAAAGATTTTGAATTCTGATCCCACGTTGAGTGGTAAAGGAGGCCCATGGTGGCTTTTACTTAATTCTCCGGACTATAAGACGCACCTTTTCCCCTGTAGCAAAAGTTGGAAATGCACCTTTAGAACCCAGTAGGTGAGTGTGTGTGCGCGGAATTTTGGGAGTGGCGAGGTAGCGGTTAGCGCGCTGCGCTACAAACCCTGCCACCCGAGTTGGATTCCCGCTCACGGCCAACACCCGTGACAATTACTTGCACCGGTCCTGTGCCTCTCCTAGGTCGACTCAGCCTCAACTGAGTACCTGGAGTGATGTGTGCCGTGCCGGCCTTCGTAGGTCCTCGCTAACGGCACTTATCCCCTCCACTCTATTACGACTATAGGGGGAATCTAAGTATTTGTTTGTGTGACCAGGTCGGTATCACTTTACCGACATCGTGTGCGAGTGTGGGGCGCGTCTTTTTCCCCGGGTCGTTTTATAATGTGGAGAATACGGTGATGGAGGAGGGCTCAGATGTATCCCCCTCCCCCAACTGTTCGAAGGTTACGGGAGGCAAACTTCCCCCCCTTAACCCACGACCTCGGTTACCCCACCCCAATGGACAGAGAGAGTCTCAGAACATACACCACTTTGATCCACACGCACGCACACACGTGGCACACACAAACACACACGTACGTGCAAACACGATCACACACATGACTCACATGGAGGAGACACCACAACATCTCACGTCCACGACACGCACTATGAATGTGGAAGTTACTCAGTGGAATCATTTTTTTTGTTCACAATTGAATGTTTTTTTTTTCCATTCAAGGTTTTTTTTTTGTCGTCGTTTCCCCGATTCGTTTTTTTGTTGATCCTCGTTCCGACGCGTCGCCGCTCTTCTTCTGTCGGTCGCTCCTCTGTCGGAGCAGCGGTTATCGTGGGAAGCATTGGATGGGGGGGGGGTGATTTGGGGGTGGGGGTGAGTTGGGGGGGGGGCGACGTTGGAAGAGAGGAGGACAGGCAGGGGCAGCGATGGGGATCAAGGGATCGGGGTGGGGGGTCCGGATGTTCAGCGGTCATTCCATGCCTCCAGACTGCTCAGTATCCTGCAGGAGAACACAGAGAGGAGACGACATCTTAGCAGTAGCAATAGCAGCAGCAGCATCACCAGCAGTAGTAGCATTAACGTCATTGGCATAGGAACGTGGAATTTCCGCCGCTGGCCTAGGGCTGCCACTGCTCGGCTCTTCACTATGGGGCCGTCCATAAATGACGTCACGCGATTTAGGACGATTTTTGACCCCCCCCCCCCTTCGTCACACGGCGTCACAAAAAGTCAGACCCCCCTCAAATATGACGTCACAAAGCTCTGCCCCCCCCCAAAAAAAATAGAACACGCTTCAAATCGCTTAAAACTATTGTCATTGTAGTGCGGATTTAATGTGGCGCTGCACTCTGATGTTGTAGGAGAAAACATTTATTAAAAAGTATATTTAATTAAGTAGAACGTGTTGTCTATATGTATTTAAAGTTGCGCATTTTGATGTGACGTCACATTTCTCAACCCCCCCCTCGTCACACATCGTCACAAACGTCTGACCCCTCCTCCCCTAGGTGCGTGACGTCATTTATGGACGGCCCCTATACCGCCTCGCACTCCACTTGAAGCTCTCCGTTTTCTGGGCGGCTCAACCGGCACCAGAGGTCGCAAACGGGTTTTGATTCCTTATCCGTACGCATACCCGGCCGCACCAGGGTCGCAAACGGGTGCCCGTGCCCGTACCCGTACCCGGCCGTACCCGTACCCTACCCGTACCCGGCCGGGTACGGGTGTCGGGTACCTGATTCTGACCTCTGGGATGAAGCCATGTTGCAGGCGCGGGTGGGTTGATTCTAGGAACTTGAATTGTGAGAAGAGACAAGACATTTGCCAGTAATATTTTTTACTGGCAAATGAGGTTCCAATGGTGTAAATGGCTTGCCCCGAGCTCTCATACTCTGATGGTGCATTGTCTTTGAGTTGTGCGCCTTTTGGCGTCATCTGGTCCAACCCATGTGAGACTAGACTCTAAGGAAAGCTGTCTCTGGTGTGGACCAATCAACTCCAAGGACAGTGCATACATTATCAGAGTTATGTTTTTTGTTTGCATTATGGCTGCAGGTATTGTGGTCTATGCAAACATGACTCCTTGTAAAAAAAGGTGTCAGTTTTGTTGCCAGATAGAAGGGTAAAAAAACAATTATCAACTTGCTTGTCTTGTGTATCTGGCGCTCTAACTGTGTAATAGCCACGTATAAATGCATTCTCAAAGTAAATATATGAGACTACTAGTACTGTATTATGTTGTAACTGGGTGAGAACTGAAGAGAGCAAGCTAAACATGACTTCATTCGCTTTGTAGAGTTTTGTTCACTCCATTAGCCTAAATGCAACATTAACCCTTGAATGCAATCGGCATGCGTTTGGAGTGATCCTTTCTCATGGGGCACAGTTGGATGCACGCGGCGTGAGCGCGATAATTGATCTCAATACGTCGATGCGGAGATAGGCAATCTCCACACATTCGTCAATCACGCTGCGATAATATAATCGGTGACGTTTCGGGCAATGGCCCTCTTTTCAAAGCGCGTAGTCACATACCAGCATTACCCAATAATCGTTCAGGGGCCTATCTTCGCCGTGTCGAATTTACTGTTGGAAAAATGCTGGACATCTGTGGAAAAAGGGCTTCACAGCTCATCGGATTTCTCCTGCAGTCTAAATAGAGATTATGATTCTGAGCTGTAGGGACAGGTCGGTAAATTTCCCCGTCCAGGGATCCGTAATGCTCCAAGAATCGAGTTCATACATAATTTATGAATCCACGTTCCGTGATTCCACGCGCGTGACAATTGCGAGTCGTGGCCACTGACCAGGAGGTTAATTTAAACAATTAAGTGCCCGGAGCTGCGGGGTGGGATGGGGAGATTGGGCAAGATGATTGGGAAGAAGTGGGGGGGGGGGGGGGGGGACAGGTGGTGGAGACGTTGGGAGGTGCACGAGGTCACAGGAAAACATCTGATGAGACGTGGAGATAAAGCGGAACTTAATGAGCCTAATTAACACACGTTAGCTATTACTTTATTCACCGTGCAACATCCGTGCTCAGGCCTCCAATTAGAACGTTCATTTAACCATGCCATGTTTACCTGTAGTGTACATCTGCAGCGCATCAATTGCCATTCTACTGCTGGATGAGGGGGTATCCCCACCACGCCTGCACGGGTTGGGTCATCGTCGGATTATTTGACCGTACTTTATCACACTGCCCGTCGTCTCACCTCGCCGTAGTCGTACTGGTTCTCCTCCGTGTACTCGTGCGCGGCCTCCACCTCTGGGCTGCTCATGCCCTCCATGTGACCTTCGGGCATGCCCTCGGGCTGTGGGGGACACATCACCGTTGTGAGAATTAGCAGAAGAAGAATGTCAACTCGTAACGCTCGCTTTCGTAGAGAGAGAGAGAGGATGATTGAGAGGTGCCAGGAGGCAGAGGTCGCAAACGGGTTTTGATTCCTTACCCGTACCCGTACCCAGCCGCACCAGGGTCGCAAACGGGTACCTGTACCCTACCCATACCCGGCCGGGTACGGGTAGGCGTACGGGTATCAGGTACCTGATTGTGACCTCTGGGATGAAGCCATGTTGCAGGTGTGGGTGGGTTGATTCTAGGCACTTGGGAAATGAGTGACAAACAGTTACTCACCAGTGACTCACGGCCTACCCGTACCCGTACCCGGCCGCACCAGGGTCGCAAATGGGTACCCGTACCCGGCCGGGGACAGTTAGCCGGGTATCGAGTAGGGTACGGGTATCGGCTACCCGGTTGCGACCTCTGCCAGGAGGAGGAACCACAGACGAGGGGGAAGGCAGCAGCAGCAGCAGTAGCAGCCAGGCGGTGAGCCGGCACTACCAATAATTGCCCAAGTTCTGCAGTCCTCTATTGAAGCGTTATCGGCCAACTGACGAGTGTTTACATGCGGGAGGGAATGGGAGCGCCCGGAGAAAACTCACGGGTGCGAGGGGGCAACGCTGTATCCCTACACTTGGAACAGGTGTGGAGTCCACATTTGCAGCACCGTACTCTCCTGGTGGGCCAGGGTATGCCACCTCCTCGATGTCCACGTGAAGGAAGTTTCGTGTATAAGTACCTTGAATTTATTTCGCACCGTACGTAGCCAACCGCGCTAATCGGAAGTGTGATTAGCATGGTTGGCATCTCCGATTATCGCGGCTACGTACGGTGTGAAATAAGTTCGACATACATACATATAGCAAACTAAAACCACATGCGATCTACCATCCCTCGCTACCTCCAGTGCTGGAGGATTACAGGCATGCGCTGCCCGGTAAACATCATCATCATCGATGTCATCGTCAACATCATCAACGATCTATCCGTTGACGTCTTCATACATCCATCCAGCTATCAACAACAACACAATTTATCCATCCAAGCATAGCATCGATATATCTATATAGCCATAATTAATCAATAATAACTATCATTATTATGTCATAGACATCATTAGGCCAATATAAGCCAGATATTTGGTAGGGCCAGTGCTGAGCTGGTTATATATATTGGTAGTGACATCGAATCAGTCACGGAGCAGCATAGTGCTGACTGCTGGCAGGGAAGGGGATCTACAGCTCAGGGGCCATCCATTAAGTACGTACGCATGGAGGGGGGAGGGGGGTTCATCCAAATGCGTATGGGGGGTCTACTGACAATGTACGCATAGGAAACGGGGGGGGGGGGGTGTTAAGCCTCGATAATAATTTGTCTACATTGGCCTTCAAATGAGTTTGATAGTCCGGCGGTGGACTGTCTGTTTGCTTAAACACGTTAATATTATGCGTGGATTAAATATCGGCCGTTCTATAGGATTCGGGGGGGGGGGGGGGGGGTGCGTCAAGCGTACGTACGCACGCAGGTTGGGGGGGGGGGGGTGTAAAAAGTCCGCGTGCGTACAGGGAGGGGGGGGAGGAGTCAAGTTTTGACAGATTTTTGTGTACCTACTAAATTGATGGCCCCTTACAGCAGCCCTGACTGGCAGCAGGTCACGTGATCGACCAGAGAAGGATGTAGAGGAAAGGTCACGGAAGGGGCACATCGAGAACCCGCTAGTAGGTTCCAGAAGGGGGGCGTGGCCGGGGGCATGGCTGGGGGCAGAGCCAGCAGGCCACGCTGACAGTATAAGAGGGGCCCCGGGAGGGGACCTGGGGGCTGTCTCCACGTCGTCAGTCAGGTAGTCTACCAGCTCTCCTGGCTGGGAGCCGTAGTTACCAAGTGTTGACTGTTAAATCCGTTTAATAAACAGAGTGCCTCCTACTCTTAATGTCTCTGAGTCAGTCACTACATATGTATGGTTGTGTGAACCTGGGTCTGTCCGGTGAGCTCCTGTAAGCGAGCCTTCGATGCTTCACGTGGCCTCAAAGTGCATCTGGCCTGGCACAGGCACCATGGTGACATCACTGACACTTAGAGGCGAATGGTGGCTGTTGGTATTGGTTGTGTAAGGGCCATGTTTAGATTAGTTGGGGTGAGGTGAGGACATGGCACCACGCCATGCCACCTTTAACAGGTGCTTGCTAACAGCACTTGCCCTCATGGTTTATGTTGGCTACATGGGGTAACTTTGCCTTTTGTATCGTGCGTGTGCGTGACACCGGCCTGTGACGCACCACACTGGCGGCAACCGTCGGGAGCTGCTCCTCGCCTAGGCCGACTCAGGCTAAAGTGACCAGCAGGCCCCCCGTGGCGCACAGTGGCTAGGAGATGTTAACTACCTCGCCTGCTATACAGGAGGTCGTGGGTCCGATACCGACCCTGATGCCTGCTGCTGTATATTTTGAGTTTGCGGTGTGTTTCTCCCCGTGGTTGCGTGGGTTTTTCTCCGGGTCCTCTGGTTTTTCCACATTTATAATCGACACGCATTTAGAGTATTTGGCTACTATAAATGCCCACACGATAAGCCACTTCGTTGAGCTATCATTTGTGGCCAGGTCACTTCTGAATGAGAGCTACATAGCTCAGTGGGCCTTACCTGGTAAAATAAAAATAGTGTAGTTTAGTACCTTGGCCCCAGGCTCTCCCTTCTTGACTAGGCCCGTGGCGGCGGCCATGTTCTCGGCTCCCTCCACGGTCTTGTGGGCAACGCTCGTCACGCCCGACACCACCGCGCCGCCCGCCTCCTTTGTCTTCTCCGCCACTGGGCCAGGGGCAGTGTCAGAAATAGGGGTTAGGGGTGGCGTTAGAGATAGGGGTGGCGTTAGAGATAGGGGTGGCGTTAGAGATAGGGGTGGCGTTAGAAATGGGGGTGAAGTCTAATGGTTAGACATTATAGAGGTTAATGGTAATTATAGGGGTTAATTTTAAGAAGTGAGTTATGGTTAATGTTAGTGGTTAATGCTGACGGTGGTGTAGGTGGACGTGACCACGCTGGCGGCAGTGGTGGTGGTTTATGGTGGGGGCGGTGGTGGTGGGTGACTGTGGTGGCAGTGGTGGAGGTAATGATGATGATGCTGGCGGTGGTGGTGGGTGACTGTGGTGGCAGTGGTGGAGGTAATGATGATGATGCTGGCGGTGGTGGTGGAGCTGGCGTCTTACCCGTAGCCACGCTCTCTTTAGTCTTGGTGCCTGTGTGGATCGCGGGGTGGAAGGGGAGGGGAAATGAGAGATTATTATTAGACCAAGGAAGCGTTGCCATGGATATTAATTGGATTTCTAAGGTCGCCTTGGCACAACAAACGCTAACATCCGACCTCCACGTAACACAGCGCGTGTATCGCGCTGTGAAGCCAGCGATGAATTATTATTCTTCACCAATGACAATTTTGTGCAAATGTATTTCCACCACGAGGAGGAGCGGTGGGGGCAATGGTTAGCGCAATGCCCTCTGAACCCAACCACCTGAATGTAATTGCAGGCCACTGTTCACATCAGCGGCGAGTGACGTCTGAACTGGTTCTCGACAGATCCCCTTTACAAATTGTTGGAGGCAAGTGCTGTTAGCGAGCACCTATTAAGGCCGGCATGGTACACGAGGGGGTGGGTGGCCAGTACTACGCCTAACCGCCTTTGTCTCCTCAGTAGCGATATTTACATACCACACCAGGAACTAATTTGAGGCTGAGACGACCTAGGGGAGGCCCAGGCCGTGAGCGGGAATCGAACTCGGTTCCGCCGGGTTCGTAGCGCAGCGCGTTCACCGCTACACTACCGCTCCCCACTCCAAACCACACACAAAGACAAAGATTCCCCGTATAGTCTTAACAGACTATTGGGGCAAGTGCTGTTTAGCGAGCACACACCGACTCACAAACACGTGTACACACAAGGTCGTGCGTGAAGGTGAAACGATCAGTGTCAGGCGGGGCAGGGATTATTAATGGGGCATTAACAGCACCGTCGGAGGGGTGGATGGTGGGAGGAGGAGCGGTGGGCGGTGGATTAGGGCCCAAGTTTCACCCGGTGATTTCATCCAAGGTCAAGGTTCACGTTGATTTTGTTTCACCCGGCGAGATCTCGAGAGACCAGGATGCGTCTCAGTGGCGAGAGCGAACGAGTGAATGAGTAGGGGGCCGTCCATAAATGACGTCACGTGATTTTTTTATGATTTTTGACCCCACCCCCTCGTCACACGGCGTCACAAAAAGTAAAACCCCTCCTCAAATATGACATCACACAGCTCTGCCCCCCGCCCCCCAAAAAAATAAAACATGCTTTAAATCTCGATTTAAAGCTTTCGTGATTGCAGGGATTCGTCTTCTTGGTTCTTTCGGTAAAGTCACGTAGAAGGGAAGTAATAAAATATTATATTATTTTATTATGTTTTATTTTTATTATTGTATTACTTCCCTTCTACGTGACTTTACCGAAAGAACCAAGAAGATGCTTCAAATCGTTTTAAACTATCGTCATTGTAGTGCGTATTTAATGTGGCGCTGCACTCTGATGTTGTAGGAGAAAACATTTATTAAAAAGTCGATTTAATTAAGTAGAACGTGTTGTCTATATTTATTTAAAGTTGTGCATTTCGATGCGACGTCACATTTCTCAACCCCCCCCCCACCCCTGGTCACATCGTCACAAATGTCTGACCCCCATCCCCCCAGGTGCGTGACGTCATTTATGGACGGCCCCTAGGCGAGCGAGTGACCTTAGCGACCGAGTGAGTGGATGAATTGAGCGGTAAAGTCACGTAGGTAAAAAAATGAAATTAAAATTAATAAAAATAAAATAATAAAAATCACGACGTTTCGGAGGCAACACAAGTCTCCGTCATCAGGTGGGACCGTCACAGCCAGAGTTGCTGTATCAAGTGAGGTTTTCCTGCAGAACGGGGGGACGTGTCGGACCAGGAGAAGTCTCATTAGCAAGGGGCCACCAAGCGAAACACAAAATCAGTGACAACAAACAACACGCAGGAATTGAAAATATTTCAACACAATTCCACTTAATGAACGTTTAGTTCATTTAGTAGATGGAGTATAATAATTTTAAAATGCATGCTGAGTTGTGACCATACCTGTCAACCCCTTATCAGTGCCCTATATTATTACAGACCAATTCAGACCTTATTGGCCACCCCGTGCCATTATAAATCTCAACGTTCACCCTACAAAGTCCCATCACAAGGGAGAAACACAAACAAATAGACACATTTTTATTTGCCCGGCATTGAAACGGCTGTATGCCATACGGCCCTGAAAGCTAAATTTCCCTGTACGAGAATACGGAGTAAACCATGTGGGTTGACACGGTATGAGTGTCTGCTGCTGCTGCTGTGTCCTGTACAACGCTTTGAGATCCTTGGGGACAAGCCGCGCTATAAATGGAATAATAACAACAATTATATTTATTTATGAACACAATTCCCCTTGCAGCGTCACTCGGCTCGCCCACAGCCCCGCCCCCTTCATCCCGTGTGGGCGGGGCTTGGAACCTGCCAGGCTCCGCCCCTTTCTAGATTTGAAGTTTTCGTGACTGCAAGGATTCATACTCTTTGGTTTTTTGGGTAAAGTCACGTAGGTGAAAAAAGAAATGCATTAAATCACGACGTTTCGGAGGCAACACAAGCTTCCGTCTTCAGGTGGAACAGTCACAGCAAAATTACTATATCACTTGATACAGTGATTTAATGTATTTATTTCTTTTTGAACCTACGTGACTTTACCGAATAGACCAAAGAGTATCCGCCCCTTTCACCTGGACATAGTGCGGCAGTCGTGGCGTTCGCGACAGTCCGACCATTGCATCAGCGTTAATTCTAGATTTGAAGCTTTCGTGACTGCAAGGATTCATACTCTTAGGCTTTTTCGGTAGTCACGTAAGTAAAAAAGAAAAATAGAATTAATATAAGTAATAATAGAAATAAAATAATATTTATTTAAAATAATAAAGTAAAATAAGAATTTTTCGATTTAAAGCTTTCGTGACTGCAGGGATTCGTCTTCTTGGTTCTTTCGGTAAAGGCACGTAGAAGGGCAATAATAAAATAATAAAAATAAAACATTAAAATAATTCTCACGACGTTTCGGCTACAACGCAAGCAGACGTCCTCAGGTGAAGACGAGGTTTGTCGAGAAGACAGCGTCTGAATGAAACACCCCAGGCTTGGAGCGTATATTTAAGCTGGGTTGGAAGGGGAAGAGCGCCTTGACAAAATAATTTGCATATAATAATTATTATTCCTATTATTACTTCTATTAATTTTATTTTTATTTTTTACCTACGTGATTTTACCGAAAAAGCCTAAGAGTATGCATCAATGTTGTTTTAGATCAGTGTCTCTTATCCTGAGATGCAACTCCCTGGGGGTGCGAGATGCCCTTTCTGGGGGTTGCGAGACACGGCCAAATGATTTATAGAAGGTGAATAATCGAAAACACAAATTAAGCACGGACGCGTAAGTACGATTACTTTGTTTCAGCAAACCCCTATGTGTTTATATTCTTAGGTTTTTTCGGTAAAGTCACGTAGGTAAAAACATTAAAAAGTTAAATAAATTTACTTGATACAGCTGTCGTGGCTGTGACGGTACCACCTGAAGACGGAAGCTTGTGTTGCCTCCGAAACGTCGTTATTTTTATTTATTTTTTTATTTTACTTTTATTAATTTAATTTTTTTACCTACGTGACTTTACCGAAAAAACTAAGAATATAGATATTTACAGGTTTAAACTTCTATAAATATTCGCTCCCGCATATCCTGTTGATGCTGGGTGGAGCGGTGGCGCAGTGGTTAGCGCACTGCACGATGAGCCCAACAAACCAAGTCGGACTCCCGACCACGGCTAACATCAGTGGCAACTGATATTTGAACCGGTTCTAGCCCCCCCTTCACCTTTACATAATCTGAATCTTTATTTAGACTGGAGGAATCCGATGAGCTATAAGGCGATTTTTCACAGATGTCCACTAGACATCAACATCATTCCAACTGACCGGCGTGGTGAAGTATGGTCACACAACCCCCTCTTTGGGATGGCATAGAATGGATCAGCATATGTACATAAAGCATATAACACCTTCACATATACACTGGGCTCGTATCTACAGGATGTGTAAATCATAATATTCATAAGTCACATGCACTTGTTCAGTCCAAGGCTAGATGAAAGGTCCCATCACCGTTCATTCATGGGTAGAACAGCTGTTACAGGTTGTCGCAGGGTTACTGCCTTGTCAGCAGACAGAAATGCAGCACAATTGCGTGGTTGTATTGTACTTCTATGGTCCCATGTCACCCACCCGCACTGATCCGGCGTGGTGAAGTATGGTGAAATGCATGATCGGCATGCTATACCGATGGCCTTCATCCGGCAAGGCTGAACGTAACAGTATTTAATGATGGTGATGATCATTGTATAATAATATTGAAATAAACTTAAATAGGATATTACCAACAATTGTATAAAAACGCATGACGTATACTTCACGTATAACGTATACAGTGATGTTATTGAAGGTGCGTTGGCGTTGGTGTTGAGCGCACACTCGGCCACGTCTCATTCGACACGCACCAAGGGTCACAGGCGTGAGAGGCATTGCCCATTGCAGTGCATTCCCTCTGCATTCATATTCTGGTGATGTTGCTGCCGCTGATATTGCTGACAAAGCAGCATCCGTCGCTATTGTTACTGCTGTAGCTTCTACGGCAATGCTACGGCTGTATAATAATAACAACAATGTACAGTGGGTTACTTATTTATGATATCGCAATTCCTAGAATTGCATCTCAAAACGCTGTACGGGCAGACCTCGCTTAGCGATCAAGATGCGTTCCTGGAGAAGTGAGCAGCGCTAACCGAATCAGTGCTAAAAGACGTCATGATACCGTTGTATTCATGGAGATGCGTTCCTGACAGTAGCGTCATTTCTTTCTTGTGAGCAATATGTGAGGGCTTCATTGGGGTATTGGTAATAACGGTAATTTGTATTATGGTTAACAATTCTTCATGAATAAAAAATACAATTTATTAAAATAACATCAGGAAGTCTTATGTACTGTAACATCAAAGAAAGGGCTAGACCCCCAGGAAGGAACTTGTTGAATACGATCTCTCAGTGCAGAAATCAACATGATCCCATGTGCTATTTAGCTCGAGTGACTTGACTATTGTTGATGCTATTGTAGCTGCTATAGCTGATGTTGATACGACTGCTACAGCTGATGCTGATGCTATAGCTCTACTGCTGTTGCTTCTAATGACGTTTCTATAGCTTCTACCTTTGCCAGTGTGGCTTGTTTTGCTATAGCTGCTGCTGATGTTATATTTGCTGTTGTTATTACTTCTGTTGCTATAGCGGTTGCTTCTGCTCGTATTGCTGTTGCTAGAGCTGTTGCCTCTCCTGCTGCTGCTATTGTTGCTGCTGTAGCTATTGTTCATCCAGTGTATATAGCCGCTGTCGTTTCGATAGCTATTGTTGCTTATATAATTGCTGCCGACACCGCTGCTGTTGTTTTATAATGCTGTTGTTTCTAAAGCTATTGCTGCTACTGTTATATATTGCTCTAACTGCTGCTATTGCTGCTGTTATTGATGTTGCTGCTGCTGATGTTATATCTGCTGTAGTTGCCACAGCTGCTGCTACTACTATAGCTGCTGCTATTGATTGTGCTGCTGCTGTTGTTATATCTGCTGTAGTTGCCATAGCTGATGCTACTACTATAGCTGCTGCTATTGATTGTGCTGTTGTTATATCTACTGTAGTTGCCATAGCTGCTGCTACTACTATAGCTGCTGCTATTGATTGTGCTGCTGCTGTTGCTATATCTGCTATAGTTGCCATAGCTGCTGCTACTACTATAGCTGCTGCTATTGATTGTGCTGCTGCTGTTGTTATATCTGCTGTAGTTGCCATAGCTGCTGCTACTACTATAGCTGCTGCTATTGATTGTGCTGCTGCTGTTGTTATATCTGCTATAGTTGCCATAGCTGCTGCTACTACTATAGCTGCTGCTATTGATTGTGCTGCTGCTGTTGTTATATCTGCTGTAGTTGCCATAGCTGATGCTATTACTACTGTAGCTGCTAATATTGCTTTGCTGCTGTTATATTGGATGTCCTTTCAATAGCTATTGTTGCAGCTTTTGATGTTGCTGCTGTTGTTATATATTCTGTAGTTGCCATAGTGGCTGCTACTACTAACATAGCTGTTGCTATTGCTGCTGTTGTTATATCGGCTATCGTTTCTATAGCTATCGCTGCTGCAATTTATTTTGCTGCTGCTGCTGTTGTTTTATCAATAGCTGGCGCTACTGTTGTAGATGCTGGCTGGGTATCGGCCAGGCATGTCCTCTGTTTGTCCTTGCCACTGATGATGATGCATGGGGCGACTGTGGCTCTGATGGATTGATGTCTTCTCATCGACCTCGTCGACTCATTTAGATGCAGTCCTTGTTATATACTGTATCGTTAGATGTAATCTTTCATCGCACAGATCGCGAAAGGCGACACAGGGAGGTATTCCCGTGGAACAAACCCACACACACACACAGTGTATGCTATATGTCTGTCGAAAATCGATATTTGCTAGGATTGGTGATCAAACATCTGTCGTCTATGCTGGGCTGATTCGTGTTAAACAATAACCCATATAGACACATGTTGTTTTGACTCGAAACACACACACGCACGTACATTCAATGAAGATGCAACCGGTTAATTGATAGTGTTGCAATCATAATTTTCATAATCAATCATCCAGTAATGATATTACAGGATCTAATATATATATCTCAAAATTACCTTTTGTAAAAACCAAAAAATCGCATCTGGCAAAGACCAAAATAGAATTGCAAATCCATGCATCGTTGTATGTATCGGCATACGATTACCATCAGGGTGATTGGCCCTCATCCAGCAGTGGATTGAGAGAAAGGCTGTGTGTGTGTACGTGTCGTCGTGTGATTCTGTGCCGGATGGTCCCGATGTCTGGTGACCCCCTCCCCTCCCATTTAATTATCTAAAACTTACAATTGTTGTACGATTGTTTATTTTTCAAAGTAGAAATGATTATGCAAAGGAAACAAACAATGTTAGGGGTCAATTGATTGGAGGTCACGTGGCATACGGACCGCCACCCTGTACATCTCTAATGTGTGTAGCACACTCATTAAAACGTTGAATTTGTCTCACGTTTCATTCAAGGCCCCTGCTGTAAAGTCCTTGAGAATCAGTGAATAATTTATAGGAAAATAGAGAGCATCATTATTGTTACTACTATACTATTATTACTGTTATAGCATTCAATCTCTTGGACGCAAATATACAATATAAGCGTGATGTATGGAATAAGTGACTGTACAATATATACATTATTAGATAAGTCAATGGATGCATATTCACATATATACATGGTGTATGCCATTAATCGCTACGACATATACATTATCACATATACATAGGCAGTTTAATCTATGCACGTATAAATGTACACACTACACTATATTTTTTATGAAATTCTAAGCCAAGCTCCGATGGTCTACTAATTGTGTATATTACATTCATTAACTAGACATGATTGATAAATCACTGGACGTATATGTACATATCGGCGTTCTGTATCAAATTATAAGCTACTATTGAACACATTTAAAATCACTAGATCAATCAATGATCGTCCACGTCTACAGATGTCTGCTTTTCACATTGCAATATGCTTGTATTATTTACATTTAAATATATATGTTTTAAAAACGCAACAATTATCCGGAACAACTGCCGTCAAATGAAATGCCGTACATAATAGAGTCGACGTTTCGGGCAACAGCCCTTCACCGCAGCGCACGGAGATACATCAGCCAACGTAACACATCGTTGAAAAAAACGCAACATTTATCCGGAACTGCCGTCAATTGAAATGCCGTACATAATAGAGTCGACGTTTCGGGCAACAGCCCTTCACCGCAGCGCACGGAGGTACATCAGCCAACGTAAGACATCGCAGGCCGGGCAATCTGTGTGCGCACGGGAGAATCGTCAAGCAGCTGTCAATTTCGGCAGGGAGTGGTGGGATTAAAGGGGGGGTGGGGGGGTGGGTTATTCATGCGGCTGCGATTTTGTACAAAGGGGCAGCAGCTTAAACAACGAGGCGCCATGGCAGGGCAGGACACAAGAGGGCAGGGCAGGACAAGAGATTGGGGGGGGGCAGCTTCACTCACCCATATACATGACGCCCTCTTTCGTTTTCTCAGCTGCGTCGCTCACGCTCTGCTTGGTCTTCTCAGCCGCAGCGGCCATGCCTTCTTTGGCCATGGAAAACCCCTTCATGAGTGCATCCATGATGATGACCTTCCACCTGGATTTGTCTCACGCTCCTGGCTGTCTGGCCCTCTCCGCTCGTGGCTGTCACCGCTGTCTCAGCCTCTCTCCGATGTCCGCGTGGCTCCCCTCCGTGCGTCGTTGGGGTCGGGAGATGCGCGTGATTTCGAAGAGCTCTACGAGTCGCAGATACGAGGCGACCTTTTCCCCACCCACCCCAGCCCCACGTTTATTAGCCAACAAATCAAATAACCTCTCGATATCACGCGAGCGACTGGCGATAATGGGAAATTATAGCAAATTATTTTTGATTAATTGAAATAAAAATAGAATCTAAACGTATTCAAAAAAATATATGAAATCTCTCAAGATATCCCTTACGATTTTTTTCTTCTTCCGATAATGCAGAGTCCTATGTAACGATTTTTTTAAAATATATATCTAGCTCAACAAATATATTCGCACAAAATGAAAAGAATACAATGATGATGCCACTAATTAATGACGATTGCTATTGTGTATAAGCAAGAGGGAGTCTCCAGCAGGAGCGTCTATGCGATATGACGAGGATTAGCACGAGGCGATGCTATATGATGATGATGCTGCTGCTGCTGTAGCCGCCGTCTCTGTGCTAGAGGAGCAGCGGCAGAGTGAATATTAAATCCCTGCCTGGGTGGGTAGAGTCGCGTTCGCATCATCCCCCAAGGGCTCTCCAACGTGAACGCGGCGTCATTGGCAGAGGTTTGACGTCATTGTGGTGTTACGTTTCACCCGCGTGACATCATTGCGTTAACAATCTATTGCATATGAAAACAAAAATGCGACGGATTGTTATTTTTTTGGCGTGAAAAAAACTAAAGCTGAGACGTAAAGGTGCAGCCCTTGCAACGGCTCGCTCAAGCCACTGCTGCTGGATGGGTCCTCCGCCTAAAAGAGATGTAGCGAGCTAGATTTGTAGCTTTCGTGACTGCAGGAATCCATAGAACTAAATATTTTATAAAAAATTTTTTAGAATAATATATTTTATTCTATGGATATTTTATTTTATAAAATATTTTATTAAATAAAATGTTATAAAATAAAACATAAAATAAACTATTTTATTTTATGGAAATTTTATTTTATTAAATATTTAATAAAATAAAATTGTATAAAATATTTTCTAAAAAAATATATTTATTTTATAAAATAAAATGAAATATTTAATAAAATAAACTATTTTATTTCATGGATATTTTATTTTATAAAATAAAATTTTATAAAATAAAATTTTATAAAATAAAATATTTAATAAAAAAGAAAATATTTATACCGACGTGACTTTACCGAAAGTACCAAAGAGGATAGGGATGTAGCGATCACACGAGCTGATTTGCAGAATGTTGGCTTGGTCTTCGCACGAAGGAGGAGGTTTCATCCAGCAGCAGATAAGCCGCCCAGTCAGCTTGCTACTTCAGGCCAACAACGTTGGCATGTGGTCGGAAATGAAATTAAAATTAATAAAAATAAAACAATAAAATCACGACGTTTCGGAGGCAACACAAGTCTCCGTCATCAGGTGGGACCGTCACACTGATGACGGAGACTTGTGTTGCCTCCGAAACGTCGTGATTTTATTGTTTTATTTTTATTAATTTTTATTTCATTTTTTACCTACGTGACTTTACCGAAAGAACTAAGAGTATGAATCCTTGCAGTCACGAAAGCTTCAAATCTAGAATGTGGTCAGAAGTGTCGCAGTTCGCCTAAAGCGCCCTCCCGTGGCTGCTCGCCAATTCGCGGTTGACCGCGAGGTTCCTTGACAGAATGCGACGTCAAGATGTGCTGCTGCTGCTGCTGCATACAAGGTGCCCTTAGCTGCACTGCTCGTGATGATGATGAGGAGGAGTGCACACACGCGTCTCCAACTCGTCTCCCACGTGGCTCATCGCGGGTCCAAGGCTACTGCCTACAAGCGAGGAGGCAGTGAGGTTACGAAATCAAAATTTTTTAATTTCCCTACATTTTACCGTAAAAGTTACATTTAGCACGAGAAAATATTAATCATATTTTCGCATTCAAAATACTTCCAGTGTAATGTTTGCGTTGATGTAGGGTGACATCAAACAAAAGGAGGGATTGCGTTGTCGTATTACGAACTTTGAAATCTAGATTTTGAAACTATTGTAATTTCTTTAGAACTGCATTTTGTGTTTAATAGGTTGCTGTTCATCCCCCGCATTTCCGATTAGCGCGGTTGGCTACGTACGGTGCGAAAGAAGTTCAACATGTGAAACGTGAACCAAACCCTGCAGGTGTCCCCATTCGCCTTTTAATTTGCGGAGCGCGAACTTGATGATTGCGGCTACTTTCAAGAACGCAACCCGCGCAATGGGCAAGGGTTTGGTGTACGTTGTGTAGAAAACTGAACAATATTTGGCCATAATTAAAGAGTTTTACTGTGACGAGATCATCCTGAGTTGGTCACCTTTGGCTATACAAGCTAGTGAGGTGCTGAATAAGCACATAGCCCACAATACGAACTTAACATGTTTTTTTTGTTTGCATTCTGACCACAAGTATTGTGGTTAATGCAGACACGATTCCTTGTAAAACGTTTCAGTTTGGTGTTTTAATATCTTAACACCTTCTAGATTTGAAGCTTCCGTGACTGCAAGGATTCATACTCTTAGGTTTTTTCGGTAAAGTCACGTAGGTAAAAAATAAAAATTAATAAAAGTAAAATAAAAATCACGACGTCTCGGAGGCAACACAAACTTCCGTCTTCAGGTGGAACCGTCACAGCACGATTGCTGTATCAATTAATTTTAATTTTATTTTTTAACCTACGTGACTTTACCGAAAAAACCTAAGAGTATCTTAACACAGCTGTTTTGTTGCCAGAAAAAAGGGGGAAATCTGTTCTAATATTTTGGTACTGGTGTTGCACACTCGAAATAAAGGACGTGGGCAGGTGCTCCAAATCGAGGGCAAGCACATTGATTGTGGTTAATAGTAATCTTGTGAAGAACAGCACCGCCACTCTGTGAAATGCACCAGCACGTGCCACACACAGCAATTATTCCGAGTCGCCATTAACCACGTGGCTGGTGTATCCTCGCGGTTATTCATTAACCTTGCCAGCCACCTACAGGCTAAACTCGGTCATCGCATGCTGCTGCACACACATGCATTGATGCACTGCACAGCACATTAGGCAGTCCCTCCAGAAAAACGCGATTATGCGATCGCAAGATTCCACGCAAAATCAGCCAAAGTCCGCATATTTATGCGGGGGGCGCGTTTTTTCAAATACGCCGCACTTTCGCCACATAAATTGCAGATTTCCGTGCGCAAAATATGCGGGCTTGCATGATTTCATAATCCCCGCATTTTCGTTGCAAAAAGTCACATATATCTTAGCAGAAAGTTGAAAAATGTTGCGTTTACTTCACACAAGCGCAGCCATTTCCCCTGTTGCCATGGGAACGTTATGAAGTGACGTCACTCATTACGCGACATCATTGAAAAGCTGCAAACCCCGCGATGCCAATGAAACCATGATGAAGAGTTTATGCAACTTTACAGTTGTAAGATTGCACTTTTTTGTTAGTAGCATGTAAATTTACATTACTGTAAGACTGTACTGTTACTGTATTGCTTACGTTACTGTGCACTGAAAACACTTATTTTAACAGAAGATGTCTGTTTTGTATAGCTACCTCTGTAAAACAGGAAGCACACATTT
The DNA here is from genome assembly GCF_015708825.2 of Lethenteron reissneri. NCBI lineage: Eukaryota > Metazoa > Chordata > Hyperoartia > Petromyzontiformes > Petromyzontidae > Lethenteron > Lethenteron reissneri. Next base: position 6,942,212 of record NC_083825.1, on the reverse strand, counting down.
TATTTTTTAATATTTTATTTATTCATTTTTACAGAAGTTGTAGCATATTCATTTTGTAAAGCTACAGAACTTGTTCGACTCAATGTTTTGTAAGTTTGAGCCATCTGTTTGTTAAGGTCTGAAATAAAACAAGATGAGAACTTAAATATTCCCAGCACTTTCTGTGATGTAGTATGCTTGCTTATCATAGGAAGTAATAAGAAATGACTCTTTACATTAAAGTAGTAGCCTAGTGAATAGGGTGTTGGGGGAATCACTTTTTTTTTCTCTTTTTCATCAAACCGCAGTTTTTGCAAGTTCCCGCAATTTAATCGCATAAAATTGCATAAATATCCCGCATATTCCATCGCATTTTTTAAGAAAACGTGCCGCATAATCAACGATTTTTGCCCGCAACAATCACCAAAAAACTCCGCGTTTTTCTGGAGGGACTGATTAGGACTTTCACAAAACCACACTTTACTCCCTTGCTGCACAAGGATATAATTAAAAGAGTGATCCATTCCTAATGTGCTACTCTGGCAAAGGAGGTCCCATGATGTAGCTGCTCACCCCGAGCTCTCATTACCCTGATAGTGCATTGTCTTTGTGCTGTACGCCTTTTGGCGTCCTCTGGTCTCGCACCGTTATGAGACTAGGCTCAAAAGAAAGCTGTTTCAGGTGTGGACCAATCAGTTTTAAAGACAATGCATATATTATCAGAGTATGTTTTTTGTTTGCATTCTGACCACAAGTATTGTGGTGAATGCAGACATGATTCCTTGTAAAAGGTTTCAGTTTGGTGTTTTAACATCTTAACACCTGTTTTGTTGCCAGAAAATAGGGGGAAACCTCTTCTCATGTTTGTTGTTAATTCACTGCACCCAGCTCGTTCTATCCGGCGCCTTGAGATGTGGCCACGTTTACAGGGCTGGATAAATCTGCATGTTGTGTATGGTTGTGAGTGGTTAGCCCCCTCTCGTGGTCGCGTTGCAAATCTCCGTGAGAGTACAAACAAAAGCATCGTGCTGTATGAATAAGCAATTAATATTATTCTATGAGACCTCCTTTACCAGTGGCAAAATATAGTAATAAGTTTTTACCCTTTCAACTGGTACAAAAACTGACACCTTTATACAAGGCATCATGTTTGCAATAACCACAACACAAGCAGTCAAAATGCAAACAAAAAGAAACAACTCTGATGATGATAATGCTATGCACTGTCCTTAAAGTTGATTGGTATAAAGGTGTCAGTTTTTGTACCAGTTGAAAGGGTAAAAACCTATTACTATAATTAATATTATTGTTGATTTGAAGCTTTCGTGACTGCAGGAATCCATACTCTTTGGTTCTTTCAGTAAAGTCATAAGCTAAATCTCGATAAGTTTTTTTTGGCAGATATCCATGAGCAGTACATCTATATACAGTATATACATATTGTAGTTGATTTCACTGTGTTCATCAATCACACCAACTCCAGCTTACGTCGAAATCTCATTACACGGCAATGCTGACGGCATCTCCCTTCTCGCATACACCTCCGTCTCTTCATAATCAACGTGTTTGGGTTAGATCGCGTTATTTATAAATGTGTCGTAACCCTCCACCACTCGACACGGCCAATCAGCAAAAAAGTGTCACGTTGACAAAAGACAAATAGTTCACTGCTTTAGCCCACCGGTGTGTTGAAGAGCGAAACATTGTAAATGTTGTGGTCGGGTGGTGGAGGGTTACGGCACATTTATAAATAACGCGATCTAACCCAAAAACGTTTATTTTTGAATAATATTGGTCGCGAAAGCCTTACGTGTTAATCTGACCTCCGTCTCTTGTCTGCCATCCCTGTCCATCTCGCCACGCGTCTGTCTTAGAAACCTCGCACGCCTCGTCCATATCTCTGCTGTGCACACGTGGTGTTGTCACACCAGCTCTGTGGTAGGACGACCTCTTTTAGCGCTGGTTCGATTAGCGCTCACTTCTCCAGGAGCGCATCTTGAGTGCTAAGCGAGGTCTGCCTGTGTATCGATTTTATTGACACACGTTCAACTATTCAACTATTTTTTGCAATTTTTTATTTTACCAGGTGAGGCCCACTGATCTCGCTCTTTTCCATCATGTGGAAATGAGTAGCAGCCAAATACGATGAACGCGTGATGTTGATTCTAAATTTCGAGGGGGAAACCGGAGGACCCGGAGAAAAATCCACGCGACCACGGGGAAAGAGCGACGCAAATTCCAAATATACAGCAGCAGGCGTCAGGTTCGGGATCGAACCCACGACCTCCCCCATACCAGGCGAGGTAGTTAACATCTCCGTCACTTCACGAGGAATTTAATTGAAAGGGAGAGGGGCCCACAAGATGAGGTCTGCTGAGGCTCCCCAATTGGCTAGCAGCACCACTGACTGACGGTTCGTGTCTTGAGTCGGTGGGTGGGGGGGGAGTCGAACCTTCCCGGTCGGTGCGAGTTTAGAATCTGAATCTTTATTTTGGACCGGAGGAATCCGATGAGTTCTTTTTCACAGATGCCCAGTACGGGCTGCTCCTTCATGGCGCGCTCATCCACTGGTGTATGCAGCGTAGGAGTGGAGCTGGGAGTGGAGGTGAGAGAGAGAGAGAGACAGACAGACAGGGGGAGAGTGAAATTTGGGCGAGGGAATAAGTGAGCCACTTGAGAGGAGAGAGTGATATTCTTGATTCTTTCGGTAAAGTCACGTAGAAGGGAAATAATAAAATAATAAAAATAAAACATAATAAAATTCTCACGACGTTTCGGCCACGACGCAAGCAGCCGTCCTCGGGTGAAGAACAGGGCTGTTAGAAAGACAGCGTCCTAATTAACACTGCTAAGCTTGGCAGCGTATTTTATGCTTAGCAGTGTTCATTAGGATGCTGTCTTTCCGACAGCTCTGTTCTTCACCTGAGGACGGCTGCTTGCATTGTGGCCGAAACGTCGTGAGAATGTTATTACTGTATAATGTAAAATTTTATTATTTTATTATTTCCCTTCTACGTGGCTTTACCGAAAGAACCAAGAATATGAATCCCTGCAGTCACGAAAGCTTTACAATCCAAATGAGAGAGTGAGATTGGGAGAGTCACCGGGTGAGACTGTGAAGGCAGAAGATTGACGAGGGCGAATGTGGGGGAGGGGGCATCAGGCGTGACACTGAGAGTGTGTGAGCGTGGCACATTGAGTGTGTGAGCATAACACTGAGAGTGTGTGAGCGTGAGACTGTGAGTGTGTGAAATCCGTCAGCCTGGAACACATCGTGGGACAAAGTGGGGATGACCCTGCTGAGGCTGCGGTGCCTCAAAATTTGGAAGAAGAAGAAGTCACCCCCTGTGAGTGGCTGGCTGAGGTGCCATCTGTTGAGGAAGTACTGAAGGCGACCCGGAGTCTGAGACCAGGAAAGGCACCGGTAAGAGATGATCTCCCAAACGAAATGCTGAGGGAGGGTGGCGTTTGTGAACAGACTGCCCTACATGACATCATAACAACAGTCTGGACCACTGGACGGGTTCCGCAGGATTGGAAGGATGCCCTGGTGGTCCCTCTCTTTAAGAAGAAGGGGGACCGCAGAGACTGTAACAACTAACTACAGGGGCATCTCACTCCTCAGTGTGCCGGGAAAGGTTCTGGCATGCTGAGGAGAGGCTTGCGGGGCCCCAATGCCATATCTGCCCGTCTGCTACAGCAGAGGTGTAGGGAATGCCAACAAGACCTACATCTCTGCTTTATTGACCTGGTCAAGGCCTATGATACTACCAGTAGGCCTGGGCTCTGGGTTGTTCTTCGTGCTTTCGGAGTCCCTGAGCCACTGCTCACGATCACTAAGGACCTTCATGATGGTGAGCAGGGCCGGGTAAAACTACGTGGCCAGGAGTCGGAGCCATTCCCTCTTCACCTTGGGGTGTGACAGGGATGTCCTCTGGCTCCCACATTATTTAACATCTATTTCGACCACGTAATTCGTGAAGCCTTCAATAGCTGTACCAGAGGAATTTCCATCTGGTACAGATACAATGGGAGGCTGATTGATGCCCGGGTGCGGTCAAGGGATGGCTCCCAATTGGTCAACCATGTTATGTATGCCGATGATCTGGTAATTGTTGCTCACTCAGAGGAGGAGTTGGAGGCGCTGCTGCTGAACCTGGAGCTTGCACACTAAGAGGTGGGGCCTTACCATCAGCCCCACCAAAACTAAGGATCTGCCTGGGTATTTTGTACCATCGGACACTCCACCCCCACAACTCCCAATTGGTGATGGGGCAGTTGTGGAGCGAGTGGAGAGTTTCCCATACGTGAGCAGTGTGCTCATGACCGGTTCCGGTTTTACAGCAAAGGTCTCACTCCGAATCAGTCGAGCGGCATTATATTTTCATCGGTTGCGTAACGCTGTGTGGAAGCTACCTGGTCTGTCGCTCCGCACGAAGCTTCAGGTCTTCTAGGCCACAGTCATTCCCTCCCTTCTCTACGCTTGCGACACGAGGACCCCCATAATGGAACATCTTCGCCGGTTAGAAAACTTTAGGCTGGCCTGCCTACGATCCATCCTGGGTTTAACCAGGCTGGATTGTGTGAGCTCACAAATCATTGAAATATCTTGACAAAGTTGGCTGGGTCATGTAGCCCGCATGCCCAGACACCACATTCCTAAACAGCTTTTGTTCGGCCGGATCGAGGGGGCTAAACGTGCGCGGCACGGGCTAGAGAAGAGATGGAGTGATGTGGTACAGGAGGACGTGGAGCTGAGTGGACTTGCCGATGACTGGTACCAGCGGTGTCAAGATCGGCCTCAGTGGAGGAGGCTCGTGAAGGACGCTACTGGGCAGTTGGAGGCAGTCGCCCTCCAACAACAACGGAGGGCGGAGGAGCGACGCTCACAACAACGAGCGGAGCGCTGGGTGGTTAAAGCACAGCAAGTTGCCACAGTAGGGGGCACATGTGGTGCATCAGCCAGTCATCTCGGTCATCTCAGTCAGTCGACCTGTGGCACCTGGGTCTGACCCGTGACCTCCTGCCAGCGGGCGTTCGACACTTCACGTGGCCTCAAGGTGCACATAGGCTGGCACAAGCGTCGTGGTGAAGTCACCACCACTTAGTGGCGATTGTTGTTGTTGTTGTGTCAGCGTGACACTGAGAGTGTGTGAGCGTGACAGTAGCGAATATTTGAACCGGTCCTGGGCCTCCCTTAGGTCGACACAGCCTCAAATGAACAACTGGTGGGGGGGGGGAGGGGTAAACATCGCCACTTAGGGAGACAAAGGCGGCCGGGCGTGGAGCTTTTCATCCACTCTCTCGTGTACCGCTCACAGCGCTTGCTCCAACAGTCTGTTGAGGTCATCCAGGGATCTTTGTCTTGGTGAGAGCGTGAGACTGGGAGGAGGAGGAGAGAATGCACGAGATTTGGGGGGAGGGGAAGTGCCTCTCAGAGGAGGAGGAGGGAGGGAGGGATGGAGGAAGGAGGGAGCGGAATGGCTACAGAGAACGACTGGCTGGGGGGGGGGGGGGAGAGGGCGAGAGAGTGAGACTGGAGGGGGAGCGTGAGATCTGGGAGGGAGATAGTTACGTGATGTCGGTGGCGAGAGAGGAGGAATGCCACACTGGGACGAGGGACACTGAGAAGAGGGAGAGAGAGAGAGAGACTGTTAGAGAGAGAGAGCGTGAGAGTGAGACAGTGTGTGTGTGATGTTGATGTAAAGAGAGAGAGTCTGGTGGTAATAGGGAGAAAGCATCCGAGAGAGAGAGCAACACAGATTCAGCGAAGACCTCAGGCTCAGAGTGAACACCTCCTCCTCATCCTTCTCATCCTCCTCATCCACATGGCATCCCAAAGAGCTCTCTTCTGCTCCTCTCTGGGGGTAGCTACGTGCATCTTCATCTTCGTGAGCCTTCAGGTGGGGTCCCACAGCAGCACACTGACACAGTACACACACTGATACAGTACACACACTGATACAGTACACACACTGATACAGTACACACTGATACAGTACACACATTGATACAGTACACACACTGACACAGTACACACACTGATAAAGTACACACTGATACAGTACACACACTGATACAGTACACACTGATACAGTACACACACTGACGCAGTACACACTGATACAGTACACACTGATACAGTACACACACTGATACAGTACACACACTGCCAGTATACACACTGATACAGTACACACACTGATACAGTACACACAGTACACACTGACACGGTACACACACTGATACAGTACACACACTGACACGGTACACACACTGATACAGTACACACACTGACAGTACACACACTGATACAGTACACACACTGATGCAGTACACACAGTACACACTGACACAGTACACACACTTTATACAGTACACACTGATACAGTACACACTGATACAGTACACACACTGACACAGTACACACTGATACAGTACACACTGATACAGTACACACACTGATACAGTACACACACTGCCAGTATACACACTGATACAGTACACACACTGATACAGTACACACAGTACACACTGACACGGTACACACACTGATACAGTACACACACTGACAGTACACACACTGATACAGTACACACACTGATACAGTACACACAGTACACACTGACACAGTACACACACTTTATACAGTACACACTGATACAGTACACACTGATACAGTACACACACTGACACAGTACACACTGATACAGTACACACTGACATAGTACACACGCTGATACAGTACACACACTGACAGTACACACACTGATACAGTACACACACTGATACAGTACACACAGTACACACTGACACAGTACACACACTGATACAGTACACACTGATACAGTACACACACTGATACAGTACACACATTGATACAGTACACACACTACACACACTGACACAGTACACACACTGATACAGTACACACTGATACAGTACACACACTGACAGAATAGTCATCATCATCAATGAGGATTATAGGAGTTCGATAACAACCGATCGTCTCCTACTCATGATGAGCATTATAATCATCATCATCATCTGTCAGTCTAGTGTATATCATATCATCCGTCACACTCATTGTGGTTGGGTTGATTGATGTATAGTGTAGGAAGTTGGATGATACGCTAGCCAACTCATAATAATAATCATCTTTATTATCAAAGACGTCGTAGAGTGGTTCATGTCGTCTGTCATCATCCATCACCGTCTTAATTATCAAAGGTACCTCATGGTATACACGTCAATTTAATCATATACATCATCATCTTTATCACTAAAGTCATCATCAAATTGACCACGTCTTATAATCCATCAACTTTATCATCGAAGTCATCCTCGAATGGTCCATGTAGTCTATTTAATATTAACCATCATCAACATCACCATCATCACCATGTAATTTTAGATGTGAAGCTTTCGTGACTGCAAGTATTCATATTCTTAGTTTTTTTCGGTAAAGTCACGTAGGTAAAACATTTAAATTAATAAAAGTTTTAATTTTATTTTTTTTACCAACGTGAGTTAACGGAAAAAAACCTAAGGATATCATCATCATGAGCAGCATGAGAGTAAGTTGTGTTCCTGATGTTGTTGAGAAGGCGTCAATATCGCTTCCTGTACCGCGTCTGCAGCCACGTGGTCCTCGTAATATCTGCAGTGTAAATGACACATCGCAGTATCTCGTGTTGCGTGTGTGTGATAGATGAGTTGAGGTGGTTGTGTGATGGAAGAGTGATAATCTGCAGTCTTTCCGTGAGAATCTGTGGAGTTACTCCCCCACCTTCATCACAGGTTGTGTGCATGGAGACATCACAAGCTTTGGTTCGGCGTTACTGGGATTGCGTTGTGGATGACATTGGTTGGGGGTAGGGACAGGATTATACTGGTAGGAACCTCCTGGTTACACCAGCCCACAGGGGATTATTGTGTCAGTCCGTCGTGCAGGGAAGGGTTGGGTGGGAAAGGAGGGGCTGGATGGGGAGGGTGGGGAGGGGCTGGGTGGGGAGGGTGGGGAGGGGCTGGGTGGAGCTGGGTAGGGTGGGGAGGGTGGGGAGGGGGCTGGGTGGGGAGGGTGGGGAGGGGCTGGGTGGGGAGGGGCTGGGTGGGGAGGGTGTGGAGGGCCTGGGTGGGGAGGGTGGGGAGGGGCTGGGTGGGGAGGGGAGGGTGGGGAGGGGCTGGGTGGGGAGGGTGGGGAAGGGCTGGTCACCCCGTGGTGCCCTTATAAAACTCAACGTTTCACCTACTCACGCCGGCTTGTGCCCGCCCTCACAGTCGGGCATATTTGCGGAATACACCACGCCGCCGTTGACCCTGGCCATTGACCGAGAAACCCAACGTTTCTACCAGCTCCCTCCGCAGCAGGAATGTGTTGGATATGGATCGTACTGTGTTTGTGTGTTAGGACTAGCTACGGCTGGTACTTGTGTTAGGGTTAGGATTAGAGTTTGGGGTAATGCACACGGCTAGCAATTTATGTTCGACGCAAGGCTAGAGTTATAAGGAGGGTTATGGCTATGATGAGTTATTGTGATAGGTTAGGATTAGAGTTAGGGGTAGGATTATGACTCTGATGAGTTCTTGTGTTAGGGTCAGGGCTAGGCTTTCGATTCGCATGTGTTTGGAGTACCAAGACTGGACAAGGACTTGAGTTAGAGACGGGGCTTAGGCGAGGGTCAGGACTGGTTCTGGCTTAGCTTAGGGTCACTGCTGGTTGCCTGTGCCCATGTTTTCTGGCTGCTATGCCACTGAAATGCGTGGATAATTCATCGCCGAGCCTGGCTGATGCCAACATTGTATTCTTTAGTTCGGCTAAAGTGACTCACAAACACGCGGCGGGCAATCTTACACGTTCCACAGCCTTATAGACGTGCAAGTGCTGCTGTTTGCGAGCTCCTATTAAGGCCGGCAGATCACACGTGCGACGCGGCTGTCTGCTACACCAATGGACATTTCGGAATAGCCCCCAGAGTGCAACTGAGGTCACCAATGTCAAACCATGATCCACATTGCTGGCTTCCATAATTGAAATCTATGGGTTTATATGTGGATCTATGGGTTTCGGTGTAAGTCTGTAGGTCTCTATACACGCCGATGAATATCTATGGGTACGCCTACCTTCAAGTGAGTCTCGAATCATGGCCCTCATTGCCCGCTTCAATTCTCAATGTTTAGTCTCTGTGCGAGTCTCTGGGTCGCTTTGTGAATCTATGGGTGTTTATGCGATCGTGCGGGTCTAATCGTGAGTCGTTGGGTCTCTGTGTATGTCTAGGAATCGCTACGTGGGTTCTGTACTGTATCATTCTCGATATTCACCGCGGGGCCACTGCTAAAGCCGTCCACTGGCTCATACCAGCACGGCCACCACGCCCCACGTTGCCATTGTCTATAGAGATACGAAGGCGGAAAGGTGTGTCGCTGCACCTGTTTGCCACGACCACGCGTGGCGTGGCTAACTCGATAGGTGCCCCCACACAGCACCAACTCTTGATTGAAAGCTTTCGTGACTGCAGGGATTCATCTTCTTGGTTCTTGCGGTAAAGTCACGTAGAAGGGAAAAAATAAAATAATATTGATATAAAACAATAGAAATTCTCACGACGTTTCGATTGAAAGCTTTCGTGACTGCAGGGATTCATCTTCTTGGTTCTTTCGGTAAAGTCACGCAGAAGGGAAATAATAAAATAATATTGATATAAAACAATAGAAATTCTCACGTTTCGATTGAAAGCTTTCGTGACTGCAGGGATTCATCTTCTTGGTTCTTTCGGTAAAGTCACGTAGAAGGGAAAAATAAATAATATTGATATAAAACAATAGAAATTCTCACGTTTCGATTGAAAGCTTTCGTGACTGCAGGGATTCATCTTCTTGGTTCTTTCGGTAAAGTCACGTAGAAGGGAAAAATAAATAATATTGATATAAAACAATAGAAATTCTCACGACGTTTTGATTTAAAGCTTTCGTGACTGCAGGGATTCATCTTCTTGGTTCTTGCGGTAAAGTCACGTAGAAGGGAAAAATAAACAATATTGATATAAAACAATAGAAATTCTCACGACGTTTCGATTTAAAGCTTTCGTGACTGCAGGGATTCATCTTCTTGGTTCTTGCGGTAAGGTCACGTAGAAGGGAAATAATAAAATAATATTGATATAAAACAATAGAAATTCTCACGACGTTTCGATTTAAAGCTTTCGTGACTGCAGGGATTCATCTTCTTGGTTCTTGCGGTGGAGTCACGTAGAAGGGAAATAATAAAATAGTAAAAATAAAACATAATAAAATAAGAACAGGTCTGTCGGAAAGACGCTGTCTTTCCGACACCTGAGGACGGCTGCTTGCGTTGTGGCCGAAACGTCGTGAGAATTGTATTTTATTATGTTTTATTTTATTTATTTTATTATTTCCCTTCTACGTGACTTTACCGAAAGAACCAAGAAGATGAGCACCAACTCCTTACACAGTCCATCCACCGACATGTTCTACATACTGCTGGACGAATGCCTCCCCACACCGAGCCTCATGGTCCGGAGTTCCTGCCACACTTGATCACTGTTTCATTGCTTTATTTTGGTGATTTCGAAAAGTTTACTGGTTTGGCCACGTTTGTTTGTTGTAGTACGGAGCTAGACTGATGGCCTTAATCTAAGTTGTCTTGTGGTTGGTGTTGTTGTTGTTTGACTTGCATCCCACTGGGATTTTTGCACACAGCGTTGGTGTGCGGTGCTTTTTTTCTGCAATATTTTGCCGTCTTTTCTTGGATTTTCTGTTTGCACTTAGTCACATATTCACTTTAAGATGTTTTGTTGTTCATGTTTTAGTTTTTTGTTTGTTGCGGTTGCACCCGATTCAAGAGCCGAATGGCTCACAGGGCTATACCTAATAAATTAACTTAAACGAGTGACCGTGTTCTATCCGCTGCTGGATGGAAGCCTCACCACGGCCCCCGTATGGGCCCAAATGTGGCATCTGACATTCGGAACAAAAGCCACCACGCCATGCGTACGCACACAAACCCAGCCGGGCGAGTTCGGCGTCTTGTTCAGTTTCTGGCTGCCCGCCCTCCCTCCCTCCGCCTTCACGCACTAAAGAATTCGCAGCGTTTCCAAACCAGTTGAGAGCGTGACACCCAGAAAACGAAAAACAAATCCGTGACAAAAGGGATTCGTGACATGTGTGATTGTGAGGACACGTACACAAACGGCTTTGCTATTCTTGAGCACGTGACGTTTGCAGCTTGAGCCAACCCCCGTCTGTAAACACGCACTTGTCACCACGTGAATCGTATCACCCAACACCACCGTGAATGTGTGTACGCGTGTGTGTTCGTCCAGGGGCCAGTTCCGCTTCGATGCCTTCTCACGAGCAAGGGGCCGTCCATAAATGACGTCACGCGATTTTGGACGATTTTTGACCCCCCCCACCTCGTCACACGGCGTCACAAAAAGTCAGACCCCCCCTTCAAATATGACGTCACAAAGCTCTGCCCCCCCCCTAAAAAAAAAATAAAACCTGCTTCAAATCGCTTTAAACTATTGTCATTGTAGTGCGTATTTAATGTGCCGCTGCACTCCGATGTTGTAGGAGAAAACATTTATCAAAACGTCTGTTTAATTAAGTGGAACGTGTTGTCTATATCTATTTAAAGTTGCGCATTTTGATGTGACGTCACATTTCTCACCCCCCCCCCTCGTCACACATCGTCACAAATGTCTGACCCCCCCCCTAGGTGCGTGACGTCATTTATGGACGGCCCCCAACATCAGTGACAATTATCTGAACGCCCCTAGGTCGACTCAGCCTCAAATGGTTACCTGGTGCGATGTGTAAACATCGCCATTGGGTGGGGGAGGGAGACAAAGGGGGCCGGGCGTGGTGCTGTACCCCCCCCCCTCGTGTGCCGTGCCGGCATTCACAGATGCTACTCGCAAACAGCACTTGCCCCAAACCGTCCGTTAAGGGGATCTTTGTCTTTGTCCAGCTTGACACGCCTGGTGCGGTTTGCAGTTTGCCTCTCGTGGGATAACAGATGAAGGCGCGGTCTTGCAACTGCTGACTCGTGCCACTGCTGACAGAGAGGACCTCCGCGAGAGGGAGCTCGAGAGAGTTTCTCTAGAAGTTCTAGATTTGAAGCTTCTCTCTCGAGTCTAGAAGCTATTTTGCCCGTATCTACACTGGCCAGACGTCTTGGAAGAGGTGAAAGAAGTACCCACCCCATACCCCACCACACCATTTACACAGGGAGTGAGGATTAAGTAGGGATACACGTAGGTATAAAATAAAATAGATCACGACGTTTCGGGCGCAACACAAGCGTCTGTCATCAGGTGGGAAAAGCGTGGTCTGCTGCTGATGCAGACTGTTTTAAAATGTTTGAAATGGGTGTAGCCCAAGGGTCATAGAGAAGTGGCCGGGTCTAGTGATGTTAAAGTGAGAAATTAGCATGATGTTAAAGTGAGAAATTAGCATGTAACTGGGCACGGAAGTGGCTATGTTAATGTGAGAGATTAGCATGTTACTGGGCCAGCCATTTCTTTATGACCCTTGGGCTACACCCATTTCAAACCTTTCAAAGCAGTCTGCCTCAGCAGCAGACCATGCTTTCCTACCTGATTACGGACGCTTGTGTTGCGCCCGAAACGTCGTGATCTATTTTATTTTCTACCCACGTGACTTTACCTAAAGAACCAAAGAGTATGGATTCCTCCAATCACGAAAGCTTCAAACCAAGATTAGGTATTGGGATGTTGAAGGTGGGTGACGTGACCACCCACGTTTGACCCCAACGCACGAATTACAGCCGTCTCGGTGACCTGAACAATATTTTACCTCCCAGTGCAACGCATCCAGTAGACACCGCTCGCTACGCTGCCGTGGCTGCGACTCCACAGTCTGGCAGCGAGCCCGAGCAGTAAATCAGCGAGTTATTAAAGCCCTGACCACGAAGGACATGGCCGAGTGGGACTGAAACATATTTCGTGAGAAACGAAGCCCTGGCTACTGTACATCTAACCTGGGGTGCAGCCACGGTGTAAATGTTTGCACTTTGGATCTGAAATCGATTTTATCTCCAGGCGCGGAAGTTGGAATAATGGTACGGAATTTGCATCTTTATTTCGACTGGAGGAATCCGATGAGCTATGAAGTTCTTTCTCACAGTTAAACGTTTCTTAAATATCCACTATCACGTTTGTCCACTCAGCAGTGAACACATTCCTGCGGAGGGAGCTGGTAGGAACGTTGGGTTTCTCGGTCAATGCCAGGGTCAACGGCGGCGTGGTGTATTCCGCAAATATGCCCGACTGTGAGAGCGGGCACAAGCCGGCGTGAGTAGGTTAAACGTTGAGTTTCATAAGGGCACCACGGGGTGACCAGCCCCTCCCCCACCCAGCCCCTCCCCACCCAGCCCCCACCCAGCCCCACGCTCCCCACCCAGCCCCTTCCCAACCTCCCCAACCAGCTGCCCCCCACACTCCCCTCCCAACCCAGCCCCTCCCTCCCAACCCAGCCCCTCCCTGCACGATGGACGGACGGACACAATAATCTCCTGTGGGCTGGTGTAACCAGAAGGGTTTCTACCAGTAAAATGTGTGCACCAAACGGCAAGTCGTGTGTGGTGAGGTAAAGTGTGGGTACCCCCCTCCCCTCTTCCTTCCTATTCCAAACGTTCTAGCCAGCATGGAAGAGTAGGCCAACTACATATAGCGCTCTTCCAAACGTTTTAGCCAGCATGGAAGAGTAGGCCAACTCCACATGGCGCTCTTCCAAATGTTCTAGCCAGCATGGAAGAGTAGGCCAACTCCACATGGCACTCTTCCAAACGTTCTAGCCAGCATGGAAGAGTAGGCCAACTCCATATAGCGCTCTTCCAGACGTTCTAGCCAGTATGGAAGAGTAGGCCAACTCCACATAGCGGAGGCCCTTCCGCCAGCACGTGCCCCGAGTCAGCGGCTTGCAGGGCTGCGCCTTTATCTCTCGTCTCGTCACCCCCCGCTGCTGCAGGTGGCCGACGAGCTGAGCGGGTATGAGCGCGCCTCTCTCCCGGGGGGCCGCCGCGTCCGCCCGAGGGCCGACGGGGACAGTTTGGGGGGCCCGCGTGCCGACGACGCCGTGCGGCTTCGACCCCGTCCCCGTCACGGGAGCAGGGTGGTGAGCCGGGAGGCGCAGCTGGAGGCGGGCGACGCGCGCTACCCGGTGATCGTGTGGTGGACGCCGCTGACGGGCGAGGCGGGCAAGCTGGCGCGCTGTCCCGGCGTGCCTGGCGAATGTTTCTTCACGGTGGACCGCTCGTACCGGCGGCACTCCATGGCCCGGGCCTTCCTCTTCTACGGTACCGAATTGTCTTCGTATTATTTTTGGATTTTAGAAAATTTCGCGTGAAATATAGAGAGGCGTTGGTAGTTCGAGGCGCTCTGTGACGTGGCGAGATGTTAGCTACCTCGCCGGGTGTACGGGAGGTTCGTGGGTTCGATCCCGACGCTGACTCCTGCTGCACATGTGGAGTTTACGGTGTCTCTTTCCACGTGTTCGCGTGGATTTTTTCTTCGGGCCGTCCGGTTTTCCCTCTCCAAATTTAGAATCAACGTCACGCGTTTAAAGTCTTTGGCTCATGTAAATGTCCACGTGCTAAGCCACTTCGTTGGGCTATTATTTGTGACCGCCAGGTCGCTTCTGAAAAAGAGCTGGTGAATATTTTTGTTCGTAGTTTGCAGAGTTTATAACGTAGTTTAAAAGTGGCAACAAAAGGCGAGTGATTTCGATGGCAAAGGGTGCGTGCAAGGGCCCAGGAATGAGCGACTGCAACAGAGGGCACGTGGTGGGGTTTGGAGGTCATACAGGACGGAGGGGTGAGGGGAGGGAAGAGGAAGGGAGTTGGCAAATGGAAAAGAGGTGAGGCTGTGAGAGAGGAGCGGACGAGGTCAAGGAGTGGGACGGCTTAATGTGCAGGGGAAGTTTATTCCAGTGGTAGGGTGCGCAGGTTAAGGTGCAGCCCTGCAATTGCTTGCTCACGTGACTGCTGGTGGAAGGTCCTCCGCTAGACAGGAGCTCTACAGAGCCTCTCTACAAGGTATGTTGTCCTTTTCTTAGGTTTTTTCGGTAAAGTCACGTAGGTTAAAAAACCAGTATATTTTCAAGGACTGTTTTCTTGGAATTTCTCTTACTTGATACAGCTATCGTGCTGTGACGGTTCCACCTGAAGACGGAAGCTTGTGTTGCCTCCGAAACGTCGTGATTTTTATTTTATTTTTATGTAACTTTTTTTCACCTACGTGATTTTACCAAAAAAACCTAAGAATATGAATCCTTGCAGTCACGAAAGCTTCAAATCTAGAAGTATATTGTCCTGCCGATGCTCGCTGGCCAGACATCTTAGTGGAGGTGGAAGTACCCACACTTTACCCCACTACAAGCAACCTGCCGATTGACTTCACTGCTGGAGAGAAGTTGTTGGGTGGGATTCAAATAACTTGCACCGTCGTTTCAACTGCCACGCCAGGAGATGTTTTCGAAACAGCTACCTCTGAATTGCAGGTCCAGTTTTGCTCTCCATTGCATCATGAT
This sequence comes from Lethenteron reissneri, assembly GCF_015708825.2. Lineage (NCBI taxonomy): Eukaryota > Metazoa > Chordata > Hyperoartia > Petromyzontiformes > Petromyzontidae > Lethenteron > Lethenteron reissneri. Next base: position 6,926,663 of record NC_083825.1, on the reverse strand, counting down.
AACAATCAACATCATCATCGTCATCCTCACTTAATATTTCGGACTCTCAATAATTCCTCCAAGTGGAGGCCCTTCTGCCAGCAGTGACGTGGGGGGAGGATATTGCAGGGCTGCACCTTAACCTATCAAAAAAATCATGACATTAATAAACAACCCTATTTAGTTATTTTACTTTAGAAGGATTCCTCAAGAATTGTGGGGGCCTGAACAAATGCCTAATTTGATAATTGTTTTTTACCCTTTTATCTGGCAAGAAAACTGACACCTTTTTTACGAGGAGTCATGTTTGCATAGACCACAATACCTGCAGTCATAATGCAAACAAAAAACATGTATGCACTGTCCTTGAAGTTGATTGGTCCACACCCGAGACAGCTTTCCTTAGAGCCTAGTCTCACATGGGTTGGACCAGATGATGCCAAAAGGCGCACAACTCAAAGACAATGCACCATCAGAGTATGAGAGCTCGGGGTAAGCATTTACACCATTGGTACCTCTTTTTTGTTTGCATTATGACTGCAGGTATTGTGGTATATGCAAACATGACTCCGCGTTAAAAAAAGGTGTCAGTTTTTTTGCCAGATAAAAGGTTAAAAAAACAATTATCATATTTTTTACTGGCAAATGAGGTACCAATGGTGTAAATGCCTCATTTGTCTGTCTTACCACGAAATCTGGCGCTTTCTCCCACCCCCTCCAACACCCCCCCCCGCACCCAAGGCACGGACTTCAGTGCTTGGGACCTCCCCCTGCCGCGCCAGCGCTCCCACGACTGGGCCCTGTTCCACGAGGAGTCGCCCAAGAACAACTACGTGCTCTTCTGGCCACAGACGGCCGCCCTCTTCAACCACACGGCGACGTTCAGCCGCCGCTCCGACCTGCCGCTCACGCTGCAGTTCGTGGAGAGCGCCAAGGCGCTGCTGTCGCGTCGCCTGCTGGTCGGCGCGGCCAAGAAGAGCCGGCTGCGGCGACCGGCGCCCGCGGGCCGGGGCCTGGCGGCCGTGGCGTACGTGCAGTCGGACTGCGAGCCGCCGTCGGACCGCGACGAGTTTGTGCGTGAGCTCTCGGCGTACATGGACGTCGACTCGTACGGGCGCTGCCTCCACAACCGAGACCTGCCTGGCCCGCTCACCGGTGAGCAGCGGGAGAAGCATCCGCACTGTGCGAGGGGGCAACGCTATATCCCCACACAGTGGGGGAGGCGCACTTGCTTTCAGGCACGCTTCTGCGGCTGTCCGGAACGCTCTTCCTTCTGATATTAGGAAGCCACTGCAGTTATGCACTTTTAAATGATCTATATTGAAAACTCATTTTTTTAGTGAGTTTGTTGTCCTACCCCCACACCACCGATTAGCGCGGTTCACTACGTATGTACGTGATGTTAATTCACATTTTTGCTGTAACCACCATCTCCTGGTGAGCCGGGGGTATGGCACCTCCTCGACCAGGGGTCGGAAACCTTTCAAAAGGGTAGAGGAGTCATTGTTTATGCTTTTGTCTTTGACCACACGCAGAACTACGTATACACAAACACAGACACAGCAGCAAGTATACAGCAGATGACAAACATATTCTGACTTAAATGAACAAAAAGAGGTGATTGAATAAACTGCGTCTATTTAAATTTCGATTTAAAGCTTTCGTGACTGCAGGGATTCATCTTCTTGGTTCTTTCGGTAGAGTCACGTAGAATGGAATTATTTTATTATGTTTTATTTTTATTATTTTATTATTTCCATTCTACGTGACTTTACCGAAAGAACCAAGAAGATGCGTCTATTTAGTTCCCCCCCCCCCCCACCCCCTTAGTTATCCTTTAATAACACAGTTTGATTGTTGTAAATTTCGTCGTCACCAAGACATTACATAGTGACCCAGTCATTGTAATATTGAATACATCATCTCTACATTATATTACGTTTAAGATTTAAGGTCGTTTTTTTCTATTTTCAAACGGCTGCTCGCAAGGGGGCAGCCAAAGAGTCACGTGGGGCTCCGGAACCGCAGGTTACCGGCTCCTGTCCTCGATGCTCATGGGTAGAAGGGAGTTTAACGACAACAGAGCGTGGCGTGGTGATCTGCCAACCGATCGCTGCTGCTACCTTCACAGCGCCGCCACCACCACCACCACCGCCACCACCACCACCGTCACCGCCACCACCACCACCGCCACCACTGTCACCACCACCACCACCACCGTCACCACCACCACCACCACCACCGCCACCAACCACCACCGCCACCACCGCCACCACCGTCACCACCGTCACCACCACCACCACCGCCACCAACCACCACCGCCACCACTGTCACCACCACCGCCACCAACCACCACCGCCACCACCACCACCACCACCACCGCCACCAACCACCACCGCCACCACCACCACCACCACCACCGCCACCAACCGCCACCACCGTCACCGCCACCCGCCCTTGTGCTTGCTTCACACAGACCCGTCGGCGATGGAGGCGGAGGGGTTCCTGTCGCTGCTGTCGAGCTACAAGTTCGTGCTGGCGCTTGAGAACGCGCTGTGCGACGACTACGTCACGGAGAAGCTGTGGCGGCCGCTGGCGGTGGGCGCCGTCCCCGTGTACCGCGGCTCGGCCAGCGTGCGCGACTGGCTGCCCGACCCCGAGCGCTCTGCCGTCATCGTCAGCGACTTCCCCTCGCCCAAGGTTCGTCGCCGCGTCTCCGTGATCAGCCGTCGGCCGCTCCTCCAGAGTTGGTTCCTTGTTTGGCGCCGGCGGTAGATTGCGTTCCTGAAAGGTGCCGCGTCGAGCGGTGACCGCGTCAAGTGGACCATTGCTCTGGGTATACAGCAAAAGCTTGGATTGCGAGCATAATTCGTTCCGGAAACGAGTTTGTAATCCAAAGCACTCGTACATCAGTTGTGATCACGTGACGCTCGGCAGACAAAGCATATACACGTACTACTCGTGTTGCAAGACCTCGCTCGTTTATCAAATTAATATTTATTTTAAATTTTTGCTCGTTTTGCAAAACACTCGCAGACCAAGTTTACTCGCAATCCAAGGTTTTACTGTATACATTGCAGGGCACAAGTGAATACAAAACGATACAAATGTTGTAAATGACATTTGGACGGTAAAATTAGCCTGTAGTCGTCCCATTGCGGTACAAAGAACTGAGGTGAGGGTAAGCCCCCGCGTACTGTATCGTACCGTATATTGTATCGTACCGCTCAGTTTCGCAGCTCAAGAAAGTAGTTTAGAGTCGACCGCTCACAAACCGCGTTATCACGGCGTGTGTGCTCCACGTTGTGCGCAAAGTGTCCCCCAATAGAAGAAGCGCATCACAGCGAAGACGCGTTGCAGCGTGAACACCGCCACGCGTTCAGAGCGAGCGCTTGCCCAATGTAATAACCCTACGATACGGGCGGTCAACCTTGACCGAGGGTCACGTCTGGCCTTCCCGTACCTTTGTCAGGCCACACATTCGTTGATCTCAACCCGTTGGTCGCACGAGGACCGTGGGCATCGAGACTCCCAGAGCCTGCCACGGGTCGACGTGAACCCATTGCGTGCAACACGTACGGACGAAGCGATGGCTCACGCGCTCAATATGATGCGTGCGTCGTGAATACTTAGGAATTGAATTTCAGTGGGGGTTCATGGACGGGTCGTTCCAACCCAGGCTATTGGTACTCTCGCACGCGTCACGGGAGCACGGACTCTTTCGCCGGACGGTGGTAGCGCGTGAATTGTAATCCGTCACTGGACGGTTGCAGATGTTGCCGATACCGCCGGCTGTGCTGCCGCTGACAACGGGTCAACTACGACCACACCACTCACTCCCCTGGCCATCTCCTCTTGCTCCGACCCGCAGGAGCTGGCCTCGTTCCTGCTGTCGCTGGACGCCGACGACGCCCTGTACGACGACTACCGGCGCTGGAAGCTGGAGGGCCGCGTGCGGAACCCGCGGCTCCTGACGGCGCTCAGCCGGCGGTCGTGGGGCGTCAACGACCCGGCACAGGACAACTTCATCGACGCGTTCGAGTGCGCCGTGTGCGCCCGTGTCTGGGAGAACGAGGAGCGCCATCAGCAGGTGGGCAGCGATGGATACGCTGCGAGATGTTAGCGACCTCGCCTGGTATGCGGGAGGTCGTGGGTTCGATCCCGACCCTGACGCCTGCTGCTGTATATTTGGAGTTTGCGTGTCTCTCTCTCATCATCATCACGGTGGTTAGGAGATGTTAACTACCTCGCCTGGTATGCGGGAGGTCGTGGGTTCGATCCCGACCCTGATGCCTGCTGCTGCTGTATATTTGGAGTTTGCGTGTCTCTCTCTCATCATCATCACGGTGGCTCGGAGATGTTAACTACCTCGCCTGGTATGCGGGAGGTCGTGGGTTCGATCCCGACCCTGACGTCTGCTGCTGTATATTTGGAGTTTGCGTGTCTCTCTCTCATCATCATCAGGTTGGCTAGGAGATGTTAACTACCTCGCCTGGTATGTGGGAGGTCGTGGGTTCGATCTCAACCCTGACGCCTGCTGCTGTATATTTGGAGTTTGCGTGTCTCTCTCTCTCTTATCATCATCACGGTGGCTAGGAGATGTTAACTACCTCGCCAGGTATGCGGGAGGTCGTGGGTTCGATCTCGACCCTGACGCCTGTTGTATGTTTGGAGTTTGCGCGTTCTCTCCATGGATTTTTCTCCGGATCCTCCGGTTTTTCCCTCCACATTTAAAATCAACGCATGCGCATTTAGAGTATTTGGCTGCTATCAATGACCACATGATAAGCCACTTCATTGGGCTATCATTTGTGATAACCAGGTCGTGTTTGAAAGACAACTATATAGCTCAGTGGGCCTTATCTAGTAAAATAAAACAAAGTTTCAATAGTTTAGTATATTTGGAGTTTGCATGTTCTCCCCGTTGGTCGCTTTGATTTTTCTCCGGGCCCGTCGGCTTTTCCCTCTTTGTCAAAATAAAGAAAAACAAAAAGGGTAGGACAAGAGCAGGAGGTGTTATGAGGGTCGAAGGTCTTCCTTTTCTTTCTCTGTCTGGTGGGGGGGAGTTGAGCGGCAACATTCATCTTCGGGCTGGAACAGTCAGTTGATTAAAAAGCAAAGGTGGTAAAGGCGCAGCACTGCAATTGCTCGCTCACCCCGCTGCTGGTGGAAGGACCTCCACTTGTGGGAGCTCGAGAGAAGACCCTCTTAGGGGGTTCAAGTGTTAATTTTTTTCCCATCCCGATCATACTCGCAGCAGCGGCTTTTGGCGAGCCGTCGGGCAAAGACGGCCACTGCATCGCTTCTGTGGCCGTCTGGAAGGCTCTTCCGATATTAGCAGGCCACTGGAGCAATGCACTTTTAAATCATCTAGATTGCAACCTCCTTTCTTTAGAACTAATTTTTGTGTTTAGTTTGTTGTCCTTCCCCCGCACCTCCAATTTGAGCGATTGGCTATGTACAGTGCGAAGAAAGTTCAACAAACATAGGCACATTTTGTTCAACCAGGTAGGAACTCATGAGACCAGGATAGTCTCAAATCCAAGAGTGACTTCACCAAAATAACAAAAGTTAATTAAAAAAAGGAACAGCAATAAAGCAAATAGAAATCAAAGCACTAACAACTGAGTCACATATATGGGCTGATCTTCCATGCTGGCTGGACTTCTGTGAATACATGGAGGTACTCACAATTTACACCACGACACACGACTTCAGGGGTAGCTCCATGGTGAATATCTAAAATGCTAAAGTCACGTAGAAGGGAAATATTAAATAAGATAAATACAAAACAATAAAAATTCTCACGACGTTTCGACTGCAACACAAGCAATCATCATCAGGTGTGAAATCCACAGCAAGAAAAATGTATTGCTGTGGATTTCACACCTGATGCTGTGGATTTCACACCTGATGACGATTGCTTGTGTTGCAGTCGAAACGTCGTGAGAATTTTTATTGTTTTATATTTATATTATTTTGTTATTTCCCTTCTACATGACTTTACCGAACGAACCAAGAATATGAATCCCTGCAGTGACGAAAGCTTTAAATCAAAATCTAAAATGCTGTTGCCGCTAAATGATCTAATTGGGCAGTGGTGTTGCTATATGGTTTGTGGTGTGAAAATACAGACTCACATTGAGATTCATAGACTTAGAAAGGAGACCCGTAGATTGGTGACGACCAAAATGTCATCATCGGTCATGTTCAATCTGCTGCTGGGCGAACTCCTGCCCAACATGTACACACCGCAGTAAACATTTTTACATCACCACGAATGTGCTAGATGATGATTTGATAAATGAATGAACGAACAGGCGAACCAATATCTGCAATGAATGAACGCACGCAGGGTCTGCTAGATGATTATTTGATAAATGAATGAACGAACAGGCGAACTAATATCTGCAATGAATGAACGCACGCAGGGTCTGCTAGATGATTATTTGATAAATGAATGAACGAACAGGCGAACCAATATCTGCAATGAATGAACGCACGCAGGGTCTGCTAGATGATTATTTGATAAATGAATGAACGAACAGGCGAACCAATATCTGCAATGAATGAACGCACGCAGGGTCTGCTAGATGATTATTTGATAAATGAATGAACGAACAGGCGAACCAATATCTGCAATGAATGGATGAACGCACGCAGGGTCTGCCGAGGCGCCAGTGGACCGCTGACCCCGCTGCCCTCAGCTGCCCAGCGCCAGCGCCGTTCCGCCCGGCGCTCTCCAAGCCCGGAGGAGCGGCGGCGGCGGCGGGGGCGGAGGCACGGGTCCGGCGGGGCGGCCGTCGACGCTCGGTTGCTCCACCCCAGCCGGGCTCCGTCGTGCGGGAATTCTGGCTGCCGATGCACCGTCAGTCGGAGAAGGAGGCGGAGGCCCTGCACGCGCTGGTGCTGCACAACCGCAACTACACGGAGGCGCAGTTCTACGCTCGGGCGATGCGCGGCAAGGTCTGACTGCGTCCGTCTCGACGAGGTGTTTCTTCTTGCTGGGGCCTGTGGACCCCGCTCAGCCGGTGCAAACATTTCTCACAGGGCTCGATTGTGACAAACAGAAGCAGAAGGTCTTTAGAAGTGATTGTTGCGTTTAGTTTGTTGTCCTTCCCCTCCCCCCCTGAGCCTCCGATTAGCACGGTTGGCTACGTACGCTGCGGAAGAAGTTCAACATACATGCACAAACGTGGACTATCAGCCCCTGAGCCCTGGTGACAAAACACATTCACTCGTCTCTCTCAATACCACTCATACTGAATGATTCGTTTTACCGGAGCATTTTTTTTTAACCGCAGCTATAAGGTTTTTTTTTGGGGTGGAAATTTATATCTCAGGGTGAAAGTCGTTTAATCAGCGGAGTTTATCATGAGTAAAATATCAATGAATGTTTGAAACAACAAGTTATTATTGTCAACCTGCATTTGCATCATAGTCCTACAGACCACCTGGAAGACCGTCATGGAGCACTGGTGGTCTGGGGATCACACTCTGAGCACCACTGCGCTAGAGATACCTCACTGAGAACCACTGCGCTAGAGAGACCACACTGAGAACCACTGCGCTAGATATTCCAAGGTTCTCGTTGCCGAGTTGAGCAGGCGACGTCCCATCGCCTCCCGCTGTGGGCACGCCACGGTTGGTTCCATCGTGCGGTGGGGTAAAGTGTGGGCGCCCCCACCGCTTTCAAGAAGTGTGGCCAGCGCCGATGAGTAGATCTAAGCGTCCTCTGCAGGGCTTCTCTAGAGATCCGCTTAGAAGTGGCATGAGCAAGCAGGCTGCACAGTTAACAAAGTGGCACTTTGGCAGAGATTCATGTGTACTCTTGGTTTTTTCGGTAAAGTCACGTAGGTAAAAAATTTATTAAAGTAATAAAAATCACGACGTTTCGGAGGCAACACAAGTCTCCGTCATCAGGTGTATCAAGTCAGGCAGGGATTCCAAGATGCAAGATCTTAAATACGAGTTAAGGAGAAAAAGAAAAAGACATTCATGTGGTTGGCTCGGGGTTGTTGATGCACAATATGTGTTGATGTGTCATGATCATCATCACGATCACCACCATCATCCGTGGTTTGCGTACACAATCTTTTCTTTAAAGATCTGTGTGCGCTGACTTTAGGTAACCGTGTAAATATGTTTTTATGGCATATTTTATGTTTAACCTGATCGTTAACTACTTAAACGTTTTCTAAGTGAAGCTTTATTTTACTATTCACACTCTGCAGGCAATGTTTCAACATATATTTGTAATGATTAAAACATTCCAGTGTGTATATATTTTTTACAGATTTTATGAAAGTACAAGGTATTAGGTGAAAATAGTCAAATGTAAATGACTTCTGTTGAACATGGTATGCAAACTTATACGCAAATTTGCAATATCTCTAAGAGCTATATCAAGAGTATTGAGAACTTTATATTAAACACTATGCATTTGCACTTACTTAAAAGTACATTAATTACTAATCGTGTATAGGCTTTTGTCGATTCACTGCTGGATAAAGGCCTTTCCATGCTATATCGTAAATGAGGAGGTTGTTTGTCCATCCTTCACCATAATGGCCAGTGCGGTTTGGTGATGATGGATTATGAAGAAAGCAAGGGTGGAAAAACCCCGATTTTTCCAGCGGCAGGCATCTGTTTTTTTCTTTAATACAATTAAACCCGATTTCGGGGAATTAAAACCTGGTTTGATGAATACGAAACTCTGATCCAAGGCTTAGGCTGCTTCCTCGTCGGTGCTGCTATCGTACTCGGGGGGGGGGGGGGGGGGGGGCGTCGGGCACGGGGTAGTCGTAGAATGCTGGCAGGTTGGTCTTGATGAACACGAGCTTCTCCACAATCGTGGGCGCCTGTGAGTTCCTTAGCTTGGAATGGATGAAGCCCATCGGTGAGAAGTTGGCGAAGTGCGGTTCTGCAATTAGAATCAATGAAACCGGATTTCTCCCAATCTCAGATGATCGGGATTAATATAAAAGACAATTAAACCCGATTGTAAAAAACCCGACTGTGCCACCCTTGGGAGAAAGTAGTTCTCTCATTCTCACTCGCCGCTAGTTGTGGACGGGAATCGAACTTAGGTCGCCAGGTTCATAGTGCAGTGAAATCTAAACTAAACTATTTGTTTTTACCAGGTAAGGGCCACTGAGCTATGTAGCTCTTTTTGAGAAGCGATGTGGCCACAAATGACAGCTCAATGAAGTGGCTTATCACTTGGAAATGTTTTGCAGTAGCCAAATACTCTAAACACATGTTGATTCTAAATGTAGAGCGAAAAATCGGAGGACCCGGAGAAAAATCTATGGAGAGAACATGCAAACTCCAAATATACAACTGGTGTCAGAACCCACGACCTCCTGTATACCAGGCAAGGTAGTTAACATCTCTGAGCCACCGCGGCACCCCGTATCGATATGTCAACCGATATTCTGACACCTGTCCACCCACCATCCCCATTGTGGTGAAGTATGGTCAAACAGCCTCCACGACTGATGGCATGGGGGGAAACTTTCATCATATCCCTTCAACAACCGCTGCCAATTCTATTATTTTGTATGACGATGTCAGTAGCAATACGTTCAGGATCTAGATGCCCAATGTCGAGGTCTACTGGCCGCGACGAGAAGGCTTGAGGAGAGAGTTCGTGTACAACCCCTACCATTAGTGCCCTCACAGTGTTGTATAGTTATGCCATAACTACTCTTAGGCTAAATTTCGATTTAAAGCTTTCGTGACTGCAGTGATTCATCTTCTTGGTTCTTTCGGTAAAGTCACGTAGAAGGGAAGTAATAAAATAATAAAAATAAAACATAATTAAATAATTCTCACGACGTTTCGGCCACAACACAAGCAGCCGTCCTCAGGTGAAGACCAGGTCTGTCGAGGGGACAGTGTCTAAAAGAAGATACTCTTAGGCTTTTTTGGTAAAGTCACGTCGGAAAAAAATAAGAATAAAATTAATAGAAGTAATAATATAAATAAATTATTACTTCTTTTATTTTTATTTTTTACCCACGTGACTTTACCGAAAAAGCCTAAGACTAGTTATGAATCCTTGCAGTCACGAAAGCTTCCAATCTAGAATGATGCCATAACTATTTATAATTGGCCGATGGCGCCATCATATACAGAGGATCGCAGAGCTCGGGCGATTGTTGGTGCCGGCTCGCCGCGTGTAAGCTGCTGCTGCTGCTGCCTTCCCCGCCTGTCTGTGGTTCATGTCTCTCTACGAGAGCGAGTGACCACTTACAAGGCGAACTTGTCATTATTATGATTTGCTCCGTGTTAATTTCAATCAATGGCGCAGCTATGGAGTGGGCAGATTGCACTACGTTAATTTGCACCATTGGAACCTCATTTTCCAGTAAAAATATGATAATTGTTTTTTTTACCCTTCTATCTGGCAACAAAACTGACACCTTGTTTTTACAAGGAGTCATGTTTAGATAGACCTAGTCTCACATGGGTGAGACGTCCAACGACTCTAAGGAAATCTGTCTCGGGTGTGGACCAATCAACTTCAAGGACAGTGCACATTCTCAGAGTTATGTTTTTTGTTTGCATTATGACTGCAGGTATTGTGGTCTATGTAAACATGACTCCTTGTAAAAACAAGGTGTCAGTTTTGTTGCCAGATAGAAGGGTAAAAAAACAATTATCATACGTTAATTTGATTAATATACACAGCCACTTGAAATGCAACGATGTACACTCGCTCACTCGATAGCACTGTATAAAGACTTCCTTTGACATTGTCCGGGTGTTTACCCTCCACGGGTTTCTGGGTTCGTTTTCGAACATTCCTTTTGCTGGGTTTACAAATTTTTTTTTTTTTTAATCTCAAACGAGTGATGTTCAAGTGATTAAACTGTTTGTAAAGTCGATGGAATGGATTAAACAAAAGGTTACGTCCTTCCGAAAAAAAACATGTCCTGCTAGTCAGCAGTATAAAACTCTGTACGTTGACATATTGTCGATTAAATTAATTTAGGATGCAGCGAATACACTTCAGGTCGCAGTGAGCGACACGTGACAGATTACGTCCGATGGCAGACACTTGCAATTAACTGTGAGACAGCTGTAATGAGCAATATGTACAATCTTTGACAGTTACAATCACAGTCGACATCAGTATAATAGTGCCTGTTACAGCAAGCAATTCTACATTAGAAAATCGTAGCAGCTACGATACCTATTCACGTTTGATTCAAATTAGTCGAGTCATTGTCTGTTGTTGCGTCTTCATGGAGACCCAGCGATTGTGCAGTGCGTGTTTACGAGCAATTGATGTCCACCTGAATGTATCACGGGCTTCCTGGGGGGGGGGGGGGGGGGGGTCACCCACTACTGCCTTGTGAGCCCAGCCATAAATGCTGTTACGTGGAGTATTTCCATGTTCAACGTGCCTTACATGCTGACGCTGCCATTCGTGAGCGTGTGTCTATGTACCGTCAAGCTCCTCATATCCAAGCCCTCTCTTAGCCGTGCTTTCCATTCATGACTTGTGCAGCCCGATCGAACCGCACTTTGCTCCGGGTTGCCACCTGTCCCGGTTCTCCCGGGACCGTTCTCTGGCTGACGTAGCAGTCCTGGAAAATCTATCCCAAGTCCTCCCGGGGCATCGAAAGACACAGCTTGTGTCAGTTGCATATTAATGATGATTTACCACTCGCACGGAATGTGTTATCCTGTGGTGGTATTGTGAGATATTCTTATTCTTCTTCCGATGATGTGCCCCGATTGCTTTTTTGTAACTTAGAGGCGGCAAATGTAACGTTCCGCTATGTTTGCGACGTGTGTGCGGATATGAGGGAGTGACTCAGGAGTTCTGACAAACCATTTATCTAGGAGAAAGTGATTCGGAAAGCAGTGGCACATCAATCAAGTGTGTAGGCGCGGTGCGACTGCTGGAAGGTTTTAGGGGCTGTAGAAACCCAGGCTGTGGGCCACTTGGAAAAAGCAGGGAAACATTGGACGGGGAAGGGAGGGGGGTCTCATTTAATTCCTTGCACCAGGGCCCACGCCACGGTGGAGGGATGTTAACTACCTCGCCTGGTTTACAGGAGGTCGTGGGTTCGATCCCGATCCTGACGCCTGCTGCTGTATATTTGGAGTCTGCGTGTCTCTCTCCCCGTGGTCGCGTGGATTTTTCGCCGGGTCCTCTGGTTTTTTTCCTCATTTACAATCAACGCCACCCAATTGGAGTATTTGGCTATTCCTAAAAATTTTCACGCGATATTTTACTTCGTTGAGCGATCATTTATGATAGCCAGGTTGCTGCTGAGTGGGCCTTACCTGGTAAAATAAAAGTTTAGTTGAGACTGTCCATTAACCTATAGTCTTTGGCACGGATAAGAGGGAGTCACGTGGACGTGGTGGCAAATGATTCCTATCATCCACAGCTCTCTGATGTTGTGTTCGGTTCGCAGCCCCGCAGCGTCGTTTGGCAATGACGTCCGATGTTTCGCTTTAAGTGCCGGGGAGCGAAACGTCAAAACGCGACCGGACCGACACGCGGTACAACCCAAAGGCAGACACAGACACACACAAGGGGAACTCTACGCAGCCACCTGAAAAAAATGTAGGCAGCGGTCCATCGCCCCGTCATCCATTTGTATCCATCACTCGGACACTGCGGGGGCTAATTTGCGTGAATGAACACAAATAGCGCTTCAACATCGGAGCAGTTAAGGCGAGTTTTTGCTGTTTCGCAAAAAATGCAGGTTGTCTTCGAATGTTCTCCTGCGTATAGATAGATATTATTATATCAAACTGTATACATGTTGGCATATGCCTTGATTGTTGTTGTTAAAGGCCTGCGTGGGGACCATTGGATATGACAAAGATATGTTGTACCTAGTAGTAGGTTTTTACCCTTTAAACTGGTACAAAACTGACACCTTTATACAAGGCATCATGTTTGCAATAACCACAACACAAGTAGTCAAAATGCAAACAAAAATAAACAACTCTGATAATCATAATGAGTTGTACGCCTTTTGGTGTCATCTGGTCCAACACCAATGAAGACGAGGCTCTAAGGAAAGCTGTCTCGGGTGTGGACCAATCAACTTCAAGGACAGTGCATATTATTATCATTATCAGAGTTGTTTCTTTTTGTTTGCATTTTAACTACTTGTGTTGTGGTTATTGCAAACATGATGCCTTGTATAAAGGTGTCAGTTTTGTACCAGTTGAAAGGGTAAAAACCTACTACTATATTTTGCCACTGGTAAAGGAGGTCTCATAGTATATGTTGTACCTGTCTGAAAGTGTGCGTTGTCACGCCCTTGCCTATCATTCTAATAAACCGTTCGACAAGAGAACATATCTCCCGGTGTATTTTTATTGTTGTCAAATGCGGCTTTTGAAGGACTGCTTCGTGACTTTATTGATTAGAGACGACCGTCTCGTATTCATATCCATTGTGGCTCTTGGAATACTGCTTTTTTTAAATCTAATAAAAAATGTCTCTTCTTGTTATTTTGGTTTCCGAACCTTGTGATCGAGTATATATTTTAGTGGTTATAAACACATTCCTTCTGCAGTCTAACACATTCCTGCGGAGGGAGCTGGTAGGAACGTTGGGTTGCTCGGTCAATGGCCAGGGTCAACGGTGGCGTGGTGTATTCCGCAAATATGCCCGACTGTGAGGGCGGGCACAAGCCGGCGTGAGTAGGTTAAACGTTGAGTTTTATAAGGGCACCACGGGGTGACAGCCCCTCTCCACCCACCCAGCCCCACCCTCCCCACCCAGCCCCTCCCCACCCTCCCCACCCAGCCCCTCCCCATTCTCCCCACCCATCCCTCCCCACCCAGCCCCACTCTCCCCACCCAGCCCCTCCCCACCCAGCCCCTCCCCACCCTTCCCTCCCCACCCAGCCCCTCCCCACCCTCCCCACCCAGCCCCTTTCTTCCCACCCAGCCCCTCCCTGCACGACGGACGGACACAATAATCCCTTGTGGGCTGGTGTAACCAGGGGGTTCCTACCAGTACAATGCATATATTTAAGGATTCATTAAGATTTGTGATGGGGTTTTTTCCCCACAATTGCATCCCGACTGCGCTGTCACGTCATGAGACGATGTCTCTAACAGAGAAGTAGACAGGACAGAACTACTGCAGAGGTCCGTCACGTGACCTCTGGTCCACAACGTGGGGGGGTCAGCAAGGTTAATATAAAGCCTCAATACATGCGTAGAATATCGTGTCCAAGCTTAAAACGTCTTACAATTTACTGCCTCTGTTCTACGTATTAAAATCGCGTATTCCCCTCCGGCCGCTTAGGAACCGCTACACCAATTTTAGAAATGAAATCATGACGCTGAATCATGCCAATTTGTTGAATAGCGAGAGCAGTGAAGCATTTAAATTGAAGTTCAAATTTAATCAATCAATGTGTCAACCATATGACATGATAAATGTTGCTCTTCTGGAATTTGATATCAAAAAGGGTTAAGAACCACTGGTATGGACGGCTCAGAGACGTAAGCGCATGGGCTTGGGCAGGACCCAGTGGCGTAGTAACGACGTTATCAGCTAAGGGGTGCGGAAATGGGTCAGGTGGGGCCCCAATATTTGATTTGTCTCGCACGGTCGCACCTCGGCTTTATTGTATATCGTTGCTCCACTTGCCTAATCACATCGTTACGCTCACAGTCTCAAACATGTGTAGCGTCAGTGATTCGGAGACGAGGTTTGTCGGAGGCACCTTTTTTTAGAACATTCACGGTCTCGCCTGCACGCTCTCTACAGTCGCTTAGCCTGGCCTATACACAACACGAGCCGTCTAACACCGGCGGCGCAGACTGGGACAGCCAACAACTATCCGGCAGCGCAATATCTAGCGAAGACGGCAACGACGATGGCGGCGACGAGACGACAGCGACGACGAGACGAGTCCACTCCCAGAACCGGCAGCCTCGAGCCCCCCGCTCTCGGCTCCTTTTATGCTCCCAGCGTGGCCTGGCTCCGCCCTGACTGCGCCTACCTTCTCGAACCCGCCAGCAGGTTCCAGGTATCTTCCAGATGGGGTCCTCCGTGACCCTTGCCCCAGTTCCTCCGCTCTGCCAACACACCCCGTGCTCACGTTCACCGGCGTGTGCGCTGTCTGTCCACCACAGCTGCCGCTGCTGTCCATCAGCTGGCGCTATTACACTAGACTTGTGTAAAGACTGTGTCAGTAAGTCTCGAGGTGAAGACAGGGTTGTCAGCGAGGCTGGATGCAAAGACAAGGTGCCAGCAAGTCTGGAGGTTCTTGGTTGGAAAATTCCCCAGAGTGTCCAAAAGAGGCAGCCGGGGAAATTCCCCCGGAGAATCCACGAGGATAAAAGCAGGGCAATAAATGATGTTCGGGGTTTGTGGAGAGGGACTCGGGCCGTCGTCGCTGTCTTCACGTCATCACTGTCTACAAGTCATCACGGTCAGCTCGGTCATTCGATCTCCACGTCGGCATTATCTCATGACGACGGGGTCCTAAGCTATGTTACGTGAAATAAAATAAACCTCTAAAGTTCGAGTCATTACACATGTAATGCTGTAGAGGCTCTCCGCCTTCGCAAAATGTAGCCACTTCAGCTCCGTAGGAGTACTTCTGCAATACAATTGACACGTATCTAATTAAATATCCCAGAAACGGGAGTTCTATGCCCAATGTTATTTTCCTCAAGCTACTTACGTTTAAATTTTTTGGGCCTTTCGGTAAAGTCACGTAGATAGGTTGAAAGAAAATAAGAAAAACGACGACGTTTCGATCGCAACACAAGCGATCGTCATCGGGACGATTTACGTGACTTTATCGAAAGACCCAAAGAATATGAATTGCTCTATCACGTCTCATTTTGATGCTATCGGCATACCCCATTTTCACTGATTTTACCCGAAATTAACTCTATCACTTATGATTGCAAGTTGTTGCGAGTCAATGACTGCTTTAGTGTTAAAATATGGTGCTGTATTTTTAGGATAGTGTGTTTATAATATCATTTTATGTAGATATCCACATTTATTTAATATTTATCTTCAGCAGTTTTTATTGAAAATGCAATATTTGATATCTCAAAAACCTGATGTGATAGACAAAAACTGATGCCAGATTTGGAATCAGCACCCCAAAATTACCTTAAAACCGTTTGAAAACCTTATGCTAGAAAAAGTGTGTTGACCAGTGTTATCTAATGATTATTCCACCCCCGCGCCCGAACGCTGACTTGGTACATTCCAACTGCGAGCCAATCACAATCCTTCTTGCTCCTCCCCCCTCCGTGTGTACGAGGAATGGTAGAGTCTCCCGTGAGGCCCCGCCCTGCGCGCTGATTGGTCGGTTCGTACCCCGCGTCGGTTTTTCCGCTTTTAAAAAAAATCCCCTCAAGTTCACGAAATCCCAAACTCGACGGTAAAACATCACCAAATCTATCGATAAAACCATTAAACCAGCGCGCATTCAGCTTCAAACTCCGCGGCGCAGACGCACGGGTAAGAATTGCACTTTTACGCGGTGTTTTTTTTAATGTTTGCCGGCCTCTATCGATCACTGCAGCGCCTCGGACGAGCGAACGGCGTTCCGAGGGACGTCAAACGGAGGGAGACGGAGCGGTGAAATCCGGCGGATCGTCGTCTCGTACGTGGTGAAGTATGTGTCAGCAAGCCACTGTAACAGTGAACGGCGTGGGGATGCCTTCATCCAGCAGTGGATTCATCGCGGTTAACGATCGGCGATCAATGTGTAGTAATATACGTTAACGCGTCGGCTTTAGCGAGCAATTTTAATCGAGTGGGTTGGGTTAGATCGCGTAAGTATAAATGTGTCGTAACCTTGTTGGTTCTTTCGGTAAAGTAACGTAGACTGGAAATAATAAAAATAAAATATAATAAAATAAAAATAAAACATAATAAATAATAAAATACAATTCTCACGACGTTTTGGCCACAACGCAAGCAGCCGTCCTCAGCTGAAGAACAGGGAGGGAAATAATAAAATAATAAAAATAAAAAATAAAATAAAGCATAATAAAATAAAACAATTAAATAAAATAATATAAAATAAAATTCTCACGACGTTTCGGCCACAATGCAAGCAGCCGTCCTCAGGTGAAGAACAGGTCTGTCGGAAAGACCGCGTCCCAATGAACACCACTAAGCTTGGCAGCGTATATTTAAGCTGGGTTGGAGGAGGAGAGAGCCTTGACAAAGGAATTTACAATATCAACAGAGGGATTTAGCATATTTATGGGAAATGCAGATATGGGATTAGTCACTACTTGTGGAATGTGTAGGTGGTGGGGGGGGGGGGTCTCAAAGTCATATTATGCTCGTGTATTATGTAGGATTAGCAGTGATAAAGGGAGGAAGTAGGATTAGCAATAATAAAGGGAGGGAAATTTTAATAGTAAGGAGCTGCAGCAGCCAAACCACCACGTAAAAAATAACCTAAATATAAACTACATCAATATCAATATCATCAATATACTCTCCAATAAGCTGAGCTACTAACAATAACCCTCCACCACCCACTAACATTTGTTACTTAAACAGAACGTGCCAGTTAGTGGGCCTGACGTGGTAACTAATTGTCGCGTTCTGTGTACGTGACACATTTACACTTACGCGAACTAGTGATATATAATGCAGTTCTGTTTACGCCATTGACCAGAGTGGTGAAGTATGATGACATGAACCTCACCGTGCGTTTACAGGGAGGCCTCCATCCAGCAGTGGATTGACAAACATGCTGTTACGTACTGTCGTGACAAGTGTATTGAATTGTTGTGATTCGAACCGGAGTTGGGTAATGAAAGATCATCTAATCGAGAAGCAAGCTTCTAAGTCTTGTACACATGAGTTTGAGTCCCAGTCAGGGTCAACATAGCCATCATTATCGTTATCAGCTCTCCAGGATCAATAATAGAGACGCAAATCGATCAGACTGCACCACTTTTTTTTCGGGGCATACCGATTCAGAATTCTCAGCAGTCTCCAACTCTTATTATCCAGTATATCTCTCTGGTGCCTCTATGTGATTTGAAGGGGAGCCATTGCCCGAAACGTCGTCTGTAATATACTTTTCCTTTTTAAGGCTGCAGTGTTGTTGACAAACGTGTTGAGATGTTTTATTGTTTGTGCTTGTGCACCACTGCCAACGCAGCATCGCCAAGTGATGCCGCCAGTTATCGTTAAGTTCATAAAACATCACGCATCGAACCGCGTGTGGAACGAGAGTCGATTGTATTCGCTGACTTTGCCGCATGTCGTGTGGAAAGGTTTCACGTGACCCCACCAGCCACCAGAGGCCACTAAATTATCCACAAAGTGAACAAAATCGGTTATTCAATCGCGACCCAGAGTATTGACACCTGATCAGGCTAAGAGTAAATAGTTGGCTTGTATAGAACAGGAGTTGGCAACCAAAGTAACAAGAAGAGACATTTTTTTTTTTATTCTGTAAAAAATAGCCGCGTTTGGTTCCGGAGCCACAGGTTTTCGACCCCTGGGATAGAACCAACTGCGAACTGGCCATGGAGACTTGTGTGTTTTTGTTTTCCTGTATTGGGAGAAACTAGTTTTAAACAGGGCTTCCCTGTAATCAGAACACATTGATCTCAACCCTTCAGCTCTCCGGGGTATACTCTGAAATAAGTGCACAACTTTATCTGTGATGAACGCTGCACTTTCCGTCATGAACGAGGGAGGCGCAGGGATAAACGTTCGATTACGTTGGAATCGATCTGCAGACGGCGGTCTTCTCGCACGGCCAGCTCTGTGTCGCTTTATCTCGATCCCGTAATCCCAAACAGGTGAAAGTCCGCATTGAACTGAACCCCCAGCAAGGCCATCTACTTAACGACGAGAGAAAATTCACACGAAATGTCGTTTTCAATTAAGTCTTCCAGGTATAAATGATATAAGCTTTTAATGAAGAAATACAATTATCTAATTCAAAACATAATACAATTCAAAGATGTTTCATTTTAAAACTTCAAAACGGAGCATCGGGTGCTTGCGTGAATGCGTCGCTCGTGTGCAATTTTTTTGTGACTTTCCCGGCCAAAGGCTGTAAATGGTTGTGAGGGGCGCCATAGGCGTCCCCGAACAACCCCTCGTATACAATGAGTACCAATTTCTGGGAAGGCCAAAGTGGTTGCTTTATGGTGTGTTTTGTCCCTGTCATAGGAATGTGGAATTTCAACCACTGGCTCAGGGCTGTAAATGAGAAATCATCACTTTACCCATCATTTGAGCATTTTGAGGTGTTGAGGTGGCCAGGAGATAGCAATGCAGCAATGGATGCTTGACTATCTGTGCAGGCCCTTCTAGTGTTATCGCCTCCTATGATGCGGTGGGTTTTCTCCAGGCACTCCGGCTTGCTCCCACATGAAGCAAAACGCATTAATGGCATTGTCCAAACATCCACAAAGTAGCGGACCAAAATAAGTTAAAATTGTAAAGGTTGCTAATAGCTGCATTCTTGTGAATCAACCAGGGCTGCAGAGCTGCTCCCACACCTCACTGCCCCGGGTCTCACTGCTGGAGCGACACGCGGCGGGACGACGCCATGACGGCCCAGGATGACTACGATGAGCTGCTCCGTCTCTACGAGCTCAGGGAGACCATCGGCTCAGGCAAGGCGACTGCTCCACGTGCTGCCTTTCTGCTCTTCCTGGCATTTTCCCCATTTGTACGGCGCCTGCCTTCCTCGTCCTATTCCCCCACTCATTCCTGTCCTAGGCCATTTCCACATTCACTCTAGAGGCCTTCATATCCTGGTTTACCACTTCCCATTCATGTGAGGTCTGCCTTCCTGGTCCTCTTGCTCATTCAGGAGTGCCACAGTGTTGAGATGTTAAATACCTTGCCAGGTATACAGGAGGTCGTGGTTCAATCCCACCCCTGATGCCTGTATATTTGGAGTTTGCGTGTTCTCTCTTCCTGTGGTTGTGTGGATTTTACTCCGGGTCCTCTGGTTTTTTCTTCCACATTTAGAACAATGCGTATTAAGCTACTATAAATTTCCACACGATAGACCACTTTGTTGAGCTATCATTTGTGGCCAGGTCGTTTCTGAAAAAGAGCTATACAGCTCTGGGCCTTTCCTGGTAAAATACAATTTTTTTTGAAATGTTTAGTCATTCATTCCAGTCCTGGGCTACTCCGCACCCACTCAACAGTCTTTCATATCGTGGTTCACCATTTGCATCCACCTCTTTCGAGGCCTGCCACTCGCTCTCCACCCTGGTGCTTCCATGTTCATCACCTTTCTTCCCATGTGCTATTCCTGCAACAACCTTGCGCCCATCTACCCTTGCACATATTTTACTCACCTGCCCTCCTCCCTGTGTCTCCCGCACCAGCTACCAAGGCTAACTTAATGATGGAATGATTCACAGTCCCTGCGAGTCTATGAATCGCCACAATTCGGGATCACGGTTTGGGGTCACGGATGAGCACTTTTTTGGTACATTTTCACGAATTCTCACATTTTTGCCCCCCTCTCCCGCTCACCCCTCTCCCCAGGTGGGTTTGCCAAGGTTAAGGTCGCACGTCACCTGCTCACGGGGGAGAAGGTGGCCATCAAAATCATGGACAAGGCTGAGCTTGGGGTATGTGCGTGTGTCTGTGTTTTGCTCTGCACTCCACACACCAGCGCTTTCCCTGAGAGTTATGCAATTGCATTCAACAACACTTGTTCAGTTTAAGTGGCGATGCAATGGTTAGCCTGCCGTACCACGATATGTGCGCCCTTCGTTTTGATTTCTGGCCATACCCGTCGGTTGTAATTGCAATAGCAACCAGGCCTGGGACTCCTGTAGGTCAACTCAGCTGGAATTGAGTACCAGCTGTTATGTGTCAACTTCAGCCCTGTGGAGATCAAGGTGACTGGCCATGAGTGATTATGGCTATAATATTCCTTTTGTGTGCAATCCTGACCATAATCTGGGTTCTCTAACAGTGCTTGCCCCTTGTGTCTATCATACAAAATAAATGTTTAGGGTTAGTGTGTGTAAACAAGATTGGCGTTGTGGCCAATCTTGCTCACACACACTGAACCGAACTTGTCCTGGTTCTCTCGTAGGTCGACTCAGCCTTAAATGAGTATCTGGTGGAGTGTGCAAACATCAGCACTGTGACAACAAAGGTGGTTGGGCATTGTGGTGGCCACTTTCTCGTGTAACATGGAAACTTCAACAGGTGCTTCTGAACAGCACTTGACTCCACAGTCTGTAATACTGCATGAGCAATCTGTGTGGGTGTGTTTGTGTGTTTGTGCAGGATGATTTGCCACGAGTGAAGACCGAGATAGAAGCCATGAAGAGCCTGAGCCACCAGCACGTGTGTCGTCTCTACCAGGTGATCGAGACAAAGACGAAAATCTTCATGGTGCTGGAGGTGAGAAACAGTCACCAGTAGTGAGTCACTGTCCACATCCCCTTCCAGAGAGAGTCCATTACTGATGATAATATGATAATATCCTAATTACCTGGGGGCTACAGTAAATAATGACAGCTTAAGCCCCCGCCCCTGACTCCACATGCCGCCCCCCCCCCCCCTGCATCCCTCCTCCCTTGCTCTTACCCTATATAATCGCTTGTCACATACAGCTCTCTCTGCCCACTACAGTAAAAATTTTTTGCTGGGGTTGTCCCACCTGATGACGGAAGCTTGTGTTGCCTCCGAAACGTCGTGATTTAGTTATTTTTTATTTTATTTTCACCTACGTGACTTTACCGAAAGAACCAAAGAGTATGGATCCTTGCAGTCACGAAAACTTCAAATCTAGGATGATAATGCCCTTCGTTTTCCCAGGAAAACCTCACTGAATGTCAAGGCTATGTCGGCAGGAAGGTGTGTTACATTGGGACGTTTGGCCAAATACATTAATGAGTGTTTGGCTTTGTGTGAGAAAAAGCCAGATAACCCAGAGCTATCTCAGCGAATGATGTAAAGAAAAGCTTCATCACTAACGAGGCTTGGTTAAAGTATTTTGCCCGTAGCTTCGCCAGGCGCAAAATTGCCAGAGAGTCTCACGGCGTGTGCCTGTCCCACAGTACTGCCCGGGCGGGGAGCTATTCGATTACATCATCGCGCGGGACCGCCTGCCCGAGGAGGAGGCACGTGTCTTCTTCCGGCAGATCGTGTCGGCCATCGCCTACGTCCACAGCCAGGGATTCGCACACCGTGACCTCAAGCCGGTGAGAGGCACACGAGGCTGTGTCGACTGGCCGCCTTAGTCCATCTGTCCATCAGAGGTCGCAACCGGGTACCCGATACCCGTACCCTACCCGATACCCGGCTACCCGTACCCGGCCGGGTACGGGTACCCGTTTGCGACCCTGGTGCGGCCGGGTACGGGTAGACCGTGAGTCACTGGTGAGTAACTGTTTGTCACTCATTTCCCAACGTCTTGTCTCTTCTCACAATTCAAGTTCCTAGAATCAACCCACCCGCACCTGCAACATGGCTTCATCCCAGAGGTCGCAATCAGGTACCCGATGCCCGTACCCTACCCGTACCCGGCTGGGTACGGGTAGGGTACGGGTACGGCCAGGTATGGGTACGGGTACCCGTTTGCGACCCTGGTGCAGCCGGGTATGGGTACCGGTAAGGAATCAAAACCCGTTTGCGACCTCTGCCATCCATCCTTCTGCCTCTGTCTTTCTGTTCCTCATTCCGTGTCTTTCTGTTGCTGTCTCCTTTATTTTCCCTCTCCGTCCATTCTTCTTTGCTTGTGTCCTGCGGTATGGTCCTTCCATTCCACTGTGCCGTCCGCCAGTTTCTGTGTCCTTCCTGTCCTTTTTTGCACCCTTGGAAGTGAGCTGGTTCCATCTCTAAGTTGTAATAATCATAATAAGAACAAACTTTATATTCATCGTTCTGTCCTTTTCGCTCTTTAATCACTCTTCCACACGCAAGTGCATGGTCTTCCTAACTAGGCCGCTTGTTGAGCACATACCTTTTCCCAGTGGGCATCTTTAACTTTTAAAGATTCCTGCAGTGGTGCGTGGTGAAAGCTTGACAGAAGAATGCTCAACACGCAGCCTGACCTGGAAGACCACGCTTGGATCACGAGTGGCCATGGAAAAAAACAACGTGTGAGGATCACTCTCCCGCTTCGTAACTGCTGGACATCCGTGAAAAAGAGCTTCATAGCTCACTGATTTCTGACTGTGACTCCTCCTGCAGGAGAACCTCCTCATCGATGAGAACCACAACCTCAAGCTCATCGATTTCGGGCTCTGCGCTCGTCCCAAGGTGGGGGGGCGGAGGATACGTGGTGGGATGGGTAGGGGTCTCTTTATAGTGACGCAGTGGTTGTGTTGTTTATGTCTGTGTGCCGGTAGTGGCGTGATTGTGTCTTTTTGGTGGTGTGGTTGTGGCAGTGTTTTAGTGTGATAGATATCTGTAAAGCGTTCGTGGTGTTGTGGATCTTTGTTGTTGTTAGCTTGTGTTGTTTGTGCCTATATAGAGTGGTGGGGTGCATTTAATGTTGGCGTGGTTGTGTTCCGGTATATTAGTGGTGGTGCAGTTGTGTCTGTGCTGGTGGTGTATAACAGTGAAGCGAGCGGTTATCTCTGAGAGTATAGCGGTGCGAGTGTTGGCCCGTGTGGCAACGTGTCCGTGTGTTGACACCAAGTTTAAAGCGTACGCTGCTGCGCTGGTGGAATGGCTGTGTTGGCATTGTGCGTCGCGGTTGCAGGGCGGGCTGGATTGCCACCTGGAGACCTGTTGCGGCAGCCCGGCGTACGCTGCACCAGAGCTCATCCAGGGAAAACCCTACTGTGGCTCGGAGGTACGAAACACGCGCACAACGATTTACGTCTCCCCCTTTCACGTCGTTTCACAAATGCAGTGCAGTCTGTTCTCCTGTAACGCGGTAGTTGTCTGTCTTCACCTGAGGACGGTTGCTTGCATTGTGGCCGAAACGTCGTGAGAATTATTTTATTATGTTTTATTTTTAAATCCTTTATATTAAGTTCGCTTGCTTGCTTAGGACCGTGCAAATCTTTCGGTCGTTTTTTAACCCACGTCCTGTGATCCAATCGAGCTGACATTTTCCACACAGACTCGTTGTGCGTGACAATTAATGTTCGTGAAAATTTTTTTCCAAAATTTTACATTTTTTAGGACAAAGATATTATATTTAATTACCAATTGCTTAATGGTGCAATGCAATCATCTGACCCATAGGTGGCAGCCATCTCAAGCCAGAGGACGAGAGGACTCTAGCCGCCACGCATATAAAGGATTTATAGTGAAAAACTTTGTTTTTACGGGTTATACTTATTATAATTTTATTACTTCCCTTCTACGTGACTTTACGAAAGAACCAAGAAGATGAATCCCTGCAGTCACGAAAGCTTTAAATCGAAACTTCACCGTATCCTCCGTTGTCTTTGTTCATCGGTGCTCGCTAACAGCACTTGCCCCAAAATCTGTTAAGGCTTTCTGGGGGATCTTTGTCTTGCGCGTTTATGTGTGCGTCGTACAGGCGGACCTGTGGAGCATGGGTGTTCTGCTCTACGCCCTCCTCTGTGGCTTCCTCCCGTTTGATGATGACAACGTGATGGCATTGTATCGCAAGATCCAGGTGTGTGTGGCTCTCTGACATTTAAGTTTATTTTACTATTTAAATTTTACCAGCGACCCAGCCACAAAAGGTAGCTCAACGGAGTGGCTTACTACGTGGAAATTTATATCAGCCAATCACTATACGCACATTTCTTAATGTGGAGGGAAACAACTGGAGGACCAGAAAAAAAAATGCATACGACCATGGGGAGAACATGCAACTTCCAAATATACAGGTGCCAGGATCGAACCCACGACCTCCTGTATACCAGGTGAGGTAGTTAACATCTCACCATCATGGCGCCCGATAAGAAAACTAAAATATTATCACAGTTGCTGAGCACAGGCCCAAAGGCTCTAAAGGCCAAGTAGCCAGCAACAAACTGCACCATTAAAGTTGTAATAGATAAGAGCTGACACGTTACCAAGGACGCGGGCTTGAAAGGCATCTGTATTTTAAAACATCTGAATAAATCTCTAGTGGTATGAAAATAACGGCGACGACGACGATGATGATGTTTGTTAACGTGAGAAACTTGGTTTCCTTTGTTCAGAGGGGGAAGTACGAGATACCAAAGTGGCTGTCTCGCGAGAGCGTGACACTCCTCGACCAGCTCCTGCAGGTGAGTTGCTCGCTACACTCCTAGACCAACTCCTGCAGGTGAAGGTTTGCGTGAGCTGCTGTGGGATGCCCTTACGGTGTGGCCATGCTCATCGATAATGTGTTAAGTTTAACACACAGGTTTTCGCGACCAGTAATATAATAATTATTATGTATGTTTGAGTTGATAATTAGTTTTTTACCCTTTTTTCTGGCAACAAAATTGACACCTTTTTTACGAGGAGTCATGTTTGCATAGACCACAATATTTGCAGTCATAATGCAAACAAAAAACATAACTATGATAATATATGCACTGTCCTGCATATAGTGCATATATTATCAGAGTTATGTTTTTTGTTTGCATTATGACTGCAGGTATTGTGGTCTATGCAAACATGACTCCTCGTAAAAAAGGTGTCAGTTTTGTTGCCAGATAAAAGGGTAAAAAAACAATTATATTTTTTACTGAAAAATGAGGTACCAATGGTATGTTTGAGTTGGTAACCCGCGGCTTCGTTTGTTAAGTAAGCCAGTAAGCAAGAGTGCCACTGTGTGTGTGTGTGCGTACATGCTTAAATGTATGCACGTGTGTGCGTTGCTGTTTGGGCGGTTGCGCATACATGTGCGTGAGTGTATGAAATTGAGCGCGTGCGTGCATATGAGTGAATGTGAGGTGGGGCGGTGGTTAGTAGATTACGGTACAAACCGGTCTAATATCACTGGTGATTCTGGCAACCTGAGTTTTTCTTTCTCGCCACGGCTAATATTAGTGCTGATTATCTGAACCGCTCTGAAGTTGACTCGGCCTTAAATGATTACCTGTTGCTGTGCGTGTAAATATCAGCATTAAGGAGACAAAAGTGGACGGCTTTGGTGCAGGCCACGTCACCCCTTGTGCGCCGTTCCAGCCTTAGTAGGTACTGGCTGACAGCGCTTGTCCCCCAGCTGTCTGTATGACTACATGTGGGGGATCTTTGTATTTTGCTGTTCCATGTGTGTGATCACATAGGTGGACCCGACGCGTCGCTTGGCCGTGAGACATCTCCTAGGTCACCCTTGGCTGATGAGTGGCTATGGCTGTCCCGTAGAGTGGCATAGCAAGTTCCCGGTAACTCCCGTCCACACACTCTCTCTCGCGCTCTCGATAAGATATTAATTCATTGATCCATTAGGCTATTGACGTCAACTCTCGAATTATGGGAAAGCAGTGCCCTCTACTGTGAGCCATTCACTAACACGGTTGGTCTTGTCCTGCTTTGCCAGAGATCTGGATGGACACTTCGTTTCGTGACGTGACAGTCATATCACGATAAAATTGTGAACATTTTTCATTTTTTAACTGGACAATAACAAAAAAACTCCGTAAACGTAGGAGTTATCCTCGCAGTGGTCCGTTCAAGCGACGTCGCTTCGTTCTCTGTGCCTGTGCCAGCTGCTTCACGTGGATGAGGACTGCGTAACGGAACTCGCCGTCTTCGGAAAGAAGTCCAAGCAGCGGACGGCAGAGCTGGTCTCGGAGGTGCGCCCATCGTGTGACGGTGGCAGTGGTTTAGGCCGAAACATTGGTTCATTGCAAATAATAAATTGTGCACACATTTTGACGCAGGTATCCTAGACCATTGCATGTCCCCAAGCAGCTTACGTTTGGTCGGATAGAGAGGGCTAAACG
Source organism: Lethenteron reissneri (assembly GCF_015708825.2). Classification (NCBI taxonomy): domain Eukaryota; kingdom Metazoa; phylum Chordata; class Hyperoartia; order Petromyzontiformes; family Petromyzontidae; genus Lethenteron; species Lethenteron reissneri. The sequence goes on along the minus strand of NC_083825.1, from coordinate 6,899,840 downwards.
AGAGGAGATTCGACGATGCGTTGTTGACTGGCACCGGCGGTGTTAAGATTTGTTTCTGTGGAGGAGACTCGTAAAGGACGCTACTGGGCAGTTGGAGGCAACTGCAGAGGAGTGGCGCTTAGGACAATGCAGAGCACCAGGTAGTTAAAACACAGCGGGTGGGGATCACGGGTGGTGCACCGTCCAATCACCTCGGTCAACCCATAACACCTGGGTTTGTCCCGTCACCACATGCCAGTCATGTGGCCTATGCACAAGTGCACCTAGCCTGGCACAAGAGCTGTGGACACATCACTTCCAATTAGTTGGAAAAATTGCAGCTGTTTATATGTAGGAGGTGTATGTCTTAGTTTTTGCAGTTTCGTTTATGAACAGCACTTGCCTCAACAGTCTGTTAAGGCTATATGGGGGATATTTGGTCTCTGTTGCAGTGGCGCTACGACGAGTTCACAGCCTGCTACCTGCTGCTGCTCGCCAAGAAGGCGCTGGGTCGCCCTGTGCGTCTGCTGCCCCCGGGTGTCACCGCCCCCCGCTCCTGCCCCCGCGTGCGCGTCGCCTCTACGCCACACGCACACGCCAACAAGGTGTGCTCGCACGCACGCCCACGAGCACGCTTGCATGCGCTTGTACGCCCGGTGTGGCGAGATGTTAACCGCCTGGTATACGGGATCGCGTGGGTTTGATCCCGACTGTGACACCTGCTGTATATTTGGAGTTTGCGGTGTCTCACTCCCTGTGGTCGCGTGGATTTTTCTCCGGGCTCTCCGGTTTTTCCCTCCACATTTAGAATCTACATCATGCGTTTTGAGTATTTGGCTGCTATGCATTTCCACAAGATAAGCTACTTTGTTGAGCTATCAATTGTGGCCAGGTCACTTCTAAAAATAACTATAGAGCTCCGATTAGCACCTGCGATTAGCACGGTTGGCTACGTATGGTGTGACAAAAAGTTCAACATAGATACATAGCTTAGTCGGCCTTATTTGGTCAAATAAAAATTGTTTAGGTCGTTTTGAAAATATTTTTTTAATAGTATGTACTCAAAATACTTGCAAACATGATCTCACACTGGTGCTTATTTCCTTAGATCCTTTCTGTATCATTGCATGTGTGTGTGTGTGGTGCATTATTGATTGTGTGTGCGTGTTGTGCGATGATTATTTTTTAATCCGTTATCGTCATTGTAATAGAACGCTGACACATCAAGCGTATTGAGTGCGCGAGACGTACCGTCATTTCATCGTCATTGTCTTCCTTGTCGTCATCACCGTCATAGTTTTATCGGTCTTTACTGTCCCGCAGTCAAGAAAGGCGCTGGCGTTCATGGCACCACCTGGCGGAGGGGTCGAGGAGCGAGGAGACGATGTGGAGCAGGAGGATGAGGAGGAGGACGCGCCGTACGTGTTTGGCTCCATGGACTTTGACGACACCGACTCTTACTTTGACGACTGCCCCTTCAGAAGGGAGAGGCATTGCTCAGGCCGACCGCCGGTATGGATGTGCGCGTGTGCGCACACGCACACACACACATATTCGCACGCAAACACGCGCACGTATAGAGACAAAGATCTCCCCGAACAGACTGTTGGGGCAAGTGTTGCTAGCAAGTAGCACCTAGGAAGGCCGGCACGGCACACGACGGGATGGGTGGCCAGTACCACCCCCGGCCGTCTTTGTCTCCGCAATGGCGATGTTTACAACACCATGCCAGATACTCATTTGAGTCGACCTACGGAGGCTCAGGGCTGATTCAGAGAATTCTCGCTGGTGTTAGCCGTGAGCGAACTGGGGTCGCCGGGTTTGTGGTAAATCGTGCAAACCACGAAACTGCAACAGATGGATCGGGCAATGCTTTTCAAACTGGGTTTGTCCTCAGCATCATTTAATAATAGGTCCTGCCCTCCCAGTCTTCAACCTGCACCGACCAGTGTGGTGAAGTATGTTAAAAAAAAAACAATGACGGCATGGATTTGTCAAGCCTTCATTTAGATTTCCCATTAACACCTCAGAACGACCGTTCTCGTTGACCTGTGACCTCCCCCATGCATGCTTCTTAGGCCAAGAAGCCCCGACCCAAATCCGAGACGACGGAGTACGACGTGGCACAACCGCGACGGGCGCGAGCCACCGCCCCGGCAGCGGCGACGAGGCCTGGCGGCAAGGAGAACGTTCCCCACGGCCGCCCTCCCAAACCCAGCACCTCCTCCTCATCATCATCCTCCTCTACGTCGTCTCTTTCCTCTGCATCATCGCCACTCAAACGCAAAACGCCCGGTGGGAAGGGGAATGCCGCCACTCCGCGCTCGACGCCGGCGCAGGCCAGGACGCCCAACACGCTCGTCGCCCTCACGCCGGGTTCCCCGACGTGCCGGACCGGTGCCGTAGCCGAGTCGGACTCGGAGAGGAAAGCGGTGGCGAGGACTCCGGCATGGGTGAAGGAGGTGGTGGCGTCGTGGCAAGCACCGCAGGGTACGAACGCAGCCGACGGCGCCGAGTTGGTGAAGAGTTCGTGGCTGAGCCGTGCTCGTTATGTTGAAAACTCATTTCTTTGAAACTGCTTTTTGCGTTTAGTTTGTTGTCCCTTTCCCGCACCTCCGATTAGCACGGTTGACTGTATGGTGCGAACGAAGTTTAAATTACAAACGTACATATGCGGCACAGCTCTTAGCAAGCGGTGGAAAAGCCGAGCTGACTTGCAGGTAGAGATGGCACTGTGCTACGTGGTGTGCTGGGAAAGCTGGAGACATTTCAGAAAGGCTTGGGCACCTGCTGATTGATTGATAATTATTATATTCTTTGTCATGGTTTGTTCAGGAAAGTCTCTCGGAGGACTCGAGACTTATTTTCAGGTGGTTCCTGCGAAGTCGCCTGGTACACAGGAGGTCCATAGATTCGATCCCGACCCTGATGCCTGCTGTATATTTGGAGTGGAATCAAAGTACATTTAAAGTATTTGGCTGCTTTAAATTTCCACGAGATAAGCCACTTCGTTGAGCTACCATTTGTGGCCAGGTGGCTTCTGAATAAGAGCTAGATAGCTCAGTGAGCCTTACTTGGTAAAATAATAATAATGATTTAAAGCTATCGTGACTGCAGGGATTCATATTCTTGGTTCTTTCGGTAAAGTCACGTAGAAGGGAAACAATAAAATAATAAAAATATAAAAAATACAATTCTCGCGACGTTTCAACTGCAACACAAGCAATCATCATCAGGTGTGAAAAACACAGCAAGCCTCTGCACAGCCACTTTTTTCAAATTTTCTTGCTGTTTTTCACACCTGATGATGATTGCTTGTGTTGCAGTCGAAACGTCGTGATAATTTTTTTGTTTTATATTTTTATTATTTTATTGTTTCCCTTCTACGTGACTTTACCGAAAGAACCAATAATATAAAATAATAATAGTTTTACTTTTTCTCCATCGCGGGTGATGATTGCTACGGTATATTCTAATCGAGTCGTCCGCGGGTTATTTGCTGAATTGAGACCATGCGGTCGAATGACGTCACGGGATCGTTGTCGTCTACACCAGAGGTCGCAATCGGGTACCCGATACCCGTACCCTACCCGATACCCGGCTACCCGTACCCGGCCGGGTACGGGTACCCGTTTGCGACCCTGGTGCGGCTGGGTACGGGTAGGCCGTGAGTCACTGGTGAGTAACCGTTTATCACTCATTTCTCAACGTCTTGTCTCTTCTCACAATTCAAGTTCCTAGAATCAACCCACCCGCGCCTGCAACATGGCTTCATCCCAGAGGTCGCAATCGGGTACCCGATACCCGTACCCTACCCGATACCCGGCCGGGTACGGGTAGCCGGGTATCGGGTAGGGTACGGGTACCCATTTGCGACCCTGGTGCGGCCGGGTACGGGTAAGGAATCAAAACTCGTTTGCGACCTCTGGTCTACGCTGAAGCACGCGGCGCATAGTATTTTTTTTATTAGCACATCATCTGTATTCATAGTGGCGGTCACTGTATTAGAAAATACGGTGAGAATAAAACACTTAGATCCCAATTTTTTTTATGGCTGGTGCACATTGAGTGATCGCTGTTGGTGATATGCTGGTAGTGATGATAGATTGCATGTATGAACTCATTGCTACTGATGTAGAGAACGGCGTGTACACGCGTTCAAATGTATGCATGTTAAACTTCTTTCGCACCGTATGTAGCCAACCGTGCTAATCGGAGGGGAAGGACAACAAACTAAAGACAAAAAGTAGTTTTAAAAACGACTGTTCTAAACACGTAAGTGATCAGATCCTTCTACATCACGTGGGACGTGTTTAGTAACCATCAGGCATGTGAAGTGCAATGTCTTTATTACTTTAAGAACAGAGAGTAGTGGTAGGCTAGGAAGGAAAAGGAGGTGGGTCTCAAGGCCTGCCGATTTCCCTGCTATGGCACCGGCTTGTCAACGGGTGGCGCCAAAGTTATTTGTAAAATTCAAGCAGTTTAGCAGCTGAGGTCGACGATGAAAACTTAGTGTCAGTTGCATTGTGTGAATATCTCATCGTTTGCAATTCCATGTGTGAACCTGTATACGAGCTAAAGAGTAAGGACCTTTTTTAAAACTTAAAATTGCGGACTGATGAAGCTACCGGCGTTAACAATTTTTAAAGTGGAGGTGGTTCAGGGGTCGTGAGCACAGCTGAGATTCCTGGTTTGAGTCTGGGTTTGAGTCCGGGTTTCATCCGCCCGTGATTTAAGAAGGTTTTCAAGTGTAATGAGTTGATGGTCTTGGCCCCGCTACCAGTTATTGCACGAAATTACTGTATTTAATAATTACGTCGGTATAAAATAAAATGAATAACGACGTTTCGGGCACAACACAAGCGTCCATCATCAGATGATGATGATGAACACTTGTGTTGCGGGGAGATCCAGGCCAGGTTCAGACATCTGAACCTGGCCTGGACCTCGCTGAGGTTGAATCAGGCTTAATACGAGTACCAAGTGCATTGAGTGAACACTCGTATATAAGCAGGCACTGGTAGATTTGTGAGCGTGATACTGGCCGCCTTACCCCCGCACCGTTTGCTGTTGTGGATTTAATAGGTGCTCGCTAATGGCGCTTGCAGAGTCTATTGCAGGGGTGGGAAACCTATTCCCTTTGGGCTGGATAAGGCCCAGGACTTAATTTCACACGGCCCAGGGCCACATGAAGCTTATCACTTCAGAATGGCCAGCGATTGATATAATTATTCATAGCCAGCGAGCGTCTTAGCTGCACTAATCGGCTACTGGAGGGGAATATTTTTGATCTGGCCACACGGTGTTACATCTTAGCGCTCTATCACTTCTGACACTGTAAATGGCCTCAATGCTCAGTTAGCACGCACGTAATTTTTTGCGTTGTCATTGAGTAACACCGGGGTGTTTTTCTCGCCAAAGGTATTGAAAGTTCCAATTCGGACTTCGGTAAAGAAATGGTCGCTCGCCCTTTTGTCCATGGGACTAAACGCGTAACATTTTTTGCCGTTTCAGGACAGGGGGATTCGTCTCCGCTTGTGTCCAGGCGTGGTGACCCCCAGTGTGAGCGGCTGCGCCTGGCCCCACAGTTGAGTCCAGATCGCAAGTGAGTGTGCCCCCCCCTCAACGCATGTGGTACCAACACAGTAGCAGGAGTACCACCGCTACAAAAACAAGAACAAGCTGGCCGACGCATGACATTTTCTCCCATTTTAAATTTCTTGTGGTTTCTTGAGCTATTAGCTGGGACGTTAATTGCCTATGTGGCTGGTGCCTTCTACTACAATGGCCCCTCTTGCTCTTCCCCCCTTGGCCACTTGGCCAGTGACGATTCTCTATTCTGCTGCATCTGCACGTTTTCCGCTTGTTGCGGAGTTTCACCGTTTAAATCCAGCGGCCGCCCTGATTACCTCGGATTAGCGCAGTTAGCTACGTATGGTGTGAAAGAAGTTCAGCATACATACATGACTGCAGGTGTGTTATCCGTGATAATACCAAGCCTACGCGCCGTCTGCTTCACTGAACTTTAAATGTCCCGCAAGAGTTGGCCATCGCGTGCCGGCGTCAGGGTTCAAATTTGACAAATTAAAAATGATTCGCAAATTAATCAGTTGGGATTACACGGAGCTATCATCGCCCCCCTAGTGGCAGACTGACGCCCCAGGTCACTAACAAATGAGATGCATCTTGGTCTGTTGGGTTCTCACCTGGTTAAGCAAAACAAACTTGAAACTTTGCACACCCGCGCGTGGAATATGAATTTTATTCATTTTCTAGGAAATGTGCGTCTCGACTCACTACTGGAGGGGGTCCTGTATTGCGATGTTTGGCCAATTCCATTGTAGAGACAGAAGGGCCCGTACATCAACTTGCGTCCACTATTTAGCCACGGAGAGCCAATTGGGAACTGGTCGTCATCATTTTATTTATATTGCACAATTCATAATGCAGGTCTCGGTGCGTAACCCCCAGCTATACATTTGCAAACGGATGTTATGAACCGGCGACATTATTTACGCGAGCGAAATGCATTAAGTTTAAGACCTCGACAAGTAATTATCATAAAGCAAATTAATGCAGAGCGAAGAAAAGAGATTGCGTTCAAAGTATTTCATAAGAGTAAAAGTAATTATCTCATTCCTACACCCCGTCTGCCATGGGGAATAGGCTCGCACTCGGGATGTTGTAGGTTCAAACCCCTATTGTGAGTCAATTTGACCCATCGTCCCAAAGGGATCGATATAATCAGTAACACTTGGCGCTGAAGTTCACAGTGATTGTTCAATGGATAGGCTTGCCTCCCCCATAGGAATGTAATTTCCACCGCTGGCTCGGGATTGTAAACAGATATGGCCACTTCAAAAGGAAACCATTTACATTTTTGTTACCACTTTTTAACACACGTTGAACGCATTAATGTATTAACTTTGTTCGTCTGTAACTTTTTTAACGATGATCCAATATGAACAAAACCATAGTATGAAGTTGTTTCGCTATTATCGACTTCCACGATTGAAAACCGGACAAATTTATAAAAGGCTTTCCCAAAAGTCCGAAAAGCGAGAGTGCGCTTCCACCTCCCCTCCCGATGCCCTCATGACCTGCCGAGTCCTTTCGCGTTAGCTGGGTAAGCCACGGTGATTGCAAGAGTCACACCGATGGGCACTCTTTAAGCCGCTCTGCCCCCCAACCTCTGGAACTCCCTTGCCAGGCAACTGCGCCTGGTCCCATCTCTCTGCTTTCAAGTCAAAACCTCCCTCGTCAACTCCCGTGCCTTTGGAACCCGCTCCTCCCCACCCCCAACCCCCTTAGTCGCTTACTCATTTATTTAGAATACATTTAGATGTTTCGCTTTGTTGTCCTTCCCCTGCACCTCTTACGGTCACAGTTGGCTACGTACGGTGTGAAAGAAGACCAACTATTTTACATGCTTAATTTGAAGCTTTCGTGACTGCAGGAATTACCGTACCACACGTCGCCCTACTCATTGACATGCTAATTTTTCCTCTGCCCCCTCCCTCTCTCCGACCCCGCCCCCCCCCCTCTCTATTTAAGGCCCCGTCACAGAGACGATCTCTCTCTTTGTGCCGATGTGTGTTCTTTCTCTGTGTATCTTTGTGATATCTGTCTGCTTATATGTCTGTCTATAGTTTTATGGTTAGATTTTTGTTGCTATTTCTTTCTTTTATACCTAATGATGATTGCTTGTGCTGCAATCGAAACGTCGTAGTATGCTATTATTTAATTTATTATTTTATCTTTATACGTGATTTTACCGAAAGAACCAAAGAGTATTTTACATGCTTTCTCTCCCTCCGCAACGCTTGCGTTCGTCCCGTTCCCTCCTGTTCCCGTTTGTAATCCTGCACTCTTTTAAGATGTTTGTTACAGTTATGGGCACGTTACAAATGCACGTTGTACTTACGTATGTATGTACGATGACCTTATTTCGCACCGTACGTAGCCAGCCATGGTAATCGGATGTGCGGGGGAAGGACAACAAACTAAACACAAAAATCAGTTATAAAGAAATTAATTTTCAATCTAGACGATTTAAAAGTGCACAGCTCCAGTGGCTAATATCGTAAGGAAGAGCGTTCCAGACGGCCGCAGAAATGCACCAGAAAGCGCGCGATGCGATGACCGTCTTTGTCCGATGGTTCGCCAAAAGCCGCCGCTGGGAGAATGACCGGAGTTTGTGTGTTGGTTCATGCTCCTTGACGAGATTCGCAAGCTATTGTGTGGTTCATTTGTGGCAAGCACGTTGTGTGTAACGAGCGTGGTTTCTGATTGACAACTACTCGTGGAACACCGTTTATATGCGGTAGAGTCCTTGGGCACGCAGCAAATATTTGACCTGTTGGTACCACGTGAGGTGGCAAAAATGTACCAACATCTTTAAGTCGCGAATGAAAGTGAATTATTGGTCAGCAGATTCGGGTCTTCGGGGTCCGACACTGAACGTGGCTTTGCCGCCGCCGCCAACTGTGGAGGAGTCGTAGCGAGCGGCGGCGGTGCCGCCGGTGGCTCCAAGACGCGGCGCGGGGGGAAGGTGTTCGGGAGCCTGGAGCGCGGCATCGACCGCGTGCTGGCGGCGCTGACACCCAGCAAGCGGCGCGGCTCGGCGCGGGACCTTCCCCGGCGCACGCGGGTGAGACGAGAGGCGAGACGGCGGAGAGACGCGCATCGGCATGCCTCGCCCTTTGTACGTAGCCAGCCGTGCTAATCGGAGGTGCGGGGGAAGGACCACAAGCTAAACGCAAAAAAACTGTTCTAATAAAGAATGAGTTTTCAATCTAGATGATTTAAAAGTGCATCGCTCCAGTGGCTTACTAATATCGGAAGGGAGGGCGTTCCAGACGACCGCAGAAGCGCATCTGAACAAGTGTGATATGGTGACCGTCTTTGTTTGATGGTCAGCCAAAAGCCAATGCTGGGGGAAACGGAGTTCGCGTGATGATGTGATGATGGTTTATGTTCCTTTGGTTGCTTTTCCCTATTTGGGCCCAACCAGCACGAGGCGATCGCAGTGCCGCTGGAGTTTTTCCCACCGGCTCTTTGCTGTGCCGAGTTGGAACCAAACCGTGATACGCTGACCTCACAAGTCATCTGAATCTGGCTGGGGGCCAAGCAGGGCCAGAATGTGGGGCTAATCACAATCAGAATATTTGTTCATACTGGAGGAAACCGATGAGATGTAAAGCTTTTTTTTTACAAATGTCCAATAATGATAAATTCATCCCATGTGACTTGAGTGAGTATCTTGAGTACAAAGCATCACTGCGTCATCAACACGCGACTCGACTCGTTCATTCACGTGCTGATTAGTGCTCGCCAACATTCTCTGCAGACTATTGTTTTCGTTTGTTATGTGCAAAAGAGTGTGTGTGTATATATGTGTTCCTCTGTGGGGAGCAGTGGTGTAGCGGTGGTCTAGCAGTTAGCGCGCTGCGCTACGAACCCGTCGACCCGAGTTCAATTCCCGCTCGCACTCAAAATCGGTGACGATTATCTGAACCTGGTATGGGCCTCCCCGAGGTCGACTCAGCCTCAAATGAGTACCTGGTGCGGTGTGTAACCATCACCACTGGGGAGATAAAGGCAGTCAGGCATGGTGCTGGTCACCCACAAACCTCGTGCGCCATGCCGGCCTTCACAGGTGCTCGCTAACAACACTTGCCTCAACAGTCTATTAAAAGCACAATGGGGGATTTTTGCTCTTTTTGACCTCTGGATTCACTGGTTGACCTTCACATATGATTGTGCCATCATGAATTCTAGACCTTTTACAAGCCGCTCTGCTTCGCTGTGTGTGTGCCCCCATGTGTGCGTGTGTGTGCATGCATGCACACGTATGCGCCAGCATGTGTGTGTATGTGTGCACATGCATGCATGTGTTTGCGTGTGCACTAGAGGCAGGGTGCTGGCTACCTACCACCTCGTGTACCGTGTTGGCCTTCATACGTGCTACTCGCGAACAGCACCTGCCCCAAACTGCCTTTATGGGCTACACGGGGGATCTTTGTCTTTGTGCGCAAAAGCTTGTGGACACCATAGGAGTGTGTGCGCATCTGCAGATGTATGTGCACTTGCATGTGTGTGTATGTGTGTGTCCGTGCGTGTACATGGTACTGGCCACCTACCACCGCACGTGCCGTGCGGAGTTCACAGGTGCTAGCTTACAGCACTTGCCCCTACAACGTATGTCGGTTATCCAGGCGTATTTGTCTTTGTCTTTTGTACGTGTGCCTGTGTGTGTGACGCATCAATTATGCGTCCAAGAAGGCATGAAAGATTCCCATCAAGGGCTCACATTTTCCGAACTATCTTTCTCTGAAACAAACCATAAATACCATCTCTGAAGTATTATTTGCGGGAGCGAGGGAGGGGGGAGGCTTCGAGAGCTTAGAGATAGATCTTTTACATTTCATTACACCGCTTCGGAGCCCCATTTTTTTTATATGAAAGCACAAGGAGATGAAACTGGCCAAAATAAAATAATAAAAAGAAATAGACCGCACACATATATATGCTTACTTATCTGAAGGCGAAAAGATACAATACATACCGTCTAGCTACCAACTAGATTTCAATCTCTTTTGCCGGGTTATTAGTCAATAAGAGGGGCAGGGAGTGGGAGTTTGCATTTAGAGTAGAGCGGCGGGGCGAGAGATGTGAAATAAGGGCAGGTCATCGCCTGAGCGGGGGTGGGGGTGTGTGGCCCCAACTAAATCCCCCACCCCCTCCTCCTCTCCACCCCCATCCACCCTCCTCCTTTGCTGTCCCCTCGCTGCTAGGGGTTTTAGCTGGCCCAGGGTCTCGCTCCTCCACTCTTGGTCTGTCGAAGTCACCCCTCAATTATTGTAACCACAGCCACTGGCAAAGTGTCCCCTATTTGTTGTTTTGTCCTCGCATCTCGTCTTTGCTCTTCCTCTCCATTTTCCTCTAAATTTCTGTTTAAAAAATTCGAAATGGGATGTGTCCCTCCTCACTCTCCGCATCACGTGGCCATACCATCTTGGTCTTGCTCCGCTCGCTTCTTACACAACACTTTGTACCCCAACTCGTTTTATGATGTCCTTAATTCTTCCCTTATCTCTCCGCCCGCATCCTGGCAATGATGGCGATGATGATGTTGCCACGGTTGGGGGTGACTGCCTCTGCATTGGAGGGTTACAAGGGGTCATGTTGCGCTTTCGTTCCATCTCTGCGCTCAGCCGTGCGTGCCGCCTCTAAATATACTTTCCTTTTATTTAAATCACGCACGGGCACCCACTGATATTCGTTCTCAACCAGAGGAGGCATAGCTGCGTTTTTTGTACAGCGTCTCCTAGAAATACTGGGATGAAGGCTAAACCAGCGGACCTCTGTTTTTGTTGTGTGTGTGTATATATATACATGAGTGTACGTGTGCGATAGAGTGGCAAAAAGCAGAACTGGTCCTGGATCTCGCCTAGATCAACTGAGCCTTTCATGATGCGTGGCGCCATGTGTAAACATCAGACACAAATTAGTACCTGGTGCAGTGTGTAAACGCCACTGAGGAGACAAAGGCGTCCGGGCGTGGTGCTGGCCACCCACTCCCTCGTGTGCCGTGCCGGCCGCCATAGGTGCTGCTCGCAAACAGCCCTTGCCCCTACAATCTGTGAAGGCTATACAGGGGATCTTTGTGCCAACCCTGTGTTCTCCCCCTCCTCCCACACTCTGCTCCGCGTGGCTTGTTGGCAGTACCACTACAACGTGACTCCCACGGGGAGCCTCAGTGCCGAGCAGGTGCTCGCAGAGTTGGTGCGGGTCTTGCCGCAGAAGCACATCGACTTCCAGCAGAAGGGGTGAGGCCAACTCGCCCCATACTTCATCGCCCTCCTGCCTAATGATGCTTTGTTTGCGGTTGTTTTTTTTTGTGTGTGCGGATTTTATTTGCTTTATCGCCGTACTGTTGTCTGATTTTATTTGTTATTGCGTTTGTCATTTTGGTGACTCCAGGTCACTCTTGCAGTCGAGTCTGTGCTGGTCTCTTTTGTTCTCGACTGGTTAAGCGAAATAAACCTGAACCTACAACTTGAACCGGCGCCAACTCATAGGCCGGCAGCTGGCATGTCACTCGACACCACAGCCCAATGCGATTCATTTAAACGAGGCAAACACTGGGTCAGCTTCATCAGCAGGGAGTGGCTTAAACTAAAACTATTTAAACAATTTTTATGTTATCAGGTAAGGCCCACCGAGCTATGTAGCTCTTTTTCAGAAGCTACCTGGCCGCAAATGATAGCTCAACGAAGTGGCTTATCACGTGGAAATGTATAGCAGCCAAATGCTCTAAATGCACGTCGATTCTAAACATGGTGGGGAAAACTAGAGGACCTGGAGAAAAATACACACGACCACGGGGAGAACATGCAAGCTCCAAATATATAGGCATCAGGGTCGGGATGGAACCCACGACCTGCATACCAGGAGAGAGAGAGAGTTAAGAACTCGCTACCGGGGCGCCCAACATTAATAGGATGCAATTTTCTGCCACTCCCTGACGATGGATCCTCTTATTTACCAAAAAAAAAACGCGCCTATGATGGAACAAATGCAGCACCTGCGGCAAACACTTTGAGGGTTCGTCTTGTGAGCAGAAAACCGAGCGTTAAAAATTGAATTAATTGTGCAATGCCACTGTTCCTACCGGCAACAAAATATAGGATAATGTTTAATGAGTTCCGGCAGGCTTTACGGATAACAGGAGGGTCACTGTATTATTATGCGGGGGGGGGGGGGGGGGGGCGGCGTCCGCAACGTTGTTTACGTATTACCCACAATGCACTGGGGGACCACGTAATTATTTTGTTCAGGGTAATCGCTTCGCTGACCTCGGCGGTTAATGTATTTGTTGCCCTCTGACGGGTGGGTGGGTGGGGCGAGAGAGCGAGTGAGGTGTTGGGGGTGGGTGGGTGGGTGGGGGGTGTAGAGGGGTAGGGGTGCATGCTGTTCACCAGCTGGTGAGCGTGTCTGGCCACGTACGCGTTGTTGTCTCTGCGTGCGTGCGGGACCCGGTGGGGGAATGATAGCGTAGTAGTTAGAGCGGGGGTGAGGATTTGGCCTACGACAACAGTTCATAATATTTTTTCAGAATGTGTATTTATTCTGGAGGAATCCGATGATCTGTGAAGCTCTTTTTCACATTTGTCCAAATTTCGCACGGCACGTGGCCTACGTGAGGCCCACCGTTTCGAAACGGGCCCCAAACTAGATTTATTTATCCATCCACTGCATGCGTCTTAGCAGCACTAATGGGTGGTTGTAGAGCGCAATATTTTCCTTCTGCATTGCCCAGTGTTGACAACGTAGCTCCACAGCAGCCTACAACAACTGCAGGTTTGACGCATGGTGGTCACACATTCAAGCACTTGGGCACATTCTGGGTGATTTGGTTGTAGCGTCATGCTTTATATCTGAAATTTATCTTTAGAATATATACATAAAATATATTGTAATTAAGCGTGAATTACAAATGTTTAGTCATTTTTGAGTTATGCCTGTGCACTCCCGGCAATGCAGTCCGCTCAATATTTGTTTGTACTAATTTTTGCAATGGAGGAACTTGAAAACACCAAGACGTATTTATCTGTTATGATAATCATAATGTGTTCGGCTAATGATGTCTCACATTCTCATATGCTCCCACGCACACACATTAACTCACACACATTAACTCGCACAAACACACTCCCTCGCACACTCTTGCACACATCCGCACACACACCCGCGCACACACACACCTGCACACTCTCGCACATACACTCTGGCACACTCTCGCACGCACCCGCACATACACTGTCGTGCGCACACTCGCACGCATGCAACGTAGGTACACCCTCAAGTGCCAGACGCAGTCGGACTTTGGCAAGATCACGATGCAGTTCGAGTTGGAGGTTTGCTCGCTGCTCAAGCCCGAGGGCGTGGGCATCAGGCGGCAGAGGCTCAAGGGAGACGCGTGGGTCTACAAGCGGCTCGTGGAGGACGTCCTCGCCTCTGCCAAGCTGTCCTAGCTCGGCGTGTCGCCCCCTCTCGCCGCCGTGTAATTCCTCTCAAACTTCCGTTTCCCTCGCGTTCCTCCCATTTCTACGCCAGTAACGCCCCTTACCAAACTCCTTTTCTCTTCTGCTCCCTCTAACCTTGAAATACCACCGTCCCTCTCGCCCCTCTATTGTACGTATGTATGTTGAACTTCTTCCGCACCGTAAGTAGCCGACCGTGCTAATCGGAGGTGCTCCCTCTCCCAGTGTAACCCAAGAACTCCGCTCCCTTGCCCTTCTGTTTTTCCTTTTTAACGTTATAACACGCGGGTTTTGAAACTATAGCCCGCGACTTTGTCATACGGTCTGCTGGGCCAGATTGGGCCCACCACTGCAGAGCGCCCCACAAACAATAACCATTCGGGAATGCGAGAAACTTAGCTGCACTAATGTATGTACGTTGAGCTTCTTTCGCACCGTATGTAGTCAGCTCATCGGAGGTGCGGGGGGAAGGGCAACAAACTAAACAAGAAGCAGTTCAAAATAAATACGTTTTCAATCTAGATGACTTAAAAGTGCATGGCTCCAGCGCTTTCCTAATAACGGAAGCAAGAGCGTTCCAGACGGCCGCAGAAGCGCATCTGAAAGCGCGCGATGCGGTGACCGTCTTTGGTTCGATGGTTTATGCTCCTTGGCTACATCAGCAAGGTATTAAAAAGTACTAATCGGGTACTAGAGGGGAAATATTTTTGACCTGGCAACAACACTTTGTAATCTTAGCTCATCCAGTGAATTCTGTCACTGCAAAAGTCTCTTTTTTCTCGGTCGGCACTCACGTCGCTATTTTTCCCGTCTCTATTGGACAACGCTGACGTCTTGGCGTCAACGGGGTGTGGCTCGCAATAGGGATTGAAAGTCCCATTGGGCCTCGGGAAGGGAAATGTGGCCCCACCCCCTGTGGTAACGACGACCCCGATCCTGTTCCCGCTCTGTCCCTCCGTGTCGTCGTGTAACACTACCGCTGCTGCCACTCACCTGTACGTCGGCTAAATAGGGACACATCCCTATAAACACGTAGCCCGCCCGCGTGCGTGTGTGTGAGTGTGTGTGCTCGCAGCTCGCTGGAACTAATCCACGTATTTTTAAAGCTGCAATTGTTTAAAGCTGCACGTGTTCAGCTAAAGCTTTGGTTGTGGTCGGTAAGGAATGTCTGATTTGTTGGTGCTGACTCTGCGTGTGCGTTACGGTGAGGTATGATTAACAATGCATGCTTCCTTTGCTTTGGCAAGGGTTTTATATTATTAAGAAAACGAGTCAGTCGAATTTAGCAAACGTCTGTGAGATGGATTTCGGTGATCCTAATGAGCTAAGGGTTCAGTGTCATATGAGACGAGGCATCTGTATTAGATGAGACGAAGGTTCTTCATTAAATTATGCTCGAGTTCTCTATCGGACGAGACGAGGTGTCTGTATTGAATGGGCCAAAAGGCGTCCTCTGCTGGATCTGAAATAATCCAATTGACCACTTTTCAAGTATCAATGCAATGTCACATTTTCAGTCAAGTTAGAGGGTCTTGGGCTGTCTAGTGGCCTGGTCACAATACATTTACCAAGTTTTGCGTCTTAATATTTAAAAGGAGTACGGTTAAATAATAATAAATATGCATTGCCAGAATTTGAGTCTATATAGCATCGCATTTTGTGCTGAACACGCTACGAATGTAGACAGCACTTGGGGGACAAAATAAATAAGGAAATATACCGAAACACAACGCGCGGTGGGTAGATTAAGCAGCAGTGTGACCGCCGAATTGCAATAGCGCATAACGTAAAAGCGCGTCGCTTGTCTGTGCAAATACTGCCCCTGGACCGTGCTTGCTTGGTTGTGGCGATCGTTGTTGCGCTGACGTCGTTTGTTAGAGGCATTTTCGCTCGTGGGACGAGGTGGGGTAAGAAGATGGGAACATTTTAAGCGTGGCATTTTTGCATGAATTTCCATTCGAAGCCATACGTAATTTTGCCCATCTTACTGAAAATATATTCTCGTCACGTTTTGTTCTCAGCACCATTTGCCATTTGTTTACACGGGCAAACGCGAACTGAGATTTGCTCGCTCTGCTGACGAGAGCAAAAAATTTCGAAACTGGCCCACAGTTTTTCTTGTTTTTACGCGGAGAGAGATAATGTCGTAATTCTATTCTCTAAGCATAACACTCCCATTTCATCGCGGAGCCGATCGCTGCTCATGTTCTCAATCTGTCCGCCACTGAAACTAATTTTTGATACCAATCCGGCAGCATTTGCCCCGAGGCTTCTCTGCTCTTGGAATATGATTAAATGTATGATGAAATTCATAGGAATCTTGAGCCATCCGAAAAAAAAGCCTTTATTATCACATTTTTTCGCACATTATTATTCAACCTAACTTGATCGCTGCCTTGTTACTTGGTAATGTGTACGTCTGGTGGGACGATGGATTGTTGGCAGGAGTTGGAGCAAGTTGTAATGCATGCTGGAAAGGGTGGATTGTTGAAAACAGCTGTTGAGTGGGTTCGCGAACGATGTCATTCAGGAAATCAGTAGGTTGCTTAAATGGTTTGCTGAGTAAATGTGGTGAAAGTGAATGTGGCTTCCGTTGGGTTGAAATCAAGGCTGGGTCTAATCTGGAATAGCGACCTGAAAAAAGATGTCCACACCTTGCACACCGCATCCAGGATGCCTCTCTGGATGACTACCCATCTCGGCACGTGTCACCCTCCAGTCGACCAACGGCCGGGGACATATTCAGAGAAATGAATTCCTGCTGAGTTGGTATTAATTCTCGATTTGAAGTTTTCGTGACTTGCAAGGATCCATACTTTTAGTTTTTTTCGGTAAAGTCACGTAGGTATAAAATAAAATAAATTTAAATGAAAACAATTAAATTAAAATGAAAACAACTAAATTAAATTTAGTTTTCATTTTATTTTTTACCTACGTGACTTTACCCAAAAAACCCAAAAAGTACGAGTTGCTATTTTTGCGATTGCTCTATATAACAACTCGCCTATGTGTTTTCAGGTTGTGCCGTGCGTTGTACGGCACGATGTCCGACGTTTCGCTCCACGTGCCAGGAGAGCTTCTTCAGGGAACTGGATTTAACGTGCGGCTTGCCAGCACGTGGAGCTGAAACGTCGGACATCGTGCCCAACAACACGCGGTACAATGCGAGAGCACGCCGGACAGCTACTTGCCCACGATAAAAAAAAAATCATAGCGTGCCACAATGTTCGTATCTGCCTCGCTTGCCGCACCAAAACGCCTGAATGCGTGATGAGGTTTTCCGCTTGTGCGATGGCATCAGCAGAGTGCTGGCTGCCTGATGAATGTGCAGGATGCTCTGGCCCGTTTCTCTTGTTTTCCCCGCTTATGTTTGGTTTATTCTTTAAAGGTCAACGGTTCCATTTCCCCCCTTTCTCACGAGTCGTTTAATTTAGCCGACGATTTTCACGCCGCATTATCCCTGTGTTGGTCTTACCTTAATTGCGCCCGCGACTGTTTTGTCTTCTTGAGTGTTTTTTTAAGAGTGTGAATTATTCATTGCTACATTCTATGTGCGTGTTTGTGTGCGCGTGCGTTGCTTATTCAGACTGCCACGTACAGCTGTGAGATGCTAGTGGGGGTGGGGGGGGGGAGTCGTTGCATCGTCGTTAGCGCACTGCTCAAGAAACCCGGCAACTCGAGTTCGATCCCTGGCCAAGTGGTATCTGAACCTGTCCTGGCCCTCTCTTAGGTTGACTCAACCTTAACATGAGCACAAGTATGTCGTGTGAGCATTAGCACTTGGTAAACATAGGTGGTTGCGTGTGTTCTGCGCAAGCCTTAATATGTGCTCATTCACAGCACATGCTTCTGCACCCTGTATGACTATGGCTAATCATTGGTATTTGTGTATGGCGACTGGTGTCACGGCATACTTCACCGCATTTGCCCAAGTGCAGGTTCGCGACGGGTTCGTCCGAGAACCAGCTGAGATATCCCTTGCCACCGATGTTAGCCGTGCCAAAGGAGATGCACCACAAACTGTCGCTGATTAAATAAAGACCAGTTTAAATGCACATTCAGGTCAGTACAATGAATACAAACGCCTTGTAAATATCCTGAGCCATGCCGTGTCTAATGCTGGATGGAACCTCGGTGTAACACTACTGCATGCGATTGCCAGCATACTTGATATGTGTCCCAATACTTGGTCATTACTGAACGGGTTGGCGTCTGTATTTTAATTGCTGTTGTGATTTAAATGTTTCATTTGCACACACTGAAAAAAATAAATGATTTTGTGGGCTTACAATTTACTGCCTCGGGTTTAGCGGTTCTGCTGTACGGCTGTGATGTGTTTCTGGATTGCACGGCGCATTTTGCACGTTGTCCGACGTTTTGCTCCACGTTTTCGGAGCTTCTCCAGCAACTGGCCAAGCAAGGATTAAGTGAATATTCAGTAACCTGAAGCTCTAAACTAAACTATTTTAATTTTGATTTAAAGCTTTCGTGACTGCAGGGATTCATATTCTTGGTTCTTTCGGTAAAGTCACATAGAAGGGAAATAATAAAATAAAATAATAAATATTTTTATTATTTCCCTTCTACGTGACTTTACCGAAAGAACCAATAATATTTTAATTTTACTACGTAAGGCCCACTGAGCTATATAGCTCTTTTCAGAAGCGACCAGAAAAGATATCCCAATGAAGTGGCTTATGTGTAAATGTCAAGCAAACAAATACTCTAAACGCATGTTTCTAAATGTGGAGGGGAAAACCGGAGGACCCGGAGAAAAAAAATCCACACGACCACGGGGAGAGAGAAAGACACGCAAACTGCAAATATACAGCAGCAGCAGGCGCCAGGGTCGGGATCGAACCCACGACCTCCTGCATACCAGGCGAGGTAGTGAACATCTCCTAGCCACTGTGATGATGTTGAGAGAGAGACACGCAAACTGCAAATATACAGCAGCAGCAGGCGCCAGGGTCGGGATCGAACCCACGACCTCCTGCATACCAGGCGAGGTAGTGAACATCTCCTAGCCACTGTGATGATGCTGAGAGAGACACGCAAACTCCAAACATACAGCAGCAGCAGGCGCCAGGGTTGGGATCGAACCCACGACCTCCTGCATACCAGGCGAGGTAGTGAACATCTAGCCACTGTGATGATGCTGAGAGAGAGACACGCAAACTGCAAATATACAGCAGCAGCAGGCGCCAGGATCGAACCCACGACCTCCTGCATACCAGGCGAGGTAGTGAACATCTCCTAGCCACTGTGATGATGCTGAGAGAGAGACACGCAAACTCCAAATATACAGCAGCAGCAGGCGCCAGGGTCGGGATCGAACCCACGACCTCCTGCAGACCGGGCTCGGTAGTTGACGTGTTGCTCCCGGGCAAGTGGAGCGCGTCGTTGGAACATGCCGAACAACAAGACGGTACAATGCTGAATTGACGACGGCTCGCTGGAAGAATGTCAAGGGCAGGGACCACGTGTGTGTGCAGTGTAAACACACCTGGTCTCACGTGCCAGTTGTTGCTGCCTCCCGAAGGTCGACTCGGCCTCAAATGAGTACCTGGTGCGGTCTGTAAACATTGCCATGTGGATAAAAATGCTCCTTGTGGTGGTGTTGCAGCCACCCATTTTCCTTCGTGTGCCGTGCCGGCCTTAATAGGTGCTACTCGCTAACAGTATTTGCCCCAAACACTCTGTAATGGCTAAACGGGGAATCGTTGCACACACAAAGACAAAGATCCCTCCTTATATCCTTAACAGACTACTGGGGCAAGTGTTGTTAGCGAGTAACACCTTTGAAGACCGGTGCGGGAAAAGAGGGGGTAGGTGGCCAGCATCACGCTCGGCCACAAACACACTTGCCCACACACACACACACACTTCCACACACACACACATTCACACACACACACATTCACACACACACATCCACACACACACACTTGCCCACACACGCATTTGCCCACACACACACTTCCACAAAGAAAAAGACAAAGATCCCCCGTATAGCCTTAACAGACTGTAGGGGCAAGTGCTGTTAGCGAGCACCTATGAAGGCCAGAACGGTACACGAGGTGGGTGACCAGCACCACGCTCAGCCACAAACACATACGCACTTGCCCACACACACACTTGCCCACACACACTTGCCCACACACACACTTGCCCACACACACACTTGCCCACACACATACACACACACGCACATCCACACACACACTTGCCCACAAACACACTTTCACATACACACACTTCCACACACACACACTTCCACACACACACTTCCACACACACACTTCCCCACACACACACTTGCCCACACACAAACACACTTGCCCACACACACACTTCCACACACACTTGCCCACACACACACTTGCCACACACACAATTGCCACACACACACTTCCACACACACGTTTGCCCACACACACACTCGCCCACACACACACACACTTGCCCACACACACACACACTTGCCCACACACACACACTTGCCCACACACACACACTTGCCCCACACACACACTTGTCCACACACACACTTGCCCACACACACACACTTGCCCACACACACACACACTTGCCCACACACACACACTTGCCCACACACACACTTGCCCACACCACACTTGCCCACACACACACACACTTGCCCACACACACACACTTGCCCACACACCACGTTCCACACACACTTGCCACACACACACTTGCCCACACACACACTTGCCCACACACACACACTTGCCCACACACACACACTTGCCCACACACACTCCACACACACTTGCCACACACACACACTTGCCCACACACACACTTGCCCACACACACACTTCCCACACACACTTGCCCACACACACACACTTGCCCCACACACACTTGCCCACACACACACTTGCCCACACACACACTTGCCCACACACCACACTTGCCCACACACACACACTTGCCCACACCACACTTGCCCACACACACACACTTGCCCACACACACACTTGTCCACACACACTTGCCCACACACACACACTTGCCCACACAACACTTGCCCACACACACACTGCCCACACACACACTTCCACACACACACTTGCCCACACACACACACTTGCCCACACACACACTTGCCCACACACACCACTTGCCCACACACACCACTTGCCCCACACACCACACTTGCCCACACACACACCTTGCCCACCCACACACACTTGCCCACAACACACACACTTGCCCACACACACCACTTGCACACACACACACTTGCCCACACACACACTTGCCACACCCAAACACACATTGCCCACTACACACACTTTCCCACACACACACTTGCCCACACACCACACTTGCCCACACACACACACTTGCCCACACACACCCTTGCCCCACACACACACTTGCCCACACACCACACTTGCCCACACACCACACTTGCCCCACACACACACTTCCCACCACACACCTTGCCCAACACACACACTTGCCCACACACACACTTGCCCACACACACACACTTGCCCACACACACACACTTGCCCCACACACACCCTTGCCCACACACACACTTGCCACACCACATGCCACACACACTTGCCCACACACACACACTTGCCCACACACACACTTGGCCCACACACACACTTGCCCACACACACACACTTGCCCACACCACACACTTGCCCACCACACACTTGGCCCACACACACACTTGCCCACACACACACTTGCCCACACACACACACTTGCCACACACACACACTTGCCCCAACACCACACTTGCCCACACCACACACTTGCCCACACACACACTTGCCCACACACACACTTGCCCACACACACAACTTGCCACACACACACACTTGCCCACACACACACTTGCCCACACACACACACTTGTCCACACACACACTTGCCCACACACACACTTGCCCCACACACACACTACAGCTTGCCACACACACACACTTGCCCACACACACACTTGTCCACACACACACACTTGCCCACACACACACTTGCCCACACACACACCTTGCCCACACACACACTTGCCCACACACACACACTTGCCCACACACACACACTTGCCACACACACACTTCCACCACACACCACTTGCCCACACACACACACTTGCCCCACACACACTTGCCCACACACACACTTGCCCACACACACACACTTGCCCACACACACACACTTGCCCACACACACACTTGCCCACACACACACTTGCCCACACACACACACACTTGCCCACACACACACTTGCCCACACACACACACTTGCCCACACACACACTTGCCCACACACACACTTGCCCACACACACACTTGCCCACACACACACACTTGCCCACACACACCACTTGTCCACACACACACACTTGCCCACACACACACTTGCCCACACACACACTTGCCCACACACACACTTGCCCACACACACACTTGCCCACACAACACTTGCCCACACACACACTTGTCCACACACACACTTGCCCACAACACACACTTGCCCACACACACACACTTGCCCACACACACACACACTTGCCCACACACACACTTGTCCACACACACACTTCCACACACACACTTGCCCACACACACACTTGCCCACACACACACTTGCCCACACCACACACTTGCCCACACACACACTTGCCCACACACACACTTGCCACACACACCACACACTTGCCCACACACACACTTGCCCACACACACACACTTGTCCACACACACACTTGCCCACACACACACTTGCCCACACACACACACTTGCCCACACACACACTTGCCCACACACACACACTTGCCCACACACACACACTTGCCCACACACACACTTGCCCACACACACACACACACTTGCCCACACACACACTTGCCCACACAACAACTTGCCCACACACACACTTGCCCACACACACACACACTTGCCCACACACACACTTGCCCACACACACACACTTGCCCACACACACACTTGCCCACACCCACACTTGCCCAACACACACACTTGCCCACACACACACTTGCCCACACACACACAACTTGCCCACACACACACACTTGTCCACACCACACACTTGCCCACACACACACTTGCCCACACAACACACACTTGCCCACACACACACTTGTCCACACACACACTTGCCCCCACACACACTTGCCACACACACACTTGCCACACACACACACACTTGCCCACACACACACTTGCCCAAACACACACACTTGCCCACACACACACTTGCCCACACACACACACACCTTGCCCACACACACACACTTGCCCACACACACACTTGCCCACACACACTTGCCCACCACCACACCACTTGCCCACACACCACACACTTGCCCACACACACACACACACTTGCCCACACACACACTTGCCCACACACACACTTGCCCACACACACACACTTGCCCACACACACACTTGCCCACACACACACACTTGCCCACACACACGTTTGCCCACACACACACGTTTGCCCACACACACACTTGCCCACACACACACTTGCCCACACACACACACTTGCCCACACACACACACTTGCCCACACACACACTTGCACACACACACACACACTTGCCCACACACACACACCGTTTGCCCACACACACACTTGCCCACACACACACTTGCCCCCACACACACCACACTTGCCCACACACACACAGATTCCACACACACTTGCCCACACACACGTTTGCCCACACACCACACTTGCCCACACACACCACACACTTGCCCCACACACACACACTTCCACACACACTTTGCCCACACACACGTTTGCCACACACACACACACTTGCCCACACACACACACTTGCCCACACACACACCACTTGCCCACACACACACTTGCCCCACACACACACACACTTGCCCACACACCACACTTGCCCACACACACGTTTGCCCACACACACACACTTGCCCACACACACACACACTTGCCCACACACACATGCCCACACACACATTGCCCACACACACACACTTGCCCACACACACACTTGCCCACACACACACTTGCCCACACACACACTTGCCCACACACACACACTTGCCCACACAACGTTTGCCCACACACACACGTTTGCCCACACACACACTTGCCCACACACACACTTGCCCACACACCCACACACTTGCCCACACACACACACACTTGCCCACACACACACACTGCCCACACACACACACACTTGCCCCTACACACACACACTTGCCCACACACACACACACACTTGCCCACACACACACACACTTCACACACATTGCCCACACACCGTTTGCCCACACACACACACTTGCCCACACACACACCACACTTGCCCACCACACACACACGTTTGCCCACACACACACACTTGCACACACACACACACTTGCCCACACACACACACACACTTGCCCTGCCCACACACACACACTTCCACACACACGTTTGCCCACACACACACACTTGCCCACACACACACTTGCCCACACACACACACTTGCCCACACACACACACTTGCCCACACACACACACTTCCACACACACGTTTGCCCACACACACACACACTTGCCCACACACACACGCATGATTTCTCTGTAGTAATCGCGCCGCCGCCGTCACTGGAGCCTCGCTTTTTGTCTCAGCTCTCTGGAGCGAGTCTCGGCTGCAATGCGCGGCTTGCCCCGGCCAAACCCGCACAGTCATCTCCGCCACGACACCCAACACCGCGCCCCCTCCCCCAAGCCTCCCCGAGCCTAGGCAGCATCACAAGCCATGCTCAATCCACTGCTGGATGAAGCATTAGACCCTCGCCCCACCCACACCACCCTACAAGCCTCAGGACATCCCGTTGAGAGCGTTGACTCTTGCCAAGTACACCTGCAAGCTTTAGCTCTGCCCACTCCCCAGGTGTGTCTGGCTTGTCTGCAGCGGGAAAGTCACGAGCATCGATTCGAGCAAAGCCCGACGTGACTACTGATGAGACCGTGAGCGTCGAGACCGGTGCAGACGACTTGCACGTGTTGAAGCAATGCTGCTGATGTTTTTGGTTCTTTCGGTAAAGTCACGTAGAAGGGGAATAATAAAAGAAAAAAAAGAAAAAAAGAATTATTTTATTATTTTTCTTTTTCTTATTTTATTTCATTATTTCCCTTCTACGTGACTTTACCGAAAGAACCAAGAAGATGAATCCCTGCAGTCACGAAAGAAGCTTTACATCGAAATGTAATGCTGCCGATGTGAGCCACTCCCGGGTGAGGCTACGCCGCACGTGCGTGGCCTGTAGCCCAGCCCTGCGAAGGCAGCAGCAGCGGGGGGGGGGGGGGTCACGGCACAAAATGTTGTCACTCCCCCCAACTCCCGAAGAGGTTTGGGGCCGTCCATAAATGACGTCACACGATTTTGGACGATTTTTAACCCCCTTCGTCACACGGCGTCACAAAGTCAGGCCGCCCCTACGTGACTTTACCGAAAGAACCAAAAAGATCAGCAGCATTGCTTCAACACGTGCAAGTCGTCTGCACCGGTCTCGACACTACCCCCCCACTACCCCCCCCCCACTACCCACCCCCCACTACCCCCCCCCCACTTTTCCCCCCCACTACCCCCCCCACTACCCCCCCATACCCTCCCCACTACCCCCCTCCCCACTACCCCCCTCCCCACTACCCTCCCCACTACCCCCCCCCACTACCCCCCACTACCCCCCCACTACCCCTCCCCCGCCCACTACCCCTCCCCGCCCACTACCCCTCCCCGCCCACTACGCCTCCCCGCCCACTACCCCTCCCCGCCCACTACCCCCCCCACTACCCCCCCCACTACCCCCCCCCACTACCCCCCCCACTACCCCCCCCACTACCCCCCCCACTACCCCCCCCACTACCCCCCCTACACCCCCCCCCACTACCCCCCCCACTACCCCCCCCTACCCCACCCCCTACTACCCCCCCACTACCCCCCCCCACTACCCCCCCCACTACCCCCCCCTACCCCACCCCCTACTACCCCCCCCACTACCCCCCCCCCCACTATCCCCCCCCCACTACCCCCCCCACCCACCCCCCCACTACCCCCCCCACTACCCCCCCACTACCCCCCCTACACCCCCCCCACTACCCCCCCCACTACCCCCCCCTACCCCACCCCCTACTACCCCCCCACTACCCCCCCCACTACCCCCCCCACTACCCCCCCCTACCCCACCCCCTACTACCCCCCCCACTACCCCCCCCCCCACTATCCCCCCCCCCACTACCCCCCCCACCCACCCCCCCACTACCCCCCCCACTACCCCCCACTACCCCCCCCACTACCCCCAACCTCGAGCCAGACTGCTCCACCACCACCACCACGCGGCTTGTTGGTAATTGCCGCGACACACGCCGCACTCATTAACAGCAGGAGCGCTGGCCGCGACTCCCCAGATTACAGCTCTAATGATAATTAATTATGAACCTGGCGAGCGAGTGTAGCGCTAGGGGAGGGGGGGGGGTGGAAGTGGGGGGTGGGGGAGGTTGTGTGGCGAGTGAGGGTTGGTGGTTTATAAATGGGGAGCGGTGGCGCCGCGATTAGCACGACGCTGCGCTACAAACCCGATCGCCCCACCCCCCCACCCCGAGTTCAATTCCCGCTCACGGCCACCAACACCGCTGACGATTAACTGAACCGGTCCTGCCGCAGCCCTAGGTCGACTCGACCTCAAATGAGTACTGTACCTGGTGCGGTGTGTAGTAAACATCGCCATTGGGGAGACAAAGGCGGCCGGGAGTGGTGCTGGCCACCCCCCCCTCGTGTGCCGGTTCCGGCCTTTATAGGTGCTACTCGCACTTGCCCCTACAGTCTGTGAAGACTACACTGGGGATCTTTGTCTTTGTAGAAGTGAGAAGGTAGTGGCGGTGGGCGGGGGTCGTGGTGGAGGTTGACTTGATGATGATGATGATGGGGGGTGCAAGTTGCTGCGAAGGATTGGGTGGGAGATGGGGTTGGGGACGGGAGGGATGGGATGGGGTGGGGGACGGGGGGGATGGGATGGGGGGGATGGGGGGAGGGACGGGGGGATGGGGGGAGGGGGTGGAGGGATGGGGGGGAGGGATGGGGGGATTCCCATAATGTTAACGATTCAAAATCACGATTCCGTTCAATTGATGAATCTATTTATTTGGATAAGGTGTTTGTTGGTTTTTGTATGCCATTGTATAATTAGTATCATCTGTCTCGCGTTGGTGTGTTCCTCGCTTGTGGTTGCCTCGTTAATTGTCTCGTTCGTATTGTCCGTTCAGTCCGTCTCTCCTTCCGTCTCGTTTGTTTTCTGTCTCAAATTGTAACCATCAACAATTCACCCAAAGGGATCTTTTTTTTGCACGAATCAAAATAACTCGATTATTGTGTCCTCGATTACCACGTGTCACTGGTTCGTCAGAGTTACCCGCGGACGCGCGCGTTGTGTGTCCACGTGGAGTGTTTGCGAGTGCACGTTCAGAGAGCAACGCCCCCTTCTCACCTCCATGAGAAGTTCCGAACAGGTAAGGCCAACGGTTACATTCCACGTTCACATGACGGGACCACGTACATTATCCAAGAGTAACCAACGTTGACCTGTTCTGAACTGACCTTCCTGGATTTTTAAATCCTTTATATTAAGTTCGCTTGCTTGCTTAGGACCGTGCAAATCTTTCGGTCGTTTTTTAACCCACTTCCCGTGATCCAATCGAGCTGACATTTTCCACACAGACTCGTTGTGCGTGACAATTAATGTTCGTGAAATTTTTTCCAAAATTGTACACTTTTTAGGACAAAAATATTATATTTAATTACCAATTGCTTAATGGTGCAATGCAATCATCTGACCCATAGGTGGCAGCCATCTCAAGCCAGAGGACGAGAGGACTCTAGCCGCCACGCTTATAAAGGATTTATAGTGAAAAACTTTGTTTTTACTGGTTATACTTGTTTTCGCTCACTTTGCTTTCGTCCTGGGCCTCCACGCATCCCGGCCCTTCATGGGCCATCATCATCATCTCGACGGCCACTCCACAGTCACATTCTGAGCAATGGGCCTTCTTAATAGCAGGGCCCTTTAATATCTGCTATGAATTTACACTATGAGACATCTCCTTTACCAGTGGCAAAATATAGTAATAGGTGTTTACCCTTTCAACTAGTACAAAAACTGACACCTTTATACAAGGCGTCATGTTTGCAATAACCACAATACAAGCAGTCAAAATGTTTGCATGTTTGCATTTTGACTGCTTGTGTTGTGGTTATTGCAAACATGATGCCTTGTATAAAGGTGTCAGTTTTTGTACCAGTTGAAAGGGTAAAAACCTATTACTATCTGCTATGAAGTAAGGTTATTGCCCAAAACGTCGCCTATTACATACTTTCCTCCTTTTAATGCCAAAGTGTTATCGACGAATGTGGAGGGGTTTTCAATATTTTTGTTTATCAATGAGTCAATTGAAGAATATTATCTCGAGATCACAACTTTGTCTGCTAGCAAGGTCATTACCGTGCTTTAGCAGGTGACGAGACGATGTCGTGAGACGAGCACACCCGTGCGATGTTTAATAGAGCACAGCTCTTAGGGAGGGGGTGGTGTGGAATATTTCACGTGATGTGAAACATCTACGGAATTCGAACACGAGACTAAACTTTTTTTTTATTTTACCAGATACAGCCCACCGAGCGACATAGCTCTTTTTTTCTTAGAAGCGACCAGGCCACAAATGATATCGCAACGAAGTGGCTTTCGACGTGGAGATTTGTTGCGGCCAAATCCTCTAAACGCATGTTTTATAAATGTTGAATGAAAAACCGAAGGACTCGGAGAAAAATCCACGCCACCACGGAGAGAGAGAGAGACACGCACGCAAACTCCAAATATGCAGGCGTCAGGGTCGGGACTCCTTGTACACCTGGCGAGGTAGTGGACATCTCGCCACCGCAGCACAGTGTAGGATGATGGACGCTCATCCTGTGGCCAGTTGGTGGACAATACCCGTGGATGGACACTATTAGATAGTAGCATTTGCCAGGTGGTACCCACAGACCGACCTTGGCTCTCATGGGCTAAGAACCCCCGACCCGGTTTGGCAGTTGTCCGGCAACGTTCTCGGGATCTCACCAACGAAACAAAAATCAATTCCATCCCATTTCGTGCCGAACGAACGAGTCGAGCGGTCGTCTCTCTCAGATTAATTGGAACGCTGCGATTGAACAAGAAGGGAGTGGGTGAGTTGGGCTGGCTTGGGGGGGGGTGGGTGGGTGATGTCTATTCTTAATTCCCATATATATAAAAAAAAACAAGCCCCAGCACATTTTCTTATCTTCTGCCGTCGTCCTCGTCGTCGCCTTCGTCGAGAGGGCAACGGGGCGCGCACGTGGGTGGCGGATGAACAATTAGAGTCGAACAATGAAGTCGAGTCTCGCGACACACTTTCCATTACTGCCACGTAATTAGGTATGAGTTACGAGCGGCGGCGCTGCTGGTGGAGAGAGCGAGATACGAATTAGTGTTTGTGGGGGAGGAAGGAGGTAATTGTCCCATGTCCCCCCCCCCCCCAAGCGCCCCCCCCCACCACCTCCCACCTTCCAACAACTCTCTAACCCTAACCCAGACCCTGACACGCCACGGGCAGGAAAACTTAATTATTGCAGCCCTCCCTCCCTCCTCCATCCTCCATCCATCCCCGACGACAGAGAGATAGATACACTCTGTGCCAGTTATGAGCAGAGCCCAGGGAGTTTAATTTCAGCCGGAGCTGTCCGGGGCTGAGCTTCGGAGGAAGAAAAAAAACTTCTCGGATGAAATATTCCACGAAAATTTACGCCCAGAGGATACATCAAAGACAAAGACCTCCCCCCACCCCCTCGTCCCCGCATGTAGCTGGCTATACTATAGAGGCTGTGAGAGGTAATAGCTGTTAGCGAGCACCTATTAACACCCGCGCTACGCACGTGGTTCCGGCGCAGTAACGCGAACTTCTGCGTCACCACTCCCTGCCTCAAATACACCACGGAAACATTTAGTCAGCAACGCTTCGCTCACTCGTGAGTTTCTTTGACTCTTCATTCAGGAGGGTCCTGCCACGTTTTCACTGCAGGGAGGGGAGCCGGTAGGGGGGGGGGGCGATGTGGGGTCTGTACACAATCCCAATAGAGTAATTTGCGGTTAAATTTCGATTCAAAGCTTTCGTGACTGCAGGGATTCATCTTCTTGGTTCTTTCGGTAAAGTCACGTAGAAGGGAAATAATAAAGTAATAAAAATAAAACATTATAAAATAAAATAATTCTCACGACGTTTCGGCCACTGTCTTTCCGACAGACCTGTTCTTCACCTGAGGACGGCTACTTGCGTTGTGGCCGAAACGTCGTGAGAATTATTTTATTATGTTTTATTTTTATTATTTTATTATTTCCCTTCTACGTGACTTTACCGAAAGAACCAAGAAGACAATGTGCGGTTGCTATTTTTTTCAAATTTGATAAAAGTTGGTAACATAACAGCGATACACTGTGGCCCTCCTAACTCTTGCGACTGCCGTCACGAGCTCTTTAACGTCCACTTTGAAGGAGACGGTGCGTAGCATCACGATTAGTATTACTACTACGGTCAATACGCGCCGCAGTATTAATCAGGGCGGACCGCTGGAGTCCAACCGCGAGGCCCCTGCGACGACGAGCGGCGAGCGCGCTGCCACTAGGCCGCGACACCGCCAGAAAGCCAGAGGAGAGTTCGTGTGTGGTGTTGCTATCCCTCCTCCGTCGAAGAAGCGTAGACTACGGGGGGTTTAACTCTACGATCACTCGTTTGGCTTTCTTGGCGGTGACGTCAGTGCGAGGGCCGCCACAACATGTGAAACCATTGTTGGGTTTGACAGCAGCACGATGATGATGATGATGGGGGGTCAGTTTAACACGTAGATTGTAAATGTTGTTGTGGCTTGGCTCTCCAACACACCGGTGTGCTGTACTAGTAACGAATTGGCCACGTTCTGTTTTCGTGACAACCCTTACTAGTTGGCTGTGTCGGGTTTTAACGGCACATTTACACACTCACACGATCTAACCCAAAAACAACCTCTATTATGGATGATGGTGGGGGGGGGGGGGGTGTTCTCACGATTTGTGAATTGTCGGGGGCCGCACTGAAGGCCACCAAGGCCCGCCAACAGCCCGCGGGCCTTGCACTACAGGACCCTGTGCTCGATGTGTTCGTGAGCCAACGTCTGTGTCTCTATGTGAGTCTACTGCTGCTGCCGTTGGCCACAACGAGAGGGCTTCAGGAGTTTCAGAAAGCGAGAGGAGAGTTCGTGCGTCGTTTTGCTATCCCTCCTCCGTTGAAGAAGCGTCGACTACGGGGGGTTTAACTCTACGGTCACTCGTTTGGGTTTCGTGGCGGTGACGCTACAGAGAAGAGCGATGACAACGAGCAGCGCCACGCGTGGAGACACGAGTCGTGGTCGCTGCCATTATAGCGACGGATTATCTCGGTCCGTTCACCCATGTGGACACGTGCCAGCGACCCTTGACCTCAGAGGTGTGTCTGTATGTTGAACTTCTTTCGCGCCGTACGTAGCCAACCGCGCTAATCGGAGGTGCGGGGGAATAGACAACGAACTAAATAGAAAAAGTAGCTCTAAAGAAATTAGTTCGTCAATCTCGATCATTTGAAAGTGCACAGCTCCAGTGGTTTCTTAATATCGGAAGGAAGAGCGTTCCAGACGGCCGCAGAAGCGCATCTGAGAAGGTGCGACGCGGTTGCCACCGTCTTTGTTTGATGGCCCAGCCAAACGCCGCTGCTGCAGCGAAAATGACCGGAAGAGTTCACGTGATGATTGATGCTCCTTGATGAGATTAGCGAGGTGTTGTGGTTCAAGCTCTGTGGCGACGTCACTTTCGTGGTAGGGTGAAAAGTAGACATTGAACTGAGCTTATGGAAGTTAAATTTCGATTTAAAGCTTTCGAGACTGCAGGGATTCATCTTCTTGGTTCTTTCGGTAAAGTCACGTAGAATGGAAATAATGGAAGTTGCTAGAAATTAAATTCGTGCCTTGGTGCGTAAAAGGTGGCAAGGGCGCAACCCTGCAATTCCGCGCCAACGCTACTGCTGGGAGCTCTAGCCCACGATCGAGACAGCAGTTGGCCTACTCTTCCATGTTGGCCACTTGTCACGATTAGATTTGCGAGTACCCACACTTTACACCACCACACGTGATTTGCCGATTCACCCAATTGTGGTGAACCCATTTAAACTTGCCCCGCACGCCCCCCCCACCACCACCGTCCGTCATTATTTCAACTGCCGCGCCGGTAGATCGGTTCGAATCGGCGACCTCTGGATTGCAAGTCGAGCGTGCTGACCATCGATTCCGCCAGGGCAGCGGGGCACAAAGGGAAGTTCGCAGCGTCACGGCGCCTCTAGAATCCCGCGTCCTGCATTCAAACCACTTCCTCCACGTGCTAACGGCTCCGGCACGGCAGGTGTTGGGCCACGTGGCCACGTGACCACGTGACCCGCAGTGCGCAACACAAACTGCTGAGCCAGGCGGCCACCGGCGATCAAACCGCGGGTTGTCAGTCGGGCCGAGTGAGTTAATGGCGCCGCGGTGGCTAGGAGATGTTTACTACCTCGCCTGGTATGCAGGAGGTCGTGGGTTCGATCCCGACCCTGACGATGACTGCTGCAAAATTTGGAGTCTGCGTCTCTCATCATCATCACGGTGGCTAGGAGATGTTAACTATCTCGGCTGGTACGCAGGAGGTCGTGGGTTCGATCCCGACCCTTACGCCTGCTGCTGTATATTTGGAGTTTGCGTGTCTCTCTCATCATCACAGTGGCTTGGAGATGGTCACTACCTCGCCTGGTATGCAGGAGGCTGTGGGTTCGATCCCGACCCTGGCGCCTGCTGCTGTTTATTTGGAGTCTGCGCGTGTCTCTCTCTCAGCATCATCACAGTGGCTAGGAGATGTTTACTACCTCGCCTGGTATGCAGGAGGTCGTGGGTTCGATCCCGACCCTTACGCCTGCTGCTGTATATTTGGAGTTTGTGGTGTCTCTTTCCCCGTGGTCGCGTGGATTTTTCTCCGGGTCCTCCGGTTTTACCCTCCACGTTTAGAAACGTGCGTTTATAGGATTTGGCTGCTATACATTTTGACGTGATAAGCCGCTTCGCTCTCATTCGTGGCAAGTTTGCTTCTGAAAAAGAACTATATAGCCCAAGTGAGACTTTTATGATAATATAAAAATAGTTTAGTTTAGTTTTTGTATGGTCTCAGGCCTAGTTACCGATGACCTCTGCATAAACCCGTAGACTCACACGTGCCTGTCCACCTCAAGCTCTGTGTGTCAGTCCAGTGCTGGATGAAGGCATTCTCTGACCATACTTCACCACGCTGGTCGGTGCGGGTTTTGCTGAAGGAAATTCACATCGAGGTCATATATACAGAGACCAATAAACTCACGTAGTCACCCATAGACTCACATAGAGACCCATCGACTCACATAGAGACCCATAGACTCACGTAGAGACGCATAGACTCACGTAGTCACACATCGACTCACATAGCGACCCACAGACTCACGTAGAGACCCATAGACTCACAAAGACTCACACAGAGATCCATCGACTCACATAGAGACATATCGACTCATATAGAGACACAGATACATAGAGACCCATAGACTCACAAAGACTCACACAGAGATCCATCGACTCACATAGAGACATATCGACTCATATAGAGACACAGATACATAGAGACCCATACACTCACAAAGACTCACACAGAGACACATAGACTCACATAGAGACACAGACTCACACAGAGACCCACAGACTTACATAGACCCATAGACTCACACAGAGATCCATAGACTCACACAAACTCACACAGAGATCCATAGGCTCACATAGAGACCCATAGACTCACATTGAGACACATAGACTCACGTAGATACACATAGACTCACATAGAGACCCACAGACTCACACAGAGACACATAGACTCACGTAGAGACACATAGACTCACATAGAGATCCATAGACTCACAAAAACTCACACAGAGATCCATAGACTCACATAGAGACACATAGATTCACATAGAGACATACACTCACAAAGACCCACACAGAGATCCATAGACTCACATAGAGACACATCGACTCGCATAGAAACCCATACACTCACAAAGACCCACACAGAGATCCATAGACTTACATAGAGACACATCGACTCATGTAGAGACCCATACACTCACAAAGACGCACACAGAGATCCGTAGACTCACATAGAGACACATAGACTCAGATAGAGACACATAGACTCACATAGAGACACAGACTCACATAGAGACCCCTAGACTCACGTATAGACACATAGACTCACATAGAGACACAGACTCACACAGAGACACATAGACTCACATAGAGACACAGACTCACATCGGCTCACATAGAGACACAGACTCACATTGACTCACATAGAGACACACAGACTCACATAGACTCACATAGAGACCCATAGACTCACATAGAGACACAGACTCACATAGAGACACAGACTCACATAGAGACCCATCGACTCACACAGAGACCCATAGACTCACATAGATACCCACAGACTCACATAGAGATACACAGACTCACATAGAGACACAGACTCACATAGACTCACATAGAGACGTATCTTCTCACACAGAGACCCATAGACTCACATTGAGACCCACATACTCACATAGAGACACAGACTCACACAGAGACACAGACTCACACAGAGACTTATCTTCTCACACAGAGACCCATAGACTCACATAGAGACCCATAGACTCACACAGACTCACATCGACTCACATAGAGACCCACAGACTCACATAGATACCCACAGACTAACATAGAGACACACATACTCACATAGAGACACAGACTCACATAGAGACACACAGACTCACATAGACTCACACAGAGACACACAGACTCACATAGAGACACACAGACTCACATAGAGACTCACACAGGACCCATAGACTCACATAGAGACACAGACTCACAATGGGTTCACTTGCAGTGCTCCCACCACTGCCACGAGCTCGCCACCTCTCAGCTCGGCGAGGTGTTGGAAGTTTCACAAATCTCGCCGTGATCTACCAACCCTCGACTCCACAGCTTCTGCACGACAGCCCCACCACCATCAACACCACCACTATGAAAACCACCACCATCAAAACCACCGCCATGAAAACCACCACTATGAAAACCACCACCATCAAAACCACCACCATGAAAACCACCACCATGAAACCACCACCATGAAAACCACCACCATCAAAACCACCACCATCAAAACCACCACCATCAAAATCACCACCATCAAAACCACCACCATCAAAACCACCACCATGAAAACCACCACCATGAAAACCACCACCATGAAAACCACCACCATGCAAACCACCACCATGAAAACCACCACCATGAAAACCACCACCATGAAAACCACCACCATGAAAACCACCACCATGAAAACCACCACCATGAAAACCACCACCATCAAAACCACCACCATGAAAACCACCACCATGAAAACCACCACCATGAAAACCACCACCATGAAAACCACCACCATGAAAACCAACGCCATGAAAACCACCACCATGAAAACCACCACCATGAAAACCACCACCATCAAAACCACGACCATGAAAACCAACGCACGGTTTGGGCCACCCCTCTATACATTGAGCAACGCATTTCATACATTGCCCCTGTTTTTTCAGAAGCACGTGGTCCACTTTTTGTGTTGTTGTTTAAATTTATGTTGGGCCTCATGGGCCCTCAACCCTGCTGGCCCCCCTTAATTGGTCCCCTAATGAATTGTGGGCGACAGGACGATTCATCAGCACGCACGGGAGTCTGGGGCCCGGTGGGGGAGGGGTGAGGGTGGGGTGAGGATGCCCTGTCCCGATACTGCCACGATACAAACCGATTCCTCCGATGAGCACGGCTGGCTACGTACGGTGCGAAAGAAGTCCAACATGCACACGCGCGTGCTACATGATGACATTGCGAGTGACGTTTCACGATGAGCGAACGGGGATTGATTCCTACAAGCCCCATGTCTGTGCGATGTTGGTACGAACAAAAAGAAGAAATGACTATTGTGAATAACGATGATGTGATGAACACGACTTGAGCGTATTGGCACGAGACGGGGGACAGTGGAAACAAATGACGGTGGATCGCTGCGGGCTATCTGGCCATGAATCGTGATGATGACACTGGTCAACAAAAAAATATTTTTTTTCTGGCCTGGACTTTTGCAGCTGTTCTAGACTAATTTCAGGGTGCTGATTCCAAATCTAATCTCAGATTTGCTCTATCGCATCTCATTTTATGCTATCGGCATTCCCCATTTTCATTGATTTTACCCGAAATTAACTATGTCACTTATGATTACAAGTTGTTGCGAGTCAGTGACTGCTTTAGTATTAAAATATGGTGCTGTATTTTAGGATAGTGTGTTTATAACATAATTTTATGTAGATATCCACATTTATTTAATATTTGTCTTCTGCAGTTTTTATTGAAAATACAATATTTGATATCTAAAAAAAAAAATAATCAGCACCCCAAAATTACCTTAAAACCGTTGGAATACCTTATGCCAGAAAAAGTGTGTTGACCAGTGTGATGAAAGGACAGAGAGCATGGCTTACGCACTGAAGCGTGCGTATTTCCCAGTGCCCAGGTGTCGCTGCTTTACCAGCAGCCTGCTGCTGTCTGTGGACCTTCATCGGTGCTGCTACTCGCTAACAGCACTTGCCCCCAAGCGCGTGTTTGAGGCTACACGGGGGGTGGGTGGGGAGGGGGATC
Source organism: Lethenteron reissneri (assembly GCF_015708825.2). Classification (NCBI taxonomy): domain Eukaryota; kingdom Metazoa; phylum Chordata; class Hyperoartia; order Petromyzontiformes; family Petromyzontidae; genus Lethenteron; species Lethenteron reissneri. The sequence continues at coordinate 6,862,889 of NC_083825.1, read as the reverse complement.
TTTAGATTTGAAGCTTTCGTGACTGCAATAATTCATACTCTTAGGTTTTTTCGGTAAAGTCACGTAAGTAAAAAATAAAATTAAAAGTTAATAAAAGTAATAATAGAAATAAAATAAAATAATAAATCACAAGTCTCCGTCATCAGGTGGGACCGTCACAGCTAAAATTAAAACCTCACTTGATGCAGTAATTTTAGCTGTGACGGTCCCACCTGATGACGGAGACTTGTGTTGCCTTCGAAACGTCGTGATTTAATATTTTATTTTATTTCTATTATTACTTTTAGTAATTTTTTATTCTATTTTTTACCTACGTGACTTTACCGAAAAGACCTAAGAGTAGGGGGATTTATGTCTTTGCCCTCTGGGTGGATTCGCCGTCTCTGCCTCGCAGGGGACGTCCCGGATTCCCCGCGACGTCGTCCGCGGGAGTCGAAGCCGGCGGCGTTATTGCTCCACTTTGTCAAAATTCGAGCCAAAAAAACTAAAATTTGACACCGCGAAGTGACTCGATCCAGTTGCACGCGTCGCGGTCGAGTCGGCTATCGCGACCGATGTTATCCAGAAGAGAAGATGTTTTATATTCTTAGGTTTTTTCGGTAAAGAATCAGAATCAGAAACGGTTTTAATCGCCATGTAAGTTTGCACAAACAAGGAATTCACTATGGCGGGACGGTGCATACATTGAACAAGTAGGAATCTTAACTTATATAAAAGGTATACACTCTAACTATACTAACTTTACAAAGTATAAGTAATACCAAAGGGCAAAAATCTTTAAAATTATGAATAAGTAGACCTTATAAAATGCGAATGTAAAATGTTAATTAGCCGTATTAAACAATCTTAAAATACAAAAATACAAATAAGATTACACGTTGTAAGTGTAATAAAAGGACTCGGACACTTCCTTCTGTCTTCGTGTCTTTTATTGGGTTCTCGTCTTCACCCACACGGCACTCTGTTATAACTCTGTATTTGTAGCCCCCGGCTATTCACTGCTATTATAGCTTCTTCTTCCCTCTGACTCTCTGCTTCATCTACTGTAACCTCCTCCCTGCAGACTCGCTGCTACCTCTATGCAGACTCCCGCTGCTACCCCCATGTGCAGACCCTCTGGCTGCTACCGTATGCAGACCCGCTGCTGACTCTGTATGCAGCCCCGCTGCTGACTCTCTGTGCAGCCCCGCTGCTGACTGCAGCCTCCTCGCTGCTTCGGGTCGGTCACCGCTGGCCAACGGTGCCGATCCTCGCTCCCCCGTGTTCGTGGCGATCTCGCCACCCTCCGCTTCGCCCTTCGTGGCCTCTCTCTGTTCCTGGTTCCCCGTCACTCCCGTCCTCTTCCGGTTCCCCTCCTTCTATAGCCTAACCCCTCACCCCCCCACGTGACCTAACTCCTCCCCTCCTGACGTCACCTCCGGAGGGCCGTTTACGCCCGCATTACATAAGTATGGAAAGGTGTAATTATGTAGATAAAAGGTTATAGTAAGTGTAACAGTCATCATGGGATCTCCTTTGCCAGTACCAAAATATACTAATAGGGTTTTTCCCCTTTTTTCTGGCAACAGAAAAAAGGGGAACCAGATGACGCCTTTTGGCGTCATCTGGTCGAACACCATATGAGACTAGGCTCCAAAGAAAGCTGTCTCTGGTGCGGACCAATCAGTTTCAAAGACAATGCATAAATTATCAGAGTATTGTTTTTTGTTTGTATTTGACTGCAGGTATTGTGGTTAATGTAAGCATGATTCCTTGCAAAAGGTGTCAGTTTTGTTGCCAGAAAAAAGGGGAAAAACCCTATTAGTGTAACAGTCATTTTAAGTGTAAAAGTCATTTTAAGCCCTTGGCCTTGTTGAGGAGGCCAACAGCGGATGGGAAAAAACTGTTTTTATGACGTGAGGTTTTGGTCTTGATGGACCGCAGCCTTCTGCCGGAGGGGAGTAGCTGGAACAGAGAGTGTCCAGGGTGCGAGGAATCGTCCGCAATCTTCCTCGCTCGCTTCAGGGTCCTCAAAGTGTGCAGGTCCTCAAGGGTTGGTAGATTACAGCCAATCACCTGCTCAGCAGTGCGGATGATACGCTGCAGTCTGCTCTTGTCCTTTGCAGTTGCAGCAGCGTACCAGACGGTGATGGAGGAGGTGAGGATGGACTGAATGATAGCTGTATTATTTTATTAAAGTCACGTAGGTAAAAAAAATAAATGAATAAAATAAATAAAAAATCACCACGTTTCGGAGGCAACACAAGCTTCCGTCTTCAGTTGGGACCGTCACAGCACGATAGCTGTATCAAGTGAGAGAAATTCCAAGAAACAGTATTTGTATTTCTTGGAATTTCTCTCACTTGATACAGCTATCGTGCTGTGACGGTCCCACCTGAAGACGGAAGCTTGTGTTGCCTCCGAAACGTCGTGATTTATATATATATATTTTTACTTTTATTAATTTTCATTTTTTACCTACGTGACTTTACCGAAAAAACCTAAGAATATGAATCCTTGCAGTCACGAAAGCTTCAAATCTAGAAAGAAGATGTTTTCTTCAGGGTTGTATCATCCCCGCTGGAGTTCTGTACAGAGGGATCAAATCACACCCCCACCACCACCTTCCAGACTGTGACAACTTGGCAGGATCCTCTTGAATAAGTGTCATAAGACTCAGTAAGGTAAATCCGTGTTATAATTGTAATCATAATAATAATCAATTTTTAAGAATCGCAGCTCTTTACAACCACAACCAACGCTCCGCCATCACTAGCATCATCATCATCATAGACTCACGTAATGACCCATAGACTCACTTAGAGACCCAGAGACTCAGTAACATCGTCACGAACCAGATTCGTCACCATCTCTTCACCACCACCGCCACCCACCCGTGCCAGGCTACGTGCACCCGCGTTGTGGATCCGTGCAGCCTCACGCTGTTGTGCGTCTGTGCACCCCTCTCCCCACTCATGAAGACAAAGATCCCCGCTCAGCCCCATAGGGCACGGGGTGGAGGAGTCAGGAACCTACAGCCCCATAGGGCATGGGGTAGAGGAGTGATCCTATAGTCCCACAGGGCACGGGGTATAGGAGTGAACCTACAGTCCCACAGGGCACGGGGTAGAGGAGTGAACCTACAGCCCCATAGGGCACGGGGTAGAGGAGTGAACCTACAGCCCCACAGGGCACGGGGTAGAGGAGTGAACCTATAGTCCCACAGGGCACGGGGTAGAGGAGTGAACCTACAGCCCCACAGGGCACGGGGTAGAGGAGTGAACCTACAGCCCCACAGGGCACGGGGTATAGGAGTGATCCTATAGTCCCACAGGGCACGGGGTAGAGGAGTGAACCTACAGCCCCACAGGGCACGGGGTAGAGGAGTGAACCTACAGCCCCACAGGGCACGGGGTAGAGGAGTGAACCTACAGTCCCACAGGGCACGGGGTAGAGGAGTGAACCTACAGCCCCACAGGGCACGGGGTAGAGGAGTGAACCTACAGCCCCACAGGGCACGGGGTATAGGAGTGAACCTACAGTCCCACAGGGCACGGGGTAGAGGAGTGAACCTACAGCCCCACAGGGCACGGGGTAGAGGAGTGAACCTACAGTCCCACAGGGCACGGGGTAGAGGAGTGAACCTACAGCCCCACAGGGCACGGGGTAGAGGAGTGATCCTATAGCCCCACAGGGCACGGGGTAGAGGAGTGAACCTATAGCCCCACAGGGCACGGGGTAGAGGAGTGAACCTACAGCCCCATAGGGCACGGGGTAGAGGAGTGATCCTACAGCCCCACGGGGCACGGGGTATAGGAGTGAACCTACAGCCCCATAGGGCACGGGGTAGAGGAGTGATCCTACAGCCCCATAGGGCACGGGGTAGAGGAGTGAACCTACAGCCCCATAGGGCACGGGGTAGAGGAGTGAACCTACAGCCCCACAGGGCACGGGGTAGAGGAGTGAACCTACAGTCCCACAGGGCACGGGGTAGAGGAGTGAACCTACAGCCCCACGGGGCACGGGGTAGAGGAGTGAACCTACAGCCCCATAGGGCACGGGGTAGAGGAGTGAACCTACAGTCCCACAGGGCACGGGGTAGAGGAGTGAACCTACAGCCCCATAGGGCACGGGGTAGAGGAGTGAACCTACAGCCCCACAGGGCACGGGGTAGAGGAGTGAACCTACACCCCACGGGGCACGGGGTAGAGGAGTGAACCTACAGTCCCACAGGGCACGGGGTAGAGGAGTGATCCTACAGCCCCACGGGGCACGGGGTAGAGGAGTGAACCTACAGTCCCACAGGGCACGGGGTAGAGGAGTGAACCTACAGCCCCACGGGGCACGGGGTAGAGGAGTGAACCTACAGCCCCACGGGGCACGGGGTAGAGGAGTGAACCTACAGTCCCACAGGGCACGGGGTAGAGGAGTGAACCTACAGCCCCACGGGGCACGGGGTAGAGGAGTGATCCTACAGCCCCATAGGGCACGGGGTAGAGGAGTGAACCTACAGTCCCACAGGGCACGGGGTAGAGGAGTGAACCTACAGCCCCATAGGGCACGGGGTAGAGGAGTGAACCTACAGCCCCACGGGGCACGGGGTAGAGGAGTGAACCTACAGTCCCACAGGGCACGGGGTAGAGGAGTGATCCTACAGCCCCATAGGGCACGGGGTAGAGGAGTGAACCTACAGCCCCACGGGGCACGGGGTAGAGGAGTGAACCTACAGCCCCACGGGGCACGGGGTAGAGGAGTGAACCTACAGCCCCATAGGGCACGGGGTAGAGGAGTGAACCTTCAGCCCCACGGGGCACGGGGTAGAGGAGTGAACCTACAGCCCCACAGGTCACGGGGTAGAGGAGTGAACCTACAGCTTCACAGGGCACGGGGTATAGGAGTGAACCTACAGCCCCACAGGGCACGGGGTAGAGTAGTGAACCTACAGCCCCACGGGGCACGGGGTAGAGGAGTGAACCTACAGCCCCACAGGGCACGGGGTAGAGGAGTGAACCTACAGCCCCACAGGGCACGGGGTAGAGGAGTGAACCTACAGCCCCACGGGGCACGGGGTGGAGGAGTGAACCTACAGCCCCATAGAGCACGGGGTAGAGGAGTGAACCTACAGCCTCTCAGGGCACGGGGTATAGGAGTGATCCTACAGCCCCACAGGGCACGGGGTAGAGGAGTGAACCTACAGCCCCACAGGTCACGGGGTAGAGGAGTGAACCTACAGCTTCACAGGGCACGGGGTATAGGAGTGAACCTACAGCCCCACAGGGCACGGGGTAGAGGAGTGAACCTACAGCCCCACAGGGCACGGGGTAGAGGAGTGAACCTACAGCCTCACAGGGCACGGGGTAGAGGAGTGAACCTACAGCCCCACAGGGCACGGGGTATAGGAGTGAACCTACAGCCCCACAGGGCACGGGGTAGAGGAGTGAACCTACAGCCTCACAGGGCACGGGGTAGAGGAGTGAACCTACAGCCCCACAGGGCACGGGGTATAGGAGTGAACCTACAGTCCCACAGGGCACGGGGTAGAGGATATTTATCACAATTTCACTCTCAGCCCGTCTAGGGTAAGGCTTATCGGACAGGTCCAGGTACCATGGATATTTTGTGGCTGGGAATTGATCACAAATAATATTCAATTTAAAGCTTTCGTGACTGCAGGGATTCATCTTCTTGGTTCTTTCGGTAAAGTCACGTAGAAGGGAAGCAATAAAATACTAAAAATAAAACACAATTATTTTATTATGTATTATTTTTATTATTTTATTGCTTCCCTTCTACGTGACTTTACCGAAAGAACCAAGAAAATAATATTCAATTTATAGACACGCGGAGTTTTGCACCGAGTGCTGTTTGCGAGCACCTATTAAGGCCGGCACACACATGACGCCAGCACGGCGCTTGATTCATAACTCGATATTTTTCTGGAATACTAATTGGCTGGCTGAGAGCAGGTTTTTATCGGCGTAAGGCACTACCACGAGAGTACCAAGTAGGTTTATTAATCCAGCCTGGTGGCTCGCGATCAGAGGTTCTCAATTCTGCTTGGGGGCTGACTCCAGGGTCAATAAAACGAGTCAAAGGAATGAGAAATTTCCACCATAGGCTAGAGCTTTAAACAGGGAATGAAGACAGCCTAAAAGCGCATTGGTGCAGGAAATCACTTTGGGAAGTCGGGAGTTTGGACACGAGGCACAAGAATGCAAGTTACACCTGCATAAAATAATATAATCCACCATCAGCGTGCTGTACTCTATATTCCTGTCATCCTCATCCGAACAGGTCTATGAAAATGACAATCATGCGAGATAGGATGTTGAGTGGCAAGAAATTATTCCAGGAATTGCATTCCTCCGGACTGTTCCGACTCAAAGTTCATCACCGGTTCTACATGATCACACCATATCATAAAAAAAGTTTGGCTGGCTGGCTGGAAGGATGGACGGCTGGTCACGTTCCCAGAAGGCGCAGGCTGCTGTCGCCAATCGAACCCGGGTCAATGTGTATACGGATATATTTACGTGCAATGTTTTCCGAATATTTTTTTTTGCGCGTGAATTTCGCAGCGGGCAAGCGAGCGATGAATGGAATAACGAGACGTAGTCAATGCATGTTTAAGGCCACTTTCTACCCCCCCTTCTAAACCGCCCACAAGTACCGTCTGCACATACAAAGACAAAGATCCCCCGTGTAGCCTTAACAGACTGTAGGGGCAAGTGCCGTTATCGAGCATGAAGGCCGGCACGGCACACGAGGGGGTGGGTGGCCAACACCACGCCTGGCCGCCTTTGTCTCCCCAGTGGCGATGTTTACACATCGCACAAGGTACTCATTTAGGGGAAAGCCCGGGACTGGTTCAGATAATCGTCACTGGTGTTGGCCGTGAGCGAGAATCGAGCCCGGGTTGCCAGGTTCATAGCGCAGCGCGCTAACCGCTACACTACCGCTCCCCACACACAGACACACACAGACACACACAAACAGACACATACACAGACACACACACAGACACACACACAGACACACACACAGACACACACACACAGACACACACACACAGACACACACACAGACACACACACACAGAGACGAGGACGAAGATGACCGTGGACTCGCGCTCCTCTCTCCAATCCCCAAAAACATCCCACAGCGCGACACCTCTTCATCTTCCCTCCTTTAGTACCCCCACCACCCCCCACCACCACCCCTCACCACCACCACCCCCCCCACCACCACCCCCACCACCCAACCCCCCATCAAGCTTCTGCACCCCCCCGCTTCTAACTCCCCTCCCCCACCACCCACCACCACCCCCCACCACCACCCCCCACCACCCCCACCCCCCCCCACCACCACCACCACCCCCACCACCACCCCCCACCACCACCTCCCACCACCACCACCCCCCACCACCACCCCCCACCACCCCCACCCCCCCCCACCACCACCACCACCCCCACCACCACCCCCCACCACCACCTCCCACCACCACCACCCTCCACCACCCCCCACCACCACCACCCCCACCACCACCCCCACCACCACCCCCCACCACCACCACCCCCACCACCACCCCCCACAACCACCCCCCACCACCACCCCCCACCACCACCCCCACCACCCCCCACCACCACCCCCCACCACCACCACCACCACCCCTACCCCTCCTTTCACCCCCCACAGCTCCGCGTCCAAGCCTAATGACCAGCAAAATTGGCTTCAGTGTTTTAAATTGGCTCTCACGCCACGGCCACGCAAACGAGAGGGGGGTGGTGACGGGGGGCAAAGGGGTATGGGGGGCAAAGGGGGAGGGGGTGAAAGGGGGAGGGGGGCAAAGGGAGGGGGGGGCAAAGGGGGAGGGGGGTGATTGCGGCAAGAGGAGCAGCCCCTTGATTGGGAAAATGTCGGTTCCGAGTGAACCACTCTTTCAGACGCGCTTCCGCGGCCGTCTGGAACGCTCTTCCCTTCCGATATTAAGAAGCCACTTGGTGGCTACGCACTTTTAGATCATCTCGATTGAAAACTCATTTCTTTAGAGCTGCTTCGTTGTCCTTTTCCACTCCGAGCACCTCCGATTAGCGCGGTTGGCCAACGTACGGCGCGAAAGAAGTTCAACATACAGACGCACCTCTGAGGTCAAGGGTCGCTGGCACGTGTACACATGGGTGACCGGACCGAGATATTCCGTCGCTATCATGGCAGCGACCACGCTTCTTCGACGGAGGAGGGATAGCAAAACGACGCACGAACTCTCCTCTCGCTTTCTGAAACTCCTGAAGCCCACTCGTTGTGGCCAACGGCAGCAGCAGTAGACTCACATAGAGACACAGACGTTAGCTCACGAACATCGAGCACAGGGTCCTGTAGTGCAAGGCCCGCGGGCTGTTGGCGGGCCTTGGTGGCCTTTAGTGCGGCCCCCGACAATTCACAAATTGTGAGAACACCCCCCCCCCCCACCATCATCCATAATAGAGGTTGTTTTTGGGTTAGATCGTGTAAGTGTGTAAATGTGTCGTTGAAACCCGACACAGCCAACTAGTAAGGGTTGTCACGAAAACAGAACGTGGCCAATTCGTTACTAGTACAGCACACCGGTGTGTTGGAGAGCCAAGCCACAACAACATTTACAATCTTCGTGTTAAACTGACCCCCCCCCCCCCCATCATCATCATCGTGCTGCTGTCAAACCCAACAATGGTTTCACATGTTGTGGCGGACCTTGCACTGATGATGTCTTATCGGCGAAAGTGGATACCCCCTCTGAAAACGAGTGAAGAACACTGGGCTAGCTGCTGCCATCATGCGCAAGAAGACGGGTCGAGTGAAAGTGCCTCACATTAGCAAGCGACGAGGTTCGAGTCGGAGCGGTGGTTGCGGTGTGTGCGATTGTTTGCTTTTGAGGCTGCGTTGGTAGTGCCCTTGCCAATAACATCGGGCAACCCAGCAAGTAGCCTGTGATGTTCATTATTCTTTCGTGATGAGAGAGTTGCAGAGATGATCTTACTGATTATTTACAAAATAAAATTAGTCCAGCGGCGGCGGTGGTGGTGGCTACGCTGCTACGCGTGGCCTGGAAGCCAAGCGCAGTGGAGGCATCAGTCAGGGTTGGCGGCTCACACGCAGATGCTGCGAACCTCCCTTCCCCGTGGGCGTCGTGGAGGTAGCGTACCCTGGCTCGCCAGAAGGCAGTACTGAACAATGTCAATTCATATCAACCATAAACTAAATTCATATAATCCATGAACTTAATTCATATCAACCGTTCCATCTGTACGAGATAGCGTGATACCCTCTCGCATGCACGCGTGGGTTTTCTCCAGATACTCCGGTTTCCCTCCCGCATGGAGCAAAGACTCAGTTTGCCGAGGACACCTTCATATGGAGAGGATCGCAGAGCTTGGAGGGTTAAAGGGGGGGGGGGGGAGGGGATATGGCGCCTGATCACTGCATGGCTGCCGCCGCCTCTCCCGCTCGTCTGTGGTCCCTCCTCGTCCTGGCGCCTCTGAGTCGGCCTTTCGGCGGTGTACAGAACGAGAAAAAAGATGCTGGAGGGTGACACTGACGGCTGCTCTGTGCTTCCAGTGTTCAGGGGCCTGCTCAAGGCGCGGGCTCCGGCTGGAGCACGCCATGTACCACACACATGTCGGTGATGTGCAGCGCGTCTTCTTCGAACGCTGGGGAGCCGGACAAGCCCCTCTCTGCACCAGCGTGGACGGCACCCTCGTGGTGTTCTCCTTCTGAAGCGCTCGCTCGTCACCGTGGCGTGCGCGATGACACCACAACTACCACGTGACTTTTATTTTGTATTGTGCGCGGTGCTTTCAGCGCCACAGCGCGTCGATTTGTAGCGTTAAATTCATTTTGTTTGAGAGAGTTTGTGAGTGAGTTTGAGAGAGAGTTTCAGAGAGATTTTGTGAGAGAGTTTGTGAGAGAGTTTGTGAGCGTTTGTGAGAGAGTTTGTGAGAGTGTGTGAGAGAGTTTGTGAGAGAGTTTGAGAGAGACTCTGTGAGAGAGTTGGTGAGAGAGTTGGTGAGAGAGTTTGTGAGAGACTATGTGAGAGACTCTGTGAGAGAGTTGGTGAGAGAGTTTGTGAGAGAGTTTGTGAGAGAGAAAACTTGTCGGCGCTGTTGGCCATGTGGGAGTTTTTGCTTAGCAGGCACGACGCTGCTGATGACACTCACAAAGGTTGAAACTGGTCCGCCACATTTTTATTTATTTCATTTTATTTTTTTATGCCGCTGGATAACATTGGCCTCGTAAGTGAACAAGACCGATGGACTAGAGCAAGATGTTACATCCATTGAGAACCAGTACCAACACAGCCGCCATTCGCCACGAAGTAACGGTGATGTCACCACGGCGCCCGTGCCAGGCCACGTGCACTTTGAGGCCACGTGAAGTGTCGAAGGCTGCTCGCTGACGGGAGGAGGTCACGGGTCAGACCCAGCAGGTGCCCGTGGGTTTTGTCGACTGACATGACTGAAAACCAGACAGGAGGTCACACACAACGCTCCGCACCAGGTTCTGTTGTTGTTATTGTCGCGTGGTTCAAGATGGCCCTCTCGGTGGAGATAGGAGTGCTCTTGCTAGCGACGCCTGGCAACCCAGCGCCATTGTTGTTTTAGCAGGCACCACTCTGCTGATGAGACCGTGGAGGCTGAAACCGGTCCGGAGTGTGCCTGCTGAAGCACAATGCTGATTCACGACATCGGGCAGAGAGGCCAATATCGGCTGATGGGTTGAATTTATTTATTGAGCGCATAGGTGAGTTGGTGCACGAGTCATTTCCTTGCGTGCACGTCGGGTCTTGTTTGCTTAATGATCGCTAATCAAGACGGGGATGATGTCTCTCTCTCTCTGTGGCTTTATCTTTTTGTTCGCCCGTCTGTCTCGGGGTGTCTCTGTTCGTCTGCCTCAGTCGTTCCAACTCTCTCCGTGTGTCACTCTGCCCTCTCGTATCTGTTTGGGTCTGTCAGTCTATCGATTTAGTCCAGCCTCTCCCTGCATGTCCGCCCGCCCGTCTATCGAGTGTGTCTCTAATGTATGTGTGTGTCTATCGAGTGTGCCTCGTGTTCTGTCTGCCTGACATTGTGTCTGTGTCGGTCTGTCTGGCCGTCCTTCCCTGTAGCTGCCATCCATTCACTCATCGGTGCTTTGTCCTCTGTCCATCTGTACGGCTCCCTGGTCGTCTGTGTTTGTTTGTGGGGAGCGGTAGCGTAGCGGTCGTGAAGATTTGAACCGGTCATGGGCCTCCCCTAGGTCGACTCAGCCTCCGGGGAGACAAAGGCGGCCGGGCGTGGTGCTGATCACCCACCCCTTCATGTGCGGTGCCGGCCTTCATAGGTGCTCGCTAACAGCACTTGCCCCAACAGTCTGATACAGGCCCTCCGGGAGATCTTTGTCTCTGTGTGGTGAGTGTCTGTCTGGGTGTGCGAGAGACGCATGGGGTGTCCAGGTGCACGCGGTTTCCCTCCGAGACAGCTGCGAGGACGGAGCGATGACAGCTGACAGGCAGGGCGATTTGGGGGGGGGGACGGGGAGGTGGGGGGAGGTCCCTACGGGTGGGGGAGAGGGCGGGGAGGGTGCGGGGAGGGCAACTTGTGCTCGCTTGTCCTGACAAGCAACCTGAACCACCCCCACCAACACGAGTAACTACTCACCCATGCACTCACTCACCCACTCGCCAACCCACCCTCCCACTCACCCATCCGTACACACACACACATCCACTCACCCGCCCATCCACCCACTCGCCAACCCATCCACCCATTCCCCCTCCAATCCACTCACTCACCCACCCATCCACTCACTCATCCACCCATCTACCCACTCGCCAACCCATCCACTCACTCACCCACCCACCCATCCACCCACCCATCCACCAATTCACCGACCCACCCATCCACCCTTCCACTCATCCATCCATCCACCCACTGTGTCATCCACTCTGCCATCCACTCACCCTGATCATAGCACACTCACAACATTACGCAACAAAGACAAAGCCCCTCCGTATAGCCTGTAACAGACTGCTGGGGCAAGTGCTGTTAGCGAGCACCTATGAAGGCGACACGGCACACGAGGTGGTGGGTGGCCATCGCCATGTCCGCCCACCCGACCGCCTTTATCTCCCCAGTGGCGATGTTGACACCCCGTCCTCACTTGAAGCTGAGTCGACCTAGGGGAGTCCCAGGGCCGGTTCAAATAATCGTCACTGGTGTTGGGTTGCCGATTTCGTAGCGCAGCGCGCTAACCGCTGCACCACCACTCCCCACACACGGACGTGCAAACAATCACGTTTCCCAACCCCAATACAGACCGCACGCACCTCTACACCCCCCCCCCCCCGCCATCCTCCCCCACCCTGAACCCCCCCTCGCTTTCATTGCAATTTCTTTTCGAGCCTTAAAATAAGCAAATTGCACTTTGAGGCTAATTTGAAGTGAATCGAAATCGGATAATTAGTCTCAAGTTTGTCGCTAATAGAAATTGATTTCTCGTGGTGAGCCTGTCCAGCCCTCTTACCGGTGGCATGCGCAGCAGTCGTCTACTGGACGTGACAAAGAGCCTCATAGCTCATCGGATTCCGCCGGTCGAAATAAAGATTCCGATTCGTCAGTACGCGAAGCGGCTTCCAGAGCACCCCAAAGTGTGACGAAGCCAACGTTTTTAATTCTAGATTTGAAGCTTTCGTGAACTGCAAGGATTCATACTCTTAGGTTTTTTCGGTAAAGTCACGTAGGTAAAAAATTAAATTAAAAGTTAATAAAAGTAATAATGGAAATAAAATAAAATAATAAATCACGACGTTTCGGAGGCAACACAAGTCTCCGTCATCAGGTGGGACCGTCACAGCTAGATTTACTGCATCTTGATGCTGTAATTTTTGCTGTGATTTATTATTTTATTTTATTTCCATTATTACTTTTATTAATTTCTAATTTTATTTTTTACCTACGTGACTTTACTGAAAAAACCTAAGAGTATGAAGCCAAGGTTTTTTTTTTTTACCGCCGCAAAGCCGATTCAATCACTCCACTCGTCCCTTTGGTGGACGTGCTATCTCCTGTGGCTGTAGCTCTGTCATTAGCCTCGACAGCTGACCATTGACCCTACGGTGGCTAGGAGATGTTAACTACCTCGCCTGATACGCAAGAGGTCGTGGGTTCGATCCCGATCCTGCCGCTTGTATATTTCGAGTTTGCGGTGTGTCTCTCTCCCCGTGTTCGCGTGGATTTTTCTGCGGGTCCTTCGGGTTTTTCTCTCCACATTTAGAACATCACGCGTTCATGGAATTTGGCTGCTTTCAATTTCCACATGATAGGCCACTTCGTTGAGCTATCATTTGTGACCAGATCGCTTCTGAAAAAGGGCTACACAGCTAAGTGGGCCTTACCTGGTAAAATAAAATATGATAATTGTTTTTTACCCCTTTTATCTGAGAACAAAAATGACACCTTTTTTTACAAGGAGTCATGTTTGCATAGACCACAATACCTGCGGTCGGAATGCAAACAAAAAACACAACTCTGATCATGTATGCACTGTCCTTGAAATTGATTGGGCCACACCCGAGACAATTTTCTTAGAGCCTAGTCTCACATGGTAGTGGACCAGATGACGCCAAAAGGCGCACAACTCAAGGACAACGGACCATCAGAGTATGAGAGCTCGGAGTAAGCATTTACACCATTGGAACCTCATTTGCCAGTGAAAAATATGATAACAATATGATAATACATTATCAGAGTCATGTTTTTTGTTTGCATTCCGACTGCAGGTATTGTGGTCAATGCAAACATGACTCCTTGTAAAAACGTATCAGTTTTGTTGCCAGATAAAAGGGTAATAAACCAATTATAATATTTTGTTACTGACAAATGAGGTTCCAATGACTTTACCGAAAGAACCAAGAAGATGAATCCCTGCAGTCACGAAAGCTTTAAATCGAAATAAAATAAAATAGTTTAGTTTTTTTGTTTACGTGTATCACGATGCGTCGCATGCACCCAAATCCAACTTTTTGTTTTTCCTCGGCCACTGTGACGTCTCTGACGTGCCTTCTTCCTCCAAACCACGTGTCCCCCGCCCTGTCTCTCGATGCGATGCCACGTGTTCACCTCGCAGCGCGTATCTGCGCACTTTTAAGCTTTTGTTCAATTTTCTATTGTCACATCCGGTATCCGTGATCTTCGTATTATTCTTCTTGGTTCTTTCGGTAAAGTCACGTAGAAGGGAAATAATAAAATAATAAAAATAAAACATAATAAAATAATTCTCACGACGTTTCGGCCACAACGCAAGCAGCCGTCCTCAGGTGGAGAACAGGTCTGTCGAGGAGACAGAATCTGAATGACTCGACAGACCTGTTCTCCACCTGAGGACGGCTGCTTGCGTTGTGGCCGAAACGTCGTGAGAATTATTTTATTATGTTTTATTTTTATTATTTTATTATTTCCATTCTATGTGACTTCACCGAAAGAACCAAGAAGATGAATCCCTGCAGTCACGAAAGCTTTAAATCGAAACTTCGTATTATTCTTATTCTTCTCATTCTTATTTCGTACGGCTGATGGAGACTCAAAGCAACAACCACAACTTCACATCCAGGCGGTCAAGCCCAGATAACCGCATCAGGAGCAGCCGAGCAGTGGCATCGCTGTGGTGTCTCCTTAGTATGTGTGGATCGGGCATTGCATCGTCATACGGTCCGTTCTGGATGGCCACAGTCGCACACTGGAGTGGAGTGTCATTTTGGAAGCTGATTAATGAATGAAAAACAACATTCCGCGGTGACTAGAAATTTGGCAAAGTTCGAATATTATCCACAAATTTCTGAATTGAGATGGCTGTATGCATGACAGTAGTCATCGCCCCCCATACTGTCAGACTCATGCCCCAGGTCAGGCGTGCCGTCTCTGGAGTCCTCACGAGGTGTAACAAGATCAACTTTCTCCTGCGGGATATGGGTCACGAACGAACACGGACGTCAACAAACTTGACGGGACATAAACTGCGAAGTGCACCAAGCAAAGTGTGGAGAGACGCGCGCTTGGGATTGCACTGAGATAGCGCGTGGATCACATCGGTCAAATATCCCAGCAAGAGCCTTTGACACTCGGTGAGACCTCCTTGACCGAAACAAAACGAAGGCGTTCCAACGCCGCCGCTCGGCGCGATTGCCCGACGTTTCGTGCGTACGCGCTGCGAGCTTCTTCAGGAACCGCATTGGACTTGTTTTGTTGTTGTTCAGGAACTCAAATCAACCCGCAACAGCCGACGTATTTCGGAAGTTCCAACATCATCCCTCCGACTTTGTTCCTGCGCCACGACCAGAGCCTCCCCCACCAACCTCTACCCCCCCCCCCACCCCCTACTCTCCCACCCCCCCACTCCGTCAAACCTCACACCCTAATCTAAATGCACCCTCCCATCCACACGCTGTATCCGCGGAAGATTAATGTAATTCAGCTCGCGAAGCACTGGGTCGATGGACAGGCGCTAGGAAGAGTATATCGGGTCTCCCGATCGATCGGCGCCTGTTTTTTGGGGATGGCTTAGGGAGCGGGAGAGTGGAGGGGGGTGGGGGGTGGAGGGGAGGGGGGTGCAGGGGTCAGGGCGCAGGGAGGAGGTAATGGTTAAAGAAATGAAGCCAATGACCAAATCACCCCGCACTGCGCCCCAATCTCGTCGCGCCTCGGGTGCTAAGCAGGCCCTCGTGGAGGGTCGCCTCTGAATGCGAGAGGCTTCTTCGTCGTGCGCTCGGGGTTGCGAGGTGCCCAGCAGCAGAAGGGATTGGATGGAGTTCCTTTGAATCTTTTCTCTCGTACGGCTGCTGATTTCCATGCGGAACAACGCACGAAGATTTCACATTCGCGTGGTCAAACCAGATAAACGTACTCAAATTGTAAATGTTGTGGTTTCACGCTTCAACACACCGGTGGGCTAAAGCAGTGAACTATTTGTCTTTTGTCAACGTGACACTTGTTTACTGATTGGCCGTGTCGGGTGGTGGAGGGTTACGACACATTTATAAATGACGCGATCTAAACCCAAAAACGTTGATTATGGACAGATTAACGCGTCGGCAGTAGCGGAGTGGTGTGTCACCATCGCCGCGATGTCTCCTACGTGTTCGTGGATGGGGGCAATTGCGTCGTCGTTAGACGTTGTCCACCATTCTGGATGACCGCAGTGGCACCACTACCACTCGAAGAGTTTTTGATTTTCCATTTGTGGCATCGGGTATCCGCGTTTGCCGTGGTTTGTGCAGTGGATGTGATTTAGGGTGGACTTTGAGCTTCGTGGAAAATTAAACCCAGGGATCGTATGCGTTGGGTTTTTCTTGAATCTCTCTGTGCGGAGTATTCCGTATCTCCCCACTTGTATGTATGTTTGTGTGCGTGCATGGTGGGGTGTCTATGGGTACAGTACTCCGGTCTCCTGCCACACGGAGCCAACCCACGCGCGTTGATGGAATTTTCCAAATATTTAAATTCAGGACCCTCCAGAAACCCAATACATCTTTCTAGATTTGACGCTTTCGTGACAGCAAGGATTCATACTCTTAGGTTTTTTCGGTAAAGTCACGTAGGCAAATTTGTATTATTATTATGAGAAATTGTATTATTTATTAATTTTTTACCTACGTGACTTTACCGAAAAAACCTAAGAGTACCAATACATCTTCTTCAAGAGGGGGCCCTGCTACATTGGCATTATTCGGCCAATTCCTTTGCAAAATATCGCGCGGTTTGCTCCCTGTGGCAGTATCACGCGGAGAACCCGGAGACAACTCAGCACAACAGTGAACGCTCTGCACACACGCTCCAATAACTGAGATGCCCCATTTCTAGAAGACGCTGCTGGAACCCCCAACCGCATCAGAACATCAAGAGGCCGATGCTGCCACGCGCTTCCTTCACGAATAGCACATCATCGACACAAGCCACACGAGTGCGACTGTGTCCATGCGACCACACACTGTGGACCGTATAGCAAACCCCCCGTGCTCTGCGCTCCTTTAACGGACGAGGAGGGGAGCAGAACAACGACACGAACTCTCTCTCTCGTCTTGGCCAGGAGACCGCGGCAGTGACATTTAGCTCATGAACATATCGCTATCATTCGCGAGGATAGAATACAGAGCAGTGAGACGAATGCCGACTCCCCCAACGACGGAGCCCCTCCATCTCATTCTCGTCCCGAATGTTAAATCCCAACTACACGTGGCCGTGATCCATCGGCGTAATTCACGATTCGTAAAGCCGTCGTCCGTATAACGCACGGTGACCGCGATATTGATTTATTTATTCTTTCTCGTCCTTCTCCTCCTCCTCCTCCCCTCTCTCTCTCTCGTTCTCTCCACGTCCGATTTGGTGTTGCGAGCGAAGCGCTGTTGACCCTCCACGACGCCGGACCGCGTGACCTCTGGGGCGAGTGCACGAAGCTGACGGAGCCGACGGCGGCATTAGCGCCACGATGATGAATGGAATTCATTTGTGTCTCGGCGTCCGTGGATCAGCAAGTACTGCATCGCCAAAAAAACAAAAGTCGATATGCATGAATGGATGTGTTTAACAAAGTGTGCGCGTGTTCGCGCGGATGCGTGCTTGTGTGTGTGTGTGCGTGTTGGGTGTGTGTGGACGCATGCATTTGTGTGTATGTATGTGTGTATGTGTGTGTGTATGTGTGTGTGTGTATATGTGTGTGGGGAGCGATAGTGCAGCGGTTAGCGCGCTGCGCTATGAATTTGGCGACACGAGTTCGATTCCCGCTCACGGCCAACACCAGTGACCGGTCCCGGGCCTCCCCTAGGTCGACTCAGTCTCAAATGAGTACCTGGTGCGGTGTGTAAACATTGCCACTAGGGAGAAAAAGGCGGTCGGGCGTGGTGCTGGCCACCCACCCCCTCGTGTACCGTTCCGGCCTTCATAGGTGCTCGCTAACAGCACTTGCCCCTACAGTCTGTTAAGGATATACGGGGGATCTTTGTCTTTTGTATGTGTGAATGTGTGTACTGTGGGGAGCGGTTTGCGCACTGCGCTACAAACCCGGCGACCCGAGTTCGATTGCCGCTCACGGTAAACGCCAGTGACGATTATCTGAACCGGTCCTGGGCCTCCCCTAGGTCGACTCAGCCTCAAATGAGTGCCTGGTGCGATGTGTAAATATTGCCACTGGGGAGACAAAGGTGGTCGGGCGTGGTGCTTGCCACCCACTCCCTCGTATGCCGTGCCGGCCTTCATAAGTGCTGCTCGCTGACAGCACTTGACCCAAAAGTCTGTCAAGCCTATGCGGGAGATCTTTGTCTTGTATATTTATATTTATGTACGATACGTGTTGGTGGATGTGTCTTATTATAAATGTACATATGTGTGCTCGTGTGTGACATGTATTGTATATGTTTGTATGCTTGCTATATGGCAGCATTTGCTCCAACAATTCTGTATGTCTATAGGAGCGATCTTTGTCTCTCTCTACCTGTGTGCGTGTCTATGGATGTGTAGTCGTGTGTGCTGCATGCATGTGATTAGGTGTTCGCAAAAAGCACTTACCCCAGCAGTCTCTGTAGGCCATTCGGGGGACATTTGTCTTTGTGTGCATTTGTGTTTGTGTTTGGGGAGCGGTAGTGTAGCGGTTATCTGAACTGGTCCTGGGCCTCCCCTAGGTCGACTCAGCCTCAAATGAGTACCTGGTGCGGTGTAGTAAACATCGTCACATGGTAGATAAAGGCGTCCGGGCGTGGTGCTGGCCACCCACCCCCTCGTGTACCATTGCGGCCTTCATAGGTGCTCGCTAACAGCACTTGCCCCAACAGCCTGTTGAAGACTATACGGGGGATCTTTGTGTGTGGAGATCTCGTCGAGCCGGTGACCCACCTCTTGGTTACAAGTCCAGCGTGCTGGCCATTTTCTCCACTGCGTGCGGGACCCTCCACACGAACTGGGCTGCGTTCCACTGCCACCGATGGCGTGCAAGGCGTGCTTCGTGAGGTTCTGGTCGTGCACCGATAACTCGATAAACAACTCGTAAACGTTCGGAGTTGGTAGCAGACAAAGTTTGATTAAAGACTCGACTGCAACATCTTGCGTGCCCAGCTCAGAGCCCGTCGCGTAGCGCGACCGCACAATTTAAATACAAAAAAAATGAAACACACACAGAGAGAGAGATTGAAAACAACAGAGAGTGCATCGGAGAGGTGGGAACTTCCTCCCCTCGACGACCGTGATTCGCGATGTTCGCCCCCAATTGAAAATGTGTAGGAGTCGTTTTTTTATTATTATTCTTTTAGTTTCCTTGCGTGATGGAGCCAAGATTGTCCTGAAATAAAATCCACGCGTACGAGGGAGAAACACAAACACACACACACACAAAACCGTAGGTGCACAGAGGAAACCGTCAGCAGCCTACTTGCTGTACTGTGTACAATAGGGGCGCAACCACTTGGTTGTCCTTCACGTAGCAGGAGGTGGCTGGCGCGCGGCAACACGTGGCTGTGTTTCTTTGCGCGAACCACCAACCCCCCCCCCCCACTCCCAAATGCGTTATGTCTCTGTAAGTTCAACTTGTATGAATACGGTAATGAGCAGCTCCCTTGGTCTATCCACTGCTGGATGTAGGCTTCCCACCCCCCTCCCCTCCTCCCCCCATGGGGAGCTGTTCGACCATACTTCACCACACGGGTATGTAATCGGTAAAAGCTAGAGAGGGGAGGGGAGGGGGGCGTACATGAGGATCGGTTCAGATAAATCGCTTACCACTGATGAGTCAGTCGTGGCCGGAGTTCTATCTCGGGTCGCCGGGTTTTGGAGGGCGCCTTTTGAAAGTCCCTCGAGAGAGAGCGCCGCTAACCGCTGCGCCACCGCTCCGCTCAATAATTAGCGTATTCTCGTTCGAGGATCGTGATGCGGTCGGATGACGAAAGTGATGACACCGGTGTGACAGAAACGAACAACAAACAAACAACCCAACCGACACAACAACGACGCAAATGAAAAATGAAAACGTTCACAGCAACACTTCCTGCGCCGGCGACCGTCTTGAGCAATATCCACAGGCAAACGGAGAGACAGAGAGAGCGAGCGACTTGAGGTGGGGGTGGTGGGCTTAAATTAGTCTCAAACATGGTCACACCGTCCCCTTCGCAGACTTCTCTCATCGCGTGCCAAAGTCAAAGTCCTCTCCAGCGGCATGAGCCCTCTCATCAGCACGTCACTTCTTCGCCACTTTGGCTCGTTGACGTCGTGGTCCGGGCTCCTACGATGACATTTCTCCGTCTCGCGGACAAAAAAATAAAAAAACGTGACAGCTGCCGAAACCGCTTTTGACAAACTTTTGCATCGCATTTTGATTGATCACGATCTGGCGGCCGCGGCTTGCGACTGCGACGACGACGACGAACGGAATTGCTTTGGGAGCCCGTCGAGAGGGGGGCGAGAGGGGGGCGAGAGGGGGGCGAGAGGGGGGCGAGAGGGGGGCGAGAGGGAGCGGCCCCCCCGGTTCGTGGCTCCGATGTCGATCCGACGTTTTGCCGCGAGCTTGATGGAGACTCGCGATGCCCACCGCCGTCGTGAAGTTTGGGAGATTTCTCGGCGTCGTTGACAAATGGACGTACTTCGTCATGTTTGACAAGCACTACGGATCTCTCCCTCCCCCACCCCACACTCGAAACCACTCTAGCCACCCCATCCCCCACTGCCCCAATGAGCGTTTCCTCGCCGCGTCTGCGGGAGCCTCGGAGCGCGCTAAGGTCACGTCTACCAGGGCGAATTTACAAACGCGCGGCGCCGCGAATTGGATTTTTTTCGGGAACACTGCGGAGTGGCTCGTTTGGGACGGATCAGTGGCCGCGGTCGCAGATAAGGTCACGGATTGCCGGCGCAGCGGCCGTGCTGGTGGTGCCGATCGTGGTGTTTGTATTCGTTGTTGTTGTTGTTGGTACATTTTTGGCCGATTTTTTGTTGTTTGTGGCGGATAGGGGGCGGGGGGTGAGTAGGTGGATGGCGATAATGGAGATGTTTGTGTTTGGAACACACGACCGTGTATTCCGGCTGCGGCGATGGTGGTGGTGGCGACAGAGATCTTGGTGTTTGTATTTTGTTGTTATTGTTGTTGGTAATTTTTTGCTGTTTGTTTTTGAGCGGTGGTGGGGGATGGCAGAGAGGTGAGCGGGGGGTGGTGATGTGATGGAGAGACGTTTGAGAATCGCGTCTGGTCGGATCTGACTGCAGCAGTTTCTAAAGGGCACACGTGAAGAAAGCGTGCGGTGTCTTTCTCAAGCCCCGTCTGTAAAGAGAGGCACCTCCCACTGGAAGAAGTTCTAGCAGGCGACCACCTCTCGCACGTCGGCTGGACATCCTTTTGAAAGAGGTGGACGTAACCCGCCACTTTACCCCACCGCTACGATGAACCCACTGACACTGCTGGGTGGACTGTGGCGCACCGGGGCTGTGGGGGGTTAATAAACTCGCACCATCCATCAATTACCGCGCTCAGGGAGATGGAATCGAACCGGCAAACTTCTGGATCGCAAGTCCAGCGCGCTGATGACCGTTACACCACGGTGGGTGGCAGCGTTCGCCCGAGTTGAATTGGAGCAATTTAAGGCGCGAACAGGAACTAGTTTCGTTTTTTGTTTGTGTGTAGTATATCCCTGTACACGTTGAGTGTTTTTGGGTAGTGGCCGAATTAAAATTTCTCTCGTGAAGAAAATAAAAAAAATGGTCAGAAAAGGAATAATTATATTCTAATAATAGTTATTAACAATGTCCTTTATATACACAAGAAAAGCCTAATCGAATTTAAATTGTTGTTTTAATGAGGGTCCTACTGCGCCATTGGGATGTTTGGCCAATGCCATTAATGGGCGTGACGGTAGCAAGATGTCAACTACCTCGCCTGGTACCCAGGAGGTCGTGGCGTGGGTTCGATCCCGATCCCGACCCTGACGCCTGCTGCTGTATATTTGGAGTTTGCGTGTCTCTATCATCATCATCACGGTGGCTAGGAAATGTTAACAACCTCGCCTGGTATACAGGAGGTCGTGGGTTCGATCCCGACCCTGACGCCTGCTGCTGTATATTTGGAGTTTGCGTATCTCTCTGCCCGTGGTCACGTGAATTTTTCTCCGGATCCGGTAGCTGCTAAGAATTTCCACACGATGAGCCACTGCTCGGCTTTTGACATCTGACCAAGGTTGGGTGGTTGGGTGGTTGGGTGGTTGGGTGGTTGGGTGGAATCCCGTTGATCTGGCCATTATTGAATGAAGTGACTAAGCCTGGTATGGCGATCCGTGATTTATGTCTTAACAATGTACGGAGCAGCAGCCCAGGAATGGAACGCGTCCCAGAGGAGATGGAGCGATGAAATCGACTCGCGTCTTCACCCAGCAGTGCATTGCTCATGGCTGATGATAATTGATGAGGATGCAGTGACGTCACCTGTCTGCTCTCACCTGTAAGATAATTTCCGTTCTTCTTCGAAGGCTAGGCTGATGGGAGCGCTCCGTTGTTTGGAAGAGGGGAGGCCGGAATGATCCACTTATTCTCGATTCTGATTGGATTGTACGGAGCAACTGCCCCGATCACTCGGCCACTCCACTCCACCCGCACGTCCGGCGTGTCCAGCCCTTCTCATCTCGCTGCGCGGGTTGACTCAGCCGAACGATGAAATGGCTTTTGGGGTGAATTCCACACGAAGAACCGCGATGATCAGCCCTGCCCTGGATGCGTCCGTCGTTGTGCCGCAGTGCAACGCCACCGGTGAAAGACCAAAAAAATAATTGAAATTCGCAAAATGAACAGAATTAACGAGACTGCGTAGGAGTTCTTTTCCCGCGTTTTGTGTGCCGCGACTTTGTGTCCGACAGCTTCGACGACTCGCTTGCTGAAGAAGCTCCCAGGAGGTGGGTGGTGAAACGTCGGACACCGTGCCGTCGTTGAGAGCCGAGCAGAACCCCCCCCCCCCCCAAAAAAAAAAAGAAACTCCTCGGTTGGTTGTAAAGAACTCGCCCAGTGCTGTGGACAATCGTGGCTCCGGCTCCTGAGCTGAGAAACTCCATGTCGGGATTTTGGGTTGTGGATAGTTGCCTAATTGTGACGACGTCAAGTTATTTAATTGTGAAAAGTGTTGTTTAATTTCTTGCCCCCACCCCCCACCGTCCCCCCCACCTCCCCTGCAATTTTATTCCAACTGCGCCATCGGTCGCTTTGCCGTGTCTTTGAGACGAAGAATCCCCTTTGGAACTCTCTCAGAGCACAGAAGAAAGCCCACTGAAGCAGACATCACAGAACCACTTCGGAGACCTTGAGTTTGAACGTGAGAGAAAATGAGGCTACGGCCGCATTCCGCCACCCGTTTCGCTTTTTTTTTCTACGTTCCACTTTCGAAAGCTCCACGCGGGGTTGGATCCTCACCGTTTGTTCCGTGCCGGGCGACTGAAGCACCAATTCTAGATTTGAAGCTTTCGTGACTGCAAGGATTCATATTCTTAAAGCACCCACCGTGCTTTTTTTCGCCGCGTGTTGTTCGGGGTGCGGTGACGCCATCGGAGAGAGCGCGATCGGAGAGATTCTCCCTCTCGCTGCAAGGTGTCCCAATGTGCTCTCGTTATGTCCTCGCTACCGATCCCATTGTGGCCCCCGTTATGGTCCACGTTTCTGATTGAGCACAATTCAAGATTGACAATTTTTTCCGAGCCGTGCGAGCGATGGACGCTTCCGACGCGGTCGATCCGAGCTGCGAGGTGAGCGTCAGGGCTGACCGTGCGCTCCGCGGGGTAACTGCACGGGCCACTCCCCCCTTCCGCTTCCTCCAAGACGTCTGCCCAGCGTGGAAGAGTAGGCCAAGATGACATCTAGAGAAGGTGGGGGGTGTGTGTGTGTGGGGGGGGGGGGGGTTCTCTCTCTGGCATGGGAAGGCAATCGAAGGGCTGCACCACTGCACCGACGTGAGCTGTCCTGACCGTGCGATTGGTTGAGTTTTCGGGATTGAGAGCCAGTGGCGGGCGGTGTCTCGCACAAAGCCGCGCTCGGTATCAAAAGGACGTCGTTCCGCTTTCTTGCGAGCTGAGTGGTGGCGGCCGAGTGAGTTGGGAGGGGGGGGGGGGGTGATGGAGGGGGGGGGGTCACCGACGTCCACCTCGTCGACCGTGCTCTCTGCATCGTCCACGGTGCGGGCGTCGAACCTTGACCGCGACTAGTGGCGGTCGAACGCGGCTGTGGCGGCCGGGGTTGCGGCCCCGCGTGTCGCCGTGCTGTAGTAATAGGGGGAACCTGCGCACGCCCAGACACAGAGACGAAGATGCGCCCGTGTAGACTTTATGACAAAACTGCTGGGCCCAAGTGCTGTTGAGCGAGCGGTAACGCAACGTGAAGGCTGCACGGGGGAATCTGTTTTGTCTTTGTTGTGAGAACTCACCCAGAAGCCCCGAGTTGGTGAATCTCCACGTGTCGTTGTAGGTGGCGTACTGCGCGTGTGGGTACGGGTTCCCGGAGAACTCGGGCGCTTTAGAGGAGAAATCAAAACGCAACAGCATTTATTTAGTCATTTTTTGGTAATTTTTGTTCATTTTTTTCATTTGTGGGTAATTTTTTGGGTAATTTCCCCCGGCACCCTATCGCCCCCCCCTCGTCCCCTTCCCCCACCCCCCAACGTCATCGTGATCTCAACTATCTGCGGCGCGTCATCACGAGATCAATAATCTTTTCGTATATCTCTTGGGTACCACTCACTGATGGTGGGTGGGTGAGTGGGCAGCGTTGAGCACTACACTGATGGTGAGGGGGGGTGAGTGAGTAGCGTTGAGTACTACGCTGATGGTGGGTGGGTGGGTGGGTGGGCAGCGTTGAGTACTACGCTGATGGTGGGTGGGTGGGTAGTGTTGTGTCCTCACTGATGGTGGGTGGGTGAGTGGGTAGCGTTGAGCACTACACTGATGGTGAGGGTGGGTGAGTGGGCAGCGTTGAGTACTACGCTGATGGTGGGTGGGTGGGTAGTGTTGTGTCCTCACTGATGGTGGGGGGGGGTGAGTGGGTAGCGTTGACGACTCACTGGGTACCACTCACTGATGGTGGGTGGGTGAGTGGGCAGCGTTGAGTACACACTGATGGTGGGTGGGTGGGTAGTGTTGTGTCCTCACTGATTGTGGGTGGGTGAGTGGGCAGCGTTGAGTACTACACTGATGGTGGGTGGGTGAGTGGGTATCGTTAGGTTCTCACTGATGATGGGTAGGTGAGTGCGTAGCGTTGAGTACTACACTGATGGTGGGTGGGTGGGTAGTGTTGTGTCCTCACTGATGGTGGGTGGGTGAGTGGGTAGCGTTGGGTTCTCACTGTTGGTGGGTGGGTGAGTGGGTAGCGTTGTATACTCACTGATGGTGGGTGGGTGAGTGGGTAGTGTTGTGTCCTCACTGATGGTGGATGAGTGGGTAGCGTTGAGTACTACACTGATGGTGGGGGGGGGGGGGGGGTGAGTGCGTAGGGTTGAGTTCTCACTGATGGTGGGTGGGTGAGTGGGTAGCGTTGAGTACTACGCTGATGGTGGGTGGGTAGTGTTGTGTCCTCACTGATGGTGGGTGGGTGGGTAGCGTTGGGTTCTCACTGATGGTGGGTGGGTGAGTGGGTAGTGTTGTGTCCTCACTGATGGTGGGTGGATGAGTGGGTAGCGTTGAGCACTACACTGATGGTGGGTGGGTGAGTGGGTAGCGTTGTATATTCACTGATGGTGGGTGGGTGAGTGGGTAGCGTTGAGTACTACAATGATGGCGGGGGGAGGGGGGGGTGAGTGCGTAGGGTTGAGTTCTCACTGATGGTGGGTGGGTGAGTGGGTAGCATTGAGGACTCACTGATGGTGGGTGGGTGAGTGGGTAGCGTTGTATACTCACTGATGGTGGGTGGGTGAGTGGGCAGCGTTGTATACTCACTGATGGTGGGTGGGTGAGTGGGTAGCGTTGTATACTCACTGATGGTGGGTGGGTGAGTGGGTAGCGTTGATAACTCACTGATGGTGGGTTGGTGGGTTGAGTACTACACTGATGGTGGGTGGGTGAGTGGGCAGCGTTGTATACTCACTGATGGTGGGTGGGTGAGTGGGTAGCGTTGTATACTCACTGATGGTGGGTGGGTGAGTGGGTAGCGTTGTATACTCACTGATGATGGGTGGGTGAGTGGGCAGCATTGAGAATTCACTGATGGTGGGTGGGTTGAGTACTACACTGATGGTGGGTGGGTGAGTGGGTAGCGTTGTATACTCACTGATGATGGGTGGGTGAGTGGGCAGCATTGAGAATTCACTGATGGTGGGTGGGTGGGTTGAGTACTACACTGATGGTGGGTGGGTGAGTGGGCAGCGTTGTATACTCACTGATGGTGGGTGGGTGAGTGGGCAGCGTTGTATACTCACTGATGGTGGGTGGGTGAGTGGGTAGCGTTGTATACTCACTGATGGTGGGTGGGTGAGTGGGCAGCATTGTATACTCACTGATGGTGGGTGGGTGAGTGGGTAGCGTTGTATACTCACTGATGGTGGGTGGGTGAGTGGGCAGCGTTGTATACTCACTGATGATGGGTGGGTGAGTGGGTAGCGTTGTATACTCACTGATGGTGGGTGGGTGAGTGGGCAGCGTTGTATACTCACTGATGGTGGGTGGGTGAGTGGGCAGCGTTGTATACTCACTGATGGTGGGTGGGTGAGTGGGCAGCGTTGTATACTCACTGATGGTGGGTGGGTGAGTGGGCAGCGTTGTATACTCACTGATGGTGGGTGGGTGAGTGGGCAGCGTTGTATACTCACTGATGGTGGGTGGGTGAGTGGGCAGCGTTGTATACTCACTGATGGTGGGTGGGTGAGTGGGCAGCGTTGTATACTCACTGGGCACCATGCCAGCCAGGGAGGAGGTCGTGTAGCCAGCCTGCCCGCCTGGGGGTACGTGTGGCGGGTACCCGGGCAGTGTTGTGTTGCCCATTTCTCTACCTGTTGAACACACAAAGACAAAGATCCCCCGTATAGCCTTTAACAGACTGTTGCGGCAAGTGCTGCTAGCGAGTAGCACCTATAAAGACTGATACGGCACACGATAGAGTGGGTTGGCCAGCACCACGCCCGGCCGCCTTTGTCTCCCCAGTGACGATGTTGTCCCACTGCACCAGGTACTAATTTGAGGCTGAGTCGACCTACAGGAGGCCCAGGACCGATTCAAATGATCGGCACTGGTGTTGGTGGCCATGAGCGGGAATCGAACTCAGGTCGGCGGGTTCGTAGCGCAGCGTGCTAACCATTGCACTACCTCTCCCCATGCACGTCCACACACACACACCGTCCATATAACCACACCATCCTGTGTATCCGATTCAGACTGTCAGGGCAAGTGTTCGTGTCCAGGGTTTATGCATTGACTCCGTTCATCCATAACTCTCATGAGGACGATCCGATATGAACGAAGTTTTCCCACAACGTTGTGTTGTGAGACTCGCCCTATTGATGACTTGGAAACAAATAAAAGCAAAGAGGATGACAGTATTTGTCGATATGCAAACGCATTTGCCATGATGCTTGCTACAAAACACTTTCCTGCGGAGGGAGCTGGTAGGAACGTTGGGTTGCTCGGTCAATGGCCAGGGTCAACGGCGGCGTGGTGTATTCCGCAAATATGCCCGACTGTGAGGGCGGGCACAAGCCGGCGTGAGTAGGTTAAACGTTGAGTTTTATAAGGGCACCACGGGGTGACCAGCCCCTCCCCTTCCACCCCCCACCCAGCCCCACCCTCCCCACCCAGCCCCTCCCCACCCAGCCCCACCCAGCCCCTCCCCACCCTCCCCTCCCCACCCAGCCCCTCCCTCCCCACCCAGCCCCTCCCTGCACGACGGACACAATAATCTCCTGTGGGCTGGTGTAACCAGGAGGTTCCTACCAGTATTAACCACAATACCTTTCTGATCTCGTCAAAGGGGCATAAACCATCATCCTGCGAACTCCAGCCATCGAGCAAAAGACTGTGGTCACCGCATCGCACGCTGCGCTTTCAGACGCGCTTCTGCGGCCGTCTGGAACGTTCTTCCTTCCGACATTAGGAAGCCACCGGAGCTATGCACTTTTACATCTAGAATGAAAACTCATTTATTTTAGGGCAGTTGTTTTCGTGTGTGTTAGTTTGTTGTTCTTCTCCTGCACCTCCAATTAGCACGGTTTGGCTACGTACGGTGCGAAAGAAGTTCAACGTACATACACATACAACACGGTCCGTGTCTCAGTGCGAATCAGGTGACTCCTCGTCCTTCCCGCTAACCCTCGTCACCTTGCAGCAAATGCAGCTTAACTGCGAATCAATACGCTCTCAATATCATCTCGATCGTACATCAATACCCAGTCGATATGAATGACTTTGCTCTCGCGCGCCAGCACGCCGGACTCAGGCCAGGGGGCAGACGACCTCCACACCTGGGGGCCATCGTTCTCGTCAGGTGGTCTCAGGTGGTCTCAGGTGAACTCAAGCAAAGTCACGTGGCCTCAGGTGAACCCAGGTGAACTCAGGTGAACTCAAGCAAAGTCACGTGGCCTCAGGTGAACCCAGGTGAACTCAGGTGAACTCAAACAAACTCACGTGGCCTCAGGTGAACCCAGGTGAACTCAGGTGAACTCAAGCAAAGTCACGTGGACTCAGGTGAACCCAGGTAAACTCAAGCAAAGTCACGTGGACTCAGGTGAACCCAGGTGAACTCAAGCAAAGTCACGTGGACTCAGGTGAACCCAGGTGAACCCAGGTGAACTCAAGCAAAGTCACGTGGACTCAGGTGAACCCAGGTAAACTCAGGTGAACTCAAGCAAAGTCACGTGGCCTCAGGTGAACCCAGGTGAACTCAAGTGAACTCAAGCAAAGTCACGTGGCCTCAGGTGAACCCAGGTGAACCCAGGTGAACTCAAGCAAAGTCACGTGGACTCAGGTGAACCCAGGTGAACCCAGGTAAACTCAAGCAAAGTCACGTGGACTCAGGTGAACCCAGGTGAACTCAAGCAAAGTCACGTGGACTCAGGTGAACCCAGGTGAACCCAGGTGAACTCAAGCAAAGTCACGTGGCCTCAGGTGAACCCAGGTGAACTCAGGTGAACTCAAGCAAAGTCACGTGGCCTCAGGTGAACCCAGGTGAACCCAGGTGAACTCAAACAAACGCACGTGGCCTCAGGTGAACCCAGGTGAACTCAGGTGAACTCAAACAAACTCACGTGGCCTCAGGTGAACCCAGGTGAACTCAAACAAAGTCACGTGGCCTCAGGTGAACCCAGGTGAACCCAGGTGAACTCAAACAAAGTCACGTGGAATCAGGTGAACCCAGGTGAACTCAGGTGAACTCAAGCAAACTCACGTGGCCTCAGGTGAACCCAGGTGAACTCAGGTGAACTCAAGCAAAGTCACGTGGCCTCAGGTGAACCCAGGCGAACTCAGGTGAACTCCAGCAAAGTCACGTGGCCTCAGGTGAACCCAGGTGAACTCAGGTGAACTCAAACAAACTGACGTGGCCTCAGGTGATCCCAGGTTAACTCAGGTGAACTCAAACAAACTCACGTGGCCTCAGGTGAACCCAGGTGAACTCAGGTGAACTCAAGCAAAGTCACGTGGACTCAGGTGAACCCAGGTAAACTCAAGCAAAGTCACGTGGACTCAGGTGAACCCAGGTGAACTCAAGCAAAGTCACGTGGACTCAGGTGAACCCAGGTGAACCCAGGTGAACTCAAGCAAAGTCACGTGGACTCAGGTGAACCCAGGTAAACTCAGGTGAACTCAAGCAAAGTCACGTGGCCTCAGGTGAACCCAGGTGAACTCAAGTGAACTCAAGCAAAGTCACGTGGCCTCAGGTGAACCCAGGTGAACCCAGGTGAACTCAAGCAAAGTCACGTGGACTCAGGTGAACCCAGGTGAACCCAGGTAAACTCAAGCAAAGTCACGTGGACTCAGGTGAACCCAGGTGAACTCAAGCAAAGTCACGTGGCCTCAGGTGAACCCAGGTGAACTCAGGTGAACTCAAGCAAAGTCACGTGGCCTCAGGTGAACCCAGGTGAACCCAGGTGAACTCAAACAAACGCACGTGGCCTCAGGTGAACCCAGGTGAACTCAGGTGAACTCAAACAAACTCACGTGGCCTCAGGTGAACCCAGGTGAACTCAAACAAAGTCACGTGGCCTCAGGTGAACCCAGGTGAACCCAGGTGAACTCAAACAAAGTCACGTGGAATCAGGTGAACCCAGGTGAACTCAGGTGAACTCAAGCAAACTCACGTGGCCTCAGGTGAACCCAGGTGAACTCAGGTGAACTCAAGCAAAGTCACGTGGCCTCAGGTGAACCCAGGCGAACTCAGGTGAACTCCAGCAAAGTCACGTGGCCTCAGGTGAACCCAGGTGAACTCAGGTGAACTCAAACAAACTGACGTGGCCTCAGGTGATCCCAGGTTAACTCAGGTGAACTCAAGCAAAGTCACGTGGCCTCAGGTGAACCCAGGTGAACTCAGGTGAACTCAAGCAAAGTCACGTGGACTCAGGTGAACCCAGGTGGTCTCAGGTGAACTCAAACAAACTCACGTGGCCTCAGGTGAACCCAGGTGGCCTCGACTCGGGTGGACGCAGGGCCTCCCACGCCGCTAATGAAGTGGCTATTGCTTGGCTCGGCAAAACGAGTGCGCGATAATAATGATTCCACAGAGTTTTGAACAAATGCGCTGCGTGTTGTTGCTGTGCTTGTGCACGGCTGCTAACGCAGCAGCAGCAGCATCGGGCAATCATCAAATCATTCTTACACTTAATCTCCTTGCCACCCGTCTCTCTCTTTTGTATTGTGCGCGGTGCTTTCAGCGCCACAGCGCGTCGATTTGTAGCGTTTATTTTCTTTTGTTTGCTGGTGACTGTATTTCATATTGAAATCGCCTCCGGTGCTTTTGCTGCTGGCGGCAATAAAAGTTGTTTAAAAGTCAAAAGTCTCTCTCTCCTGTCCACTTCTCTCTGTTCGTGGCTGCGTCCCTCAACCGAGAGGAGGCTTCCATCCGCACTCGTCTTTGAGCCCCTCCATCACCTGTCCACGGGGTTCTCACCTGCCACGAGTGGGTAGGCTTGGTGAGCCGTGTGAGGCCCACTCAGTCCTTTCCCGTCTTCCAGACTCCCCCCGCCTCCTCCCCCTCCTCCTGCCAGCGACAGGGGTGAGAACTCCGCGGCCTGACCCCACACGCACGCACAGAGGGCACGGGGTGAGCGGTCAACACGCGTGGAGGTCATGGCGTGTGCACAAATGCATGCCGTTGCATCGGTGGCGGGGAGCGGTGGGGCAGCAGTTAGCGCGCTGCGCTACAAATTTGGCGGACCCCAAGTTCGATTCTCGCTCATGGCCACCAACACCAGTGAACCGGTCCTGGGCTTCTTCGAGGTTGACTCAGCCTAAAATGAGTGCCTGATGCGGTGTGTAAATATCGCTACTAGGGAGACAAAGTGACCGGGCGTGGTGCTGGTCACCCACCCGCTTGTGTGCCATGCCGGCCTTCATAGGTGCTCGCTAACAGCACTTGGCCTAACAGTCTGTTAAAGAATATATGGGGGATCTTTGTCTTTATGTAGGTGCTCCCCAGGCTATATGGGGGATCTTTAATGGACAATTTCATCCATAACAAAGGTTTTTTGGGTTTGATCGCGTAAATATAAATGTGTCGTTAAACCTCCCACCACAGATTATACAGGGTGCTTCAAAAAAATGTTGACACCTATATGGGACTATAGTTTTTAATGGAAAGTAGAACGTAAATAGAACGGATAATACACTGCAACATTATAAAAAAATGTATGTTAATAGCTTCAAAAGTCAAAGAGTCTCTACTTTTTCGCCATCATTGTCAACACGTGCCTGGAATCTTCTCCAGGTGGTCTCCAGAGCCAGGAGGAGGCCCACTTCTTGTGGCATTGTTTCAAATTCTCTCAAGTGTTAACATTTTTTTGAAGCATCCTGTTTCATTGAACCAGGTGAGGACCCAGGAGGCCAGGATAAGTCCCATCGGCAAGCGAGCCCTGGGCGGGTAGTCTGCCGATAGATGGGGGTGATGATAATCTTCATTTAATTCTAGATTTGAAGCTTTCGGTTTTTTTGGAATTTCTCTCACTTGATACAGCTATCGTGCTGTGACTGTTCCACCTGAAGACGGAAGCTTGTGTTGCCTCCGAAACGTCGTTATTTTTATTTTATTTTTATTTTACTTTTATTAATTTTAATGTTTTACCTACGTGACTTTACCGAAAAAACCTAAGAATATGAATCTTTGCAGTCACGGAAGCTTCAAATCTAGAATGAGTTGTTCACCTTTGCCCATACTTCGCACGCCTATCACGTGTTGTATTATTTGTTGCTGTAACGTTCTAAAACTCGCGCCCCATACTGGACTTCTGTGAACAAGAGCTTTACAGCTCATCGGATTCCTCCTTCAGTATGCATATTCTGATTCTCTTCCGAGTGACGTCAAAGAATCTTTAAAGTCCGCTGTGAGTGAAGCAGACTGCGCGTCGCAGTAATTGTCAGGGTCACTACACCCGCAGTATTAACCAGGGCGGGCCGCTGGATTTGAACCATTAGGCCACGTCATCATAATCAGCAACAGCAGCGGTGTTTAGTTTGTTGTCCTTCCCCCCGCACCTCCGATTGGCACGGTTGGCTACGTACGGTGCGAAAGAAGTCCAACGTACAGTACATACAGCAGTGACAGCAGCGTCGACAGCAGCAATGCCGACATTCATTTCCAATTGAGTTGAATATTCACTCTGCTCAATTCACATGTTGGCCGTCTTCCCTCTCTCCCCCCTCACTCTCTCCCCCCTCGCTCTCTCCCCCCTCGCTCCCCACCTCTCTCCCCCCTCTCTCTCCACCCTCTCTCCCCCTCCCTCCCTCGCTCTCTCCCCCCTCACTCTCCACCCTCTCTCCCCCCTCTCTTCCCCCTCTCTCCCCACTCTCTCCCCCCCCCTCTCTCCCCCCTCTCTCCCCACTCTCTCCCCCCCCTCTCTCCCCCCTCCCTCCCTCGCTCTCTCCCCCCTCACTCTCCACCCTCTCTCCCCCCTCTCTTCCCCCTCTCTCCCCACTCTCTCCCCACTCTCTCCCCACTCTCTCCCCCCTCCCTCCCCCCTCCCTCCCTCGCTCCCTCCCTCGCTCTCTCCCCCCTCTCTCCCCCCTCTCTCCCCCCCTCTCTCCCCACTGCACACCCACCCTCCCCCCCACGAACCTCGACGCTAATTAGTGATGAGGCTTGGCACTCATTATCGGCGCGACAGGCCTGATGGATCGCCGCGCGCGTGAGCGCGGAAATTAAAATGAAGTCAATTACAGGAGAGAGAGTGAGAGAGAGTGAGAGTGAGACTGAGCGAGAGTGTAAAGGAGAGTGAGAGAGTGAGACTGAGTGAGAGTGAGACTGAGTGAGAGAGTGTGAGAGTGAGACTGAGTGAAGGAGAGTGTGAGAGAGTGAGAGAGTGTGAGAGTGGGACTGAGTGAAGGAGAGTGAGAGAGAGTGAGACTGAGTGAAGGAGAGTGAGAGAGTGAGAGAATGAGACTGAGTGAGAATGAGTGAAGGAGAGTGAGAGAGTGTGAGAGTGAGACTGAGTGAAGGAGAGTGAGACTGAGTGAGAATGAGTGAAGGAGAGTGAGAGAGAGTGAGAGAGTGAGACTGAGTGAGAGTGCAAAGGAGAGTGAGAGAGTGAGACTGAGTGAGAATGAGTGAAGGAGAGTGAGAGAGAGTGAGAGAGTGAGACTGAGTGAGAGTGCAAAGGAGAGTGAGAGAGTGAGACTGAGTGAAGGAGAGTGAGAGAGTGAGAGAGTGAGACTGAGTGATAGAGTAAAGGAGAGTGAGAGAGTGTGAGGGTGAGTGAGTGAGAGAGTGAGACTGAGTGAGAGAGTGTGAGGGTGAGTGAGTGAGAGAGTGAGACTGAGTGAGAGTGTAAAGGAGAGTGAGAGTGAGTAAAGGGGATGGACAGAGAGTGAGTGAGCCAAGGAGGGAGTGAGAGGGTGAGGGAGTGTGAGAGAGTGAGTGAGCCAAGGAGGGAGTGAGAGGGTGAGGGAGTGTGAGAGAGTGAAAGAGTAAACGTGGGAGTGAGACAGCCTAAGAGTGAGTGAGCCAAGGAGGGAATGAGAGAGTGAGAGAGTGTGAGACTGAGTGAGACGGTAAAGCAGTGACTGAGAGAGAAGGGGAGTGAGCGAGAGGGCGAGTGAGTGAGCGAGACAATGAGAGGGGCACAGAGTGCCTAAGAGACAGCGAGCCTGCGAGTGAGGCTGGGTGGCTGAGTCGGTGGTTGTGGATCTGGGAGGGAGTGAGAGATGAACTGGTGGGGGGGGGGGGGGGCGGGGGTGTTAGGGTTGTGGTTGTTGTTTTTGTTGGTGGTGTGGTTGTTGTTGTTGGTGGTGTTGTTGGTGGTGTGCCGACTTGGGATGCGCTCGGGGTTGGGGGTTCTGTGGTCTGGCTCTGTTGGGGGGGGGGGCTGCGAATGAGTGAGGGATGCTGCACGATGGTGTGTGGGTGGTGGGTGGTGTGGGCAGGAGGAGGAGGGGGGGTCTGGGGTGCGGTGGGCAGGAGGGGGAAGAGGGGGGGTCTGGGGTGGCGAGCTGCCATACCCACAGACGCCCCGCGGGAGAGCCCGTGCCGCTCGTTATTAATAGACTCTCTCGTTCCGCTAATGGGTTTATGAGGCCAAACGGTCGCTTATCCCCCTTTGAGGAACCCCCCTCCCCTCCTCCAACCCCTCTTAACCCCCCACCCCCCATCCCATGGAACCCCGGTTGGTCTCAGGTGGCGACCTCTCTTCAATACAAGGGCCCCAGCAGACATCTGCTACGATTGCGGGGACAGCCATTAACCAGGAGCGATACCACGAAATGCGCGTGTGTGTGTTTCTGTGCGTACGTTGAACCTTGAGGCCTCGTGGCCTCAAGGTGCACATGGCCTGGCACAGGCGTCGTGGTGACGTCACCGCCACTTAGCGGCAGTTGTTGTTGTTGAACTTCTTTCGCACCGTACGTAATCGGAGGTGTAGGGGAAGGACAAACAAACTAAACACGAAAAGAAGTTAGAAATAAATTAGTTCTCAATCGAGATGATTAGAAGTGCATAGCTCCGGTCGTTTCTTAATAAGTGGAGGAAGAGCGTCGCGTGGTGTGCGTGGTAGTAGGACATCGTATCTCGCCAAACTTTACCGTTCCATTCTTTTTGGGGAAATTGTTTTCGCTTAACGCGTTTTTAGTTTATCGCGGCACTTTTCGGGAACGCATCTACCTCGTTAAACGAGGACCTACTTAAGCATCGCATTGTGTAACATTGAATTGTACCCGTGGTGGCTAGGCACGTGTCTTGTAGTCCAGCACTGACAGGAGAATGTGGTACAGCAAAGCAAGAAACGTGGACTCCGTCTGTTACATCTGTACGGGATAGAGTTTCCTCCAACACAATCAATTGTTGGTGGCATTGGCTCAACGCGAGACTCCCGCTGCTGCTGCCTGCTGGGGCAAGTGCTGTCAGCGAGTAGCACCTATGAAGGCCGGCACGCCACACGAGATTGTGTGGGCGTCCAACATCACCTTGCCCAGCCGCCTTTTTCTCCCTAGTGGCGATGTTTATACATCGCACCAGGTGCTCATTTGAGGCTGAGTGCACCTAGAGGACAGGCCCATGAACGGTTCAAATAATCGTCACCGGTGTTGGTTGCCGTGAGCGGGAATCGAACTCGGGTTCGCAGAAAATAGGATCGCGGATAATAGGATCGCGGATCGTAGATAGTAGGATTGCGGATAGTAGGATCGCGGAAAATAGGATTGCAGATAGTAGGATCGCGGATCATAGATAGTAGGATCGCAGATAGTAGGATTGCGGATAGTAGGATCGCGGATAATATGATTGAAGATAGTAGATTGCAGATAGTAGGATCGCAGATGGTAGGATCGCGGATAATAGGATAGCGGATAGTAGGATCGCAGATAGTAGGATTTCAGATAGTAGGATCGTGGATAATAGGATAGCGGATAGTAGGATCGCAGATAGTAGGATCGCAGATAGTAGGATCGCAGATAGTAGGATTGCGGATAGTAGGATTGCAGATAGTAGGATCGCAGATAGTAGGATTGCAGATAGTAGGATCACGGATAATAGGATTGCGGATAGTAGGATTGCAGATAGTATGATTGCGGATAGTAGGATCGCAGATAGTAAGATTTCAGATAGTAGGATCGCGGATAATAGGATAGCGGATAGTAGATCGCAGATAGTAGGATCGCAGATAGTAGGATCGCAGATAGTAGAATTGCAGATAGTAGGATCGCGGATAATAGGATTGCGGATAGTAGGATCGCAGATAATAGGGTTGCGGATAGTAGGATCGCAGATAGTAGGATCGCAGATAGTAGAATTGCAGATAGTAGGATCGCGGATAATAGGATAGCAGATAGTAGGGTCTGTGCCGTCTGGCACCTGCTCGGCCTTGACGGGCTCGCCGGAGGCTGCGGCGGCGGAGTTGGTGAAGGGCTCCTGGTAGTGGTGCTGGCGCTCGAAGGCGCGCTCCAGCGCCTCCAGCTGCTGCTGGGCGAAGGCGTCGACACGCAGCTGCTTGCGGCCTCCCGCGTGGGGCACCCCCCCACAGCGCCCCTCGCCCCCGTGCAGCGCCGCGTCCACTGCGGGTGTGGGGGAGACACAGGGGTGTGTGTGGGTGAGGTGTGTGGGTGAGGTGTGTGGGTGAGGTGTGTGGGTGAGGTGTGTGAGTGACACACAGGTGAGTGATACAGGTGTGTGTGGGTGAGGTGTGTGGGTGACACACAGGTGAGTGATACAGGTGTGTGTGGGTGAGGTGTGTTGGTGAGGCACGGGTGTGTGTGGGTGAGGTGTGTGGGTGAGGTGAGTGAGTGAGGTGTGTGGGTGAGGTGTGTGGGTGAGGCACGGGTGTGTGTGGGTGAGGTGTGTGGGTGAGGTGTGTGGGTGAGGCACGGGTGTGTGTGGGTGAGGTGAGTGTGTGAGGTGTGTGGGTGAGGTGTGTGGGTGAGGTGTGTGGGTGAGGTGTGTGGGTGAGGTGTGTGGGTGAGGCATGGGTGAGTGAGACAGGTGTGTGGGTGAGGTGTGAGAGTCACACAGGTGAGGGAGCCACAGGTGTGTGGGTGAGGTGTGTGGGTGAGGTGTGTGAGTCACACAGGTGAGTGAGCCACAGGTGTGTGTGAGGTGTGTGAGTGAGGTGTGTGAGTGACACACAGGTGAGTGAGACAGGTGAGTGAGTGAGCTCCAGGTGTGTGGGCGAGACGTCAGGATGCATCGTCTGTTTTCTTGTATCGCTTCTGCAAGTCATCGTCTCGCTTGGCCTGCACCTTTGCTGTCGCGTAAGTCACCGGAGTTGCTCTCGACGAGTGAGGAACCGCGTCGCGTTAAAGAGGCGTCCATTAATCGTGGGACGCGGTACGTTTGTATCAAAAAATAAAAATGCTCGCTTTTCCTTCTTGTCCACGAGCGCGATCCCACCCCCTCCCTCCCTCCCCTCCCTCCCAGCGCTGAACTGCGATTCTCCAAGCCGCTCGCCCCAATCGGCGAATTCCCCGGCTGATCTGTGACGTCACCACCTACTGTGACGCGTCACACGCCCCTAACTGTGACGCGCGTCGCCCGCGTGCTCGAGTCAGCCGCTGCGCCATCGTAGCCAACGGCAAAGGAAGAAAAAAAAAACAACCAGGGGTGGGGTGGGGGGGTGGTGACGCCGCTAATCATATTTGACGTCGTGACATCTTTAGGGCCGTAACAATCTACGCATCCAACCCGTAGCGCCGCGCCCCCGTGGTGTGATGGGGTGGAGCGGGGGCGAGGGGGAATGGCATCGGCAGTGATTGGGCTACAGTCTTGAGTGCGCAGGCGGTGAACCTGCGTCGTTGCCTATGAGTTGGAGGGGTGCCAGGTGGCTGCAGGATATATTTTGTAAACCCCTTGCCTGCTGGGCAATGTTGGTCTGTTAATCCGATTGGATGATTGACTAAGACAGCTGTTCATCTGTGCGCGGAGATGCTGAGCTGAGCTCTGCTTGTACACAGAATTCTCCGCGGCAAAGAAAAATGAGTTCGTGGCGTGGCACGGCTGTTTGCGTTGAAAATGGTCCAATGGATGCAATGGGCGTGCTCTTGCCAATAACATCTGGCAATCCAGCTGACGTTGTTCACTTCACTAACAAGCGTGACTGCTGATGAGACCGAGGATGCTTCGACAAATGCTGCGTCATAATACGTGGCCGAGAGAGCCTATGGACAAAAGCATGGCTTTACTTTTAGACAGAATAGAGTTGTGTTCATATTCTTAGGTTTTTTTCGGTGAAGTCTATCGTGCTGTGACGGTTCCACCTGAAGACGGAAGCTTGTGTTGCCTCCGAAACGTCGTGATTTTTATTTTATTTTAATTTTACTTTCATTAATTTATTTTTTTTTACCTACGTGACTTTACCGAAAAAAACCTAAGAATATGAACCTTGCAGTCACGAAAGCTTCAAATCTAGAATTAGAGTTGTGTTCCTATGTCACGAACTCATCGTTGAGGGCCATTATGTAGGATGTCAATGGCTAAAGAGAGAACGCATCCTGCACACATTAGTCTCTACACGTCAATTGTGTTTACACAATCAGCTGCACGGGTTTCAACATGCAGCGTCTCATCAGCGGTCTGACTTCCTTGAAGCAATGCTGGCGAAAACTGCCCGATGTTCATATGCGAGAGGATCTGCTGAGACGTGTAAAGCAATTGGTGATGCCGCTTGTGTTGGCAGTGGTGCGAATATCAAAATCGGTGGGCTAAAGCAGTGACATATTTGCCTTGTGTCAACGTGACACTTTTTTGCTGATTGGCCGTGTCGGGTGGTGGAGGGTTACGACACATTTATAAATAACGCGATCTAACCCAAAAATGTTGATTGTGAATATCAATATCTCCCCAACGCGTTCGCCAATACCGACACTGCGTGTGTGGCATTACAAGGAAAAAACACACGTAATATTGTAGACGACGTTTCGGGCAATGGGCCTGTTTCTATAGCACACAAATCGAGAGTAACTATTCACACGGCAATTTAAAAACGGGCCATCAGAAAGCTTGTTTTAAAAACCGAATTCTTATCAGGCCCCACGAAGTAACGTCCAATCTCCAACTCTTACAGCCCACTATGTATCTATGGCCTCTCTATTCATGCGCTATGAAGAAGGGTCATTGTCCGAAACGTCGCCTATTATATATTGGATTCATTTTAAGGCAACACGGTGTTTTGCTCATTCTGCCTTCCATGGGTATCGTAGAATCCACTCCTGAGTGCAGTCGATAATGCTTTCTAGGAAAATGTTTTATATTTGTATAAATATTTTTTAACATGAAGTAATGTTTACCGTCTGTATTATTATTAGCGCTATTACTGATGCCCAAATGAAGCCCTCATATTGCTCACACGAAAGAAATAACGCTGCCGGGAACGCATCCCAGATAATGACCCCTTTTAGCTCTCATTCGGTTAGGAACGCGCGTCTCGAGCGCTAAGCGAGGTCTGCCTGTGTGTTCACTCTATACACATTAGTTTCCATGGCAATGCGTAATGGGTTTGTGTGCGATATTACAATGACAAGCGGCTTGTCCACACCCCAACCATCCAGTTATCCATCCCGCTCCCCCCACCCTTCCCTAACCCTCCCCTCACCATCACAATTCAGAAATTCGATTCAATTCGAGAACCAATCGATGTGGTAGCATCGGTCATCGATACTTTATCGCGATTCATTCATTCTCCGCACCCACCCACGCAGAGAGAGAGAGAGCGAGAGAGCAAGAGAGAAAAGAAAGATTGTAACTTCACACACGGCCCCCTAACCCACAACAAACACCCACCCCGCCCCTACGCATCACCCAGAATCTGCGCCGTCCGTCTGGGCGATGGCGAGGCGCCTTGCGGGAGAGTTTCTGCCGCAGCTGCTCTGGCTCAGAGGGTCCACAGTGAATTCGCGTGCAGGGCACTTCGCAAATTGTGGTGGTGGGTGGGGGGGAACGCGCTCCGATCGTCTATTCAGAGTCTTTGCGGTCACCCCCCCCCCCCCCATCTCTACTCCCTTCCTCTCTTCATATCTCTCTCACCCTCTCCTTTTTAAATCCTTTATATTAAGTTCGCGTGCTTGCTTGCTTGCTTAGGACCGTGCAAATCTTTCGGTCGTTTTTAACCCACTTCCCGTGATCCAATTGAGCTGACATTTTGCAGACAGACTCGTTGTGCGTGACAATTAATGTTGGTGTAAATTTTTGTTCCAAAATTTTCCACTTTTTAGGACAAAAATATTATATTTAATTACCAATTGCTTAATGGTGCAATGCAATCATCTGACCCATAGGTGGCAGCCATCTCAAGCCAGAGGACGAGAGGACTCGAGCCGCGACGCATATAAAGGATTTATAGTGAAAAACTTTGTTTTTACGGGTTATACTTATTTTGTTTTGTGCGCGGTGCTTTTAGCGCCACAGCGCGTCGATTTTTAGCGTTTATTTTCATTTGTTTGCTGGTGACTTTGTGTATTTCATATTGAAATCGCCTCCAGTGCAATTGCTGCTGGTGGCAATAAAAGTTGTTTAAAAGTCAAAAAAGTCTCTAATTCTCCTAGCCGTGCATTACACAACTTCGCTTCGCAAACCCTCCCTAGAGCAGATCGAGCGGCAGCTGCATTGAAGTAAATAATTTACCATCGTCATCATCATCATCATCTTGTGTCACTGTAATCGGGCATGATCTATCCGCTGCTGGATGAAGGCATTTGCAATACCAGTCGCCACCCTTTCATGGTCCAGCGATTCCACAACGCGTCTCGATCTCATCGCTCCATCTCCACGGGCGTCTCGTCCCGCCTCCTGAGACGTTTTCTCGCGGTGTCTTTGACTGCCACTGCGTCCCCGGTCTCGCCCATCGCGGATGCCGTCAATGGGGCTCGGCAACACGCGGCTCTTTCAGGGCTGCCTCGTGACGTTATTGATCAAGGACCGCCGTCTCGTGTTCACACGAGGGCGCCGCGGTGGCGAGATATATGTAGGAGGTTGTGGGTTCGATCCCGACCCTGACGCCTGCTGCTGTATACTTAGAGTTTGCGTCTCTCTAACCACGTGACTTTTCTTTTGTATTGTGCGCGGTGCTTTCAGCGCCACAGCGCGTCGATTTGTAGCGTTAATTTTATTTTGTTTGCTGGTGACTTTGTGTATTTCATATTGAAATCGCCTCCAGTGCTTTTGCTGCTGGCGGCAATAAAAGTTGTTTAGAAGTCAAGTCTTTCTCTCCCCGTGGTCGCGTGGATTTTTCTCCGGGTCCTCCGGGTTTTCGCTCCACGTGTAGAAACATGCGTTTAGATCAGGGGTCGGCCAACCTACGGCTCCGGAGCCGCATGCGGCTCTTTACGGGCTGCTTCTTGACGGTATGTACAGTATGTACTCAGATGCATTGCGGCTCTTGAAATACTGAATTTTGTACCGAATTGGAAAGAAATGGCTCTTCTTGTTATTTTGGTTGCCGACCCCTGGTTTAGAGTATTTGGCTGCTATACATTTCCACGTGACGAGCCACTTCGTTAGGATATTATTCGTGGCCAGGTTGCTTCTGAAAAAGAGCTATATAGCTCAGTGAACCCTTACTTAGTAAAATGTAATTAAAAGTAAATAGTAATCTGAGAATAGGGTTTTACCCTTTTTTCTGGCAACAAAACAGGCGTTAAGTTGTTAAAACACCAAACTGAAACCTTTTACAAGGAATCATGTCTGCATTAACCACAATACTTGTGGTCAGAATGCGTCCTCTGGTCTAACACCGTTTGTGACGAGGCTCAAAAGAAAGCCGTCTCTGGTGTGGACCAATCAGTTTCAAGGACAATGCATATATTATCAGAGTATGTTTTTTTGTTTGCATTCTGACCACAAGCATTGCGTTTAATGCAGACATGATTCCTTGTAGAAGGTTTAAGTTTGGTGTTTTAACAACTTAACACTTGTTTTGTTGCCAGAAAAAAGGGGAAAAACCTATTCTCATATTTTGGTGCTGGCAAAGGAGGTCCCATGATTTTAAAGTAAATAGTCATCTGCACACTCGAGACTGCAGGCCACGCAACGCCACACTCGCTCATTCGTCATGGGCCTTCCCCGTAAGTTGAAGCAAAAGGACT
Organism: Lethenteron reissneri; assembly: GCF_015708825.2. Lineage (NCBI taxonomy): Eukaryota > Metazoa > Chordata > Hyperoartia > Petromyzontiformes > Petromyzontidae > Lethenteron > Lethenteron reissneri. Next base: position 6,820,720 of record NC_083825.1, on the reverse strand, counting down.
CGGTGCCAAGCCGATGAATGTTTTTTTTATTCCCTTCTCTGTAATTGATACCGGGCTAGGAGGAGACGCGGGGCTGCGGGTGGCGATTCCGATTCATGGAGGGGCTGGCGTCACGAAGCGAACGACTGGGGGGGTGGAGGGGGTTCGCTGGTGGGAAAGGTATTTGGGCAGAGCGGACCCCATTATTTTTTGTTCATCGTTTTAATTTTAAAAGTTGACGTCCGTTGGAGTGGCTCAAAGTCCGCACCTGTGTTGCCTCTCAGCCGGCTGACAATGAATCCCGGGGCTTGCTCACCTGGTCTCTACCCCCCCCTCTACCCCCAATCCTCCCCCCTCCTACCCCCACCTGGGCACCTCGAACTCTACTCGACTGCCAAGGAAATTAAAAACGGGGGTTGCGAGGAATCCACGGCGCTTCTGGATGTTCGAGTGCAGGTGGATTGCGGAGGGTGGCCGGGATTTCACGGCAGGGCACAGGGCCCGACAGCGTGTTAGGAGTTTAAATTTCGATTTAAAGCTTTCGTGACTGCAGGTATTGATCTTCTTGGTTCTTTCGGTAAAGTCACGTAGAAGGGAAATTATGAAACAATAAAGATGAAACATAATAAAATAATTCTTACCACGTTTCGGCCACAACGCAAGCAGCCGTCCTCAGGTGAAGAACAGGTCTGTCATTCAGACGCTGTCTTTCCGAAACGTCGTGAGAATTATTTTATTGTTTTATCTTTATTATTTTATTATTTCCCTTCTACGTGACTTTACCGAAAGAACCAAGAAGAAGCGTGGAGGAGGTTCAGGGCTTTTGGAACACGTCTAGGTGCATGCGATCAAGTAGAGGGGATTTTTGCGGATGGGTGAGACGCGTGTGTGGAATGGAAGCTTCTGGTAAACAATTTGGGAATTTCATGGCAGGATAAGGGTTCAAAACATTTGAGGTTTGGACTAGAACGTGGCTCATGGAATGTGGTCCAGACGTGATCAGGGCTAGACGCACTAATTGGGTACTAGAGGGGGACATTTTTCCTCGCAGTGGATTTTGACTGGCCATCGCACAAAGACGGTCACCGCCCCGGACGGTTTCAGATGCGCTTCTGCGTACGTCTGGAGCGCTCTTCCTTTCCGATATAGGAAGCCACTGAAGCGATGCACTTTTTAATCATCCAGATTGAAAGCTCATTTCTTTAGAACTGCGTTTCATGTTTAGTTTGTTGTCCTTCCCCCGGACCTCCGATTAGCGCGGTCGGCCACGAATGTTGTGAAAGAAGTTGAACACACAGACTTACATTGTCGACCTGGTAACACTGCCTTTCTCATTTAAGCACTGCGCTCAGGAATCTGTTGACTTTCAGATAATTCTGAGCACCAAGTCAATGTACACAGTCCTCGTCTGATCCTAGTTTAGTCTCATCTCATGTACGGTAATGGCAATTGGCTCTGAATAACACAGTATACACATACACCACTCGTATATGTAACAAAGACAAAAATAGCCCCAAAAAAGCCTTAACAGACTGTTGGGACAAGTGCTGTTAGCGAGCACCAATGAAGGCCGGCACGGCACACGAGGCAGTGGGTGACCAGCACCACGCCCGACCGCCTTTGTCTCCCCCAGTGGCGATGTTTACACACCGCACTAGGTACTCATTTGAAGCTGAGTCGACCTAGGGGAGCCCCAAGACCAGTTTTGATAATCGTCACTTATGTTGGCCGTGAGTGGGAATCGAACTCGGATCGCCGGGTTCGTAGCGCCAGCGTAGTGCTAACCATTGCACTACCGCTCCCCACTCGTAGACACATACACACACCCACGACACACACACCCACGACACACACACACGGTACACACTAAGCACCGCGGCGTCTCCCCGTAATTGCAGAGCAATAGCTACCTCCACCTTGCGTCGCGTAGGGATGGTTAACACTGATTGGGAGTCACCTTGGCTCGACTACAGCTGGGCATCAGGGTGGTTGCGATGAGACGCGTGATGTCAGGAGCTTCGAGTCGCTGACTCTTAGGCGAGGGCCACGCTAACCCAAGCCCTCGCATGGGAATGGTTCCTCGCCGCTGGCTCAGCGTGAGGAGGTGCAGCGGAGAGGGCCCAACTTTCTAGGCCCATGGAACCGGTGAAAGAAGTTGAACACACAGACTTACTCCGTCGGCTTCGTCCTGATCTAAATAAAGATTTTGATTGTCATCGGATTCTGAGCTGCCTAACTCAAGATGGTATTCTTTTTTATTTACTTACAGAGAACCATCATAGAAAAGTTGGGAACGTTAGGGGGCCTGGTTGTGAGACGTAAGAACAGGGCCGGAGGGGCGATGTTGGAATTCCCTTACCGCGTAGGTTTGTCGCAGTCACTCTGCAGCACGTGGCACGGAACATCGGACATTGCGACGAGCAACGATGTTGGAATGTTTTTGTCGGGGGGGGGGGGGGGGTTGGGGGGGGGGGGGCGTCAGGTGTGAGCTCGTACCCTCGTCTCGCTTCCTCTTGGCATCTCCGTTGGCCCGGGGGATGCCAGGATCCCGCTGATGGAGTAGGAACTGGGCCCCAGGGAGCTCTCCACGGGCGTCATGGCCCCGCTGGACACTGCAATACACGGGGACCACACGGAGACCACATGGAGGCCACACGGGGACCATGTGGGGACAACACGGGAACCACATGGAGGCCACACGGGGACCATGTGGGGACAACACGGGGACCACATGGAGGCCATACGGGGACCATGCGGGGACAACACGGGGACCACATGGAGGCCACACAGGGACCATGTGGGGACAACACGGGGACCACATGGAGGCCACACGGGGACCACATGGAGGCCACACGGGGACCATGTGGGGACAACACGGAGACCACATGGAGGTCACACGGGGACCATGCGGTGACAACACGGGGACCACACAGAGACCACAAAGGGGTCCATGCGGGGAACCACACGGGAACCACACAGAGACCACAGAGGGGACCAGACGGAGACAAGATGAACACCACACGGAGACCACACGGGGGACACATGGAGATCACACAGTGACCATGTGGGGACAACACAGGGACCACACAGAGACCACAAAAGGGACCACACGGAGACAAAATGAAGACCACACGGAGACCACACGGGGGACACATGGTGACCACGCGGTGACCACACGGGGCCCACGCGAGGACCACACGGGGACCATATGGAGACCAGATGGAGACAAAATAAAGACCACAAGGAGAGAACGTGGGGGACACATGGAGACCACGTGGTGACCACACGGGGAACATATGGAGACCACATGGAGACAAAATGAAGACCACACGGAGACCACACGGGGGACACATGGAGATCACACAGTGACCACACGGGAACGGCGCTCGGCTCTCGCAAACCACGCACGGGTGTAGGGCCCAGGAAGTTCGCTATCGTTTCACGACATCTCTTCTGCCATCGTCGTCATCACCATCGTCGTCGTCACCATCGCCAGTGATGGAAAATCCACTGCTGGATGAAGGCCTCCCCATCGGCCACAGTAACCTCCGTGAGGGTCCCGCCGCGATGTATAACACCAGCACGCGAGGAGCTGATTATATCGCTCCATCTCCCTGTCGGATGTCCTCTCGGATCCCATGGCTACCACTCTTGTCTCGACCATCGTCCATCATCCCTTCTGAGTGACAGCTCCTGCCCAAGCCTCCCTGCTTTTATTCTCAATTCGGATGAAGTCATTAATCATGCACGTGGTCTCTAATCCACGTGGCCGAATGTCTTCAAATGCCCATGGTGGTGAGATATTAACTACGTCGCCTGGTACACAGGAGGTTGTGGGTTCGATCTTGACGCTGATGCCCCTGGATATTTGGAGTGTGCGTGTCTCTCTCTCCTCGTGGTTACGTGGATTTTTCTCCGGGTCCTCCGATTTTCCCCTTTACAAAATGTACAAACGCGCGTTTAGAGTATTTGGCTGCGATACATTTCCACGTAATAAGCCACTTCGTTGAGCTATCATTTGTGGCCAGGTCGTTTATGAAAAAGAGCTATATAACTCAGTGAGCCTTATCTGGTAAAATAACAATAATTGAATTTAGTTTTATCCCAGTAGCGTCCTTCACGAACCTCCTCCACAGAGGCCAATCTTGACACCGCTGGTACCAGCCGTCAGCAAGTCCACTCGGCTCCAGAACATCCTTTACCGCATCGGTGGGGAACCTTTTTTCTGCCAAGGGCCATTTGGATATTATAACATCATTCGCGGGCCATACAAAATTATCAACTTAAAAGTTAGCCCGTTATATTTGGTCAAACGTTTAATCAACTCACCCCTAATGCGATGGCTGGAACTGCTTCTCTTTGGCGAGGCGTGTGATGTTAGCTGGTATTGATGATGTTGCTACTCGCAACTGCTTTTCTAGGTTTGCTCTTAGATTTACTGAATTTCGAGTCCCGCCTGCGGTTGCCTTGGCAGGGCCACACCAAATGATTTCGTGGGCCTCGTACGGCCCGCGGACCGGACGTTCCCCACCACTGCTTACCGCATCACCTCCATGTCTTCTCTAGCCTGTACCGTGCCCATTTAGGCCCTCTAACTGGCCAAACAGAAGCTGCTGGGCATGCGGGCAACGTGACCCAACCAAACACAGCTTCGCCTGCAGGGGATCTCACAGATGGAACTGTGCTCAGATCTTTCAATGATCTGAGCTCCTCACACTATAATCGAGTCTGGTTAAACAAAGATCCCCCGTATAGCTTTAACAGACTCTAGTAGCAAGTGCTGTTAGCGAGCAGCTATGGAGGCCGGAACCGTACACGAGGGGGTGAGTGGCCAGCACCACGCCCGGCCGCCTTTGTCTCCCTCGTAGCGATGTTTACACCCTGCACCAGGTACTCGTTTGAGGCCGAGTCGACCTAGGGGAGGCCCAGGACCGGCTCAGATAATAATCGTCACTGGTGTTGGCTGTGAGCGGGAATCGAACCCGGGTCGCCACCCACACACACACCTATGGTGTGTCCACTGGGCAGTCCTTGTCCTGGGCTGTCTTGAGGGCTGGGATGAAACGGCTGCTGCACCTTGGTCCGGATTATCCTGGGAGTGGGGGGGGGGTAAGGAGGGGGGGGGCAGAGGCGAGAAGGAAGAGTGACAGGAGGGGGGGGGGGGTACCACGCCGTCTGTCATTGTCGTGGTGACCGCGAAAACGCCACGCGTCCGTGTGTAACATCACGAGCGAAAGCAAACGCGGGTTGCCCCCCTCTCTTTACGCGGGTTCCATTTGTGTGAGTCGATGCTCCTCGTGCGGAAAACCTGCGCCTACCCAAAGATTCGCTGCATATGCGGGTTGATTTCACTCCTGGTATTGTTTCATATTAATCGAGAAGCATTAGCAGCTCAAATAGCGCTCGATAACATAGCAAACAAAACGGGAAACAAACATGTCGTGATTTAGTTAGCAGGGCAGTGCATTGACCGAGAATGAGTGACCCTAACAGAGGGGGCGTGGGGGGGGGGTCACGAGAAGGCTACAGGGGAGGTGACGGGACCGAGTGGAGGGGCTAGGGGAGGGAAGAGGAAAGGGATGGGCGACGGAGAAGAGGTGGCGAGGCTTTGAGGAGGAACAGAAGGTTAAGAAGGCGGACTGCTTCATGTACAGGGGGGAGTGTTGAGTCTATGGGCAGTGTTGAGTCTATGGTGCAGGTTGAGTCTATGAGCAAGTGTTGAATCTTTGAGCAGTGATGCGTCATGAGCAGTGTTGAGTCTATAGGCAGTGTTGAGTCTATGGGCAGTGTTGAGTCTATGAGCAGTGTTGAGTCTATGGGCCTAGTGGAGCTATGGGCAGTGTTGAGTCTATGGGCAGTGCTTGAGTCTATGGGCAGTGTTGAGTCTATGGGCAGTGTTGAGTCTATGGGCAGTGTTGAGTCTATGGGCAGTGTTGAGTCTATGGGCAGTGTTGAGTCTATGGGCAGTGTTGTCTATGGGCAGTGTTGAGTCTATGGGCAGTGTTGAGTCTATGGGCAGTGTTGAGTCTATGGGCAGTGTTGAGTCTATGGGCAGTGTTGAGTATGGGCAGTGTTGAGTCTATGGGCAGTGTTGAGTCTATGGGCAGTGTTGAGTCTATGGGCAGTGTTGAGTCTATGGGCAGTGTTGAGTCTATGGGCAGTGTTGAGTCTATGGGCAGTGTTGAGTCTATGGGTGCAGTGTTGAGTCTATGGGCAGTGTTGAGTCTATGGGCAGTGTTGAGTCTATGGGCAGTGTTGAGTCTATGGGCAGTGTTGAGTCTATGGGCAGTGTTGAGTCTATGGGCAGTGTTGAGTCTATGGGCAGTGTTGAGTCTATGGGCAGTGTTGAGTCTATGGGCAGTGTTGAGTCTATGGGTGGTGTGAGTCTATGGGCAGTGTTGAGTCTATGGGCAGTGTTGTCTATGCATGTTGAGTCTATGGGCAGTGTTGAGTCTATGGGCAGTGTTGAGTCTATGGGCAGTGTTGAGTCTATGGGCAGTGTTGAGTCTATGGGCAGTGTTGAGTCTATGGGCAGTGTTGAGTCTATGGGCAGTGTTGAGTCTATGGGCAGTGTTGAGTCTATGGGCAGTGTTGAGTCTATGGGCAGTGTTGAGTCTATGGGCAGTGTTGAGTCTATGGGCAGTGTTGAGTCTATGGGCAGTGTTGAGTCTATGGGCAGTGTTGAGTCTATGGGCAGTGTTGAGTCTATGGGCAGTGTTGAGTCTATGGGCAGTGTTGAGTCTATGGGCAGTGTTGAGTCTATGGGCAGTGTTGAGTCTATGGGCAGTGTTGAGTCTATGGGCAGTGTTGAGTCTATGGGCAGTGTTGAGTCTATGGGCAGTGTTGAGTCTATGGGCAGTGTTGAGTCTATGGGCAGTGTTGAGTCTATGGGCAGTGTTGAGTCTATGGGCAGTGTTGAGTCTATGGGCAGTGTTGAGTCTATGGGCAGTGTTGAGTCTATGGGCAGTGTTGAGTCTATGGGCAGTGTTGAGTCTATGGGCAGTGTTGAGTCTATGGGCAGTGTTGAGTCTATGGGCAGTGTTGAGTCTATGGGCAGTGTTGAGTCTATGGGCAGTGTTGAGTCTATGGGTAGTGTTGAGTCTATGGGCAGTGTTGAGTCTATGGGCAGTGTTGAGTCTATGGGCAGTGTTGAGTCTATGGGCAGTGTTGAGTCTATGGGCAGTGTTGAGTCTATGGGCAGTTTGAGTCTGGGCAGTGTTGAGTCTATGGGCAGTGTTGAGTCTATGGGCAGTGTTGAGTCTATGGGCAGTGTTGAGTCTATGGGCAGTGTTGAGTCTATGGGCAGTGTTGAGTCTATGGGCAGTGTTGAGTCTATGGGCAGTGTTGAGTCTATGGGCAGTGTTGAGTCTATGGGCAGTGTTGAGTCTAGGGCAGTGTTGAGTCTATGGGCAGTGTTGAGTCTATGGGCAGTGTTGAGTCTATGGGCAGTGTTGAGTCTATGGGCTAGTGTTGAGTCTATGGGCAGTGTTGAGTCTATGGGTGTGTTGAGTCTATGGGCAGTGTTGAGTCTATGGGCAGTGTTGAGTCTATGGGCAGTGTTGAGTCTATGGGCAGTGTTGAGTCTATGGGCAGTGTTGAGTCTATGGGCAGTGTTGAGTCTATGGGCAGTGTTGAGTCTATGGGCAGTGTTGAGTCTATGGGCAGTGTTGTCTATGGGGTGTTGAGTCTATGGGCAGTGTTGAGTCTATGGGCAGTGTTGTCTATGGGCAGTGTTGAGTCTATGGGCAGTGTTGAGTCTATGGGCAGTGTTGAGTCTATGGGCAGTGTTGAGTCTATGGGCAGTGTTGAGTCTATGGGCAGTGTTGAGTCTATGGGCAGTGTTGAGTCTATGGGCAGTGTTGAGTCTATGGGCAGTGTTGAGTCTATGGGCAGTGTTGAGTATGGGCAGTGTTGAGTCTATGGGCAGTGTTGAGTCTATGGGCAGTGTTGAGTCTATGGGGTGTTGAGTCTATGGGCAGTGTTGAGTCTATGGGCAGTGTTGAGTCTATGGGCAGTGTTGAGTCTATGGGCAGTGTTGAGTCTATGGGCAGTGTGAGTCTATGGGCAGGTGAGTCTATGGGCAGTGTTGAGTCTATGGGCAGTGTTGAGTCTATGGCAGTGTTGAGTCTATGGGCAGTGTTGAGTCTATGGGCAGTGTTGAGTCTATGGGCAGTGTTGAGTCTATGGGCAGTGTTGAGTCTATGGGCAGTGTTGAGTCTATGGGCAGTGTTGAGTCTATGGGCAGTGTTGAGTCTATGGGCAGTGTTGAGTCTATGGGCAGTGTTGAGTCTATGGGCAGTGTTGAGTCTATGGGCAGTGTTGAGTCTATGGGCAGTGTTGAGTCTATGGGCAGTGTTGAGTCTATGGGCAGTGTTGAGTCTATGGGCAGTGTTGAGTCTATGGGCAGTGTTGAGTCTATGGGCAGTGTTGAGTCTATGGGCAGTGTTGAGTCTATGGGCAGTGTTGAGTCTATGGGCAGTGTTGAGTCTATGGGCAGTTGAGTGCAGTGTTGAGTCTATGGGCAGTGTTGAGTCTATGGGCAGTGTTGAGTCTATGGGCAGTGTTGAGTCTATGGGCAGTGTTGAGTCTATGGGCAGTGTTGAGTCTATGGGCAGTGTTGAGTCTATGGGCAGTGTTGAGTCTATGGGCAGTGTTGAGTCTATGGGCAGTGTTGAGTCTATGGGCAGTGTTGAGTCTATGGGCAGTGTTGAGTCTATGGGCAGTGTTGAGTCTATGGGCAGTGTTGAGTCTATGGCAGTGTTGAGTCTATGGGCAGTGTTGAGTCTATGGGCAGTGTTGAGTCTATGGCAGTGTTGAGTCTATGGGCAGTGTTGAGTCTATGGCAGTGTTGAGTCCATAAGCAGTGTTGAGTCTATGGGCAGTTCAGACTTTTTATTTCTTCAACAATTGTTGATGGATAGCATCGGTCTGGAAAACCCATAGGCCGACTAACTTAATAACAATCCGTATGTATGCGTAGACATAGAGCAGAGTTCTGCTTATGAAAATATAAACTATAAATATAATCCGGATAGAGCAGGAGGAAGGGGGCCCTGCAATGTCTGCGAACAATATGAATCCCCGTCACTGCGAGCGTCTTAGCCACACTAATCGGGTTCTAGAGGGGACTTTATCCACCCTGACAAACAAATAAAACCACACAGCGCCACGCTGCGTCTGTTCCGTCATTGCTCGGGCCTCTATAACGTGACTTTACCGAAAGAACCAAGAAGATGAATCCCTGCAGTCACGAAAGCTTTAAATCGAAATTTAAAGATATGAAAATTGTATTTTATTTTGCTAGGTAAGGCCCACTGAGCTGTCATATCGCTCTTTTTCAGAAGTAAACTGCCGACAAATGATAGCCCAACGAAGTGGTTTATCTCGTGGAAATGTACAGCAGCCAGACACTCTAAACACACGTTGACTCTCAATGTCGAGGGAACGCCGGAAGGACCCGGAGAAAAATCCACGAGACCACGGGGAGAGAAAGAGACGCAAACTCCAATCATACAACAGGCATCAGGGTCGGGATCAAACCCACGACTAACTGTGTACCAAACGAGGTAGTTAACATCTCGCCACGGTGGGGCCCCGCATATTTAAAGCGTTATTGTTGAAGAACGCGCCACAAAGTTGCAGGCTTTAATAGGTGCTCGCAAACAGCATGTGTCACATAGGCGTGCACTTGACCCCGACAGTCGATGTTAGGCTATAGGGTGTTTGTGAGTGCGTGAAGGCGCTGTTATTTGGATCTTCTTGTCACGAACCCCACCAGCCCTGTCACTCCCTCCCCTACACCCAGTGCCCCCCCTCCCTCATGCCCCCCCTCATGCCCGCACCCCTATCAGCCCCTCCCTCTCCCTCCCCCACCACCACCCCCCCCCCAATCTTGCAAGCCATAAATGAAGCGTTGGCCGTGATCGATACGGCAAGGATATAAAGATTTATGTGCGCGCGTGTTTGCGGCAAGCCGGGAAATTACAAGCAAATTTGCTGGAGTTATGGTGGTGGTGGTGTGGGTTGGTGAGAGTGCTAGGGAGAGAGTTGCCTGCGGAGAGAGAGAGGACACACAGCGAGAGAGAGAGACAAAGACTTCGAGAGGAGATACATAGACACGCACGAATAATGCACGCGTAAGAGAAACAAAAACAGAAAAAGCTGTTAGCGAGCACCTATGAAGACCAGAACGGTACACGAGGGGGTGTGTGGCCAGTACCACGCCCGGCTGCCTTTGTCTTCCCAGTGGTAATGTTGACACACCGCACCAGGTACTAATTTGAGGCTGAGTCGACCTAGGGAAAGCCAAGCACCGTTTCAGATATTCGTCACTGGTGGTGGCCGTGAGCAGGAATCGAAACTCAGGTCACCGGGTTTGCAGCGCAGCGCGCTAACCACCACACCAGCGCTCCCCCACGAAAACAAAGATCCCTCATATAGCATTAACAGACTGTTAGCGAGCACCTATGAAGGCCGGCACGGCATGCCAGCACCGCGCCCGGCCGCAGACACACAGAGACACACACCGAGACAGACACACAGAGACACACACCGAGACAGAGACGCAGACACAGAGAGATGGGGGGAGCGGTACAGAGAGCGAGATACAGAGAGAGAGAGATTTTAGTCCGAGTGCAGTTATGCCAAACGAAGTTTGGTGGATAATAAAGTCGCTGGCATCGCTCGAACACATGATGCACATTGTGACTCAACGCCGCGTTTACAATGAAATTCAGTTCTGGTTTATATAGAAACACATAGACACTCACTCACACACCCATACACTCACTCACACACCCATACACTAACTCACACAGTCACTAACTCACACACACAGATATTTACTCACTCACACACACTTACTCACACACACACAGACATCAACTCACACACACAGACACGTACACACACAGACACTTACCCACTCACACACACAGACACTAACTCACACACATACACTAACTCACACAGTCACTAATTCACACACACACACTATCTCACACACACAGACACGTACACACACAGACAATAACTCACACACAGAGACACTAACTGACACATACACACACTTACACACACAGACACTAACTCACACACACAAACTCACACACAGACGCCACTAACTCGCAGACCCGTACACACAGACGCTAAGACACACTTACACACAGACACAAACTCACACACACAAACTCACATACACCGCCACTAACTCACACACACAGACACGTACACACAGCCGCTAACACACACATACACACACTTACACACACAGACACTAACTCACACACACACACACACAGACGCTAACTCACACACACAAACTCACATACACCGCCACTAACTCACACACACAGACACACAGACGCTAACACACACACACAGACACGTACACACACAGACACTAACTCACACACACACACAGACGCTAACTCACACACACAAACTCACATACACCGCCACTAACTCACACACACAGACACACAGACGCTAAGACATACATACACACACTTACACACACAGACACTAACTCACTCTCACACACAGACACTAACTCACACACACAGACACACACACAAACTCACATACACCGCCACTAACTCACACACACAGACACATAGACGCTAACACACACATACACACACTTACACACACAGACACTAACTCACTCACACACACAGACACTAACTCACACACACAGACACACACACACACAAACTCACATACACCGCCACTAACTCACACACACAGACACACAGACGCTAACACACACATACACACACTTACACACACAGACACTAACTCACTCACACACACACAGACGCTAACTCACACACACAGACGCTAACTCACACACACACACAGGCACAAGGTCACAAAGACCACCCGTATAGCCTCAACAGATTCATACTCTCAGGTTTTTTTTTCGGTAAAGTCACGTAGGTAAAAAATAAAATTAAAAGTTAATAAAAGTAATAATGGAAATAAAATTACTGTTATTAACTTTTAATTTTATTTTTTTACCTACGTGACTTTACCGAAAAAACCTGAGAGTATGAATCCTTGCAGTCGCGAAAGCTTCAAATATAGGACCTAAACAGATTATTGGGGCAGGTGCTGTTAGCGAGCACCTACTCTATGACGACCGACAGACACACGAGGGGGTGGGTGACCAGCATCACGCCCGGCCGTCTTTATCTCCCTAGTGGCGATGCTTACAGATCGAGACAAAGTCGGCCGGGCGTGGTGCTGACCACCCACCTCCTCGTATGCCGCGTGCCGGCCTTCATAGGTGCTCATAAATCAACGTTTTTGGGTTTAGATCGCGTTACTTATAAATGTGTCGTAACCCTCCACCACCCGACACGGCCAATCAGTAAAAAAGTGTCACGTTGACAAAAGACAATTAGTTCACTGCTTTAGCCCACCGGTGTGTTGAAGCGTGAAACCACAACATTCATAGGTGCTACTCGCTAACAGCACTTGCCCCAACAGTCTGTGAGGCTATACGAGAGGATCTTTGTCTTTTGGCCGGTATCGGCGGGCGAGCGAGCGGGCGGGGGGCGTCTTAAGCTACAGCCCAGACTCCTTCATCTCGCCTTACGGGGTTCATCTTCCTTCCTCTCGCTGTATTTACCCTTTCACATGTAAATCGGTGCTACCGACACCACGGGGCTCATCTGCCGATTGGCAAACGCGACGAACAAGACGGGGCCTTGTGCGCGCGCCCCGGGTTGGCGAGCACGTCCGGCACGTGGAAATCCACTTTCGTATCGTAGGTTCGGGTTGAGATAGCGGGCTGACGCAGGTCTATTGTGCGCGGTTACCCGAGATCATGTTTAAATTCATAAAGATTCTGAGATAGCTGTGTGTGTGTGTGTGGAGGCTCGTGAAGGACGCTGCTACTGGGCAGGCAGTCGCTCCTCCAACAACAACGGAGGGCAGAGGAGCGATGCTCACAAGAAAGTGTGGAGCACGGGGTGGATAAAACACAGCACGGGCCCAGCTGGTGCATCTATCGGTGAGCCAACCCATGTCACCTGGATTTGTCCCGTGAACTTCCTATCAGCGAGCCTTCGACGCTTCACTTGGCCTCAAAGTGCACCTGGACTGGCACAGGCGCCGTGGTGACGTTACCGTCACTTAGTGGCAAATGGCGGTAAAGTTGTATTCCACGTGTAATGTGTACACACATACAGCACGTGTACACGCACACGTGCTGTACGTGTGCGTGTACACTTGTTCGACTTGACAGCGTTAATTGCTTGGCGTGTCACGTGGGACACACTCCAGTCTCATCCAATAGAGAAGCCGCGTCTCATCCAATAGGGAAGCCTCGTCTCATCGAACAGAGGAGCCTCGTCTCATCCAATAGAAAAGCCTCGTGTCATCCAATAGAGAACTTGCATCTCATCCAATAGACAAGCTTCATCTCATCCAATAGAGAACCCGCGTCTCATTCCGACCATGGCTTGCAAAACGTGGCAAATCTCAGGCTATGCCTCTTCTGACTTATGGAGTCTCACTGTCAAAACTGTGTGGTTGGGTTCGACATGGGTTAAGACCTTCATCCAGCAGTGAATAGACCACGGCTGATTATTGTTGTATTATTGTTACTTCGCTTGTTAACCCAGGAAAGCCTCAGTAAGTCTCATCGACTCGTATTCTCAGGAGGGTATTGCCAAGTTTTTTTGCAGGAGGGTGCGACGTTTCAATGAATGTGTGTACGTATGTAGAACTTATTTCGCACCATACGTAGCCAACCGTGCTAATCGGAGTTGCAAATTACAATAGATTAATTTGAAGGTCAACTTTAAGAATTTGAATGCTTTGGCTGACTCCAGGTGGTACATTCTACAGCAGAAGAACACACAAAGCAGGGATACAGCACACAGACTCCACGCAGAATTCTAGATTTGAAGCTTTCATGACTGCATAGATTCATACTCTTCGGTTTTTTCGGTAAAGTCACGTAGGTAAAAAAGAAAAAAAATAATAAAAAACAATAGAAATAAAATAATAAATCACGACGTTTCGGAGGCAACACAAGTGTCCGTCATCAGGTGGGAACCGTCACAGCTAAATTTACTGCATCACTTGTGATTTGCACCTCCGATTGTTATTTATTTTTTTATTTTTTACCTACGTGACTTTACCGAAAAAAACCTAAGAGTAGGAATCCACGCAGAATGGCACCCGAGTCAGGAATGAACCCCAGGCCCCTTCATGCTGGAAGACGCGAGGTTACACCACCTCGCTACCTTGCCACGTAACTATAACCCTGAACCAAAGACAAAGAGCCACCGTTTAGACTTTACAGACTGTTGGGGCAAGTGCTGTTAGCGAGCACCTAATGGAGGCCAGCATGGAACACCACGCCCGGCCACCTTTGCCTCCCCCAGTGGCGATGTTTACACACCGCACCAGCTACTCGCTTGAGGCTGAGTCAATCATGACCCCACTCACCCACGTCACTCACAGCCATCAACAGGTCAGCACGCGGGATCGGTGGCGCAATGATTAGCGGCACTGCGCTACGAACCCGCCAGACACCCGAGTTCCATTCCCGCTCACAGTCAACAACACCGGCAGTGACGATTATCTGAACCGGTTGGCGACCTACCGCGTGAAAGAAGTTCTCCGTAATACCGTACATACACACATACTCGCTAACAGTACTTGCCCGCCATGGTCTCTTAATGCTACACGGGGCTTGGGGTGGTGGTGTGGGATCTCTGTCTCTCTTAAATTTGGAGCTTTCGTGACTGCAGGAATCACTCTTTGGTTCTTTCGGTAAAGTCACGTATAAAGATAAAATAATAAATTAAATAATAGCATACGAGGGGTTAGAGAAAACATTTCTAACCCCTCCCTCTCTCCGCCCCCGCCCCCCTCTGTCTATTTAAGGCCTCGCCACAGAGACGATCTCCCTCTCTGTGCATGTGTTACTCTCTCTCTCTCTATGTATCTTGGTGATATCTGTCTGCTTATATGTCTGTCTATAGTTTTATGGCTAGATTTTTGTTGCTCTTTCATTTATACCTGATGATGATTGCTCGTGTTGCAATCGAAACGTCGTATGCTATTATTTCATTTATTATTTTATCTTTATACGTGACTTTACCGAAAGAACCAAAGAGTAATCTCTGTCTTTGTGGGGAGCAGCGGATAGACTCTTGCGAGGAGCACCTGTTAATGGATGAAACGCTGGGAACGCTGTCGGGGTCGCAGACCGCCTCGGCGAGCAGGCGGTCCCGGATCTCCCAGGCGAACATGGTGGGGTTGTGCCGCTTGTACTCGGCAATCTTCTCCACCACCTTGGGAGTCGCCACCTTGGGCTTGGAGCCGCCAATGACGCCCGGTTTGATGCTGCCCGTCTCGTAGTACCTGGCAGGTCACGCGCAGGCGGCGTCATCATCGGTAGCGGCAGCAGTAGCTGAAGTGACTGCTGCTGCTGCTGTTGGCTGTTCGCTCCATCTCTTTCAGCTGTACGGGGGCACAGTGGTGTCGTGCACACCCTCAAACCCCACTACCCCGTGCCTACCACGGTGGAGAGATGTTGACTACCTCGCCTGGTGTACAGGAAGTCGGCGGTTTGATCCCGACCCTGACGCGGTGCTGCATGTTTGAAGTTTGCGGTGTCTCTCTCTGCATTTTTCTCCGGGTCCTCCGGTTTTCCCTCCACGTTTAGAATCAATTTATTTGGCTGATAGCCATTTCGATAATAGAGAGTTTTGGGTTAGTTCGCGTACATATAATTGCGTCGTTAATTGTCCACGTGATAAGCCACTTTGTTCAGCTATCATTTGTGACCAGGTCGATTCTGCAAAAGAGTTATATAGCTTAGTAGTCCGACCCGGTAAATTTTAAAAATAGTTCATAGTTGAACTTAGTTTATATTAAAACCAGAGATGGGGTGTGTAAATCCAAATAAATACAGGGTTCCAGACTTTTCTTGTTGAAATAGACACTGGTGATGCAGTCGGAGTAACATAGGCAGTGGCAGAATCCATAGTAGCACTATCTGTTGTAGCAGCAGCACTTGTACCCTGAGCAGCAGCCGTAGTTGTAGCAGCAAGATAAGTTATACCAGCAGTAACAGCAGCAGCAGAATCAGTAACAGCGATAATGGCTATAGCTTGGATTGAAACTCATGTCTGGAGAACTGCTTTTTGTGTTTAGTTTGTTGTCCTTCCCCCACATCCCCGATTAGCACGGTTACCTATGTACGGTGCGAAAGAACTTCCACAAACACAAAGCAGCAGTAATAGAGCAGCAACAACAGCAAGCAGTTGGAGTAACATCATCAGAATCAGCGCCATCATCATCATCGTCGTCATTTCCATCGAAACAGCGTCTGCTCAAAGGGAGGTCGCTCCTTCTCTGCTGCTGCTTCCGCGTCTGGAATGTCGTCTCTCTGCTCCCTGCTTCATCTGCAAACTCCCTGCTTCATCTGCAAACTCGAGACCGATTTCGACTCGTCTGATCCTCATCAGCAGGCCACCGCCCTCGCTCAACCCCCGCCGCTCGTCTTGTCCGTCCGCCTATTCTCTCGTCGCCCATCCCAACATTCGTTTCTGCCCCCCACCCATCTCTCTATCTCTCTCTCCGCCAGTCTGCCCGCCCGCACGCCGGCCTGTTTACTCTTGTCCGCCCACACGGATTCTCGCCGACCCCTCTCCTTCCACCCGTCCATCAGTTCACATCGCGTTCCCCACGCGTCCGACCGTCCGTCTGTCCACTCGCACCGTCCAATTGTCCGCCCACCCGCCCGCCCGTTCGTCTTCCTCTCTGCCCGCTCATCAGCCCACCAAGTTTGTCCACACGTCCATCTGTCCGCACGCCCGCCCGCCCGCCCCGCTATTCCGCCAAACTCCAACTCCCGGCACCTCCGAGTAGCACGGTTGGCTACGTACGGTGAGAAAGAAGTCCAGCGTACATATACACATTGCTCACATCCCCCCCACTCCACGCACCGTCACCCCCCCCCCCCCGCACAACTACGCCCGTTCTTCCACCACTCCGCCCACCTGTAAGCCACTGCGCCAACAACTCTCCGCCCGCCTCTCCTGCACTCGGCACACACCTCTGCCACTCTGCCCACACCTCTACTCACACCTCTGCCACTCGTCCCACACCTCTGCCCACACCTGTGCCACTCTGCTCACACCTCTGCCCACACCTCTACTCACACCTCTGCGCACACCTCTACCCACACCTCTGCCACTCTGCCCACACCTCTACTCATACCTCTACTCACACCTCTGCGCACACCTCTGCCACTGTGCCCACACCTCTGCCCACACCTATGCCACTGTGCCCACACCTCTGCCACTGTGCCCACCCACCCACCCTCCACCCGCATCGTCCGTCCGTCCGTCCGCCGACCTGCCGAGGATCTTGGAGACGCACCCGTGCGACACGCGCAGCTGGCGCGAGATGTCGCACGGTCGCACCCCGCTGTGCGCCAACTCCACGATCCTTTGCCGGACCACGTCCGGCAGCGGTCTCCCGTTCACGAACACCCCGCCCAGCTGATTGACCCCGCCGTGCCCTGCGATACACCCAGTTGGGGTGGGGTGGTGGAGGAGGTGCAGGGTAGGGGATGGGGTAGACACGGAGGCGACAGAAAGGTAATATAGCGGTTGTTCTGTATTCGCGAATTTGGCCAATTAGTATACTCGACTCATCGGATAACACGAAGGTTGCTGTAGAAAAGGTCTCACATCTCCCCCGCCACCACCCCCCCCCCACGTGTGCCGCTGGACGGGAGGTGATAGTATGGCTCGGTCGCGTCATCGGCATCAGCCGCGTCGCGCTGGGTGTGGCTTGTAGGGGGTTTCCCGCCTTCGGGAGGATGTGGGGCCTGACGTCGCGTTGGAAGCTGCCCGAGTAATCGACCACGAATAAAGTAGTCGATGATTATTTCAGTCGATTGGTTCACTTAAACGACCAATCGTAGTCCCAGCTCGACGCTACAATGCCCGCCCTTTAGTCAATTTGTGCTATGAAGAAGAGCCATTGCCCGAAACGTCGCCTATTGTATATCTTTTAAGGTCTAAACAAACGGCGTTATTGAGGAACGCTGAATTTTCCGTCTCAATCGGAGCCTGCATTTACGACGTACAAAGACAAAGATCGATCTACCGTATAGGCATCATAGATTATTGGGGCAAATGCTGCTAGCGAGCACCTATGAAGGCCGGCACGCACGGCACACGAGGGGGTGGGTGACCAGCACCACGCCCGACCCGCCTTTGTTTCCCCAATCGCCATTGGGGCAAGTGCTTCTTTGCGAGCGCTTGCCCCAATGGCGAGGGGTGGATGGCCAATGTTTAACACACGGCACCAGGTACTCATTTGAGGCTGAGTCGACCTAGGGGAGGGCCCAGGTCCGGTTCAGGTAATCGTCACTGGTGGTGGCCGTGAACAGGGCATCGAACTGGGGTGGCCGGGTTCGTAACGCAGCGTAGCGCTTACCGATGCACTACTGCTCCCCATCAACAACAACAACAACCGCCATTCGCCACGAAGTGGCGGTGACGTCACCACGACGCTTGTGCCAGGCTAGGTGCACCTCGAGGCCACGTGAAGTGTCGAACGCCCGCTGGCAGGAGGTCACGGGGCAGACCCAGCAGGTGCCACAGGTCGACTGACTGAGACGACTGGCTGATGCATAGAGTTACCCCATAGAGTTACACACTACCTGCTACTCCTCATTCATATGTATGCTAATATAAGTGATAAACACGTTCAAATGATGATGTTAAAAACAGATCACATTTTCACATAACTTACCGCAATAAATGACAAATATTAAATATTCGAATTTCAATACAGTTGTTTTTAAATAGTGATGATAATAATGAATGAACGGCCCTTTGTCAATCCACTGCTGGATGAAAACCTCTCGACGCCGTACCGGTCATGGGAAGTTGTTTGACCATACTTCACCACGCTGGTCACTCACTGATGTTAGCCGTGGTCGGGAATCCGACTTGTCGCCCGCAGTCGATGCACGCTGCAGTGCGCTAACCGCTGCGCCACCGCTCCCCCCCCCCCATCTCTCCCCACGAAACATGATTACGTAGCAAATGCATTGTTACGTACAGTACTTCTTGCAATAAGTTACTGAATGAAATAACAAAACGTTACCGCCATCACCGCATTAGAAGATTCGCTGCCCCCCACCCGTATATGGCCCCTGTACTGCAAGTGAGGGTGATGCGTCTTATAAACCGGTGTAGGTTTGCGTGCGTCTTACTTTTCGGTGTGTCTTATAATCCGGCGCGTACGATAATTATTCGGCTCAAGTTAATTTGCGTGTATAAAAAATAAAACCCAAACACGTCATTACGGACTACAGGGGGCTATTGTGAACACCAGCGGCGTTATATTCATGTTAAGAATGTGTTGGCGTTCAAATGTAAGCAAAAAAACCACACCACATTTATACATAATAGGCCTGTTAAATGTGCAATAGTAGTCAGTGGCCAGCTTCACTTTGCTTTTTATCGGCTCTAGCGTGTCACTCCGCGGGAGACGAATTGGTTGGTGGTGTTGGTCGCGTGTACATTCGTTCAGCACGAGCCCGACGGATATTTACTGCGTGCAATGTACAGGCGTGCAGAACATTACATGCACATTAACGCGCACGCATAAAGATCCTCCGTATAGCCTTAGCAGACTGTTGGGGAAGAAGCTGTTTGCGAGTAGCACCTATGATTGGGTGGGTGACCAGCAACCCGCCCGACCGCCTTTGTCTCCCAAGTGGCGATGTTTACACATCGCACCAGATACTCATTTGCGGCTGAGTCGACCTAGGGGAGGCCCGGGACCGGTTAAAAAAATCGTCACTGGGTGTTGGCCGTGTGCGGGAATCGAACTCGTGTCGCCGGGTTCATAGCGCAGCGCGCTAACCGCTACACCACCGCTCCCCATACGTCTTAACACACACGCACAGACACACACACAGATACATGACGGAGAGGGTACGGCTGTCATCTAGTAGTGGACGAACACAAGGGCTTTACGCGTGTATACAGCACGAGCCTTGGCCAGGCGCCGAGCTTTAGGATGAACGTGCGCTCTGAGTGATGTCAATCGATCTCGATGCCCTAATTTCTCTGGGGCCCAAGTGGGGGGGGGGGGGGGGGGGGGGGTCAGATCGTCTACTAAAAATGTGCGTCGTAAATCCCTCCTCCACCCGACACAGCCAATGAACGAGCTTGACGCGTGCCCCGTTCGCGAACATTATCGCGACGTCCATCGGTCACTCGGCTTCCTATAGCCCTTCTCGAACACGGGGGTAGCGTCTCCATTTGCCACTCGGGTTCACGATGAGTCCATCGCGCGTGAGATTATTTCCTTGCGTAAGATGCGCAAAGTTGCGTGTGCTCGTGCAGACGGGGGGGGGAGGGTGGAACGTCGGCGCAGTGGGTAGCGCACGGTGATTGACGGCGACAGAGTGAGCGAGCGAGCGCTCTCGTGAGTGAACGAATACGTTGAGCGAATGAATGAAACTCGTGAGCGAGCGAGTCAATGAGAGCAAACGAGCGAGAGCGGATGAGCGAGCGAGCGGATGAACTGCGTACGATAGAGTGGGTGACGCAGTGGGCGAGCGAGCGGAAGAGTGAGTGAGAGCCCGATCAAGCGAACGAGCGAGAGAGTGAATAGGCGACTGAGTGGATACGTCGGTGAATGAAGGAGTGTGCGAGTGAATGAGCAGGTGGAGGGATAGATCGAGCGAACGACAGCGAGTGAATATGCGACTGTGGGAATGACCCACTGAATGAGTGAGCGAGCGAGCGAGGGTCTGAGTGAGTGAATGAAACGGAGAGAGAGCGAGGAAATAAGCGAAATTAATAAATGGATGAGTGAGAAATTCCGCTATTGCTCGCATTTTCATCCCATAACGTTCTTGCAGCCAGCCGTAGCTCACAACACAACAGCCATCCATTAGCGTAACACTCGTGCTGTGTGTGTGTGGAGTTGTTTGGTGTGTGTGTGGAGTTGTTGAGTGTGTGTGTGTGGAGTTATTGAGTGTGTGTGTGGAGTTGTTGAGTGTGTATGTGTGGAGTTGTTGAGTCTGTGTGTGAGGCTAGCGCTGCGCTACGAACCCGGCGACACGAGTTCGATTCCCGTTCATCGCCAAACATCAGTGGCGAATGTCTGACACGGTACTGGGCCTCCCCTAGGTCGACTCATCCTTATACAAGTAGCTGGTGCGATGTGTAAACATCGCCACTGGGGAGACAAAGGCGGTCGGGCATGGTTCTGGCCACCCACCCCTCGTGTGCCGTGGCGGCCTTCAAAGGTTGTTCGCTAACATCACTTGCCCCAACAGTCTGTTTAGGCTACACGGGGGATCTTTGTCTTTGTTATTGAGTATGTGTGAGTTATTGTGTCGTTTAGTGTGTGTTGATTTATTGAGTGTGTGTGTGTAGTTGTTGATGGTGTACGCTGTATAACATCCACATTGTTTGTGTATGTATATTTGCACATGTGTAAACATCAGCACTGGGGAGACAAAGGCGGCCGGGCGTGGTGCTGTTCCACACCACCCCCTCGGTGCGACTCGCTAAGAGCTTTTGCCCCAACACGCCTGTTCAAGGCTATACGGGGATCTTTTTATTTGCGGAGAGTTAGCGGAGTAGTGGTTAGCAGCGCACTGCAATGATGAAACCGGTCACCTGAGTTCGATTCCCAGCCGTGGCAAACGGCAGATAAACGAAGCCGTTCTGGGCCTCCGCTAGGCTGACTCAGCCTTGAATGCCTACACAACGGCGGGCTGGTGGGCAAAATGCTGGCTAGACCAGCCTCATTGCGAGCTTCCATAAGTCGACAGCACTTGCCTCTGTAGTCTGTAAGAGTTGTGCATGGCTACACACGAACCAATGTGTGTGTGTACATGTGAGCGCATTATATATATGTGCGGAGCGGTGGTGTAGTGGTTAGCGCACTGCGCTTCGAAACGGGCGAAGCGATGTTAAATTCTCACTCTTGGTCACCAACATCAGTGGCGACGATTTTAATTGTTCCTAGGCCTCCTCTAGGTTGACTCAGCCTTAAATGAGTATTGGGTGCTGCGGGTAAACATCAGCATTGGGGAAACAAAGGCGGTCGGGCGTGGTGCGTTTGCCACCCATCACCTCGTGTGCATATCTTGGCGTTAATGCTCGCTAACAGCACTTGTCCCAACAGTCTTTTAAGGCTATACGGGGGATCTTTGTCTTCGTGTCGTGTGTGTGTTGGTGTGCATCTACGAGTATATATGTCGTATAAAAACAGCCGGTTTGTAACGTCCCCCCGTATATCTTCCACAGGTTTAGGGGCCATCCGTTTAGTGCGTACGCATGGAGGGAGGAGGGGGGGTAACCCAAATGTGTACGCGTGCGTATGGGGGGTGGGTCTACTGACAATGTACGCATAGGAAACGGGGGGGGGGGGTGAAGCCTCGATAATAATTTGTCTACATTGGCCTTCAAATGAGTTAGATCGTCCGGCGGTGGACTGTTTTCTTCAACACGTTAATATGATTAATCCTTGATCGTTTCTGCGTGGATTAAATATCGGCCGCTCTATAGGATTCTGGGGGGGGGGGGGGGGGGGGTGCGTCAGGCGTACGTACGCAGGTGGGGGGGGGATGAAAAGTCCGCGTGCGTACAGGGAGGGGGGGAGGGGGGGAGGGGGGGAGGGGTCAAGTTTTGACAGATTTTTTGCGTTCCTACTAAATGGATGGCCCCTAACGGAGCAAGTGCACACATACACATGGGGACATTAACACGAAAACACACAAAGACAAAGATCCCCCTTATAGCCTTAACAGACTGTTGGGGCAAGTGCTATTAGCGAGCGCCTATGAAGGCTCGCACGGCACACGAAGGGGTGGGTGGCCAGCACCACGCCCGGCCGCCTTTGTCTTCCCAGTGCGACGTTTACACACCACACCAGGTACTCTTTTGAGGCTGAGTTGACCGAGTGGAGATCCCAGACAGGTTCAAATCATCGTCACCGGTGTTGGCCGTGAGCGGAAATCGAACTCGGGTCGCTGGTTCATAGCGCAGCGCGCTAACCACTGGCCCACCGCTCTATTTTCTGTTACATATATACATATACGTGCGGACACGCAACTGCACACGCATTCACACGCATTCACACGTCAAAGCAGGCACACTAACGCATCGCGCGTGCCGCCTGAATGTTGAATGTTGTAACACGCGCTTCAAGCTGTGCATTAAGCACGTGACAGTACAACAGATACAGCTGGCTGTAAGAGCGTTAATGGATGAAGATGCGAGCAATAGCGGAATTTCTCACTCATCCAAAAAAATAAATAAAAACAATGTATTGTATATTAGTCGACGTTTCGGGGGAATGGGCCTTCTTCATGGCAGAGCGATGAATAAGGGCAATTGCCAGAAACGTCGCCTAATTTATATCGTTATATGTTTGTTTTCCAGGCCGGTCTTAGTGAAGATTGCGTTAAAAGTCACGTGTTAAGTTGTAGTTGTTTGCGTAAAACTGCCAACGTGCTATCACAAGTATATATGAATGTATATATTTATATGGATAGTATACGCACACATTAAATTGTTTTACCGAGTCGAATATTTTACACCGTAAATAACATGCGTGTTGTACAAATATATTCGTTTTGCTTGTTGGTGTCACTAATATTAAGGGGTATCATATAAATTACAATATTTGTCTTTATATCTGACTTGCCCTATGTCTAAGTACGAGAGATAATTATTGATTAATAATTTACGGGAATTAATCGCTCGTTCACTGAACCTATCCAACGTAATTACATAAATCTTATCGTAGCAGAAAAATAACACATTTCGATTAAGATCAGGGCATCATTTCTCAAAGGATGTTTTCCGAAGCTCAGTCCCGAACAACTCCGGCTGGAATTAACCCGTGATTATGATGAATGTGTGATGTATGTATGATGTATGTATGATGTATGTATGTATGTTGAACGTCTTTCACACCGTATGTATCCAGCCGTGCTAATCGAAGGTCCTGGGGGAAGGACAACAAACTAAGCACAAAAATCGGTTCTAAAGAAATTAGTTATGAATCTAGATGATGATTTAAAAGTGATGATATTTTTATTTAAAAATAATTTGTCAGCAAGAAAATCTCACGGATTCTCACCACTCGCATTTACGACGGTCCGATATTTGGATGTTTGTCCAATTTCATTATTTGTCAAATTCCCATTGAATTGTTGTTACTGTGTTCAACATGTGGTGTTAGCGAACCGGTTATTGTTTTGTCATCACAAGTCTATATGTATACATTGTCGTCACGCTTAACGATACTACAAATCGTTTACAACCATTTGTCAATGTACTTTCTGCACGGAAGCTCTCCCCCTGCCGTCACGATAGGTGAGGATTCATTGGGCATACTTCACCACGCTGGTCAATGCGGGTTGGTTAACAGTGGCGGGTTGTTGGGGGGGTCCGTGGGGGATGGGGGGGTATCACTCGCCACTGATGTTGGCTGTTGACGGGAATCAAACTCGTAATCGCCGATGGTCGTAGCGCAGTGCGCTAACCATTGCGCCACCGCTCCACCCGTCACTCAACCCGTTACGTTATACAGTTATGCGCAGTTGTGTGTGTTTCATACGAGAAGGTTAATGAATTATGTTGAGAGCCAAAGCCAGTACTTTACTGATAATAGAACACTAACATAATTGTATACTCGCTCTTTAGACTGATATTTGTATGCAATCATGAATTGTAAAACAAATATATAGTTGAGCAGGATATGTGTGTGTTACGATGTTACGCAAATCTGTCAATGTAGCGACACTTTTGCACAGTTGACATATCCAACATAATTACGTAAAGTTACGGTGTTGGAGATCGCTGCTGCTGCTGCTGCGTTGGCGGTGATGCAAAAGCAGAAATAACTACACAAACCAACACCACATTCATCAGTAAACATATATAATGGCTGACGTTTCTGGCAACGGCCCTTCTTCATAACAGTCATAAATAGTCCATTAAAACCGTTGCTCAAATTAACACCTTAAAACTTAACCCTAAAACATCCACACTCTGACCGGCGTGGTGAAGTATGATCAAACAACCTCAACGACCACCACGTCACAGAGAAGGCCTTCATCCATCAGTGCATTGACGACGGGATGTACATTGTTATCACTTATTATTTAAGCTTAAGATAAACCTCTGCTCAGCGAGGCTTTCCTCGAAAAATAAACAACATAATTCTTCATAATCAAGTTTTTTGGGTTAGATCGCGTTATTTATAAATGTGTCGTAACCCTCCACCACCCGACACGGCCAATCAGCAAAAAAGTGTCACGTTGACAAAAGACAAATAGTTCACTACTTTAGCCCACCGGTGTGTTGAAGAGTGAATCCACAACATTTACGGTAATATTGGTCGCGAAAGCGTACGAGTTAAACTAACATAATTCTTGCTGTCATATTATCCGGATTGTAAGACGAATTTTTATCGAGTGTTTTTCCCAAAAAAGTTCTGGGTGCGTCTTATAATTCGATAGATGTAAGACAATATTTGTGTTACTCTATTGACAGCCGGTATCATTATTATAATGGTATTATTGTATTACATATGCGAATGTGCATGGTGAGCGGTAGTGTAGTGGTTAGTGTGGCGACGCAAGTTCGATTCCAGCTCATGGCCAATAGCAGTGACAGCGAATATATGAAATGGTCCTGGGCCTCCCCTAGGTCGACTCGGCCTCAAATCAGTAGCTGTTGCGGTGTGTAAAATAAAATAAAAACATGTGCATCGTATTTAGTGCTCGCTAACAACTGTCTGTTAAAGGCTATATATGTGGCGGTGGTCTTTGTAGTTAAGTATGATAGAGAGTTGGTGAAACGATTTTACGTTCTTAATGGTCATAACCACAGGCACGCCAAGAACACACCACACACACACGCAGATACATATAGGCACACACGCCCTTCATACACGCCACAACACAAAAGCACACGCAAACCAACGTACATCCGAACGCATGCCACCTTACCCACAAAGACAACAACAACAACACACACAGACCATGAACACGATTTCACAAATAACACAGCAGTAACCGACAGACACTTACACACCAGCAAACACACACGTTCATAACGAAGACAAAGACACCCGTATAGCCTTAACATGGGAAAGTGCTGTTAGCGAGCACTTGTGAAGGCTGGCACGCACGGCACACGAGGGGTTGCGTGGCCGATGTGTACACACGGCACCAGGTACTCATTTGAGGCTGAGTCGACCTAGGAGAGGCCCACGACCGGTCAAGATAATCGTCACCGCTGTTGGCCATGAGCGGGAATCTAACTCGAGTAGGCGGGTTCGTAGCGCAGCGCGCTAACCACTACGCCACCGCTCCCGACATGTACACACATGTATACCAACACGCGCGCAGAACGATGGAAATACGTGCACACACGCGTGTCATCCAGAATAGCACACAGACACTCACACTCACACCACGCAACAACACGCACACCCCAACAAACGAATACACCCCACGCCACTCACTCGCACTTTAGTCTTAAAGACAAAGATCCTCCGTATAGCCTTAACAGATTGTTGCTATTAGGGAGCACCTATGAAGGCCCGAACAGTACACGAGGGGGAGGGTGGCCAGAACCACGCGCGACCGCCTTTGTCTCCCTATTGGCGATGATTTTAAACGCCCCCACCAGGTACTTACTAATTCAGGCTGAGTCGACCTAGGGGAGGCCCAGGACTAGTTCAGCTAATCGTCACTGGTATTGACCGCGCGCTAACCGCTACATACGTACACTCACATCAACACACATCACACACACGCGTTTGTAGGACAACTTACAATCACAGACCAAAGTGTGCACACACGCACGCAGAGTCGCACTCACGATATGTCAGACGTACGCACACAATCCACACGAACTTCACTTGCACACACACACACACGCACTCAGACGCACACGTGCCTACAGCAACAAAGACAAGGATCCCCTCTATAGCCTGCAGAGACTCGTTGGGACAAGTGCTGTTCGCGAGCACCTATGAAGGCCGGAACGGTACACGAGCGGCAATGGAACGCGGGTTCGTAGCGCAGTGCGCTAACCACGCCACTACCGCTCCACACTACCAACGCACATTCGATACAATAACAAAGATCCCCGCATAGCCTGAACATACTATTCGGGCAAGTGCTGTTTGCGACTACGTATGGAGGTGGGGACGGGGCACGAGAGGGTGGGTGGCCAGCACCACGCCCGGTCGCTTTTTGTCTCCCCAGTGGCGATGTTTACACACCGCACAAGCTACTCATTGAGACTGAGTCGACCTAGGGGAGGCCCATCACTCGTTCAGATCATCGTCACTGGTGTTGGCCGTGAGCGGGAATCGAACTCGGGATAACCGTGGTTCGTAGCACAGCACAGCGCTAACAGCTCATCCTCTACACACACACACAGACCAACACACACGCACACACTCAGACCAACACGCACACACACGCACACTCAGACCCACACGCACATACACACTCAGACCAACACACACACACACACACTCAGACCAACACGCACACACGCACACTCAGACCAACAAGCACATACACACTCAGACCAACACGCATACACACACTCAGACCAACACGCACACACACACTCAGACCAACACGCACACACACACTCAGACCAACACACACACACACTCAGACCAACACGCATACACACACTCAGACCAACACACGCACACACACTCAGACCAACACGCACACACACACTCAGACCAACACACACACACATGCGTCGTCCCCAGCTCACTCCTCCATCTCCACCTCGTCCATCCGCGCGCGACCCCAGGGCGTACTCACTGTGCATGCTGACGAAGGGGTCCCCCTTACAGTGGAGGTCCATAATGGCGGGCTCGTAGTCGTTGTGGGGGGCGCGGGGTGGGTAGATGATGCTGCTGGTGGTGGTGGGGTAAATGGCGGGGGGGGGGGGGGCACCGGTGGAGGGAGGTGCCGCGAACCGCAGAGGAGCCAAGTTTGATTCCTCGCTCAGCTCCGCTCCAAACCCGCGTCTTGAGACTCGGGGGTCATCATCGGGTCCGTTACATCGGGAGCACCCAGGACGTGCCTCGAGGCGGTTTGGTGGTGGTGGGTGGTGGTGGTGGGTGGTGGGTGGTGGTGGTGGGTGGTGGTGGGTGGTGGTGGTGGGTGGTGGTGGGTGGTGGTGGTGGGTCTCTTAGCTGAGTTGCGGCGAAAGCTGAACAAAAATCTTAAACCGCCACTTCTTCGAATCGACACGCCTCCCCCTCCTTTTTCTCGTTCCGGGGAACGTTTCCAGGCCGAGAGCTCGTCCGTTCCTTCCTCGCCACGCACGCCACTGCGCCAACTCAGCCGTGGAACACCGCTGGGCAACCCGCGTCTTCGTGATGGGAAGACTTCTCCCGTGTCTCTCCCCCACGTCTCTCCCCCCACGTCTCTCCCCCCACGTCTATTCTCCCACGTCTCTCCCCCCACGTCTCTCCCCCCACGTCTCTCCCCCCACGTCTCTCCCCCCACGTCTTCCCCGCTCTACAGCTTCTGTCTGCAACTCGCCGTGTGTCTGCGTGTCTCTAACTCTCTAGTTCTACATGTCTCTTCGTGTCTATCTACCGCGTGTCTCCCTCGCACCGTGTGTCTCTCTCCGTGGCTTTGCGCGTCTTTTCGTGCCCTCCGTCTTCCGATAATCTCCGCGTGTCTCTCTTTGTCTGTCCCTCCGTGTCTCTCTCGCTCTGTGCGTTCCCTCCGATGTCTTCCCACTCTGTTTGCGGCTCTGCGTGTCTCCGTCTCTCTGTCTCCGTGTCTCTCTCTCTGTCTCCGTGTCTCTCTCTCTGTCTCCGTGTCTCACCGACGCACGTGTTCCCGTCTTCTGCTCATCGTCGCCACTACGTCGCCTCGGCGCGAACTCGGGCGGTCGAGACGTGTCTGAATCGAGGGAGACATCGCGAGAGTTCTGCAGCCCCCGAGTTAACTTCTCCCCTTGCTCCGAGTCCACGCTGTTACAACTCGAACAAGTCGCGTCTGAGTTGGATGGTTGCTCGCTGATTGCGATGGAGTTCCTTAAAGCTCATCCGCCGATTCGGCTACTTGACAGGTTGCACGACCGCGTTCGTGATCGTTGCCATCGCAACCACCCACCACTGCCATCGTAATCTTCATAATAATGGTAAAAAAAAACTGTGGAACTGCGTTAAGTTAAACACGTGCTATTAATCTCGTCCATTATAAAACTGCGAAATATTTCACAAAATATTTTTTTACAAAATCACACCCCGAAGACCTTCACCAACAACATCAATAGCAACGGATGTATCGTCCAACTTGAGAATTTGAAAAAAAAAAAATCTTTCTCGTCTTCGAGTCGCGAATCCCGAGGAGAAGGAGGAAGAGGAGCGCGATGAAGATGATGCTGACGACGACGAGCCGCGAAGCCTCTTCCAAATTCCTCCGCGCGTCTTGCGTTCCACTCCCGAGTCTGAGATTAACAAGTATTTGCTTTTCCCCACCGCTAACTTCTTTGACGTTCACTCGACGGTGTCGTTTGCTCGCTCGCGTCTCGATCCGAACGGGGCATGGGGACGCCCGTGCGGTCTCAGCTCGCGCGCGCGTCAATGGGGATGCGAGCGACGTGAGACGGCTGGGTGGGATGAGCTGGAAGAGGGGCGAGAGAGAGAGGGAGAGGCACGGGGAGGAGGGAGACGCACTGGGGGAAGGGATCTGTGCACAGAGAGAGAGAGCGATGAGGAGAGGGAGAGAGAGGAGGAGGAATGGGCCAAAGCGTCACGGGATCTCTGACCAATGGTAACCCGACTTCGGTATCTAACTGATACGCAATTAGCCTCCTAATGTGTCCGGTGACAGCCATTAGGCAGGCGCTGTAGGGGATGCGATCCTTGTTCAAGATGAGCAGCGTCCGGGAGCTGTTCTATCCACTGCTGGATGAAGGCATCCCGCAAAGGCACAAACCGTCTCGCGCCATCTCGCTTCTAGTAAACAATCCCGCGTGCATCGTCTTGGTTCTTTCTCTGTCTACTTGACAGACCTGTTCTCCACCTGAAGACGGCTGCTTGCGTTGTGGCCGAAACGTCGTGAGAATTATTTTATTATGTTTTATTTTTATTATTTTATTATTTTCCTTCTACGTGACTTTACCGAAAGAACCAAGACGATGAATCCCTGCAGTCACGAAAGCTTGAAATCTAAAAATCCCGCGTGCGCCTGCAACGCGACGAGCTGATTCATCGCTCCGTCTACCCCCGTGCACGTCCCATCGGACGCGTTCTGTTGCTGGGCTGCCCCACTCGCTCCCGTTGTGGTCTCCGTCCCAACCACCCGCCATCGATCTCTCTCTCTCTCGAGGAAAGCCGTCACGGATCGAGGTTGCGGCGATGATGGCCGAATGTGTCTCTCAGTCTCCGCGATTTGTCCGTCCGCTCGGTCGCGTTGTGTCACGCGCGGCTGTCGTTCCATCACCGCCACCACCACCATCATCATCGTTATCGTTGCGCCTTGCAAGTCGCGCGCTCTCGCGTGTGAACACGGAGAGAGGAAGACGCGCCTTAGAGGACAACCGCAAACGAGGCGTAGGTTAGCAAAGGTAAGCGGGTCTTGCGGAAGATGGCTTCGAAGGGACGATGATGCACGTGGTCGAGACGGACGGCGGACTGTCAGGCACAACGAGGGAACACGGCCCGGGGTAGAAGTGCAGCGATGCGGGGACTGCAGGAGGAGTTGCGTGGATTGTTACATCGTAATGCGTCACGAGGCCACTTGGGAGGGCCTTCATCTAGCAGCGGATTCATCATGGCTGCTGCTGCTGCTGCTGATGATGATGATTGCAATTTACCCGCTAAACAAATGTGAATTCTTATCCCGAACCAACAACCAGAAGCGATTCTGATTCGCTCTGAACGAAGCGGTGGCGGCTATGGACGCGCCCTGCAGTTCAGCACCGTGGAGGCGGCAGCGGCTGGGATTGGTGGATCACGGCGCAGATGCTGGGGAACTCTCATTCTCCTGGGCGCGCGTCGGGGAGGTGGCATCACCCCGCGGCCAGAGGCGTCCCCAGGCCACGGCGAATCCTCGGGGCGACGCCCCCCTGGGCCCCGCGCTTTGGGGAGCCCCGCGCCGTCGACGTCACGGTGTCTGATGATGACGACGACGATGGCGTCATACTGACGGTTTAGTTTGAAGGCGTTGGGGGGGGGGGGCACGCGGTGCGAGTCGCCTCCCCCCCCCAAATCCTATCATGGAGGGCCCTGGCATTGCCATGGCTCGACAGGAGAAGGCGGTACTATTAAAACTATTAAATTATTTTACCGGGTAAGGCCCACTGAGCTATATATGTCTTATTCAGAAGCGACAAATGATAGCTCAACAAAGTGGATTATCACGTAAAATGTACAGCAGCCAAACGCCCGAAGCGCACGTTTCTAAATGTGGAGGGAAAAACCGGAGGGGCCTGGAGAAAATAAATCCACGCGACCACGGAGAGAGAGAGACACGCAAACACCAAATATACAGCAGCAGGCGTCAGGGGTCGGGATCGAATCCACGCCCTCCTGTATACCAGGCGAGGTAGTTAACATCTCCTAGCTACTGTGATGATGATGAGAGAGACACACAAACTCCAAATATACAGCAGCAGGCGTCAGGGGTCGGCATCGAACCCACGAACTCCTGTATATCAAGCGAAGTAGTTAACATCTCATAGCCACCGTGAAGATGATGAGAGAGCCACGGAGACTCCAAATATATAACGGCAGGCATCGTCAGAGTCGGGATCGAACCCACGACCTCCTGTAGACCAGCCGAGGTAGTTAACATATCCTAGCCACCGTGGCTCATCCGTCCCTCCCATATGGGATAGAGTGTTACGCCCTCGCACGCGTGGTGGGGTTTTTTCCGGGTGCTCCGCTTTTCTCCCACGTGTATGATAAACACTCATTGAGTGACTGAAAACATTTTCATAATACGGAGGATTGCAGAGCTTGGGCAATTGTTGAAAGCGCTGCCTGGCTGCTGCTGCTGCTCCCTTCCAGAGTTGTCCGTGTGTCCTCGGCGACTGTGGGAGATGCTATTTGTATGAACGATGACGAAGAGACTCTATGCATAAAACTAAAATATATATAATGATGCTGGCGTGCTGAAATACATTTCTCAATGCATAGGTGGGGGCGGGGGGTGGAGATGGAGGTGAAGGGTGGAGGTGACCCTTATCATCCAGCAGTGGATTGTGGAGGAAAGGGGGGGGGGGGACCCTGTGCAATGTTCCAATGTTCCACTACGGTTAGGGTGAACGCGCTTTATCCTGCACGCAGTTCAAGTGGCGGTGGTTTAATGAATCCGTGTGCCACGGTGTAATGGAAGGGGCTGCTCCCACCTCTAACGGCGACAGCTGTAAAACCAACAGCCTGTGCATGTCCGCTGGCTGTATTTCCAAGTGTAAGTAGTACATCGACCGCCCGCCTTTGGATGTCACAGGCGAGAGACAGGCCGCGTGTATGTATGTGTGTGTGTATTTACTTATCATGCAGAAGAGATGGAGCTGATGCGGTACGGGAGGATGTGGAGCTGAGTGGACTTGCTGAAGACTGGTAACCAGCGGTGTCAAGATCGGCCTCTATGGAGGAGGCTCGTGAAGGACGCTGCTGGACAATTGGAGGCAGTCGCCCTCTATCAACAATTGAAGGCAGAGGAGCGACGCTCACAACAACGACCGGAGCGCCTGGCGACTAAAATAGAACAAGTTGGCACAGTAGGGGGTACAGCTGGTGGTGCATGGACCAGTCATCTCAGTCAGCCAACCCATGGCACCTACTGGGTCTGTCCCGAGACCTCCTCCTGCCAGCGAGCCTTCGACACTTCACGTGGTCTCAAAGTGCACCTAGCCTGGCACAGGACTCCCCGACAGGATACGGCTCGGCTCGCTTCTGACGGCCTTCGTTCGCGACAGGCGAACACGCGATGGGACCTCTCGTCGCCGGCAGTGTTCCCGTCGACCAAACGATGCTTTTGCTGCGTTTGGCGGTCGTGCACAGGCACAATTAAACACACAACTCAACACATCGGTTCCATAGTGCACCGTGGCCTTACAAGTAAAGCGTATGATAGGCGACGTTTCGGGCAATGACCCTTATTCATAGCACAACTAGAGAGGCGGCAGATAGTCGGAGCTGATAAAAGTCGAGAGCGAGTGAATACTAGTCGTGACTGATCTGCCCATCACTGGTCTCGCGATGTGATATGAAGAAGGACCATGTCCCGACACGTCCCCTGTAATACGCAGTACTTATAGCTGCTGAGGCCACAATGGAAGTCACACTCGGTAACGAAAACATGTTCTCCTCCGCATCTGCATGGAGGCGTCATTGTCGTACTTGTTTGAGTTGTATTGATTCTGTCTACAGTGGACTGCATTGTCCCACGACGACATTGTGTACGTATCTCGCACGTGTACACAATCAAAGTTTATAACAGGCCAAGTTTATTCTAAATCACGTGTGATTGTGTTTGAATACATATGTAGCTGATAGCGCAGTACGCTATCAGCTACATTTCCACCACCCACCACTCGTACCATCATCAATACTATCACCACCACCATAAACACCTGTACCACACACACAGTGCCAATGCTGCCTACGCCGAAGTATTTGGCCAGGGAACGCGAGATTTGATAAGATTGTTAATTGGACTCAACAAAGACCCAGCCCAATAATGTTACACACCCACTGCCTCTTTCAAGTAACCGACTCATTTACGGTCCATTGTCTCTCCACTGCTGGATGCTGTGCTGCTCACGCCGTGACGATTGTTGGACCAATACGCTGACCTCACTGCGAGCGGAGAGGTGGTCTACAATCGGTCATCCACATACCATTCGCCATGACTATGATGATGATAGTAGTAGGTTTTTACCCTTTTAAACTGGTACAAAACTGACACATTTATTCAAGGCATCATGTTTGCAATAACCTCAACACAAGAAGTCAAAATGCAAACAAAAAGAAAACAACTCTGATGATGATAATGATATGCACTGTCCTTGAAGTTGATTGGTCCACACCCGAGACAGCTTTCTTTAGAGCCTAGTCCCCATTGGTGTTGGACCAGATGCCACCAGAAGGCGTACAACTCAAACACAGTGCAATATCAGAGTATTGAGAGCTCGGGGTAAGCATTTACACTATGAGACCACTGGTAAAAGATATCTCATAGTGTATGATGATGATGATGATTATCATGATGATCATCATCATGATCATCATCGTCATGATGATGATTCTCTTATGGATGTCGTCTGTCCTGGTTTTCCCCGCGATCCTACTCTTGCTGATTAGGCAGCATGTTTATCCCGGACAATTATCAGGATGTATATCTGTATGTACTCTGAACTTCTTTCGCACCGTACGTAGCCGACCGTGCTAATCCGAGGTGGGGGGTGGGGGGGAAGGAAATTGGAAGGGCGGGGGAGGTGCGGGGTAGGGAATGGGCAAGAGAGAAGAGTCGAGCTTTAAGAGGAGGAATCCGAAGAACAACGCCACCACCACCACTACCCACCACGCGCACGAGAGGAACGATATGGCCTCTAGCCGGTAGTGCGCTCACTGCTTGTCAGAAAGATTTACGGTTCGAATCATGCGGCCGCCCTGATGAATACTACCAGTGTATTAACCGTAAAAAATAAAAATAAAACTACGTGCCATCTGTTTCACAGCGGATGTTTAAAATCCCCGTGACGTCATTCGCAAGAGTGACGTCACTACGTTCCGGCGTCATCGTCCAAAGTTGACAAATTCAAACGACCACGTCGCTAATTACAAAACAACCATCGCCCCCTACTGCAAAACCTTGGCAAGACCCTCCCGAAAAAGAGTGGCGAGACTCAGGGGGGATATGCCGCATAAGTATTTAAAGTTTATTATTATATTTCGATGTAACGCTTTCGTGACTGCAGGGATTCATCTTCTTGGTTTTTTCGGTAAAGTCACGTAGAATGGAAATAATAAAATTATTTTTTTATTTCCATTTATTATTATAATTAAAAAAAATTACATTTGAATGTCAACTCAAAGTGTCTTCCTGGTCCAACGCGTCACTGTGGTTCTCATCGATGGCCCAGAGCTATTG
The DNA here is from genome assembly GCF_015708825.2 of Lethenteron reissneri. Classification (NCBI taxonomy): domain Eukaryota; kingdom Metazoa; phylum Chordata; class Hyperoartia; order Petromyzontiformes; family Petromyzontidae; genus Lethenteron; species Lethenteron reissneri. Next base: position 6,785,550 of record NC_083825.1, on the reverse strand, counting down.
TTGGAAATGTTCGATTTGAAGCTTTCGTGACTGCAAGGATTCATAATTCTTGGTTCTTTCGGTAAAGTCACTTTACCGAAAGAACCACGAATATTGTTGGAAATTCCACATTCCTATGACAAGGGCGCATATGCTCTATATTAACGTAGCTCGCAATGTGAGTTCACCTCCGTATCGTTATGGTCATCATCAGCCATGGTCAATCCACTGCTGGATGAAGGTCCCCCCATTTAAGTCGTCTTCTCGCCATCCTGCGATGTCTTTAATGGGTGCTCTCGAACCGCACCTTCCCACGGCGCTCGAGGAAAAAAATTCTGGAAGGTGACACTGACGGCTGCTCTGTGCTTCCAGTGTTCAGGGGCCTGCTCAAGGCGCGGCTCTGGCTGGAGGAGCACGCCATGTACCACACACATGTTGGTGATGTGCACGTCTTCTTCGAACGCTGGGGAGCCGGACAAGCCCCTCTCTGTACCAGCGTGGACGGCACCTTCGTGGTGTTCACCTTCTGAAGCGCTCGCTCGTCACTGTGGCGTGCGCGATGACCACCACCACCACGTGTCTTTTCTTTAGTGTTGTGCGTGGTGCATTTAGCGCCACAGCGCGTGGATTTATCGCGATTATTTGTTTGCTGGTGACTTTGTGTATTTCATATCGGAATCGCATCCAGTGCTGTTGCTGCTGGCGGCAATACAAGTTGTTTAAAAGTCAAGTCTGAGTTGTATTTGTGTGTGTATGTGTGCTTATTTAGGTCAACTCAGCCTAAATCGAGCGCACGAATGCGGATGTGACACAGCAAGCGGTGGCTATACCTCCATAGGAACTCCCCAACTTCGGTTTGGCATTCGGCGATTAATTTCTCACTCGAATGTGTTATTTGTGTCTTTCTCCCGTGGTCGCTGTGCACGCTCGCGGAAGCACGGAACGCGACTGATGGATGCGGTGTGTCGGGTGTATAAACTAAAATATATCGAGGATGACACCACCTGGGGCAGACCCGGGATGAATGTAACAACGGATGTACCTGTCCAAAGCCGTGTGGGGGCTGGTAGGGATACCTGGTGTGTTCCTGGTCTCCGTGTGCTCATCGGGTCTGGGAAATTAACCCGTGTGGCTTCAATGTTTAACAAAATTAAATCAAATTGCTGTCATTGATTTTAATTACGCACGCACACGCGCGCGCGCGCAAAGATCCCCCGTGTAGCCTTTTACAGGCCATCGGTACAAAGGAGAGCTCTGTTAGTGGCCAGAACCATGCCCGGACCACCTTTGTCTCCCCGCAGTTCAGATGTATTTAAACGCCGCACCAGGTACTCATTTACCCGGATCAGATAATCGTCACCCATGGTGGCCGTCAGCCGGGAATCAAACTAGGGTCGCCTGGTTCGTGGCGCAATGCGCTAACCACTGCTCCACCGCTCCCCACGATTTATACACAAGGATACAAAGACAAAGATCCCCCCGTGTAGCCTTAACAGACTGTTGGAGCAAGTGTTGTTATCTAGCACCGATGAAGGCCGGCACGGCAAACGATTGGGTGGGTGGCTAGTACCACGCCCGGCCGCCTTTGTCTCCCCCAGTAGTACAACGACCGTCCCTAGGGGAGGCCGGGTAAAAGTTGAGATCGTACTCGTCACTGATGTTCATAGTTGTGGATGGAACAGAACTGTGATGGCCGGGTGTGGAGCTTAGTGCGCTAACAAATTGAAGTTGAGAGAGGGGTGGGGGGGGGGTTATTGGGAATTGGGATGCAGGTGGGGTCGGCGAGGCTGCTATATTCGTGCGAATGGAGTTGGCAGTAGCAGCGGTGAGTGGGGAGCGGTGGTGGAGTAGCGGGTAGCGCTATGCTGCGCTATGAAACCCGGCGGCCCGAGTTCGATTCCCGCTCACGGCCAACACCAGTGACGATAACATTTCGACTTGAAACGTTGCGTGACTGCAGGAATGCATATTTTTTTATTCTTTCGGTAAAGTCACGTTAAGAATAATAAAAATAAGGTGAAAAAATAAATTGATCATTTTTATATTTATATTTATTTTCATAAAAATGAAAAAAATGATGCAAACAATAACAATTTTTATCACGTTTATTTTTATTCACCTTATTTTTTTTATCTACGTGACTTTACCGAAAGAACCAAACAATACCAGCGACGATTATCTGAACCAGTCCTGTGCCTCCCTTAAGTCAACTCAGCCTCAGATGAGTACCTGGTGCGGTGTGTAAACATGGCCACGAGGGAGACAAAGGCGGCCGGGCGTGGTGCTGACCACCCACCTATTCGTTTGCTGTACCGGCCTTCATAGGTGCTCGCTAACAGCACTTTCCCCAACAGTCTGTTTAGGCTATACGAGGCATTCTTGTATGTTGAACTTCTTTCGTACAGCACGTAACCAACCGCGCTAATCGGAGGTGCTGGAGAAGGATAACAATTATAGATTTGAAGCTTTCGTGACTGCAAGGATTCATACTCTTAGTTCTTTCGGTAAAGTCACGTAGGTAAAAAATGAGATGAAAATTAATAAAAATAAAATATTTTTTATTTTATTTTTATTAATTTGCATACTCTTAGTTCTTAAAATAAAATAAAAATATTTTATTTTTAATAAAAATAAAATAAAAACATTTCTTTTTTATTAATTTTAATTTCATTTTTTACCTACGTGACTTTACCGAAAGAACTAAGAGTATGAAGGATAACAAACTAAGGACACAAAACAAACTTAATGAACTAAACACGGCCACTATATGTTGAATAGCTCAATGCCGATGTGGAGGTTTGCTGCTGTTCGCCACGACCCCTCGATTTTGTCGCGTCTCTCCCTCGGTAACTATTCATAAACGAAAATGCTATTCGTATAATAGAAATGTATTCAAATGGCATAACAAAGTGATGATTATACATTTAGAAAGTGTATTTAGCGTCAGGCCCCACTGCCTGAAGTACAGTCTCCGACTCCTATTATCCACCTTGTCCCTTTGGCCTCGGTATTTGTGGGCTGTGAAGAAGGTACATCGCCCGAAACGTCACCTATTGTATTTTCATTGTGAAGGCCCCAGCGCTGAGATGTTCTGCAGAGGGCGCACTTGCTACGGACGATCTGACGGCCAAGGCTTCATGTCAGCCGGATCTGTCCGAGGCTGACCGCCAGGAAAACTTCTCTGAACCCCGGCACACCACATCCAGTATCCCACTCGCTATGACGATGGCTGCGACTGCTACTGCTGCTGGTCACGTGCCACATACTGCAGTCTTACCTGTGAGCCTGGAAAAAAAAGTAAAATATCGAATGATGAATAAAACCCCCGATAATGACCATGAGCACGAAGTTTTGGTGTCCAATTTTAACTTTTAATTTGTTTGCCCATGCAGGCGAGGCGGTGGCAAGAGAACTTACCGAGACACGCCTGCGAAGTGGCCTGGGTTGTATCTTGTGACGACATATTGTATATACTTTGTTGTACATATATGTTTGTAAGCTTGTATGTATGTATGTTCGTATGTATGTTTGTATGTGTGTCCGGGCGTGGTGTTGGCCACCCACCCCCTCGTGTGCCGTGCCGGCCTTCATAGGTGCTCGCTAACGGCACTTGCCCCTAATGTCTGTTATGGCTATACGGGGGATCTTTGTCTTTTGTATGTGTGTATGCCCAGCCACCGCATGCCCAAGCAGCTTCTGTTTGGCCGCATAGAGGGGGCTAAACGGGCACGACACGGGCTGGAGACGAGATGGAGCTGATGTGGTACAGGAGGATGTGGAGCTGAGTGGACTTGCTGGTACCAGCGGTGTCAAGATCGGCCTCGATGGAGGAGGCTTGTGAAGGACGCTGCTGCTGCTGGGCAGCTGGAGGCAGTCGCCCTCCAGCAACAGCGGAGTACAGAGTGAGCGACGCTCACAACAACTAGCGAAGCGCCGGGCGGATAAAATACAAGTTGGAACAGTAGGGGGGTACAGCTGGTGGTGCATCCACCAGCCATCACAGTCAGCCAATCCGTGGCACCTCCTAGGTCTGTCCGGAGACCTCCTCCTGCCAGCGAGCACTCGACACTTCACGTGGCCTCAAAGTGGCGAATGGCGGGTATTGGTATATTGGTTTGTTTGTATGTTTGATGTTGAACTTCTTTCGCACCGTACGTAAGCCAACCGTGATAATCGGACGTGCGTGCGAAGATTGACTGCAGCGAGGTGAGGCTGAGACAGCAGCGAGGGTGACACGGCAGGGAGGGTGACACGGCAGGGAAGGTGACACGGCAGGGAAGGTGACACGGCAGGGAGGGTGACACGGCAGGGAGGGTGACACGGCAGGGAGGGTGACACGGCAGGTAAGGTGACACGGCAGGGAGGGTGACACGGCAAGTAGGGTGACGCAGCAGGGAGGGTGACACGGCAGGGAGGGTGACACGGCAGGGAGGGTGACACGGCAGGGAGGGTGACACGGCAGGGAGGGTGACGCGGCAGGGAGGGTGGCACGGCAGGGAGGGTGACACGGCAGGGAGGGTGACACGGCAGGGAAGGTGACACGGCAGGGAGGGTGACACGGCAGGGAGGGTGACACGGCAGGGAGGGTGACACGGCAGGTAAGGTGACACGGCAGGGAGGGTGACACGGCAAGTAGGGTGACGCAGCAGGGAGGGTGACACGGCAGGGAGGGTGACACGGCAGGGAGGGTGACGCGGCAGGGAGGGTGGCACGGCAGGGAGGGTGACACGGCAGGGAGGGTGACACAGCAGGGAGGGTGACACGGCAGGGAGGGTGACACGGCAGGGAGGGTGACGCGGCAGCGAGGGTGACGCGACAGGGAGGGTGACACAGCAGGGAGGGTGACACACTCTATACCCGGAGTCAAACTGCGGCTGGGAGTTGGCGTGTTGACGCTGATGGAGCGACTCTGTGGGGGGCCACTGACCCCCCCCCTCCCCGCCTTGTCGCAGGGACGCGCGCTGAGTAATGGAGCATTCCCTGACAAACACAAACAGCTGTGGACATGCAGAGATCACGCGGGGCGCATGGGGGGGGTTAACTTGTGTGTGTGTGGTGTGTGTGTGGTGTGTGTGGTGTGTGTGGTGTGTGTGTGGTGTGTGTGTGGTGTGTGTGGTGTGTGTGTGGTGTGTGTGTGGTGTTTGTGGTGTTTGGTGTGTGTGTGTGTGGTGTGTGGTGTGTGTGGTGTGTATGGTGTGTGTGGTGTGTGTGTGGTGTATGTGGTGTGGTGTGTGTGTGTGGTGTGTGTGTGTGGTGTGTGTGTGGTGTGTGTGGTGTGTGTGTATGTGGTGTGTGTGTGGGGTGTGTGTGTGGAGTGTGTGTGGTGTGTGTGTGTGGTGTGTGTGGTGTGTGTGTGGTGTGTGTGGTGTGTGTGGTGTGGTGTGTGTGTGGTGTGTGTGTGTGTGTGTGGTGTGTGTGTGTGGTGTGTGTTTGGTGTGTGTGTGTGGTGTGTGTGTTTGTGGTGTGTGTGTGTGGGGTGTGTGTGGTGTGGTGTGTGTGTGGTGTGTGTGTGGTGTGTGTGGTGTGTGTGTGTGGTGTGTGTGTGTGGTGTGTGTGTTGTGTGGTGTGTGTGTGGTGTGTGTGTGGTGTGTGTGTTGGGTTTGTGGAGTGTGTGTTGTGTGTGTGGTGTGTGTGTGTGTGGTGTGTGGCGTGTGTGTGCTGTGTGTGGTGTGTGTGTGTGGTGTATGTGTGGTGTGTGTGTAGTGTGTGTGTGCGGTGTGTGTGTGGTGTGTGGTGGTGTGTGTGTGGTGTGTGTGTAGTGTGTGTGTGTGGTGTGTGTTTGGTGTGTGTGTGGTGTGTGTGGTGTATGTGTGTGGTCTGTGTGTGTGTGTGGTGTGTGCGGTGTGTGTGGTGTCTGTGTGTGGTGTGTGTGTGTGTGTGGTGTGTGTGGTGTGTGTGGTGTGTGTGGTGGTAGCACCGGGCGTGGTGTTAGCCACCCACCCCCTCGTGTGCCGTGCCAGTATTCGAAAACAGCACTTGCACCAACAGTCTGGTGAGACTATACGGGGGATCTTTGTCTTTGTCTACTGTGTAGCGAGGCCCGCGCTACGAACCTGACTCTCACGAGTTCGATTCCCGCTCACGGCCACCAACGCTCGTGACGATTATCTGAAATGGTCTTGGGCCTCCCCCAGGTCGACTCAGCCTCAAATAACATCGCCACTGGGTGAGACAAAGGCGGTCGGGCGTGGTGCTGCCCACCCACCCACTCGTGTGTCATGCCGGCCTTCATAAGTTGCTACTCGCTAACAGCACTTGCCCCAACAGTCTATCAAGGCTATACGGGAGTTCTTTATCTCTGTGAGTGAGCGTGAGTGAGTGGCACGGGCTCGTGAAGAGTTGATACTGATGCGGTACAGGAGGACGTGGAGCTGAGTGGACTTGCCTATATCGTGACCGGCACCAGCGGTGTCAAGATCGGCCTCTACGGAGAAGGAGGCTCGTGAAGGACGCTGCTACTGGGCAGTTGGAGGCAGTCGCCCTCCAGCAACAGCGAATGGCATGAAGAGCGACGCTCACAACAACGGGCCGATAAAATACAGCCAATTGGAACAGCAGGGGCACAGGTGGTGCATCGAACAGTAGTTATCACAGTCCGTCAAACCGTGGCACCTGCATCTGTCGCGTGGCCTCAAAGTGCACCTAGCCTGGCACAAGCGCCATGCGACGTCACCGCCACTGCATCAGCCAGTCATCTCAGTCAGTCGACCCATGGCACCTGCTGGGTCTGCCCCGTGACCTCCTGCCAGCGGGCGTTCGACACTTCACGTGGCCTCAAGGTGGACATGGCCTGGCACAAGCTTCGTGGTGACGTCACCGCCACTGAGTGGCGAATGGCGGTTGTTGTTGTTGTGTGTGTGTACGGGTGTGTGCGCTCGTGGGAGCATGCCTCTGTATATTTGTGAGTGTAGCTTCGAGTGTGCGTGTGGGGAGCGGTGGCGCTACGAAATCGTGGACCCCTCCCCCCTCGTGTGCCTTCGCAGGTGTTCGTTAACGGCACTTGCCCCAACGGTCCGTTAAGGCTACACGGGGGACCTTTGTCGTTGTGCACGTATGCGTGTATGTAGTTGTGTGCATATATGTGGGTGAGTGGTGGTGCAGCGGTTAGCGCACCGCGCTACGAACTTGGCGACCCGAGTTCGATTCCCGCTCACGGCCACCAATACCCAGTGACGATTATCTGAACCGGTCCTGGCTCTCCCCTAGGTCGACTCAGCCTCAAATGGGTACCTGGTGCGATGTGTAAACCTCGCCACTGGGGGAGACAAAGGCGGCCGGGCGTGGTGTTGGCCACCCACCCCCTCGTGTGCCGTGCAAGTGCTCGGCTATACGGTGGATAATTGTTGTGTACGTGTATGTGTGTATGTATGTATGTGTGTGCGTGTAGATGGGTGTATTTGTGTGCGTATACGTATGTGTATGTGTTTGTGTGCACATATGCGTGTGTGCGTGTATGTGTGTGCGTGTATGTATGTGTGTGCGTGTATGCATTTGTGCGTGTGCGTGTATGCATTTGTGTATGTACGTGTGCGTGTATGTATGTTTGTATATATTGTGTGTGTGCGTATGTGCGTGTATGTATCTGTGTGTATGTATGTATGTGTATCTGTGTGTGTGTGTGTGCACTATGTGCGTGTGTGTGTAGGTTGAGCGTTGTGGAGTGTAGGTTACAAAACGGGTAAGCCGAGTTGCAGGGATAACATCAGTGACGAGTGACAAGAGAATTGGTTCTGGGCCTCCTGCAGGTCGACTCAGCCTCAAACGGGTTGCTGGTGCGGTGTGTACACAACCTTCGCCGGGGAGACAAAAGCGGCCGGCCACCACACCATCTCTCGTTCCGACTTTAATAGGTGCTCGCTGACAACACTTGCCCCAACAGACCATGTAGGCTATACGGGGGAGCTTTGTCTTTGTGCGCAAGAGGGTGTGCGACCCAACCTCTCGTGCGATGTGTACAAATGTGGCCACTGGGGAGACAAAGGCGGCCGGGCGAGGTGCTGGCCACCCATCCCCTCGTGTGCCGTTCCGGCCGTCATAGGTGCTCGCTATCAGCACTTGCCCCAAAGGTCTATCAAGGCTACACGGGGGATCTTTGTATGTTGTACGCTGTGTGTGGATATGTTGAGCGTGTTGGTGTATATATACGGTTGGTCTTCTTACTTGTCCTTGTATATATTTATGTTAACGTGACCGTATGCCTGTGTGAAATGCACGTGGGTATTTGTTATGTATGCGTGTGTGTGTGTGAATGTGTTGTGTACACGTGTGATTGTGAGTTCTGTGTGTGCCTGTCATCGCGTGAGTGTTTGTGTGTGCGTGTGTGTCTATCTTTCAAGCAAGGAACTGCAAATGTGTGCAAAGACGCACGCTGGGAATGGCACTGAGAGAGACAGAGCGAGAGACGCGTGGATTGAAGGACACCCGGCTGGCTTCGAGACGTCCTCCATGTCGTTCAGAAACTCGAAGCGAGCATGGGCAGGACGCGTCACGGCTCGACGACTTCATGGCCAATGATGAAAAAGGAGAAGAAAAATGTATGATAATAATTAGTTTTATTATAATTATGGATTGGCAGCCATGGAATGGAAGCCGTTCAGCGGGGAGACGGAGCGTGTAAATGCCGATGTGGATTCTTATTACATCGATGAAGCGTGAGCGATGGTGACGATTTGTGGAGGCCCTCATCCAGCAGTGGATTAACCACGCTGCTGCTGATGATGATAATGTCAACGCGTGAGTGTCCGTGTACCCTGCGATGTGTGTGCGTGTGTGTGTGGTGTGTGTGGCGTGTGTGCATGTTCCTGTGTACAGGGAGCGGGAGTGCAGCGGTTAGCGCGCTGGGCTACGAATTTGGCCACCCGGGTTCGATTCCTGCTCAAGGCCGACACCGGTGACGATTATCTGAACCGGTCCCGGGCCCCCCCTCGGTCGACTCAGCCTCAAATTAGTACCTGGTGCGGTGTGTAAACATCGTCACTCGGGAGACAAAGGCGGCCCGGCGTGGTGTTGGCCACCCACCCCCTCGTGTGCCGTGCCGGCCTTCATAGGTGCTCGCTAACCGCCCTTGCCCCAACAGCCTGTTACAGGCTATACGGGTGCTCTTTGTCATATTTGTATTTGACAAGTTTGTCTCTGGACAGGGTCGACTCAGCCTTAAATGAGTACCAGGTGCGGTATATAAACATCAGGAATGGGAAGACAAAGGCGTCCGGGCGTGGTCACCCCCCCCCCCCCCCTCGTGTACCGTGTCGTCATTAATGTGTCGGCTTTGATGGAGCAGTCGGCACACATTTCTCGAGTGTTATTCACGTGTTATTCACATGTTATTCACGTGTTATTCACATGTTATCCACGTGTTATTCACGTGCTATTTACGTGTTATTAACATGTTATTCAAATCTTCTTGGTTCTTTCGGTAAAGTCACGTAGAATGGAAATGAAATAATAATAAAACATAATAAAATAATTCTCACGACGTTTCGGCCACAACGCAAGCAGCCGTCCTCAGGTGGAGAACAGGTCTGTTATTCACGTGTTCTATTCCCGACCGCGGCGTGTGATATCTGAATCTCCGCACTGACCGGCGTGGTGAAGTATGGTCAGGCAGTCGCCGTGACCGACACGGCATACCGTCATACAGCAGCGTGTATAGCCGTCAGCGCTTGGAATACAAAGGCGGACGGGAAAGATTGCTGGCCCTCGAGCTATTTCGCCAGACCTTCAATAGGTGCGCGTCTGTGCGTCGTGTCGTGCGTATCAAGCAACGGGTTCGTTTGCCGAAACGGTAACCGGCGAACCGCTAACCGTTTCGAGTGGAGCGCCGTTCGCAACGAAAAGCACGTGGTGGGTTTTTGCGAAATGATTTTCCCGCCGTGACAGGCGGAAGGAATTACCGTAAATATCGTCGACGGAGGTGGAATGTACCGTATTCTCCGGATCGCACGCCGACTTTATCCCACCACCACCACGTGGAGGTGAGAGATGAGAAGCTTCAACATCACCCGCCGCTACAATTTCGAGCCCTCGATTTGACTGCTGCGAAGGCGTCGCAAACCTCTTCTTGTGCGACGCGTTCGCGCTTTCCCAGCCGCCGCTAGAGGCCGCTATATCCATCACCGTGCAAGTGGTCGACATAACGGTCTCCATCGATTTATACGATTCGATAACTCGATTTAAAAAAAAATGTGTGAATTGTCAACCGCGCAAACAGATGCTTGGAATAGCTTTGTTGTGATTAATCACGAGCAGAGAACGCGCTGTTCGCCTGCGACGGGGAATACGAAACAGCTGTTACCGTTCCACGGTGGCTCGGAGATGTTAACTACCTCGCCTGGTATACAAGAGATCGTGGTTGGTTCGATGGCGACCCTGACGCCTGCTGCTGTATATTTGGAGTTTGCGGTGTCTCTCTCCACATGTAGAATCGACATAATGCGTTTAAGGCTGCTACACATGTCCACGTGATGATGATGATGAGCCACTTCGCGGGGAGGGACGGGAGGGGGGTGGTGGTACAAGCGATGGCTCAGAAAAGGAACTGCTTCAGATATCACTCGCCACTGATGTTAGCCGTGGGGACCCGGATCGAACACCAGTTTTGTCATGCAGTGCGCTAACCACTGCGCCACCGCTCCTCCTTCGCCACAATACGTAGGAATGATAAACAAACACGCACAATCATTTGTAACATTAAACAAACACGTTGTAATAGCTGGTATTGTTTGTTGTTCATGATGCGTGTGATACGCGCAAGTTAAATCGTTATAAACTAAATGTTATACTTTTTGACAATTGTTATAGTTATAGAAATATTGTAAAAGTGGTTGTTATCGTATCGTCTTGCATCGAAACTAAACTTTTTATTTTACCAGGCAAGGCCCGCTGCGCTTAACAACTCTTTTTCAGAAGCGACCTGGCCACAAATGACAGCTCAACGAAGTGGCTTAACACGTGGAAATGTGTAGCAGCCAAACTATCTTAACTCGTGATTTCAAATCTAAATGTGGCGGGGAAATCTGGAGGAGCTGGAGAAAAATCCACGCGACCACGGGGAGAGAGACACGCAAACTCCAAATATACAGCAGCATGCGTCAGGGTCGGGATCGAACCTACACCCTTCTGCATACCAGGCGAGGTAGTTAACATCTCCGAGCCACCGTGATGACGATGAGAGAGATACTCTTAGTTCTTTCGGTAAAGTCACGTAGGTAAAAAATGAAATAAAAATAAATAATAAAAATAAAACAATAAAATCACGACGTTTCGGAGGCAACACAAGTCTCCGTCATCAGGTGGGACCGTCACAGCCAGATTTGCTGCATTTGCTGAGAGAGAGAGAGAGACACGCAGACTCCAACTATACAGCAGCAAGCGTCAGGGTCGGGATCGAGTGATGTTAGCGAACACCTATTAAGGCCCGCGCGGCACACGAACGGGGTGCGTGACCAATGCTGACATGTACAACAACGCCTGGGGTACTCGTTTCAGGCCGAGTCTACCTAGGGGGTGGCCCAGGACCGTTGGTTCAGACATCCGCACCGATCGATGTTGGAGGCGGTGGAAATCGAACTCGGGTTTGGCCGGAGTTGGTAGCGCAGCGCGCTAACCACCACCATCCCCCGCATGATGTTATAAGTGTTAATATTTTTGACACACAAACACACATACACGTTCAATACAAAGGTCTTGTCCGTCGTGCCCAATAGACTGTTGGGGCGAGTACTGCCAATATCTGTACAGACATGTACATATATGATACACATGATTGTACAAACCTATAAAATGCATTAATTACAAATCCGCAATGCTGCCATTCTCACACACACAGGCACTCATAATTAGCCACGAGAAGACAAAGATCCCCCGTATAGCTTCCACGGACTGTTGAGGCAAGCGCTGTTAGCGAGTTGGTAGCTATGAAAGCCGGAACTGCACACGAGTGGGTGGGTGGCCAGCACCACGCCCGGACGCCTTTGTCTTTCCCGAGTGGCGATGTTTACACATCGCACCAGATACTAATTTAAGGCTGAATCGACCTAGGGGGGGGGGGGGGCCCGGGACCGGTTGAAGTCATCTCCACCGGAGTTGTCCGCCGTGAGCGGGAATCGAAACTCATGACGACGGGTTCGTAACGCAGTGCGCTCACCACTACGCCACCGCTCCCTATAAGCGCGCATATATACGTACACACACACAAAGATCCCCCGTATAGCCTTAACAGACTGTAGGGGCAAGTTCTGTTAGCGAGCACCTATGAAGGCCGGAACGGTACACGAGTGGGTGGGTGGCCAGCACCACCTTTCTCTCCCCAGTGGCGATGTTTACACGCCGCACCAGGTACTCATTTCAGGCTGATTCGACCTAGGAGAGGCCCAGGACCGGTTCAGATAATCGTCACTGGTATTGGCCGTGAGCGGGAATCGAACCCGGGTCACCAGATATAACCACTACACTACCGCTCCCCAATATACGGACACACACACGTACACACACGTACACACACACACGTACACACACACACACGTATATACACACGTACACAAAATACATGGATCCCGCTTCAGGACTGTGGACGCAACGCATACTGTTCGACAATTCCATGACAACGATAAAAATCCCCCCGATACCCTTTGACAGGCTGTTAGGGCAAGTGTTGTTAGCGAGCACCTATTAAGGCCGACATGGCACACGAGGAGGTGGCCGCCTTTGCCTCCCTCAGTGGCGATGTTTACACAGTGCACCAGGTACTCATTTGAGGCTGAGTCGACCTAGGGGAGGCCGAGGACCGGTTCAGATAATTGTCACTGATGTTGGCCGTGAGCGGGAATCGAACCCGGGTCGCCAGCGTGCTCACCGCCACACTACCGCTTCCCCCTACACACACACACGTACCCACACACACACACGTGCACACACACATGTGCACACACACACGTACACACACACGTACACACACACGTACAAACACACACACACGTACACACATACACGTACACACACACATGTGCACACACTTGTATACATGCACTCATACGCACACACGTATATACTGCTCCGCATATGAACACACGCATGCACGCCTACCCATCCGCGTACACGCACACACACACACGTACAAAGGACATGCAGTGTGTATCACCCGTCAGGCCTCAACAGACTGTTGGGGCAGGCGTGGTCACAGTCGCTCACCTCGTGCTGATGTTTATATCACTGCATCGGATACTAATTTAGGGTTAAGTTGACCTAGGGGAAGCTCAGGATCGATTCAGCTGTCACTCGCCACTGATATGAAAATTAAACTCGGGTCGGCTCTAAGTCAGTGACGCAATGTAACACAGACACCCACCAACTCAGCACATACTCAACAACAAAGACAAATATCCCCCATATAGCCTTTAACAGACTTGAAGCAAGTGTAGTTAGAGAACACCTATTATGTGTACATATAATGTACTCGTATGGACACAACCAAACACGTGCACGTACACACAGGCGCAGCGCGTTAACCACTGCGCCACCGCTCTCCATACACAAATACAGATACACACGCACAGATACGTACACACACATACACAGGTGTATATGCACATACACAATCGCATGTGTAATTGCATACACACACAAGCACGCACATGCATGCATATACACATTCACAGACACACACTCGCAGATTAACAAATACACAGGAATACTCGCGTCGACTCCATAGAGAGCACAGCGCTACGGGATCTACCAGTCTCCTGCTCATCCCAAGTCTCCCTCCCATCTCATCCCAAGTCTCCGTCCCATCTCATCCCAAGTCTCCCATCTCATCCCAAGTCTCCCATCTCATCCCAAGTCTCCCTCCCATCTCAGGTCTCCATCTCATCCCAAGTCTCCCTCCAATCTCAGGTCTCCTTCTCATCCCAAGTTCCCCATCTCATCCCAAGTCTGCCTCCCATCTCATCCCAAGTCATCCTCCCATCTCATCCCAAGTTCCCCATCTCATCCCAAGTCTCCCATCTCATCCCAAGTTCCCCATCTCATCCCAAGTCTCCCATCTCATCCCAAGTCTCCCATCTCATCCCAAGTTCCCCATCTCATCCCAAGTCTCCCATCTCATCCCAAGTTCCCCATCTCATCCCAAGTCTCCCATCTCATCCCAAGTTCCCCATCTCATCCCAAGTCTCCCATCTCATCCCAAGTCTCCCATCTCATCCCAAGTTCCCCATCTCATCCCAAGTCTCCCATCTCATCCCAAGTCTCCCATCTCATCCCAAGTTCCCCATCTCATCCCAAGTCTCCCATCTCATCCCAAGTTCCCCATCTCATCCCAAGTTCCCCGTCTCATCCCAAGTCTCCCATCTCATCCCAAGTTCCCCATCTCATCCCAAGTCTCCCATCTCATCCCAAGTTCCCCATCTCATCCCAAGTCTCCCATCTCATCCCAAGTCCCCATCTCATCCCAGTTCCCATCTCATCCCAAGTCTCCCATCTCATCCCAAGTTCCCCATCTCATCCCAAGTCTCCCATCTCATCCCAAGTTCCCCATCTCATCCCAAGTCTCCCATCTCATCCCAAGTCTCCCATCTCATCCCAAGTTTCCCTCCCATCTCAGGTTTGGACTCACGAACGAGGGCATCCCATGGTCGGTAACGATACACGCGCGCGCGTCGAACATAGAGCCCAAGCGTGAATGCCACATGCTGGGCACGAGGTGCAAGCACGGTTTCTGTGTATGCGAGTCTCACTGCGGCGTCAACACACGCACATCGACGGAGGCTGCAAGCATGGGAGAGCAAGAGGCGAAACAAAAGTGTTAGCTACGCGTGCAAGTAAGCTCCGTGTTTTGGTTTAATGGAGGAAGTAAAGAAGGAGGAGCATCGCCCGCAACGTCGATTAGTTCATAGACTGTATGTTTTCTAGACTGTATATTTTATTTTAAGGCCACGGTGTTATTCACGAATGTGTTGAGTTATTTTTGAAGGCGGGAGAAAGGGGAGGGGTTGCCGGTGGGGGGGAGGGGTCAGGGGGGGGGATGGGGTGGGGGGAGGGGTGGGGGGTGGATGGGGGGGTGTCACTTTCACTCTTTAATCACAACGCGTGAAGATGCGAATGAAAAGGTTCGATAAAACCTCTCTGTGAAGTTTCACCGCGCCTGCCTCCCCGTATCTCCCGATCCCACCACCCCCTCCCATCCTTCCTCCTCCTCCGCCCTCTTCCTCCTCCTCTTCTCCTCCACCCCACCCCAGACTTTGATCCTCCTCCTCTGCCCCCCCCCCACCCCCACCCAGAACCTTTCATCTCCTCCTCCTCTTCCTCCTCCTCCTCCTCCAATGTCTCTCCGTAGAATATAAACCCGATCAAATAAACAAATCGCGAATTAGCTGATCAAAAATGAAACACCAACGAGGATGGAGGCCGTGCTCACAGTGTTGTGTACACCATCCATTCTATTCCCCCTCTTGCGCAACCCCCCCTCGCCCCACACGATTCTCCCTCCTCCACCCCCCACGCCTCTCCCATCAAGGACCCCCGCCTCTCCGCGCCGCAGGCAAAATCCCCCTAATTCCTCTTAATTGATTGTTTGAGGCTGGCGTTCTTCTCCCCCCCTCCTCCTATCACCCTCCCCTTCCCCCACTTCGCCACCCCCCCATCCACCCAGCCAGCCATCACCACTTTAACCACCTGCACCACCACCCCCCTTCCCCGATCTGTGCTCACATGAGGAGAGAGTTGCCCAGTGGAAACGAGACAGAGACAGACAGAGAGAGAGAGACACGAACTGCAGTGTGTATTCTTGTTATTTGCATTCCGCTTGTTTACCAACGAAAATCTCGCTAAGTCTCATGCCTCTCTTTTCAGGGGGGGGGGGCTCCTGGGGGGCCCCTGGGGGGCTCCTGGGGGGCCCCTGGGGGGCTCCTGGGGGGCTCCTGGGGGGCTCCTGCTTGTCTTTGGAGTAATTTGCGAGGGAGTTTTCACGGGCATGGCAGCATTCTGCAAATGTGGATCGTGACGCCGGCACACGATGGATGGACGAGACTCTTGCGAATGACGCCACGGGAGTCGTTTTACTTCCCCCTGCCCGGCGCGGTGTCGGACAGCTGCTTTGTCGATCCACTGCTGGATGAAGGCCTGCTCGCTCACCCACGTGGGGTCGGTCGGTCACAGGGGGGTTGTTGTTGTTTAAAAACTAAAAACTATACAAGCAATTTTTTAAATTTTATTTTACCAGGTAAGGTCACTGAGCTCTGTACAGCTCTTTTTCAGAAGCGAGCTGGCCACAAATGATAATGCAGTAGCCAAATGCTCTAAACGCGTGATGTTGATTCTAAATGTGGAGGGAAAAAGCAGAAGACCTGGAGAAAAATCCACGGGACCACGTGGAGAGAGACAAACTGCAAACTACACATTTTCAGCAGGCGTCAAGGGTCAGGATCGAACCCACAATATCCTGCATGCCAGGCGAGTTGGTTAACATCTCTCCACCCATGGTTTGATGACTATACTTTACCACGATGCTGATGTTTAGAAATGAGGAACACATCCCGAACCATGATTTCAAATCTCTCGTCATCGTCAGTGGTGTTCCATCCACCGCAGGATGAATTCCTTCCAAAATAATGTATAATCAATATTGATAATTTATGAAACGCATTTTTGAATGTAAAACAAAAACACGCTTACAGTTATACTCTTCTAGTAATCATCGTCATCATAAACTTTATTTCACCACCACAATACTGAACATAAGTGAACAACATATCGGAAAACAATCCACATTCCAAACAATTGCGGTTATGTAATTAACACCGATCGTGCAATAATTAACACGGACGCAACTCTATTCTCCGCGCGATAATCTCCCACGTGCTATTATACTCAGCCAGCATTCGTTGCAAATTTGATCAACAAATTAAAATACAATATTCTTGTCTGGAATATAATAACAATCAACTCTCGATTGTTTAATTGGGGGGGGGGGGGGGAACAGGGGTGATGGTGGGGGTTTGGGGGGGGGGAGTCTTGTCCCGGATTACACAAAATAACGTTTCAGGCTAACAATGATTCTTAATAGTGGATAGTGAGCGTAGGTTGATGTTTTTGTTAGATGAGCATGAGTGGGTGGTGAAGATGCGGATTTCCTCGTCTGTTCGATTACTTTGAGAAGCAATCGCTTACAGATTTTTTCCCACGTAATTGCTGACATCACTTGGCCACTAACTTGATGACCTATCGACGAGACCTATCGACGAGTAAAGAGCACGGGCACCACGAGAGGGATTGCCTCGCTCTCTGCGGGTTCGGTTTGTGCGATTTCGCGCTGTATATGCGGCCAACTGATTTCTATACCCAACATTGCCCTCTACTCTGTGATGCGGCTATGCGGTCAGACGTGGGACAACATTGTCTCGTGTGTGTACTGTGTGTACTGTGTGTGTTGTGTGTGTGTGTAGTGTGTGTGTGTACTGTGTGTGTACTGTGTGTGCTGTGTGTTGTGTGTTTGTTGTGTGTGTAGTGTGTGTACGGTGTGTACTGTGTGTACTGTGTGCAGTGTGTGTACTGTGTGTAGTGTGTATACGGTGTGTGTGTAGTGTGTGTATACTGTGCGCAAGTGTGTGTGTGTACTGTGTATGTGTACTGTGTGTACTGTGTGTGTGTAGTGTGTGTACTGTGTGTGTGTAGTGTGTGTACTGTGTGTACTCTATACGCTACTTGTGCAGTTTCGCATTGTGCGCCCCTTTGTAACGCATCCACTGCTATGACTACTACCGCTTAGAGCGGGGGAGAAACCTGCACTCATTAAACCCGCGCGCGTGTATACATTTTTAGTTTTTCTCGAATATCGCGGTTAAATTCAAAACCCGGATACATCTGGTCACGGATGATCGAGAGTTGAGTGATTGCGTGGTCGCGTCTCACAACGACGGATTTGTCGTCGAGTACAATACCAAGACTATTACAATTATTTGTATTTTACCAGGTAAGGCCCACTGAGCTATATAGCTCGATATCAGCAGTGGCCACAAATGATAGCTCAACGAAGTGGCTTATCACGTGCACATGTACAGCAGCCCAATACTCTAAACGCGTGATGTTGATTTTAAATGTAGAAGGAAAAACCGGAGGACCCGGAGAAAAATCCACGCGACCACGGGGAGAGAGAGACACCGCAGACTTCAAATATACAGCAGCAGGCGTCACAGTCGGGATCGAACCTACAACCTCCTGCATACCAGGCGAGGTAGTTAACATCTCCTCGCCACCGTGATGACGATGAGACAGAGAGAGACACGAAAACTCCAAATATACAGCAGCAAGCGTCAGGGTCGGGATCGAACCTACAACCTCCTGCATACCAGGCGAGGTAGTTAACATCTCCTAGCCACCGTGATAACGATGAGAGAGAGAGACACGCAGACTCCAAATATACAGCAGGCGTCAGGGTCGGGATCGAACCTACAACCTCCTGGATACCAGGCGAGGTAGTTAACATCTCCTAGCCACCGTGGTCCCTGCGTCGCAGTGCTCGAATGCCAGTTGTAGAACTCGCAAATACTTCCCAGATAGATGATGTTCATAATTCCATCGTGTGACAATCATCATCATCATTAGCCATTGTAAATCCACTGCTGGATGTCGCACGCACTACCCACAATGCAGCGATGTGAGATAATCCGGCCAGCACCTTGCACGTGAGCTGAATTCATCGCTCCGTCTCCAGGACCGAGCGCGTTTCGTAAATGATATTAATTTTACAACTGGCGCTATGATCCTGTTGAAACAGACAACGTTTTTTTTTCAACAGAAAGATCTGATTTATGAAATAGACGGCATTAATTATATACATGCGTTAAAAAATAAAAATCGCTATTTGTTGAAGATTCGAATAAAATCCCACTCAAATATGAAAACGCAATAGCTTAAACTACCCACACACATATCGCTTAACAACATGAAATGAATCTCGTGCCAGTTTCTTTCGCCTGGTAAAATCAAGGATAACCGCTTGAGTTTGCGCACGGCACTTTGTAAGTCGTCGGGAGCGGCGTGCAAACGGCAGAGCTGCAACATCCTCCACGACGCTCATCGCAGCGCGCTCACCACCCTGCCGCCGCTCCGCAGACGACGAGCTTTAGCTAGCCACCACGAAGTATACATATACAAATATAAAATTGATTTTAATTAAACAAACCAAATATATATACTGCACAACACACACGCGTATGACTGGAGCGTATATAATGTATTCCCTTTTGGAGCGGTTGTTATATATTTGTGCTGTGTTTTAGCGTACAGTCCTTTGTCAAATATACGGCTGGATAAATGTCTCTCCCCTGCATCGACTCGGTCACTACGACCATACTTCACCACGCTGGTCAGTGCGGTTTGGGGGGCGGATTGGGGGGGGGGGGCGTAGGGCCGGTTCAGATATCACCACTCGCAACTGGACGTCTCCGAAGAGGCTGAAGCCCCCACACTTTGTTCCACCACATGCCACCTGACCCAGGATTCCTTTAAATGCAGTGCGTGTGTCGGCGTGCTCGTGTCGCGGCTAGCACGCTTGCGCTACCAACCCGGCAGCCAGAGTTCCATTCCCCCAACAGCAGTGACGATTATCTGAACCGGTCCTGGGCCTCCCCTAGGTCGACTCAGCCTCAAATGAGTACCTTGTGCGGTGTGTAAACATCGCCACTGGGGCTGGCCACCCACCCCCTCGTGTGTCATGCCGGCCTTCATTGGTGCTCGCTAACAGCACTTGCCCCAACAGTCGGTTAACGGCTATACGGGGCATCTTTGCCTTTGTATTATCCCACACCAGTTATCAGGCTGGAATATGATATTGCATTAAAGCGCACAGCTACAGCGAGTTAACAATAACTATATTTGCGTGTAGCCGAGTAGAAGATTTCCGAGCAAGACAAAATCTAATTTATCGAACGTCGCCTCCAGAGAATAATGCGACGCACAACCCCACACACCCACGGACTAGAAGCATCATCTCAAACATGCGTCTTATAATCCGGTGAATACGACATTGTCAAATGTATAAATATAGATATAAAACACAGGCACATTTGTAAAAAAACAAAAATGCTTCACTAAAACAAATACATTTATAGTATAAAACATTGTAGGAATATATATGTAAATGATCATCATAATCTATGTGTGGAGTTTCAATTATACCATTTCAATTATTACTGCAATGTATTGAACGAATAATGTGTTTAAATCGTCCGAGTATAATTGAACGAAACGCTATACAAGTACAGCGCAGTATATTTGTTGTAAATATAACATCGATAATTTGTCTTCGATCGCCTTGTCCCTCCACTCGCAATTAGTCTCTCTTGGTTTAGATAATCGTTTAAGTAATAA
The DNA here is from genome assembly GCF_015708825.2 of Lethenteron reissneri. NCBI lineage: Eukaryota > Metazoa > Chordata > Hyperoartia > Petromyzontiformes > Petromyzontidae > Lethenteron > Lethenteron reissneri. The sequence goes on along the minus strand of NC_083825.1, from coordinate 6,765,210 downwards.
TATAAATTTGTTTTTAATATAAACCTCTACCACCGGGCAGACACAATCGAATCACATCGTCACGTGACGGGCAAGGAGGGTGCGAATTGATTTTGTCAACATTTGCAATTCGGTTTTTGAACCCTCATCATCATCATCCTCCTCTCCCGATTTCGCCGATAAACTCAAAATCAGTTGCCTCGCATTTGTAATCCACCACGTGACACTTTCATTTAATCGGCTCTGTTGGGTGGTGTAGGGCTATGGTAAAACAACAAATAATATATTTTCCCTACGCGACGATTTATCTCCGAATGGACGAATTACGAATCACAATCTTGGGAGCGAAAAAAAACCTGCGTCTAAAATAATCCTTGTTTCTCTTCGAGGAGATCATGTTAACATCGCAAACTACGTAACAACAATTATAACAAATAAACAACAGTAAATAATTTTGATTTAAAGCTTTCGTGATTGCAGGGATTCATATTCTTGGTTCTTTCGGTAAAGTCACGTAGAAGGGAAATATTAAATAATACAAATATAAAACAATACAAATTCTCACATATATTGTTTTATATTTGTATTTTTTTATTATTTCACTTCTACGTGACTTTACCGAAAGAACCCAGAATACAACAGTAAATAATGTTAATACAATTATTATAGGAATCAAACAAGATGTGCGTTGAACTTCGTTCGCACCGTACGTAAGCCAACCGTGCTAATCGGAGTGTGCGGGATGATGTCCCATGATCGGGAATGGTTGATGGTCGTGGACAGCCACAAGGCAAGAGACGGGAGGTCCGAGTGATGTTGTTTAAATTCGCACCTCCGATTAGCACGTTTGGCTACGTACGGTGCGAAAAAAGTTCAACATGCTACATTATTTATCACGAAGGCTTTCGCGACCAGTATAATGCATAACATAGGTTTGTTTTTGTTGGGGGGTTAGATCACGTAAGTATAAACGTGTCGTTAAATCTGCCACCACCCGGCACAACCAATTATTAAGGTTAGTAAGACAAACCTTAAAATAATCCTATATTATAATGCATAATTGTGATTGTGTACCATTGCCAACGCAGCATCATTATCAGCAATCACCAAATAACTAGTTTAATAGCTGATTGATATTAATAATATGATCAATAACAATGCTATATTATCGTTGTCTCTGAAGAACACGCGCGTTTCTTGCAACGTCTCATCACGAAGCACGCATCTCGTAGCCCTCGCATTTCTTACTCTTTCTCTCGATCGCTAAAGGATGATTCTTATTAATAATGTTTAATATTGTGCCGCCCTCATATATGTATGCATCGTGAGATAGATATATATGTGTGTATGTCTGTGTTTTTACGTCTTTCAATTTTTAGCCCAGCATCACGAGAAATTAGCGCACAGGGCTTTACTATTTGGCTGCTATAAATGTACACGTTATAAGCCACTTCGTTGAGCTATCATTTGCAGCCCAGTTCGCTTCTAAAAAGTATATATTTATAGCTCCGTGGACTATACCTGGTAAAAATTAACCCGTAAAAACAAAGTTTTTCATTATAAATCCTTTATATGCGTGGCATCGGGGCGGCTAGAGTCCTCTCGGTCCTCTGGCTTGAGATGGCTGCCACCTATGGGTCAGATGATTGTCTGGCAGCATTAAACAATTGGTAATTAAATATTTAAAATTTTTCCCTGAACAGTGTAAAATTTTGGAATTTTTTTTTCTCACGAAAATGCATTGTCACACACAACGAGTCTGTGCGCAAAATGTTAGCTCGATTAGATCACGGGAAGTGGGTTAAAAAACGACCAAAATATTTGCACGGTCATAAGCAAGCAAGCAAACTTAAAATAAAGGATTTAAAAATACAAATACATCGTTAAATAGTCATTGTTAGGCATAGGACGGCCACGGTGCTGTCAGGGATAGGCGCCAGGGTCGAGACTGACAATGGACGAAGCTTCGTCCGAGAGGACGTCCTTGGAGGATCTGGGGTTCGGTGGATTGTGACTCATCGCAGGACAGAGAGAGAATGGCGATGGCCTGGAGACGCCGTACATCTGGCCGGGCGGTAGTGCTGGTGGTGGCTGTCTGTAGTCCATCATCTTTAACTTGACCAGAATCTCTATTTAGACTGTGGATGAATCCGATGAGCTATGAAGCTCTTTTCCCACCGATGTTCAGCAAGTCCAGTTGGACTTGTGTCCAGTGCTGGACATTAGTCCGGAAGCTTCCTTCGTCCCATGGCTCGCCAGGAGAAGGCGGTACAGCAGAGTGTGGACGATACCCATCTGTCCCTTCTGTGTGGGATACAGTGTTTCCCCCTCGCATGCGTGGGGTTTCCTCCGGGTGCTCCGGTTTCCTCCCACGATGTACGAAGTGGCCGCAAACACCTTAATATGTAGAGAACTGCAGAGCTTTGGGCAATTGCTGATAGTGGCGTATCACCACCAGGCAACGTTCCAGCTTTGTCGTTGTGTGCTCAGCGACGCTTGTGAGACCCAATTTGCGTTCACGACTACACCCTATAAATATATAATAACTGATCAATATATTAAACATTTGTTTAGTAACATAACAGCACGCTAATGGGTTTTTGGCAGTCAGATCGCGTAAATGTAATTGTGTCGTACACCCATCTCCACTCGACACAGACAATTAGCAATGTTTCTCAGGGCATTGCAGAGGTTTTGGATTCGCTCTCTAACACACGTTTTGCTTACTAATTGGCTGTGTCGGGTGGAGGTGGGTGAACGACACATTTACATTTACGCGATTTGACCGCCTGATAAACGTTACCATTAATAATATTGGTAGCGACGGTCTCCGTGTCAAATTAACGTAACAGCAGTGGATTGTTAATGGCTGTTACTGCTGCTGCTGATGATGATAATAACGTTGATTATGATCAAGATGATAATACTGATGATGCTAATGTTGAAGATAAGAATGCTGCTTATGATGATTATAACAATGCTGATTATGATGATAATAACAATGCTGATGATGACAATAATAACAATGATGTATGCTCGCATTGTTTGCACGCTCCGAACGCGGTGGTGGTGGTAAAAAAAAAAACCTCTTCAGCGCTAAAATGTAAAGTGCACGTGGCCGCAGACTCAAGGCGACACGTCACAATGGCGGACGGTGACGTCACAATGGGGGAGAGTTCGTCACGCGCGGGCGGCTGCTTCGACGCCACAAAGGAGACTCGAGAGGAACGTGCGGCGATGGTTTCGTGCGCTCGGCCGCCAACAAAAGGAGCGGCGGTCTCATCGATCGAGACCATTGATTGATCGACGTTGGCAAAGCGGGAGAAAAAAAACAAAGACGAAGAAACCCCTGGCCCCCTCCCCTCCTGTGTATAGCCTGTGCAGGCTGTTGGGGCAAGTGCTGTCACCTAGCACCTGTGAAGGTCGCTACGATGGGCGACGTGGGTCTTGTGGCCCGGCCGCCTTTGTCTCCCCGGCGCTAATGATGTTTACACACCGCGCCAGGATATTATTTTATTCTTCTTGGTTCTTTCGGTAAAGTCACGTAGAATGGAAATAATAAAGTAATAAAAATAAAACATAATAAAATAAAATAATAAAATGAAATAATATAATAAAATAAAATAATAAAATAATATAATATGATATTATGTATTATTTCCATTCTACGTGACTTTACCGAAAGAACCAAGAAGATGAATCCCTGCAGTCACGAACGCTTTAAATCGAAATTTATTATTTTATTTTTGTTGTTTTTTTAAATTTCACGATAAGTCGACCTCGCGGAGCCCCAGAAACTTTCCAGATATTCGCCCCCCCCCCCTCTCCCCCCCTCCCCCCCGATGGAACTCAGGGCGCCGGGTTCGTCCAGCGATGCGCTAACCACACTACGCTACCTCGCCACACATACACGCGCAAGTACGTACACACACACGTACGTACACACACGTACACACACACGTATACACACACACGTATACACACACACGTACACACACACACGTACACACATACGTACTCACACACACACACGCGTACACACACACGTATACACACACACGTACGTACACACACACGTACGTACACACACACGTACGTACACACACACACGTACACACATACGTACTCACACACACACACACGCGTACACACACACACACGTACACACATACGTACTCACACACACACACACGTACGTACACACACGCGCGTGCGTACACACACGCACACACGCAGACACGAATGCAGTTTCATTAAAGGGGTTCTCATCCTTTTACTCTCAGTCTCTCGCCAACATCACCACCACCACCATCCACACCAACTACACCTCCCCCACTTCGCCCACACATCATCTCTGCTGACTCCAACCGACGGCAATCATCTCCCATTCCCCCTCCCCTACCCCCCTAAATCAACCCCCCACCCTCTCCCCCATCCTCCTCCTGCTCCGCGTGGGACCTTACCTGGCAGGTACAGCACGCGATGTGTCTGCATGCCACTCTGAACTTCTGACTTCGGTGCTGCCGCTCGCCTCGCCTCCGTCGTCGTCCTCTTCCACTCGTGCGCTCCTCCTCGCCCGGGGGGGGGGGGGGTCGGAGGAGGGTATCGGGGGGGGGGGGGGGGTGGGGGGGGGTGGTAGTGGGGGGGGCTCACGTGGTTCGTGCACCCACCCGCACGCACGCGCGCGCTCACTCGACGTTCACGCGCTCACGGGAGGAGTGGGAGGAAGAGATGGAAGGGACACATGCGCCGCTCGCTCGCGGTGTCTCTGCGACGTCGCGAATCGTGGTTGTTACGCGTGCCCCGAGCTTCGCTACGTGCTCGCTCGCTTCCTGCAAAGCCCCTCAACACCCCCAAACCACCCCGCCCAGCCGCCTCCGAAGAGAAGGGAATTAAAATAAAAAAAATGTGTTACGACGACAATAAAAAAAATTCTGCTCCTGGAGCTACGAAATGTTGTACCGCTGAGATCCATTGGGGCCACTTCGATGGGACCCACGGCACGATTCTGCACCTACATAGAGGGCTTGTTACGCGCTCTACCCGTGCACTCTGCTCCCCACGCACCTGCCTTCCCGTGCACTCACCTACCCACTCATTCCCCTACCCACGCACCTGCCTGCCTACCCGTACACTCACCTACCCACTCATTCCCCTACCCACGCACCTGCCTGCCCGTGCACTCACCTACCCACTCATTCCCCTACCCATGCACCTGCCTGCCTGCCCGTGCACTCACCTACCCACTCATTCCCCTACCCACTCACCTGCCTGCCCGTGCACTGACCTACCCACTTATTCCCCTACCCATGCATCTGCCTGCCCGTGCACTCACCTACCCACTCATTGCCCTACCCACGCACCTGCTGCCCGTGCACTCACGTACCCACTCATTCCCCTACCCACGCACCTGCCTACCCGTGCACTCACCTACCCACTCATTCCCCTACCCACGCACCTGCCTGTTCGTGCACTCACCTACCCACGCATTCGCCTACCCACGCACCTGCCTACCTATGCACTCACCTACCCCCTCATTCCCCTACCCACGCACCTGCCTGCCTGCCCGTGCACTCACCTACCCACGCACTTATCTTACCCATGCAATCCCCGACCCATATACTCCCAACCTATGCACTCGCCATCTCTCAACACCGCCACAAGCGCACCGCCCCTGCCCCCACCACCTCCATCATTCTTCCTCCCCACCGCCACCACCATCCCCAACTTTGTGTGTGTGTGTGGGGTCTTTTCTGGGTGAGTTGTTACAGAATGGTTATGAGCGCTGCCGCGGGCAGCCATGCGTCTCGCGCTAAACGAGAAGCGATATGGCTACCCTCACCCTCACCCTCCCTCTCTCCCCCCACTGCTCCCCCCTCTGTTCCCCCCCACCCCCAATGTCTTTCCTGTATATCTCTCCAACACCACAACTACTCGCTTGGTGCCCCCTCCACCACCACCACCACCACGAACCCCACTTTCCTCTGCCTGCTCCATCCCCTGCCACCCTTCCCACCACCACCACCACCCCCCACAACCACATTCACCCCCCCCCCCCCCCCCACTCTGTCTCCCCGCCACCTCTGTGTCTGAGCAAGTCACGGCTTTGTGAGCAAATCTGCCTCCAGCGCATGTGGGGCACACACGCACAGACACACGAGCAAGCACACAGCACATACACTATACACTATATACACACAGGCGGGGTGGCGCAGTGGTGATAACGCGTGCCTCACTCACAGCGAGAAGATCATCGGTTCGATTTCAGACGCGGGTGCCTTTCCGTGTGAAGTTTGCGTGTTCCGTGTGGAGTTTGTTGTTCTCCTCCCTGGTTCTGAATGGGCTTCCTCCGGGTTCCCCGGCATCTCCACGCATTAGAATAAAATGCTGAAGAATTGTCTACAAATTACTCATTTGGATCAAAGGAAAGCCCATACAAACGAGGCAATAGAAACGAGACAGACAATAGAAACGAGACAATAGAAACGAGACAGAAAATAGAACGAGACAATACAAACGAGACGGACAATAGAAACGAGTCAGACAATATAAACGAGACAATATATACGAGTCAGACAATACAAACGAGACAGACAATAGAAACGAGTCAGATAATAGAAACGAGACAATAGAAACGAGTCGGGAAATACAAACGAGACCGGCAATGCAAACGAGACAGACAATACAAACGAGACAATACAAACGAGACGCACAATAGAAATGAGTCAGACAATACAACGAGACAATAGAAACGAGTCAGACAATAGAAACGAGGACAATAGATACGAGTCAGACAATACAAACGAGACAGACAATCCAAACGAGACAATACAAACTAGACGGACAATAGAAAACGAGTCAGACAATAGAAACGAGGCAGAGACAATAGAACAAGACAATAGAAACGAGACCAATACAAACGAGACAGACAATATAAACTAGACAATACAAACGAGATGGACAATAGAAACGAGTCAGACAATAGAAAAGAGACAGTAGAAACGAGGCAGACAATAGAAACGTGACAGACAATACAAAGCGAGACAATAGAAACGAGTCAGACAATACAACGAGGCAGACAATACAAACAATCGGAGGTGCGAGACGACGGAATGAGAACGAGCGAGAGAGATCAAAGGAGACAAACGACAGAACGAGACGAAACTAACAATCGATCTTGTAAATTTGACAAAATCGACTCGGACAGACAGGGGGGTGTAAAATCGATACGGGTGAAGGGGGTGAGTTTTGAGAAGTGAATCATTCCGTGATTTGTCCTAAGCAAGTGATGTACACTCCACATTGCTGTGACGGGAGCCAGAGTAATAATATAGTGTTGTTTGTTGTTGTGTTTAGTGGCTGCTGTACCCTGTATATATTTCATATAAAAGAATAGTATATTTAATGTAACTACTTAACACTTTAGGTGAACGAAAGCGCAGCAACGTGATCCATCATCACCCACCCATCAAAGCGGTACTAATGTTGGTCGACCCCTGGACGTGAGTGTCTTACGATGAGCAACATCGCCGATTCGTAGCGCACGCAAACAAAATATCATTCCTCGTTGTGTGAATTGAACCCGGGCTGCCGTGGGTTAGAACCGGAAAGGCTTAAGCCGCTCAACGGTACGGAAGGCAGTTGTTGGAGGTTCGACACAACGTCCCCATAACGCTGTTACAGAGCCGTCCCCGCCTCCTAGGCAGTGCCATTCGCTCGCAAGATTATTTTACCAAATTCTTGACGCCTCAACATCGGTGGGGTTGTTTGAAAACATCCACTCCATCTCCTCCCACCCACCCACCCACCCCCTCCCACCTCCCTCTCGATCTCCCACCCCTCCTCCCTTCCCCTACATCTCTGCGCATGGCCCGCGTCAGCCAAACGTAGACCATTAAGATTTCCATAATCTCGGCGGCTGGTAAGTGCCATCCTAATCACAGTCTACACACGGCTTCATGCGAGACACGGGGATATCTGTGCCCCCCTCTCTCTCTCGCTCTCTGTCTGTGTCTCTTTCGCCCCTCTCTCGCCACTCTGTCTCTCTTTCTCTCACCCTCTCTCTTTTCCCTCTGTGTGTGTGTCTGTCTCTCTCTGTCTATCACCCCTCTCTCGCTCTCTGTCTGTGTCTCTTTCATCACCCTCTCTCCCCACCCAGTGTCTCTCTGTCTCTAATCCTCTCTCTCTGTCTCCCTCTGTGTGTGTCTGTCTCTCTGTGTCTTTGTCTGTCTCTCTATGTCTCTCACCCTCTCTCGCTCTCTGTCTGTGTCTCTTTCACCCTCTCTCCACACTCTGTCTCTCTGTCTCTAATCATCTCTCTCTATGTGTTTCCCTCTGTGTGTGTCTGTCTCTCTGTCTCTCTCTGTCTCGCTGTGTCTCTCTGTCTCTCTCTGTCTCTCACTATTTCTCATTACACTGTCGCCTTTCTTCTCCCCATTGTCTCTTCCTCTGTTCTCGTTCGCTGCATCTCTCTCTGTGTCTCTGCGTGTGTCTATTTTGTCTCAAGACGTTGCACAAACAAACGGTGGTCAGATTCAATTTAAGGACCTGGCGGGGGGGTTGAGGGCAGTCCGTGATAGTCGGAGTAAGATTGCAACTCCTTGAGTCTGGACGTGAAGAAACGTTGGCAGCCGACATCACGGAGGGCTGATGCAAGCTTAGTTCTAAAACGATGTGCGGAAAGGCTCGAGAGTAAGCAATATCTTTGTGGCTACAATGTCGGTATTATTAACCATCACGCCTGTTTATCGCCTGTTTGCCACGAACGACACCGCAATGCCTTGCCGACCTCGTCAAGGAGCATGAGCCATCACGGGAACTCCGCTCATCCTCGTCGAAGCGGCGGCATTGCGCTAGCCGTCGACGAAACACGGTCACCGCGTCGCGCGCTTTGAGATGCGCTTCTGCGGCCGTCTGGAACGCTCTTCTTTCCGATATTATGAAGCAACTGGAGCCGTGCACTTTTAAATCATCTAGATTTATAAATAATTTCTTTCCAACTGATGTTTGTGTTTTGCTTGTTCTAGATTTGAAGCTTTCGTGACTGCAAGGATTCATATTCTTAGGTTTTTTCGGTAAAGTCACGTAGGTAAAAATTTTAAATTAATAAAGTAAACTAAAAAATTAAATAAAAAATATAATCACGACGTTTCGGAGGAACCGTCACGTAGGTAATAAAATTAATAAAATTTATTTTATTTTATTTTACTTTTATTAATTTTTATTTTAATTTTTTACCTACGTGACTTTACCGAAAAAACCTAAGAATATGTGTTTAGCTTGTTGCCCTTCCCCACACGTCCGATTAGCGAGGTTGGTAATGTACGGTGCGAAAGAAGTTCAAAATCATGCATACGTGCCGGCCTTCATAGGTGCTGCTCGCTAACAGCACTTGCCACGACAGTATTGGGATCTTTATCTTTGTTTGGGGCTCCGTCTAGCTCTGTCATATCCTTACTGTCGTGTCGTATTGTATGTGTGGTGTGGTGATACATCATCCCTGTCTCTTTGCATGTCTCTTTGTCTACCCACTACATGTTTGCCTGTCTGAATCTGCGTGTCTATGTGTCTGTCTACCAGCGTGTTATTATCACCTGCATGCCGGATAGTCTGTCCGCATATCCGTCCGTCTATTCGCACGTCTTTCTGCACTCTGCCATCGAATCATCCGCCGGTTGGCATTTCCCATGCAGGGATTTTTTTTTGGCCGCCGACGTCTCCCGCTAACCCGGTACGGGTACAAGCATCAATCTTAGCAACCCTTCCCTAATCACAATAATTGCACGAGTGGCAATGAGTAT